>NW_028270142.1:40154933-41354933 GCF_037043375.1 Chiloscyllium plagiosum
TGCACTACCAGCCTCCACTACTTTCTCTGGCAGCTCATTCCATACGCATACCATCCTCTGCATGAAAACGTTGCCCTTTAGATCTCTTTTATATCGTTCCCTTCTCACCCTAAACCTATGCCCTCTAGTTCTGGATCCCCCACGCCATGAAAAGACTTGGTCTATTTATCCTATTCAGGTCCCTCAGGATTTTATAAACCTCTATAAGGTCACCCCTCAGCTTCTGACGCTCCAGGGAAAGCAGCCCCAGCTTGTTCAGCTTCTCCCTATAGCTCAAATCCTCCAACCCTGACAACATCCTTGGAAATCTTTTATAAACCCTTCCAAGTTTCACAACATCTTTCCGAAAGGAAGGAGACCAGAATTGCACGCAATATTCCAACAGGGGCCTAACCAAGAGTCCAGGTGAGTTTCTGGTCAAAGGTAATTCCAAGAATGTTGATAGTGTGTGATTCATTGATGTCAACACCATTTAATGTCAAGGAGCAGTGGGTTCGATTGTCTCTTACTGGAGATGGTCATTGCCTCGTATTTGTGTGCAAGACTTCCTGACTTTTAAATGCTATCCCCTTTTGAAAAAGGCCAATATTCCATTTCCTTTTCTAATCACTTATTATTAATATTTTGTGATTTATGTGATTATTTTGCATCATAACATTTGCAGGTTCTCTCCATTTAAAGTGCCTGCTTTTCTATTTTTACTGCCAAAGTGGAGAACCTTACATTTTCCTACATTGTACTTCATGTGTTTTTTTTTGCACTCGCTTCAGCTATCCTCCTACCTGTCATTGTATTAGCACATTTTGGCAAATTGATCTTAAGTACTTAATGTAGTTCACAAATGGTTGAAGCCATAGTACTCTTGTGATACTCTAACAGTTAATCTGCCAACCTGAAAAGGTTCCACTTATCTTGCTTCTCTTTTTTAAGTTGGTTCCCCTCCATGCCAATATTTTTGTCCCAACAGCATGACCTCTAACCAAGTTACTTGAAGGCAAAAGAATGGTTTCTCTCCTCTTCCTACCTGCCTCAAAACCGAGGCCAGGTTGGAAGTGATCACTACATGGTGAATAATTACTCACTTTTTAAAAAAACATTGCCTCGACTGGGCCAAGAGTGGGAAGGTGTGCCTCAGGTTTGTCTCTCCCCATTGCAATTTTGGATAAATAAGGGTGGGTAAGAGGGTGTGGGAAGGCAGTCTGGGGAATTTTATAGGTACCGACCTAAGACCTGCATTTGAAGGGTACAGTAAGTCATGTCCTTCGTTTCAATCCTGTTCTTGAATGGGGGTAGAGAAGAGGACCAGCACTTTGTCCAAGTACCCTTTTAGCATTATAATATTTCAAATAATGCTAGGTGATCAGATACCACAAAGAATTATTAACTAAGACTCCCCTGAGCTTCCCACTCCACCCCATACAATCACTAAACCTATTCATTGTCATTGCCCCAGAAACTGACCATTGTGTCAACAAACTTCGTAATTACAGGTAATTAATAACTTTGGGCTCACTGTGCCAACATATTTGATACCAATGACATTGAATGGAATAAACAGAAACCAAGCTTCCAATGCATATTAATCCTTTTGGCCCACCCAACTATAACATATATTCAAGCAATGTTAGGATAGTAACCTGCCTTTGTTTGAAAGAAACTGAGCTTTGGGTGAATATTAATACCATTCACTAGAATATAAAGTGCCGGCTGCTTGAATGACTGAAGATTCATTCACTCAATCCAAAAAGGCTATTTAAATACTTTTAAGTAAATTCAAGATCAAATAACAATGCAGTATACTAATAGTGCTTTGAGATTCTGTGATGAAAAGGTAGAACTTTCCCAGAGTAAAAGAGAAGCAGACACACCAGGAATAAGTATTGAAACTGGAAGAGAAGCTCTTTGTTATAACCAAATAATAACCTGGCATTTATCTTTCAAACTGCCCTAATCTTTCTTGCCTTGATTTTTATATGTTTGCACTTTTACCTCTAGCCAGAAGGTTGCGGGCTCAAGACTACTCCTGAGCACACCTCTTCAGTAATATAGAAAAGTGTGTGCACCCAGGTTAGATTAGTTGAATCAGATTGCAAAAGACTCAAAGTCAAATAATGGATGGGTAATAGATGCAGCTTTGTTAGTGTTGCTCATATGCAATAAATAAAATTAGATATGTAGAATCACAGAAATTGTAGCTGAGGAGACCACTCAGTCCATCATGCGGTTGTCAGTGACAGTCCTTCAATTGAACCCGTGTGCAGATACCACATTTCCTTGTTCTTTCTCTGTTCTTTTGTAATGTCTATAGTGATGCAGACTTACCTTAGACATTTCAACCTGATTTTTTTTAAAACCTTGCCAGACAGGATAAAAATTCTCCTCTTTCTACTCATTCTGAGCGGTAAACCTTTGCAGTGTAAAAAGCAGTTAGGAATGAACAAATGGACAAGCAAGACTTTAATTGGGGAATAAAGAAGGAAAAGAAAGCAATAACCACAGAAAATGCTTAAAATATTTAACAGGTCAGGTATCAGACACGAAGAAAGAAATTTGAATTTCAGCTCTATTTTTCATAAGAACAACGGCAACAATTTATTTTAATGCAGTACTTTAGTCATAATAAAATGTCCCAAAGTGCAACATTGCACTGTCATAAAGCAAAATTTGACAGAATGTTAAACATGTTCAAAGAGGTAGGTTTAAAGGAACATTTTAAAGCAGAGAGGGATGCAGAGGCAGAAAGGTTAAGGGAGAGAATTCCACAGCTTGAATGTCAGAAGCTGAAGACACAGCTGCCAAATGTGAAGGAACTGAAATTGGGAATTTTCCAGAAGCCAGAATTAAATGTAGCTGGTATCTTGGTGGGTTGTGGTCTCACAACTTTAGCTCCACACTAATTTCCTAACTTTAAATTTCCCTGCTATCTTTTGTCTGGTTCAAATTAAAAATTTTCTGCCTCACAATTGGTCCTTGCTATTTTTCAAATGAATACCATTATGTTAATTTACATAACTTTAAATTGGGTGAAAGAAGAGAGAGAGAGCTTGTGCATAAAACTTTGAGCTGTCAGAACAGGTTAACAAAATAATTAATGAAGCAAATGGGAACCTGAGCTTTGTATACTCCCAAGCAGCTCTAGCAAATCTCCTTGCCAGTATATTAGTCCTCTTCCAATTCAGGTGCAATCCATCCTTCTTAGATAGGTAAACAACAGCACTTTAAAAAGGAGGAAGAGAGATAAAGGCACAGGCTACATGGTCAGTGTGACAGAGAGAGAGAGAGACAGAGAGAGAGAGAGAGAGAGTGAGAAATAAAAACCTACACTGCTGTTGAATATAGCAGTAAGTCTGCACAGCTACCGCCTTTGTTTGAATTCAAGTATTTCAGGACATCGGAGTGTGTCGAAGAAAAATGAACAAACAGCGAAATTCACAGCTGACCTTGGAGGAACCTGTGTGGGAGAGCTCACAGAACAGGAGCAGATAACTGCATGGTTTCTAAGTGTAACCTTGCTGACTTCTTATAATAGTGAGTAGAGTGAGTTCTTTTTGGTGACATCTTATTGAGATCTGTCTTGATTAAAATTGAAAAATATAAACCACAAGTACTAAGTTGCCCTGGAGCAGTGTTTTTTTTAGAGCAATAAGACTATGCTATTTTCTGGGACTGCAGATTGTTAAAGTGCAAAGATGGCCTTTAGTCGTGATGTGCTCTTCCTGTCTGATGTGGGAAATTAGGGAGAATTTCCATGTTACTGATGATTATGTCAATTTGGTTGCAAATCCTATCAGATCTCATTGATTGGTTGGACCGGCAGTTAGAGGCAATGAGGAATTTGCATGAACTAGGGGGTGTGATGCATGGCAGTTACAGGAAGGAGGAAAACCACAAATATAGTCAGGTAGATTGGTTATCTCCAGGAAAGGTAGGAGAGGGAGGCAGGTAGTGCAAGAGTCTCCTGTAGCTATCCCCATCTCAAACAAGTATGTTGTTTTGGAAAAGATAGGGGGTGATGGACTCTCAGGGTGATGTAGCATGAACAGCCAGGTTTCTGGTACGGAGACTGGCTCTAACATAACGAGAGGTATATGTGGTTCCAAGCAATCGATTGTGATTGGGGACTCTAGTCAGAGGCACAGACAGATGTTTCTGAGGCTGACATCAAGAAATCAGAATGGTGTGTTGCTTCCCTGGTGCCAGGATCAAGGATATCTCAGAGAGTGCAGAATATTCTCAAAGTGGAGTGGGACCAGTAGGAGGTCATTGTACACATTGCAACTTATGACATAGGAAGGAAAAATTATGAGATTCTGAAGGGAGAATACAGGAAGTTAGGCAGGAATTTAAAAATGAGGTCCTTGACAGTAGCAATATATGGATTACTCCTGGTGCCAAGAGCTAGTGAGGATAGGAATAGGAGGACAGAGCAGATGAATGCGTGGCTGAGGAGCTGGTGCAGGTGAGAAGGGTTCACATTTTTGGATAATTGGAATCTCTTCTGGGATAGAAGTGACCTGTGTGAGAAGGACGGATTGCACCTGAATTGGAAGAGGACTAATATACTGGCAGGGAAACTTGCTAGAGCAGCTTGGGAGGATTTAAACCAGTAAGGTAAGGGGGTGGACTGAGGGAGATAGTGAGGAAAGAGATCAGTCTGAGACTGGTACAGTTGGGAAAAGGAGCAAGTCAAACAGTCAGGGCAGGCAGGAACAAAGCAGAGAACGAGGTAGGACTGGATAAATCAAACTGCATTTATTTCAATGCAAGACACCAAACAGGGAAGGCAGATGAACTCAGGGCATGTTAGGAACAGGGGACTGGAATATCATAGCAATTACAGGGATATAGTTCAGGAATAGACAGGACTGGCAGCTTAATGTTCCAGGATACAAATGCTTATAGGAAGGATTGAAAGAAGGAGGCAAGAAAGGAGGGAGAGTGGCATTTTTGGAAAGGGATAACTTTATGGTTGTACTTAGGGAGGATGTTCCTGGAAATATGACCAGGGAAGTTAGTTGGGTGAAACTGAGAAATAAGGAAGGCACGATCATCTTATTGGGATTGTACTACAGACCTCCTCCCGCCAAATAGTCAGCAGGAAATTGAGAATCAAATTTGTAAGGCGATCTCAGTTATTTGTAACAATAATAGAGTGGCAATGGTAGGGGATTTAAATTTTTGACTGCCATAGTGTTAAGGGTTTATGTTGAGAAATTTGTTAAGTGATCTAAAACAGTTCAACTCAATGCTGAGGTTAGAATGTTGTAAAGTGCCGGATTAAAAGATGAGATGCTGTTCAAGTTTGCACTGACCTTCACTGGAATGGTATCAAAAGTTGAGGACAGAGGCAGTGAGACAGACAGAGTGGGAGTTTGATAGAGAATTAAAATGGCAAACAACCAAAAGCTAAGGCGCATGCCAGTGGTAATCAAAAAGTGATAATCCAATATGTTTGGTTTTCCCAGCATATCCTGCACAAATTGTTTGAATCACCTTTTTCAAAATCTCCAGTAATATGCAAAGAAGTACCGTCTGAGACACCTCAGCAGATGATGTCAAGAAATAATCAGTTTTGACAAGTATTTAGTCCTTTAGTGTTTAACATTACCGATGCCATACATGAACACATGGAGGAGCTATTGTTGCAGCTTTCAGTTAGTCATCATACAAAACCACTTCAGATTGTTCTTATAACAATTCTTATGAAATATGTGGCAATAAAAGCCCATGTAGTTGTCTTGTTTGCACTGATTCTAAGTTCACTTGTAACTTAAAGTAAATAGGAAATCTACTACCTCAAGTGAAACTGTTTGATGATCTGCTGCTTTGAGAATGATTGCACACACTGGATCAACTCTCTGAGTATTTTATTCAAAATGATTTGCATTTCTGAACTGTTCACTTTCCTAAGCTTTGTTTTAAAAAGTGAAATAATTCTAAAGTTGCATAGTGTACTTAATAAGTCATTTGATGAAAACATTCAGGGAATCAAAGTTGCTTTGTAATTTATTTGGCCTTGGGATTGAAACAACATTGGCTTTGTTGTCTGTTCCGAGTTACAGTGAGGATATTGAACGTCAACTGCATGGGTTGGGAATAAGATCACATGTAGATCAGCCTGGGTAAGAGAGGCAGGCAGACTCTTGTCTTTGAAGAACATGTATGGAACAAGTGAACTTATATCAATAAGAAGCAGTATGTAAGGTTCTTATTTTGTCTCTGGTGCCATCATATTATTATTTCATAATTTACAAGGATGACATTTTAACAGGTCAGCATCAGAACCAGGTACCTCGCTACCAGATGAAGTACCAATGTACCTCGCTGTAAATCTTCAAAGCAAAGTCAAAAGAGCTAGTCTGGCATTACCTTCATTTCCAAACCAAATTAGTATTTTATTCACAAAGACAGAAAATGTTGGAGAAACTCAGCAGGTCTAGCAGCATTTGTTAAGAGAAAATCAGAGATAACATTCTGAGTCCAATATGATTCTTCTTCAGAACTGAAATGTTTTAGAGGATGATTGTTCTTGTACTTTTGACAGAGGCGGAGGAAGAGCAAGGAAACAGATGATGTGGAGCCCAGTTCATGATACAAACCGGTTGCTAATGGGCTGAAAAACAATTAGAAATGTAAAATAGGTATACATTGTGCTTGCTTTTAATTAATAGATATTTTATTTCACATTCATAGAATCCCTACAGTGGAGAAACAGGCCATTTAGCCCATACAATCCTCTGCAGAACATTCCATGCAGACCTACCCTGTCCCTGCAAACTTGCATTACCCATGGCTAATCCACCTGGCTAGTACATCCCTGGACACTATAGGCAATTTAGCATAGCCAATTCACCTAACTTGCAAATCTTTGGAATGTGGGAGGAAACCTATGCAGATATGGGAGAATGTACAAACTCTGCATAGTTGCCTAAGGCTGGAATTGAGCCTGGATCCCTGGCACTGCGAAGAAGCAGCGCTAACCACTGAGCCGCCTTGCTGCCCTAATTTTCACCACACAAATAATTAATCACTTGAATAAATGTGGATGAATGAAAGAAAGTCGGCATCGATTTCTTGAGAAAACATTTAATTAATTTGAATTTTTTGATGAGGTATCAGAGAATTGATAAGGGTCACATTGTTGATATAAAGCTTTTGATAAGGTGCCAGATAACCTGTCAACAAAATTGAGGCTGATGTAATAAAAGAAGCAGTGATAACATAGCTGCAGAACCAGTGGATATACTAAACTTAGATTTCCAGAAGGTATTTGATAAAGCACCACATCAAAGGTTGTTGTGGAAAATAAGAGCTCATAATATAGGAAGTAACATTTTAGCCTGGATAGAAAATTGGCTAACTAACAGGAAACAGTAAACATGCACAAATAGGTTATTTTCAGCTGACATTATAGCTTCTGTTCTGCTCTAGAAGCAACAGCATGCCAAAGTGATTTTTTTTTACAATTTATATAAACGACTATTATTTATTCACCACGGGCCAGCATTTATTACCTATCCCTAGTTGCCCTTGAGATAATGATGGTGGTGAGCTACTTTCTTGAGTCATTACAGTTCATGTGGTGTAGATACGTGTACAATGCTGTTAGGGAGTAAGTTCCAGGACTTTGACCCAGTGGCACAGTGATATCCTAGCTGAAGTGAATAGCTTGAAAGAAAGTTTGCAAAAGGTGATGTACCTCTGTATCTGCTGTACATGGAAGTGGTCACAGATTTTGGAAAGTGCTGTCATAGAAGCTGTGGTGAATTTTTGCAATGCAATATTTTTATCAAACAAGAGGAGCTGCAGGATAAAAATCTTAAAATTCCATCCAAACATCATGAACAAAATGATTTTTTTGGATATATGAATGCCAGGCAATGACAATTTCCAACAAGAGACAGACTAACCATTGCCACTTGACATTCAATAGTGTTACCATCACTGAATCTCCTACTATCAGTATTCTGGTGGTTACTATTGACCATAAAATGAACTGGACTTGCTAGATAAATGCAGTTGCTTCAAGAGCAGAACAGAAGCTAGGAATACTGCAATGAGTAACTCAAATCTGACTCCTCAAAGCCTGTCCACCATAGACAAGGCCGAAATCAGGAGTATGTTGGAATACTCCCCACTTACCTGGACAAGTGCAGCTTCAACAACACTGAAGAAGATTGACACTATCCAGGACAGGGCAACCTGCTTGATTGGCACCGCATTACAAGACCTCCATTCCTTCCACCACTGACACTCAGTAGCAGCAGCGTAGCATTTCCAAGATGCACTGCAGATGTTACTTTTCAGCCCAAGCTTCGATGTTGTCCAGGGTCTTGCTCCATTTGGACATGGACTCCTCCGTATCTGAGGAGTTGTGAATGGTTCTGAACATTGTGAAATCATGTTCACTTTGGACCTTAACATGGAGGGAGGTGGTTGATGATTTATCTACAGATGGTTAGGCCAAGCACATGATACTGAGGAACTCCTGCAGAAATCCTGGAGCTACGATGACTGACCTCCAACAACCCCAACCATCTTTCTATGCGTCAGATATAGCTCCAACCAGCAGACAGCTTTCCCTCCATTCACATCGACTCCAGTTTTGAAGTGATGGTTACTAAGATAGGCAGAAAAGCAAGCTGTGAAGACGAGGCTACAGAAGGACATAGCTAAGCTCAGTGAAAGAGCAGAAGTCTATAAAATGGAGTATAATATGGGAGAATTTTAAATTGTCCACTTTGACAATAAGGAAAGAAAAACCATATCCTTGCACTAGTGAGAGAGTACAGAGCTGTAGGTGCTATGGATCTGGGTGGCCTAGTGCCACAGAGTCACTAGAATTAGTATGCAGGTCCAATAAGTAATTAGAAAAGCTAATACAACTTTTTTTTTCTCAATTGGAAAAGAACACAAAAGTAAATAGGTTATGCTTCAGTTATACAGGGCATCAGTGAGACCATATTTTGTGGAATATAAACATTACTAATTTCCTTATATGTTAAAAGCATTTCAGAGTAATAATATCTGAAACAAAATTTGCCTCAGACTGAAAGACAATCATTCTTACTGGATATCTGAACATTTAAATGACAATTGCTGAAAATGTGTTGCTGGAAAAGCGCAGCAGGTTAGGCAGCATCCAGGGAACAGGAGAATCGACGTTTCGGGCATAAGCCCTTCTTCAGGAATGAGGAAAGTGTGTCCAGCAGGCTAAGATAAAAAGGTAGGGAGGAGGGACTTGGGGGAGGGGCGTCGGAAATGCGATAGGTGGAAAGAGGTCAAGGTGAGGGTGATAGGTCAGATTGGGGTGGGGGCGGAGAGGTCAGGAAGAAGATTGCAGGTTAGGAAGGCGGTGCTGAGTTCGATGGATTTGACTGAGACAAGGTGGGGGGAGGGGAAATGAGGAAACTGGTGAAATCCGAGTTCATCCCTTGTGGTTGGAGGGTTCCTAGACGGAAGATGAGGTGCTCTTTCTCCAACCGTCGCGTTGTTGTGGTCTGGCGATGGAGGAGTCCAAAGACCTGCATATCCTTGGTGGAGTGGGAGGGGGAGTTGAAGTGTTGAGCCACAGGGTGATTGGGTTGGTTGGTCCGGGTGTCCCAGAGGTGTTCTCTGAAACGCTCTGCAAGTAGGCGGCCTGTCTCCCCAAACGCCTACTTGCGGAGCGTTTCAGAGAACACCTCTGGGACACCCGGACCAACCAACCCAACCACCCTGTGGCTCAACACTTCAACTCCTCCTCCCACTCCACCAAGGATATGCAGGTCTTTGGACTCCTCCATCGCCAGACCACAACAACGCGACGGTTGGAGAAAGAGCACCTCATCTTCCGCCTAGGAACCCTCCAACCACAAGGGATGAACTCGGATTTCACCAGTTTCCTCATTTCCCCTCCCCCCACCTTGTCTCAGTCAAATCCATCGAACTCAGCACCGCCTTCCTAACCTGCAATCTTCTTCCTGACCTCTCCGCCCCCACCCCAGTCTGACCTATCACCCTCACCTTGACCTCTTTCCACCTATCGCATTTCCGACGCTCCTCCCCCAAGTCCCTCCTACCTACTTTTTATCTTAGCCTGCTGGACACACTTTCCTCATTCCTGAAGAAGGACTTATGCCCGAAACGCGATTCTCCTGTTCCCTGAATGCTGCCTGACCTGCTGCGCTTTTCCAGCAACACATTTTCAGCTCCGATCTCCAGCATCTGCAGACCTCACTTTCTCCATTTAAATGACAAGGCAACGTCCAACCAAAGTGACACTTTAGTTACAGACACATATCCAGGATAATGGATGATACCAATAAATATAGTGGCATTATAAGAGAGGGAATCCAGCTGTGTGAAAATGTTTACTGGTTAGTATTGGATTTCCAAATTAAAGATATCACCAAAAACGAGAATCTGAAGCAGCACATTCATTAGATTATTGGTGATGGAGGAACTGGTTAAAAAAAAGTCTGATACAGACTATGAGTTCACGTTGATTGCTCCTTTGAACTGTCTGGTACAAGCAACAAGACTTGATTCAACATCATCAAGAGTATCTATTTTTGTGCCATCCAAAAACTTGGTTAGTGTGCATTAACTTTCCTCATCCAAGTTATTACTGTTTATTGTAATTAATTGTGGCCCCCAACATAATTGACTATATTTCTCCATGCTCTGTTATGACATGCTTAATAATAGACTATAAAAATTTCCCAATAACAGATGTTCAGATCTCCAGCCTATAGTTGTCTGTTTTTTTTGTTTCTTTCACTTTTTAAATACAAGCATTTCGTTGGCAGTTTCCAAGAATCTAAAGAATACTAGAAGATTATTACTAGTGCATCCACTATCTCTGTAGCTACTTGCTACCATAGAAATATCCTCAGATGCATTCCATTAGGTCCACAGGATCTTCTTCTTCACAATTTCTCAATTCTTTGGCCTGCCATTAGCTTTCAGTATATGCCTGAGTTTTTTGATTAGTTATTCGCCTTGATTACTGTGTTTACTGTAGGTGGTTCATTCTTCTCACCAAGTTCATTTTGACTAGAATACATGTTTGCTGAGCATTACAAAATATCTGCTGAAATGTCTGCCACTGCTCATCTATTGACTTTCCCTTGAGTCCATTTTCTCAGCTTGTGTCAGGCAACTCTTTTTTTCATATCCCTGTAATTGCCCTTATTTAAGTTGAGGATGCTTGCTTGACACTGAATTGCTCTCCCTCAAACTGAACCTGAAATCTTACCATGTTGTAAGTGCTGTGCCCAGAGGATCTTGGAATGTTTAAAAAAAATCCTTCATGGGATGTGGACACGTCGGTAGCTGGGCCAGTATTTTTTCTCCATCCCTAGTTAGCCTTGAGCAGGTGTGGTGAACTGCCTTCTTGAACCATCTACTCTAGATAGACCCACAATCCTGTTGTTAGGGAAGGTGTTCCAGGATTTCAACCCAGTGATCCTAAAAGAATAGCGATATGCTTCCAAGTCAATATGGTTGCCACAAGATCTCTTCGTAATCTTACCCCATTACACATTACTAGACTTAAAAGAGACTGTTTTCAGGTAGGTTTTGCGACACACTGTTGAGACACAATCTCTGACGGACTCTACAAATTTGTCTTCCATGTTACCTTACCACTTTGATTTGCCCATTCAATATAAGCTTCAAAATAACACAAGACAGTTGTAATGCTCTTCTCATAGTCATAGAAATGTGCAGCGGGAAACAGACCCTTCGGTCCAACTCATCCATGCTGACCAGGTATCCTAAATTAATCTAATTCCATCTGCTAGCATTTGGCCCAGATCCCTCTAAACCCTTCTTATTCATATACCCATCTTAGATGCCTTTTACATGTTGGAATTGTGCCACCCCACCATTTTCTCTGGCAGCTCATTTCATATACACTCCATTCTCTCCATGAAAATGTTGCCCCTTAGGTCCCTTTTGAATCATTTCCCTCTCAGCTTAAACCTATGCCCTCTAGTTTTGTGCTCCCCTACTGTGGGGAACAGACCTGAACTATTCATCCTATACATGCCCCTCATGATTTTATAAACTTCAATAAGGTCACCCCTCAGCCTTCGACACTCCAGGGAAAATAGCCGCAACCGATTCAGCCTCACTGTCTATAGCTCCAACTCTGGCAACATCTTTGTAAATCTTTTATCAACCCTTAACAATATATTTACTACAGTAGGGAGACCAGAAAATTCTGCAGTAATCCAGAACTAACAGAAAATCCACTATTTTCCAATTTGTACATTGTCCCTCAGTGAGGCAACTCTTTGGGAACCTATAAATGGCTCTCACCCGACATCTATTTTTCTTATTCCTTATTTTCACCTAAATAGATTCCACATCTATTGCAATGATGTCACTACTCACCAGTGCTATCCCATGCCCTTCTCCTTTTTGCCTATTTTTCTGGATCATCAAATACTTTGAATATTGAGTTCCCAGTCTTGGTCAGCCAGCAGCCAAATTGCCGTAATAGCTATCAAGTCATATTCATTTATTTATGTGCCATTAACTCATCTGTCTTGTTACAAATGTTGTGCATAATCATATAAAAGCATGAAGCTCTGAATTTTTTGACATTATCTATTCTGTTAATAATATTTCTAACCATTTCTGTCAGCTTTGTAATTTGCCTGTTCACTACCCAGCATTTCTGCTCTCTCTCCTTTTGATTTTTTAAAACCCTTTCAATTGAAATACCCCCACCACTAATTAGTGTACACGACTACCTACAGCACCAGTTATATGATTCACAAGGATAATGGTCCTAGCATGGCTCAAGTAAAGGTGGAGCCAACAGAACATCTATGTTTTTCCAGTATTGGTGCCAGAGCCCCACGAACTGGGATCCAGTTCGAACACATCATTCTTTGAGCCATATATTTACCTCCCCAATCTTACTTGCCCGACATCAATAAGGACATCGCTCAGGTACTGATCCAGAGACTATTTAATTAGCAATTCTGCTTATTAATATAGCCACAAGCTACTGTAATCCCTTATCTGAACCTTTTTCTTAGTACTACCTATGCTGTTGGTACCTATGTGGACTGTAACAATGTGATCCCTCTCCTCCAAGATCCTCTGCAGACCAGGAGAGATAGCCTGAACCCTGGCAACACAGCCTTCAAGAGTCTCCATGTCTTCACTGGAGAAAATGCCATATATTCCCCAAAATACGCCATTTCCTATAATGACTACACTTCTCTTTTCACCTTCAACTTCCCATCTCTGAAGAGAGCTCTGGACCATGGTGCTGTTGTCAGTTCATTAATCCTCCCTTCAACCTGAACCCTTGCCCACACTGCTCGGAAGAACCTTGTACCTGTTGAACATTAGCACCAGCTCAGACTCCTTCAGAACCAAATTCTGGATCCCTATTTCACTGACAATCATACCCTCTTGTTGCTTACAATGGACCAAACTTGTTGTATTTCTTTTAAAAGGTATGACAGCCTTCTGAAACAGTGTCTAAATACCCTTACTTGATGTCTGCAGCTAAGACTCCAGCTCACCAACTCTGAGCCTAATGTTCCTTGAGCAGCCAATATTTACTGGAGATGAATTCACTGTGGATCGCAGCAGCTCCCAAACTACAGCTACAATATACTGTCTGCTTTGCCATCTCTATTCTATTAGAGTCATAGAGATGTACAGCCCAGAAACAGATCGTTCGATCCAACTTGTCCATGCTGACAAGATATTCTAAATTAATCTAGTCCCATTTGCCAGCACTTGGCCCATATCCCTCTAAATCCTTCCCATTCATAAAGCCATCCAAATGCCTTTTAAATGTTGTAATTGTACCAGCCTCCACCACTTCCTCAAGCACCTAATTCTGTACCAGCACCAACCTCTGCGTGAAAAGGTTGCCCCTCATGTCTCTTTTAAATCTTTTCCCTCTCACCCTAAATCTATGTCCTCAACACTGGGCAGACAGGTTACCTACTCGCAGAGTGCTTCAGGGAACATCTCTGGGACACCCGCATCAATCAACCCCACTGCCCCGTGGTCGAACACTTTAACTCCCCCTCCCACTCTGCTGAGGACATGCAGGTCCTGAGCTTCCTCCATCGCCACTCCCTTATAACCTGATTCCTGGAGGAAGAACACCTCATCTTCAACCTCAGGACCCTCCAACCCCATGGGGTCAATGTGGATTTCACCAGTTCCAACATTCCAGCTCAGTACTGTCCTTATGACCCGCCCCATCTGTCCATCCTCCTTCCCAACTATCCGCTCCACCGTCCCCTCCGACCTAACACCTTTACCACCACCTCCATCCACCTGTTGCACCTTCGTCTATCTTCCCCCCAGCCCCACCCCCACCCCCTCCCATTTATCTCTCCATTCCCCGAGGCTCATAGCCTCATTCCTGATGAAAGGCATTTGCCCGAAACGTCGATTTTCCTGCTCCTCGGATGTTGCCTGACTGGCTGTGTTTTTCCAGCACCACACTCTTGGCTCTAATCTCCAGTATCTGCAGTACTCACATTCGTCCAAAGCTATGCTCTCTAGTTCTGGACTCCCCACCCCAGGGAAAAGACATTGTCTATTTACTCCTATCCATGCCTCTCATGAGGTCACCCCTCAGCCTCCGATGTTCCAGGGAAACAGCCCCAGCTTTTTCAGCTTCTCCCTGTAGCTCAAAGCCTCCAATCCTGGCAATATCTTTGTAATTTTTTTCTGAACCCTTTCAAGTTTCAGACCATCCTTCCTCTAGTAGGGGGACCAGAATTGCACACAATATTCCAAAAGTGGCCTAAGCAATGTCCTGTACAGCTGCAGCATGACCTCCTAACTCCTATATTCAATGCTCTGACCAATAAAGGAAAGCATACCTATTTGATTAATTTGAATGCTGAATATTTTGGAAGCAAATTGCTTAACTGCACTTTTCAGTTGCAATAACATCTCCAAACTTAAACAACTTTGCTAACCAAAAAATATAAAAGAAATACTGACTTCATCTATCATTAGCTCTAACATCAGACATTAAATCACACATCAGCTCTAACAGATATAGAAGTTGGAAGGGCTTTCTTATGCCAGTTTTCATCTCCTACTACAGCTGCCCTTCTCATGCAAGCCCATGATCACTCCACTTTTTATGCTGTTAGAAGCTGATATCCCACTCTCTCATGTTTTATCTCCCTAACATGCAGTTTCAGAAGCTCTCACTTGTTTAAGCCATAATGTGGAGATGCCAGTGTTGGACTGCAGGGACAAAGTTAAAAATCACATAACACCAGGTTATTGTCCAAGTTTGGCAGCACAGACAGAGGCTATTTGACTTTTGTGTTAGGTACATGACAAAGGAGCAACACTCCAAAAACTTGCACTTTCAAATAAACCTGTTGGATAACCCAGTGTTGTGTGATTTATCACTTTTTTGGATACAGGTTGTTGACTCCTGGTCTTCCTCTCTATTGCTCAAGGTTTTATATAGATTATCAAGCGCTCGTTGCACTGTGCCTTAAAGGCCTTACATAGTGGTCTTTCCCCAGTATGCCTTTGGTTCAACAGCACCAAGCTTTAGTGCATTCCTCAACAGAGTGTCCTTGACCTTGGAATGTGCCGATCTGCAACATGCACTTTAAAAAAAAACTCCTTTCACAGGAAGTCCAGCCTTTCATGGAGTCATGGACAGTAAAGAGGAAGCACCACACTGTTGATGACACTGCCTTTCAGTTAAAATATTAAACTAAGGGCCTCTCAATTAAACATAAAAATTCTATTGCACAATTTTCGAGAATTGAAGCTATTTAGAGTCATGTCGATATTAATCATTCGATCATATTTAAAAATCTTGTCACTACCACATTGCTGTTTGTAGGAGCTGGCTGTGTACAAGAAAGTTGTTATGGCAAAAAATGCTGCAATAAAGCAAAATCTTCCCTGAAAACATGATATATCGATGAATTATGTGCATCTTAAATATTAGACCTGATTTCTTGTAAAAGACCAAACGTGCGAGGCGAAAGAGCAGCAGTACATATTAATTCTTTCTTCATAGCACAGAACATAAAATAAAACTCAACGATCACCACTACCGCCATGAACACTGAAAGAAAACGTACCATGTCGGAATTTGGCGGGCAATGCACACCGGGCGCTGCGGACGACGGGAATTGTAGTCCGTTACACGGAGAAGTCACGTGGCTTCGCCAGCGGCCGTCCAGCCCTTTCAGGCAGTAACTACAATGCCCAGATTGCTTTGCGGCTACCTCACGCGAGATGCCGTCTGGCAACGGGAGTTTTCGCGAGGGTTTGTGAGCAGGTGGGCCGATCGGGTGGGGATGTAGAGCACAATGTCGGGCTGTGACAGGGTTTCAGCCGCCGGCATGGGTGAGTGACTGAGCGTGGCGGCCGAGTCCGAGCTGTAGCCGGAGCCAGGATCTCGGGGGCAGCGAAGCGGGTAGCTCCCCGAGTCTGGAGGCTGGATATCGGGGTTGTAGCTAGTTTCTTTTGTGCGAGCGGTGGCGAGGCGGATGTCGGTGAGAGGGAGGCGGCTGGTCCGGCCCGAGCTCAGCTCTCATTTCCCCTCTTTCCCCTGCCTCGGGCAAGATGTCCCATCAGCTCGAGGAGAAGTGGAGCCTGACTCGGGCCTGGGTGTTTTTTGCTTCCTGCTCTTTGCTTCGAGTAGCCTGCGTTCTGGGGAAGGATCGGGCCTAACCTGGGTGGGGGCTGTGAGCGACGAACTGGGGAAGGGAGGTTACGAAGGGCGGGGGGGCACTGCATGGAGAGAGAGAGAAACTCCGGATGTGGGTCGATTGCTTCGGTTTGTGGCCGAGTTGGATTGACTGTAGCCGCCTTTTCCTTGAACGGCTGGGAGTTACGTCCAGGACCCACCCTAGCTTCCATCCCTGGGCCTGTGTTTGAGTTTTTTTTTGCTCTCTGTTCAATAGTACGCACACGTCCCTCGAGTTAAACATGGCAATACAGCAACTATTGGCCAGATTAGTTATTAGAGAGAATCTTTGACACAAAAAGAGGCCACTTGACCTATTGTGTTTGTACTGACTCCTTGCCACATATCCTTTGCATATTTTGCCAAGTTCTCTCAAGAATGATATCAAAGCGTTTTCCAAAATCCCAAGAGTTCTGAAGTTTCCCGTGGATGTTTGTAAAGTATTACAAAAATTTGTTCTGAATAGGCTATTTTTCTGATACACAAAATTCTAATCCTTGGAAAATGTTACTGAATTAGTTACTAAACAATGTCTAAAGTCTTAATGACTGCTAGGAGATCTGTCATTTATGCACTACAAAGCATCTTCAGTCATTGATAAATCTTGCAGCTAAGACTGAATAGGATTATTTGTTCTCGTCATTTCTAATTTCTAAAAGAGGCTGAAATATGGAAGAGTTACCATTGGCTTGAGTCAGAATTTGGCAGCACAGGAAGAGGCCAATTGACTCTTGTGGTTGGAAAGAGCTGTGAAATGAATCTGTCTTGTACTTTCCTTATCACCCACAAATATTTCTTTTTAAGTACTTTTCTGATTCCACTTTGAATGTTAATATTAAATTGGCTTCCACACTTGCTTGCACTCTTATTCCACATCATTTGTTGTTTGTTACATTAAAAGTTCTCATCTCATTTCAAGCTCTTTCGCAAATTTCTTAAGTCATTGTCTACTGTTGGCCAATCTGCCAACCCATGTAAATCATTTTCTTTATTGAATCTATCAAAATCCTTTATTTTGAATGCCTGTCTTAGGTTTCCCCTCCACCTGGTCTTATTGAAGAGCAGTACAATTTTTTTGATCTTTGTGCTACCACTCCCTCAGTTCCTGGTACCTTTCTGGCAAGACTGTGTGTTCTTGATATCCTTCTTACTGTTTGATAACCTCAAGCGTGACTCAATATTCAAGCTAAGGCTGGATTTATCAAGCTGTCTTGCCTCAGTTTGTAAAGCCAAAGATTGTCTATATTTATTCCACAGCTTTATCAACATGTCATGTCACCTTCAAAATTACTTTTGGCAATTGTATTAGAAATTTGTTTTTTGAATGAGATACATCTTGGAATAAACCTTATATTGGCATTCATTTGCTTCTAATGTTTGAGTTGAATTGGCAATGAATAATACTTGGTTCCGCAACATGTATTTCAAAATATTCCTTATTGTCTTCCTGCAATTATTGTAAAACATAAATACAGATGACTTTAGAGGAGGAGAGTTGCAGAAACCTAAATGCCTTAGACGAGGCAAGCACATGACTTCCTTCTGTTCATCTATCTCTGAAAGCAATCTCTCACTTAGTTAATGCAGTCGCTTTGCTGTTTTTCTGGCCTCTGAGTGGAATTTTATGAATATCTTCATTTCGCAATCTGTGCTTGATAGAGGTGCAGACAGCCTGTTAAGTAAATCTGTTTTTGTGAAACTTTATTTCACAATACCATTCTTCTAAGTGCAGGCATTGATTGTTCATGTTGAAGTGATCAAATGTAGAATTCATAACCATGGTTTTAATGTTTAATCAACTCTGTTGATTTCTTAATGCTACTTTCAATCAGAATAATGGAAAGGAAAGGTTTTAATATTGATAAATTTGTCAAGTAGCAGTTGTATTGTATTTTGCTATCTGTTATGCATTAAATTGTTTTTTGTGGCAGCCATTGAAGTTTTGGAGATAATTGGTAGTTCATATCCAAAAGCATGAGCAACTTGATTAATTTTAAGGGCAAGCTGTCAAATCAAGTTGAAGCCTGTTCACAGAAGTGGGTAGTGTGTGTTGGGTGTATGTTCAGAAAAGAAACCGGCAGCTGACTATGTCTAACTTTCATTCAGGTGCATTTTTTAAATATTTTAACTGAATTAAAGAGGATGTGATACTAGTTGCAGATTATTAACAGACATTTACAGCATTTATGCATATGTTTAGTAACATTGTCAAATTTCTGTCCCACCTCAGTTATTTATATTTTTTGGTTTAGCATATTTCTGTGGTTTTATGTAAGATGTATTTGTTATGTAGTAACACATTACCTGCAATGATAATATTGTCTTAGTTCAGGTAGTTTTTAAAGATGAAGAACCTTTAAACCTGGATGAAGTACACGGAGTTGATGTGAAAGTGATGATTGGTAGACCAGCAACTTAGCTATTCAACAATTTTAACTTTCTGTTCATGTGTATGTTGTACTACCAGTTGATGTTGGATTTGCATCATTTCAATTGGATTAACTTCCAAAGCTGTTTTTTTTTGCCAATTTGAGTCCACTCGGGCCCATTGCAGTGTCTTCTCATCATTTGTATTCTTCGGATTGGAACTGATGTCCTGCTGCAAATTTCCCTATCTAAAGTTAGTTGTATAGATGTACAGCATGGAAACAGATCCTTCAGTCCAAGTCATCTATGCCAACCAGATATCCCAACCTAATCTTGGCCCTTATCCCTCAAAACCCTTCCTATTCATATACCCACCTTTTAAATGTTACAGATACTTTTTAAATGTTGAAATTGTACAAGCCTCCACCACTTCCTCCAGCAGCTCATTCCATACACTGCAGCACCCTCTGTGAGAAAAAGTTGCCCTTTAGGTCCCTTTTATATCTTCCCCCTCACCCTAAATCTAT
Organism: Chiloscyllium plagiosum; assembly: GCF_037043375.1. Taxonomy (NCBI): domain Eukaryota; kingdom Metazoa; phylum Chordata; class Chondrichthyes; order Orectolobiformes; family Hemiscylliidae; genus Chiloscyllium; species Chiloscyllium plagiosum. Next base: position 40,174,533 of record NW_028270142.1, read on the forward strand.
GCCCTCTAGTTCTGGACTCCCCCACCCCAGGGAAGAGACTGTGTCTATTTCTCCTATCCATGCCCCTCATGATTTTGAAAACCTTTGTAAGGTCACCCTTCAGCCTTCGACACTACAGGGAAAACAGCCCTAGCCTATTCAACCTCTCCCGATTCCTCAAATCCTCCAACTCTGGCAACATGGATGGAAATCTCCTCTGAACCCTTTCAAGTTTCACAACATCTTTCCGATAGGAAGGAGACCAGAATTGCGTGCAATATTCCAAAAGTGGCCTAACCGAAGTCCTGTACAGCCTCAACATGATCTCCCAACTCCTGTATTCAATACTCTGACCAATAATGGAAAGCATACCAGATGCCACCTTCACTATCCTATCTACCAGCAACTCTACTTTCAAGAGGCTATGTACTTGCATTCCAAGGTCTCATTGTTCAACAACACTCCTTAGGACCTTACCATTAAGTGTATACGTCATGCCGCTGCCTCACAGCGCTAGAGACCCGGGTTCAATTCCCGCCTCAGACGACTCTGTGTGGAGTTTGCACGTTCTCCCCGTGTCTGTGTGGGTTTCCTCCGGGTGCTCCGGTTTCCTCCCACAGTCCAAAGATGTGCAGGTCAGGTGAATTGGCCATGCTAAATTGCCTGTAGTGTTAAGTAAGGGGTAAATGTAGGGGTATGGGTGGGTTGCGCCTCGGCGGGGCGGTGTGGACTTGTTGGGCCGAAGGGCCTGTTTCCACACTGTAAGTAATCTAATCTAATTTCCTTTTCCAAAATGCAGCATCTCTCATTTATCTAAATTAAAGGTGAAGAAACGTCTGAAAATGAACTTTCCAGCTCAGCAAGCAAGCTTAAATTGAGAACCTTAACCTGAGCTACGAATCTTCTCAAAACTCACTATATAAATTAAACTTCATCTGCCATTCCTCAGCCCATTGGCCCATCTGATCAAGATCCATTTGTAATCTGGGGTAACTTTCTTTGCTGTCCACTACACCTCCAATTTTGGTGTCATCTGCAAACTTACTAACTAAACTACCTATGTTCACGTCCAAATCATTTATATAAAATGACGAAAAGTAGTGGACCCAACAGTGATTCTTGTGGCACTCCACTGGTCACAGGCCTCCAATCTGAAAAGGAGCCCTCCTCCACCACCCTATGCCTTCTACTTTTGAGCCGGTTCTTTATCCAATTGGCTAGTTCTCTCTGTATTCCATTAGATCTAACTTTAACACCTTCTTGAACTGCTCGGTAAATAGAGTTTAGGCAATTAATGTGAAGAATATCTCTGGTTTATGCAGCAATTGTTCCCTTTTATCATGGACTCTGTTTAGTTGATTTTGATCTGGATTCCTCAGTTTGATGTAGTAATGATTTTTTAAAAAGTGTGTATTTTACTGCATTGCACCTCCATCTCTCTCTCTCTGCAGAGAAGGGTATTAGCTCAAATATCTATTTGTGAAAGGTTGAAAAGGAACCCTAATTTAGTTGCAGGCAGTAGGCTGAAATAGTACTGTGTTGGAGTAGTAAAGTGGCAAGTAAAGTATCATAGGGCTCTAACCTTAGAGAGAGACAGCTGATGATGCTTTAACCTGTGGGTCACCATGCCTCGGGCAAGAGAGTTTGAGAAGGAGAGAACTTCATGGTAACCTCAGTTGGTGCGATAATTCAAGCCACGCTGTTGAAAGACCGTACAGTTGCTTCCCCCCACCCCACCCCCACCCCCACCAAATACCTGTAGGGGATACATTCCAGGACCTACCCCGGAAGCCCAAAACCGCAGATAGGAGCGAACCCATTCATTTAAATGAAAAATGTACCTTCCTGCTCCTTGTTTCCAGAACGTTCCCTATAATATGTTCTGGCTGCAGTAAACAGCACAAAACAATTCTGTGGATATTGGGGTAACTCTGTTGGAATAATGCTTGTTTTATAGGGTATATCAGAGTGTAGGCCTTGCACCCTCAACTTTGTTGATTTCTAAAGTGGAATGTTAATGGCAAATTTGGATTGAGAGCTGATTTAGTCTTTATCCTTGTGTGTCGACTTGGTGTGTAATGTGAGGGCAGTTAGAAGTACTCTTACTCTAGTTAAACTGATTCTAATACAAAATGGAAATGGGAGATTAACATTAAATACACTATATCCACGCACGTTGTTTTGATTGGTGAATTGTCAGGCAAGTGTGAAGTCATAAAGTGGCTTTTATTTGAGATACTTTTCATCATGAGCCATAGAGGGACTTGTTTTTGTTAAGCTGGAAGTGAATGCAGCGAACACAATAAAATAAGTTCAATAGGCTCTTTGAATCACAACAATTAGAATTGATTATCTGGAATCTGGCATAAATTTCCTGTTGATAGAATTTTTGTTTTTGTTGTGGTCACCTTGTTATGAAAGCTAGCCAGTTTTGGTTTTTAATTTGGAAGAATAACCAAGTTGGTATATGAATTGTTTTCTTCCTGTTGGTGATGGTTTGACATCTATCCAGATTGGTTAAAGCAAGCGTTTGAATAACTATCACTTATCACTGGTAGGTCTGCCTCAGTATCTCAGAGTCATAGAATCATACAGCACAGAAGCAGATCGTTCGATTCAACTCGTTCATGCTAACCAAGTTTCCAAACTAAATAATTCTCACTTGCTTGCATTTGACCCATATCTCTCCAAACCCTTCCTATTTGTGTACCTATCCAGATGCCTTTTAAATGTTGTAACTGTACCTGCATCGTTCATTCCACACACAAACCACCCTCTGTGAAAAAGTTGTCCTTTGGTCCATTTTAAATCTTTCTCCTCTCAACTTGAAATTATGCCCTCAGATTTTGAACTCTCCTACCCCTAAGGAAAAAAATATTTTCTATTCACCTTCTCTATGCCTTTCATGACTTTATAAACCTCCATTAGGTCATCTCTAAACTTCCTATCCTTCAGTGATAAAAGTCCCAGCCTCCCCTTATAATTCAATCCCTCTACTGTTGAAGAACCAGCAGTAAGAAGGTCAGAATGTCATGGATGCGATCAAATTGCCTTCAAAATGACAATGTTATAGGGCATTGGGACTACTGGTATAAAATAAATCTAGATTTGATTTTTCCTGCTATTCCATTTTGGATGAGTTGCCACATCATTTTTAGTTTTCTCATTTGTCCGATAAGACTGCAAACTGGCTTGAGAGACTGGATTTAAATGAAAATAGGTTGTGCCGTTCAATGCAGTTAAAAATCTATTGTACATTGAGTTACTGGTGAAGTGTTTGTAGATTTTGCATCATACTCCATTTAATCCCCTCCGTGCAAAGGAAAGAAAATGGCACATGAGCCCCTATAATGAGAATAATGGCTCAAAGAATAGCTTTGCCTCTTAGATGAGTAGCAGTAATTTGAATTCACTTCGAAATTTTGAAAGCTTTTGAATTTTGTTGCACAGTGTGGTGGGGGAAGCAATGGTGAGAATGGTTTGTTAGCAGATCTGTTGGATCTGCTAAGTTACATCAAAAGTTACAATGAGCTACAATGCATTTGATTTAATTTGTTTTTATTCTGATAAGTAATATTTCCTGCTGAAATTAAGTTGGAGTCTTGATAGTCTCCATAGAAACCAATGTCAAGCAGAGATAGAGTTGGGGACTGAATTACTAGAAATGTAGCACTATATTGGCAGCCACTCTTCATAAAGGTGGCTGCTTTGCAGAAGTATTGAAAAGGGTGTTGCTGGAAAAGCACAGGTTGTCAGGCAGCATCCAAGGAGCAGGAGAGTCCACGTTTCAGGTATAAGCTCTGCATCAGGAAAAATAATAAGTTGGAGCATTGGTTAGACATTACCCTGCAATGTGTTTATAATTTACTTAGTGAATTTTGTCGTCAAGCAAAGATGTTGAATTTCTGCCGGAAGTGGGCAGTGTCTATATAGTGTTTTCTGTTGATGTAGAATCAATGTGCTATGCTCCACCTTCTGTTTCAAGACTTAAAATTGGAGTGCAGCATCAATGTGACAATTGCTTCTATTCTCGCTAAACCTATAGCTACTGAATATCACTTCATTGTGCTGAATTGTGGACACTTTGTGCCCTGTGTTCATGTCTATTAGAAACTGAGTTGAGAAACTGGTTTCACTCAGTCCTTGAATCTAATCTTGCATTTGTGCACAATATCATCAAGGACAGCAATAGCCATTGAATAGCAATCAGAAATGAGAGCCCTAGTTTTCCAATCACCTCAAGGTCATTTTATCCACCACTGTTGCCCCAGCTGATGCAGTAGAGCAAGATTATTGACTATGAATTACATGACGTCAGATAATACTTAAGGCAATCTTGCAGGAAATGTCTGACCATAAGTTTGAGTACTTTGTTTTAAAATTGACAGGCTAGTTTCTACTGTGTACAAAGTTCTGACACATGCAGTGCCAATTTACAAAAGCTAAACAAGTCCTTAAGTAGACACATAATTAAATTGCATGTAAGGTTTTGAAAGAAAAGTTCTTTTTTAGCCATTGAGTAATAATTAAACTACCACGTCTGTGTATCATGTACTAACCTTCACCTATTCTACTTTTCTGAGTAATCTTTTGCGTGTAGGTACTATGGGAAATGTTTTTGGTAGCTTTTCAATAGTCAATTGTAGCAGAGATGATGAGCATTGCAACTTTTTTATGCTTAATCTGTTTGAATCCAGAATAGGTTCTGGTCTTGTGAACTATTTAACCTCGCCTTGTCTGTTTAGAGAAGCCATTATTACTAATTTGACTTTGGATAACATTCTACCTCAGTGTCCCTATAATATATTTGTGTGAATTTGCATGCCAAAAACAAGTTCTCACTACTTCAACAAAAATCTTGTTTTTCATATTGGTATTGTCTGACAAGTCTGTGTATTTACAGCACAGAAAGAGGACATTTAGTCATGTCAATGCCAATATTTATGATACAAATGAACCTATCCCAGTTTGTTCTCATCCTATCGGGATACCTTTCTACTCCTGACACGCTTGCATTTATGCAGCTTGATCTTAAATATGTTTGGACAATTCATATCAACCACTCCCTGTGGTTGTGAATTTCAAACTCACTTTGGGTAAATAAGTTTAACCCTAAATTCACTTTTGCCTCTATGACTCACTACCTTGTATTTATAATCTCAAGTTATAGTCTCCCAACATATGGGAATACTTTTGCAATCAAACATTTTTGCTATTTTGTAGAGATGGATAGTATATTGTCTATCTGGTCACCCCTGCTGTCTCTGCTGGAGATAATTGCCAGACTGTTCCATGTTAGATCAATGTGTCTGAATAGGTGAAGTAATTGTGGTGATGTCATCCCAAATTATTTAACAAAAACATTTGGAAATTATAATAAGGAAATAAAGGACAAAACTCAAAAATGTTGCTCAACCTAGTCAAGCAATGCAGTGCAACAATCAGAAAAGCTAGTCAAATATTGAACAAAACAGCTAGTGCAAAAGAATCTAATGTAGCCTCCTATGTTTCAAAACCCTCATTCTCTAACCAGACTCCATCTTGTGGAGCTGACCTAATTTTTTGGCTCTACGTCACAGGAGTACATTCTTTCCTTTCATTTCTGAGCTTGAGATTCATAAGGCTGAGAAAGTTGGAGTACTGCAGAAATGTTGGCTTTTAAACTTTGAAAGTGATGTTGGAGATTACAAGTTATGCAAGCGAAAAGGTGCTGCAGGGCTACTTGAAATTAATTTTAGGGAATTTGACAAGGAGCCATTGTTTTAGGTCTTCCTGTTGTTTGCATTGATAGTGAAATCCAGTGGATTTAAGAACCTTTTTGCTGAGGTTTAGTAGGGAAATTTTGAATACATGCAAAATAAGAGTTAAACATAAAATCCATCTCTTCAACTTGGACTGTTTTAAATAACATGGAAGGCTGGCAAACTTTTTCAAGTCATCCACTGTCAAATAGATCTTGGTTTGTCATGCAAGTGTACTTTGAGGGCAGGTTTTTAACTATGGTATCGTTTTTGAATTTGGGTATGATAGAAAATATCTGGTTGAAGATAGTTGTTCGAAACTCAAGTTTGGCAGGGATAATTAATAATGTTATATTTTCAGCATGAAGTATTGATGCAGAGTAAGGAGAGGAAATCTCATTAGTTGAGCCTCATTGTGATCACAACTGATTGGTCAGCCCTTGTTATTTGCAAGTCTTGATGGCTGAGTATCATGTTTGCCAGTGTTCTACTGGGAAGTTGAAAACTGATTTTGTTTGGCTGTCATTGTTTGAAGTCTTGCATGGATGAGCTGTTAGGAGCCCGGAAATGTAAATGTTGTTCTGAAATATGTTTTAAGATTTTCAAACTGAAAGCAGCAATGTTTGTTGAGTTAGACAAAAACCTGATGCTGTGAAATATGTTTATTGGTGCATTTCTCATTGTCTCACATAGTTCATGTAAGCTTGAAGTTTTCAGTTGATGTAGACTTCGAAACCTTGATTCTCATGCTCCTTGGATGCTGCTGGACTGGCTGTGTTTTTCCAGCACCTCATTCCCAGCTTGGAGACTTCACACTGTCCATGTTACTTGCATAGTGTAGGGAATAGCAGTACTATCCAAGCTTGCTTTTTCCATTCTCCATATTTAAGGGAATTTGAAAGATGAAAACAAATAATCAGTTTAGAAAGCTTATAACTGAGACAGTCTCCCTCTTTGAACTTGGAGTAGTGAAAATGTTCTGCAGAAAAAGCTTCCTTTTAAGATAACTATTTTGTAACTACTTTGTAAATCAAATGTAACAGAAATTTAAAAAGAATCTTCACTTGTGAAAAGTAAACACTTGGAGTTTTTTTTTTGGATCTTTTATCAGTCCTGCATAATGAACAGTAATCTACTTGATGTTGGAAGGCATCTGATTCATATCATCAGTGGATTTTGAGTTCTGAGTTTTTCTGCAAATAAATAATGATTGAGGTGGACACTGGCAATCTATTGTTCAGTATTTCATGAAATAGATGCATGCTTTTGCTGAGATAAAATAATTCTGCGAGATGAAAGCATGTAACATTACACCAAGAAGTGAGTTGTAAAGTAATCTGCATCCCTTTGGAAGAATTTACTTGTTCAACAACTTCCAGTTACACACTACATATTTTTATCAATCAAAATTCTGATGAAGTTACTAGTCACGCAGTACCTGGATCTAAAGCACGGTGTCTCAGTGGCTAGCACTGCTGCCTCACAGCACCAGTGTCCAAGGTTCAATTCCAGCCTTGGGCGACTGTCTGTATGGAGTTTGCACAGTCTCCCCATGTCTGTGTGGGTTTCCTCCGGGTATTCCGGTTTCCTCCCACAGTCCAAAGATGTGCAGGTCAGGTGAATTGGCCATGCTAAATTGCCCATAGTGTTAGGTGGATTAGTCAGAGGGAAATGGGACTGGGTGGGTTACTCTTTGGAGGGTTGGCGTGGACTTGTTGGGCCGAAGGGCCTGTTTCCACACTGTAGGGAATCTAATCTTTGCACTTTCATTTCAGTCAAGTGATATCATTACATTTGCTATGAAAACCTCCAAAGAGGTTTAATTGAAAAATGATATAAATAGCAGATCATAAAACAGGGACAAAAATGTGAATGCCAGGGAACCCTGAAACTGTTCGTGTCTGATGAAACAAATTCTAGCTGAAAATGTGTTGCTGGAAAAGCGCAGCAGGTCAGGCAGCATCCAGGGAACCGGAGAATCGACATTTCGGGCATAAGCCCTTCTTCAGGAATGAGGAAAGTTTGTCCAGCAGGCTAAGATAAAAGGTAGGGAGGAGGGACTTGGGGGAGGGGCGTCGGAAATGTGATAGGTGGAAAGAGGTCAAGGTGAGGGTGATACGTCAGACTGGGGTGGGGCCGTCATTTGCGCCACCTCCAAACGGACCCCACCACCAAGGATATATTTCTCCCCTCCCCTATTAGCATTCCGTAAAGACCACTCCCTCCGTGACTCCCTCGTCAGATCCACACCCCCCACCAACCCAACCTCCACTCCCAGCACCTTCCCCTGCAACCGCAGGAGGTGCAAGACTTGCACCCACACCTCCCCCCTCACCTCCCTCCAAGGCCCCAAAGGAAACTTCCATATCCGCCACAGATTCACCTGCACCTCCACACACATCATCTATTGCATCCTCTGCACCCGATGTGGCCTCCTCTATGTTGGGGAGACAGGCCGCCTACTTGCGGAGCGTTTCAGAGAATACCTCTGGGACACCCAAACCAACCAACCCAACCACCCTGTGGCTCAACACTTCAAGGATATGCAGGTCTTTGGACTCCTCCATCGCCAGACCACAACAACACGATGGTTGGAGGAAGAGCGCCTCATCTTCCGCCTCGGAACCCTCCAACCACAAGGGATGAACTCGGATTTCACCAGTTTCCTCATTTCCCCTCCCCCCACTTTGTCTCAGTCAAATCCATCAAACTCAGCACCGCCTTCCTAACCTGCAATCTTCTTCCTGACCTCTCCGCCCCTACCCCACTCCGGCCTATCACCCTCACCTTGACCTCTTTCCACCTATCGCATTTCCAACGCCCCTCCCCCAAGTCCCTCCTCCCTACCTTTTATCTTAGCCTGCTGGACAAACTTTCCTCATTCCTGAAGAAGGGCTTATGCCCGAAACGTCGATTCTCCTGTTCCCTGGATGCTGCCTGACCTGCTGCGCTTTTCCAGCAACACATTTTCAGCTCTGATCTCCAGCATCTGCATACCTCACTTTCTCCCCAAAACAAATTCCAGCCAAAAGCAATTTCTCTTGGTTGATCCTCATTTGTTGATGGATCGAGTATGTATCTTCAATTTATTGATTTGATTCTAATGTTTTCAATATTTCTTTTCACATGATTAAAGATGATCATGTGGTTTCTTTTACTTAGCAGTAAGTCTTCTGTTTTATTATTTTCTGTGCATCTTGATCTTGAGGTTTCTGGAATTTCTCCTATTCCCATGTAAATTTTGTTTTAATCTATTTAATGTAAGGTAATTTATGATTTCTATAACATGAGCGTTAGTGTGCATTAATAATAATTTTTACAAGTCCATTGTTAGATCTTTGGATTTGTGAGAAGACTGAGGAGATAGAACATTACAGGAAGGTGAGCACAGAGCACAGGCCCATGATATAAGGTTGAAGGAAATGAATTGGATGGGCTGTTCAGAGACTGGGTTTGTAATGTTGAACCAGCAGGACGGGTGCCTCAGTTGGAGCAGAGTGAATTCCTTGCCCAGTCAACTGGATATAGTGGGATGAGAGCTTTGCAAGGAGCATGCTGGAGGCCAGTAGAGCATGTGTAGCTTAAGCTTCAGCTACACATAATTAGGAGCATCAGAATCGCAAGTTTCAAAATTTAGCCTCATTCTTATGGCCTGACCATTTAATTTATACTTCCAATTCAACAGATGAGGGGATGCTGCATTGTCAGAAAGCATGCTTGAGACCATTTGTCAAAACAAGGCAATTGCTGTAGCAATTTGTAGCGAGCAGATGTTGGAAACAGCAAAGCATTATGCTGTTTGGCAAAATTGGAAGCTATTTCAGTCTATTGGGTGGAAGCATTTCAAACACTTCCCATATATTGTGTTCTGCAAACCTCAGGTTTCAGTGCTTATTTAAACTTCTGCGTATGAGGTCCATTTTCTGAGCCGCATTTTGTTTTGCAGCACATTTAAATATCAAATGCAAATGGATCAAATCTTAATCAGAGTTTAGTGTAACTAGGGAGGCCTGCCTTGCTTAAACAGTTTTGCACTACTTCATCATGTGATCAGTGAAAGCAACATAGGTCGCATCCAGTTTAATGATGATTAAAGTTTTCCCATGCCCTCAGAGGTTGTAGTGCTTGACAGATTAACTTTCTAATCTTAGAATATGGCCTAATTTCCATTATTATGTTGTTAATGGGAAATGTCAGATTTGGTTTTGAGACATAAATGTTTCAGAAATGTTATTTATGTAGAGTATGTAGTAAATCGGTTCAAAAACATGTGTTCAGGAAATTAGGATTTGAGCTGGTTATTTTTGTTTCAAGTCAGTTTACAGAAGAATTTTTTAGTGCTATAAATATGATGCTGCACATGAATGTGTGGTTTGCAGTTAAATGCAGAGATATCCTGATACAATTGTTATAATTTACAGCAAATCAAATTGAATTAAATTTTTTGAATGGAATTAAATTTATTGTCATGTTTACTGATGCACAGTGAAATGCTTTGTCTTGCGAGCAGTAGAGGCAGATCACATAGTTAAATAGCATAGATAGTAAATAAGTAAACAGCGGCAAAAGCAAAAACACAGGTACAGGCGAATGTTAAGAGTTTGAGAGTCCATTCAGTATTCTAACAACAGTAGGGTAGAAACTATTTCAAAACCGGCTGGTGCGTATGTTCAGGCTTATGTACCTTCTCCCTGATGGTAGAGGTTGTAGAAGAATATTGCCAGTGTGCGATGGATCTTTGAGAATGCTGGCGGCCTTTCCTTGACAGCTGGCCTAGTAGATAGATTCAATAGATGGGAGGTTGGCCTTTGTGATTGTCCTGGCCAAGTTCACCACTCTCTGTAACAGTTTCCGATCTTGAATGGTACAGTCACTATACCAGGTAGTGATATATCCAGACAAGAATGCTCTTGATGGCGCACCTATAAAAGTTGGCAAGGGTATTTGCCATCGTGCCAAGTTTCCTCAGCTGGCCTTTGTAACCAGTGTGTCCAAAAGAAGAGTCCAAGAAAGCTTGTTGTGGATGACCACTCCCAGGAGCTTCACGCTGTCTGCTTGTTCCACCTCTGTGCTGTTAATTTGTAGGGAGGCATGAGTAACATCCTTCCGAAAAGTCAATAATGAGTTCCTTAGTTTTGCCGGCATCGAGAGCTTGGTGGTTCTCGGTGCACCATTTTTCGAGGTCCTCCACCTCACATCTGTAATCTGTTTCATCCCCATCTGAGATTCGACCGACTATGGTGGTGTCATCAGTGAACTTGCAAATGGTATTTGGCGAGCAGTCGTGGGTATACAGTGAGTACAGTAGGGGGTTGAGTACTCCCCCTAGGGGGGCTCCAGTATTGAGTGTTTGGATGAAATATTGTCCCCAATCTTCACTCGTTATGGCCTGTGGGTCAGGAAACTGAGGATCCAGTTGCAGAGAGTTGGGGGGGGGGGGAGGTGGGGGGGGGGGGGGGGTTAGTCTGAGATCACTAAGTTTAGTAATCAGTCTCAAGGGGATAATAGTGTTGAAGGCTGAATTGTAGTCAATGAGAAGGATTCTTAGGTAGCTGTTCTTGGTGTCAAGATGTTCTAGGGAGGAGTGAAATCAGTCACTTTCTTAAATACTGGCTTTTGTGATAACATTTCATAATATATAATTGTTTGAAACTTGGGTCCTATTGCGGAGAAATCAAATATTGCTTTTAGATTGCTTCATATTTCTATTTTTTTCTTAAAATGAAACATTGTTTCAGTATCATTTTAGACTTGATTGGATTGGTTGGGGGAGTCTCTGAAGTTTGGTGCATTTTTTAATGATTATTAACAGGCTTGGCATAGAGCCTAAGTTGAACAGCTCAGTGCATAAGGGGTAACAAATTCCTGATGAAGGGCTTTTGCCCAAAACGTCGATATTCCTACTCCTCGGATGCTGCCTGACCTGCTGTGCTTTTCCAGCACCACTCTAATCTAGACTGGGACAATAGTCCAGTAACAAAAATAACTATCTAGAAATTATTCAGACAATATGTGTAGATTTAGGGAGTGAAAGGTCCTATCAGCTTAGCAGTTTAAAAATGTTATGGCTGTGGAAAAGTCTTGAGTGGCTTAGAAAAACTCTAGAAACACAAGGCTTGAAGATGTCTTCCTCTTCTGACATGTTAAAAAGCCTTTGAATGCTTGCGTTTAAGGAAAACAAATTGAGGAATAAGTGAACTGAATTAGCTTACTCAATGGTTTTGGGAAAATTCTTTGTCGGAAGAAAGTACCATCAAATTGATGCATACATTGGTTAAAAAATAACCAGTTACTGTACAACTATACAACTGAATGAACTGGAAATCAGGAGTGGACTCGTTGAGATTTCAGTGTCTGTAAGGTGGTTATTGAGAGAAAAAGGGGATTTATTTAATTAGCATCTAAAATAAAATTTTTAAATAATTTTATTTTCTCCTTTTCATAAACTTATGATCTTTTGTTAAAATTACTTTCGTCCATTTTCTTTGTTATTAATTCATGGGACTATTGTCCTGTTTTCCTCCCCTCAGTCGAAGCAAAACGCTCAGACACAGTATCGTTTTACCCCCTTCATCTTTATTCCGGGCCCTGGAGGGAGAGAGAACAATCGCCTATATGCACAGAGACATGAGTTCACTGTCTTCTCTAGAACAGTAGTTTCTCAATGAACTATATAGTTATTTTACAGGGAGGAGCAACCAGATAAGGCAACATACATATTGATTGATTGAGTGACCATTACAATCAGCGAGTGTCAGCAGTAAAGATTAAGCCATTTGCTGTTACACAATGAATAACAAACTTCACATAATGAATACTTTTCACCTCATCTTGTTAAATGGGTTTATACAATGAATGTTTTTCCACCATGTTAACCTGTTACTCTTGGAATATTGTGTACAGTTCTGGTCGCCCCATGACAGGAAGGATGTGGAAGCATTGGAAAAGGTGCGGAAATGTACCAGGATGTTGCCTGATCTGGAGGGAAATTGTCATGAGGAAAGGCTGAGAGATGTGGGTCTGTTCTCATTGGAAAGAAGAAGGCTAAGGGGGGGTTTGTTAGAGACATACAAGATGATCAGAGGATAAGATAGGTAGACAGTGAAAGTCTTTTTGCTAGGATGATAATGCCAGCTTGTACAAGGGGACATAGCTACAAATTGAGGGGTGATAGATTTAAGACATGTCAGAGACAGGTTCTTTACGCAGAGTGGTAAAGGTGTGGAATGCCCTGCCTGTCAATGTAGTTAATTCGAGGAGAAAGTGAGGACTGCAGATGCTGGAGATCAGAGCTGAAAATGTGTTGCTGGAAAAGCGCAGCAGGTCAGGCAGCATCCAAGGAGCAGGAGATCGACTTTTCGGGCATGAGCCCTTCTTCAGGAATGAGGAAAGTGTGCCAAGCAGGCTAAGATAAAAGGTAGGGAGGAGGGACTTGGGGGAGGGGCGTTGGAAATGCGATAGGTGGAAGGAGGTCAAGGTGAGGGTGATAGGCCGGAGTGGGTGGGGCCGGAGAGGTCAGGAAGAAGATTGCAGGTTAGGAAGGTGGTGCTGAGTTCGAAGGTTGGGACTGAGACAAGGTGGGGGGAGGGGAAATGAGGAAACTGGAGAAATCTGAGTTCATCCCTTGTGGTTGGAGGGTTCCTAGGCGGAAGATGAGGCTCTCTTCCTCCAACCGTCGTGTTGTTGTGGTCTGGCGATGGAGGAGTCCAAAGACCTGCATATCCTTGGTGGAGTGGGAGGGGGAGTTGAAGTGTTGAGCCATGGGGTGGTTGGGTTGGTTGGTCCGGGTGTCCCAGAAACGTTCTGCAAGTAGGCAGCCTGTCTCCCCAATATAGAGGAGGCCACATCAGGGGCAGCGAATGCAGTAAATGATGTGTGTGGAGGTGCAGGTGAATTTGTGGCGGATATGGAAGGATCCCTCCTCCCTACCTTTTATCTTAGCCTGCTGGACACACTTTGCTGATTCCTGAAGAAGGGCTCATGCCCGAAACATCGATTCTCCTGCTCCTTGGATGCTGCCTGACCTGCACATTTCCAATGTAGTTAATTCGGCAACATTAGGGAGATTTAAACAATCCTTGGATGATGATGGGATAGTGTGGGGGATGGGCTTAGAGTAGTTCAAAGGCCGGTGCAACATCGAGGGCTGAAGGGCCTGTTCTGCACTGTATTTTTATGTTCTTGTCTCCAGCACCCCATTGTTAATTAAGTGCTTACCTGATCTGAGTCATGCTCAGCTGAACCTCTTGTTTCACAAAACTCAGAACTTAAGTCTTTCCCTGCCTCCTTATACCCTATAGACATTCTCAACCTGAGAATCTTGTTTGTCAGTACGTTCTTAAATGCAATCAGTATTGGCTGAACTTGTCCTACCTCTTCATAAGACAATCCCTTTATTCCAGAAATAAGTTGTGAAACTTTGTTTGAGTTGTTTCTAACTGAACTATAATCTTTTTAAATAAGAAAATCAAAACTGCACACAGTGGCCTCATGAAGACCCCACACAGTTGCAGTAAAACTTGTCAATTTTTATTTTCCATACCCCTTTAAATAAGCACCAGCATTCCATTTATCCTACTGTGCATTGGCTTCACAGCATACAAACTTGATCAATCCCTCTCCATTTATACATTAGACTGCTTTTCCAGTCTTCGTGTTGAAGTGCACAATTTCTCATTTTTCTTGATTATGTTCAATCTGCCAAATCTTTGCATGCACGCTCGGTCTATCTATGTTACTTGGTAGATTACGTGTCCTTTTCTCAAGTAGGCTTTCTACCTGCTCTGCTATTATTGAATTTTGCTACGATGCCTTGGTACTTCTATTTAAGTCATTATTGAAAAGACTGCTCAATTTCTTTTCTGCAAAACTACATATATTTTGGGTTATAATTGTGAGAGATGGGCTCTGATATCACAAATTAATTTTGCTTTAGTAAACTGATGGGCAGTTTTGGAAGAGAGCCTTCATTGAGCCATCTAGTGACAGTTGCAATAAGTTGTGACAGGTGACATGGCAAAACTGGGCAATGTTGACTATAAAGCATGACTTAAAAATCATGACTCGGAAGAATTGGGATTACAAATGTGTGCCTGCAAGATTTCTCGTGTGACATTTTGAAAAACAGGTGCCAAACAGACTGAAAATGCTAAGCTTTAAAACATAAAATGTTCAGCAGTTTTTAATTTCGATTTATTTTATAAATGCATATTAAAATCAATTTTGATATATTTTGAGCTTAGTGTTGCCATTGTCAGCTATAGCGTCAATGATTTTTAGTCTACTTTGTAAGTACAATGATAGATCTTCAGGTAGATATGTTTATGAACGTAATTGGAGTTCAGCCACACTTGTTATACCATCTTGAATGATAATTGAAAATAATGGTGCAAAGTCCTATACAAAACTCAAACGAGTGTGTGGCAAAGAGTGTTTGGATAAATTTCTAGCTGATGTTGACATGAAGTGGAAAGTTTAGAGGGAGTAAGGTATGCTAAAGATATTTAAGGATGTGTTTGAAGTAGCTGGTGAGTGTAACCCTTGTAATGTTGGATATGGGTGCCTAGAAAATCAAATAGAACACACATTGTGCTTTGTAGCTCCTTTTGCTGCATGTAATATGGATCAACATTACAGAAACAGCCTGTTGATGCCAGTTAATGATGGGATTATGTGGAGATCATAAATATAGCTTTTGAATATCTAGAACTGACTACCTACCATGGTTTGTTTTATTTTGAGACAAATATACAGTTGCTGCTGGAGCTCCATGTCTCCAATTGGTAGAACATTGCTCTCGACATTTGTGCCTCAGTTGATCTCTGTTGTCTGATGATCAGTAATGTTGTAGATTTTAAGTCCCACTTCAAAACTTGAGTCCAGTCATCTTGGACATAGTATTGAGGGAATGTTGCATGAGAGGTTTTTTGTGGGGGATGTGATCATAAACCAGGGTCGTATCTGGTCTTCAAGATCACAGTAGTATTTTAAAGGAGAGCAGTGGACTTCTTTCTCGTGTCCTGGCAATTTTTATCTCTAAGCATATCACAAAAACAGATGTTTTGGTTTTTATGACATTACTGCTTGTGAAATTTTGCTGTGTATCCAAATTTCCTACAGTTCAGCAGTGACTACAGTTCAGAAATTTTTTATCTGGTCATGAAGAGTCAGCATCATTGGCTGGACCAGCATTTATTGCCAATCCCTAATGGCCCAGAGGGCTGTAAGAGTCAACTAAGTCGTGAATCTGATGTTACATGTAGGCCAGACCAGTTCAGAAAGGTAGATTTCCTTAGCTGTAAAGTGGTTTAGGCAGGTGCCATAGAAATTTCTTCCTTGACAAGTCCATGCTGCAGTCATGGGAATGGTAGTATTTCGTAGTTGCTTAATATGTTGCTTATGTGGCACTTGTTTCCTGTTAGCCATATAGTGAGACTGATATCTGAGCTAAATAGTTGAATAAATAATTCTCAAGTGTGCATTGGAAGATGGTGGAAAATTTTGACCTCTAAGATGATTGTTGATAAAATTTGGGAAACAAAGTTAAACTTCTGCAGTAAAATGAACTTTGAATCAAACTTAGTGCTCTGAGAATCGATGTAATCCTGGAAACTTATGGCCTGATTCTGGTAGTTTGAAGCAAACAGGAACTCAGGTGTGTTAACAGTTGTTTGTTACTGTTATACCTTTTCCATTTTATCTGTACATAAACTGCATAAAATCATGCAAATTATATATACAATGGATCCCTAGTATTGGGCTTTGCACGTTGGATGTAAGATTGTTATGTGGATAAGTGACAAATGTGAGTGTCTCTGCCTTCTATGGCAGACAAAGCAAACATGTTGGGTGGAGATTGCTAAGTGGCTCAGTTTGGAATCTGAAATATGGTGATAATCTCTGCAAAGGCCAGACACTTGGGATTGTTCAAAGTAAAACATCTATCACAACATCTGGATTGAATCAGAAATGTTCATTTAAAGCATGCAGTGCATTTTTGGATTTAACAAAAGCATCCTGGAAATATCCATCTTTTCAGTAAATGTAGTCTGATAAACATAACATTTGACATCTGAGTTGTAATTTTTAAAATATTCAATCTTTCAATGACCATCTTTTAGTAATCCTGTGTTTTAGTAGTACAGTTACATTACCCCCACATAATTTCTAATGGATTAGTAATTCAGAAACCCAGGCTAATACATATGGGACAGGTTTCATTTACTGCTTCATGATGGCACTTGGGGGAAATTTAAGCTAAATTAGCTTTTAATTCCAGCTTTTGCTAACAGTAGTAATGGTTACCATGAAACTATCTGGTAAATAACCATCTGGTTCACAAGTCTCCCTTAGGGAAAGAAATCTGCCATCCTTGTGTGGTCTGGCCTGCATGTGATTGCAGATACTCAGGAATGTGCTTGACTCTTAACTGCCTTCTGAGGCAGTCCAGCTGTCACTCAATTTCATGAGCAATTAGGGATTAACAATAAATGTTGGCTTTGCTGGTGATACCCGCATCTCATGAAAGAAGAACATTTTTAAGTTTTTTGTGAACTAATATTGCAGGTTAATTACTTCAGTTTTAAAGTTATTGATTTAAAAGCTTGGTATAACAGACATTAATATGATTGTCTTGCTTAGAAAGCAATTGAGACAGCATCTAGGCAAGAGGAACTCTGACTTGCAGCATGTGAAGCTTTAGATGATAGGAATGAAAGAGTTGCAGTGTTTGGATCATTGTTTGATGATATTTATAATTAAAATGCATAACCAATTTGGCGAACCAAACATGGGAATACAGCATGGTATCACATCTTATACAGATTCCAAATCCTGGGTGGGAGGAAAGTCTCAGAATTTGAACTGAGAGCATTCACAATATCTGAGAATGCAACAACTTGTTCCTCCTTGTGTTAGGTCCTTTTCCCAATGTTTCTCACACAAGATGCAATTCATTCGCACGCACCAACTCCTACAAGCTGTTAAAGTTTATTAAAGCTTGTACAAGCTAGGTGACACCTTTGACCCTCCTCGCAAGCGCGAGAGTCAAAAGATGCTCTGGACAAAGAAAATACATTCCCTTTATACAGGTCAGTTGGCCATGCTTACATAGCCACTTCCCCCATAGCCACATGCCACTCAAGACAACCCCTCCCCCCAATCACTCCCTTACAGTCAATGTTATCTCAGGTACAATGACAGGATCAGATCACCCAGATAATGTGAATGTAAATGCCCTAATCATGGGGAATCATTATGCAAATGATTCCTGACTCTGTGATTCACCAAGACGCTGCAGGTGTGACATGCCTAGCTTCAGGGGATGGCAGAAAGTATTTCTGAATGGAAGAGATTGAATGATCGTTTAATTTGATAATAGGAGAGTAATAGTAAATGTCTGAACGAAGTGTGAATTACAATAGATAGTCATCCACATTCCTGCATGTTATCTGAGACGCAGTGTTGCCCCCACCCATTTCCAGAATGTTCACTGTGTAGATTAACCCTTTAATATTGCATTAGTGTTCAGAGAGGTATTCCCATTTAATCTTTTAACATCAGTGAGCAATATTCAAGATGAATGTTTTGCACACTGCTGTAATCTGACCGTGCGGATATCGTCCCAATGTGTATGATGTGCTAGTATGTTAAAATGGTCAACGAGTGATTCTGATTTTTTTCCCCCACTTGATGTGGGATTTGATAATATATTATGATACTGAACTATTGCAAGAGGAAATAAGAGTTTTCCTGTAACTCTTCAACCATCACCAATTAAGAGTTTACATGGTTATTCTTCCATTTGCTGTACAAATGGTTATGTTTTGCTCCAGTATTTAGGGAGATGGCACAGGAGCTTAACAGCACTTGATGCATTGAAGTGCTTTTGGGTTGAAGTAAAATGTTATATTGAATTTTTCTGTTAATTGAGATGTGGAGCTTTCTCTGGAGTGGAATTAATACACTGCACAGATGGACATATTTCAATAGACAATAGGTGCAGGAGTAGGCCATTCTGCCCTTCGAGTCAGCACCACCATTCATTATGATCATGGCTGATCATCCTCAATCAGTATCCTGTTCCTGCCTTATCCCCATAACCCTTGATTCCATTTTCCTTAAGAGCTCTATTCAACTCTCTTGAAAGTATCCAGAGACTTGGCCTCCACAGCCTTCTGGGGCAGAGCATTCCATACACCCACCACACTCTGGGTGAAGAAGTTTCTCCTCAACTCTGTTCTAAGTGGCCTCCCCCTTATTTTTAAACTGTATCCTCTGGTTCGGGACTCACCCGTCAGCAGAAGCATGCTTCCTGCCTCCAGAGTGTCCAATCCTTTAATAATCTTGTACGTCTCAATCAGATACCCTCTCAGCCTTCTAAACCCAAGCATATACAAGCCCAGTCACTCCAATCTTTCAGCGTAAGATAGTCTCGCCATTCCGGGAATTGACCTCGTGAACCTATGCTGCACTCCCTCAATAGCTAGAATCTCTTTCCTCAAATTTGGTGACCAAAACTGCACACAATACTCCAGATGTGGTCTCACCAGGGCCCTGTACAGCTGCAGAAGGACCTCTTTGCTTCTATACACATTCCTCTTGTTATGAAGGCCAGCATACTATTAGCTTGCTCCACTGCCTGCTGTTCCCACATGCTTGCTTTCATTGACTGATGTACAAGAACACCTAGATCTCATTGTACTGCCAATTTACCTAACTTGACTCCATTTAGGTAGTAATCTGCCTTCCTGTTCTTGCCACCAAAGTGGATAACCACACATTTATCCACATTAAACTGCATCTGCCATGCATCCGTCCACTCACCTAGCCTGTCCAGGTCACCCTGTATTCTCCTAACATCCTCCTCACATTCTCCACACTTTTCACCCTGCCACCTAGCTTTGTGTCAGATTCCCAGATAAGATTGCATTAAAACAATCCTTGTCAATCTTCTGAGAATTGACATACCACGCTGTTCATGATCGTTCCTGTCGTCTTCCGGCTTCCCAAACAGTCCAGAGTGAAATTCGAAAAAACTGTGAATATTCTCTCTAAATTGTAATATCATTGATGTCTTGCTGTGTTTATGAGCAGGCGAGCCCCGAATGCCTCCAGGAATTAAAGCTTATTTGTGACCCCTCTTGAGGGTGGAAGTGATTTGGAGAAATATCTTTGTTGCCATCTTCTGCAATATTCACAGAAAGTGGATGACCTCCATTAATTTTCATTTCTTACATCTTAACTATGCTATAATTTAGTGTTGCAAGTAAGCATTAATTAATACATACATTTTTAAATGGTGCTATGTTTTTATCAGTTAGGAATTGGCAGATAATAGCCTTTGTAAATGATTTAAAACATTATTTTTGTCAATTGTGTTGAAACAAATCATTGCAGTCATATTGATTTCTAACTTTTTTATTCCTTTTTTCATGTTCTGCTGGATGGTTATTTCACTTCATGGTTTTGAATTCCTCACTGTGCTTTGTGGATATTTCGTTGCCATCTGAAATGCCGGATCTGTGGATTTTCAAATCTCTCAACCCAGCAGTAAGTATCTGAAGCTACAT
The DNA here is from genome assembly GCF_037043375.1 of Chiloscyllium plagiosum. NCBI lineage: Eukaryota > Metazoa > Chordata > Chondrichthyes > Orectolobiformes > Hemiscylliidae > Chiloscyllium > Chiloscyllium plagiosum. The sequence goes on from NW_028270142.1 coordinate 40,194,823, forward strand.
GATAGGTTTTAAAACGTCTGTGCTTCTGAGCAATATCTGGCTTCCTTGCCAGTTGTGATAAGATTACAGTTTGGAAGTTTTGTATATATGAATTGATAATTTTAGTCGTGTCAGTATTCTGCTCAGGAATATATTATTTCCTGCTGTCAGTACTTTAAACTTACTGGTCTGGTTGAGAATTTAAATGCGGTTCTTCTGTTACAGCAACAAAAAAATCTTGAAGGATATGTGGGTTTTGCCAACCTCCCTAATCAAGTCTACAGAAAGTCTGTGAAAAGAGGATTTGAATTTACGTTGATGGTTGTAGGTAAGTGATTCACATTGAATTGAAATTGGCAATTGTTGCTTTGTCATTATATACAAGAAGAAATAGTCTAGATAAAAATTCTCTTAACTTAGAGGACATAAATTTAGGATACAATCTAAAACGGTTTGAACCAAAATATCCTAACTGTATTTTGCAAGCATGTGGTACAGTTTACTTGGGATGCTTAAATGGTTCAGGACCCCACATTTAATGAGGGGAAAAATCAACCATGAAGCTATGTTTATCAGGTGACCGCACTAATTTTCTTTGCAGTGGAGCTATGTAGTCAGATAATCCAACAATACTATCACTTGAATGTCCTAGCAAGAATTTGTGGTAACTGGTAAAAAGATGACCAAGAATGAGTTTCTGTTCTGTTGATTCCCTGAAAATGTATTTCTGACAATAATGCATTCTTGAACAGGACTCTGCTGAATTTAGAGCTGAAAATGTGTTGCTGGAAAAGCGCAGCAGGTCAGGCAGCATCCAAGGAGCAGGAGAATCGACGTTTCGGGCATGAGTCCTTCTTCTGGAATGAAATCTATTTTGGCTCATGCCTGAAGCGTCGATTCTCCTGCTCTTTGGATGCTGCCTGACCTGCTGTGCTTTTCCACCAACACATTTTCAGCTCTAAATTCAGCAGAGTCCTGTTCAAGAATGCATGCCATTTCAAACATGCATTATTGTCAGAAATACATTTTCAGGGAATCGACAGAACAGAAACTCATTCTTTGTCATCTTTTTACCAGTTACCACAAATTCTTGCTAGGACATTCAAGTGATAGTATTGGTCAGGACTGGCAATTAAACATGCGAGGATTTTCAACTTATCGAAAAGACAGGGAGGTGGGCAGGGGGGGCGGGGTTTCCTTGTTAGTTAAGAACAAAATTAAATCTATGGCACTGAGTGACATAGCGTCGGATGATGTGGAGTCTGTGTGGGTGGAATTGAGGAACCACAAAACCATAGTGGGAGTTATGTACAGTGGTCAGGACCAGGGGCGCAACATGTACGGGGAAATAGAGAAGGCATGTCAGAAAGGCAAGGTCACGGTGATCATGGGAGACTTCAATATGCAGGTGGACTGGGTAAATGTTGCCAGTGGATCCAAAGAAAGGGAATTCATGGAATGCTTACAAGATGGCTTTTTGGAACAGCTTGTCATGGACCCCACAAGGGAGCAGGCTATTCTGGACCTAGTGCTATGTGATGAACCAGACTTTATAAAAAAATCTTAAACTAAGGGCACACTTAGGAAGCAGCGATCATAATATGGTAGAGTTCAGTCTGCAGTTTGAAAGAGAGAAGGCAAAATCGGATGTAATGGTGTTATAGTTACATAAAGGTAATTATAAGGGCATGAGAGAGGAACTGACGAAAATAGACTGGAAGCAGAACCTAGCGGGGAAGACAGTAGAGCCAAAATGGCAGGAGTTTCTGGGTATAATTGAGGACACTGTACAGAGGTTCATCCCCAAGAAAAGAAAGATTATCCGGGGAGGGCTTAGACAGCCATGGCTGACAAAGGAAGTCAGGAAATGTATTAAAGAAAAAGAGAGATCCTATAAAGTGGCCAAGAGCACTGGGAAATCAGAAGATTGGGAAGGCTACAAAAACAAACATAGGATAACAAAGAGAGAAATAAGGAAGGAGAGGATCAAATATGAAGGTAGGCTAGCCAGTAATATTAGGAATGATAGTAAAAGTTTCTTTCAATACATAAGAAACAAACGACAGGCAAGAGTAGACATTGCTGAAAATGTGTTGCTGGAAAAGCGCAGCAGGTCAGGCAGCATCCAAGGAACAGGAGAATCGACTTTTCGGGCATAAGCCCTTCTTCAGGTTGAGATCTTTCCTGAAGAAGGGCTTATGCCCGAAACGTCGATTCTCCTGTTCCTTGGATGCTACCTGACCTGCGCTTTTCCAGCAACACATTTTCAGCTCTGATCTCCAGCATCTGCAGCCCTCACTTTCTCTCGAAGAGTAGACTTTGGGCCACTTCAAACTGATGCTGGAAGCCTAGTGATGGGAGATAAGGAAATAGCAGGAGAACTTAATAAGTACTTTGCATCAGTCTTCACAGTGGAAGACATGAGTAATATCCCAACAATTAAAGGGAGTCAGGGGACTGAGTTGAATGGTTGCCATTACAAAAGAGAAAGTGCTAGAAAAGCTAAAAGGTCTTAAAATTGATAAATCTCCTGGCCCCGATGGGCTACATCCGAGAGTTCTGAGGAGGTGGCTGAGGAAATAGCAGAGGCGTTGGTTGAGATCTTTCAAAAGTCACTGGAGTCGGGGAAAGTCCCGGATGATTGGAAGATCGCTGTTCTAACCTCCTTGTTCAAGAAAGGATCAAGACAAAAGATGGAAAATTATAGGCCAATTAGCCTAACCTTGGTTGTTGGTAAAATTCTAGAATCCATCATTAAGGATGAGATTTCTAAATTCTTGGAAGAGCAGGGTCGGATTAGAACAAGTCAACATGGATTTAGTAAGGGGAGGTCATGCCTGTCAAACCTGGTGGAATTCTTTGAAGAGGTGACAAGTAGGTTAGACCAGGGAAACCCAGTGGATGTGGTCTATCTAGACTGCCAAAAGGCCTTTGATAAGGTGCCACATGGGAGGCTGCTGAGCGAGGTGAGCTGCTGGTATGGATTGAGGATTGGCTGTCTGACAGAAGGCAGAGAGTTGGGATAAGAGATTCTTTTTCGGAATGGCAGCCGGTGACGAACGGTGTTCCGCAGGGTTCAGTTTTAGGGCTGCAGTTGTTCACATTATATATTAATGATCTGGATGAAGGGACTGGGGGCATTCTAGCGAGGTTTGGTGGACAGGCAGGTAGTACTGAGGAAGTGGGGAGGCTGCAGAAGGATCTAGACAGTTTGGGAGAGTGGTCCAGGAAATGGCTGATGGAACTCAATGTGAGCAAATGCAAGGTCTTTGGAAAAAAGAATACAAGCATGAACTACTTTCTAAACGGTGAGAAAATTCGTAAAGCCAAAGTACAGAGGGATCTGGGAGTGCTAGTTGAGGATTCTCTAAAGGTAAACATGCAGGTTGAGTCCGTGATTAAGAAAGCGAATGCAATGTTGTCTCTTATCTCAAGAGGGTTGGAATATAAAAGCACCGTTGTGCTACTGAGCCTTTATAAAGCTCTGGTTTGGTCCCATTTGGAGTACTGTGTCCAGTTTTGGTCCCCACACCTCAGGAAGGACATACTGGCACTGGAGCGTGTCCAGCAGAGATTCTCACGGATGATCCCTGGAATGGTAGGTCTAACATACGATGAATGGCTGAGGATCCTGGGATTGTATTCATTGGCGTTTTGAAGATTAAGGGGAGATCTAATAGAAACTTACAAGATAATACATGGAAAGGGTGGACGCTAGGAAATTGTTTCCGTTAGGTGAGGAGACTAGGACCCGTGGACACAGCCTTAGAATTAGAGGGTGTAAATTCAGAACAGAAATGCGGAGACATTTCTTCAGCCAGAGAGTGGTGGGCCTGTGGAATACATTGCTGCAGAGTGCAGTGGAGACCGGGAAGTTAAATGTCTTCAAGGCAGAGATTGATAAATTCTTGATGTCACAGGGAATTAAGGGCTACGGGGAGAATGCAGGTAAGTGGAGTTGAAATGCCCATCAGGCATGATTGAATGGACTCGATGGGCCGAATGACCTTATTTCCGCTCCTATGTCTTATGGTCTTATCTCCAGCATCTGCAGTCCTCACTTTCTCTGCTGAATTTATCCATGCTTGCTCGGTTTTGATAACTGATTGTAATAGATGTCATCTGACTCTGAAAGAGTGCATTAAACTTAATAGATTCGATGATGCAGTCCTTTAAAACAACAGTATCAATAATTAAAATAACTTTTTTTGAATGTAAGGCTTTGACATTTCTGCTATCTTAATTCCTTATGTTTTAACCATTTAAGTGCTGTAAAACTTTCTAATTAAAAATGAAAGACATGTTACAAATTGATTTTCTGTGAATATCCAAGTGACACTGGCTGTTTATCTTGCTTGGTGACCACATTGTTACTTGTTGCCTGAAATTGCCTTGTTCCAGATACAAAGTGATGTCAGTAAAGAGAGAATGTGCACTTTGGAAATTACTAGATCTCTGAATTACAACTCTTCAAAAACAGAAATGTTTGCCTTTTTCCTACTAACTGCAAAAGTAAGACACTATGTTTTGCATTTTAGAGTTATTTATTGTGGTGTCTTATTCCTTTAAACTGCAAAGTTTATATTATAGATCATGTTGCAGAATTTTGATTGAACTCAGTGAAGATACTTTGCTTGAGGTACTGCAAAATTTGAAGGGCTTTCTGTTTGACTTCAGCTTATTGCTGTACATTCCACTCAATACCCAAGTACTCGCTGTCTTTTGTTTTTGCTTTGATTTCTACATTGCAAGGTTTTGAGCCTGCAAAGGAAGTTGAAAAAGTATTTTCAGGAGAATCTAATAGAACAATGTTCGGTTTCACTGAAGAGGAGACAAAGGAGACTTGTAGTCTCAAGACTGGCCTGGATCAGTTGGGCCTTGTAGCTGATTTGAGCTTTCATCTGTAGTGCTGTGCAAACTTTGTACAAGTATTTCTCATTTAGGTGGTTTTCATTTTGCAGCATTGGGAATTATCGGTCCATGAGGATAACAAAAGAAACAAAACATTTCAAAATTGTTCTTGGAGGATATAGTTTTGGAATTGACAGTTAATTGAAACACTGTGTAACATTTATACCTGGAAATAATAAACATATGAATTTTCAAGTCAAACAAAATAGATTTCATTAATGTTTTTCTTAATCTTGGAAATAGGGCAATGGCTTTACTATGGGGATGCAACTCTGGATGTGTGCTATATGCTCTTAGCATATTTGCATGCTGTTCTCAGTTGTAGTGAGTCAATTATTTGTCTGTCTTGTCTAGCTGCATTGTATGTTGTGGCCGGAATTGTCATGTTTCTTATGAAAGTAATCGAGAAATACAAAGATTATTTGTGGGAATCTGTGTGTCTAAAATTTGGGATCATCATATTGAATAGAATGAGGTACAACACACCATTGGAAGTCAGCTGCATTCTGAAAGATGATTGTTCTCCCACCATGTTGTTAAATAGGGAGTGTCTGTTTTTTGTCACAGCGTGAGTGAATAAGTGATGACCGCTATCGGGTCCATGGAGGATCGTTCTTCCATACCCATTTTGAATTTCCACACCCCCACACGTGCACGGGCTCACTCTCTTTCTCTCACTGTTTGCTGACACAGTTAATTCTGCTCAGCAGAGTGGCTTTTCACTGTCTTTGAGTGAATGTATCCAGTTATGCTGGAAACTTGCAGGGGTGAATTTGCTCTTCACCCCTATTTATTGTGAATGCTGAACCCAACTCAATCATGCTCACTGCTTGAGGAACTGAATTGCAAATCAAACAGGCACCATAATCATGTGTTAATGTCAAAAGTGCAATTATCTTGGTCCCAGAAGTGTGATTACGAACAAGACATGGCAAAATATGCCCGTTTGATTTTATCAATGAATTTGAAAATATAAGTAAAAGTGAGTTATTCATAAATTGCTAATTGTTTCTTATCTTCAGTAGTAATAAAATAATAATGTGTTAGCACCAGTATTATGGGCTTTCGTGATGCTTTAATAGTGTGCATACACCTCGGCTAGAAGATGATGTTCCAAAGGTGACGTAACACAGCTGAACAGGTTGATATAAAGTAGAGAGTTGTACAGCACACAAACAGACCCTTCGCTCCACCTTGTCCATGCCAACCAGATATCCTGAATTAACTTAGTCCCATTTGCCAGCATTTAGCCCATATCTCTCTAAACCATTCCTTTTCATGTGCCCATCAAGATGCCTTTTAAATGTTATAATTGTGCCAGCCTCCTCCACTTCCTTTGGCAGCTTATTCAATACATGCACCAACCTGTCATAAAAAGGAACCAAAAGGGCAACATTTTCATGTTTTTTCCTCTCTGCTTAAACCTGTGGCCTCGAGGTTTGGACTCCCCAATCCTTGGAAAAAGACCTCAGCTATTCACCTTATTAAAGCCCCTCATGATTTTATAAACATCTAGAATGGCACCCCTTAGGCCCTAGCCTATTCAGCCCCTCTCCAGCTCAAACCTTCCTATCCCAGCAATATCCTTAGAAATCTTTTTTTGCACTGTTTCAAGTTTAACAACATCCTTCCTGTAACAGAGAACAGAATTGAATGCAGTATTCCACAAGTGGTCTGACTAGTGTTCTGTATAGTCGTAGCATGACATTCTGACTTTGGCTGAATGCACTGACCAGTAAAGGCAAGTGTACTATGCACGGCCTTCTCTACCCTACGTAGGCTGTAATGATAGAACTTCTGATATATTATAGCTATTCATTAACACGCAAAGGTAAAATAGCCATACCAGACCATAGAGTTGCTCTTGAATAAGAGAGAGAGAGCAAGGCAATTGGTGATGGTCTAACATAAGAGTCAACATGCTTCAGGCAAAACCCAAAAAGTTGAAATGATGACTCCTTCATTGTAACCTCTGGAAATTGAACCTATACTGTTGGCTCTGCATTTCAACCAGTTGTCCAGCCAACTGAACTTCATGGCCAATTCCTTTCCTGTTGCTATGCATTGGTTGAATCCAATGTTATTAAGATGAGTGAATTTTGATGGTAGTTGATTTGGCTGTTGCCTTGGGTAGTTAGTGTATCTTTTTGTCACGTTGGTTAATGCTTGAACAGTGCAAACAAAATATTTTACCAATATGATTACCCCGCTATACAAAGTATCAAAATCAGTAGCCGTACTGTAAGTGTATGATGAGCATGATAAAGCATGGAAGTTAAGTGCCAGCAGTCATGGTGTTCAGCTCAACTGCATCATTATGCACTGAGGAATCACCGTGTGTACTAACCAGTGATAGTGGTAAAAACAATGATTGCAGATGCTGGAAACCAGATTCTGGATCAGTGGTGCTGGAAGAGCACAGCAATTCAGGCAGCATCCGACAAGCAGCAAAATCGATGTTTCGGGCAAAAGCCCTCCTGATGAAGGGCTTTTGCCCGAAACATCGATTTTGCTGCTCGTCGGATGCTGCCTGAATTGCTGTGCTCTTCCAGCACCACTGATCCAGTAACCAGTGATAGTGTCTATTCTAAAATGAGAAGATCCCTGTGAAGTAATGTTTGGTTTGTAATATTCCATTGGTCTTAACACTGGTTTTTGCAGCTCCTTGAGGAAGGCTGAGCAATGTGCACTGCCAAGATCCCCTGAAGTTTTTTCAAGCCTGGTTCTGGATTCTTTACTCTTTGAAAAGGGCAGGAAAGTGAATGTGAGGAGTGTTGCAGCAGCCATGATTCAATTTAATTGAGCAGCCAAACAGCCTACTCTTGTTCTTCTATCTTACGGTCTTATGGACAAACTACAAATGTTTGAAGTTGGTTTATGACCAACTTTGGCTGTTTGCTAGATTTCCATTCAGGAAGATATGAACTGGCTGCAGACGGGCAATTGATGAAAGTCCGTTAGGAGAATACAAGATTGAGATTTTTGAATATTTTTGGATTGTGGTAAGGGTCAATAAGAGTGTTTTCTTTTTTATCTTGAGAAAATCATTTCCAGGTTTTCTCTTACTCTCTGGAACATGAAAGCCACAGAAGAATGGAGCAGGATGAATCAACTGATGGCTTCCAGTAGTTGAAGGTTTATGCGCATGGGGCCCAGATGAAATGAAGAGATTTGGAATGTAGTGAAGAGGCATATTCAAAGATGAGGTTGTGGATTTTTTCAGTTCTTTTTTTGGTTGTGGTTGTTGCTCTTGGGGCTAGTATGGCTGCCGTAAATCACTGTTACATAGATGCATCCACAGTGCTATTCAGGAGGGGCATTTAGGGTTTTGACCCAGCAACAATAAAGGAATGGCAATTAATTTCCAAGTCATGATGGTGGGGAGCTTGCAGTTGATGGTGATTGCACATAGCAACTACTCCTCCTTCTAAGTGATGAAAGATGGCTTGGTGAGTTGTTGGCATGCATTTTGTAGATGGTACATACTGCTGCCACTTTGGATTTGTGTACAAAGAGTGAATGGTGGATGAGTGCCAATCGAAGTGGCCTTGACTAGTGTCAAGCTTTTTGAATGCTTCACACCATGAAATAAGTGGAAAATGTTCTATTATACAGTTAACTTAGATCTTGTAGATGGTATACAGGCTTTGGGGAGTAAGTGAATTATTTGCTGCAGGATTCCCAGCCTCTGATTTGTTAGACAATGGTAGTATTTATATTGCCAGTTTAGTTCTGATTCTGCTCAATGGTAACTTCCAGGATGTTAATGTCAGAGAATTCTAATGTGTTTGAATTAAAATGTGTGATCTACAAACTAATATTTCAATTATAATTGTTTCTGACTTGGCTACTAATCCTGAAATAAGTCAGATGCAAGAGTAATTTGCCTTGATATTAAAGCAGCATTGACAAAGTTAGGATTCAAGGAGGACTAACAACTGCAGTCAACATAAGTTGGGGGCAAACTCTCAACAGGCTGAAGTCCTATTTCTTGAGTGAAGAAAAATATCCATCATCACATGGATTAGTGCTGAATCCTCTTTGTCATTTGTATAAATGATTTGGATGAGAATAAAGGAAGCATAATTAGTAAGCTTGTGGATGACACCAAAATTAGTGGACAGTGAAGGAGGTTATTTCAGAGTACAAAGGAATCTTGATCGTCTGGGCCAACGAGCTGAGTGCTAGATGCAGTCTAATTTAGATAAATGTGAGATGTTCTGTTTTGGACAGGGGTTAATACAGTTCATGATCGAGCCCTAGGGAAACAGACCTAGGGGTTCAGGCACCTTGTTCCTTGGAAGTGACTTCGCAGACAGGTTGGTGAAGAAGGCATTTAGCACACTTGCTTTTATTGGTCAGTGCAGTATAGGAGTTGGAATGCCATATTGTAGTTGTACACGTTGAGGCCACTTGTGGAGTACAGTGGACAGTTCTGGTCCCCCTGCTATCGGAGAGGTAATAAATTGGATAGGGTGCTGAAAAGATTTACAAGGATGTGACTGGGAAGGGAGGGTTTGGGTTTTAGGAGAAGCTGGATAGTCGGGGGGGTGCAGTGGTTAAAAGGTGAGCTGGATTAGGTGATCAGTATTTTTTCTGCTTTATGAATGCATTGTCTTCTCTGGTATCAGACAGTTTTGTTTTATTAAGTTTTCCTGGCTAAATGTTATAGAATTGACTTACCAAGAGATAAAGAAATATAGGAGGAAACACTGGCTCCTTTCAGTAGAGGATACAGAAACATTCCAGCAATAGCTGTAAATCAGGAGGTGGAAGGAAGAGAGAAAATTAGTGAATTTACGATCACTGTGGAAGTGGTATTAAGTGAACTGGAACTTTGACAAGTCCACCAGTACTGATGGACTTGAACTAGAGCCTTAAAAGAGGTGGCAAATGAGGTTGTAGATGTATTGGTATTGATTTTTCAAAGTTTGAGATTCTGGAAAGATTTATTGAAGTGCAAAATAGCAAATACAGCTTTCTCTTTAAAGGAAGACAGGAAAAAGTTCTGGCTGGAGTACGCTCTTTTTTTGAGGTATTTTAGGTGTTAGAGGTGATTTCCTTGAATTTCAGAAGCAGCAATAATGTGTTAAATGCTGTTGCAATTGTTTTGGAACTTTGAAAAACAAAGTCAAAACAACACATTTAAAAGGGAGAAAGACAGACAAAGGCAGCAAGCACATGGTCTGGAAATGAGATGGAGAAGGAAACCCCACACTGCTAATTGACACAGCAGTGAATCTGCGCAGTTGCTGTCTTTACTGTTTGAATTCATGTATCGCTGGACAGTGCAGTGTATCAGGAAAATGGCGAAATTCACATTTGATCTTGGCGGAACCTGTTTGGGAGAGGTAACAGCACAGAAACATAAGTAAATAGTTACAAGTATAGCTTGCTGTAAATCTACAATAGTGAGTAGAGTGGGTTCTTGATGTTTTTATTGGGATCTGTCTCTTGATTAAATTTTATAGATATAAGCCTAAGTATTAAGTTAGCCTGGAGCAATGTTTTGTAAAGCAGTAAAATGGTGCTATTTTCTTGGTTTGTAGATTGGAAGGAGCTAAATGGCCTTTAGTAGAGTGATACGTTCTTTTTGTTGGATGTGGGAGTTTTGGGAGAGTTTAAGGGTTACTGAGAATTATATCTGCAAACAATGTCGTTTGTTGCGAATCCTGTCAGATCGACTGGATCAATTAGAGCAACAGTGGCAATGACGAATTTACAAGAGCGAGGGGTGTGATGGATGGCAGTTACTCAGTCATGTAGATGTGTTAACTCCAAGAAAGGTAGGCGGGTAGTATAGGAGTCTTCTGTGGCTATCCCCATTTCAAACCAGTGTGCTGTTTTGGAAAATGTAGGGGGTGATGGACTTTCAGGGCAATGTAGCACAATTGGCCAGGTTTATGGTATCAAGACTGGCTCTAATGTAATTAGGGGTACATCAGGTTCCAAGAGATCGATTGTGTTAGGGGACTCTGTGTAGTTAGTGGCAAAGATAGACGTTTCAGCGACCAGCAGCCTCCCTGGTGCCAGGATCAAGGCTGTCTCAGATGGTGCAGAATGTTCTGAAAGGGGAGAGGGCTCAGCAGGAGGTCATTGTACATATTCAAGCCAACGACAAAAGAAGGAAAAGGATGGGATTCTGAAGGGACAACATAGAGAGAGATGGGCGGGAATTTAAACATGAGGTCCTCTAGTAGTAATATCTGGATTACTCCCCAGTGCTACAAGCTAGTGAGGTAGAGGTAGGAGGATAGAGTAGCTGAATGCATGGCTGAGGAGCTGGTTTGTGGGAGAAGGATTCACATTTTTGGATCATTGGAATCTCTTCCGGGGTAGAACTGAACTGTACAGGGAGGACAGATTGCACTTGAAGTGGAAGTGGACTAATATACTGGAAGGGAGATTTGCTAGAGCTGCTTGGGAGGATTTAAACTAGTAAGGAAAGAGGAGGTGGCTGGGACCCAGGGAGATAGTGAGGAAAGAGATCAATCTGAGACTGGTACAGTTGTGGAGTCAAGGCAGACAGGAACAAAGCAGAGAACAAGGTATGACTGATAAATTGCATTTATTTCAATGCAAGAGGCCAAACAGAGAATGCAGATGAACTCCGGGCATAGTTAGGAACATGGGACTGGGATATCATCGCAATTACAGAAACGTCGCTTAGAGATGGGCAGGATGGCAGCTTAATGTTCCAGGATACAAATGCTACAAGAAGGATAGAAAGAGAGGCAGGAGAAGAGGGGGAGTGGCGTTTTTGATAAGGAATAGCATTACAGCTGTACTGAGGGAGGATATTCCCGGAAATACATCCAGGGAAGTTATTTGGGTGGAACTGAGAAATAAGAAAGGGATGATCACCTTATTAGGATTGTTTTGTAGACCCCCCCTAATAATCAGGGAATTTGAGAAACAAATTTGTAAGGAGATCTTAGTTATCTGTAAGAATAATAGGGCGGTTATGGTAGGGGATTTTAACTTTCCAAACATCGACTGGAACTGCCATAGTGTTAAATTCCTCTCCATCTAAACCTTTAAGTGTGTACAAGACAATTTTCTGATTCAGTATGTGGATGTACCTCGTTGAGAAGGTGCAAAACTTGACCTACTCTTGGGAAATAAGGCAGGGCAGGTGACTGAGGTGTCAGTGGGGGGAGGGATTTTTGTGCCAGTGACCATAATTCTATTAGATTTAAAATAGTCATGCAAAAGGATAGACCAGATCTAAAAGTTGAAGTTCTAATTTGGAGAAAGGCCAATTTTGACGGTATTAGGCATGAACTTTCAAAAGCTGCCTGGGGGCAGATGTTCGCAGGTAAAGGGATAGCTGGAAAATGGGAAACCTTCAGAAATGAGATAACGAGAGTGCAGAGACAATATATTCCTGTCAGGGTGAAAGGAAGACTGGTAGGTGTAGGGAATGCTGGATGACTAGAGAAATTGAGGGTTTGGTTAAGAAAAAGGAAGCATATGTCACGTCTCGACACGGTAGATCAAATGAATCCTTACAGTATAAAGGCAGCAGAAGTATACTTAAGAGGGAAATCAGGAGGGCAAACAGGGGATACCGAAATAGCTTTGGCAAATAGAGTTAAGGGGAATCCAAAGGACAAAAGCGTAAATAGGGAGAGAATAGGGCATACTTTATGTAGAGCTGCAAGAGATGGGAGGGATAGTAAATGACTATTTTGCGTCAGTTTACTGTAGAGGTCATTGAAGATGTAGAATGTGGGGAAATAGATAGTGACATCTTGAAAAATGTCCACATCAGAGGAGGAAGTGCTGGATGTCTTGAAATGCATAAAGGTGGATAAATCCCCAGGACCTGGTCATTTGTACCTTCGACTTCTGTGGGAAGCTAGAGAAGTGATTGCTGGGCCTCTTGCTGAGATATTTGAATCATTGATAATCACAGGTGAGGTGCCGGAAGACTGGAGGTTGGCTGACATGGTGCCACTGTTTAAGAAGAGTGGTAAGGACAAGCCAGGGAACTATAGAGCAGTGAGCCTGACGTCGGTGGTGGTTGTTGGAGGGAATCCTGAGGGACAGGATGTACATGTATTTGGAAAGGCAAGGATTGATTAGGGATAGTCAACATGGCTTTGTGCGTGGGAAATCATGTCACGATTTTGATTTGAGTCTTTTTTTTTAATTAGTCACAGAGGATTGGTGAGGGTAGTGTGGTGGCCGTGATCTATATGGACTTCAGTAAGGCATTTGACAAGATTCCCCATGGGAGACTGGTTAGCAAGGTTAGATCTCGTGGAACACGGTGAACTAGCCATTTGGATACAGAACTGGCTCAAAGGGAGAAGACCGAGTTTAGTGGTAGGTTTGCAGATGACACCAAAATTGGAGTTGTAATGGACACGAAGAAGGTTACCTCAGATTACAAATTGGATCAGATGGGCCAATGGGCTGAGGAGTGGCAGATGGAGTTTAGTGTATATAAATGCGAGGTGCTGCATTTTGGGAAAGCAAATCTTAGCAGGACTTATACCATTAATGGTAAGGTTCTGGATTAGTGGTGCTGGAAGAGCACAGCAGTTCAGGCAGCATCCAAGCATCACTTAATGGTAAGGTCCGAGGGAGTGTTGCTGAACAAAGGGACCTCGGAGTGCAGGTTCATAGCTCCTTGAAAGTGGAGTCTCCGGTAGATAAGATAATGAAGGCATTTGGTATGCTTTCCTTTATTGGTCAGAGCATTGAGTACAGGAGTTGGGAGCTCATGTTGCGGTTGTACAGGACATTGGTTAAGCCACTTTGGGAATATTGTGTGCAATTCTGGTCTTCCTATCGGAAGGATGTTGTGAAATTTGAAAGGGTTCAGAAGAGATTTACAATGATGTTGCCAGGGTTGGAGGATTTGAGCTATAGGGGGAGGCTGAATAGGCTGAGGAGTGACCTTGAGAATGTGTAAAGGAGATAAGCAGGTAGGGAAAGAGTTTTGACTTTTGTGAAACAAAGGTTCAGCTAAGCATGACTCAGATCAGATCAGAACTTGCAGCCTCAGGTTTATAAAGTTGAGGGGCATGGATAGGATAAATAGGCAAAGTAGGGGAGTCTAGAATTAAAGGGTTTCCAGCATCTGCAGTTATTGTTTTTACCTCATTAAGTCTAGAATTAAAGGCATCCGCTTAGGTGAGGGGGGAAATATATAAAAGGTACCTTAAGGGCAACATATTCACGCAGAGGGTGGTGCATTTGTGGAATGAGCTGCCAGAGGAAGTGGTGGAGGTTGGTAAATTTGCAACATTTAAAAGGCATCTGGATGGGTATACAAATAGGAAGAGTTTGGAGGGATATGGGCCAAGTACTGGCAAACGGGACTAGGTTCGGTTGGGATATCTGGTCAGCATGAACAAGTTGGACCGAAGGATCTGTTTCCTTATTATACATCTCTATGTGCAGAATGGTGCAGATTAGATGAATTGGCCATGCTAAATTGTCCACCACAGTGTTCAGGAATATGTAGATTAGGTGCGTTAGTCAGGGGTAAATATAGGGTAGGGGAATGGGTCTGGGTGGGTTATTGTTCGGAGGGTCGGAGTTGACTTGTTGGACTGAAGGGCCTGTTTCCACATTGTAGGGATTCTGATTGTGATTCTGCATCTGACTCTAAGTGGAAATACACAGAAATCAGACCTGTTAGCTTGAGGTTTGATGTAGAGAAAATGTTGGAATTAACCGTTAAGGACCTTTATAACTGGGGAACTTGAAATATTTCAAGATAATAGAGAAGAGTCAGCACAGATTTGTGCGAAGGAAACTTTTTTTTATTCATTCCTGTTTAGACTTGGGAGAAGATGGTGGCAAGGGAGTAGAATTTAGAGGGAGCCGAAGGTAGTCGGTCTTCCAAATGTTGAAGTGTAGGAAGTTGCTGCTTATTGTTTGGTCTTCAGTAATACATCATACATATATGTAAGTGTTATTGATCCCTGCAATATAATCTGTTAATGCAACCTGTATGCTTTGTGTACCATATCAATTTGGGCATGGCATCACAGGAATTGCATTACATTTGACCTTGAGCAACTTCCTCCTCTGCTGCTTTCAGTTGATATTCAGTTATATGCCAACTGTGGTGCAGTGTGTGAAGTTGTAATTGATTGATTTGTCACTGGCAATGCTACTTTGAAAGAGCTGCAGTAGAGTTCTGTAATTTCTTTATTTGCTCTTTAGATGTTGTGTAGCCAGATGCATCTGAAGAGAGTACCAGATGTTATGTAATGGAATGAAGTAATGGATAAATTGTTGCTTGTAATCCAGGAAACCATTTTAACTTTGAGCATGAAATCAGCCAGAAAGCCTATTGGTCTTTGTTTCCATCTATTGGAAAAAGGGGACAAACTTGGGTTTGTCTTTAATTTTTTCATCACATCTGTGATGAAGTCCTCTGTCGACAACTAATTACTTTTGAAGTTTTGTTTTCTCTGTAGTAGGCAAGCTTTGCACTCTATTTGCTGGCTGCAGGAGTCTTGAAACAGCAATGGGGTAAGTGGACAGAAAATACAAATCAAATTTGAGAATGCCATACTTGTGAAGATTATTGGAATTGTCATCCATACCTGAAGTTATTTCCATAAGTTGATTTTAACAGTTCTGTGGAAGTTACAAGATGGTTTTAAATGGGCTATTAAAAATATAGCAAATTTTGAAGAAAACTGAGTTGCCTGAATAAAGTTGTGCACAGCTTAACATTTTTAAATGAAAACCACCTGGAGATGTATAAAGTGTAACAAAAATAGCCACTGAATCCTTTTCAGTATGCTGCTCTTTGTGACTCACCTCCCCCATTCAAGAAGAAGAAAAACTGCCTTTACTGACAGTATTATGGGCTGGACTGGGTTTCGAAGTAGCAAGAGGTTTCAGTTAGTCAGTTTTGTGGTTTCCTTTGCTCTGTGAAACTTCCTTTAAAGGAAACATGCCAGGTTATTCATCAAACAATTAAGATGGCTCTTAGTTAGTTCTGAATGATAACTTGTTGATAGTGAAGTAAAATTATTTTTCTGACATTGCTGTCTGCTTGTATTTAAAGGAAGAGTTGGGGTTTGGCTGGAAAACATTGCCTTTGTGCTGGTATGAATTTTGTGTGGATGCACAATATAGTGAACTTGGTGGGCCAAGTGAAGGAATACATGTATGAATTAATAGCACCTTTGCTGAATATTTAGAAATGAAACTTTAATTGAAGTGTAATTAAGTTTGTTAGGTTAGATATCAAACTGGAGGCTAAATTGGAGCTGTGTCAAAAGTAACTAATCTTCATCAAAAGCCATTAGACATTAGTAGTTCTTCGGGAGTTCTGGGTTCAGATCTAGTTGAAGTGGAAAAAAACTAATTTAAAGAGCACTTTTTTCAAACCTTGATTCTTTGATTTTTAAACTGCTGAGTGGCTAAGGGTGCTGTAGATAAGTGTGTTTATTTTATCACGGTTGGGAGTTTTAAATACTTTAGATCAGGAAATTACATGTTCTCTTAAAAGTCTGCCTCTTTGCATTGTTAAATAAAACTCTTGTAAACACAAAAGTGTAGGTGTAGTGTTGAACTTACAACCCAATTTCATATGAATTTGATTCTGTAGATCCAATGATCCATGGGCTCTGAGGAAATTCCATTTAAAAGCTATTAGGATTTGTTGCCATCAACTTTCCATATCCGTATAACCTTGGGCTCCCAACACAGCCCCCTGGCTGGTTACTGACTAGAAGAAATTGAATTTAATGATGTACTTAACAAAACCTTGCACGTTTGAACGTTTGCATCACATTTCCTCTCGTCTTCATGTGACGAGGACTTGCTTTTATTGTCTTCCTTCCTAGCTTAACTATTTGATTTTTCCAGAGTCAATCGGTGAAAAAATTTGAAGTTTTTGATGTATTTGATTCTTTATGATGTTTATCGAACTTGCTGATCCAAGATTATTCTATGTTGCAAACAGTGCTGTGGTTGAAGAGCAGTCACTTTCTGCATCATTGGCCCTGTGTTAGAAAGGATCATTGTCTGGCTTTTAAAGAATAAAACTAAGAATGAGTTCAAATATAGAGGAGAGCCAATGAATTGACCTATGTTAGTGAATTATGATGGTTTCTGTCACCCAAATGCTATTCATTTTCTGGGATCTGATAATTTGTTGCTGGAGCATTTAACTGCTTCTTAATCCCAACCATGTTTTGCTTTTCTTTGCTAGCTTTGTATTTTTTTTTACACTCTGGCTTGGATATTAAACAATGGACAGCAGCAGTGATGGAATGCTGCAAGACTATGGAGCAGCAACCAAAGAAAGCTTGGAACAAGAAAGACAATTAAAATTGAAGGTGAAGCATGACACTCGTGTGTTATGTAGGTTTAAAGATACATAACTATTTGGGGACTCACTGCAACATTCAATGCCAAATTGTGTCATTTAACTTCATGAGAATGCTAGTTTGGAGCTTTCTTTTTTTTCTGTTTTGTGGAAATTGCCCAGCCATTCACAGAACATGTGGGTTAATGAGGTATGGGAAACTGGGGGCAAGTTATGCAAATTAGTTTCTTTCATTAGAATTATTGTCTCATGTGAAAGCTTAAAACTGTGGCTACTGCTCCCAGAATTAGCCTTTGTTGTCTTTAATTCTGGGTAAAGGGCCTTCATGAGAGAAAAGCAATCCAATAATGGCTGGGACTTTAGCAAAAAAGAAGCTGATCAGATAAACATACTTGTCTTTCATTCATTGCAACTTCTGCAAAGTGATGACTATTTCATAATGGCCGCGGGCTTTATAGCCAGTTGAGGAGGAAGGGAATAAAATAATTGAGTTTAGTCTTAAGAATGCAAGTAATTTGATTTCATTAATTTTTAAAGTTGATCTTTTAACTTGTAGCATGATGGTAATATCTGATTGCATTGTCACATTCGTCCCTGTTTTGGAGTCTCTGAAGCTATTTGCTCCAGTTTGCTGCACTTAATTCCAAACATTGGAATTATGGTCATATTTTATTGTCCAGTAGTGGAGAAAAATATGTTGTTTCCTTAAAATCCTGGTCTGTACAGAATAGCCACCTGCTTTACAAAAGGTAACAAATAGTATTGATAAGATGAAAAACAAATTAGATGCTAATTCAGGTGACTATATTCACATTGCCCAACCACCAAATGAAGAAGACTGCACTTCAAAAATAAAATACCAGCTCCAGAAAGAGAAACACAATTTCAGTGGCTTTTAGGACAACAATGGTATAGTTTTTATGAAAAGGACATTTAAAATGCAATACTTAAAATGCAATATTGACGATTTTAGTTTAGCTTAGATATTTGAAGATAACTGATAAATATTTGGCTTTTACATAAGGTTGAATGAGATCATGGCTGATCTTTTGTGTTCAGAATTTGTCATAACTTACTGAAGGTTATGGGTGAGGAAGGAGAAACAAGCCAGAAGCATGGTTCTGCCACTAGTTTGGATCACAGACATCAGTGGGTTTCTGACAATTCCTTTTGACTCTTGGCTAGTTATGGGTAAACTGATTTCTTGTCTTTCATTTGTTGGATAAGCTTTCACCCATTCAGGGTCTCTGAAGGTTTTTTGCCCTTTCAACAGAGGATTTGTAGAGGCAGAAGTTTACTGAAGACAGGTGAAAGAATATAACCAGCTACTAGGGGTTTTATTTTACTTCTCCATGCATAAAGGAGAGAGAAATAGAGAGAGATGGATTTGTCTTTGCAGGCTACATGTTTCTACTCCTTTTGTCCATACACTCAATATTGTGGCCACCTGTCCAGGAGCCAGTCAGCAGGTTCTAAGTGTGCTGAGTCCTTCCAAGCCTGCAACAATTTGTGCTGATTGTGAAGTGAATCATAAGGCATTGTTTTCAAGGTAGAATTGCCCTGAACGCATGCAGTGTTGCTTTGTCTGGACCTCTGGTCTTACTGTATAAATACAGCAGCTTTGTATACACAAGACTCAATATGCTCCAGTAACTTGCTTTTAAAACTGCAAATGCTTTCTTGCATGGCTTCCTTGTATGTAAAGAAGCATCTTTTCCCTTTTAAGTTCGCACTCCAAAACAAAAGAGGCCTTCGCAATGCCACATTACGATCTACCCCTGATAACTTTTGAATCCCTAACATAACAGAAGATATATACTTGTCACTTTAACAATATTCAAAACTGTGCTTTCACTATCTTTTGAGGCAGGGTGTTCCAAAATTGCACAAATTGACTGAAAATATTTCTCCTAATCTCAGCCCTGGAATCATTCACCAGATCCGCATCCACCTGGTTAGTCATTCAGAACCTTAATCAGTTCAGTGAAGTCTCATCATGTTCTGAAGTCAGTAGAAACAAGCCCAATTTGTCCAACCTACTTTTTGAACATAATCTGCTCATTCAAGGTATCAATTCTTAAATAAGGAGATCAAAACTATTTGAAATGTGATCTCACTGTGCCCCAACATTCTCTTGTATGTTCTATGTCTCTTGTTAAGAAGCATCACATCTGATTAGACTTGATTACATTGATATGAAACTGTTGTGATTCATGCACTAGACCCCTCTGTATTTCAGAATTTTGCAGTAACTTTTTTAAGTAATCTTTTTAATTCCCCTGCCATTGTGAAGAACTTGACATTTTCCTGCATCATAATCAATATGCCCAATTATGCCTACTCATTCTGTCCTGAGGTGTTCCTTTCATTGTATTTTCTTAGCACTGTATACTGTGTCTTCATTGAATCTAGCTACCATATCTTTGCTCTTCTCATTTAAGTAATTGGTATAAACTGTAAAAAAATTGAGGTCCTAGCAGAGATCCCATTGGGAACCTCTTCATCACATTTTATCAATCAGGCGAGGATCTGTTCACTTGAATCACCAGATCCAAGTGCACCTGACTAGAGGCATTTAGGATCTTAATCACTTCAGTGAAGACTGAGCACCTTCATTGTTTTGTTCTATTCTGCCAACATTCTCTCTATGCTGGTGTGATGTGGCCCGCATAATGATTTTCTCCTTTGCACAGTAACCTCCTTTGTGGCACCATATCAAATGTCTTCTGAGAATCCAGGTCCAGTTGCATATACACCCTCACCTTTATCCATAGCATGCTTTATTCCTTCAAAAAAAGTCTGTAAATCAGGTGAGCAGGTTTTCTCTTGCACAAAGAAAATATGCTGACTCTTCCTGATCGAATTGAATTATTCCATTTCCTAGTTATAACCTCCTTAATTATCGATTCCATAATCTTCCCCACAATGATCAATGAGCTAACTGGCCTTTAGTCCCCTTGGCTTCTTCTCTCCCCTCTTGAATAGAGTAGTTCTTTGCTTCTTTTTCAATCTGATTTCTGGGATTTAGGGAGTTTTTGCAAAATTAATATGTTGCATCTCACTAGATCCTAGGACCAAATCCATTTGAACGTTGAGTCTGGCTATCCTAGAGATGGTAATTTAACAACATTTTTCCTCCAATTCAGCTCCTGATTATAGGCACTGTGCAGCTTGTAGATGACTTCCATTTGAGTACATTTGCAAGTTGATTTTTAAGCAAATGAAACACAATGCGAGACAATACAAAATAGCTGTTCATAAGTATAAGAAAACATTTGGATGTTGAATCTTAAAATCAATATTGGTAAGCCCCTGTATGTGATCACATTCTTAAGTCAGACGTTCATAAATTAAGCACTGCCTGCGCAGCTATTAATGGAATATTTTTGCATCATATGATAAAATAAAAAGATTTAATTCCATTTGCCATTCTTTTTATCTGAAACAGAACTCATTGTCTTTTGTGTAAATTTTAAAATTGCCACCAAATATGAACCATTTGATTCAGTACCATTATTGTACAGCTGTCGTGCCGTTTCCCTTTCCTCATATCAGTTGAAGTAAACAATCAGAGACACAGAATGGCTTTACCTCCTTCATCTTTATTCCAGGCCCTGGAGGGAGAGATAACGATCACCCATGTGCACAGAGACATGAGTTCTCGAGCATCCAGATAAGGCAACATACATATTGATTGGGTGACCGTTAAAATCAGCAAGTGTCAATAGTAAAGATTAAGCCATCTGCTGTTATATAATGAATAACTGGCTTTGCATAATGAATATTTTTCACCTTGTTAAACTGACCTTACTTACTAAATTCTTCCAATATAGTTAAATGGCTCTACATAATGAATGTTTTTCCATCTTGTTAACCCATTACCCTTGCCTCCAGCACCCCACTGTTAACTGCAAGTTCTTATCTGAGTCACACTTAGCTGGACCTTTGTTTCACAAAACTCAAAACATAACACTTTCCCTACCTACTTATACCTTATGCACATTCTCACAGCAAGATGATGAAATGTTTGTCTATTAAGAACATGTAACATTGCAGTGCTCTGTGACAGCTGTTTGCCATCTTTAGGTTCTTGGTACTTTGTTGACATTATTTCTGTGCTGTTAATTAAACAAACTTCTTTCTTGAGTTTCATTTCTCTCCTGGGTGGTGAGCCATAGCACTATGACCATGCTATTCATTTGGGCCGTCTAGTACCATATGAGCCTGGTGTTAAAATCTGTTCAAAAAAATATTTTACCACAGGAAATGGTCGGCTTGCAATGGTTTCTGAACACTGCAGGCTGAGGAGCTGATGTATCCTGTTAGATGGTTTGCTCAGCAGGTTGCCAGTTATTTTGTAGAATGGCTCATAGCCAGAACTTGGAAATAAATACTACAATGTAGCTTTGATGGTAACGCAGAAGGTGCTTCCCATCAAATTTTGTTTGCAGCCTGGGATCTTGTTGTCTCTGCTCACTGCACTTGAAGCAGCTGTGGTGGGAAAGTGGCTATCTGTTCATCTCTTTCTGATATGCTCAGCTCTGGAAAAAGAAGTGATGGGTTTTCAGTTTGTCTTGATGAGTTCTGTGATGTAGAAATCCTGTCTAAAAGCTATTCCTGTGGATAACCATAAAATACTGCTGGAGGATGATCTTTTTAAAAGTCTCTCTTTGGTTGGTCTGGAATATGGTGGTCTTCCAGTGCAAAGAGCTGTTGACAGCTGAGTGTTGCACGCTGGCACATATCAAAATCTAGGCTTTTGTGCTGAAGGGTGCAATAAAGTTGGAAGTTACAAATTGCACAACACCAGGTTATAGTCCAACAGGTTTAATTGGAAGCACTAGCTTTAAGAGCACTGCTCCTTCATCATGAAGGACCGGAGCTCTGAAAGCTAGTGCTTCCAATTAAACCTGTTGGACTATAACCTGGTGTTGTGTGATTTGTAACTTTGTACACCCCAGTCCAACACTGGCATCTCCAAATAAAGTTGGAGCCGCTGTCATAGAACAAGAGTGGGGTGCTAGAATCCGTTATAAAATCTCCCTAACCATATGCACAACGGTGAATTTTGAAATGAAATATGGATGTAGATTGCAAGTATAAATGTTGTACAAGTGTAATTATGCACGGCAATCCCCGATTTGAAATAAACTGATCTGCATTGAGCTTTAGAGTCCTAGTTATACAGCATGGAATCAGACTCTTCGGTTCAACTCGTCTCTGCCAACCAAGTTTCCCAAACTAAACAAGAACAAATAACATTGCAGTATAGCAACAGGGCCTCTGGCCCTCCAAACCTGTGTCAACACATTTTGCCCTTCCATACTTAAACTGTTTTCACTTAGAGGACCCCTATGCTTCTATTCCCATTCTGTTCATGTATTTGTGCAGGTAATTGTTGAAGACTGCTATCTGGCAGCACGTTCCAGGCACTCTCCGTACTTTGTGAAAAACCTGCCTCTTCTTTACTGCGCCCGTCCCCCCCCGTCCCCCAAACACACTGAACCTGTTGTACCCTAGTAATTTATCCATCCACCCTGGGGAGAGAACCTCATACTTTCCACTCTATCCATGTCATTTACAATCTTATAAACATCTATCAGGTGTTATGTCGTGGGCTAATTTAAATTAGCCACACAGGAAAAAGTTCATCTCCTGCCGTAATCTGTTAAAGTTTGAGGGGCAAAGAACTATCCCAGTGGTGACTATTTAAACTATAAGTTAACATGATGTTTGTTTAAGTCCAACAGAGAATAAGATTAGAATCAACAACTATTTACAACTCCTTTCTCTTAAGCCTAACTTTTACGTCCCACTCTACAATACTATATTGAATTTTTTGAAAAACCCAATTAAGATTTACAAAAAAAGTTTCCAAACCAGTCAGCTTTGTCAAGTCTGTTTCTGTAGATTTTTCTCTAGATCGACATTCTGCTGCATAAACTTATAGACAGGTACCTTTCAGAAAGCTGTTCTGCTGGCAGACTCTACTTGGTGGCTTGGCAATTCTCCCCTAACTGTTCAAAGTGTCCAGTTTTATAGCCCAAAACATCAGATCATTTAATTGGTTTGATGTCATCAAAAACATTTGTATTTTGAATTCCATTGGATTTTGGTATCTTGGAGCATAATTTAAACTGGCCAAGTTTGATTTTTTTGTTCCATAGCAATACAACTCCAGCTATTTGTTTTGACCAAGTGTTACATTTTTACCTTGTTCATGACACTTTGTGCTTTCAGTCACTCCTTGCTCGCTTTTCAACTCTCTTAAAGGTATAGTACACCTTCATAACATAGGTTGCCCCATTACCTCCTGTGTTCCTGTGAAAACAAACCCAATCTAGTTGACCTTTCTTCGAGGTAAAATCCCCCATATCAGGCTACATCCTGGTGACACTTTTGTTTCTCCCCAGAGCATCCTTATTGTTCTAGTGTGACCAGAACTGTACATAATACTCAAGTGTGGCCTAAGTAAAATTCTATAAAGCTGCAGCATAACTTGACTAAACTTGTACTCAGTACTCCTTCCTTAGAAAGCGTATAAGCAGGTAGGGAAAATGTTAAATTTAAGGTTGCTTGACAAAGGCTCTGCTAGCATGACTTTGACCAGGTAAGAATTTGCAGTGAACAATGAGGTGCTGGAGGCAATGGTAGTGGTGTAATGCGCTGAAGAATATCCATTGTGTAATGAGAGTTAACAAGGTGACGAACCTCTGTTGCGTAATGCCAGATGACTTAATCTTTACTGTTGATTCTCGCTGATTGTAACAGTCACCCAATCAATATGTTGCCTTGTTTGGATGCTGTTCCCTGTTAGTGACTTTATAATTCCTTAAGAATCTGCTATTCGAGAGAAGACAGCGAGCTCATGTCTTTGTGTACTTGGGCAATCACTGTCTCTCCAGGACTCCGGAATAAAGATTAGAAGGCAGAGCCATACAGTGTCTGAGTGTTTGCTTCAACTGACATGGAAATGGGACAACATTGCAATGAAGGCAAGCATGTCTTAAGGCTTTTTTTAACTACCTTATCTACCTGCACTGCCACCTTCAGTGATCTGTGGGTCTATTACATCCAGATCCTTTTGCATATCATACTCCGAAGGGTTCTGACATTCACTGTATAATTTCCATTGTGCTTGATCTTCCAAACTGCATTAGCTTACATTTGTCCAGGTCGAACTCCAATCTCATTTTTCTGCCCATGGCTCCAGATGATCTATATCTTGCTGTATCTTATGACAGTCCTCCTCACTATTTGCAACTCCAGCCATGTTTGTATCAACTGCATGCGTACTACTTCAACTAGCTATGTTTTTCTCCAAATCAGTTTCTATGGGCCATGAACAGCAGACGTCCCAGCACTTGATCCTTTAGGAACACCACTAGCCATAGCCCTCCATTCTGAAAAGCATCCTTCCACTACTACCCTCTGTGTCCTTTGACTAAGTAAGTTCTATATCCATCTTACCAGCTCACCCCTGATATCACGTGACTTCACCTTTTGTACCAGTCTGCCATGAGGGACCTTGTCAAAGGCTTTACTGAAGTCCATATAGACAACATCAACTGCTTTTGCCTCCTCATCATCTTCGTCACCACCTCAAAAAAACTCAATGGGGTTAGTGAGACGTGACCTATCCAGCCCAAAACATTGCTGCCTTGTCCCTAGGAATCTTTTCCAATAATTTCTCTATCACTGATGTGAGGCTCACAGGCCTGTAATTTCCTGGATTATCCCTGCTACTCTTAAACAACGGGACAACATTGGCTGTTCTGCAGGCCTCTGGGACCTCTCCTTTGGCCAAAGAGGAAACTACGATGTCTGTCAATACCCCATCAATTTGTTCTCTTGCCTCTCTCAATATTTTGGGATTGATCCCACCATGACCTGGGGACTTATTTACCTTAATACTTTTTAAGATCTAAAACGTCACCGTACTTTTTAATCGCAACTTGGCTTACAAATTTGGCACTCCCTCTCCTGAGATCCTCTACTAATTCCTTCTCTTTGCTGAATACTGACACAAACTATTCATTTAGACCTCACCTACCTCTTCTGACTCCTAGCTGGTCTCATATGAAATTCTCCTTAATCCTGTTTGATCTTTCATGACCCCTTCAGCCCTCCAATTCCTTGTTTAAGTTCTTTGCTAATTTCCTTGTATAAGTGGGTGGCATGGTGGCTCATTGGTTAGCACTGCTGCCTCAAAGTGCCAGGGACCTGGATTCAATTCCAGCCTCTGGTGACTGTCTGTATGGAGTTTGCAAATTCTCCCATTGTCTGTGTGGGTTTCATCCAGGTGCTCTGGTTTCTTCCCACAGTCCAAAGATGTGAAGGGTAGGTGAATTGGCCATGCTAAATTGCCCATAGCGTTCAGGGATGCGTAGGTTAGGTGCATCATGCAGGGGAAATGTGAAGAAAACATGTAATACAGTAGGGGGAATGGTCTGTGTAGGATATTCTTTGGAGGTTCGATATGGACCTGTTGGGCCAAATGGCCTGTTTGCACACTGTAGGGATTCTATGATTCTATCCTTCAAGGACTTTTCAGTTCTCGACTTTCTGGATCATACATATGGTTTTTTTTTGGCCAAGGTCATAACTTCCCTGGTTATCAAACTTTCATATAACAAGTTAGCAAAAGTCCCACTTGCTTGCATTTGGCCCATATCTCTCTGAGGCCCATTTCCTATTCATCCAAATGTCTTTTAAATGTTGTAACTGTACCTGCATTGACTACTGGCTCTGACAGTTCATTTCACATACGAACCATCCTTTGTGTGACAACATTGCCCCTCATATCCCTGTTAAATCTTTTCTCTCTCACCTTAGAAATATGCCCCCTAGTTTTGAACTTTCTCACCCTAGGGAAAAGATATTTGCTGTACACGTTTTCGATATCCCTCATGGTTTTATGAACCTCCTTTAAGGTTATCCCTCTGCTCCAGTGGGGAAAAAAAAAGACTCTGCCTATCCTTAACACTCCTGTCCTGGCCACATCTTGGTAATTTTTTCTGAACCCCCTCTAATTTAATAATAGCTTTCCAATAGCAACCAGAACCGTACACAGTAATCACAAGTGGCCTCGCCAACATCCTGCATAACCTCAACAAGACCTAGCACCTCCTATTCTCAGCGGTCTAAACAATGAAGACAAGTGTGCTAAATGCCGCCTTTACCAACCTGTCTATCTGTGATTCAACTTTAAAAGAACCAAGTACCTGAACTCCTTGGTCTCTGGTCAGCAACACGACACATGGCCCTACCATTAACTGTGTAAGTCCTGTCCTTGTTTGTTTTACCAAAATACAACCCCTCACATTTATCCGAAATAAACTCCACGTGGCACTCCTCGGTCCAGTAACCCAATTATCAAGATTCCTTTGTAATCTTAGATAACTTATTATAGGGTTAAATTTAAACTGTTACATATTGTACCTACATGTCCATTGGCTAATATGGCTGGATGGCTTGTATATGGTGCAGAGACACTAATAGTATGTTTAAATTTCTACACTAGCTAAGGCTAACATGAAAGGCTCAAGTTGTCAACCTCTCCCTTCCCCTGAAGCGTGGTGCCCCTTGGGTTAAACTACCAACAGCAGTGTGTCTCTTATGAGAGAGCTGCTGTATGGCAACTTTCCTTAATGTACATTTGCAAGTTTGACATAGTTGGTTTAGATTACAGTGTGGATTTTCCAGTTTGCCTAGGCTAATGCACAAAGTGCAGACTGAAATGAATATTATGGGTAAATTGGTGAGTGTGCACAACAGTAACTAACCCACGTCACATTCCTGAAGTTATTGGGAGGAGAAATGCGTCATTATTGCATGTTGATTCAATTTTACTGAACTTACTGTGCTTATTAGATTTCATCTTTGAATTCCTAATTCAAAGATTATTGTGTTTGGAAATATGACAGTCAAACTATAAAACCTTCCATGCCGAACTAGATAAATATAGCCCAGTTTTTCTCAGTGAATGCTTGGTGTATTTTTTCCTGCATTGACAAGCATGATTACTGTTGTGAGCCTAATGCATAGAATGGCACAACACAAACAAAACCATTCATGCAAATTCCTTGAGCCGTCTAATTAATTTTTTTTGTGCTCTTGCCCCATGTATTCTTTCCTCATGTAATCAAAAAAATTGCCTTGCACATCTCCTTTAAATCTTCCCCTTTAACCTTCAATATTTCCTCCTATTATTGGACATTGGTACTATGGGAAAAAGACTGACTATTGATACTATCACTGATTCTCAATTCTATACACATTTATCCTACACTCTGTCAAAAACGATCCAAGTTTGTCCAACTTGTCCAATCCAGGCACCATTCTTAGCACCACCTCTGAATATTACACATCCTTTCTACTGTGTCAAGACTATAACTGTGTACAGTACTCCACATGTGGCCTTCTTGGACAGCCAGAAGGAGCTGCCAGTGTTTTAAACTTAAATACCCCAATTGATGCAGGCAAGCATGCCATATGCTGCCTTTACTGCCTTATCTACTTGAGCTGCCACTTTCAAGGAGCTATGGAATTGCACCCCAATATCTCACTCTCAGTGCTCCAAGGTTATTGCCATTTACCATAGACTTCACAGTTGCATTTGAACTCCCAAAATGCAGTGTCTGACACTTGGCTGGATTAATCTGTCATTTCTATACCCAGCTTTCCAATTCATCTGTATCCTGCTGTATTCTTTGACAACTTTCCCTATTATCCACAATTTCACCAACTTATTGTCATCTGATAACTTAGTCAGACCACCAATATTTTCATGCAAATGAATGAGGTAACAGCACTAATGTTTGTGGAACACCACTGGTAACAGACCTCTGCAACTATCTTTTGTGATCAAGCCAATTTTGTATCCAATTTATCAACTCAATGTTGATCCCATGTGCTTAATCTTCTGGAGCAGCCTACCATGAAGGATCCTGTCAAAGTATGTGTCGGCAACATTCATTACCCAACCCTCCAGAATCATCATCATCATCACTAATTTGAAAAACTGAATCAAATCTGTGACAAGACCTCCCCTGTCCAAAGCCATGCTGCTTAGCCCTAATAAGTCCATTCTTTTCTAAAATGAAGTAAATCCTGTCTCTAAGAATTTTCGCCAGTAATTTCCTGGATTAACCTGTTGCCATTCCTAAATAAGTAATAACATGTGCTATTGTCCATCTCCTGGGACCTTGCCTAAGGCTAGAGGATACAAATATCACCGTCAAGGCCTGGGCAATCTCCTCCCTGTTTCCCCTCAGGATCCTGGAGTAGATCCTATCAGGCCCTGGGGACTTAGCTACCTTAATGTTTTGCAAGACACCCAACACTACCACCACCTTAACACTGACATGCCCTAGAATGTCCCCTTCCTAATCTTGCCGTGATCCATGTCCTCGGTGATTAATGATGTGAAGTATTCATTAAGGACATCACCCATTTCCTCTGACTCCACTCATAAATTCCCTCCATTGTTCTTGAGTTGACCTATCCTTTCCTTACCTACCCTGTTGCTCTTAGAAAATGTACACTTTTTAAAATGCCTCAGAATTCTCCTTAATCCTATTTGCAAATTACATTCCATCGCCTCTTTTAGCTCTCCTAATTCCTTGTTTATTCTTTCTGCTTCCTTCATATTCCTCAAGGACCTTGTCTGATTTCAGTTTCCCAGCACTAACTTATTTCCTTTTTTCTTATGGACTACATTTTCAATATCCCTTGATATCAGGGCTGAAATTTGTCATCCTTAATTTTCCTTGAACATGCTGATCCTGAGCACTGATCAAATGGCCTTTAAAAGACTCTTACATGTTGGATGTGAATTTACTTTCAAAAAGCCACCCCCGATCTAATTTTGTCAATTTGGTGCCCAAGACTGTTGTCATTAGCTTTTCCCAGTTTAACGCTTTCATCTAAGGGCTAGTCTTTTCTAGATGAACTAATTTTTACTGTTTGACAAGGATTAACTAAATGAGACCAGTAGCACCCTAATTTTTGGGACGGTATTTTGGTCAAGACATTTTCTGCAGCAGTGGATGCTTCTGTGTAGATTCTTCAGAATGGCCTCTTTCTACACTAGTGATTCTGCTAACTTTTAGATATAATGACAACATAATGGATATTATCTGGACTGAGGTGGATGTGCTTGCTTCAGAAGGTTGTAGGTTAAAGTCACTGAGCATCTTTGGTACAAATGTCATGACAATGGGATAGGTGGATTTGGTTCTGAGAATCTTCATAGTACAGATGTTAAAAGGTTGTTTGAGTGCCAACCAGTGTATCAAAACTACAGGTGAGTGTCTGCATCCGGTTTGTCTTGTAACCAAGACGCCTCTGGAACTTCGGTTAGTTGCCAGCATGTTTATATTTGAATTTTATAAGCAATAGAATGATTGCTGTCCTGAAGGAATAACCAGTGTAAATGCAGAAAACGTATCCCCTTGGTTGTGGGTTTTAGACCAGGTGATATCACAGACGAGAAGGCAAGCTATTCAGCACTAAGATGAAGAGGAGCTTCTTCACTTTGGTCAGTCTTTGGAATTCTCCACGTTTGAGGGCTGTGGAAACTCACTCATTAAGTTCAAGACAGATTATTAGGTTGCAAGTTAATGCCATCAAGAGGTAAGCATTTGTGGGAATATGATAATATGATATTGAGGTAGACGATCAGCCATGCTCCAGAGGGGCTGAATATCTTACTCATGCCCTATGTTCCTTTGCAAGTGTGGAACGTTTTGCAACATGGATTAATTGTTGAAAATTTATCACAGGTCTTTGCCCATGGCTGCATTGCACACTGTGAGCTTCAACAGTGTTATGAACCCTGTCTCAGTGCTGTTAGTGTACAAAGACCATGCCAAAGCACTTGAGGACGATGTACATGTGTTCTAACTGTGCCTTATGGTTCATTGAGAAGTTGCCAGCTAAAGTCTGCAAAAGGTCTACCGTTGGTAACTGAATAATTATTAAAAATAAAGGCATTGCTTAAATCTTGGAGGGCACCATAACAAAATGCAAGAGAACACCTTTTGAATTTTCTGAGTAATCCTTTCAAAACATTTAAATCCAAATACATGCTTGATAATGGATTTATCAGTGCAGAATGGCTTTAACTGCCTGAGTCATGCATTAGGTAAAGAGAGATCTTTTGTCCCACTTTTCCAGCAAACGATCATCAGTAACGGGAGGTCATGCCTGACGAATTTGGTACCTCTTCAAAGAACTCTAACAAGTAGGTTAGATCAGGGGAACCTCGTGAATGTTATCACTAAATGTGAAAGGCATTTGATAAGGTGCCTCTCGGGAGACTGCCAAGTAAGCTGAAGGCCCCATGGTGTTGGAAGTGAGCTGCTGACATGGATTGGGGATTGGCTGTCTGGCAGAAGGCAGAGAGTTGGGATAAAAGGTTCTTTTTCAGAATGGCAGCCGATGACAAGTGGTGTCCTGCAGGTTTCAATGTTGGGGCCACAGCTGTTCGCTTTTTATGTTAATGATCTGGCTGAAGGGATTGGGAGCATTTTGGTGAAGTTTGCCGATGATATGAAGTGGACAGGCAGGTAGTACTGAGAATGTGGGGAGGCTGCAGAAAGATTTAGACAGTTCAGGAGAGTGGTCCAGGAAATGGCTGATGAAATTCAATGTGAGCAAATGTGAGGTCTTGCACTTTGGGGAAAAAAAAATACAGGCATGGGCTATTTTATAAACTGAGAAAATTCATAAAGCTGAAGTACAAGGGGATCTGTGAGTGCTAGTCCAGGATTTACTAAAGGTTAACTTGCAGGTTGAGTCTGGGATTACGAAAACCAATGTAATGTTGTCATTTATCTCGAGGGTTGGAATATAAAAGCAGCGATATGCTTCTGAGACTTCATAAAACTTTAGTTACGCCCCATTTAGAATACTGTGTCCAATTTTGCGCCTCAGGAAGGACGTACTGGTACTGGAGCGTGTCCAGCGGAGATTCGCACAGATGAATTGCAAGACCGAGCATGCAAATGTAGGTGAAAGCAACCAAGTTTTTTCACCTTTGGAGCTTCTGTGATCTGTCACTGTTTGAAATTTGATGACCTTCAGTAAGAAATTATGTCAAGAAACATACGATGAACGGCTGAGGATCCTGGGATTGTATTCGTTAGAGTTTAGAAGGTTGAGGGGAGATCGGTTAAAAACTTACAAGATAATGCATGGCTTAGAGAGGGTGGATGCTGGGAAGTTGTTTCCGTTAGGTGTGGAGATTAGGACCCATGGGCACAGCCTTAGAATGAGAGGGAGTCAGTTGAGAACAGAAATGAGGAGACATTTCTTCAGCCAGAGTGTGGTGGGCCTGTGGAGTTCATTGCCATGGAGCACAACGGAGGCGGAGACGTTAAGTGTATTCAAGGCTGAGATGGATAAATTCTTGGTCTTGCAAGGAATTAAGGGCTACTGGAAGAGTGCGGGTAAGTGGAGTTGAAATACCCACCAGCCATGATTTTAAATGGCGGAGTGGACTTGATGGGCCAAATGGCCTGCCTTCCACTCCAGTGTCTTATGGTCTTATCACATGATAATGAAACCAGATCCAACTTATGAAACGAGACAGAACATGCAAATGTAGTGAAAGCAACTAAGTTTTTTCACCTTTGGAGCTTCTGTGAGCTGTCACTGTTTCAAATTTGACGACCTTCAGTAAGAAATTATGTCAAGAAACATGAGCATTCCTACCAGATGCTTAACATAGATGAACAAAGCAGGGTAATTCACAAGATTTGTGCTCGGCCAAAATTTGGCACCAAGCCAAACAGGTGGTATCTGAACAAGCAGCTACCAGCTTGGTTGTGTGAAGTTGTAAAATGAAGCATGGAGGGCGTTCAAGAACTTGGAGCAGAGATAACTGAACTCAGTTATTGAGATATACAGCACAAAAACAGACCCTTCAGTCCAACTTGTCAATGTTGACCAGATAACCTAAAATAATCTCTTCCCATTTGCCAGCATTTGGTCCATAAACGTCAAAACGGTTCCTATTTATATACCCATCCAGATGCCTTTTAAAGGCTGTAATTGTACCAGCTTCCAACACTTCCTCTGACTGCACATTCCATACATGGATCACCCGCTGCGTGAATAAGTTGCCCAATGGGCCCCTTTTTAAATCTTACCCTTCTCACCGTACATCTGTTACCTTAGTTTTGAGCTCCCCCACCCCGGGGGAAAGACCTTGTCTATTTCTACTACACATGCCCCTCATAACTTTATATGGCTATTAATGGTTGATCAGAGAGGGTTCTTGGGTGGCAAGACTGGGGGGTATTTTGAAAAGGGGGCTGGATGAGTCCAGTAGAAACTTTTAAAAAATGTATGCTTGTTAAATTTAGATTTGTTCAAATTCTGGGATTGGGGCCAATGGAATTGAGTAAGCAAGTCATTGAGAAGAATGGTGCAGTTTAAAATATTGGCTAATCTGTTTTGTGAGACCTGAGCTTCATTGGAGGAATCCCGAAGAGAACATACTACATTTGATGATGAGGATGAGGGGTACATTGTTCAGTTCTGGTCGCCCTGCTATAAGAAGGATGTTATTAAATTGGAGAGGGATCAGAAAATGTTTACCAGGACATCGCTGTGACTGGAATGTTGAAGTTTTACTGAGAGGTTGGAGAGGCTAGGACATTTTTCCGCTGGAGCGGATGAGATAGGGATGACTTTATAAATGTTTATAAAATCATAAGGGGCATAGTTAAGGTGAATAGGTCTTTCTCTTGGGTAAGGGAGTTCAAAACTAGGTGCCATTTTATGCGAGAGGAGAAAGATTTACAAGGGACCCGAGGGGCAATCTTTTCACATGCAGGGTGGTTAATATGTGGAATGAACTGCCAGAGGAGGAAGTGGTAGATACAGGTACCGTTGGAACATGTAGAAGAGATTTTGACAGGATCATGAATAGGAAGGGTTGAAAGGGATATGGGCCAAATGCAGGCCAGTGGATAGTCTTTAGTTTGGGAAACTTGGTCGAGATGGATGAGTTGAAACGAACTGTCTGTTTCCATGCTGTATGACTCTGGCTCTTTTGCTATACAAATTGAGATCAGTGGAGACTGATGTTCACAATCAATGTTGCTCATATCTGATGGATGGGATGAAGGGCAGAAAGCTCAGTTCACTTGAGGTTTATGTCTGGTTCAAGATGACACTTCTTGGAAAGAAGAGTGGCATAGTTGCTGAGTGTGGTTGGACTCAGAGTTCTTCCAGTGTTGGATGTTGTATAAGCAATTGCATACCTTAAGCAGTGCAACAGTCAAAAGGGTAGAGGCGTAGAATTGGTGTAATCAATGTACATGGAGAAAACCACACTATTTTTGTAAGTAGTTTTAATGGAGGACTACAAATTCATGGTAAAGAGGGAATCAGCTCCACAGTTGGTGCTGTAGTGGACAGAAATGCAATAATGACTAAAGGTGCTTTAAGACATTTGTCCAACTTGTTTTTTTTTGATGGTCATCAAGGTGAGTTTGGTGTCTAGAATATTTTTATTTCCTTAAAGTTCCTTTCCCGCAGAAATACGTCATGATCTGCGCATGTAAGAGATTTCACTTCAAATGCTTTCTTGTTAATTCCAAATCCTTTTCACTTTTGCCAAACTTTTTTTTTCTTGTTTTTGAGGACTTGAAAAAATTGCCTTTTCAGTGTGCCTTTTAAGTCACATTGAAGTTTAAACATTTTTTTGGGTCAACTTAATGCTAGTGAGTTGTCCATTTTTTTGCTACTTGCTTATATTCAATTGACTTTTATATGCACCTCAGGGAAGCAGACTGTACTCTGTGTAAAATCTGGTCCAAGCAATGGCACCTTTGGCAGTGTAGTACACCCCCCTGGAGTTTTCCTGTTCAAGGCGTGTTTGACACACCTCTGGATCCAGGCTTCTGGCCCAGATATTGGGACACTACCACTGAACCAGAAAAGCCCTTCCATCAGGAGCTGTGTATAAATGCAAATTATTGCAATGTTAACAGGTGCTAATTACATGAGTCTTTTCAGCCCTTCCCAGAATCCACTTTTGCCATCTATTTCTTAGGTAGATTTCCCTTTTGTGGTGGTTTCGGGCACGGCTTGTTTAATACACATTTGGAGTCCAAATTATTGGTGTCAGTTGAAGGAGTTGAATGAGAGCAACATGAAGTACATTTCTTGCTCTTCTAGAAAGAAACTGTTAACATTTAATAAAATAATCTAATTCATTTTAAAATTCTGATCATTTGTAAACGGCCTGCAAAGGTCTACCAGGCCATATCATTAGTGTAGTGCAAGTCACTAGGAATGAAGAATCGTGGTTTAGTTGAGTTTTCACCTTGCTTCAACTTGTAGCCTACATGACTTCAATAGAGCAGAAAGTGAGGACTGCAGATGCTGGACAGCAAGAGTCAAAAAGTGTTGTGCTGGAAAAGCACAGCAGGTCAGGCTCCGTCCAAAGAACAGGAGAGTCCATGTTTTGGGCGTAAGCCCTTTATTAGGAATCCTGATTATGCCTGAAACATTGACTTTATTGCTCCTCTGATGCTTCCTGACCTGCTGTGCTTTTCCAGCACCACGTGTTTTGACTTCAGTAGGACAGGGTTGTACTATTCTTTTAAATGATTGAGGAAGTAGAAACAATCAATGTAACTTATCCACAGTGGATATTGCAGCATAAGTCTGGTTTTACAGATTTTGCTACAAACTGGTAGTGATGGATCAAAAGAAACAAAGCACTGCTAAATAGACTAAGGAAAGGTACCAAAACTGGAATCTCAAATCTATTTTATTTGTGTTTTAAAAATACTGTTATTTCAGACATCTCAAGCTATTATTTGAAATATTAGTGAGCAGTTAATTTTAAAAGCCATGTAGCCATTGAATGAAAGCTATGTGCTCGAAATATGGTTGCAATTCCTTAGCATTTCAGAAAAGTTTATTTGCATGTAGCCATTATACAAGCTCATTTTTAAGCTGCTTTTCCCAAGGTTTTGCACACTAGATGCAGTTCGCACACACCAACTTCTGCAAACTGTTAAACTTTCTAAAACTTGTACAAGATAGGTGACCCCCTTTGACTGTCGCAGGTGCACGAGACCGAGTCAAAAGAGACCCTGAACAAAGAAAATGCATCCCTTTTATTCAGGTCAGTTGGCCATGCTTACAGATGCTCTGGCCACTTCCCCACAGTCACATGCCACTGAAGACAGCCCCCAGTTACTCTCAGTCAAGTTACCCCAGGTACAACGGCAGGATGAGATCGTCCTCAGATGATGCAAATGCTAATGCCGAATCCTGGGGAATCGTTATGCAAACAATTTTCTGAATGGAAGCGATTGAACAATAGTTTAACTTGACAATAGTAAGGGGGAGTAGTAGCAAATGACTGTCTGTTGAGGTGTGGGTGATTTGGCATTCTTTCATGATTGTCGTTCTCGCCCAAAAATGGTGCAGTTAACCCTTTAGTATTACATTAATGGCCCGAGAGAGATTCCTATTTAATCTTTGATCATTACACATTGACATTCAGAAAACTGTACGTGTAATGTGGAGCATCACAATTGCAGGATTTTGTTGCGTAAAGTTTGGCAGATATTCTTGAGAATGGAGATTACTTTTAGTCTTGTGTTGGGTTTGAGAGGAATATTCCTTTGCTTGCGTAGCTTATCTGTGCTTTATATTTTACCACCTTTTTTTTGGGGAGTGGGGGGAGAGAAATACCCAGCTTCCACTTATTCCACTTGGCACAAGGACAAGATCTCTACAGCTGACACAAAAGTGTCTTGTTAATGACTGGCACAAACTTAGTCAGAACTTGATCATTTTTGCGAGTCATTAAGAGACTGATTAACTTTCTGGGCGAGTTTCAGTACCCGTGCAACTGCCTATGCAGGCACTCAATACTTGGATGACTGATAATTTGTCAATGTATGTTTGTACAGCAGGGTTCAAGACTACAGAAACAATTTGGTTGATTACAGGAAATTCTTGAACTGTTCTACTTGGACATGAAAACTTTTCATGCAAGCCAGCAGTTAAACCACAAAGGAGTATAATCCCCTCAGTGTCTGAATTACAGAGAAGCATTGTTTCTTCAAAATGATTGGGTGTGTCTGTATTCTAGTTTGACAGAATTTATGCACTTCTGAGATGAACATAAACTGGCATGGTCACCACTTATTGACAGTCTCTCATTATTGTTGAACTTAGGTGGCTTGTAAAGTGCTTTTGGAGGACAGGTAAGAGTCTTCCATATCGCTGTAGGTCTGGAGTCAGATGTAGGCTAGATTGAATTAGAAAGGCAGATGTCCTACTCTGAAGGACATTAGTGAAGCACATGACTTTTTTCATGACAGTTGGTGGTTTCATGTTTTGTGAATTAGCATTTTATTGCAGATTTATTAATTGAATTGTATTTAAATTGCCTCAGCTCTTGTGGTGGCAATACATGTCTCTTGAACATAAGCCTGGGCCTTTGGATTCCTATCCAATAAGCTAACCACAGCATTGCCCTTCGTATAAATATATCCAAGTCTGTGGTTCAATTGTGGTTCTAAAGAATTTTACTCTTGGATTTGGATGCTCAGATCCCCAGAGTCTCCCATTATTTTCAGATTTAGCATGAATGGTCAAGAACAAATGACCTAGATTGAAAGGGACTAAAGTGAATATGCAATAATTTGGGGGGAAAAAGTTCTGGGTGAAAGAACTTTCTAAATTGAAAGTTTGATCAGACAATAGAAATTCTCAAATAGGGTCTCTGCCTTGAGTCTACATAGAATAAGTTAAGAAGTACTTCCATACCTGTAGGTCCAGTTGAATTGGATGAAAGTTGAGAAAATATCCAGTTTATGGAAAGACAGGAAAGATAGATAAATGATTGAAATTCAGAGGAAGTCACCTTTTGACATGAACACTATTCCCTGTCCAAAATGGTAAGACCATAAAGATATAGGAGTAGAATCAGGCCACTTGGCCTATCGTGTTGTCTTTGCCATTCAATCGTGGCTGCTCAACACTATTAGACCATAAGACCATAAGACATAGGAGCGGAAGTAAGGCCATTTGGCCCATTGAGTCCACTCCGTCATTCAATCATGGCTGACGGGCATTTCAACTCCACTTACCCGCATTCTCCCCGTAGCCCTTAATTCCATGTGACATCAAGAATTTATCAATTTCTGCCTTGAAGATATTTAGCGTCCCAGCCTCCACTGCACTCTGCGGCAATGAATTCCACAGGCCCACCACTCTCTGGCTGAAGAATTGTCTCCGCATTTCTGTTCTGAATTTACCCCCTCTAATTCTAAGGCTGTGTCCACGGGTCCTAGTCTCCTCACCTAACGGAAACAATTTCCTAGCGTCCACCCTCTCCAAGCCATGTATTATCTTGTAAGTTTCTATTAGATCTCCCCTTAATCTTCTAAACTCCAATGAATACAATCCCAGGATCCTCAGCCGTTCCTCATATGTAAAACCACCATTCCAGGGATCATCCGTGTGAATCTCCGCTGGACACGCTCCAGTGCCAGTATGTCCTTCCTGAGGTGTGGGGACCAAAACTGGACACAGTACTCCAAATGGGGCCTAACCAGAGCTTTATAAAGTCTCAGTAGCACAACGGTGCTTTTATATTCCAACCCTCTTGAGATAAATGACAGCATTGCATTCGCTTTCTTAATCACGGGCTCAACCTGCATGTTTACCTTTAGAGAATCCTCAACTAGCACTCCCAGATCCCTCTGTACTTTGGCTTTACGAATTTTCTCACCGTTTAGAAAGTAGTCCATGCTTGTATTCTTTTTTCCAAAGTGCAAGACCTCGCATTTCCTCACATTTGAATTCCATCAGCCATTTCCTGGACCACTCTTCCAAACTGTCTATTTCCTTCTGCAGCCTCCCCACTTCCTCAGTACTACCTGCCTGTCCACCTAACTTTGTATTATTGGCATACTTTGCTAGAATGCCCCCAGTCCGTTCATCCAGATCATTAATATATAATGTGAACAGCTGCGGCGCCAACACTGAACCCTGCGGGACACCGCTTGTCACCGGCTGCCATTCCGAAAAAGAACCTTTTATCCCAACTCTCTGCCTTCTGTCAGACAGCCAATCCTCAATCCATACCAGTAGCTCACCTCGAACACCATGGGCCCTCACCTTGCTCAGCAGCCTCTTGTGTGGCACCTTATCAAAGGCCTTTTGGAAATCTAGGTAGACCACATCCACTGGGTTCCCTGGTCTAACCTACTTGTCACCTCTTCAAAGAACTCCAACAGGTTTGTCAGGTACGACCACCCCTTACTAAATTCATGTTGACTTGTTCTAATCCGACCCTGCTCTTCCAAGAATTTAGAAATTCTCCTACCTTCTCCCTGTAAACTTTGTTAGCCTTCCTCATCCTCATCCTGTCTACTTTTCTCTGAAATGCAATGATGTCCTCCACAAGACATCTGCGGCAATGAGTTTCAAGATTAACTACCCTTTGGCTGAAGAAATTCCTCCTCATCTCAGTTCTTAATGGATTGCCCTTCATTCTGAGGCTGTCTTGAATCCTAACTGCCCTATTTATGGATATACCTTCTCCATGAGCTATCTCGACCTCTGTTTTCTGTACATTTCAGGGAGATCCCACCTAGATCCTTTGAGTACAAACCAAGGGTCCTCAACATACAGAATACAGAAACACCCAATCATTTTGAAGAAACAATGCTTCTCTGTAATTCAGACACTGAGGGGATTATACTCCTTTGTGGTTTAACTGCTGGCTTGCATGAAAAGTTTTCATGTCCAAGTAGAACAGTTCAAGAATTTCCTGTAATCAACCAAATTGTTTCTGTAGTCTTGAACCCTGCTGTACAAACATACATTGACAAATTATCAGTCATCCAAGTATTGAGTGCCTGCATAGGCAGTTGCACGGGTACTGAAACTCGCCCAGAAAGTTAATCAGTCTCTTAATGACTCGCAAAAATGATCAAGTTCTGACTAAGTTTGTGCCAGTCATTAACAAGACACTTTTGTGTCAGCTGTAGAGATCTTGTCCTTGTGCCAAGTGGAATAAGTGGAAGCTGGGTATTTCTCTCCCCCCACTCCCCAAAAAAAAGGTGGTAAAATATAAAGCACAGATAAGCTACACAAGCAAAGGAATATTCCTCTCAAACCCAACACAAGACTAAAAGTAATCTCCATTCTCAAGAATATCTGCCAAACTTTACGCAACAAAATCCTGCAATTGTGATGCTCCACATTACACGTACAGTTTTCTGAATGTCAATGTGTAATGATCAAAGATTAAATAGGAATCTCTCTCGGGCCATTAATGTAATACTAAAGGGTTAACTGCACCATTTTTGAGCGAGAACGACAATCATGAAAGAATGCCAAATCACCCACACCTCAACAGACAGTCATTTGCTACTACTCCCCCTTGCTATTGTCAAGTTAAACTATTGTTCAATCGCTTCCATTCAGAAAATTGTTTGCATAACGATTCCCCAGGATTCGGCATTAGCATTTGCATCATCTGAGGATGATCTCATATGACCAACCTTTCGTTCCTGGGATCATTCTTGGGTACCTCCTCTGGACCCACTGCAAGACCAATACATCTATCCTTAAATATGTAGCCCAAAACTGCTCTCAAGATTCTAAATGTGATCTGACCAAGTTGTTAGGCAGCCTAATCGGTACATCCCTGCTCTTTGAGCCGTCTTGAAATGACTTTTCCTTCCTGATTGCTAACTGAAACTGCATGTTAATCTTGAGAGAACCCTGAACTAAGACACCTCAGTAACTGCAAGTATTCTGTGTGTTTCAGTTTTTCACTTGGAAAAGTTTATTCCTTAATTTCAGTGATAGTTTGTCGTCTCATTTAATGATAACCTGATGTTTACAATTGTGCTATTTCCATTTTTCTAGGCATGCAGTTCGCATGGGGGTTGTGGTGAACTTGAAGTTTAAAGAAATTTGCATTAAACATGACTGTGTAACCAAGGAATGCATGATAGGTTTGGGTGCCCAGAAGAGAGAAGTGTTGGGTTTTGCAGGTTTAATATCTATTCTTTGCATTCAAATCCTTCTGTGCCTTTTCCAAAATTGCTTCAGTTCTAATTGCTTGAAGGTCAGACAATATTTGCATTAATAGTTCAGAAAGAGTCTCCAACTGAGAGCATGAATCTGGTATATGAACAGGTTGGATTGTACTCTGCATGGCACCTTCTCAGTGCTCATTCAAATGAATGCAATATACTGAAAATTTAAGTGTACAAACACAAGAGCTATTACCGCTTAAAAATTTGTGGGTTTGCAGTGTTTTGTTCAGCTTTAAGAATGTGTATGTTAATTGAAGTGTAATGTGTAATTTATGTCCATGAATTCTTAAAGATATTTCCATGTTTTGATGAAGGGGCCAGATGGTTTTGCTGACTTGTTAAACTCTATTCTAATTGCACTTAATGCCATGTACCATTATTTCATCCAGTTCAGTTATTAAAATATGTTTCTGCGGTAAGTTGCTGATGTAGTGTTGCAGTTGGCAACTAATTGCTGTAAAATTCTGTATTTGAGCATTGTTTTTATTTCAGATTTCCAGTATCCACATGTATTTTATTTTGTGTCTGAGATTCTGAGAAATGGCACCATAGTCCCATCAATTTATCACCTTTCAGCGACTTCATGCCTTTTATTACTTTTTCTATTATACTAGTTAGGCAACATTTGCACACTACAAAGTATCACTGAACAGAGAAATTCTTGTTCACAGCCTTTGGAGATGGGACTGAAACCTATTTAATTGCCATTGCTTGGAAGCATTGTTGAAATCAGGAATTTTAAAGATCCCTCATTAAATATTCTTGAGAACTGAATATTCATATCAGCAACACACTGCACCAGTGTATTTTAAAAATTGCTCCTGATGAAATAATTGCCAGAGATTTAAGCAGGAGCATTCTGATATAACTAAGTACTGCTTAGGCAGGAATGTAGTCACGGCCTTTTGAGACTGTCATATTCTGAGAAATGCATAGATATAAGTTATGTATCACAGTTCAACTTGTTGGAATGTTTTTCTAATCTATTTATGGCAATGTGGGTGTAAACTGCAAATGTTTCTAAAGCAGTATTACTCCAAGCACCAAGATTCTTGCACTAGGTTATATTTGCAAATGTTAGTTTATCTGAATGAACTGGGGTTATCAGGACTATAACTGCAATTTTGTCACCATATAAAATTAGACCAGCATAAAGTTTCATGTATTGGACCTCAATATGGAACAACAAACTAATCCAGAATAGTCTGTATGGATTTATTTCGGGAAGTTCATGTTTGACTACTTTTTTTTTGAGAAAGGAATTAGGAGTGTTGATGCAGTAATTGATTTGGTATGGTCTGCATGGACTTCAGTCAGGGCTTTGATAGGGTCCTTTGGTCAAGAAATTAAGAATCCATCATCCAAGATAAAATGGTGTGCTGGATCCAAAGGTTGGCAGTGAGGAAAGAAACAGGTGGTGATGGTAGGTGTTCCTGTAACTGGAAGTTTGCTTCCATTGGGGTTCCACAAGGCTTGGTATTGGGGCTCTTGCTGATTATGGTGTCTGTTCATGATTTGGATTTAAATGTAGAACAAATGATCGAGAAGTTTGGGGATGATGCAAAAATTACTAATATGGAAAATTATGAGCAAGATGGCTGTAAACTGCAGATGATGTCAGAATCTCAGTTGTTACAGCACAGGAGGAGCCTATTGGGCACATCGTACCTGCACCAGTTCTATTTCCTAGTGACCATCTGCTAATGTCTTCACATATTCCTATGCACCAGTTCTCTCCAAATAATCATCCGGTGCCTTTTTGAATGTCTCAAGAACATATCAACAGATGGGCCAAATAGATCATATGCCAAATGGAATTCGACTAGGAAAAGTGAAGGAGAGTTTGGAGAGAGCTGACAAGTCTGAATGTTAGGACTCTGACAAGCACTGAGGATCAGAGGGACCTTGATATGCCCATAGATCACTGAAAGTAGTAGGTCAGATAAATTGTGGTTAAGAAAACAAATGGGATACTTGCCTTTATTATCCAAGACACCAATCTAAGAGCAGGGAAGTAATGCTGATACTGTTTTTAAAAAGCTAGTTACTCCACAAGTGGAATACTGGGTGCAGTTCTGCTTACCATGTAAGAAGGAGGTGGTTGCACTACTTAGGTTGGAGTAGAGACTTATCAGGATACTACCCAGGCTGGAGGGTCTGGTATATGAGCAATGATTGGGTTGGCTGGGGTTGTTTTCCTTGAGACAAAGCAAGTTTGACAGGGGACCTAATAGAGCTGTATAAGATTGAGTGGTGTTGATTGGGTGGATAGGATGGCTCTTTATCCATAATTTAAGGGATCAAAAACCAGGTGGCATATATTCAAGGTAAGGAGTAAAATCTACGAGGGATTGTGGAGTGCTTTTTAAAAATAAATTGGTGCGTTCCTGACTCCTAACACCCCTATGTTAAAAAGTGGGTGCGTGAGAAATTTTCATAACCATTGAAGCAGTAGTTAGATATTCACCTGTTTTGGTGTAGCCTCCTGGGGTATGGACCAAAAGCAGGAAAATGAAGTGTAGTCAGATCCTCGACCAGTGTGGACCAAGTGGTTTCCTTGTTGTAAATGCCTGAATCTATTTATTTGGTCTCTGTGCCAGTAATGAGATTGCTGTTGCCATCCTTGTTAGAGCTTGGGTTGTAGATCACATGCAGGAATTCATATTCTTATAGGGGCAATGAATATAGACATTGAAATGAATAGAGATGAGCAAAAAAAATTGTCCTCCAATTCATGGTGATTCTGCTGATATTAAACCACACTTTGGATCATCAATAGTCTGTGTCAAAGTTGGTAGAACAAGTTCAGCTTAATCAGTTCTTTTTTAAAAAAATATTTTAATTTGAAAAAAATTTTCTTTACAAAATTAAATAATTAAAAGATAAGAAAATATAACAAAAACAGCTATAAACAATAAACCAACTATAGTACTATTCTACAAAAGAACTCACAGCTCCACTCATTCCACATCAATAAATCAGTAAATAACACCGCTCAGCATAACAAGACCTCCTATCTCAACCTTTGAGAGCATCAATTATTAAACCCACATTTGCTCAAAATTCTTCCTGTCAACACATTAAGCATATTAAACCAAGCCACCATGGCTAAACAAAAGCCCTAATTAAAATGGTGGTCAGATCTGCTTCCAAATAATTCAAAAAGGGCTGCCATGTCTTAGAAATATTGTCCATTTTCTGATGCACCATGTTTATAAGAAAGTCCAAAGGAATGTGTTCCATAATTAACTTAGGTCATCCTAACAGACCCAGGAGGTTCTCAGACACCCAGCACATCAGAATGTTCTTCCCTTGCATAAAAAGTGAAGATGCTAAAAAGCTTTTTTACAAGTACATCTCAGGGAGATAAGTTTGGTGAACCCAGGAAAAGAGAAACTGGGTCCACCTTTACTTTGGTCCCCAAGACCCTATCTATTATTGCTTCCACGGTGCTCCAGTACATATGGAGCCTGTGGCAGGACCACAAATAATGAATGAGGGCACGCATGCCACCACACACACACATACCACCACCCCCCCACACACACAGCGCCACCCCCCCCACCGCCACCACACAAATGATAGAGAGTACTCACTGAAAGAGTGCTCTGAGCCTGAAGCACCCTGTTTTCCATATCAGATCTATAACAGTCAGAAGCGTAGTCTCTCTTTTGGATAAAATCTCTGATCTGAAAAAAAAGGAAGAGGACCCTACTCGATAATCTAAACTAACGAATATTTGATCAAATGACGTCAGCATTTCTTCTTCAAATAGGTCACCCAAACAAGCGGCTCCCCTATCTGCCGAGGACTTAAACCCAGGATCCATTGTCCCTGGCCTGAAACCTGGCATACCAACTATGGGAGTATGGAAAGATGTTTTAGCCATATTACCCTCCATCTGTCTCATTGCCCTCCACGCTTTGACAATATTAATAACTATTGAATTGTTGCAATGTTCTGCAACTACCCTCATTTTGTACAGAAACACAGGTTAATAAAAAGACACGGCCTGGGAGGCCTCAATGTCCAA
Organism: Chiloscyllium plagiosum; assembly: GCF_037043375.1. Lineage (NCBI taxonomy): Eukaryota > Metazoa > Chordata > Chondrichthyes > Orectolobiformes > Hemiscylliidae > Chiloscyllium > Chiloscyllium plagiosum. Next base: position 40,239,155 of record NW_028270142.1, read on the forward strand.
CCTTATCGACACAGTCCTCACAGGACCAGTCACACTTAAAGGATAGAAGTGAGCTCAATTGATATCTTCTGACATCCGGGAGATCCACTCTTCCCAACCCCTGGGTCATTTGCAATTTTGTAAGCTTGATAAGGGGCCTCTTATAGCGCCAAATAAAAGAACTAAACCAACCATTTAATTGTCAAAATGTTTGTTTCGGAAAAAGCAAGGGAAGCATCTTCAGAGGGTATAATAAGCGAGGAAGAACATTAATTTTAATAAGAGCAACTCAACCTAGCCATGGTCTTGGAAGGGCCCCCATCTTTGGTCTTGTTTAATCTTGTCAAACAAACGATATGAGGCTTGAATAACTGATCAAAACTAGGGGTAACAGAGACGCTCAGATAAAGAGAGCCTCTTGTGCCCACTTAAAGGGGAACCCACCTTCAACATCCAGTTTTCCCCAAAGACCCCCCATAGGCATAGCCTCCGATTTTGAAAAATTGTTTTGTAACCTGAGAAAAAGTCAAATGAGTTGATACATTTGTATCAAATTGGTCACAGAAACTGCCAGGTTTGAAAGAAAATTGAGAATATCATCTGCATATAATGTTATCTTATGCACCTTGGGGCGGCTATATTAGGATCCCCACGATCTCAAGGAAAGGAAGGAGCATTCCAAAGCTTGACACAGTGGAAATATTACAAAATTGCCTATTTCACAAATAGGATATTGTGGCAGCCAGATTGGGATAGCAAGTTTCCATAAATGAAAGTATAAATTATAGTTTAAACTCTCTTTTGATGAATTGGTTGAGGGATAAATAATAACCGATTTAAAAGGCAAATTATCCTGCTCTTGAAGCAGTGCATGGGATTTTTTATGATCTGAATGAATAATTCCACCTCTTATTTAAAGATGTCGCGTCCTATTGCACTGTAGTGTTTGCTGATGTTTTGTACTTTAAGCTCAACTTTAAATGGAGCTATTGCTGGAGCTAAGGATAAATGTATGATTATAAATGTTTGAGGAAATTTGGGAGCACATGCCCCACACTTGGCTTGCTTTGTTTTCGGCTACATACATGGTTCACACCTTGGTTAGTATGTATCTGGATGTAGATGCACTTGGGCACTGGGAACTACTGTGCAATATTGTGTTAACTTTGTCTGGAATTTACCCAAAATCTGTGTCTCACTTTGAAGGTCCTATGGTGTAAGGATGGAAATGCAAATTATTTATGGGATCTACCTTCGTTCTCTTTGGCACAATGGTGTAGCTAACCATTTGAAATGTGGTGAATAGTATTCTCATTGCTATAATGAGAACTTAAAACTGGAAATCCATTCTGTAAAATAGTTGGTTACTTGACTGGGATTACTATGTCACTTCTTTATCCTGTAAACACATGGTTCAGATATACTTGGTGTCTAGTAAAAATGAGAGTTCTGTTTGGACTAAAAATGGATGAGAATCCAGTACGCTTTGGTAATCTATTCCAGCGTTGTTTGTAAATCATTTATCAGACAGATACTGTTTTAGCATTGAATAAATTAAATAATTTTTAGAATGCATCTGTGTCATGGGTAGTTTGAACAATCTTGACTTCTGTGTGTCTTTGTAAATAAGAGTACATAACAAAATGAAGTCTCCCATGATTTCATTTCAAATAGTTTTCAGGGCATTATCTTACTGCTGCTTTTATTACTGGGAATACATCTAATACAATACAAACGTTCCACTCAAAAACAACATTGCTATGCTTCTGTTTTCTATCTTGTCTGTAGTGCTGCCCAACTGTTGATCAGGAAATTAAGTTGATCTATTATGACATTTTGCTTCTGAAATAATTCAAAACTAATAAGCAAAGGTGAAGTTAGACAAATCTCAAACAGAGCACATTAGCTAAACTGTGAAGATTTGTGCATTTGATTAATTTGATTCATCTTGAAAAGGTTTTAATCAATAACAATATCTTGTTCTAAGCAGCAGGTCACCAGCTTGCAAATGCTCATCTTCATTCTAGTAGATACTTTTAAACTTCTGTGATATATAATGGCTTATGTTTTTGATACCAGGCTCTAAATTATACAATCTTTGAAAATTTCAAATTGGTTCCAGACTTAATTTAAAAATCAAATACACAAAGTTTTATTTGTTTTTATTGGCTTAAATCTACGCTGCTGGTTCTGGCATTTTCTATGTAGTCATGTGACATGGTTCCTCTAATTTTGGAGGAACCCTTCAACGTACTCTGATAAATGTTCTCGTTTCTAAATTAAAGGTATGTAATGTTCAAGTTTTATTGAAGGAAAACTGAAAATGCTGGAAGCACTCAAGTCAGACAGCATCTGTGGAGAGAGAAATCCTGATTATTTCAGGTTCTGATGAAGTAGTATTGGATTTCAAATTCTTTATTGTGCTAAAATTAACGGCACCAGTGCTGCTTCATATACTCTCACCTGGAACTGGACAAAACTGTCTCAATTTCTTTGTCACACCTCTTTTAATGATGCTACCTTCCACAAGGGTGCTTTCAATATGTCTTTTTCCTCAGCCAGGGACCCCAACCTGCTCCCCTGTTCTGAAAAGCCAATGTAGGAATGAAGTCCGCAATAATGTAACTCCCTCTATTTGCACTTCTGCTTTTCCTGCTTGTCTTCCCTCCTAAAATTGCAATAGGATTTCCCTTGTCTTCACTTTCTGCCTCACCAGCCCTCTTGTTCAAAAGATTGTCTTTTGTCAATTTCCTTCATGATGATGTCACCGAGCACATTTACTTCAGCTTTCTGAAGAGGCCATTTCTTCCATGGCACTCAATCCAATCATATCATATTCCCTGAATCACCCCATACTATCACAGGAAGTGCAGCATTTGCCTTTGACTGTTTCCCTCCTCCCCGTCCAAGGTCTTAAACTATCCATTTAGGTGAAGCTATGATTTAATTGTATCACTTTGAGTCCAGTCTACTGTATACAAATGGAGTCAACATGGTTCCTCTCTATACAGTCATCTTGAATTTGAAATGTTAATCTGTTTTTCTCTCTCCATTGACGTTACCAGACCTGACAAGTTTCACCAGTACTCAGCTGTTACTTCTCATCTCCTGTGCATTATGGAGACCAAATGCAGACTGAGTGATCACTTTTCAGAACTCCAGTGCTTAGTTACAAGAATGACCTCAACCTTCTAATTGCTTGTCATTTTAAGACACTATCTTGTTACTATGTCTACACTTTCTGTAGTCTGCAACATCTGAGTGAAGTCCAGGCAAGCTGAGGAAGATCATTACATTTGCCATTTGGCTGCATTTGTAATCCATGCAACTGCAGAGGGCACAGTTGAGTGATGCAGTAGCAAGGTATCTGCATCAAGAAACAGGAGCAATAAATTCAATGTTTATCAAGCGTTTTAAATTAATTAGAAGTAAGTCAAATGCTAGACAGGAGAACCTTGTGCAGGATGGAGCTGCAAATGCAGTGAAGGATTCCTCTGTGTCATTGGCATCATGCATGTGTATTTGGGAGGGGTTTGTGCTGGTGTCTGGTTCTAGGCACACGAAGATATCAACACCAGTATGGTGGCAGGAAGTACTCCGTTTCTGTTTTCAAACTTGGCCGCTTTCGGGATTCAGCATTGAGTTGAACAGCATCCGGCCTTGAACTTGGTCTCCCATTTTGTCCCTTCATCTCCATGACTCTGACAGCATCTGGTTTTCTTAGTTTTCTTGTCACAGAGCTGACCTATATTTTGCTGTTAACATCTGCTCTAGACAGATCTCTCTTCACTACAACCATTACTGTACTCAATTACTTTGGACCCATCTCTTTATACCCATTCTCGCTTTATTTGGCTTGTGTACTATGATGTACTCTGAAGATGAGTCACTGGATTTGCGTTGTTAACTCTGTTTCTCTTTTTGGATGTTGCCAGACCCACTGTGTTTCTCCACTTCATTGATTTATCTATTATTAAGCAATTATGATCATGGCCTCCTAAAAACGTAACATTCTGATTCACTTAAATTCCTAAAACATGCAAATGATTAGGGATGAAGGATAAGATTTTAAAAATTCAGATATGGATGTTGATGACAAAGCTGACATTATCCTCTGATGATTATCAAAGTGGAATACCAACTGTTTTTGATTATTACAATTGTCAGTGGTAATGTTGCTACCTATGAGCCAGGAGACCTTGAATGAAGTCCCATTTTCTCCAGAGTTGTGATATAACACGTTTGAACAGATTGCTTAGAAAATCTTTGATCTGATCAGATAATTTCAACAACTTTTGCGCTAGTGGGCTTCAAATGAATCGAAGTCTGTGTCTTGTTCTTTAACTGAAAGTGGCACGCAGCAACTCATTGTGGCAAACTGCTATCGGTGATGTCAACCTACTTTGAATTCTGAATGTATTTATGTTGTACCACTTGGAATGTAGCAACTGTTGTCTGGAATCAGTAAAGGATTCTTGGATTATAAAGTTAAAAATCTCACAACGTCAGGTTATAGTCTAACAGGTTTTTTTAAAATTATTTTTAGATTTTAGATTCCCTGCAGTGTGGAAACAGGCCACACCGACCCTCCGAAGAGTAACCCAGCCAGTCCCATTTCCCTCTGGCTAATCCACCTAACACTATGGGCAATTTAGCATGGCCAATTCACCTGATCTGCACGTGTTTGGACTGGTGGGAGGAATCCCACGGAGACACAGGGAGAATGTGTAAACTCCACACAGTCACTCAAGGCTGGAATCGATCGTGGGACTCTGGTGCTGAGAGGCAGCAGTGCTAACCACTGAGCCACCATGTTTACTTGGAGGCACTAGCTTTCAAAGCGCTGCTGCTGCTACTTCAGATGGTTGTGAAGCAGGATCATAAGACAGAATTTCCAGAAAAAGATTAGTGTCTTGCACCTGAAATGATTTGTTGAACAAACCTAGATTGCTGTTAAGTCTTTTTGGTTCTTTAATATGTAAATTCCAGAATTGCTTTCAAGTCCCATTCTTTTAAGTCAATTTCTGAAGTGGAATTTACGAAATATTACATGCATTGGCTGCCTATAGGTTATGTATTTTTTGAACAGAATAGAATGTATCTGCAAATATAAATTTACCCCATAAACCCCTCTGCGTGCACGTGCAGGAGAGAGTGAGTGCATGTGAGAGAGAGTGCTTGTGTGTGTACAGGTTTGGGAAAATGAGTTTGTGATGGAGTATAAACCTGTGTGTGTGTGTGTCTGTGTGTGTGTCTGTGTGTGTGTCTGTGTGTGTGTGAAGGATGTATGTGTGCACGTATGAGAGAGAACTTGTGTATAAGAGGGGGGTCTGCATGTGAGAGTTTGTTCACCCCAGTCCAACACGGACTCCTCCAAATCTTGGATTGTAAGATTAATTTCACCCTTAAAAAAATAGAAGCAGTTCATCTGAAGATGACTATCAGCCAAGTCTGACTTCACTGGGTATCAAAACAACGGTATATTTTGTCCAGTAACAGCAGTGTCCGTCTGTGTTTGGAAACAATTGATTGATTCCAGAAGTTAATTTCTGCTGTGAAACATCTCCCCACTAGTAGAGCATGAGTTGTAAACCATGCTCCTGCCTGGAGTACTGAGTACTGAATTAGTAATTGTGTTAAAGTTGGCATTTAACTTGGTTAATTCTCCAAGTACTTTTGGATCTCTGACAAAGAGTTTCGTACTTGTATAGTACTTCTTACATTCCAACGTATTTTATTGAAAAATGTGAAGCCAATTTGTCTGCTGCAAACTCCCAACAGTTTCTCGCAGTAATAGGAATTGAGATAAACTGTTGTAATGAAGCTGGTAAAGAATAGTTATTGTATCAGGACACTGGGATAATTCCCCACTATTGCAATGATGCCATGGAATTCTTGCATCCAACTAAGATGGCAAATGGGACCTCTGAAGTCCCGGTCTGTTATCAAACATCTCAATAAAAATGCATGCATATGGATGATATTGCAACTCAGTTACATTAGTTGATTAAAGAGCCAATTTGGAGAAGAAATTAGCATGGTTATGCCTTGCATCAGTAACCATAAACATAAAAGGGGTAGCCATAGGTACCTGCAGGGGGCCCTAGCTATGCCTGTCTCTTTGTTGGTTACGTGGAACAGTCCATCTTCCGCAGTTACACCGCCACCATTCCCCACCTTTTCCTCTGTGACATTGATGACTGTATCGGTGCCACTTCGTGCTCCCACAAGGAGGTTGAACAGTAAATCAACTTCACCAACACACTGCACCCTGACCTCAAATTCACCTGGACCATCTTGAATACCTCCCCTTCCCTTCCTGGATCTCTCCAGCTCCATCAATGGAGACCAACTCAACGCAGACGTCTTCTGCAAACCCACTGACTTCCACAGCCAGCTGGACTACACCTCTTCCCACCCTGCCTTCTGTAAAAACATTATCCCTTATTCCCAATTCCTCCACCTCTGCTGCATCTACTCCCAGGTGGACCAGTACACCACAGGACAACAAATGGCTGCCTCCTTCAAAGACATCTATTTCCCCTCGCACTGTATCGATGATGCCCTCCAGCACATCTCATCCACTTCCCACACCTCTGCCCTCGAACCCCACCCCTCCAACTGCAACAAGGACAGAAATCAATCTCTCTTGCCCCCCCCCCCCCCGCCCAAAACCACTGTTCTCACCTTCCACCCCACCAACCTTCGTATACTGTCCATCATCCTCTGCCATCTCCACCACCTACAAACTGACACCACCGCCAGGGATATATTTCCCTGCCCACCCCATCTGCGTTCTGAAGACCATTCCCTCCCTCTTGTCAGGCCCATACCCCACTGACCCACCCTCTCCTCTCGGCACCTTCCCCTGCCACCACAGTAATTGTAAAATTTGTGGCCAACGCCGTTCTTCTTCCTCCTCCTCCCCACCCCCCCCAACCCCATCCAAGGCCCCAAAGGAGCCTTCCACATCGATCAGAGTTTTGTCTGCACTTCCACATATGTCATTTACTGTATCCGTTGCTCCTGTTGTAGTCTCCTCGACATTGAGGAGATGGGATGCCTACTGGCAGAATGCTTCAGAGAACATCTCCAGGATACCTGCACCAACCAACCCCACCACCCTCTGGCTGAATACTTCATCTCCGCTAAGGACATACAGGTCCTGGGCCGCCTCCATCGCCACACCTTAACCACCCGATGCTTGGATGAAGAATGCCTCATCTTCTGCCTTGGGACCCTCCAGTCTCATGGCATCAATGTGGGTTTCACCAGCTTCCTGATTTCTCCTCCCCCACCATCCCAAATCCAACCTTCCAACTCTACACTACCCTCATGACCTGTCCTACATGTCTAACTGTCCATCTTCCTTCCCACCTATTTGCTGCACCCTCCTCTTGGACCTATCACCATTACCCCCACTTTCATCTACCTATCGCATACTCAGACACACACCATCCCGCCCATTTATCTCTCCACTCCCTTGGTTCACAAGCCTCATTCCTGATGAAGGGCTTATGCCTAAACGTCGGTTTCTCCTGCTTGGATGCTGCCTGACCTGCTGTGTTTTTCCAGCACCACGCGCTCAACTCTGATCTCTAGCATCACCAATCCTCACTTTCTCCATAACATTCTGTTTGTGTTAAATCTTGAAGCAAGGTGTCTATGAACTCCAACTTGCGTGCAACACATTGTACATAACTTGTTTGATACTTGTGCCACACTCCCTTTCCGGCAGAAGGACCTCCAATTAACTTATTTCTATTCTGCAACACTCACCCTAAATCTCCAAGTAAATAGGAAAATATATTGCAGCTGTCAGTGATATCCTAATTGGAAAAGTAAGATTTTTAAGACTTTTAGAAGCTAATACACAAGATCATGATTCTGGTAATGGGTTGAAGCTTAGGTTCCGCGATTTTAAGTTAATTGAATTTAGTTTGTTTAGTTGAGTGTAATTCTGAGCTTTCTTTGTTATTTTATTACTTGGAGGTTGGAAAGACAGGACTTTTTGAACATGCGATGGACATAGCAGAATAGAGCTGAGAAGATGGTCCTGATCAGACTTGAGACTGAGAGAATACCACATTCATTTGATGAAATCATTGTCTGAGCTAACACTTTTTTATCAGATTTGTGGTATGTGCAAATTTGAGCATGATGTTGAAGAAAGTAGCTGATCATTTTGTTTCTGTAGTTTGGCTTGGTTGTTTGTAACGTGATAATTGAATGTCAGCATTCCTCACTATTTTAGGATTTTATGTGCAGTTGTAATGTCTTAACCTCTGGGCCAGAACATTGAGATTTGTGTCAGACCTTCCCCAGAGCTGTCATTATTTTTCGTTAATCTGTTTGGTTATGTAATTTTTTCGTCACCATACTGGCTTCTCTTTGAACTAATGAGCAATTATAATTCAGTTGCACGATATCAAAAAAAATTACATTTTCTTTCTCCCCGCCAATTAAAATGGCATTTAATGTAGAAGTTGAAAGAATTATTTTCTTGTATATGTGCAATTTTAAAGCTCAACACAGACAGGAAGGCATAAACTTCCGTCTCCCAAACTCTTTGTGGAGAAAAATGAACTGTTTGTATCCTAGATTTTATGGATGTATTGAAAATATTTTGTGAAAGCTTTGCAGACCTCCAGCCGTGATATTATGATTGGTCATGACTGTAGAAATCAGACCGGCATTGGTATGTTCAATAATGATTTTGCATTACGTAATGTTTGTTGTGACTGCTGTTCCATAATGTACTTGTGAAAGGCAGTCGCTGTTAGAGTGTAGTGAACATAGCAACCAATTTGTGTCTATGAAGATCTAACAGAGCAATTAAATAAATGATCAGGTCTCCAGTTGTGCTGTTTAGTTTATTAATCTAGTTTTCTTATTAGTCTGTTCAGAGATGTTATTGCCTCTGGAGCAGGTGGGACTTGGACCTGGGCCTCCTGGACCAGGGGTAGGGCCTCTGCCACTGTGTCACAAGAGGGATCCTTGTTTTTGTTGTTTGGATGAGGGATAATTAGACACTCCTTGATGATTTAATTGATGTTGAGGGATCACTTACATCTGTCACTGCAGCACTCAGTACCATTTGGAATATTGGCTTAGATTATATGCGGTAGACTCTGGAGTAGAGTTTTATACCAAAACCTATGTATCAGAGGTGATCACATGATCATTGAAACATGGCTGACTCCAAATTTTTTGCAGACTTGCTCTAAAAAAAGACTCATGCTGCAGAAGAAATGTAAAGCATTGGGCATAATTCTTAATCATAAATGTCAGAGTTGAGGGTTTTTGAGCTCTGGAAAATCTTGTCTACCAAACATCATTTCACAGGTTAGGACATGTCTTTCAAGTATGTCATAATTTGATGAGAACTTGCACTGAATAAACTTTGTGATATTATGTAACATAGAAGTACATGGAATATATGGCATAGAAACCAGCCATTTGACCCAGTTGGTGTTGCACGAGGTTCCTCAGGCTTTAGCTCAGCCTTTTGTCATACTTGCTCTTTTATCTTTCCCATCTTTAGCTTTGAACAGACTATGTATACCTTATTTTCTTTGTGACAATATTTTGGCAGTCAACCTGCTAAATCTTTTTATGGTTAGTTTTGAGTTGCTTTGTAGGAGGCGCCGTCATAGTAATATGACTAGTTTAGGAATGCGGAGGTGCAGCTAATTCCCTGTGAACATGGGTTCACATTGGTTGAATGGTTGATTTGTGCTGTTCGTGGAGTCATAGATGTACAGCACGGAAACAGACCCTTCAGTTCAACTCGTCCATGCTGACCAGATATCCCAACCCAATCTAATCCCATTTGCCAGCACTTAGCCCATATCCCCCTCAACACTTCCTGTTCATATACACATCCAGACACATTTTAAATATTGCGTTGTAGTAGTCTCCACCACTTCCTCTGGCAGCTAATTCCATACACTCATCATTTTCTGCGTGAAAACATTGCCCCTTAGGTCCCTTTTTTATATCTTTCCCCTCTCACCCTAAACCTATGCTATCTAGTTCTAGACTCCCCCACCCTAGGGAAGAGACTTTGTCTATTTATCCTATCTATGCCCCTCATGGTTTTATAAACCTCTAGAAGGTCTCCCCTCAGCCTTCAACACTCCATGGAAAACAGCTCCAGTGTATTCAACCTCTCCCTTTAGCTCAAATCTTTCAACCCTGGCAAAATGCTTGTAAATCTCTTCTGAACCCTTTCAAGTTTCACAACATCCTTCCAATAGGAAGGAGACCAGAATTGCGTGCACTATTCCAAAAGTGGCCTAACCAATGTCCTGTACAGCTGCAACATGACCTCCCAGCCCCCATACTCTGTGCTCTGACCAACAAAGGAAAGCATACCAAACGCTGCCTTCACTATCTTATCCACCTTTGACTTTACTTTCAAGGAGCTGTGAACCTGCACTCCAAGGTCTCTTTGTTCAGCAACACTTCCTCGGACTTACCATTAAATTCTGCTAAGATTTGCTTTCCCAAAATGCAGCACCTGTCATTTATCTAAATTAAACTCCATCTACCACTCCTCAGCCCATTGGCCCATCTGATCAAGATCCACTTGTAATTTGAGGTAGCCTTCTTTGCTGTCCACTACACCTCCAATTTTGGTGTAATCTGCAAATCTACTAACTATACCTCCTATGCTGAGATCCAAATCATTTGTATAAATGACGAAAAGTAGTGGACCTGATCCTTGTGGCACTCCACTGGTCACAGGCCTCCAGTCTGAAAAACAACCCTTCCGCCATCACCCTCTGTCTTCTACCTTCGAGCCAGCTCTGGATCCAAATGGCTAGTTCTCCCTGTATTCAATGAAATCTAACCTTGCTAACCAGTCTCCCATGGGGAACCTTGTCGAACACCTTACTGAAGTCCATATAGAGCACGTCCATCAATCCTCTTTGCTCCTTTTTCAAAAAAACTCAATCAAGTTCATGAGACATGATTTCCCACGCACAAAGCCATGTTGATTGGCCCTAATCAGTCCTTGCTTTTCCAAAACGTGTAAATCCTGTCCCTCCGGATTCACTCGGCAACAGCTTGCCCACCACTGACATTGGGCTCACGGCTCTATAGTTCCCTGGCTTGTCCTTACCACCTTTCTTAAATAATGGTACCATGTTAGCCAACCTGCAGTCTTCTGGCACCTCACCTGTGACTGTTGATGACACAAATTTCTTTTGTGGTCAGGACATAATTGGGAAATTTGCCGTGTTATCGAGGAGTTGTCGGATGGCTAAGCTAGTTCTGGAGCATTAATGTTGCGCCTGTTGCCAGCATCTCTATGCTTCGCAGTATCAGTGATTGTGGACTTTTCATTCAAAGAAGATTGTATCTCATTTGGGTTGTGCCAGTGCCACACACCCAACCCAACCTCCTGAGAACCAGTGTCTCAAAATGCGCAAAGCTGAAATCGAAGTGGGGTTGATATGATTGTCTTTGACACCAAAGCTGCATTTGGCAGAGCATAGCATCAAGGAGCTCTCTGAAAATTGAACTCGTTGGGAATTAGGGTTGAGTTGGGGTGATGTTGGGTTTGATTGTTGGAAGCCCATCATCCCAGCCCCAAGTCATCAGTGTTGGAATTCCTCCAAGTAGTTTGCTGGACCCAAGAAGTTTTGACTACTTCATCAATGACCTGTCTTTCATCATGAAATCAGTAGTGGGCATGTTTGGATGTACTGAGTGGGAAACATTTTTGCTATGAAGAGAGATTGGACAGGTTCAGACGAAGGGTCACTCGGCCTGAAACGTTAACCCTGATTTCTCTCCCCAGATGCTGCCAGACCTGAGCTTTTCTAGCAATTTGTTTTTATTTCTGGATAGGTTCAGGTTTTGGAAGGCTGAGAGGGAACCTGATTGAGGCTATAACATACGGGGACATGGACAGTTGTGTAGAAAGCAGCTGTTCCCCTTAGTTGAAGAATCTGTAATGAGGCGAGTTTATTCTAGCAATTACCAATTTCACTTTCTTTGTTTTAGTTTGAAGATAATTAATTGAAGTAAGGCATGAATGAAAACAATCGAGCTTTGGCAAGAGTTAGACAAGTTGGGAAAGCGTTCTGGCAATTTTGTTGCTCACATTGGGCAGATAATTAGCATTTTGAGCCATTTCTTACTGCACAAAGCCTTTGCTGCCTTCCTTGCATCATACTTTTTTTTTCCCTTGAGTTGTTAATAGCTTGCATTGTTAAGGGCAACCCAGAGAACTTTGGAGATTAAGTTTAAATGGACATTGCATAGTTAGAGCTGCTTAAGGAGTTGAGCAGAATCTGAAACATTGTGGGACAGAAGCATTTTTTAGGCATTTGAAGTCCGGGAAAGAGGCATGGCAAAAGAGCTTTATTTTAAGGAATTCTGGAGGATTAGGAAAAGCTCTGAAAAGAGGTACTGCCAATCTAGTACCAAGTGGTGACTGAGGGATAGTCAGTCTCATGAGATCCAGAAGTTTTCAAGCTGCATGGTAGCTCAAATCATTGATCCACTTTTAATCTACCTGTGGAGGATTATGTTTTTAAAGATGGTGAGGAATTCTAATCCATTTTTAAAAAAAGACAAAAATGCCGTTTATTCTGTGGATGGTTTTAAGTAATCTATTAAATTGATCATTTATTCTGAGTATAAATCTGGCAAATCTTCAGTAACCACTAGCTCTATTTGAACTCATTTAAAGAATTCAGAGGTAAGAGGATCAAACTTAAAACTGAAGGCAATGCAAATCATTTAACATGAATTATTTTGTTCCTAAACCTTTTCTTGAAACTGTTTGTGTTACAGGTGAGTCAGGACTAGGAAAGTCGACGCTCATCAACTCTTTGTTTCTGACAGACTTGTATTCATCAGACTACCCAGGGCCGTCGCATAGGATCAAAAAAACAGTAATGGTATGTCCTCAATCTGCAAGTCGTCTGTCTGTTAATCTTCACATTCTAAAAATGTTTCAAGTAACTTTGGACTGAAGCATTTCAAATGAGTTTAATTTTCAGTGATCGGTTAAAAAAACATTTTTTGACAGGTGCACATTATGAAGGATGGAAAAGTTTGCTTGTGGGCTGGTCAGCTTTTTTTTAATGAACCGAAATTTGTCAGCAATTGAGAAGACACTGAGAATCTGCAGATTAAATGACTAAAAACTACGCCACTCTAGGATCTTGGTGTTGTAAAGATCGATGATGGGTATATTTAGAATGGTGTCAATTCTTCCACTAAAAGATTATTGAAATTAACTTTTGTTTTGTTGACTTAGACTTATAACAGTTAAGTTAGCCTGGCAGCAATCCAGTTCTGAATTTGAATGAAGATACTAACATAAATTCAAATTCCATTTGGCCTTTTTGAGACAAAGAGTGAGTGCCAAGACCAAAACAATGTAATGCTTATGTTGAAGATGTATCTCCAGTTGGAATGTCTAGAACAGGGGACACAATTGGAAAAATTAAGGAGAATGTCAATTTGGTTTGAGGTGTGAAATCTCTGTATTCACAGGGTTATGCACATCAGAAATCTCGACTCTGGAGGGCTGTGGAACCTCAGCCTTTGAGTATATTTAAGGTAGAATTTGTTAGATTTCTGATTTTGAACGATGTAGAGACATATGGGTGGGTTAGGTGGAAGGCATTGAAGATCAGCCAGAATCTTATTGAATGATGCAGCAGAATCTGGCTGAATAATCCACTCCTGTTCCTTTGTATTTTTAAACAAAGCAGGAAATGCCGGAAATGGATGAGGTTGTATCTGAAATTAGTGAATTAGTTAACATTTCAGGTCAGTAATGTTTGACCAGAACTAGAGACTTCACAGCTTGCTAGCATTATGCAGACAAAGAATGTGATGTGGACTGTAGATAGAGAATCAACAAAAAAAAAACTGATAAATTAAAGGATTGGGGCTGGATTTCTTTGTTTAAAGTCCATCATTAAATGTAAGACAGAAGAAAAGAAGAACTTATTCTGAGGAGAATGAATCTGTGAAACTTTTTTTACCACCGAAGGCTGGGTCATTAATTCTTTTCAGTGCTTAAAGCAACACATTTTTAAACAGTAAAGGAATTGAGGGTTGTTGGGGGGGAAACAGAAAGTTACATTGAAGATTATCAGATTAGCTATGATCTCAATGGCAGAATGGACTCAATGAGCTGAAAAGCTGAATGTTGCTCCTATGTCTTTTGGTGTCATGCAGATTTTATTTCACATTTTCAGTATTTTGTTTTCGTACTGCATGTTGAAGCTCCTGGTGGTGTGAACTTTTGCCTGATTTTCTTGTTCTCCAATGTTCTCAAAATATTTGATTGAGGAAAGGTCACTAGACCCATAAGGTTTAGTGTGATTTTTCTCCACAGATGCTGTCAAATGTGCTGAGCTTTTCTAGCAATTTCTGTTTTTATTTTATTTCTGGCATCTGCAGTACTTTCAATTTTTATCAAAATACTTGATTGCTGCAGGCTGTCTAAGACTCTTAGTATCTTTCATATTTGTTTTTTGTGTTTTCAAGGGACAGAGCCCTCATGCCAGGCATTGCCTCATTGTGCACATTACTGCCACCATCTTCTGTTTTGCATAGGTTAGTTTCAGCCAACAAAGACATTGTTTATATTGTAGTTACTTATTCAAAATCCTGTGGTATTATTGGTAAATATGGGATTTTCAGCTTTAAAAATAAATCTATTTTAAAAATTACGTAACAAAGAATATTTGAAAAGCAACTTTTCAAGTCTGCACCCTCTTCAAAAACAGGAGCACTTAAATTTGGCCTGTCGGTTTTTTTTTGATGCTTTGTAAGTCATAACCGTTTGAGTAGCATACTGTCATGGAAATTATCGCTCTCAATTTAGAAAACGTTTTCATCCTAATTTCATGAGGCAGTGTAGTTTTTCTCACTCTTAGCAGTGTAAGTGTTTGCTATTTGATTTGATTCCAGCCCTGGATGACTGCCCTGTGTGGAGTTTGCTTGTCCTTCCAGTGTCTGCATGGGTTTCCACAGGGTGCTCAGACTTGCTCCCACAGTCAAAGATGTGACGGTTGTTTGGCCGTGCTGAAGTTGTCCGTCTTGTCAGGAATGTTTTAAGCGATGTGGATTAGCCATGGTAAATGTAGGGTCACAGAGATGCGGTCTAGGTGAGATGATTTTTTGGAGAATAGGTATGGGTTTGATGGGGCAAATGGCATCTTTCCACGCTGTAGGGGTCTCTGATTCCAAGAGAGGTTATAGAACTGTAGTGGCAGTACTCTAAAAGTCTCCTCATGCCAGCAATACGTGGCAGAATGAATTAATTCAAACATTAGAAGCTTGTAGTTTTGAAGGGACATTTAAGCTTCATTTGGTAACTACTTCCAAAGGGGTGTTATTTTAGTGTGATCAGGGTTAGAAATGTGAAATCCTGTTCTATCATCAGTTTTTTTTTTCCTTATAACTTGTTCTACATTACAAGTATTAAGTGTGGGTGAAACTATCTGTGAGGGCCATTCCTTGTTACTTAAATGTCACTGAGGTGGCTTTAGCTAGTGTCATGCTTTAAAGTCTCCATTTACTTGTAAACTAAGTATGTAGAAGTACAGTGCATTTTCTTTACCATACGCATATTATAAAAGGGATCAGGATGTACCTCTTCACCAAAATTTCAGATCTAAACGGAGTACTATATAGGGCATCAACCTTGATTTTTGTGCTGAGGCCCAACAATGTGATTTGAATCAACAGCCTTGAGACTGAGGTGAGGGGGTCACTACTTGGACCATGACTAACAGATAAACCAGTTGGAAAAACAATGCTCTCGGATTCCTTCTGTATGGATGCTGGCATATAGATTTAGGATTTCATCAAGTGATCAGAAATGCTCATTATATGCTTGCTGATGAACCTAAATATTGTGATGGATTTGATTCCACTAAGAATGAACTCCACTGTAATGCTCCAAGAATAAACAGAACTTATCTGTCTGGAAACAATTGCTGGTTTCTGTGACAGCCAGACATGGCAGTGCCAGTCTGTAGTACTTAGCACTGAGCTGCCTTCAATCATGCTTATAACTGCGTTACAGTTCCAGTATTCATTTGATGAAAAGGTTTACAGAACACAACTGCTGACAAAAACAAGGCAAGTTCAAAGTCAGCCCTTGTACTGAGTGCAGTTTTTTGTTGGAGATGGTTTCAAGGTACCAGTTTACACATTTTCTACATTTAATCCAAGACTCTGATTATTTAGTGCGTTTGATTCCTTCCAGTCTTGATAATTAAACTATTTTCATTACCTGTCAGTGACTTTTTGAGACTTTTACTTCCATCTATGACTTTCTCTGTCACTGACTTAGCATCAAAAATAAATATTATCTCTTCCCTTCGTCTGAGTCTATTATAAAGATGGTGGGAAAGGGAGGCTCCACTACAAATCCCGGAGATCATCACTTGTCACCTCCTGCCAATCGATGTAGACAAATATCTATCCCTACTCCGTCACCTACTCAATTAATTTCTTTCATGTGTCAAAAGGCTATTTCCATTCCCATGTGCTTTCTTTTTGAAAAGGCAGTTTGTCGTTCCCTTGGTATGGAGCTTTGCCTGTTAGGCGAGAGTGTTGGACCCTTGGCTGATGAAAAGATTATTATAGCATTGGAAATGTGGCTTTGGCAAATGGCAGAGTGGAGCCCAATGAATTTCTCTTTGGAAACATCTCTGTCTCAGACTCAGGAGCCTTTTTCTCTTTTGAAGAAGCCCAGCCTGGCATCAAGAAAAAAGTGGAGTGTTCTTGGCCAAAAGCAATATTGAGCAATAGTTTGTATATGCGACTGTTGGCAGGGCAAGGGTCCTGTTATGGTGCAATGGTAATGTCCCTACTCCTACAACATAAGGCCCAAGTTTAAGTATCATCTTTCTCTAGAGGTATGTGATAGCAACTCTGAACAGGTTGATAAAAATACTTTTTGCAGTGAAATCCCTCCATTGGCAGGGTGTGCATTTATGGTGCAGCTTACAATTGATGTTTGCAAAAGGCAAGTATGACAGGTTGTGCATTATGCACTTGTACTCCAGGAGCTATGTTTTTTCTTAACAGTCACTAATAAATAAATGTTGGGATCACAGTTGTCAGAAAGGTGAGTCAAGGGTGGCCATCTGAATGACAGGACTTTAATGTACACTTCATCTCAGTCATTTCACTTCATCTCCCTGTCTACCGGCTAACAAGATTTCAGTCAAGAGATTGGAATTATTTAAGAATGTTTTAGATCTACCTCCAGGACATGAACTGCAGTGATTTACGAAAGTAGCTCACCATAACCACCTCATGGGTAATAAATGCTGTCCCAGCCAATATAGCCCATTTCTCATGTGACTTATAAAAAACCTTCATCTAATTTGGTGCCGCTGCACAAGCAACTGTTAGATCAGTTTAAAAGAGTTTCATAGCACAAGTGGTTGTGTCCCTGCCTCTGAGCTAGGACACCTGGGTTCAAGTTCGACCTGCTCTAGAGATTTTTAGTAAATATCAAAAATATCTGGTGCAGTTTACTGAGTTACTCCTTATGATCTTGTTGATTCTTGTATATTCCCAAGTGTCTTGCTACTCAAAACATTTAAATAAGATTGGCATAATTTTGTATTTTGTGGGAAAAGGTGTCATGTTATGAATAGATTTAGATCTAAACTTTGTGAATTAGCCATAAAATGGCAAGTTACATGGCCTATAACTTTGAAGTTGACCAATAACAAAACAAACTTAGTTCTTCAGCCACATCATATCCCACAGAGTTCATTCTTTCTTACCTTGACTCCATTCTCTCCTCCTTGGTCCAGGCACTTTCCATCTAGATCCGGGGCAGTAACCATGCCGCCCACCTCTTCGGAAACGTCCAGTTTCCTGGCCCTCAGCGATTCATCTTTATGGAGGTGCAGACCTTAAACATGTCCGTTCCCCACAATGATGCCCTGCAGGCCCTCCGTTTCATCATCTCCAACAGATCCATCCAGTTCCCCTCCATCAATACCCTCCACAACCTTGCCAAATTAGTCCTCACCCTCAATAACGTTTCTTTCAACTCTACCCATTTCCTCCAAATCCAGGGGGTGGCCATGGGTACTCATATGGGACCTAGCTACGCCTGCCTCATTGTCGGCTACGTTGAACAGTCCCTCTTCAGTACATGCATAGGTACTGTTGCCCAGCTCTTCCACCGTTACATCGATGACTACATCAGTGCTGCGTCCTGCACACAGGCTGAACTGGAGCAGTTCATCAAATTTGCCAACAACTTCCACCCTGCCCTCAAATTCACTTGGGTCTACCTTGGACACCTCCTTCCGCCTTCGTGTCCTTTCCATTTCCATCTCTGGTGACAGTTTACGGACTAACATTTATTATAAACCCACAGACTCCCATGACTATCTGGACTATACATCCTCCTAAACTGTATCCTGCAAAAACTCTAGCCTGATTTCCCAATTCCTCCATCTCCATCACATCTGCTCTGATGAGATGTTCCACTTCCAAGCATCCCAGATGTCCATCTGTTTTAAACAACATGCTTACCCCCCTCTGTCATCCATACAGCCACCCACTACACCACCTCTCTTCCATGCTCCACTGTTCTAAGCGCCCCACCTCAAAATATAATAAAGACAGGATCCTCCTTGTTCTCACTTTCCACCCACTAGTCTCTGTATCCAACGTATTATCCTCAAACACTTACGCTCACTCCAATTAGACTCCACCATCCAGAACATCTTTCCCACCCCAGCCTCTCTGCTTTCCACAAGGACCGTTCCCTTCGTCGCTCCTTGGTTTGTGCCACACTCCCCATGACCAGCCCACCCCCATTCTGGTACCTTCTCCTGCAACCGTGAAAGATGCAAAACCTGCTGGCGCACCATTTCCATCCAGGGCCCCAACCAGTCTTTCCAGTCAAAACAAAGGTTCATCTGCGTCTCCTCCAACCTAGTTTATTGCATCCGGTGCTCCTGATGTGGTCTTCTCTATGTCAGTGATATCAAATGGAAATTGAGTGAACGTTTCGCCGAGTATCTCAGCCGGACTAATAAGGGCCAGCCTGACCTGGTCACCACCATTTAAATTCCCCTTCCCTCTCCCTCTCTGACATTCCATGCTTGGCACCCTTCATTGCCACAGTAAGTCAGACTGCAAATTGGAGGAACAAAATCTTATTTTCTGTCTGGGCAACCTACAGCCTGGAGGAAAGTGAGGACTGCAGTTGCTGGAGATCAAAATTGTGTGGTGCTGGAAGAGTACAGCCAGTCAGGCAGCATCTGCGGAGCGAGACAATCGACATTTCGAGCATAAGCGCTTCATGAGGCATGAAGCTTGTAGGCCAAGGGTGCTGAGAGATAAATGGGAGTGGTTTGTGACTGGGGGAAAGGTAGCTGAGAATGTGACAGATGGGTGAAGATGGAGTTAAGATGATTGAGATGAGGGTGGAGCAGACAGGTGGGAGGGAAGATGGACAGTAGTTCATGTCAAGAGCATGGTGCAGAGTTGGAAGGTTGGTTTGCTGATAAGGTGGTGGAGGGGAAATGAAGCTGGTGAAATCCATATTGATCCTGAGTGGTTGAAATGTCCCAAGGCAGAAGATATGAGGCATTCTTCCTCCAGGCGTCAGGTATTAGGCTTCAGAGCACATCTCCAGGAAACACGCACGATATAACCCCACCACCCCATGGCTGAACACTTCAACACCCCCAAAGACGTGCAGGTCCTGGGCCACCTCCATTGCCAAACCCAAACCATCTGATGCCTGGGAGAAGAACACCTCATGTTTCGCCATGAGGCCCTCCAATCACATGGGATCAATATGGATTTCACCAGTTAACTCATTTCCCCTCACCCCACCCTATCCCATATCTAACCTTCCAACTTGGCACCCGCCCTCTTGATCTGTCCTACCTGTCCGTCTTCCTTCCCAATTATCTGCTCCACCCTCCTCTCTGACCTATCACCATTGCCCCCATCTTCATCATTAGCACTGCTGCTTCACAGCACCAGGGTCCCAGGTTTGATTCCAGCCTCTGGCGACTGTCTGTGTGGAGTTTGCACATTCTCCCCGTGTCTGCGTGGGTTTCCTCTGGGTGCTCCAGTTTCCTCCCAAAATTCAATTATGTGCAGGTCAGGTGAATTGGCCATGCTAAATTGCCTATAGTGTTAGGTGCATTAGTCAGAGGGAAATGGGTCTGGGTTGGTTACCCTTCGGAGGGTCACTGTGGACTGGTTGGGCTGAAGGGCCTGTTTCCACACTGTAGGGAATCGAATCTAATCTAATCATGTTGCATTCTCCCCATCTCCAAACCCCCCCATGTATCTCACAGCCGCCTTGGTCTACAAGTCTCATTCCTGATGAAGAGTTTATACTCTAATGTCAATTCTCCTGCTCGTCAGATGCTGCCTGACTGGCTGTGTTCTTCCAGCCTCCTGCTTGTCTACCATGTTAACTAGAGGCATTTACTGAATTTTTACAGCTTTGGAATGCTATGGACTGATTTGCAATAACACCACTTTTGGATTTGTTTTTAATCCCAGCCGGCAAAGTTCAAATGTTTGCTTGGAAGTTTTGCTGTTAAATAGAACTGTTCAACAATCAGTAGATACGTTCATACCTCACATTGCACCATGATCCACTTTTCTGATTTGGTCAGTGTGCACAATACATGAAACTACTGAAACAAATCCTGTGAACTAATGGCAACGTTGAGTCAGAAATGTAAGTTTGATCAAAGGATAGAGTTATATAGTCATACAGCACGGAAATACTCTTCAATCCAACTCGCCCATGCCAACCATAATCCCAAACTAAACGAATCCCATCTGCCTGTGCTTGGCCCATAGCCCGCTAAGCATTTCTGTTCATGTACTTATCCAAATGAATTTTAATTATAGTAACTGTACCTCCATCCAACACTTCCTCTGGAAATTCATTACATACCTGAACCGCTATTTTTAAAAATAAATTACTCCCATCTCTTTTTTTTTTAATCTTTTTCCTCTCACCTTAAAAAATATGTCCCTTGAAATCTACCACCCTAGGGAAAAAGTATCTACCATTTACTTTCTTTATACCGTTCATATACCTGTATCAGGAGAAAGTGAGGTCTGCAGATGCTGGAGATTAGAGCTGGAAATGTGTTGCTGGAAAAGCGCAGCAGGTCAGGCAGCATCCAGGGAACAGGAGAATCGACGTTTCGGGCATAAGCCTGTATCAGGCCACCACGTAACCTCCCATGCTTCAGTGAAAAAAGGTCCCAGCTTATCCAGCCCCTCTTTTATAATTCAAATTCTCCATTCCCGGCAACATCCTGCTTATTCTTTTCTGAACCCTCTCCAATTTAATAATATCTTTCATGTAACGGTGACCAGAACTGGACACAGTTCTCCAGTAGAGGCCTTACCAACATCTTATATAAGCTCAACGTGATGTCCCAACACCTACACATCAAGGTCTGAGCAATAAAGGCCAGTGTGCTAAGTGCCTTTAATCACCCTGACTACATGTGATGTGAAATTATGACCTGAATCCCTATGTCTGCCTGTTATACAACATGGCACAAGGGCTGACTTTTAATTATGTGAGACCTGCCCTTGGTTGTTTTACCAAAATTCAATACCTCACATTTATCCAAATTAAACTCCATTGCCACTGTTCAGCCCCTTGACCCAATTGATCCGTATCTCTTTGTAATCTTAGATAACTTTCTTCACTACGCACTATACCACCAATTTTGGTCTCATCCAAACTTACTGATCATGCCTTCTCTTTCTCATCCAAATCATTTATATAAAAGCACAAAAAAAAGTGGACCCAGCACCAATCCCTATGGAACACTGCTGGTAACAGGCCTCCAGTGCTTTGTTGATTTCAAATTTCCCATATCCTTCTACTCATGAGGTATATTGTTTTTATGACCTAATTGCATGTCTGAATGAGATGACGAATCCCCAGCTCCGTTGAATGAATGCATCAAAATGTTGATGGGCTATTTCCTGGTCTGTGGATTCACTTTCCAAATTGGCTTGCTGAGAATGACTCCTCTTGTGCAAATATTCAATTTGTCACGCAGCTTTTTGGTTCAATTCCTATGGGATTGTTTCTCGTCAAACTTTTAATTCCATTCATTATTGGGCAAAATTGCCACTCTGTCACCTTGTGACATCTTGAACTTGTCAACAATATATATATGTAATGCCTGAATAACTCTTTAGCATGGTGCAAACTTGCAGCAAAAGCATAGTTACACAGTCACATCTGGAAATCTTAAACATATCAGTAAGTACTTTGTTTGCACTCCTCTGATCTTGTTGGTTCAGTGACATGAATGCAAGCTATTTTTCCATTTAAGAAGTGACTTGAGAGTTTATTTCCCACAGTCTGTTCCATTAACGTTTCTGACCTGGACTGAATTATTTTCTTTAGTCATTATTGACAACTCAAGAGTACCTCAATGTAATTTCATTTACTTGCAACGCAAGTGTTCTGAAGGCACTAAATGACGGTAATGTCAGTACATGAACCCTGAATAGAGAATGCTCTGATCAGAATAATGTAAGCTTGGAATGCCAAGAATTGTGCTCTGGTTTTTAAGATTCTCAAGGGAATGATGTGAAAAACCAGATGATAGGCTATGGTTAGGAATTGTTATGTGAATGTTGGTTGTTTATAGTAGCATTCCCTGGAATTCCTCCAGTGTCTTTTTTTTAAAAAAATTCCCATGTATGGCCACCCTGATACATCTAAGATATTAGAAACTGCTGATAAATGCAAGCTGATTTTATTCCATCAGTATGTAGAGATTGGTTGGAAATCAGTATTGCAAATTTGAACAGCATTTAAAATTTGCAGTGTCTGATGCTTTATTGGAATAAAGCTAACAAAGCTGGTGAACTTTACAGAAGTCCTTAATTCTGTGGGTTACTGATTTAAATTTAATTGCAGTCTTAGTCGGGTGATGAGCAATTTTGTGATTTTTCTTTTTGGTATTAAACTGAGCAGTGATTGAATGGGGAAATGCTGACTGACTTTCTTAAAAATAGTTGTCATTTGGCCAGGTTTGGCAGAGTGCATGCAGAACATAGTGGAGAAGAAATTAGGCCATTCAGCCCAACGAGTCTGTTCTGCTATTCAATCATGGCTGATAAGTTTCTCAACCCCATGCTCCCGCTTTCTCCCCCTAACCCTTGATCCCCTTGACAATCCAGAGCCTATCTATTTTCATTTTAAATATACTGAATGACTTGGCTTCCACAGCCTTCTGTGCTAGTGAATTCCATAGATTCACCATTTAAGTTTCTCCTTATCTCAGTTCTAAAATGTCTTCTCTTTACTCTACTCTAAAACTGTGCCCTTGGGTCCTAGTCTCTTCTACCAATGGAAACATCTTCCTAACGTCCACTCTGTCCAGGCAGTTCACTATTCTGTAGGTCTCAGTTAGATCCCTCCTCATCCTTCTAAACTCAATTGAGTATTGTCAGTCTGCAACATCCCTCATACGTTGAGCTTTTCATTCCTGGGACCATTCTCCTGAACCTCCTGTGAACCCATCCCGCGGCCAGTACATCCATCCTGAGATATGGGGCCTAAAACTGTGCACAATACTCTAAATGTAGTCTGACCAGACCCTTGGAGCCTCAGAAGTACATCCCTGCTTTTATATTCAAGTACTCTCAGAATAAATGCTTTTGTTTTGCATTTGCTTTCCTAACTAATGACATAACCTGCAAGTTTACCTTGAGAAAATACTGGACGAGAACTCTCAAATCTTTGCACTTCAGACTTCTGAATTTTCTCCCCATTTAGCAAATAATCCATGCTTCTACTCTTCTCCTATACTTGCCCACGTTGTACTGTATCTGCCACTACTTTTTTCCCCACACTCCTAACTGTACAAATCCTTCTGCAGCCTCGCTGCCGCTGCCTCAGTACTACCTATGTTTATGTCGTCTGCACACTTAGCCAGAATGCCCTCAATTCCTTCATCTGGATTGTTAATGTGTAAAGTGAAATTTGTGGTCCCAACACTGACCCTTGCAGAACAGCACTTGTCACCAGCTGCCATTCTGAGAAAGACCCTTTTATCCCCACTCTCTGCTTTCTGCCATACACCCAATCTTCTGTTTATGCTAGCATCTTGCCTCTAACACCATGGGCCCATATTTACTCAGCAGTCTTGTGTATGGCACCTTGTCAAAGGCCTTCTTGCAGTCCAGGTAGATAACATCCATTAGCTCTCCTTGGTCTCACCTGCTCGTTACCATCTAAAAGAATTCTAGCAGATTTGTCAGGCATGACCTCCCCTTGATGAAACCATACTGATTTTGCTCTATTTCACCATACAATTGCAAATATTCAGAAATCTCATCCTTGGTAATGTTCACCAAAATCTTACCCACGACTGAGGTTAGGCTAATCGATCTGTAATTTTACATCTGTTGACTTACTCCCTTTTAAAACAGGGGTCCCACGTTGGTCATTTTCCGGTCCTCTGGGACCCTCCCTGACTCGATCAATTCCGGAAAGATCACCATTTAGACCTCCACTATCTCTTCAGCTATCTCCTTTAGAATTCTGGGGTGTAGTCCCATCAGGTTCAGGTGATTTATCCACTATGAGACATTTCAGTTTTTCGAGCATCTTCTCCTTGGTGATGGCCACCATACTCAGCTCTGCCCCCAACTCTCTCAATATTATTCGTGTTTTCCACTGTGAAGAGTAATGCTAAATTAATTATTCAGTTTCTCAACCTCATTTCCTTGCTCCCCACTACTGTCTCTCCTGCATCATTTTCCAGTGGTCCAATGTCCATTTTTGCCTCTCTTTTGCCCCTTTATATATCTGAAGAAACTCTTAGTATTCCTTATTACTGGCTAGCTTATTCTCATATTTAATATTTTGCCCACTTTTTTTTTGTTGCCCTTTGTTGGTCTTTGCCAGCTTCGCAACCCTCTGGTTTCCCAGTGCCTAGTCAGCCAGGTTTGCCTTATTCTCCCTGTATCACGCTGCTTTTTCCAAAGGAATAGTTTTTGCTGTGTCTCCTGAATTACTCCCAGAAGCCCCTGCCATTGCTCTTCCACTGTCTGCCTTTCCTGCTAGGATCCTCTCCCAGTCGATTCTGCCCAGCTCCTCCCTCATGCCTCTGTTGCCTTTATTTTGCTGGAATACTGTTACCTCTGATTCTATCTTCTTCTCAGTTTGCACAGTAAATTCAAACATATTATGATCAATGTTTCCTAAGGGTTCCTTCACCTTCAGCTCCCTTATCAAGTCTACGTAATTGCACAACACTAAATCCAGTATAGCCTGTTCCCTGTTGAGCCGCACAAAAGCTGCTTCAAAAAGCCGTCTTGTAGACATTCCACAAATTCCTTTACTTGCAAACCGCTACCAACCTGATTTACCCAGTCCACCTGCACATTGAAATCTCCCATTATCACTAGCTTGCTTTTCCTACACAGCTTTTCTATTTTCTGGCACTGCAGCTCCTGACTAGTGTTTGGAGGCGTGTACATAGCTCCAACTTTTTTTTCTACCTTTTGCGATTCCTCAATTCTATCCATAAAGATTCTACACCATTTGACCCTGTTTCATTTCTTACTATTGAATTAATTTAATTTCTTACTTCGAAGGTGACCCAATCCCTTCTACCCACCATGTCATACTGCCAATTTTGATCTGCGTCACAAGCTCATTTAACTTAGATTGGAATGCATGCAGTTTAAGGAATAACACCTTCAGTCGTATGTTAACCATCCCTCTGCTCAAAGGAGGATCAAGATGAAACATGAACCAGGAACCAGATATCTTTGTGTTCCTTGAATCTTGCTGGGTCATTGACCAGCAATTTGTAGTGTGACTGGTATGGCTTGATTAGTTGTCTAACAGAAATGATTGCTTAAATTTACTGAACAAGCTTTGTGGAATAATTGGTGATGAAAGGTTGGATCTTTACATATTTAACAATTTCTTTAGAATACAATAAAGAACAGGAATAGGTGATCATATAAATTGAAGAGTAGTGGATAATGGAAATTTGAAACGGAAGCATAAATAGCTGGAAGGACTCTGCAGACCTGGCAGTATCTGTAGAGAGAAAGCAGAGTTGATGTTTTGTCCACATTGAGCAAAAAGAACATAATATGGGTCTGAGACCTCCTGCCATTTTTATTCCTAAGCTTAGCTTAGTCCAACTATAATATCAAATAACAGAAAAATGAGAAAATAAAAAAATGAAGAATTTTTACCAATCACACAATAAAAAAGAAACAGAAAATCTACCAACACACCACAGTGTCTTTTCTTTTGTTTAGAGGAGGTCGGGTGGGTGTTTTGCAGCAGGAGCAGTGAGAGCAAGGACCAGAGGGCTGCTGCGAAGGTAAGTTTCCTTCTGAAAGGACATCCCCCTCGAGTCAGTGGCCTCCATTTTGCAGCAGGAGTGGTCAAATTGTGCTTTGGGAAGGTGAGTAAACTGATATATTTGGGCAGCGCCTGAAGCCTCTTCTAACCAAAAAAACAAGACTGTGGTTTGTTGATAAGGTAAAGTTTTTCTTTTTTTATCATGTAATTGGTAAAAGTTTCGCCTTTTCTTTCATTTATCTGTTATTTGATATTATAGTTGGACTAAGTTAAGCTTAAGAGTAAAAATGGCAGGAGATCTCAGACCCATGTTATGCTCTTCATGCTCAATGTGGGAGCTCAGGGATATGGCTGATGTCCCTGGCTCCTTCACGTGCAGCAAGTGTGTCCAGCTCTTGTTAAACCACATGGCAACTCTGGAGCTGCAGATGGACTCAATTTGGATAGCACGTTTAGTGAATTGGTCACACTGCAGATTAGGATTGCAGAGGGAGAAAGGGACTGGGTGACCAAAAGGCAGAGAGAGTGCAGGAAGGCAGTCCAGGTGTCCCTGCGGTTATCTCCCTCCAAAACAGCTATACCATTTTGGCTACTGTAAGGGGAGATGGCTCACCAGGGGAAGGCAGCAGTAGCCAGGTTCATGGCACCGTGGCTGGCTCTGCTGTAAAGAATGGAAGGGCCATAGTTGTAGGGGATTCAATAGTAAGGGGAGTAGATTGGCAGTTGTGTGGTTGAAAATGAGACTCCTGAATGGTATGTTGCCTCCCAGGTGCACGGGTCAGGGATGTCTCGGATCAGCTGCAGAATATTCTGAAAGGGAAGGTGAACAGCCAGCTGTCGTGGTTCAAATAGACACCAGTGACATAGGTGAAAAACGGGATGACTTCATACAAGCAGAATTTACAGTTAGGAGCCAAGTTATAAAAAGTAAGACCTCAGGTGGTAATCTCAGGATTGCTACCAGTGCCACATGCTAGTAAGAGTAGAAATGAAAAAGTAGGCAGTATGAATGCATGTCTTGAGACATGGTGGAGGAGGGAGGGGTTCACATTTTTGGGACATTAGGATCGCTTCTGGGGGAGGTGGGACGATTACAACTTGGATGGTCTATACCTAGGCCGGATGGAATTAGTATCCTAAAGGGGGTGCTTTTGCTAACACTGTTGGGGAGGTTTAAGCTAATGTGGCAGGGGGATGGGAATCAAGTGAAGAGATTAGTGGACAGTAAGGACGTCATAAGTAAAGCCTATAAAGTCAGTGTGACTAAGGGCAAGAGTAGACAGGGAGCAGATGATGAACTCCAAGTGACAGGTGGTCTGAGGTATATTTGTTTTAATGCAAGAGGTGTAGTAGGTAAGGCAGATTAATTTAGGGCTTGAATTAGTACCTGGGGGTGTGGTGATATTGCTTTTACTGAGACTTGGTCGAGGGAAGGGCATGATTGGCAATTAAATATCCCAGGATGTAAATGCTTCAGTCAGGATAGGGAGGAAAAAGGGGCGGAGGAGTTGCGTTACTGATCAAAGTGGATATCACAGCTGTGCTGGAGGAGGGCAATATGGGCAGAGCTCAGAAATTGGAAGGGTGCAGTAACAATTTTGAGGCTGTACTACAGTCCTCCCAATAGCAAGCGTGAGATAAAAGTACAAATATCTAAAAAGATTATGCAAAGGTGCAGAAGCAACAAGGTGGTGGTAGGAGACTTTAATTTTCCCAACATTGACTGGGATTCACTTAATGTTAGAGGTCTGGATGGAGCAGAATGTGTAAGGAGCATCCAGGAAGGGTTTATAGAGCAGTATGTAAATAATTCAACTCTGGAAGTGGCCATACTGGATCTAATGTTGGGGAATGATCCTGCCAGGTGTTTGAAGTTCAGTAGGGGATTACTTTGGCAATAATATCACAATTCTGTAAGTTTTAGAATACTCATGGACAAAGATGAGAGTGGTTCTAAAGGAAGAGTGCTAAATTGGGGGAAGGCCAACTATTGCCAAATTTGGCAGAGCTGGGGAATGTGGATAGGGATCAGCCATTTGAAGGTAATCCACATTTGATATGTGGATGGCTTTTACAGAGAGGTTGATCAGAGTGCAGGGCAGACATGTCCCTTTGAAAACGAAGGATAGAAATGGCAAGATTAGGGAACCATGGATGCCAGGTGAAATTGCAAGAGTAGCTAAGAGGAAAAAGGAAGCGTACATAAGGTCAAGGTGACTGTAAACAGACAAAGCTTTGGATGAATATGTGGAAAGTAGGACCGATCTGAAACAGGAAACTAAGAGGGTGAAAAGGGGTCATGAAATATCTTTAGCAAACAAGGTTAAGGAAAATCCCAAAGTCTCTTATTCATAGCGAGTTTTGAGAAGATTTGTAGCTCAGGTTGAGGTTTTGGATATAGGTTTGCTCGCTGAGCTGAAAGGTTCATTTCCACAGGAAATTATATTACCAACCCAAAGAAACCCAAACATATAAATAGAAACCAGGAATTTTCAGCATTGTTTCGCATGAGGTCCACTGAAGATGTTACCTAGTAAGATAACGAAACGTCTGGAAATGAATCTCATATTCATATATATGGAGCAAGAAGGTAGCGAGAGAAAGGGTTGGCCCACTCAAGGACAAAGGAGGGCAATTATGTGTGGAGTCAGAAAATGGGTGACATTCTTAATGAATACTTTACATCGGTATTCACAGAGGAGAGAGACATGACGGATGTTGAGGTTAGGGATAAATATTTGATTACTCGAGGTCAAGCAGTATAAGGAGGGAGAAAGTATGGGTATTCTAAAACACATTGTGGACAAGACCCTAGGTGTGGATGGGATCTATCCTATGTTATTGAGGGAAGTGAGAGAGGAAATAGCTGGGGCCTGAACAGATATCTTTGCAGCATCCTTGAACACGGGTGAGATCCCAGAGGACTGGAGAAATGCCATTGTTGTCCCCTTGTTTAAGAAGGGTAGCAAGGATAATCCAGGGAGTTGCAGACTGGAGAGTTTGTCAATTGCAGTGAAGCTGTTACAGAAGTTGCTTAGCGATACGATCTATTTACATTTGGAACAAAATCACCTTAGTAATAGGCGATGTGGTTTTGTGCAGAGAAGGTATGTCTTATCAACTTAATAGAATTCTTTAAGGAAGTGACAAAGTTGATTGATGAGGGAAGGGCTGGAGATGTCATGTAGAATCATAGAATGCCTACAGTGTGGAAACAAGCCCTTCAGCCCAACAAGTCTACATCGATCCTCCGAAGAGTAACCCACCCAGATCCATTCCTGTATTACTCTAGATTTACCTCAGGCTAATGCACCTAACCTACACTTCTCTAAACAGTATGGGCAATGCAGCATGGCTAAGTCACCTAACCTTCCCATATTTGGTTTATGGGAGGGACCAAGAGGAAACCCATGCAGACACTGGGCCAATGTCTTTGCTGAGTTTGCACAGTCGCCCAAGGCAGGAATCGAACCCAGGTCCCTGGCGTTGAGGCAGCAATGCAAACCATTGAGTGACAGTACATTGACTTCAGAAAGGCGTTTGAGGTTCCACATGTAGGCTGATTGAGAAAGTGAAGTCACATGGGATCAAGGGTGTACTAGCTAGATGGGTAGCGAACTGGCTGGGCAGCAGGAGACTGTAGTAGTGGAAGTGAGTTTCACAAAATGAAGAACTGTGACAAGTGGTGTTCTACCGGGATCTATGTTGGGGCCACTGTTGTTTGTGATGTGCATAAATGATCTGGAGGAAGGTATAGATCATCTGATTAGCAAGTTTGCAGATGGCGCCAAGATTGGTGGCGTAGCAGATAGTGAAGGGGACTGTCAGAGAATACAGCAGAATTTAGATACGTTGGTGAGTTGGGCAGAGAAATGGCAGATGGAGTTCAATCTGGGCAAATGCGCCATGATGCATTTTGGAAGATCCAATTCAAGAGCAAACCGTACGGTAAATGGAAAAGCCCTGGGGAAAGTTGATGTACAAAGAGGTCTGGGTGCTCAGGTCCATTGTACCCTGAAGATGGCAATGCAGATCTATATTGTTCAAAAGGGCACACTGCATTGGACAGGATATTGAGTACCAGAGTTGACCGGTCATGTGGCCTTTTCAGCTGTAACATTTGGAAGACTGCATACAGTTCTGGTCGCCACATTGCCAAAAGGATGTGGATGCTTTGGAGACTGTGTGCAGGGGAGGCTCACTAGGATGTTGCCTGGTATGAAGGGTGCTAGCTATAAAGAGGTTGAGTAGATGACGATTATTTTCATTCGAAAGACTGAGGTTGAGGGGGCACCTGGCTGAGGTCTACAAAATCATGAGAGGTGTAGACAGGGTGGATAGTAAGCTTTTTCCCCAGCATGGGGGACTCAGTTATGAAGGGTCACGGATTTAAGATGAGAGGGTAAAAGTTTAATGGAGATGTGCATGGAAAATTCTTTACGCAGAGGGTGGTGGGTGCCTGGAATGCTTTGCCAGCGAAGGTGGTAGAGACGGGCACGATAGCGTCATTTAAGATCTATCTAAATAGATACATGAATGAACAGGGCTTAGAGGGATTCAGATCCTTAGAAAATAGGTGACAAGTTTAGATTGATGATCTGGATCAGTGCAGACTTTGAGGGCTCAAGGGCCTCTTCCTGTGCTATAATTTTCTTTGTTATTTGTTCTTTTGAGTCCAGTGATCCTTGCTCAGAATTAGTGGGGATAATCCTTTGCTCAGGAGGTTCTGACATAGTAAGTCAAGGACAGTCCAATCCAGCTAAATACCTAAACCGTTCTGAAGAAGGGTCTGTGGACCCAGAATGTTAACTCTGCTTTCTGTCTACAGATGCTGCCAAACCTGCTGATCTTCTCAACTGATTATCATAGATGCAGCCTAGATTACACAAACTGGTTTGCAAAGCACAATCTTTAATATCTGAACTCTGGCGCACACTTCATATCTCTATGTTGGTCCAAGTTTTTTTTTCTCCAGAAGGGGTTGACATTTAGCATAATAACTTTTGAATGCTATGTTGGCTCAAGATTCCCATTCTGGTTCAGATAATTTCTCCTGTAAGTTGATTTTCTTAGCCCTTGTCTTCAATAAAGAAAACCTTGACTAGCATATTTATTATGATTGTTTATGTTGTGTAGAGCTCGATGGTTTAACACCACCAGCATTGAGGACACTGAGTATATATGTGGTTTTAAAAATACATTGAGTGCCTTGGTATGTATTGTTCTTGATTATAAATTCCATCCTCAAAATAATCAAAACACGTATGACTGCTTGTACCTTGCAATGGAATTAACAAGCATCAGTTCTGATTTTTTTTGACAGCTGAACCTCTAGAAAGGTTGTGGGTACTGAAAGGCAAGAAGTACAATTGACTTGAATGATATGAGTGAGAAGTGCATTTGATAGTTTGACCATTTAGCTGACCAGATCAGAATGGGTTAAAGTTGTGGCCAAAGCAAATGAGATGCTGCTTTACATAAAAATTGATGTGTTTGTTTGGGAACGAAATGTTCTGTCTTAGAACATTTGGCAAAAAAAGGAATTTTTCTTAACTTTTCATTAATTTATGACAGCATTGCATCAAACTGTACAATTTAAAAAGGCCAACGACAATTTAATGACAATGTCCATATGGTTGCTAGCACCACTTTCTGAATGCTAAATTATTAACTGGTTCTAAAATTGACAAAGTTTATGTTGTTAAAAATCTTTGTCCTTGAAAAGACATTGGTCTGTGAGGTTTGAAACCAGTACTGTTCTTGAATTATGATCAATTCTGGCATGCCATATTTATCATCTGTCCTCTATTCCCTGTGGCGATGGTGGGCCTAATTTGTGAACAGTTACCGTTCTTGTAGTAAAGGTTTTCCCCACAGTGGAATTGGATTTGGAGTTCCAGCATCACCATACATATTCACTTCAGGATGGTGTGATTTAAAGTTCATTATATTCCCACATCATCTGCACTGGTGGTGTCCTGATGGGAGAGACCTTAAAGGAAGTGAAGTACTATCCAAATAATCTTTAGTGTCTTGTTCAATATATTGGATATAATTAGTGGCAGAGCTGCAGATGGGAAGAGTGCTTATGATTAATATAAGCATTTCATCAGTGTGCCGAAAGTTTTAGTGGAAGTGGGTGAATACCTTCTCCCTTTACCAATGTGGATGAATAAGTGCTGTGAGTTTGCATCCTTGGCAGTCTATACCAATTAGGGTGCAATCTGCATGGATACCACTGCACGTTGCAAATCACTAGCTGTTATTTATCTGTTGACATAATATGCCACATTTGTCTGTTGTGTACCTTTGCACATATACTACAATATATCCTCAACCACTCGTAACATGTCTTCCAACTTTGCCAAGATTGCACCCCTCTCTGTTCCATTGCACTTTGCCTTGAAGGATCTGTAGCTTTTCAAGTGGCTGAAATTCTGAACTTTTCTTTGTATGTTACTATTTGAAGTTCTTTATGCTCTTGCACTTTCAAGTACCTCTTCGTTTTTTCTTATCACCTGTACAGATTATGCTCATTTAACAATTCCTTAACTAATGTTTTTTTATTTTAATTTTTTAATGTTCTGTCTCGTCAATCGCTGTTTCTTTATAAAGTTCTGATTGCATAATGATGTGATCAGGTGATGGTGCACAACAGAAATGCCCAGGAAGTAGTGGTATGGTGCCTGCTGCTATGAAGGGACTGAGGGACACAATTAACATGTCAATTATAGGTTTGAATTTCTGCCTTTGATTTATGTGTATGTTATTGAAGTAAGTTATGTACCTGCTTAGTCTGGTATTCCAAACTGTGTTAAATTTTCCAAGTAGGAGTACATTCCAAGGTACCTAACTCTTAGTTTTCACATCGATTCCTGTGTGAGCCCCCATGTCTCACTTAATTCTTTTGCTTGAAGTAGTGTTTTACATGAATGAAACCATAATTCTAAGTAGGACTACTCATATGTGGAAATTTTAGCTTGTTAAAACATCTTGAGGAGAGAATCCTGTATTGCTCCATTATAGATACCAACAACACTAGCCAGCAAAAGGTAGTTTCTCATAGTCAGCGTGAGAAGCTAGGTTCCAAGTTAAGAAGGAATTCTAACATTTACAGTCAGCATTGCTACTTGTACCATGTGCAAATCAGCACAGTGAATCAGATTAAACAGATGACCACATTGGTCAAAGACAGGTGGAAGTGGGTTCCAGTTTGTGGCACTAATACTGGGAGCAAGTGGGATCTGTATCATTGGGATGAATTTCACTTTTATCATGTTAGAGGTTGTGTTCTTGCACTTGCATAACGAGAGGATTAGAGAGGATTTTAAACTAAGTAGTTGGGGGAAGAGATTAAGTTCTGGAAGATGTTCAACATCCAAAAGAAAGTAGTAGGCTGAAGAGAGAGGTTTCAGTGTAGAACAGAATAATCAGACTGATAGATTTGTACTCACTGACTGACTAAGAGTGAACCAACAGATAAGACTAGAATTTCCAGAGTGAAAAGCTGAATAAAAGGTTCTATATCTGAATGCATATAGCATCCGAAATCACAGGAAAATGGGAAAAGATGGAGCGATACCTCTGTTAGTTAATGACTGTGTTGACATAATAGAGATTGATGATTTAAGTTTAGGAAACCAAGATGTAGAAAACATTTGAGTAGAAGTTAATGATGAAGGTAAAAGATCACTTACGGGCATGATGTACAGGACCTGTAACAGTAGCCACTCAACATGGTGGAGCATAAGGGAAGAAATAATGAACTTGTCAGAAAGGCATTGTGATAATCAGGAAAGATTTTAATCTCCGTATAAACTTGTGATATCAAATGGGCAAACATAGTCGAGTTGAGATCAGAGATTATTTATAAGATGGTTTCTTAGAATCGCATGTCTTTGAGTTGACCAGAGAGAAGGCTATACTGGATTTAGTATTGTACAATGACAGAATAAATTAATAACCTCATTGTGAAGGCACCCCAGGCACCAGTGAGTGCATAATGATTGGATTTTATTTTCAATTTGAGGGAGAGAGGAGTGACTCTGAGATGAGTAACTTTTTCAAATTTATACCAAGGAAATTTTAAAAGAATATGAAAGCAGAGCTGGCTGAAGTGAATTGTCAAATTATGTCATAGGATAGATCAAGAGTGGCACAGTGGAAGATATTTAAGGGGGGTTTTTGAAAACATTTGGTAGATACATTAGAGTGAGCAAAGTTCCTTGGGATGGCCCTGGTTAACTAGATATGTCATTGCAAAACATAAATGAGAAAACATAATTGTGCTAAGGTAAAGGATGTCAATAAAATTTACAGGATGAAAAATTAGCAGAAGAGAAAGCTAACCAGGGATATTAAAACAGATGGTATGAGTTTCTATAAATATTTAAAGCGGAATAGAGTCAACAAAATGAGCATTGAGAATTAATAAAGGAAAATAAGGAGATGACCGATGAACAGGTTTTTGCTTCAGTGTTCAGCGCAGAGTCACAAGTGTGCTGTGGAATGGTCAGGAAGCAGCATCACTTGATCACCTGACACCAGGTACCCATACTGTGGGGCACAGTTTCCAGCATTTGTTTGGTGAATAGTTCCGTCATGTAGTGTGTGTGTGCACCATTTCCTATCATCTGATTCAAGCACAGTTCTGCTAAGTCTGTCAACTTTGCCTTTTGTTAGGCTGAGCTAATTGGATTGCACACCATTGCTGCAGGTCTTCAGGGTTGTGCTGGAGTGGAGTTGAGAACATAATGAGTGAGGGAACAGCAGTGCACACAGCTGGCCATTTGTTGGAGCCATGTCGAGAGGAGGGAGGTTCAGAATGGTGGGGACAGGGATGGTGGAGTTCTGCTGTCAGCTGCACAGTGACCTCTTCAAGGTGTGTTT
This sequence comes from Chiloscyllium plagiosum, assembly GCF_037043375.1. Lineage (NCBI taxonomy): Eukaryota > Metazoa > Chordata > Chondrichthyes > Orectolobiformes > Hemiscylliidae > Chiloscyllium > Chiloscyllium plagiosum. The sequence goes on from NW_028270142.1 coordinate 40,274,394, forward strand.
TGAGAGGTGGGTAGATTGGAATGAGAAGGCCAGGTATGGGGGAACCTCACCAATCACTGACTCCTTTCCTCATATGCTCAAATATCACATTTAAAATGTTGATCAATTTAGCTCAAAAAAAGTGGATGTACTATGAAATTCTAGCTCATTGAAGTGTGCTTTGATCTTAGAGTTCGTGGGCCACTGTGATATTCTCATACCTAGAATTTGGAGGTTGGCGTGTTAGCAAACATTGGACAGGCTAGGCTTTTATCTGCTGGAGTTTAGAAGTGTAAGGGGTGACATCATTGAAACATTACATCCTAAAGAATCTTGGAGTTTTCTTTATTTATTCAGTGTTGGTGTTGCTGGCTGAGCCAGTATTTATTGTTCATCCCTAATTGCCCTTGAAGGTGGTGAACTGCCACATTAAACTGTAGCAGTTGATATTGTGTAGGGAAATCTGCAATGTGTTTAGAGAAGGTAGGTATGAACTGAATGTTGTAAAAACATTGACTGCAGATGCTGGAAACCAGATTCTGGATTAGTGGTGCTGGAAGAGCACAGCAGTTCAGGCAGCATCCAAGGAGCAGCGAAATCGACGTTTCGGGCAAAAGCCCATCGTCAGGAATAAAGGCAGTGAGCCTGAGGCGTGGAGAAATAAGCTAGAGGAGGGTGGGGGTGGGGAGCAAGTAGCAGAGTAAAATGGGTGAGTGGGGGAGGGGATGAAGGTGATAGGTCAGGGAGGAGAGGGTGGAGTGGATAGGTGGAAAAGGAGATAGGCAGGTAGGACAAGTCCGGACAAGTCATGGGGACAGTGCTAAGCTGGAAGTTTGGAACTAGGGTGAAGTGGGGCAAGGGGAAATGAGGAAACTGTTGAAATCCACATTGATGCCCTGGGGTTGAAGTGTTCCGAGGCGGAAGATGAGGCATTTTTCCTCCCGGTGTCTGGTGGCGAGGGAGCGGCGATGAAGGAGGCCCAGGACCTCCATGTCCTCGGCAGAGTGGGAGGGGGAGTTGAAATGTTGGGCCACGGAGCGGTGTGGTTGATTAGTGCGGGTGTCCCAGAGATGTTCCCGAAAACGCTCTGCTCGGAGACGCCCAGTCTCCCCAATGTAGAGGAGACCCCATCGGGAGCAACGGATACAATAAATGATATTAGTGGATGTGCAAGTAAAACTTTGGATGTGGAAGGCTCCTTTAGGGCCTTGGATGGAGGTGAGGGAGGTGGTGTGGGTGCAGGTTTTACAGTTTCTGCGGTGGCAGGGGAAAGTGCCAGGATGGGAGGGTGGGTTGTAGGAGGGCGTGGACCTGACCAGGTCGTCACAGAGGGAACGGTCTTTGCGGAAGGTGGAAAGGGGTGGGGAGGGAAATATATCCCTGGTGGTGGGGTCTTTTTGGAGGTTGCGGAAATGTCGGCGGATGATTTGGTTTATGCGAAGGTTGGTAGGGTGGAAGGTTAGCACCAGGGGTGTTCTGTCCTTGTTACGGTTGGAGGGGTGGGGTCTGAGGGCAGAGGTGTGGGATGTGGACGAGATGCGTTGGAGGGCATCTTTAACCAAATGGGAAGGGAAATTGCGGTCTCTAAAGAAGGAGGCCATCTGGTGTGTTCTGTGGTGGAACTGGTCCTCCTGGGAGCAGATATGGTGGAGGCGGAGGAATTGGGAATACGGGATGGCATTTTTGCAAGAGGTAGGGTGGGAAGAGGTGTAATCCAGGTAGCTGTGGGAGTCGGTGGGTTTGTAAAAAATGTCAGTGTCAGGTCGGTCGTCATTAATGGAGATGGAGAGGTCCAGGAAGGGGAGGGAGGTGTCACAGATGGTCCAGGTAAATTTAAGGTCAGGGTGGAATGTGTTGGTGAAGTTGATGAATTGCTCAACCTCCTTGTGGGAGCACGAGGTGGCGCCAATGCAGTCGTCAATGTAGCGGAGGAAGAGGTGGGGAGTGGTGCCGGTGTAATTACGGAAGATCAACTGCTCTACGTAGCCAACAAAGAGATAGGCATAGCTGGGGCCCATACGTGTGCCCATGGCTCCTCCCACTTCCTCCAGACCAAAGGGGGATTCAAAGGAGAAATTGTTAAGGGTGAGGACCAGTTCGGCCAAACGAATGAGTATCGGTGGAAGGGTACTGTTGGGGATGTCTGGAGAGGAAAAAAACGGAGGGCTTGGAGGCTCTGGTCATGGCGGATGGAGGTGTAGAGGGATTGGATATCCATGGTGAAGATGAGGCGTTGGGGGCCGGGGAAACGGAGGTCTTGGAGGAGGTGGAGGGCGTGGGTAGTGTCTTGAACGTATGTGGGGAGTTCCTGGAATAGGGGGGGGATAGGTAGAGATGAGTTCAGTGGGGCAGGATCATGCTGCGACAATGGGTTGGCCAGGGTGGTCAGGCTTGTGGATCTTGGGAAGGAGGTAGAACCGGGCAGATTACACCTCTTCCCACCCTACCTCTTGCAAAAATGCCATCCCATATTCCCAATTCCTCCGCCTCCTCCATATCTGCTCCCAGGAGGACCAGTTCCACCACAGAACACACCAGACGGCCGCCTTCTTTAGAGACTGCAATTTCCCTTCCCACGTGGTTAAAGATGCCCTCCAACGCATCTCGTCCATATCCCACACCTCCACCCTCAGACCCTGCCTCTCCAACCGTAACAAGGACAAAACGCCCCTGGTCCTCACCTTCCACCCTACCAACCTTCGCATAAATCAAATCATCTGCCGACATTTTCGCCACCTCCAAAAAGACCCCATCACCAGGGATATATTTCCCTCCTCACCCCTTTCCGCCTTCCGCAAAGACCATTCCCTCTGTGACTACCTGGTCAGGTCCACGCCCCCTTACAGTCCACCCTCCCATTCTGGCACTTTCCCCTGCCACTGCAGGAACTGTAAAACCTGCGCCCACACCACCTCCCTCACCTCCATCCAAGGCCCTAAAGGAGCCTTCCACATCCATCAAAGTTTTACCTGCACATCCACTAATATCATTTATTGTATCCGTTGCTCCCGATGCGGTCTCCTCTACATTGGGGAGACTGGGCACTTCCTAGAAGAGCGCTTAGGGAACATCTCTGGGACACCCACACTAATCAACCACACCGCCCCGTGGCCCAACATTTCAACTCCCCTTCCCAGTCTGCTGAGGACATGGAGGTCCTGGGTCTCCTTCACCGCCGCTCCCTCACCACCAGACGCCTAGAGGAAGAATGCCTCATTTTCCGCCTCGGAACACTTCAACCCCAGGGCATCAATGTGGACTTCAACAGTTTCCTCATTTCCCCTTGCCCCACTTCACCCTAGTTCCAAACTTCCAGCTTAGCACTGTCCCCATGACTTGTCCGGACTTGTCCTACCTGCCTATCTCCTTTTCCACCTATCCACTCCACCCTCTCCTCCCTGACCTATCACCTTCATCCCCTCCCCCACTCACCCATTTTACTCTGCTACTTTCTCCCCACCCCCACCCTCCTCTAGCTTATCTCTCCATGCTTCAGGCTCACTGCCTTTATTCCTGATGAAGGGCCTTTGTCTGAAACGTCGATTTCGCTGCTCCTTGGATGCTGCCTGAACTGCTGTGCTCTTCCAGCACCACTAATCCATGAACAGAATGTTTCCTGTTGTGGGGGAACATAGAATTAGGGATCACTGTTTAAAAATTAGGGCTCCACATTTAAAACTGATTAGGTGGAAGCTTTTGGTTGAAGGTAATGAAACGTTGCAACTCTGTCTTTCTGGGAAGCGATGGGAGAAGATTCCTTGAATATTTTTGAGGAACAAATAGATTGTTGTTCAGCAAAGGGTTGAAAGGTTATCAGGGTAGTCTGTGGATTTGAGGTTGTCATCAGATCAGTAATGATCTTAAATGGCTGAACAGGCTCAAGGGACCTACTCCTCCTAACTCAAATGTTCATATAAATATTTAAAGTAGGCTGAATTTTTAAGCCAGCATTTTCAATGTTTTAAGACCACTGTGGATTGTTTTACTGTAAAGCATTATCTTGGTGTTATAATATTTTTGCCTTAATGTTCCAGGTTGAACAGTCAAAAGTTTTCATTAAAGAAGGTGGTGTTCAGTTATTACTCACGATAGTTGACACACCAGGGTTTGGCGATGCTGTGGACAACAGTAACTGGTAAGGATTTCATGAAATGAATATTATGGAGTGATTTGGCATTTGTTGGGAGTCTTTAGGGTTCTCTAAGTGTTTAACTGTTAATATATTACTTTTGAAAGACAATTTTGTTGGCTGGGTAGCCATTTTGTGCCTATTAAGATGCCACAAATGGCCATAAGATAAAAGGTTGTTTCATTCTGATATAAGTTCATGGATACATTTTGCTCTCTACACCAGAGAAATTGTCTACTCAAATAGTGTTTTGCTGTGAGCAGATTGATTGCACTTGAATATAATATGTCAGCTGAGATGCTCTTTATTAATGCAGCATTCCCTAAAGTGAGGCCTCAAGTGGACTTGAACTCATGGTCCTTTAACCTCAGTGCAGGTTTTGACATTGAATCAGGGCTTGAACATGCCTTGTTATTGATAACACCACTCCCAAGGTAAAAGCTGTACCAATATTTTAAATCAGGATTACATCTGCCCCCTTGAGTGTATGCAAAGAATCCAAGGGTGCTATTTAAAAGAATTATGTTTAAGTCACCACTAAAATAAATTATATGATCATTATTATATTGTCCTTTGTGGAAGTTGTTTGTATATAGTATTGGCTACATTTACTATGTTACAGTGACTGTATAGCTGAAATACTTTTGAAGTAAAGCACTTTGTGATACCCTGAGGGATTTCTGTCCAGTTACAGCATTGATCATTTTTAACATCAGTGTTTTGAGTCAGTTTGAGCTGTTCGACAGAACATGTTGATTGGCTACCTCGAGCGTTTCTCAACAATTTGTATTTAAAAATTGCTTTAATGTCATAAAACAGTTCAAGATAGTTCAGGAGGTTTGTTAAACAAAATTTGTTACTGAACCTCGTATGGAGCTATTGAGACAGATGATCAAAACCTCAGTCCAACAAATGAGTTTTAGGAATTGCTATAAAGAAGAGTGGTTGACATTGGGAGAAATGTGTGGCGTGAAGTCCAGAGCTTAGAGCCTCAGTAGCTGAAGGCATGGTCATTTGTGATAGAGGGATTAAAACTGAGTTGTTTAAGAGGGCAGAAAGAGGGTGCACAGATGTCTTATTGTATCATTGTATTTCAACTTGGGAAGAATGAAGCCATGAAGAGACATTGCCTTTTTTTGTTTTTACAATGTTAAATAGAGGCATTCTGGAATGGGAACCCATGCAAGTCAAAGAGTACAGGTTGACGGATGAATGGGGCAGAGAGCCAGAAAAAAAACATGGCCATCAGAGTTTTGGATGAATTCATGTTTGCAAATAGCAAAGTAGGAGGCATTGGAATTGTCTAAACGTAGCAAAAGCATGGATGGGATTACTTGAGTTCTAGTTGTTTTTAACTAATTGCTTAAACTTGACTGGTAAACTGTGATGCTGCATGTTCTTTTTGAATAATCCTTCTGTGCTAGATTATTCTGCGCTGTATGTTTTTTCCTGCCTTTTGCATCCTGGATTGAACATGCAGTCCATGCTTATGATAACTCATTAAGTATAGTGAAACTTGTTCATTTGTTGGACAGTTGAAAGCTTCTGTATTCACCCTGAAGGTTATTTCTAATATAACTTAAAATAGTTTTTGATTGTACAGTAAAAATCAAAACTAAAAGTCAAAACAAATGTATCATTTTGATTTTTATGAAAAATATACAAGCACCAATAAAAACTGTATAGCTACATTTCTTTTACTGATCACAAAAAATTTAAAATTGCAATTGCTGGTTGTGGTTCAGTATTGAAGATCAGGATTAACTAATTTAATGCCTTGGTGTTTGATTTTCCAGCTGGCAACCTGTCATCGATCACATCGACAGCAAATTTGAAGATTACCTTAATGCTGAATCCCGTGTGAACAGGCGCCAGATGCCAGACAGCAGGGTTCATTGCTGTTTATACTTTATTGCTCCTTCAGGGCATGGGTTAGTAAAACCTTCCGTACAATTATAATAGCTATAGTTAATTTCTAGCTAGTATTGAATCCATGATCAATTTAACTTGTTTTTGGGCTGGTGTGTTTTCCGATCATCTTTACTACTGATAAATCAGTAATGAACCCATAGAAATTGTCTTATGTAACTTAGAAATTGAAACATAGGAACAGATCTTGTGGCCCAAACATATTGGTACTTATTTTTCTCAGAGCAGCATCCTTGTCCCATGTCTGACCTATTGTATATCTCTATTGTCTGATTTCAACTACCTCTCAAACTTGTTCTTTGATTTTTGGCATGCAGTTTGCTTCAACCGTAAACTCTGGTAATGATACTATAGTCTTATCTCCTTAAAATTGTTTTCTGATTGTTATGGACCAGACCAAATCCACTCTTAAGTGTATTAAGAAGATAACCTAGGCTGTAACTTTTTTAAGGTGTTGTGTTCCAGTTACAATTCAGTTGATCAAACTGCTCAATCTTTACACTACAGTTTATTTTTATACTACAGTTAAAATACAGACAAAATAACAAGAAAAGATAATTGATTTAACTACAACTCTTATCGAATGATTAACAAAATTTGTATTAACTATTACTAATGTACTTATAGTAACATCCCATAAACACATCCTTGGAAAATGCAAGTTCAGTAAAATTGTCTCACATGCAATTCTAATAGCAGGAAGATAACCCTAGCTTTTAGCTGCAACACAGGAATAAGAGCTTCTATATCCAGCTTCAAGACCCTGGCAACTACAGAAAGCTAAATTTAAAAAAAATCCTGGTCCTTGATCCCACCCATTCAGGCTGCTTTTATTGTTCCAACCTTTTCAAAAAAACTCTTAAGGTCTCTCAAGCTGTTAATTGGCTTTGAGCAGACTGCTTGGCACATCTGTCTCAACCTTTTTTAGTAAAAAAAGAGGACAAGATGCACCTCTTAAAGCTATAGTATTGTCACACTGATCTCAGTCGTAAATAGTAAACTTTACATCTGTTTTCTCATTCAGAACACCTCAATTGCTACAAATGATCTGTTTCTCTGTTTTTGTCAAGTCCCTTCCCATGATTGCACCAAAATATCCTTTAGTCATCTCCGTGCTAGAGCATAAAGCGCAGTGTTTCAAGTCTGTATGCTTTCTATTACTAGGCAGCTTCCTTATACATCATACCTGTTCTACTGCCTCAACCTTATACTCAATTTTGTATTAAAAATTGCACATGGTCAACTGTAATCTTACTAGGGTTTTATGCAGATTCATCATTATTCTTGTAACTACTTTATTCCTTTGTGCCCAAAATTCCACTTGATTTTGTTTCGATCTCTATCCACTTGAGGTATTGCTATTAATATTTGAAATCATTTGCTTTGCTGTCCATCTGATTGTTCCATTCATTGAACAGGTTGATAACATCTGTTTCTATTCTGTAATTTCACATCTCTGGCACATGTAGAACCTGAGCCGGGTCCTCCTGTTCCGCAAGTAGAGACATTTCCATCGCACCACAAGAGTCTCCCCTCTATTGTTACAGTATTCGTTTTCTTTAACTTGTGAAAGACTTGTGTGCAGGTGTGAAGATAATTGACAAATCTATCATTAGTTTTGATTTTCTGATGAATGGCTTAAATTTGCTTTTTCTGCAGAGAACAGAAAGATCTCCTGAGCTGGTGGAGATCTGAAGGCTTCCTTAGATCTTGTTCACAGCTGTCTTCCTGAGAATCAATCGCATGGTTGTTGACCGGCAGAAGGCCTGTCATCAGTAACTGGTCACTAGTCCACAAACCGATCAGCCACTTTCACTAACCAACACTCTATGTTGTGTACAATAGCTCAATTCCATCTCCTCTGCAACCACACTTGAACCACTGATTCACAATGAATGCAATTTATTTGCCTTCAAAACATGCAGCAATCCTTAATTTTAAAGTTCTTTTTTCATTTCAGACTACAACTTAAGATACTGAAAAATAAAAATACCTGATCTTTACACTTTGCCCAATCTCTCTGCCTTTGGTATATATTAGTATTGGCAGCCATCCAACCATCGATTGTTGTCCAACTCATCTGGCTCAGGGCAAGAAATCTGTCATTCTTACTTAAAATGCCAAACTTTTTAAACTGCCCTCTGAAGTGGTCAAATATGCCATTCAGTTTATAGTATATTTATATAGGAGTCTTCCATGTTATTTAGTGCAGTATGAATAATTAGAGTAACTAGTTTATAAAGTCAACTGCTTTAAAATTCTGGTGACTGAGAGAAAACTTTGTCTCCTTTGAAAGATGGGTGCCTCTGACATTCAGAGCTACTTCTTGAACATTGCACTGATATCCACTTTTGGTGTATGAAGTGTTTCCGACTGAGACTGCAGGTCTGTCATGAATGGGAGAATTTTTTTTAATCCAGAGGCATTGAATTTGAATGTTTACTGGGCAAATTGAAATCCTGGGATCTTTAAAATCAGTAGTAAATTTCATTGCTCCTGGAGATGTTTCAGAGATCAAAGTACATCATACTTGATCATTTTAATCCACTACAACAGCAATAAACCTCAGTCATTTGGCTAATACAGTCTCAATAGTTGAGAAATAAGCTTGCTTTTCTGAAAAAGAATGTTAGAAAGCAGCCGATATCCAGCTTGATATTTCTGAGACTCGTGTAAGTTTTATTAAGCATCAACTAAGGCTGTAGAATTACCTGCTTGGAAAAAGAGTGCGAATTTGTGGCTTGCAAGCAAGAATGCTCATGTGAAGTCTGTTGACCAATTCTGCTTCCTACCGTCCGTGCAGAATGTTGTATTAGGCAAACTCGTCAATGTTTGACTGTTGTATAGCATGACATTAAAATATTGTCTGATGTCTTCTAACTTGGGTGTTTCATTTCTGTAGACTAAAACCATTGGATATTGAATTTATGAAACGCCTACATGAAAAGGTCAATATCATTCCACTCATTGCCAAAGCAGACACCCTCACTCCTGAAGAATGTCAGCAGTTCAAGAGACAGGTGAGAAGAGAATTGCTAGTAGTTTTGATTACATTATCTTTTCTTTCAATGTGTGTTTGGCCAGGTGGACTTAATTTTTAACAAATCATTTTGTATAGTGTCCATCATTACAGCAGATTTCTTAATGTGTCTGTGCTGTTAGGAGCAGATGACAGCAAATTCATCAGTTTAAAGCAAGGAAAAATTTTAAAATGGATTCATTCATCTCATGCTCATTATTATGGTATGATTGAGGATACTATTTGGTACAAAGCAGTGCATTTGATTTTACCCTATCCACCACTAATGTGCAGTGGTAGCAGTGTGCACTAGTATGAAATGTACTGTGATAACTCACTGAGCTTTCTTCATTCATACCTTCCAAACTCACGACTTCTACAACCTAGAAGGGCAAGGGCAGTAGATACATGGGAATATCACCACTTGCAAGTTCCTCTCCAAGCCACATGCCATCCTGACTTGACACTAAATCATAATTCCTTCACCATCATTGGATCTAATTCTTTCTGGCATATTGTGAGGGTGTCCCTACTGTCCGAGGACTGCAGTGGTCCTTGAAGGAAACTTTAACGTATATAAATTGAATAGAACCTGGGAGGCATGCAGCACATTAAAAAAATGATGGATAATCTTGTCGTGAAACGCTATTCCACCAAGCACTGAATATGAGGAAACCCAAAAAAATGACTTTTGCAAAACTTTCTCTGGGGCAATTAAGCTTGGACAGCAATGCCCACACCCTGCAATGTTATTTTTAAAAATTTGCCCCAGTTTACAAGTGTTTTGAGGCAAACTAAAATGTAATTTTGCAAGTCCAAATTCATCCCACAAACTGTGTGTGGAGGGTGAGAGTGTCTGAGAGTGTGTGTGTAAAGGGGTATAAGTCTGTGAGAGGATGTGTGGTGGGGTGGGGGGGGGGGTGCGAAGCGTGTGTATGGGAGAGAGCTTGTGTATGAGAGAGGGTCTCCAGGAGTGTATGGGTCTGTAGGAGCGAGTGTATGTTTAGTGCAGTGAGGTCACCTGTAGTGTGACATGAACCCAAGATTTCGATTGAGGCCATCACCATGGGTATCGAACTTGGCTATCAGCTTCTGCTTGGCCACTTTGCATTGTTGCCTGTCCTGAAGTCCACCTTGGAGGATGGTCACCCGAATGTCCCGGACCACTGAAGTTTTTCCCGATGGGAGGAAGCACTCCTGATTGGTGATTCTTGTGCGGTGTCCATTCATCTGTTGCTGTAGCCTCTGCTCTATCTCGCCATTGTACCATGCCTCAGGGCATCCTTGCCTGCAGCACATGAAATAGACCATGTTAGCGTCACATGAGTACCTGCCACATACATGGTGGGTGGTGTCCCCACATGTAATGGTGGTATCTGTATTGACACTCTGACATGTCTTGTGAGCTGTCACTGTGTCAACACAGATGCCACCATTACACATGGGGACACCACCCACCACATACGTGGCAGGTACTCTCATGTGATGCTAACATAGTTTATCTCATGCACTGGAGGCAAGGATGCCTGAGGCATGGTACATTGCAGTAGCCTCTGCTTGGTCTACCCAACGGATGAATGGACACTGCACAAGAATCATCAGCCAAGAGTATTCCCTCCCAGTTAGGGAACACTTCTGCAGTCTGGGACATTCGACCTCGGACCTTCGGGTGACCATCCTCCAAGGCGGACTTCGGTACAGGCAACAATGCAAAGTGACTGAGCAGAGGCTGATGGCCAAGTTCGGTACCCATGAGGATGGCCTCAACCGGAACCTTGTGTTCATGTCCCACTGCAGGTGACCCCACTGCGCTAAGCAAGCGCATGTGTACACGCACCCATACTCCCCCTCATATGCAAGCTGTCTCATCCGCTCACACACAAGTACCCTCACTCTCTCTCAGACTTCGACCCCTTTGCACTCTCACACATACACACTCAGATAGACAGACAGACAGAGGCAGTTACACACCACGCGCACACAGCCACGTAAGTTTGTAGGGTGAATTTGTACTTGCAGAATTTTTATTTTGTCCAAAAGCTGCATGAATTCATGTAAGCTTGTGTAAACCCCTCTATTTAGAAATAGAATCTGTCTGAACACTGGGGCACAGTCAAACTTTAACCTCATACCTTCAGTGCATTATCTGAGCTGACATGGCACCTATTGTTGAAGTTCACTTGAGAATGTAACTTTAAAAGAAGTTCTAGGATTTTTGTATGAAAGAACTGAAACCAACATGGTGATTCGAAAAGATAAGAGACTTGACAAGCAATCCAGCTCTTTTTCGATATATAATTTCAGTAGCATCGTGCTGTAAAGTTTTGCTATAAATTCTGTCTCTTACAACTGTGTACTTCACAACCACATGATGGAGTGGTACTTCACAACCACATGATGGAGTGGCACTCCAAAAGCTAGTGCTTCCAATTAAGTCTGTTGGACTATAAGCTAGTATTGTGATTTTTAACTTCTATAATTCTTTTAGATATTTAAATCCCGAATATCTTCAATTCTTCTGCAACTGGTTTGCTGTTAAAATCCCTCAAGTATCATACTTGTACATTTGCAAAGCTTAAAGGGATGTTGTAAAATAATAAGTACAGCCTTGGAGCAAAGTACTAAAACTTTAGTCAACACCTTAACAGTCATTCACTCATGTTACATAGACCATCCAATACAGAGGAAACCATTGCGCATTTAGTGCTTGAACTAGTTCTTGGGTACAGCTGTCTAATTAATTTCACAATCATAACCCACAATCCTGCCTTTTTTTTTGTTTTCAAGTATTTATCCATTTCTCTTTTTAAAGTTAATATTGAATCTGATTTCATTAACAGCCAACATTTACCAGATCATCATAACTCACTTGATGGAAAGTGTTCAACGTTTTTGGATAACAATACAGCAATTAATATTTTTACAGGTGATGAGAGAAATCCAGGAGCATAAAATAAAGATCTATGAATTCCCAGAAACTGACGATGAAGAAGAAAACAAGTTGGTAAAAAAGGTTAAGGTAGTGTATCATTGGAGGCTTGTTTCCAGTACGTTCCACATATTATTGGTGATTAGAGACTTTTTTCCAGAGAGAAACTCTCGAAGAAATGCAAAGCATTATGACCCTTTATACTAATCTTGAAATAATTTTGAAAACTAGATTCCTGTTTTCATGCAGATTACCTTGCTGAAGGGCTTTTATTCTATAAAATACAATTGCATTAATTTTAGAGCAAGTCAAGTTACAGAATTGCATATTCTGTTTAACAAATGTATAGGTCATTTTTGCAATCTGTAAATGAATCTTAATTTTTTTTAATTTATGGATTGCAAATGTGTAATGTAGCAGAACTTGAGTGTAAATTGAAAATTGAGTAGAACTTGAGAGAGAGTATTAAGGAACTTTTGGATGGTTCATGTCATGGGAGACTATTCTACCTCGTTATCCAGCAACTTGAAGGATATAAGTTTGGTAAGTTGGCTTGAGTTACATCGCAGTATGAAAAAGAAAACAAAACTATCTTTGAAGTGCAGCCAAAATTTTTTTGACTGAAACCTAAACTTGGCAGAATCTGCACGATGCCTTTACAAGTGCACATTAACAAATGAATAACAATGGCATCAGGTACAGCTTAATTTGAGGTGTAAAATTTGCATGTATTGCATTATTAGAATCTGGTGCAAGGAGCTGACTGGACTTGTAGCCCAGATTACTTGAATTTGACAAGAATTCTCTGCTCATTTTCTAGTGAAGTTGGTGGCATATATGTTTGAATCTTTGCAATCTCAATGGGATCAATATCTTTAATTAAACTATAATCCTGAGGTATGCATTGTGTTGTTACTCTGTAGCAATGGGGGACTGAGGGAATATGGCACATTGATGCTGCAAACAGTCCACGCGTGAAGAATAGGAGGAGACTCAAAACTAAATGGATGGCTGGGTCAGAAATTCTGTGGCCAGAAAGTGGAATGGATAGCAAGAGGATGAGAGAAGGAAAGAATAGTGTTTAGAGATAGCTTTGCTTCAGTGTGTAGCTGTTTTGACTACCATGCATCATATTTGGAAAATAAACCCTTTCCTGTTTTGAACAATTAATTTTTAAACATTGCTTTTGGAAATAATACAGTGGAACGTCTATCAATCAAAATTCTGATCTAAACTGGTTTTAATGGTGACTTTTTAAAAGTACACTGCCATCATTTAACATGCTTAAAACATCACCCTAAAATGGGGCAACAGTATTGCCAGTGACCTATAATATGAATGATTTTATCAATTGTGGTTACCTGTCAACTGATGAGGAATTAGCATATACCAGTAAAAAGCCTATCTAATCTGAATGATTTGCTGTGCATCAAGAACAAGGTATGTTTTAAATGGCTCTTGTAGCGCAGTGTAGTGTCCCTGTCTTGGGCCAGAGGCCTAGGTTCAAGTACCACCTGCTCCAATAGTGTGTCAAAACATGTCTATGAATAGGTTGATTAAAATATTTACCATTGAAAAGCCAGGAATTGGCAGATGGTAAATATTTACAGTATAGGTGTCGGCCATTTTGTTGATTTGTGGCTGCACAGCAAATTATTCTTTTCTCCTCTTAAAATTACCATTCATATGCTGAAGTTTTTAAGCCCATATCATGAAAAGGCATCAACTGCTAAGTATTTCCAGCACTTTCTACATGTTTGCACAGCTAATTCTGGATAGGATCATTTACGTTTCCCTGCAATATTATAGCCTGTTAGTCTTTTCCATTTTCAGTCTTTGTCCAGTTCCCTTTTACCAAGTACGATTAATATCCTTTCACCACCCTTTCAAGTAGCACGTTCCAAATCCTAACCAACTGGGGTAGAAAGAACCTTCATCTCACCTCTAGTTCCTTTGTCGAATTTCAAATTTTGCTTCTCTGGTTAGCAGCCTTCAATGAAATGTGCTCCTTGTTTACTCTACCAAAGCATCTATTAAGTTTCCCCCTAACCCCTAAGAATCCTAACTTCAATTTCTCCATATAACAGAAGTCTTCCATCCCATGTACCATTCTGATCAATCTCTTCAGAATCCTTTTCTAAAGTGTTTTGTCCAAATTGGTGCGGTACTTCAACTGGGGACTGATTATTGTTTAACAAAAGGTTGAGCATAAATTCTGTACTTGGCAATATAATGTGTACAAGATTATTCTCTTTTAGGAGTTTTAAGATCATAACGGCTAATTTGGTCCCAAATAAATTGTGTTTAATATAACTTGACAAACATTGTACTGATTTATCTGAATGTTTATCTTTTCCAGGATCGTTTACCTCTTGCTGTTGTAGGTAGTAATACTATTATAGAGGTGAATGGAAAACGAGTCAGAGGAAGACAGTATCCTTGGGGAGTTGCAGAGGGTAAGTCTATTTGTTGCTTCCTTTCATTATGTTGAAGCTTTTAATCATTTAAATTATTTGATAAGTGATATTGATTGGAAAAAAAAATTTATACTTGATGTTTGGAGTTCCTATCTATTCAAAGTATGTTTAAAAAAAGCTTGAATTTGCAGGGTATGACGGTTTGTAACACAGAAGAAGGCCTTTGACCCATTGAGCCTATGTTGCCAATGCACATGTAAATATTAGAATTCAGTAATACCTTTCATGATAGGACACTACAGCTGTGTTTCAGCCAATGAAGTACCCTTGAAATATCGGCACTATTGCATGTAAGAAACCCATCAGTCAACGTAAGAACAACATAATTCAATAATCTGATTTTTCTGATGTTGGTTGAGGGATAAATATTGACCCTGGAATACCAGCATAAACTCTGGTACATCATTCCTGATGAAGATATTATGCCTGAAGTGTCGACTCTCCTGCTCCTCCGATGCTGCCTGACCAGCTATGCTGCAACACCACATTTTGAATTTGATCCTCAGTATCTGAGGTCCTCCGTTTCTGTCAGTATGGTGCTCAAGTTAGATTATATGCTTAAATT
Organism: Chiloscyllium plagiosum; assembly: GCF_037043375.1. Classification (NCBI taxonomy): domain Eukaryota; kingdom Metazoa; phylum Chordata; class Chondrichthyes; order Orectolobiformes; family Hemiscylliidae; genus Chiloscyllium; species Chiloscyllium plagiosum. The sequence continues at coordinate 40,289,421 of NW_028270142.1, forward strand.
TCTTGAGTAGCAGCAATTTGTCAAAGTAGCTAAATAAATTCCCTGAAAGCTGTGGTCTTTGAGTCTGAGAGGGAATTCCCAATGACGTGTTCGCTGTAGTTCTGATCGAAACATGATGGACAATTTGGAAAGCATGCTTAATTCTTAGAATTAACATTTAAACCTTCCATAAAACAGGGCAATCAATGAGTATAGTATCATTGATTTGGTTTTTGACCATTTTTGTCATTGGCTGTTTCTATGCTGCTGAAATCAACATTTGGTTGTTGATCTTAAAGAAACTGAGCTTTTTAGCATTCAAAATTTAAATGTGCAGCTGTTGATATAGTATTTGAATTTTGTAGCAGGGTGCATACATTGAACCACAATGTAATCAATGGTAGTCATTGACAGTTTATTTTACCAGTGGTGCAAATTCACGTGTTTAATTAGGTGAGGGTTTTAGCTTTGGGGAGATGAGCAATAGGTCGAATATTTGAAGTTGAAGATGCTTCTTTACTGTGATATCTGATATGTACACCTTGCTTTCATTGCTGCAATGCGTGAGTGACCTAAGTTTTTACTGTTTGCGTTGCTCCAAATGATTTGGGTAGAAGTCACCATTTTCAAGATAGATTTTCTTATTGTTAAGCTTTCTAAGCTGTCTGGTCTGTCCAGGTAATCACGGGAACAGACAATAGTTAATGTAATTGCCTATTGCATCCCTTTGAACTTCAAACTATGCCATTGATCTGAGGTTCAAACCAACCTGAAATTCAACCAGTCTTCTATCCTTTAGTAAGAAGCAAATAGAGAAGAGCTTCACTATACAACCGAGGGAGTACAGAATGTGAAATTCATTGCCCAATGAAGTGGTTGAGGCATTTAACATGGATACATTTAAGAGGAAGCTAAACAGATACACGAGGGAGAAAAGAATAAAGGAATATTTTATGTTGTGAATAATGAGAGGGAGATGACTTGAGAAATTTCAATTGCTTGGGCTAAATACCTTGTTACTGTGCTGCATATGCTCTTCACTTCTGTGTACTAATTTCACCATATTCCAGACACTATCCTCTGCCAAAGATTGTTGAATTCTTTTGTTTGGCAATATTTCAAAGAAAAAATAATTTTTCTTTGCTGAGTTGTCATTGTTGATTCAATACATCTTTTACACATGTACAAAGGCATTGAAATCAATTTTTTTGAAAAAAATCTTTTAGTTCATCTTGCTGTTAGACTCAACAGGATCTGAAAGTTTTGAAGAAAGGTCTCTAGACTTGAAACATTAACTCCTTGTTTTCACAGATGCTGTCAGATCTGAATTTCTCCAGCAATTTGAGCTTTTGTTTTTTTAAGCAATCCAATGGTCTTGCTACTGAAGTGATGCATGTATGCTCCATTTGAAAGCACTTCACGATTACCAAAATACTGCCCAGAAGCAGGGGTGGAGGAGGCGTGGGATTGGAGGGTGCATGTACATTATATGCACAGACGAAAGAGAAACCATTTGCAAGTGATTTGGGAATGGTGATGTAGTTTTGTTTAAACTGAAGCGTAGCAGATGATCTAAACTGGTAAAACTGCAACCAGAAATGTGGAAAACCATCTGTGTGCACTAGAGTTCCAAGACCAAATGTGGGTAGAGGTGGCAATTATCATTTATAGATTAAACATCTTTTCTGGATTTTTTTTGTTCTTCTGGGGTTATGATTGAGTTAATCTGATCATATTTAAGGGACAGAAGAGAACACGTTTGTGATGTCATATTACCGGGTAACTGCTCTATCAGTTTATGACTTAAGTAACTCAGTGGAAAGTTTGTTTACCAGTCCAATATCTTGAATTAAAATTTAATCCTGTATTTGTTTAATTCCTTGATGAATCTGATACAGTCTGTGGGGAGTACAGATATTTTTAATTTGTTGAGAATTGTGTTTTCAGAATGGAATTACAACAGTTCTGGTTTTTTTGGAAATTGATTTCCGTTTAAAATGAGCAGCCAGTGCAAATACACATTAACAATTCTAAAGAAATTGCATCTGTTTTTTATGTTAGAGAAACAGGCAGAGGAAAAACATGTATCCTTGCAAATTTCGAGCCAAAAACATCTTCACTCAAAGGAGTAGTATATGGTGAACACACAGCAGCATTTCCAGGCACCAGTTGGAAAGGAAATGCTTTCCAGTCTTTGTAGTGTGTTGCTGTCAGGAAATTGAGGGGCCTGGTTTTGGTGCAGCAGCAGCTGTACCAGTGGAGAAATGAGACTAGAAGATTATGGCTTGTCCCTATAGGTTGCTGTTAAGATGCAAAGCAGGAAATGACTGTAACATAGTGCTGTCCATTTGTGGTGGCAGCACTTAAAAGGCACAAGTAACCATAAACCTTTGTTGATAGGGGCGTGATTTAAATGATGATTGACTTTATTTTTCCTGCCCTTGTCTGTGTTGAAAAAGTGAAATACTAGTTGACTTTTATATGCAAGTCTTTTGTCCAAATTCTTTTTCCTAATTGAAATGTGATCCTCTTGAAAAATTGGACCTGTGTTTACAAGATAGTTTATATCCAATTGGATTTAATAAAGTAAAACTTTGTCTTTGCTGTTTAGCTGTTACTTAGTGAAAATTTGCAAATGATTCACTGTAAATGTAATGCAATGAGAGTAATATTTTCCGATGATAGAAAAGATGCTGTAGAATAGTTAGCTTAGTGTGGTGAGATTTACTCAGTTGAGAAACTGAATATTTCATATGTAATAAATAATTACTATTCATAAGTAGGTGGAGACAATGCAATTAATACATTTTGGCAGTCAATATTGATACGTAAAATGAAGTTTTAATAGTTTAAGAGGAGGAGGAACGATAGGAGATGGACTTGTCAAATTGTAAGAAAAAAAATCATTAAAGATTGATTTGAACTTGAACAAACTTGAAATCTTTGAAAACCTCTTTGTATTGTCATAGCAGTTCTCTGTTTATTAAACTATATTGGCCCACTCCCTTTTAAAGTTATTGACCCACTATATTGGCCCACTCCCTTTTAAAGTTATTGACATTATTTGCTCCCACTAAGTTTTATTCTTTTCTGGGATTTAGTTTTAAACTTGATGTCAATTTTGATTTAACTTCATAGTTTGTAACACCTAATGTAGCCAGTAAAGGAGCAGAACTACTAGGTCAATTGCTATCAACAGCTAGATCAACAAGTTTGTAATGTTTTTTTTATTGTTACATGATCAAATTCTGTTGGTGTAATGTCTCGGCAAAGCAGTGATTTATTGTTACGACTACCAAGTTATCAGTGTAGATGAGTTTTATTATGTTCCATATGTGCAATGGTTGTTTGTTGGTACAATTTTCAACACGAAAATTGGTGACAGATTTGGATCAGATGCAAATTCAAATGTGAAGAATCTGAATCCCAACTCCAACCTGCCTATTTCTGATTTTAATGGCAGGCAATCCTGAGGGACAGGATTTAAATGTATTTGGAAAGGCAAGGGCTGATTATGGATAGTGAACATGGCTTTGTACATGGGAAATCATGTCTCACGAACTTGACTGAGTTTTCTTGAAGTAAAAAAGGGGATTGAGGGCAGAGCAGTGAATGCGATCTATATGGACTTCAGTAAGGTGTTCAACAAGGCTTCCTCATGGTAGACTGATTAGCAAGGTTAGATCACATGGAATACAGGGAGAGCTAGCCATTTAGATACAGCACTAGCTGAAGGATAGAAGACCAGGGTGGTGGTGAAGGGTTGCTTTTCATCATTTATATAAATGCTTTAAATGTGAACATAGGAGGTGTAGTTACTAAGTATGCAGATTACACAAATATTGGAGGTGTGGTGGACAGCGAAGAAGGTTATCTCAGTTCAATGGGATCTTGATCAGATGAACCAGTGGGCTAAAGAGTGGCAGATGGAGTGTAATTTAGGTAAATGTGAGGTGCTGCAATTTGGAAGGGCAAATGGTGGCACGACTTGTACACTTAATGGTGAGGTTCTGGAGAGTTGCTGAATAAAGAGACCTTGGAGTGCAGGTTCATAGTTCCTTGAAAGAGGAGAGTCGCAGATAGATAGGATAGTGAAGATGATGTTTGGTATGCTTTTCTTTATTGGTCAGAGCATTGAGTATAGGGGTTGGGAGGTCATGTTGCGGCTGTACAGGAAATTGGTTAGGCTACTTTTGGAATATTGCGTGCAGTTCTGGTCACTCTCCTACAGGAAGGATGTTGTGAAACTTAAAAGGGTTCAGAAAAGATTTACAAGGATGTTGCCAGGGTTGGGGGACTTGAGCTATAGGCAGAGGCTGAATGGGCTGGGGCTGTTTTCCCTGGAGCGTCGGAGGCTGAGGGGTGACCCTATAGAGGTTTATAAATTCATGAGGGGCATGGATAGGGTAAATAGACAGACAAGGTCTTTTTCCTGGGGTGGGAGAGCCCAGAACTAGAGGGGAAAACTTAAGAGACCTAAGGGACAACTTTTTCAAACAGAGGGTGGTGTGTGTCTTATGAGCTGCCAAAGGAAATGGTGGAGGCTGATATAATTACAATATTTAAAAGGCACCTGGATGGGTATATGAATAGGAAGGGTGTAGAGGGATACAGGCCAAGTGCTGGCCAATGGGATTAGATTAGTTTAGGATATCTGGTCGGCGTGGACGAGGTGGACTGAAGGGTCTGTTTTTGTGCTGTACATCTCTATGACTCTGACAGGAGACGAGAAGTTAAAAATTGCTGGTTCAAGAAATTAAGCACCATTCCTCTGACCTGTTGAATCTAGTTTCCTTTCTTGACCAATTCTTGCTGTCTGAAAAAAGTTGAGCAGGTGAGAAAACAAATGTGCAGTTTTTCAAGGAGGTGATCACATTTGTAGTTCAGATTGAGTCATCTAATGTGAAAGCTTTTTAAACTTCCATGTATCCATTATGGGAGTCATTGTATTTCTTTAAATTGCTGACCTTGTGATCTCTAGCTTTGCTGCTTATCCTCTTTGGTGAAATATTTCCTGGGCCCTTTTTAGTAACATGCACTGATTGACATTGCTACCGTCATTGCTTGTGTCTAGCAAGTTATGGGTACAATATTGGGTATGATAGCTACTTCTGTATAAGTCCAGGTAAGTGAAAGTATTTTGCTATTTTGTTCAATAAAAAGTAATTTGAAGTTATGTACAGTTTAAAATCCATGCTGATTTGTTGAAAATGTATTTGAATTATTTGGTTATTTTGTTTTTTAATTCATTCTTCACTCTTATTTAATATGTAACACTGTTGAACTGCAGACAACCAGTTTACGACGATAGTATGGCCTTGAAGTATTTGTACTGAATTTTAATGCATCTTAAATTTGATCAGCTGTATCAGTGGCTGTTTTAACATGAGCTGAATTTCGAAATGGCTGTCCTTTCTGACACCCTGCTACCACTGAATTAAGTGACAATGAAAATTGTGGCATTGTGGGAAAATCTGTGTCGTATTAAAGAATACATTCAGGCCTGGGAATCCTTTTTTGTTTGCTCACTAATAAGAGTTGCATTAATGCGATGTGGTGCACTACATTGATAAACATTTGCAATATCTTTGCATGTGGCAGCTTTATTCTAAATCATTAAGTACACCTAACTATATGTGTGCAGTATAAAAATCACTAATGGAATAAATTTTCCCTTTTTTACAGTTGAAAATAGTGAGCACTGTGACTTCACAATCTTACGAAACATGCTGATCAGGTAAGGCAGACACGTTTGACTGATCAGCAATTAGTATCTGATTTGTTCCTACAAATGTGGCTTCAGCCTGGTGTGACTTATTAAGCTCGGCCTTATTTTTGCCACATAGAAAAAGTGAAAATAAATATTTTGAATCAGTAGTGTTTGAAATTTGCCTCTGAAGTATCAACCAATATTAGAAGCGCAAGGTGTTCAACCAGATTTACATCAACATTTCTAAATGCATGTCAGTATGGTCCCTGTTTATTCCAAGCAAATCAACCCTTGTATGTTTTTGCTCTTGCACTGCTGCATTGTTTTGGGTGGCATGAATTCTCTCAGATGATCAAATCAACTTGACTTGGTAGCAGTGTTGTAACTTCGTTTCAACATCTGCAAATGTAATAAAAAGGGATTTTTAACTTATTGTAAATATCGCTGAATTGCAACAACAGCAAATTTATTTTTTCAAATAAAGCGCAAGGTTTTCTTTAAACTTGTTGTTCACTGAGTGAAATGGAAATCAAACTGTTTTGCGAATTATACTGCTCTCATTTTGTTGAAGTGTAGAAATTAAGAGGACTGGAAAAGATGATTCTGCCAACCCAAGAGTTCAAATGCAGTTTGTTGACCTGTATCCTCCATTTGATTTTCTTGCCAAATGAATGTGCCAGACAGGCATGAAATTACTGCGCTGTCCATTCCATACATTCCTTATTTAACCTTTGAACATCTGACCTCACCACTCAGAGCTGCTCCCAAGATCCATCCCAGGCCTCGTTTTCATACCACTACCAGATTAAGCTATTTTTTAGGGTTGATTCTGTCCACTTTTTTTTTTTCTTAAGGTTTTTTAAATATTTGAAGATTCATTTGTTATCTATCTTTTGCTCTTTGTGAGCAAGCTCTGTTAACTTAGTCTGTGGTAGATTGGGCATCTGACATTGGGTAACCAGTGGGTAGCTCTTTGCATCTGCAGTAACAGGATGTCCTTCCTGGAGTATTAGTGAGAAATACACATGATGCTCCCCAGAGCCACTGAGCTCCAAGTTGTCCTGTTATCATGTACTTTGTCCTACCATGCTAAGTTGATTGGTTCCACAAGTTCACAATTCACAAATCCTTTACTATATCCTTGTAGACTAGCACATAATTTATAGTTTCAATGTTATTGGTTCCCAGTCTCATTTATTGTTCCACAGAGACATTAAAGTTTGCAGCATTGAAAATAGAAAATTCTGAAAATATTCAGACCTGTCAGCATCTATGGAGACAGAAACAGAATTAATATTTCAGTTTTTAATGACTTTTCAAGAAAGCTGGAAAACTGAGTTTTAACAAGTTTTAAGGAAGCTCAGGTGTTGGAAAAATGTGGAGAAAGGAGCGAAAGGGAGGGTCTGTGAACTAACTGACAACATGGAAGTGGTGTAAGGCAAAAGATGGTGAGACAAGGAATCAGAAGATGGGAACCAGAGAAGGTGGAAATCAGAATAACATAATCAACACCGACAGCTGCTGCCCAAAACAAAAATCAGTTATCTGAAAATTTATTGAACTCTTTGTAAAATGTAAAAGGGTTGTGAAGTACCAATTTGAAATGAGATGTTGCTCTTCAAATCAGCGTTCAACTCCAGAACATTACAGTTGCAATTTTTAAAAGACATTTGGATAGACACATGAATAGGCAAGATTCAGAGGGATATGGGCTAAAAGCAAGGAAATGGAAGAACTTTAATTTGGGAAACTTGATTGGCATAACCGTAAGGGTCTGTCTCACTCTGACTGTATGATTATGCCTGTAATTCAGAGTGGAACATAGTTAACATGGGTTATTGAGAGCTATGGATTAGGTTCGAGTTGAATGGAGGGCAAAGGGCAATTAACAAATCTGTACATGTTCACTCAGTATTGAGAAAATGATATTTTCAGCACTGAGTATAGTAAATGAAACTTTGGACCATGCACAAATAAATCACCTTTAACAGAGTATTTGGGACCTGGGATAATAGGCTTAGTTTCTCCACCTATTTCTGCAATATCTTGAGTTTGCCCTTTTGTACTTTCCCTAACTACTACACCACGGTATTTATATAAAACCTATTACAGGTACTTCCTGTTTCCAGTGCTGATGAGGTCATCAACCTTTGATATTAATCCTGTTTCTCTCACTGTAGGTGGTAGTTTCAGTATTTCACATTTCCAGCACCTATGGTGTTTTGCTTATTTTAAAACATAAGAGAATACCATTGAGGTCATGCCATTTCTTTGCCAGGCTAATCCAACTGCCCCTGACCACCTGAGTGTTTTCTATTTCTCCTTCAAAAACCTAGTACAGTCTTTACTTTGAAGCAGCATTGGTCACTGGTCCACCCAATTCCTGTTGTAATGCATTCAGTGCTCCAACAACCATTGACTCCCAAATTAGGAGAAATGGGTGCTGCTTTCGTTATTAAAACTACTGTTCAAAAAACACATTGCACTTCAGAGTTTTTAGTTTCTCAAAGCAGCTTTCCAGTTCCTCAGCATGCTCATCATTGTTGAAAACCTGTCTCCCATCCGATTGTTGCTTGAAAATCTTGGTTGTTTTATCTCTGAACTTCTAAATTTTTGACAACTTAAAAACAATTGTATTGCTGGTAAATGGCAACTCAGTACTCACTTTCTGCTATTCTGCTCTCCATAATCAGTAATTTTCTTTAATGTTTGATGGGTTGTGGGTGTCATTGGCATGTATATCTATTCTTAATTACTACAAATAAGTTTCTTACTAGGCCATTTCAGAGGCATTTAGTCACACTGCTGAGAGTCTGGAGCCTAGGTTGCCCATACTAATAGGAATGGCAGATTTTCTTCACTAAAAAACATTAATGAATCAGATGAGATTTTATGAAAATGGCAGTTTTGTTTACACCATTGATGAAACAGTTTGAGTGCCCTAAATTTACATTAGGCCAAATGCTATGCTGAGATTTGAATCCCTAGGCCATTATGCTGAACCTCTGGATTATTAGTCCAGTAACACTGGGTAGCATGGTGGCTCAGTGGTTAGCACTGCTGCCCCACAGCACCAGGGATCCAGGTTCGATTTCAGCCTTGGGTGATTGTCTGTGTGGAGTTTGCACATTCTCCTTGTGCCAGTGTGGGTTTTCTCTGAGTGGTACGGTTTCCTCCCATCGTTATGCAGGTGTGGTGGATCGGCCATGCTAAATTGTTCATAGTGTCCAGGGCTGTGCAGGCTCGGTGGGACGCCATCGGAAATGCAGGATTATGGGGGTGGGGGGGGGGGGGTCTGCTTGGAATGTCTTTGGAGGCTCTGTGTAATGGGTCGCATGACCTGCTTCCACACTGTGTGGATTATGATTGTCACTGTATCCCTATCCTTTGAGCATATAAATAATTATTAATCTATCTAAGTACCTTTCGTAGCCAATCATTGCGTTTCTCCCAAAATCTCCTTAAAGTTACCCCTTTGACCATATGTTGGTACTCATGTGTTCTGTATCTCTATAGTTTCTTGTTAAGTTGGTTTTGTAACACTTATTAGACCCATGGAGCATTCTACTTTGTAAAAGGTGCTATGTTAATAATACTTGTTGCTGGACAGAATCGCCTGTTATTTTTAGTCACACATAGCTATCAGAGTTCTAACATCCTTGGCCCACTTACCCTGATGTGTTCATACTGAGGTGTTTCTCACGAGTCTCCAGAATTTTCTCCATGATGATATGTTGGACTCCTATCATTTGTCATTTTCAGGCCAGTCCTGTAAAAATCTCACATACATACAGCATTCCATTCACTGTTGTCCTTGTTCTGACAGTTACTTCAACATCTTTCAACAGCCAGTTTCATTGGCAGCTTTTTCTGTTATCCATTCAGTCTTTATTATCCATGCATTCAACACAGCTTACATCACACCTTGTTCGCAATTGCCATGCCCTTCAAATTCTGTCCTTGTTCCTCTTTTCTCAGGGGCAACATCACAAAATCCTGTAATTAACAGTACAGAAATGTTTTACATTTCTTTTCCTGACTGCTTGTCATTATATCCCTGTTCGAGTTTAAGATAGTCATTACCCTTTGAGCCTTGCTATTTATCAGTTCTAACTAACAACTATTAGGGATGACTTCCCTGTAAAATGCTCCAATATTCTGATGGCATGTTGCTGCTATAATATTCCGATATGTTTGATTGCACTTTTATTCTGGAACCCTGCCATTGTACACTGAATTAACTCCATTTGCACTTGAAGCATCAGTTTTGCAAATATGATTAAAGATAATGTTCAGATTTAACCATCTCATGAAAGCATCATGCTTGAAGTACATCTCATTATAACATTGCATAGCTTTCCATACATTACTGAATTTCAACAAGAGCACCGACTACCCCTTAAGGCCTCAAGAATATCAATTGATATTAGGAACTCAACTCCACTGGTGGAAATGACATTAAACAAATTTGACAAGTCCAGTCAAACACTATAACATGCTGTGGTGATCTAATATGATCAGTGCCACCCATTGGGAGTAGTTCAGTAACAACCTATGCAATTTCATGCACCTGTTGAGAACTTTTGACATTTGGCAGCCATGCATACAGTTTAGTGTCTGTAAACTAATGTTCATTGTGGTCTTGGAAATCCAAGTCATTTTATACTTCACTCTGTCTTGACAAAATGAAATATCACCACAATCTCGTTTGCAAATTTTGATGTCAAAAGCAAATTTTGTTGAGTCTTGTTCACATATTTTCCAGTACCTTTTTCCTATCTAACACTTTGAGATCCTTTTGATTTCAGATGGTAAGAATAATAGCTTCCAGTTAGGTAGGAGGAAATACTACCAGTCTTCCCTATGCTATCCTGCATGTGGCATATTCCCAATTAAGTGGCCAACTGGTGAAGCTTTTGAGCAGGATCTGCTTGGGGATTAAATGCTGCTTCATCCATATTCCAAGAACGAAAAGATAATGCAGTCCCTCAATCACTTTATTGCTCTAACTTGGACTCTAGTGTCCTTACCAAGGAACTATATTCCAAATTTGGTCTCTTACAAAGCTTGTGTTTGATTGTCCCATCAGCCCAAATATTTTGTTCAATTCTACTATTTTAACAACTGCGTAACTCTGTGTGGCGTAATGAAAATGGCAGTCTTTTATTACACAAACCAAAAATAAAACAATATTGTCATAAGCATTCTTAAGGGGAAATTCCCCTTTCTTTGAGGTGCACACCTGAACATTTACAAAACAAAGTGCCTTTGGTATCCTTTAACTTGGCAAGCACCTTCTGCTGTTACATGTGAGCACCCAATTACCCTAAATCCAACATGGTATCTTAATGACACACAAGTTTGGAATAGCTTCTTTGAAAGATTGTATGCAAACAATAAGAACAGCTGAAGTATGTAATTTTTTGCAGTTTGTTGTTAGTAACATTGATTCTCAATGTAACAGCTCAATTCCCACCCCACCCCCACCCCACCCCCACCCCACCATCAACTCACAATGTGTGATCACTGCACAAAGCATAAATTACTGGAAACTGCATCCACCAATGACAAGTTTGCAACTTTTATCAGATGTCTGAACAGGTTCAATTCGTTTTCCCTTGCAATTCATGTGGTGACTTCAGCTGATAATCATAATGGAAAGAGGCAGGGTCCCTTGAATAACAGCTTGAAGGTGTGTTGTGTAGGTAAACAAATTGAATTGCAGAAAAACAATGTGAAAGCAACAAAAATCCTGGTATCAAATATCATTTAAAGTATTTAAGATAATCAGTTATTTCTATTCGTGGCCTTAAGAGAGCCTTTGTGATTATTTTTATTCTGTATTTGAATTTCCAGCTTTTTAATGGACTATCATCTTTGACAAAGCTGGGTGTTTATTGGCAGCTGTTAGTTTTGTGAGATCACTTTGGTCAGCTACATGTGTTTGCATTCTCTCACCAATAATACGTTTTTTATTTCAGAACTTCAAAAGCTGTCAAGTATGCCACGTATGTCAATACATAAGATACTTGAGTAATGTTAGATCCATTTTGATCTATATTTGAAGAGTGGTTATCAAAACACAAGGGATTTTGGCACTTGTTCTACTTTCTCTTACCCCTGCCCTCCCCCCCCCCCCCCCCCCCCCCCCCCCAAAAAAAAACCTCAGGTATTCCAGAACAGGAAAAATGACTACGTTGCTGGCATTTTATGTTAGTGTTGAAAGAGAAGAGGTGGACCTACTTATGTTGCTGAAGATCATATGCAATAGAAAAGTTCTACTAAATTCAAATTGAGGAATTGACATTGTATGGGGCTTTGTTGAGACCACACCTAGAGTATTGTAGAATCATACAGCACGGAAACAGACCCTTTGGTCCAACTTGTCCACGCCAACCAGGCATCCCAATCTGACCTAGTCCCAATTGCCAGCATTTGGCTCATATCTCTCTAAACCCTTCCTATTCATATATCCATCTAGATGATGTGTTAATCTTGTAATTTTGTTCTTTCCCACCACTTCCTCTGGCAGCTTGTTCCATATGGGCATCACCCTCTGCGTAAAAAAGTTAGCTCGCATGTCCTTTTTAAATCTTTCCCCTCTCACTTTAAAGTTATGCCCTCGAGCTTTGGACTCCCCCATCCTTGGAAAAAGACTTCGGCTATTCGCATTCCTCATGATTTTATAAATCTCTAAGATCACGCTCAGCCTTTGATGCTCCCGGACAAAAAGCCCCAGCCTATTCAGCCTCTCGCTGTAATTCAAACCCTTCAGTCCCAGCTGCATCTTGTAAATCTTTTCTGCACCCTCTCAAGTTTAACAATGTCCTTTCTCTCAAGGGCTACCATATTTGTAAGCAATATTCTAAAAGTGGCCTCACCAATGTCCTGCATAGCTCTAGCATGATGTTCAAACTCCTCTATTCCAAGTTCTGACCAAAGAAGGCAAGTGTGCCAAACACCACCTTCATTACGCTGTCTCTGTGCAACTGCGCTCTCCAGGAACTGTGCATCTGAATCCCTAGATCTCTTTATTTGGCAACACTCCCCAAGGCCCTATTTCGTGGAATAGTCCTGTCCTATTGTATACAGTTTTGGCCTTGTGAAGGGAGACGCTCTGTTTAGAACTAATTCACTGGGGTTTCATAGAATGAAGGGAGGCTTGTATAGAGGCTTGGAAAATTCTCACATGACTGGACAGGAAGGATGTTCCTGCTAATGGGAGAGTTCAGAACCAGGAATCATGGTTTAAGGATAAAGGTTAGGCCAGTTAGGATCAAGATATGGTTGCATTTCTTCACTCAGAGGTGGAACGCTCTGCAACTGAAAGTTGAAGATAATAAATATTTTCAAATAGGGATATCATGGATCTTTGGGCGAAAGGAATCGAAGGGTATGGAGAGCAAATGGGAACTGTGTATGCAGTTGGTTGATGACAGTCATAACCATACTGAATGGGGAGCAGGTTCGTTGTGTTTAATAGCTCCTCATTCTATTGTCTATGTTTTTGAGTTTTATTTTTTCAATGTATTTTACTCAATGATGTACTAGGAAAATTAATGTTTTTACATACATTTTACTTTCCATTCTAAACTACACCCCCTCCTTTTCTGGTTAAATATGTGAAACTAATTGAAGTGAAGCCTGACTCCATATCTTGTATTGATTCCACATATATTTTGATAATGCAGTTGTAAAATTGTGGCAATAGGTTCCTGCATCATTAGTAAATTAAAAGATCAATGAGTCATGACATTACCACTGCAATCATTTTTAAGCATGTTTTCGTGTGATGTGTCTAGTGAAGATCACATGCATTATTATCTAATTATTCTTTACACTGGTGGAGTTGTGTGCAAATGTTGTCTGTTCAATTCTCAATAAGCCACAGTTGAATCTTGTAGACCAGGTTGTTTTCTGTACTTTGCAAATGTTTAATGAGAGTTTCTCCTTTTTTTAATCAGGCTGGGGAAAATGAGCAAAACTAGAAATGGGTGTAAGAAATTGTGTCACAATTTTATCATTCAAATTTAAACCAAGATTTTAACCCTACTATTTAAAAAGCTGATTGGGTTCTAACCAACTTCAGTATACTGATCTCAGTGTGAAGGAACATGTACCATTGTAATAATCAAAATTGGGGGAAAAAAACTAAATGAATCGATGTATCTGTTTTCAATCATTTGCTTTCAGGATGTCTGTGTAATGCAGAATCTTAGATCTTAACTTTTTTTTTAGATTCTTCGAAGGAGGGTTCACAAAGTATTAATTCCTTAATCCTTTAACTGACTTAGGAATGCAGCTTTTCATTTCTTGCATAAATTGAATTTGGTCTTGAACTCCTTAATTTTTTCCACGGTTTGATGAAGCTCAGATAATGGATTTGGAGTAGAAATTAGACTCTTATAGGTATCTGTTTCTTTTGGTGAAAGATTTTCTTTTTTAATAAAAATAAACACATTCAGTGAGTCCTTCTATGACAGTGGTTACATCCAGCATTTGTCCGAAAACAAACAGGTGACTATAGAACCCTGTCTTGTTAATGGAAACATGTTTGTCCTACAGGGTTTTGACAAGTAAGGTAAACTTTCATACCTCCCTGATACTAGGGTTAGTGATGTTTCAGAGCAGCTAAAGGGCACCTGGAGGGTCAGGGCAGACAGCCAGGGTTCGCGGTACATATTATGCAAATAACTGAAAGAAAATGAATAATTCTCGGCCAGTTAGTCTGATATTGGTGGGGAAAATGCTGGAGTCCATTATCAAAGACTTCATAGCAAAGAACTTGGGAAAATAGTGGCTATATCAGACAGTTAACATGGATTTACGAAAGGGAAATCGTGCTTGACAAATCTACTGGAATTCTTCAGGGATGTAACAAGTAGAGTTGATGAAGTGGATGTGGTTTATTTGCACTTGCAGAAGGATTTTGAGAGAGTTCCACCAGAGATTAATGTTTAAAATTCAAGTGCCTGAGTTGCAGTGTACTGAGATTGATAGAAAAACGATAAACAGTCAGGGAAGAGTGTGAATGAACGAAAATGATCTAGGCAAGGGATCTAAATGTAATGTCTCCGAATTTGCAGATTCCACAGAACTCTGGAAGGGTGAGCTGTGAGGAGGATGCAGAGATGGTTCAATGAGACATGGAAAAGCTGAGAGAGTGGGCAAATGCAGAAGAATTTGGATAATTGGGAGGTTGTCCACTTTGGTCGTAAAAAGAGTAAGGCAGACTATTAGATAATATGAACTGAGAGGAGAATGTGTAGTGAGACCTGGTGCCAGTTGCTCAAAGTAAGTTTGCAGGTACAGCAAGCAGTGAAGGAGGCAAATGGTATGTTGGCTTTCCTAGTGAGAGGAAGTACAGGAGCAGGGATGTCTTTCTGCAACGGTATAGGGCCCTGTTGAGCCGACTCCTGGAATATTGTGTGTAGTTTTGGTCTTCTGATGTGCAGAAGAGTTTTCCGGCCAAAGAAGAAGTGCAGCCAAGGTTTACCAGAGTGATTCCTGCGATGGCACAACTCAGACAAAGGCAAATAGGATCAGTTAGGACTAAGTTTTCTCTAGTTTAGCATCTCATAGAAAAGTCTACATTTTGAACAGGATGAGACAGGGTAAATGCAGGGTAAATCCGTGGGTCAGAACTAAAAGGTACAAGGTTCATCATTTTGGAGGAGGAGAAATTTCTTCACCCAGAGAGTGAAGAGTCCGTAGAGTTGCTGAACTGTTTATTTCAAATTCCACATTCACAAATGGGAATTTCGGAACTGGAAAATGAGAATGATCCTGGTGTAATGTAAAAGTTTGTATATTTTACTGTGCTCCTTTGGTATAATGGTTTCTTCAATTTAAATTGTTCTGAGCGTGGAAAAACGAGAGCAAGCAAAAGCACCCTTTGTTTGCATTTTGAAAACATTTTATTAGCAACTATTCTTGAGCTTTGAAGCATGACTTATCAAATCTAAGCGCCTCAGGTAAATGTCACCTAGGGAATCTCTATGGATTAGTTTGAACATTAATTTATTTTGGCAATGTATCAAAAATAGGAGTTTAGAACCAAGTCTCCTTTTTCAAAAGCTGACTTGTTTAGAAAGGAACAGGCACTCTATGCTACAGTCTTGTATTCTTTGTTTCATAAGTTTGGAGACTGCAATGCTACTTGTATTCTGCTTCAGTGTTACGAGAAAGAATAGAGTGACGAATGTGCAGACTTATTTCTATTCTTCTGTGCAAGATCAACTCTCTGCCAATTGTAGCATAAAGATTTGATTATTGGATGGCTGTCAACCAGTTGGTGCTGCATCTCTGCATACAAAAGGAGTGACTGTGTCTGTGAAAGATGCTGTGAAAAAGCAGATTTGTGCCAGCCCTCTGGAGGTTAGTTACACAGTTGTCATCTTGCACCTGATGTGCAAGCTGTTAGGAGCAACCTATGCTGTTTGTCTTTTTTCTTTGAATGCACATTTTGTGTGAACTAGTTTTCATTCAAATGTACTTACAGCCTGAAGGGTTGTTGATGTTAAGATATAGTCATACCTTTTTAAAGTTTAGACATAAAGATGATTTTATGATCACAGGCTGGAGGTTGGTGGAGAGGGCACAGATTGGTGAAGCTCCTGTTGCTATCCAAATTCTAAAGTTTTGGCAGTTTCACCATATTGATTTTTCTCAACATCCTAGCTTTGAAATTCACTCAACCCTGAGATTTATTACAGAAATGGATTTTAAAATGACATGTAGTTCTTTAGATAAACAGCTTAAATTGAAGCAGACTTGCATTAGGAATCTATTAAAATTGTATTCAGTAATATTTTTGATTAAAGGTTATCAAATGAAGTATTTGGTCACTTGGCCAAATATTATCCATTACTGTAATGCTGATGATGAAACTTGATTGAAACAGTGTTCAGAGCTATGTGAATTGTCTGCTGACTTGTGTAACCTCTGTTTTTCTCTGTCTCCGCAGAACTCATATGCAAGATCTGAAAGATGTAACAAACAATGTTCACTACGAGAACTACAGGAGCAGAAAGCTGGCTGCAGTCACATATAATGGTGTTGATAACAATAAAAACAAAGGACAGTTGACCAAGTAAGAAAGTACTTTCCATCCTCTTTTACTGTTTTAGGCTTTTACTCAACCCTTCAGCCTCTTTATACCAAGTAAGTGGTGGTCATCAAAACTACTAAAACATTTAAAAGTTTTCTATATGTTTCAAGAAAATACTTACTATTTAAACATTATGTTTCAGCCAGCAAGCATCTGAAATCCTTGTACAATCTGCTGTGCTTAAAATGCTTTGCTTTGTTCTACATCCGCAAGAAGCACTTGGCTTCCCAAAAGTTTGTGTTCTGAACTGATGGAGTGGAGTTTTCGGTTCTGTAATAATGAATAACGGTTGTGGGTGCTTTAAAATATTTAACAAACGAAGAATAGGCAACAATCAGTTCAATGTTCATAGGTCTGATTTATCTCTTATGTAAGAAAAGAATTGTCATTATTTGCTTGTACCTATATTGTTTATCTGTGTTTAGTTAAGGTCTGGAGTTGTTTTTCAAAGATGGGATGTGAGGTAATATTGAGAGATTTGGAACTCGGATGCATAACTATTTTGGTCTGCACAGAAAGTCAACTCTATATTACTATCCCAAACCAATGACATATTTAACCATTTTCTTCTGTACTTGCCCATGCCATGCAATTGACCACAACCAAGTGAATGGCCAGACAATTTCTAGATCAATGCAGATATGGTGCGAATGGGTTGGACCAAAGGGTCTGTTTCTATGCTATATGATTCTACACAATCTATATCATTCAACAGTGAATGCATGAGATCAGCTTGTAGTGATGCTTGATTTGATTTAGAATTATTAAGCCTTTATACTTGGATTTGCTGGCAGGACTGCGAGCAATTGCTTGTTTTGTGGGAAATTAGAGTCAAAGTGTCATAGAAATGTACAGCACGGAAACACACCTTTCGGTCCAACCCGTCCATTTTGACCAGATATCCCAACTCAACCCAGTCTAGTCCCACCTGCCAGCACCTGGCCTATATCCCTCCAAACCCTTCCTGGTGGAAATGAGCACAGTGTTTAGCTATTGTCATTTGACTTTGTTTTTTAAACTTTGACTTTGAAATTTCTTAATCAGCTAATTTCTTTGTGGTTTTAAGACCATGTGCATTTCAACTAATTGTTCTCGGGCTATCATTTAAGAATTGTTTTCCTGGCCCATGTTTTTCACCATGTTCTATCACATGACTGGTATAAAGGAAATACACATTTTTAAAAACATGGAGTTTGAAGACAGTATTTCTCAAGATACCTGTTATTTCAAAAACTGAAATGGTAAAAGAATATAGAATAATTGAAATGTTCTTGAATTTAATTGCTTTCAAAATCTGAAGACTGCTTTTCAGCTTAAACCTTAAATTGAGTGCACTGTTCAGAAGAAATACTGTCTTTGTAAAGCTGAAATAAGTTGTTCAAACATTAGGACTTTGAGTCAAGAAATTTGGAATGTAAAGTGATTGTGAATAAAGTTGACCTGTGCCAACTTAGTCAGAATACCTGTGCTGTGCAAGGTAATATGTTGCAATTGAATGTCTACTGTCGGCTAAATATGATAAGTAGTATTTCAGAACAAGTAATGCTGCTTAATAAACCTCAGGTTTATTCAGGACTGTGAAGAATAGGCAGTCAGATATTTGTCTTTGTCCTGTTTTATTTCTTGTCCAGCTGATTAGTTTTGTAAACAATTAATGAGGCTAATAGCTGAAGAGCCATTCATTTTTATTTTTGTCACTGGCTCACCAAATAGTGAAACTTGATTTTCACATGATAGCTGAGCATTTTATGTCTTGCAAAGCAAAAACTCACCAAATAATCATATTTTAAATTCTTTAGCCAATTCAGTTAGTTTCAGTTCGGGGTAAGGTCAAAGGTGGACAGTTCAAATTATAGTTGGATACCTTGCATATCATGGAAATTTCTGAATATTTATAGATTTGTATTGGATGTCACACATTTGAGCCACTGAATGAAATTGCACAATATCCAATTTTTAAATGTTCTATTTCATCTTTATAACTTCTCCATGTAATTTAATGCAAATCTGTATTTTCCTCATCCTAAGTGTCTGTGTATCTGTTTCTCTTTTTAGATTTGACACAGTTGAAGGCATGTAAGTGGTTGTTTAAATTATTTGTAAGAATGTCCCAATACATTTTAAGCAAGAACTTGAATTTCAGTTCCATTGGATGCAAAAGTCTTGTCTCGCTGACATCAAGTGGGGATTTCTTTGTTATCATCACAATGTAGCCTTAATTTTAAAAGCACTGTTTGTTCCAAAAATGTATATTATTGCCAAAAATTGGTGAATGATTGATTGAAATGTCTGGATGTAATGCCTAAGATGTAAAAGTTAACTTAAATATTTGTCTTCAAACTGTGTGATAGAATTATGTTAGACAGAAGTTTATAAGTTTGATTTTTATAATTCAGCAATGATATTTTTGGAGCAGTATTCACAGCACATGTTCTTGCTAATTAAGCATTTTTTTTGTAAATGTATGGGTGATTGATAGGAAAGATGAAAATAATTCCATGCATAAATGCTTGTATGTATGATCTTGAACTGCGTTTTGCTTCCCTCTGTTTAGACAGTTAAACCAGTTCTGTTTGGAGTGGAGGCCAGCCAATTGTCTTATTTCTTGTGGTGTAGCAGTGCCAGGCACTTATTCTTTTCTCTTTTCACTTTTTGTTCATTGGAAGTAAGGTGTAAATGGTGTTGCGATCATTATGATTGATATTAATGAATCAGCTTATGATTGCATCCTTCTGATGGCTATCTAGGAGAAATGGAAGCTGGTGACTTTAACTAAAGGATATAGGGTAATGTCGTACCCCAGCAGTGTTCTACAGTAAAGCAGAATAACTTCTTTTGACTGCTGGTACCATCAGTATACTGATCTTGAAACTTAATGATTTCTGTCGGGATGACTGGGATATTTTTCTTCAAGATTCTTCTGACTGGTTTTGCATTTCGTTTTGCCTTTTTTTTAATTTCCCTAGGTATCGAGCACTTGGCTTTGGAAATCCTGTGATTTTATTGATGTTTAGCTTTGCAATCACTGGCATCCGAGTCGACTTTTTGGCAATTTTTTAAAAATTGAGTGCTTCTGAATGTGTGTGAGATCTAAATGTGCAAATATGGAGATGGGTGTCTGCAGTACTACGCGTTCAATGAATGCTTTAGAACACTTGTCTTTCCTTTTCTCTCTCCATCTAATGAAAATATGTCAGTCAAGAACTTTGATACTGAAGAGAGTTGAGCTTAGCTGTACAAGTATTAAATTTCCTGTTGAAATAGGTATTAATTGGACCTTCTCTCTGGAATGTTTTGCCCCAGTTTTGAGATACTTCATTCCATGTCTAATCAATGAGTAGCTTAATTGGTAAAATCAGCTGCATGAACGGTACTTCACTCAAGGGCAAAAACACTACACTTATTTGTAGTGTTTAAAGGAAGTCTTCCTAGATTTATAACAAAAGCTGGAGCTGTTAGCATAAATAACTTGAGGAAGCCTATAAGTAAACTAAATTGTCAGTCTCAGCATTCATGTACTTACGTAATGTATTCAAAAGGGAAAATGTCCCTCTATCCTTGAGCTTTTCATCTTGATTTAATAGATGTAGGGACAGTGATTTCTACAGAGATGTGAAGACGTCATTGTTATTCCATTTCTCTAACTTTTAAATTCAACATTTAGATGATATGGAGATCATTTGATTGCATTGATGTGTTTATGATGAGTTTGGGACACCTCAAACTGAAAACAGTATTTTCAAATCTGATGTGCCTGTATTATACGATGTGGAACTTATTCATGAATCCTTTTTACTGATTGTAGAAGCCCTCTGGCCCAAATGGAAGAAGAACGGAGAGAACATGTGGCAAAGATGAAGAAAATGGAGATGGAAATGGAACAAGTCTTTGAAATGAAAGTCAAGGAGAAGATTCAGAAGTTGAAAGATTCTGAGGCAGAGGTATAGAATAGTTTTAATTTTCTGACATTTGTATTCGTGGATTTCAAAATAGTCACTGCTTATGATGTAGCAGTGTGTGATCACTTCACATTCTGAAGTATTGATTGGTTAACTAGGCAAATCCCATCAGCCTGCTGGTACAGCAATTAATTGGGGCTCATAGTTGGAAGGGGGAGGGAAACAGCTTTGTTACTCTGCAAATTCCAGCAGCAAGTGTTTGAACTGAGTAGCAAAGTGAACAGTTTCTCAAAACTTGTTCCTTCATCCTTCCCCCTGCAGTGAAATATTGCTGTTTCATCCTCATCTGAGCAGAGTATGGAATGAGCACTACATTAATGGCTTGACATGGGTGCTGAAGGCAGCAAAGTATTGTAATGAGTATAAGAAATAGCAGGGACACCACTTCAGGGACAGTGATTTGAAGACACTTTAATGTAGTTGCTTTGTGTCTTCTAGCTCCAGCGACGCCATGAACAAATGAAGAAGAATTTAGAGGCACAGCACAAAGAACTTGAAGAAAAACGTCGCCAGTTTGAAGATGAGAAGCAGAATTGGGAAGCTCAACAGCGCATTCTGGAGCAGCAAAAACTAGATTCCACTAGGTAGAACCTCTCCTCACCTATCACATTCTTGATTCTGAAAAAAATGCATTGATTCACCAGTTTTGGACTTAAGTAATGGTAATGCCAGTGCTTGGAGCCATAGCTATTTATAGCACCTATGGAGGGCTTTCAGTACATTATCTTCTGCCTGTTTGTTACAGCAAACCAAAAATAACCCAACTGCCTCATCTTTCCTCATAGTCATCCATTGTTAATTGTTAGATTAAATCTAAGCTGCTAACAATCTCTACATATGAATAAATATCTCCCTATACTTATTTTAATTTTGTTTCCACATCATTCACTTCAAGATCACACGCTTTCCTGTTCCCTCAAATTCTTCATAATTTAGCTAAAATTCTAACTAATCTAATCCTAGTCATAGTTCCAGTGAAAGAATTTTCTCCACCTTCAAAACTCTCCCGATCACTATGGTTATCTTCTCTCTCACAGTGGTGCTGTTAACATTTTACACTACTGCTCAAAATGCACAGGGTGATGGGTGAAATGGTGTCTCCAAAATGCCCTGAAAAATTCACTCATGGGATAACCAATCAGAGAAAAGTTGCCTCAATAGAAGGAATTGACAGAAATGGTGAGGAGCTGCTTCTGTCATAGGATTCTCTCCCCTGTTTGCTGATGACTTGTAACAAATGCAGGAGAGAAGCAAGCAGCCTGTAATGGGGTCGTGAGCAGTTGGAGCATGTGCCAACTAGGGCATGTTGTGGGAGAAACTGGGAGCAGGTTTTGGGAATGGGAAGGACCCGGCTGCTAAAGAAATGGAAGGAATGCTGAGAGAGGGAGATACTGCAAGAGGTTTGTGTGTGACTGGGAGGGCAGGTGTGGGAGAAAACGAGACTTCAGAGATAGACTGGGCAGGCAAGAAGACTGTAAGTGGGTGAGATGGGGAGAAGCAGCAAGACTGAAGTCAGTGGCATGGGTGAGATTGTTGGCTGTAAAGGTAAAAGTATATTTTAAATGTGGCAACAAAGAACACTCAACAAACTGAGTCAGGAATACTTAAGATCACTGAGTTAAAGATTTGTAAATGAATGTGATATCTCCAGCTTCAGGATGTTCAAGGGCTATCATATGAGATAATATTATGGATGCTAATGTCATGAACATTTCGTCAGTTGTCACATTTAAATCAGAAGTGCAGTAAGAATGGTTTATGCCATTGAGAGACAAAAGCTGTGACCTCACTGATCGGGAGGGTGTTTAGGATTATGACTTTTTGTGTGTAAATGTATATTAGTCTTTTTTTGGAGGGGAATGGGAAGCCTTTGCTAACTGACACCTGTGGACTTGTACCAACTTAAATACTATGTCTAGAAAATTGCTGCTGAGAGTGTTGAGTTTAACTTTAATGGAGAGTTGATAATTATGCAGGATATTGAATTCTTGTCATTTTGCTTGAGTTAGAATACAGTGCTGCACACATCAACACATTTACCAGTGCGTCATGTTACCATATGACTATCACATAAGAGTTAGTGCGGGTGAAATGTTTTGTGCCATGATGGTCTCACTGTTGCTTAAACGGCCTGCCTTTTATCAGCTTCCAAAACTGCGCACAATGTGAAACTGTAACCTAATCATAAATGACGATGCTTGCAGTGTCTGAGAATGGACGCACTTTTCTGGCAAACCCTAATTTCACTTCGGTGAACTCTGAAAATGACTGTGGCTCACTACTGTGAATTTCCATTTACAATTCTCAAACAATTTCTTCGATAAGATGACATTGGCTTTAGTCTTGTACTATTCCCCAATACTTGAACTATTACAAATAGCACAATAACAGGCTGTAGTCCAATAGGTTTGGCAGCACAGATAGAGGCCATTTGACTCATGTGTTAACTACCTGACGAAGGAGCAGCACTGCAAAAGCTCGTAATTCCAAATAAACCTGTTGGACTATACCTGGTGTTGTGATTTTTAACTTTATCCATCCCAGTCCAACATTGGCACTTAGACATCATATTACAAATTCTGGATTAGTGGTGCTGGAAGAACACAGCAGTTCAGGCAGCATCCAAGGATCTTTGAAATCGACGTTTTGGGCAAAAGCCCTTCATCAGGAATAATACAATTCGAGTGGCAATTCCTAACTTTGTTCAGCAAAGTACAATCTCCTGGAAGAAAAGCAGATTACCAGCGGAATCATTGACTTTTATACAACTGACTCTAAAATCTGCTGCCCAGTAATGAGCCAAGGTGCAGTAAAGTACTTTCCTGCAATTGTTCCCTCTTTTGTACTTAAGACAGCAGCAGGTAATGTGGGTTATGTTGGGTATTTGGTAGCTTGTCAAGTTACTGATGTTTTTGTGGGCTTAGAATATTAGCTGCCTTTGACCATGAATGAAAGAAGAAGGATAGACATCTATTTATATTGTATCTTTTAGTAACCTCAAGATATCCCAAAGAGTATGCATAAAGGTGTAGTTATTGTGATATTGTTGAAAACACATCACAGCCAATTCATACAAGATAAGATTCCACAGATAATATTTGATGAATCAGTCTGTTTCAGTGAGATTCAGAATGAGGAATAAATATTGTCCAGGATATTGTAGAGAACATGTCAGTTCTTTTAAACAGTGTTAGACAATGCTTTAGATCCTCTATGTGCATGTGAGCCTTGGTGCAGCACTCCCTCAGAACTAGCCTCGACCATCAACCTGATTCCTGGAGTTCAAGGCCCAACAGTGGACCTGAACCCCTTGACATGCTGACTCTGTGGCAAGAGTGTTACTTGTGTGACTCCCACATAATGGTAGTCTGATCCCCACAATGCCCCTGATTTCTGACGATAGTTGCTGGTTAACAGCCTGATCCCCACCAACGTCCTGAGGTACTGAACTAGATATTTTCTAATTAACCTATATAGAGATACATCTCGCACCACTGGGGCAGGTGGAATTGAACCTGGTCCTCCTGGCTCCGAGATGGGGACACTATCATTAAACCGTAAGAGCCTTTAAGATAATGAATTATTGCTATGCATATAAGCTATTCTAGCTGAGACCAACTAACTAATCAATGATCAAGCAAAGGTGTTTAGCATGTTCCAACTGAGGATTAAACAGGACTTAAAATGTGTACTTTCTAAGCAAAAGTTCTATTGGTTCTACTTTTAGCAACTTATAGCACTACTGATGTGTGTGTATTTTGTTTTATTTCAAAGGACCTTGGAAAAGAACAAGAAAAAAGGGAAGATCTTTTAAAATATTTGAAGACCACCAAATTACTTGCCAATTTGTCGGCCCTGGACATAATTTTTTTTCTTTATTTTGAAAGGATCCAACTTTGCACCTATTATACCTATAATGTTAATGTATTAGCATGTGAAATGGCCAACCTAATACAATGTTTGTACATTAATTTCTATTTGTAGTCTCTAGAATAGGAAGCTAGAAAAGTATTGAGTTACCTAGGGTAATGCATGTAGAGACACAACATCTGAATTTTTTTTTAAACAGAAATCTGATGCCTCCCTTTTTATGCAGATAAATGTGTTACTGTCATGCAATCATGTTCTGGTGGTTGATTTGTTTACAGAATATTGACTGTTCTTCCATAGATGTGGGAACTTTGAACGATGTTTATAAGTGGCAGTGCTATAATTTGTTGCAGCTTTCCTCTGCTTCAGAAATAACACAACCTCATATGGTGCAGCTATAGCATTGTCTTGTCTAAACAGATTTTGGTTCTGGGCAACACCAGTTTCTTTTCCACCTTTTCAGTGTTCTCCTGTCCCCACAATGTACAGAAATGTTATAGGGCTTGTGTGGAAACTCAGCCACTTACATAATGTATTGTCTTAGATTTTTGCTGTTTCCAGTGAATAATTAACGTTCTCTAGTGACTCATTTACCTTTTTTGGAACTGCTTCACTTATTATAACAATTAATTTAGATACTTCATATATTGCCCAACTGAAAAATTTAAAAAAAGCATAGCTTTTGTATGTTAGAAAATAATGGGGTGGGAGGTGGGGGTGATTGTGGGAGGGAGGGAATTCAACAAATGCTTTCTCTTGCATTTTATTGTAACTGACTTAAAGAACTTCATTACATGTAAGCTCTGGAGCCATTAATGCACCATTCTCCAGCTAAGTGCAATCAAGCTTGTATCTCCTTACTAAATGGAATTCATGGTCTCCGAAGGCAGGGCGGTTGGGAGAGGGTGGGAGGGACAAAGTCACATTTAGCTGTATACATGTTACCCATCTCTGTATTTTTGTTTGTATTGTACAGAGTCATATAATAAAGCCATGTTGTAATGACAAATGTTTTTTGCAGCAATTTCATAATCTGTTGACAATATTTGGTTGCTGCCATGTTCATCGAAGTCTAATGTGTGTTTTGAGTTGAGCTGAAGATCCTATTTCAGTATATTAAGGGAGTGTCAGGCTAGATTCAGTGTCTGAAGTGGAAGTTGAAATCTCAAGGTTCTGCCACCGGTGTCGCTCACTAGAAAAATCTTCCTTCATATTACTTTGATTTGTATCCTACATTCATTAAACTACTAAAATGCAGCACATCTCATTTATCTGAAATAAACTCAATCTGCCACTTCTCAGCCCATTGGTCCATCTGGTCAAGATCCTGTTGTAATCTGAGGTAACCCTCTTTGCTGTCCACTACACTTCCAATTTTGGTGTCATCTGCAAACTTACTAACTGTACCTCTTATGCTCACATCCAAATCATTTTTGTAATTGATAAAAAGTAGAGGGCCCAGCACTGATCCTTGTGGCACTCCACTGGTCACAGGCCTCCAGTCTGAAAAACCACTCTCCGTCTTCTATCTTTGAGCCAGTTCTGTGAGATCTAACATTGCCAATCAGTCTCCCATGGGGAATCTCGTCTAACACCTTACTGAAGTCCATATAGATCACCTCTACAGCACTGCCCTCATCAATCCTCTTTGTTACTACTTCAAAAAACTCAAATCAAGTTTGTGAGACATGATTTCTCACGCACAAAGCCATGTTGACTATCCCTAATCAGTCCTTGCCTTTCCAAATACATGTACATCCTGTCCTTCAGGATTCCCTCCAACATCATGCCCACCACCGAGGTCAGGCTCACCGGTCTATAGTTCCCTGGCTTGTCCTTACCACCCTTCTTAAACAGTGGCACCACGTTAGCCAAGCTCCAGTCTTCTGCCACCTCACCTGTGACGATCAATGATACAAATATCTCAGCAAGAGGCCCAGCAATCACTTCTCTAGCTTCCCACAGAGTTCTAGGTTACATCTGATCAGGTCCTGGGGATTTATCCACTTTAGTGTTTCAAAACATCCAGCACTTCCTCCTCTGTAATCTAGACATTTTGCAAGATGTCACCATCTATTTTCCTACAGTCTATATCTTGCATATCCTTTTCCATAGTAAATACTGATGCAAAATACTCATTTAGTATCTTCCCCATTTTCTGCAGTTCCATACAAAGGCCGCCTTGCTGATCTTTGAGGGGCCCTATTCTCTCCCTAGTTACCCTTTTGTCCTTCATATATTTGTAAAAGCCCTTTGGATTCTCCTTAATTCTATTTGCCAAAGCTATCTCATGTCCCCTTTTTGCCCACCTGATTTCCCTCTTAAGTATACTCCTACTTCCTTTATACTCTTCTGAGGATTCACTCGATCTATCCTGTCTATACCTTACATATGCTTCCTTTTTCTTAACCAAACCCTCAATTTCTTTAGTCATCCAGCATTCCCTATATCTACCAGCCGTTCCTTTCACCCTGACAAGAATATACTTTTTCTGGATTCTCGTTAGCTCATTTCTGAAGGCTTCCCATTTTCTAGCCATCCCTTTACCTGTGAACATCTGCCTCCAATCAGCTTTCGAAAGTTCTTGCCTAATACCATCAAAATTGGCCTTTCTCCAATTTAGAACTTCAACTTTTAGATCTGGTCTATTTTCTATCACTATTTTAAATCTAATAAATGATGGTCGCTGGCCACAAAGTGCTCCCCCACTGACACCTCAGTCACCTGCCCTGCCTTATTTCCCAAGAGTAGGTCAAGTTTTGTACCTTCTCCAGTAGGTACATGCACAAACTGAATCAAAAAATTGTCTTGTACGCACTTAAGAAATTCCTCTCCATCTAAACCCTTAACACTATGGCAATCCCAGTCTATGGAAAGTTAAAATTCCCTACCATAACCACCCAATTATTCTTGCACATAACTGAGATCTCCTTACAAGTTTGTTTCTCAATTTCCCCCTGACTATTAGGGGGTCTATAATACAATCCCAATAAAGTGATTGTCCCTTTCTTATTTCTCAGTTCCACCCAAATAACTTCCCTGGATGTATTTCCAGGAATATCCCCTCTCAGCACAGCTGTAATGCTATCCCTTATCAAAAATGCCACTTCCCCTCCTCTCTTGCCTCCCTTTCTTTCCTGTAGCATTGTATCCTGGAACATAAGCTGCCAGTCCTGCCCATCCCTGAGCCATGTTTCTGTACTTGCTATGATATCCCAGTCCCATGTTCCTAACCATGGCCTGAGTTCATCTGTCTTCCTTGTTCAACCCCTTGCATTGAAATAAATGCAGTTTAATTTATTCGTCCTACCGTCTCCCTGCCTGCCCTGACTGTTTGACTCACTTCTGTTCTCAACTGTACCAGTCTCAGATTGATCTCTTTCCTCACTATCTCCCTGGGTCCCACCACCCACCTTACTAATCTAAATCCTCCCGAGTAGCTGTAGCAAATTTCCCTGCCAGTATATTAGGCCCCTTCCAATTTAGGTGCGATCCGTCCGTCCTTGTACAGGTCACTTCTATCCCAAAAGAGATTCCAATGATTCAAAAATGTGAATGCTTCTCCCATACACCAGCTCCTCAGCCATGCATTCATCTGCTCTATCCTCCTATTCCTGCCCTCACTAGCTCATAGCACTAGGAGTAATCCAGTTATTGCTATCCTTGAGGACCTCCTTTTTAAATTTCTGCCTAACTCTCTCTAATCTCAACCTTTTCCCTTCCTATGTCATTGGTTCCAATGTGGACAATGACCTCTTGCTGGTCCCTCTTCCCCAGTGAGAACATTCTGCGCCCTCTCTGAGATATCCTTGATCCCGGCACCAGGGAAGCAACACACCATTCTGCTTTTTCGCTGCTGGCCACAGCATCTGGACCTCAGACTACAGAATCCCCTAACACAATTGATCTCTTGGAACCCGACGTACCCCTCGTTATATTAGAGCCAGTCTCAATACCAGAAACTTGGCTGTTCTTGCTACATTCCCCTGAGAATCTATCACCCCCTACATTTTCCAAAACAGCATACCTGTTTGAAATGGGTATACCCATAAAAGACTCCTGCACTAGGTGCCTACCTCTCTTACCCTTCCTGGAGTTAACCCATCGATGTGACTGTATCTGAGACTTCTCCACCTTCTCTCCCCCCCCCCCCCCCCCCCCCCCCTCCATATAAATGCCATCCATCATAGACTGTTGCTGTTGCAAATTCTTCATTGCTTGTAACTGTCTCTCCAACGATCCATTCGATCCGATAAGATTCGTGTCCAGCAGCATTTATGGCAGATATAATCCGCAGTAACCCTTAAACTCTCTTTAAACTCCCACATCTGACAAGAGGTACACATCCCTGTACTAAAGGCCATTTTTGCTCCTTCACAATCTACAGACACAGAAAATAACACCGTCTTATTCCTCGACAAAACACTGCCCCAGTTTAAATTTATAGTTATGGCTTATATTTTAAGTTTAATCAAGAGACATATCTCCGAAAACATAATCAAGAAAGAACCCACTCTACTCACTACTGCAGCCTTTCTGTTGGACAGACGTAAAACAACAATTAACTTATCTGATTCTGTGCTGTGAACTTCACCCAAACAAGTTCCTCCAAGATTAGTTGTGAAAATCAATGTTTGCTAATTTTCCCAGACGCACTCCGATGTCCAGCGATACATGAATTCAAAGTAGCAAAGGCAGTAACTGTGCAAGGTTGTCTTCTCCCCCCCCCCTCCCCCCCCTCTATCTCCTCCCCCCCTCTCTCTCTCTCTGTTTGTTCTTCTCCCTTTTAAAACTGCTGTTGTTTTGACTTTTTTCTTTCCAAAGTTCCCAAACAATGCAACAGCATATGAAACAGTAATTGTTGCTCCTGGAATTCGAGGGAATCACCTCCAGCACCTAAAATACCTCACAACAGGAGCAGTTGTTACAGCCAGAAATTTTTCCCATCCTCCATCTTGGATTACCCAGAATCTCTTACTAATCTCTGATCTCTCTTTTTGCACCCCCCACCCCCCCAAAAACCCAAAGATTCCTTAATTTAGTTGCCCTTGGGCTAAGTCAATGTGTGTTGCCATTCTGGAATTTACTAATTTCTTTTCGATCTTCTGGCTTATCTGCACGGTATAAAATGTCATGGAGATCCTTCGTTAGCTTTGGCTGTGACCCTCCAATTTCTTCACAGACCTCATGAGACTGGATTCCACGGCTCCAGTGGAGACCACCCTTTGACTTCTCTACAGCCAAACTCATTACTTCCAGAAGTTTAATTACCTTTAGAGAGAATTACTGTAGTGTTCTTTATTTAGCAATACAAATATTTGTCCTTTTTTTTTCATACTGAATACCAGTCAGAGGCTACATCATGGTGATAGATCTGACATTTCATTTGTAGGCATGGCCTTATCTCTCAAATTCTTCAAACCAACTATAAGCCGTGCAAGATTCGAGAGTTTTTTCCAGGCATTAACCAGTCTCACCTGATTTAAATACTAATGAACTTACAAAGATAACTCAAATTAATCTTCCCAAGTTCCATGACAGTGTGGACCCTGTTCCTGGGTTGAAATGCAAATAGCAACCTTGAATTCCAAAAGTTTACTGAGAAACCACATCGTGCACATCTCTGTTACTGGAATAACTACAGATTGCATTTCTTCAGATATTTAGCCAAATCAGACCACCCACCATTTGCTCTTTTTACTCTGACTTTTATTCAGTTAATATGTTACCTTTTGATTTGTAATTTTTTTAAATATCTGGTTTGCCAGCCTCTAGATGGCCAGAGTTCATCGAGGCATGGGTTCAAATCCCACTTGCTCCAGAGATGTTTGATAGCAACTCTGAAGAGGTTGGTTGAAAATATCTTTGTCTGGGTTCTTTTTCCCCCACTGAATTTGCATTTTAAATTCAACCTCAAACTAAAAAGCTGTATTGCTGAAACATGAACTGACATTAAACATGCGCAATTGCCACTAAGAAATTTGGATCTGTTTGTGGTCTTGTGCTCCAACTTCGAAGTATTTCCTTCCTCTTGTCAACAAACTTGAATCGGTTGCAAGATATTTAATGGGATTGCTGTTATCTATCACTACACCCTGTCAAAAGACTTTGTGCCTGCTTTGTTTTCTGATAATGGAATAATGTAGGAGACAGCAGGGAAGAGAGTTGATGAACAGTTTGATTTTGTCATTAATTGTTGCTGATAAAATCTGTTTTGTGCTGCTAATATTTGCCTATTTGTGTCTCAAATTGTGTTTAAATTATAAATGATTTGCTGCCCTAGGTTTTCACTGGGCTATGTTTCAGTTTGATCTGCAGGACAAATTCATTTGTTAAACTTAAAAGCTATACTGAGCTCTTCTGAGAGAGATGTAATGGCACAATGAGCAACAAACCAAGATTGCATCTAGTTCCTGCCTTAATTTCCTGTGTGTGTGTCGACTGATAAAACTGAGAACTTCCCCCAGTAACATAAGTACAGGGAGTAGACTCCACACGGGAAAAGCAAACCTATTTTGTTCAAAACTGATGGCAGACAAGATATCTCAATGTTTTAGAGTCTATCCAAAATGATCAAGATTGTGCTATTCTTTCCATTGAAACCTATAGTCTGAACAGTTAGTTTAAGCACCTAAATTAGAATCAATATTGTGTTGCTTAATCTTGATGTGTGTTTGTTAACAGTTCTGAGGAAATAATTGATATGAGACATATCATTATTTAGAATTTACTTAAATGAAATTTCTCATTATGTGGCTCAGTAATGTGTATCCTGATTGAAGATATCTTTTGCTGTTTAATTAGTAATTCTGATAAAACTGTTCCTCCTGTATGAGGAATTCATGACTGCAGTAGTGAATAAATAGAATTATGTGGTGCTTAGCCTATATTGAGTAACAGAATAATATTTGCTGAAAGTTTATAAGATAAAGATCTAGTTTACAGTTTGTCAAGTTTCTCTGAATCAAGTCCGACTTTACAGATTTGGTCATTTGTTTAAAATGTTTTTGGACTGAATCTGGAGCTCTTTCTGTACAGTCATTTCCTCTTTTGTTTCTCTCCCCTACAGCCCCAAAAAGGAAGTTGTTCAGATTGGGGTCCCTTTGAGAATTTCGGGACTGAAATATTTGACCAGTTCATTTCAGGTCAATAACATTTCAGCAGAACTTTGAAAAGGCAGGTGAAACAAAGTTGGAGGACTTGAAGTCAGCTGATGATGCCCTTGTGGACTCAGCATTGAGTTCAGTGGTTTTGCACCATAATCTTTCTCATCATATTTATTTTTCTGTCTTTAACATTCATATAGCAGCTGCTGTGAACGTGTTTTTTAATATATTTGTCCCATTATCACTCCTCTTGGGTCTTGCACCATCAACTCTTTTGTCACTTCATCTCTTGAGATGAACTTGAAAGACCCTATACAGACAACAAGCAAAACTGATGTCATTTACAAAATACTTTGCAAGAACTGTAACAAACACTACATTGGACAAACAGGCAGAAAACTAGGCACCAGTATACATGAACATCAACTAGCCACAAAACAACTTGACCCACTCTCTCTCGTATACTTACGTACATGAGGTAAGGACACACTTTGGGGCAACATATCTATCCTAGGACAAGCCAAATACAGACACGCACGAGAATTCTTAGAAGCATGGCATTCCAACTGGAACTCACTCAACAAACACATTGACTTGAATCCCTTTTACCACCCTCTGAGAAGAACAAGAAATGACATCACCATAGGAAATGAAATCATCAACCTTCGGAATCTCAAACATATAAATAGCGGGCTACACCACCAGTGTTTCATTTGGAGGCTCACTGAAAATGTTACCTCGAATGGTGATGAAACACTGCATCAAACCTACATCCAGAACTTCATCTCTCTTCCACTCAATATTACAGATTCTTGTCATCCTCTCTCCTTTCAGGTTTCCCACAATTTCAGTATTTGTTTTTTGAAAAATATTTGTTAGGCAAGATTAAGGAATATGTAATCAAATTTGGTAAAATTTCAATTTTAAGCATCTAGTATCCAATGGTGAAGTTGAACAAACTCAAAGTATTGAGCGGTCTTCTGTTTCTCTGTGATCATACTGATGGAAGCAGAGTATGCTTTTATTTCAGCCTCCCTCCCCCCACCTTTTATCTCAGCCCGTTTGGCACACCAGCCTCATTCCTGAAGAAGGACTTATGCCCGAAACGTCGATTCTCCTGCTCCTCAGATGCTGCCTGGCCTGCTGTGTTTTTCCAGCACCACATTTTTCAACTCTGGTACTTCAGCATCTGCAGTCCTCACTTTTTCCTAGTATGCAGGGTATATCTTTGTTAAACCAACTGCTTGGGTCAATAGTTGTAAACCAATTTATTTTACTGTAACAGCAGCTCTGATTGTCAAATTAATTTATCTCAGAACTATTGACTTTGTCATAGTTTTATGGTACATTGCATTGGTGCAACAACCCCAATGTTTACCACGATGGCAGCTCTTGCATTCTAGAAGCTGGTGTTGAGTTGTAGCTGATAGTATTTTCTCCACTTTGACAAGGTGGCATAGCAATTACCTGACAGAATTGTTTCTCATTTGTTTCCCTGTCCTATGAAAAACTTTGAGTATGAAGACTGAGTTTTGTGGTTTCTTGATTTGCAATTTTTTTTGTAACCTTAGTTTTCTTTCTGCCTCTCTTGTTCAACGCTGAAATTTCACCCAAGTGGTACACATCTCTTGCTCGGAAGACTTATTACAATATACGAGAATCATCATGCCTCCAGAAATGTACAACTGCCCACGACCTGAGACATGACTGCCCCAACAAAATCACCAATACCTGTGCAGAAACTATTGCAAATTCCACACAGAAAAGCATGGGAATATTTTTCATGAAGAAGACTTGCAAGTGGATCATTTTTTTAAAATTAGTTCACAGGACTTGAGCACCACTGCTCGGTGCCCATTCCTAATTATCCAGAGAACAGTTAAGACTCCGCTACATTGCTGTGGGTCTGGTGCCAGATGTAGGCCAAACCAGGTAACAACAGCAGTTTCCTTCCCTAAAGTTCATTAGAGAGAGAGCGAGAGTGAGTAGCTTTATATTTGTCATTTCTGCCATATACAACTGATACAGTAAAAATGAGACAGCGTTCTTCCAGGACCGAGGGTGCCACATAAAAAGGACAAACTCTTACATGGCATAAAATGCATAAGAAGTGCAAAACACCCAAGTTAGAGTGTAATAGAAGAATGATATTTTTCTAGCAGTAATTCAAAGTCGTGCAAAGAGTTTCAGATCGGAAAGAGTCCGATCATACGAGTGGCCTAGATGAGTTTTATCTTAACAATTGACCGTAGTTTCATGGTTATCATTAGACTCTTAATTCCACATTTTTCTGCCCAATCTCAGTCCAGGGAGAACATAGAACACTTAAGTGATATGGCTTCCAGCGATTCCTGATCGGTGCAGCTAAACTATACCTAATAATCATAGCTCCTTGGGTTATAAAAGTTTTAAGATTTCAGGTTTTATTCATTTCTGTTCACAAGTTAATTCCCTGAAGTGAATTTTACAGTGAAATGTTAATGGGAAATTCGAGGCACTTGCCCAAGATTAAGTAAGGTGCAAACACCTAATATTTTACTAAACTATGAATGAACCCTGACAGGAAAAGTTGTTTGTATAACAAATTGAATTTTGCATTTCTGCAGGTTTTCTAGTTGCACTGCCTTCTGTTTTAACAGTTAATTCAACTGGATCCCAGGGATTTGTAACATTTCCTTCTAAAGCTTTTGAATGTAAGTATTGCCTTGATTTACAAATCCTATTTTCTACACATTAATAAGGCCAAATGAAATTAATATCTGACAGGAGATTGCAAGAAGACTTTTCTTTTTACCATATCACTAATATCCTCCAGGGATCATCCTCAATCTCTGATCTAGTATGTACTTCATGTGATTTCAATTGTATTTAGCGCCACCTCTTCCCTGCTCTTTATAGCTCTGAATGTTCCTCATCAAGTATCTATTCAATTCCCTTTTAATGATTATTTATAGATTCAGAATTCACCATCTTTTATTTTGAATGAATCTTAGTAACCCATGAAATTTTTAGAACTACCTTATTGACTTGCCCTGCTGTCTGTGCGTATGGATACCAAGCTCTCATCAATCGCAGTTTTAAAAATTGAGCCATTATAGTAATTGTTTTTCATAAAATAACTTCAGTGAAAGAAAATTTGGTTAATTTGTGTGTGACTGATATTTTGTTGCAGCATGAGAAAGTGACACCAGGGTTTGTGTTGATGGGTAGAATACAAGCAAGTGCTAACATTCTGTCCTAATCTTGTTGACTGCATGTTCCCTTCCTTTCAAAACCAAGACTAACTGCAATCATGTAAAATGAAAAAGGAAGTGGCTAGGACACAGACCTGTTGAACATCCTGTGTACTATGGTGTACTTTGGTCTGTGGGATTTTCTGCACACATGCAAAAAGATTCTATTTCATTGCACTTTTTACATTGTTCTAATAAAACATAGATCTATTCTCCAGTGAACCCAGGCTGTATATCATTTTCATGAAGTTTGAAGCTGATCCAAATATTAATAGATTGTTCCTTTTTTGCCAAACAAATTGACAAATTGTTTGTGACAACCGTTGGTGAAAACAGACTGTACTTACTCATTTGTTGCATGATGGTGACTGAGAACAGACTTGCTACATATCTCCCTGTTCTACATTCTAACCTCTGACGCAGCTGCCTGCACACCACACTTGGTTTAACGTCTGACAAGATTTGCACTCACTCTGCAGGTGCTAAAAATTTCTGCTGTACTAAATTTACTATTTCCCGTCCATAAAAATCTAGTTCCTAAACTGAAGTTAGAGAAATTGACGAGGGTGAATGACTAGTGTTAGACAAATACCTTTCAACAGCTCATGAATGAAGTGTGACATGCTCAAGGCTCTGGTATGAGACTTTAAAACAGAAACTTTTGATTCCGTGTTGAATGCTGACTGCGAAACCTTTGTGGTTCCCTTCTGATTGTTTTTGAACAGTGCTAGTTTTTGAACATTTGTAGGACAAATCGCGCAGAACCTCATTTGCTGTGTTTTCTTTATTGTTACATGGAATGTGGATGTCTTTGGTATTTGTTGTCCATTTCTAACTGCCACTAAACTGAGTGAATTGCTTGGCTTCCTGAGGACAATTAAGAGTTGACTGTGGGTCTGGAGTTACGTGGACGCATGAAAACATAAAAGGATGGCAGATTTCTCTCCTCAAAAGGCATTAGTAAACCAGGTGGCTTTTAATTAATAAGTTGCCACTCATCATTACTGAGATCAGCTTTTCATTCCAGATGTATTAATTAATTTTAAATCTCACTAGCTGCCATGATGGGATTTCAATCCATGCCCCAGAGTTAGCCTGGTTATCAGGATTACTAGTCTTAACAGTGACTATCATAATGCCATGGTCTCCCCTAATCATCTGGTGCAGTTTCCCCCTAATTCGTCTGGTAAAAAGATGAGCAGACCATGTGCACCAACCTCAATCTGCTGGCAGAGTTGGAGGTAGAGCAAAGGGGTTTGTTAAACTTTCATAACAAGTGCATTGATTCTACAGCCCATGAGACTGATTGACTTTATTTAAGTTAAAAATCACACAACACCAGGTTATAGTCCCAGCAGGTCTTTTTGTACTAGCTTTCAGAGTGTGGCTCCTTCATCAGGTAACTAGTGGGGCAGGATCATAAGACACAAAATGTATCATGTTAATTGCATGACACTGATCTTTTGCTATAAATCTTGTCTTATGATCCTGCCCCATAAATTACCTGATAAAGCAGCAGCGTTCTGAAAGCTGGTCCTTCCAAATAAACCTGTTGAACTATAACCTGTTGTTGTGTGATTTTTAACTTTGTCCACCCCAGTCCGACACATGCATCTCCACATGACTTTAAATAAAGGTAGTCCTGAATATTATTAAGCACAAACTCAGATTATTTGTGATTGAATGATGCAATTGATTAAGAACTCTTGCAAAATAGATATCAAACTCAAAACATTTTAATTGGCATTGTGTACTGAAGCAGATCATTGTATTTTAATTGAACACAGCCATTCAATGTCATTGTAAACAAAAAAATCAAACATTAGCAAAAATGTAAATCAGACCAAATCACTATTTTATCTCTGATTTGTTTATGTATCCTACACATGCTGCAAAATAATGTAGTTTGTCAGGATGGACAGTTAACTACTAATTGGTGAGAAATGTGTGTGGACTGCTGCTCCATGTCATGCAGCTGTTGGTAGAATAAAGCAGAGGGGCCAACAAAATATTTGAGATTGGGAGCAGGAACACTTGAATTGCAACAGTAAAGTACTGGATATGGTTTTGGCTATTTTAGGAGATAAATCAAGGCCATTCAATATGTAAGCCATGTGCAAACTAGGAATCCAAATATAACAGTTTGGATTTCTGAATAATTAACTGAATCTCAGAGACCATAATTGGTGTCATGTGTTATATGTGATTCAATTATTGAGATTAATGTGAATTTTAACCTTTTTGCAGGTTGATTGGGAAATGAAAAGCACAGTTTGAACTGAATGTTTACTGAATGATGAGAAATGTCTTCGTGTTAAAATGTGAAGGATATGTAGCTGTATTGTATTTGGCATTTTTCTTTAAAATTGGAGCATCTATCTAAATCACCATTTCTTCTCCCCTTGCCAGCCCCGAACAGCGACTTGGTAATTTTGATTAGAAGTATTGATTGAATACAATTGGAGAAAATTTGCAGGACAGTGACTGATAAATTACCTGGAGATTATGAAGTCACACTTGGCAAAGACTAGTTTCACTGGATGAGGAATTTGAAAGTTAACCTAATAGAAATCTCACTATTGTGTTGGGTTATAATTAACTTGTCTTGAAAATAAAAGATTGTTGGATTTCATTTGTTGCTTCATTGTCACTCAATTCTGGTTTCTTGCATCTGCAAAACAATTGGAGATTCAGTTCAGTTACTAAATACATTATTTAAATTGATATATAGAATATTAACTCAGATTTTAACATCTTCCTATTAAAATCTATCTCCCCAATCAGGTTTACTTGTGGGGCTGTTATATTTTTGTCACTTCAACTCTGCCCAAATTTCGAGATTACCCCACAAAGGGTCATGCTACCAACATCTACTGTCAAGCCCCTTCAGAATTTGTGATGCTTCATTAAGATCACCTCTTGTTCTTCTGTAGGCTACTTGAAACATTCCTTATAAGACTACCCCTTCCTTTCTCCCAAGAATCAGGGCAGTGAATTATCCATGAACTGCCTCTCATTAAGAATCCAACCCCTCAAGACCATAGTCTTCCAGGTGACAATCAGTGATGCACCAGGTGGAACTGGAGAAGATTGCCGTGGTTTAGACGGACAACAATGCAGGTAGGACTCAAAATTGATTATCTGGATCATAAAGGTTCAGCTGAAGCATTTAAAGCATTTAACTTGGATGTTGGGTAGCCAAAATAGTGGTGAAGTGCTAAGTCTTAACAGTCTATTTTCTTTGTTTAACTGTAACTCGTGTAATGGAGGATATTTACCATGTTTCGGGCTTTAAGCTGGTCAGCTTTGCACTGGTGGGAGGCTGTGGTCTGGATTATGACCAGTGACTGCATCGACTTGTTTCTTCTCTTGTGTCTCAGGCACGCTAGACACCTGAATCTTCCTCGTGTTGCCAGCTGCGAGTAAGCAGTAAAGCAGTGTTAAAATTCAAAGTCATGAGCTGGATGATCAACCTTTACTGACCCTCTCTACAGCCCTGGCTGAAGTCAGTGTATGCCAATGCACCTCTGCCAGAGCAACTTGGTGAGAAACCATTTAGGGGATGAGTTATCAGCTAGGAGGTGCCCATGCAGAGTGGATCAATATTGTATGAAACTTATTCACTTGCGTCTTTTGTGGAGAGTGTGGTGCTGGAAAAGCATAGCAGGTCAGGCAGCATATAAGGAGCAGGAGAATTGACGTTTCGGGCATAAGCCCTTCATCAGGAATTCCTGCTGGATTCCATCAGGATTCTCCTGCTTCTCGGATGCTGCCTGACCTGCTGTGCTTTTCCAGCACCACGCTCTCGACTCTGATCTCTCCTCCTTCCACTTATGTCCCTTGCAAAACATACTAAAGTGAACTCCATTTTCAAATGCCCCTCCTCCCACTACACCCTCCAGCACTGATGCCATTGACAAGATGCACTGCAGCAACTTACCTATCCTCCTTTGCGAGCAGCTCCCAAGGTTGTCTCTCTAAGTGTTAGAGGTCAAAAGGGCAGCCATGGCATTGAAACCCTGCCACTTCTAAGCCATACACCCAGCTCAGTTGAAACTTCCTTCGTTGTTGTGACATCAAAGTTATGTAACTCCTTACCTAATGCCACTGTTGGTGACCCTACACTAGACCTACATTGGTTCAAGAAGGCAGCTCACCACTACCACCTCGAGAGCAATTAGGGATGAACAATAAATGCAGTGAAGCCCATATCCTGTGGTGAATGAGTGAACGTAAATAGATCACTGCTCTGCCCTAAAATATATCACGTGAATGACAAATGTCCGCTGTTGTTTAACTAAATATAAAGGAATGAAAAAGTATTTCAGTGACAGCTAATTCCTATGCCCACCTGTTAATTTCCAGGTTATGCCAGCAATGAGGAGGATGAGCACAAGGCCTCCCACAATGGAGCCACCGATGATGCCCTGTGTATTACCGAGAGCCAAGGATGGGCTGGGGCCTGAGGGTTTCCCAGGGCTGTCATTTATTTGTTTCACAGAGAAGGTGCCAGAATAAGTTTTAATCGATCTCAGTTCGAATACTAGTTTGTAGCTGGTACCTGTGACATAATTAAAAAAAACAGACCAACTGTTTTGGAGCTATATTATTTACATAAAATTTGTACAGCACAGAAACAAAGCATTTTCTTGTCTATGGCATAATGCTCCGATAAATTCTCTGTCCAGTTGGAAAAGTAAGTGTTGTGTTAAACAATTTAAATCCTGATTCAATGTACTGAATGAATGTCTGAAAACCTGGGTACAACGAGAAGACTAGTCCAACTTTCAGTCAGTGATCCCCCTCCCCCTCCATGCCTGTTCTCCCTTTTGACTGGGATCCCCACTGTTCATTCCAACAGGGCCCTCACCATTCTTTGCTCAAACATGGATATGACCCTTTTTACTCATCCTTCGCCATGACCACCCCACCCACCTTTCCCTGGAATCAACAGTGGTGGAATGGGATAGTCAAGTGGTTAAAATAACCTTCCTAATGTGAAGATCCTGCACAAGTCCTGACACCTTCTTTCCCCCCCCTCCCCCCCCCCCCCCCAACCCCCACCGCGCTCCACTTCACCCTACTGTCAGTAATGTTGTGGGAGGGTGTTGTTGCCTGTCTCAATCTGACATAATTTCAGTGTCCAAGCCACAACTCTTACAAATGCAGAGAAACAATATGAATGGTCACAGAGTCAGTATGATACATACCACATCTAGAAGTTAGAGTTTTACTTTAATTTGGAAACTCTGTACACAATGATGATGTGAGGACCCAAGCTGCAGAGTCCACTTACCATTTGTGTTGATGGAGAGGTCAGTGTAATTTGCCCAACAGCCTTTGAATAAGATACTCGTTGTCCCATTAAGTCCAGTAACAGTCACATTCTGAGAATTCAGGAGAACAGCAACCAACTCCCATGAGGTAACACCCACTGACACACAGTTGCCCTGGAACACAGAACAAGGCCATCACATACTGCACTGTGACACTGTGCCACAATACTGTGCAGCAGAATGCTACACAATGATATTCTCAAAATCTGGTTCGAACATAATCTTTCAGATTTATGTGGCTCACCAATTTTCACCAATTTAACAATTTGTCTTTAATCAGTCAATCAGAAAGATGTTGTGAAACTTGGAAGTGTTCAGAAAAGATTTACAAGGATGTTGCCAGGGTTGGAGGATTTGAGCTATAGGGAGTGGTTGAATAGGCTAGGGCTGTTTTCCCTGGAGCGTCTGAGGCTGAGGGGTGACCTTATAGAGGTTTATAAAATCATGAGGGATATGGATAGAATTAATAGACAAAATCTTTTCCCTGGGGTGGGGAAGTCCAGAACTAGAGGGCATAGGTTTAGGGTGCGAGGGGAAATATATAAAAGAGACCTAAGGGGCAACCTTTTCACTCAGAGGGTGGTATGTGTTTGGAATGAGCTGCCAGAGGATGCGGCTAGTACAATGACAACATTTAAAAGGCATCTGGATGGGAATATGAGTAGGAAGGTTTTGGAGGGATATGGGCTGGGTGCTGGCAGGTGGGACTAGATTGGGTTGAGCTATCTGGTAGACATGGGCGAGTTGGACCAAAAGGTCTGTTTTTGTGCTGTATATCTCTGACTCTAATGCAAGTTAAACTCAAATGAAACCAAACTTACAACATCATCCACTGCCTTCACGCTGGGCTGTTGATTCAACAGTTGCCCGGTTTGTCCAGCAACTGGCTCTCTGACCACAACGAGACCAGTCACAGTAGCCATGTAGTTGGTTCTCGCTGTTCTGTTCAGCACTCGTTTTGAAGTCACCTACAGCAACAGAAGCAATAACAGCCTGCATTTATACTGAGTCTCTGACTGTAAATCCTCCCAAGGCATTTCACAGGAATGTTAAATAGAGTTGGACACCAAGTTAACATAATCAGACATTAGAACATGTCACCAAAAGCTTTGTTGAGTAAGTCTGTTTTAAGGGACACCTTAAAGAGAACAGAATTTTAAAAAAGGAATTCCAGACCCTATGGTCTGCATGTTGAAGGCAGACATCAGCTGTAGCTTAGTTAAAACCAGGTATCTCAAAACCATGAGACTGGAGGACATTACAGAGATAAGGAGTGATGATTTAAAAACAGGTTTGAGAATTTTAAAAATTGAAATGTTGCTGAACAAATGTAGTTCAGTAAGTGGAGTGGTGGGGGGTGGGAAGATGGGTGAATGGAACTTAATGTGCATTAGGATTTGCACAGCAGAGTTTTGTCTAATTTCACGTTTACAAATGGTATGATGAGGGAGCAAGCCAGGGGTGTGTTAGACTAGTCAAGTCTAGAGGTAACAAGGACAAGAATGAGGTTTTCAGAAGATGAGATAACACTGGGACATGTTTAGAGTTTTGCCAAGAACATTAATCGGTTAATCACAACTGGACTTATTGCAACCAAGTCAATATTGGAACTTATGCTGATGGGTGTGAATCTCTTGTCTCTATTGGAATTTACAGCCAGTGATCTTTTAGTGGTGAGTGTTTGTGATACAAGACAGTAGGTTATCTCCTATTCAAGAATACTGATTGTGAAAAGGCATCAAGTACATTCATTCATTGTTCAAAAAATACATCATTTTGCAAACTCCATTGTGGATGTGGAGACTGGCACAGAGGCCTGGACTTGCCATGATGATTCCAACCAGAATTTGTCATTTATATGAAATATAGCTGTACAGTTTAATGTTTGTGCAGCTATAGAGGAAAGAATGTCAGCCCTTTTCAATATTGGTGGGCATGGAGATAAGATGGGGTCAGGTGGAAATGGGCAGCTTCTGACATTTATTCTAAACTGAGTTAAAAATCACACAACACCAGGTTATAGTCCAACAGGTTTAATTGGAAGCACACTAGCTTTCGGAGCGACGCTCCTTCATCAGGTGATATTCTATCACCTGATGAAGGAGTGTCACTCCGAAAGCTAGTGTGCTTCCAATTAAACCTGTTGGACTATAACCTGGTGTTGTGTGATTTTTAACTTTGTACACCCCAGTCGAACACCGGCATCTCCAAATCATTGTAAACTGAGACAGACTTTCGGGGGTGCTGAGCCACTGGGCTAATGATGATACTTTCAATAAGTCGTAAAACTTGTGGAAATCAGAGCAATTCGGAAGAAGTTAAAAGAGAATACTTATCAGATAAAACATGACAATAACAACATTAGAACAAATGCCTGCCTGCCTTATTGACAGATTAGTGGCTTCTCTTTGTGATGATCCTTTCAAGTGTGTCTTCCATTATGCAAATTTTCTGAAATTCTTTGAACTCCGCATTTCTGTTCGTAAAGTCGTCTTTGCTTTACCTGTCACTCCCAAGTATCATCAGGAGGTTACCAAGTATGTAATTCATTACAAGCATAGTATGCTCATTCGAGACTATGTTGTCTAGACTATACTATTTCACAGTATACATGCCTATTGTTGAGTAAAGCCATTACATGGAAACAAGGCATTTGGCCTAACCAATCTGTCCAGATGTCATCGTCACATGAGCTACATCTAACTTCCATGACCCTTAATAGTTCCGTCTGCCATTAAATCCCATTTTTTGTGCCCTTCACTCATCCAAAGATATAAAGTTACATCTCACGCTTCTTCACTGAAACCATCTCCAGGAAGATATAACAAATACCTGAGGGTACTCTTGTGCAGTTGCTAAATAGACAGCCAAACTTGGATTCTTACAAAAATGCAGATTTTTTATTTTATATCTTTCACATGGAATGAATTCCTGGGCATGGTTCTGCCTACTACAAAGGCTCATTTCATCAGTGATATTTGGAGAAGTCTTTTTCTCCACTTTGAGAAATTCAGGCAGAAGTTTGAAAAGCAGCCACAACTTATGAAAAGGGTAAATACCAAGATTCACATCCACATAAATGCCTCCAAAACCAGTTTCAGTTCTCAGTTTTCTAACCAGGCGCAGAGTGTTTCTGATATGAAAGGAACGGGGGCGGGTGTGGGGGCGGAGGGGGGGGAGCGGGTGAATGGTGGTGGTGGCGGGTAACCTTTTTACTGAGACAGTTGCGATCAAACCAACCATGTACATTAGCCATTTCAATCCAGATGAACTAGTGTTCAATTTCTAAAATGGATTCCAACCTCAAAATTTCATTCCTATCCAACTGGCCAGAGGTCTGGGGCATCTGAACCTACATGCTCACTCAGTATTAAAGGGTGGCTTTCTTCCATGTTGCTCATTTTGGTGAGGGGTCAGAGCCACGGATTTAATGTTGGGGCAACGTGAACTCCTTAGC
The DNA here is from genome assembly GCF_037043375.1 of Chiloscyllium plagiosum. Classification (NCBI taxonomy): domain Eukaryota; kingdom Metazoa; phylum Chordata; class Chondrichthyes; order Orectolobiformes; family Hemiscylliidae; genus Chiloscyllium; species Chiloscyllium plagiosum. Next base: position 40,333,181 of record NW_028270142.1, read on the forward strand.
TAAAATTTGTAAAAGCACATTTATAAACTCATTGACAAGCCTTAGTGCAAATGTAAGTAAAAATATTCATTATCACACTTTCAGGAAGTAAGTAGGGTGGTCATATTTGAAATATAGCCAAGTAAGCTGCGACATAGACATGTTATTCCCAGTTACTGGTAAATATGGAGTGGCATGGAGAAGATGTTAATTTTATCCTGCCTGTTTATATAGCTAATTGCATTTTTTGTTGTGATTTTATTTCCACCAGAGGAGTGTATATTTGTTGACAGAAATGAAGTGCAGACATAAAGTGTTACCTGAGCCCACTCTGCATCACCTGGAGGTGGCACTGGACTGGAAAGATCCATTGTAGAGATTGTAAAGGCCAGGGAAGCACTCAGGTTTCCAGTGAGCATGGCCTCACCAAGATTGCTGGCTATTTCCTCCAGATCAGAGAACTTCAGTTTGCCTGAATAATGTGAAATTAACACACCAGGTCAGTGGACCAAGCTTTCCACAAATCTCTGAACATTTTCACAAGATTAATTCAGCATTTCACATGAAGAGTGACTGGTAGACAAACTGGGACCCAGGGAAATTGCACTTGCACTCAATCATCATCTCATTTATTGTGTGGTGGTGAATGGGAAAGGCAGAATTTCTGCAGAGCTCTCCTGAAAACAACCCTGACTTCAATGGGAGAACAGTTTAACCTGTGTCAAAATGGCTGACATGAATTCTTCTTTCAAAGAATAGTGGAAGTCTGGAATTAATTTCTTCAAACAAATGTGAATGCAGGAGGCCAACTGAAATGGTTGAGACTGCTTTCTTTCCACAGATGCTGCCAGACCTCCTGAATTTCTCCAGCAATTTCTGTCTTTGTTGTGATCAAGAGACTTTGTTGGACAATACAATATGGATGAAAGGTGAAAAAATGGAACTGAGTTACAAATCTGATTAAATGATAAGAAATGTCTGAAAGGCTGATTGGTCTCCTCTTCATATTTTCCACCTTTTTCCATATCACAATTAAGGATGTGTGCTGCAGGAAACTGTCAAAAGCATTAAATGTACACAGAGTGCTAGAGAATTGCTGCACCAGTGATAGTTATACCCTCAGGAAATTAAAAGGGGGAAGGTTTCTACACAAGACAAATGTATCAACACAATAAGCATGATAAAGGATGTGACAGTGTAACGGGGATGTCACTCGACTAATAATCCAGAACTCCAAACTAGTGGACCCTGCAAAGTTCACCTTCCCAACGTCTGTGTGCTTGTACCAAAATTGGGAGAGCTGACCCAAAGACAATCAAAAGCCTGACACAGCTATACTCATAGAATCATACCATACAATGTCTCAAACACTGCCATGATCATTCCTCAGTAGATCATGCCCCACCCATGCTATGCAGATGAGACAGTACAGTGATATATAGTGGGAGTGGAAGCCCTCAACATTAGATCCGGACCACGTGAAATTTCATGGCATCAGGTCAAACATGAGGATCCTGCTCAGTATCACCAATTGTTCAGCTGATAACTTGGTACTCCGCCACATTAAACACCACCCGGAGGAAACACTGAGCATGGCAAGGGCACAGACTATACTGTTGGTGGGAGACTTTAATATTTAGTTCCACACTGACTGAGTCCTAAAAGACTGAACTGCTTGACTGGGTCTGTGGCTGGTGATGAGGGAAAAATCTACTTGATCTCGTCCTCACTCTTCTATCTGTCATAGATGTACACATTCAAGTCAGTAGGAATGCCCATTGCATAGTTCTTGTGGAGACAAACTCTCATCTTGAATTGAAGGTACCCTTCATTATGTTAGGTGGCATTATCTCTGCTAATAGATACAGACTTCGAAGAGATTTAGCAACTCACATCTGTGCATCCAGATGTGGGGCAGTGGCACCAGAAAAATTGGATTTAACCACAGTCTATAACCTCATGGCCGACCTGTTACCCATTTTTCTATTACCATCAAGTTAGGAGTTTAACCCTGGGTCAAGTGAGAGTGCAGGAACAGTACGAAGTAAACCTAAAAATTAGGTGCCAACAGGTGAAAATGACAACACAGGACAATTTCCATGTTAAATAGCAGAAAGACCTGCAATAACAGGGTTCAGCAATTCCACAACCAGTGGATTAGATCTAAACTCTGTGGTCCTGCTATGTTTAGTGATGAATGGTGGTGGACAATTAAACAACAAATATCCCCATTCTCAAAGATAGGTGATAGCACATGAGTGCAAAATACTTAAGTATTTGTAAATGTATTTAGCCAGAAGTGCTAAGTGGATTGGCCCTCTCAGAGGCCCCCAGCACCATGTAATATCAAGAAACAGCTGAAAACTGGAAATTGCAAAGGCTTTGTGCAATGAGTTTCTGAAGACCTGTATTCCAGAACTTGCTAAAAGCCTAGCTGTTCCAGTACAGCTACAAAACTGGCATTTGCCTGATAGTGTTGAAAATTGCCTCGATAATTCCTGTATATGAAATGTAGGGTGAATCTAACCTGGCCAATTACCACCCATCACTCATAATGTGATGGGAGGAATAATCGACAGTGCTATGAAGAAACACCTGAATAGGAATAAGCTGCTCAGTTTGGGTTCCACCAAGCCTACTGAGCGTCTGACTTCATCACAGTCTTGGTCAAAATGAGAGCAAAAGAGCTGATGGTTGTTCCAGCGGCAGGAAGTGCAGGAACGTCGAGCAGGAAGCTGTCGGGAAGGTGAGCACATATTTAAAAACTTGCCTCTAGTGTTGGGGCCTGCCATTGTTGTTCCAGCAGCAGGAAGTGCAGGAACATCGAGCAGGAGGCTATTGGAGAGGTCACAGGGTTACATATTTGGGCGGTTGCTTTACCCGAAATATGACTCTGCTTGTGTCTCCTACCCATCCTCCTCCTCTAACCAAAGCAAAACGTTCTGTGTGTCGGTTGGTAAGGTGTTTTCTTTTGTGTTTCATGTTTTCAGCATTCTATTTGGGAATTTAGAATAGTGGGAATGGAGGTTAGGGCAGTTGAATGTTCCTCCTGAAGTATGTGGGAGGTAAGGTTCACCTCTAGTGTCGCTGCTGACTTCATTTGTGGGAAGTGCACCCAACTCCAGCTCCTCGAGAACCATGTCAAGAACTGGAGCTGGAGCTGGATGAACTTCGGATCATTTGGGAGGTGGACGGATTTATTGAGAGGAGTTACAGGGAGGTAGTTACTACACCGCCACATGAAGAAGGTAGCTGGGTTACCATCAGGGTTAGGAAAGGGAACTAGCAGGCAGAGCAGGGATCTCCTGTGGTGGTTCCCCTCAACAACAAATATACCATTTTGGATACTGTTGTGGGGGGAGAAACGACTTACCAGGGGTAAGCAATGGGGCACAGATCTCTGATGCAGAATCTGTCCCTGTTGCTCAGAGGGGAAGGGAGAAGAGGAGCAGAGCTTTAGTCATTCGGGACTCCATAGTAAGGGAGATGGATAGGAGGTTCTGTGCGAATGAGAGAGACTCACGATTGGCATGTTGCCTCCCAGATGCCAGGGTTCGTGATTGTCTGTGTTTTTGGGATCCTTGAGGGGGAGGTGGAGCAGCCCCAAGTCATTGTTCACATAGGCAACAACCACATAGGTAGGAAGAAAGGTAGGAATCTAAGGCAGAAATTCAGGGAGCTAGGGTGGAAGCTTAGAGCTAGAACAAACGGAATTGTTATCTCTGGTTTGTTGCCCATGCCACGTGCTAGTGAAGCGAGGAACAGGGAGAGTGCAGAGCTGAATACGTGGCTGCAGGAATGGTGTAGGAGGGAGGGTTTTGGATATTTGGATAATTGGAGCTCTTTCTGGGGAAGGTGAGACCTCCACAAACAGGATGGTCTTCACCGGAACCAGAGGGGTACCAATATCCTGGGGGAGGGGGGGGCGGTGAAATTTGTTAATGTTCTTCAGGGACATTTAAACTAATGCAGCAGGGGGTGTGGAACCTGAATAGTACTTCTAGTGTACAGGAGATTGAGAGTCGTGAGGCCAGGGATAGGTGTACAAGATCACGAGGGGATGCTGACAATCAGGATGTTGGTTTGAAGTGTATGTACTTCAATGCCAGGAGCATCCAGAATAAGGTGGGTGAACTTGCAGCATGGGTTGGTACCTGGGATTTTGTTATTGTGGCCATTTCAGAGACATGGCTAGAGGAGGTACAGGAATGGTTGTTGCAGATTCTGGGATTTAGATGTTTCAGTAAGAACAGAGAAGATGGTAAAAGGGCCAGGGGGATGTGGTGTTGTTAATCAAGAGTAGTATTACAGCAGCTGAGAGAATGTTTGAGGACTTATCCACTGAGGTAGTTTGGGCTGAAGTTAAAAACAGGAAAGGAAAGGTCACCCTGTTGGGAGTTTTCTATCGGCCTCCAAATTGTTCCAGAGATGTGGAGGAAAGGATAGCAAATATGATTCTCAATAGGAGCGAGAGTAACAGGGTAGTTGTTATAGGGGACTTGAACTTCCCCAACATTGACTGGGAATACTATAGTTCAAGTAGGTTAGGTGGGTCAGTTTTTGTTCAATGTGTGCAGGAGGGTTTTCTGACACAGTATGTCGACAGGCCAACAAGGGGCAATGCGATATTGATTTGATACTGTGGAATGAACCTAGCCAGATGTTAGATTTGGAGGTAGGTGAGCACTTTGGTGAGCAATGGGCAGGGATACGTGTATAGAGGAACCTCGATTATCTGAATACCAATTATCCGAAAATTGGATTATCCAAAGGGGATCTCGAGGACCCGATGGAAACATTACATCAAAGATGTGTTTCCAACAGAGATCGCATCTTTTGTTTACAGTGATTAAACAGGCACCGTCTCCAAATGACTGACCTCCCGCCCTCTCTTTCTCCTCACACTTTCCTTGGAGTGTACACAAGGGTGTACCCTGAACCCCCCCTTCCCCTGATAATCTCTCCAACATTCTCCTGTACAGGGCAAAGGTGGAACCTGTCAAAAAAATGTGTGTGTGTGTATGTGCGAGTGCTATTTGGAGACTTACCCCACAAAGGCAACTGTAGCTGTCCTGTTGGTGTCCAGTCCAGCTGCCTCGGAGAGGGGACGGGTATGTGCGGGGAATGGTGTTGGACGGGGTTGGGGGGGTGCGGTGTTGGACAGGTTTGGGGGGGGGGGGGGGGCGGTGGTGTTGGACAGGATTTGTGGCGGGGGTGAGGGATGCAGGCGGAGATGTATTGTGGGCAGGAGAGTGGTATTGGGAGTGGGGGGGGAGGTACTGGGGCGGGGGGGCAGTGTTGGAGGCGAGGCCAGGTGCTGGACGCAGGGGCGCGGTGCTTGGGCTGGTGGGGGGGGGGGGAGGGGGGGAGGAGAGGTGCTGGGGGTGGGGTGCGGGGGGATGTGTTGGGGACAGGGAACCGGTTTTGGGGGTGGGGTAATGGAGGTGGGTGAGGGGGGAGGTGTTGGGGGCAGGGGGAGGTGCTGGGGGCAGTGTTGGTTGGGGTTGGGGGCGGGGCCTCGTGCGATGTGAGCTGCTGCAGTCTCCTGAACGAGTAGACTTTAACTCCAAGCCCCAGAGGAAAGACATTTGATCGATGAACTGAATAATCGATTATTCCGTCACATTCGGATAATCGAGGTTCCTCTGTATACCGCAGGGAAAGAGATACACGGGGGGAAAGGCAATTATGATGGCAATTAGGCAAGATTTAGGATGGGGAAGGAAACTGCAGGGGATGAACACACTTGAAATGTGAAGCTTATTTAAGGGACAACTACTGCGGGTCCCTTGCTAATTGTATACTTATCAGGCAGGGAGGTAGTTGTTGAGAGAGGGATCCATGGTTTACTAAAGAAGTTGAAGCTCTTGTCAAGAGGAAGAAGAAGGCTTATGTGAGAATGACGCGTGAAGGCTCAGTTAGGAGGCTTGAGAGTTATAAGTTAGCCAAAAAAGTTCTAAAGAGAAGGCTAAGAAGAGCCAGGAGGGGACATGTGAAATAGTTGGCAGATAGGATCAAGGAAAACCCTAAGGCCTTCTATAGGTATATCAGGAATGAAAGAATGACTAGAGTAAAATTAGGGCCAATCAAAGATAGTAGTGGAAAGTTGTGTGTGGAATCTGAGGACATAGGGGAAGCACTTAATGAATACTTTTTGTCAGTATTCACACTGGAAAAGGGCAATGTTAGTGAGAATATAGAGATGCAGGCTACTAGATTAGATTGGATTGAGGTTGACAAAGAGATTTTAGCAATTTTGGAAGATCTGAAAATAGATAAGACCCCTGGGCCGGATGGGATTTATCCTCGGATTCTCTGGGAAGCTAGGAAGGAGATTGCAGAGCTTTTGGCTTCAATCTTTATGTCATCATTGTTGACAGCAGTAGTGCCAGAAGACTGGATGATATTAACCATTGTTCCCTTGTATATGAAGGAGTCGGGACAACCCTGGTAAGTATAGGCCAGTGAGCCTTATTTCGGTTGTGGGTAAGGTTTTGGAAATGGTTATAAGAGAGAGAATCATCTGGAAAAGAATAATTAGGGATAGTCAACACAGTTTTGTCAAGGGTAGGTCATGCCTCACTAACCTTATTGAGTTTTTCGAGAAGCTGACAAAACAGGTGGATGAAAGTAAAGCAGTTGATGTGGTCTATATGGACTTCAGTAAGACATTTGATAAGGTTCCACATGGTAGGCTGTTGCACAAAATACAGAGTTTCAGGTTTAAAGGTGATTTAGCAGTTTGGATCAGAAATTGGCAAGCTGAAAGAAGACAGAGGGCGGTGGTTGATGGAAAATGTTCATCCTGGAGCTCAGTTACCAGTGGTGTACCACAAGGATCTATTTTGGGGCCACTGTTGTTTGTCATTTTTATAAGTGATTTGGCATAGAAGGATGGGTTAGTAAATTTGCGGATGACACTAAGGTAGGCAGAGTTGTGGATAGTGCCGAAGGATGTTGTGGGTTACAGATGGACATAGATAAGATGCAGAATTAGGCTGAGAAGTGACAAATGGAGTTTAATGCTGAAAAGTGTGAAGTAATTCACTTCAGAAGAAGTAATAAGAATGCAGAGTACTGGGCTAATGGTAAAAGTCTTGGTAGTGTAGATGAACAGAGAGACCTCAGTGTCCTGGTGCATAAATCTCTAAAAGTTGCCACCCAGGTTGATAGGGTTATTAAGAAGGCATAGGGTGTGTTGGTGTTTATTGGCAGGGGGATTGAGTTTCGGAGTAACAAGGTCATGTACAAGAGCTGTACAAGACACTGGTAAGGCCGCACCTGGAGTATTGTGTGCAGTTCTGGTCACTGCATTATAGGAACGATGTGGAAGCTTTGGAAAGGGTTCAGAGGAGATTTACTAGGATGTTGCCTGGTATGGAAGGAAGGTCTTAGGAAGGGCTGAGGGAACTGAGGCTGTTTTCATTTGAGAGGTGACTTAATTGAAATAATCGATTAAAATAAGATAATCAGAGGGTTAGATAGAGTGGACAGTGAGAGCCTTTTTCCTCGGATGGTGAAGGCTAACATGAGGGGGCATAGCTTTGAATTGAGGGGTGATAGATTTAGGACAGATATTGGGATAGTTTCTTCACTCAGAGAGTAGTAGGGGCATGGAACGGCTTGTCCGCAACAGTAGTAGACTCGCTGATGTTAAGGGCATTTAAATGGGTATTGGACATACATATGGATAATAATGAAATGGTGTAGGTTAAATGGACATCAGATTAATTTCCCAGGTTGGCGCAACATTGAGGGCTGAAGGGCATGTACTGCGCTGTAACGTTCTATGTTCCTGAAGTGAGTTGAGAGTGACTGCCCTTGACATCAAGACTGCATGTGACTGAGTATGGCATCAAGGAAAAACTGGAGTGAATCGGAACTGAGAAAAAGCTCTGTGGTTCCAGTCATAACTAGTCCAGAAGAAGATGGTTGAAGTTGTTGGAGTCCAGGTATCTCAGCTTCATGACATCTCTGCAGGTGTTCCTCAGGCCCAACCATTAATGATCTTCCCCTCCATTATAAGGTCAGACGTGGGTATGTTCGCTGATGATTGTACAATGTTCAGCACCATTTCAGACCTGATACTGAAGCAGTCCATGTCCAAATACAAAACTGACCTGGTCAATATCCTGGTTTGAACTGATAATTAGCAAGTAGCAGTTGTGCTACACAAGTGCCAGGCAATGACCAGCTCCAACAATATAGAACCTAACCACTGCCCCTTTAATTTCAATGGCATTATCATCACTGAATCACCCTCAAGCAATATTCTGCGGCTTACCATTGACCTGAAAATTGACTGGACTAATCATATAAATAGAGTGGCTAGAAAAGCAGATCAAACACTTGTAACTCCATGATGAGTAAGTTTTACCAAGGTCTGTCCATCATTTACAAGGCATAGGTCAGGAGTATGATAAAATACTCTTAACTTGCTTGGGTAGGTAATGCTTCAACAATATTCAAGACGCTCAACATTGTTCAGCATAAAGCATGCCACCTAGTTAGTATCTGTTCCACTACCTTCAACCCTGATGCACATTGACAGCAGTGTGTAACATTTATAAGTGCACTGCAGTAACTCACCAATGCTGCTTCAGCAGTATCTTCCAAATCCATGATCTCTAACGTGTTAAAGGACAAGGGCAGAAGATGCATGGGAACACCTCTACTTGGAAGTACCCCTCCAAGTGACATTTCATTTTGACTTGGTACTGTACTGTCATTCCCTTAGTGTCAATGGGTGAAAATCCTGAATTCCTGACCTAATAGCATTGATCATTGGTGTCCCTCTACCCCCTGGACTGCAGTGGCTCAAGAAGGTGACCTGCTATCATTTTTAGAAGAACAATTAGGGATTAACAATAAATTCTAGCCTAGGTAGCCGTGTTCTCATTCAATGCCTGAATTATGTTAAATAAAGAACCAGAAAATCGTCTGGATTTTTGAACACTTAATGCACCTAGTATGATATTGAAGCTCAGAAGGTAAAATTATAAGGAAAATATTAGTAAATGCAACTTGTCTGAGACCTGCTAAAGGGTTTTAGGAAGTTAAAAATATTTGATATGTTTTTGATAAGCAAGCCACTGAGAAACTAATTCCCCTGGTGGAAGGAGTCAATAAGCTGGGGAGTAACCTTCAAATTAGGCCCAGGTCATTCAGGGTGATATCTTGAAGCAGTTCTTCACATAAAGGGAATCAAAGATCTGGAACTCTCTCCTCCCAGAACATGAGAATGCTGAAAATGATTTCGGGATTTCAGGACTGGGATTGATAGATTTTAATGAATTCTGAATATTTGGGAATACAAAGTCAAGACTGGGTAGATCAATGAGTCTACACACCAGCACATATTTTAATATCTTTACCACTTGTCTGACTGTTGAAGAAAATCAGGTCAGTTTCATTAGAATAGAGGAGATTCAATGATGATTTGATGGAACTGCTTAAAGCCATGAAGAGTTAGCACAGAATAAAAATAAACAAATTGTTTCCAGTGATTACAGGTATAGACTAGGGGAGAAATAAATATTAAAACTGAATGCAAGAGATGTAGATCTGGAAGAGTTTTTTTTTAAAAGAGTGAGTTAGATTCTGTGAAATCACCATTGGAATGAGTTGTTAAATTAGAGACAATTTACAAAAAAGATCTGATTGGTGGCTGAAGGAAAGTTGATAGAAGAATAAAGAAGCACAATGGGAAATTGCAATTAGGATTTTGTGTTGAGGACGATAAACACCAATTGTGACTAGTTGGACTGAATGGTCTGCTTCACTGTTGTAAGAATGTGCTGCTGGAGGAGGTTGTAATTAACATCTAAAGACGAGCTAATTTTTTTATGTTAAGAAAATCTTGATCTCAGGGTGCCCAGCAATGGATGAGAAGGTAGTGATAAACTGCCTTCTTGAACTGATACAGCTCATGTGGTGATGGGGTGAGGAAGGGGAGTCCCAGTGGTTCAGTGGCTATTGGGGCGTTATGTCATTTCAGATGGCAATGAGGATTTATCCTTATAATGTGGGACTGAATCCATGCCCTGTAGACAACAAGTTCACTCCCCAAAGGAGATTAATGACCCAGTTGTTTTTTGTTTTTAAGACAATCCCACAGTTTGTCCTGATCACTTCCCTGGCATTGGCCTGGAAGTTGCCGCATTTATTTAATTCAATTTAATAATCTGCTTTATTGGGATTTGAATACTCAACATTTGGATTACTCATCCTGGAGATCACAGTCAATTATTCTGGATATCATTCTTCAGGTACACACAAAGTGATGAGCAGCAGATGTACAAAGTCTCTGATTACCTTCAGTAGAGGTGGTGTTGGTAGAGTTACTATTGTCCACAGAAAAATGCTCTGAGGGCGGGTCTCCGATTTCCACTTCAACTGTGATCCCTGTAGCACGCTTCCTGCGGAGCCCTTTCTCACGCACAATGTTAGTAATGCGGATCTTTCTTTGAGGTACGTGTAGGAACAGGGCAAGATTTTCTACTAGATTGGGGCCGTAAAATTCATCCACGGTCATTGCAGGTAGATTAAAGGAGATGTGAAGGACAGGAGCTGTATGGACCTCAATTGGAGTTGATCCTCTCACCAGAACGTTAAGCATCTGATAGGTTCTGTCAAAGTAATTTTCTCCAATGACAGAGGAGTCCAACTTGGGAGTGAATTCTCCTGTGAAGACATAATGAGATGTGTCAAGAAAACAATTATATTAATATAGAACCGTGGGGTTGCACCACACTGTGAAACAATTCTGGTCACCGTGTTCTAAAAAGGATCAAGAAACAATGGACAAGGCGCAGAAAGGATCTGCAAGAATGACATCAGAAGTGAGCGGCAGTACACATCAAAAAATGATTAGTGTCTTTCTTTTCCAGATAAGACATAATCATTTATCTGACAGAGAGTTCTTTAAGGTCATGAAAAGGTTTGATAAGGTGGCTTATTAGAAAATGGTTCCATTCATGAGGAGCCCGAAACTAATCTCACTAAAAGATTCAGGAGAAATATCTTTATCCAGAGAGTGATGAGAATGTGAAACTTGTTAAGATATGGAGTGGTTGAGGTGAATCATTTAGACAAATTTAAGGGAACGCTGGGTAAACACATGATGGAGAAAGGAAGAGAAGGATGTGCTGGTGAGGTAAGATGAAGATATTTGGGAGGAGACTCGAGAAGAACAGAAACACCTTTTGGGCCAAAAGGCCTATTTCAGTGTTGTTAATGCTTGTGTTACATTCAACTAAGTCCAGTTGGTGAAACATTTATTTCATTGCAGATTCACTTGAAGTCTGGTGCACTTATTGCCAGTATCCAGGTGATTCATAAAGAAAACGGTTTGACTTTGGTTTACCTGCATAGGTTGGGCCCTTTAGTGTGAAGTCAGTTTTGTCAGCATTCCATTTTGCATTAGTAGGGGGTACGAAGGTATTATTCACATACACATCCAGTCGTTGAGATGTGGAGTAATATATTGCCAAGCATATAACCTTTTTTAAAAAACAAAATGATTATTTATTGCCTTTTACTTCCTGCTACATAAATGCAAGTCTTTCTTTTCATCCAAAGTGAACTGCATAGTGATTTAACTTATAGACTCTCTGTCCTGTCCCAAACAATGCTATACTTTGACACACAATAGTTAACCCTTCTCTGGTCCTTTTCAGAAATACCCTGTTTGACTGGGTGTTTTAAGCTCCTCACACTGTCTCTACCAATACAACAAGTAAATAAAAATTCAAGACAATCAAAAATCTATTTGAGAATCTATCATTAAAGTCACAACCACATAATATAAATCTTACTGTGTAATATGTGTAGCATGCTCCTTTAAAAGATAACAGATAATAATCTTCTGTGTATGCCATATTTCTTGCTATGCTTGTAGCCAGCACTTTCCTAGGATCTCCCATTTTAAATTGAGCATTGATTTGTCACATGCTCCAACGCTTGACAGCAGATGCCTAATCCCAGTTCCCTGTTCCCAATTTTCAGGGGGAATGGAGCAGGTTAAAAGTTACAATCTAGATTTATAGCTGGTTCATTTTTATGCTATATTCTCTTCAACTTAGATCCAAATAGTAGGAAGTTTTATCAAATCCTCCTGGTGCTGAATCTATGAATCTTCCTGGGATGTCTATACAAAGCTGTGTATATGTGTAGCTGATAGAGAGACTGGTACCAACAGCGGACAAGATGTAAGACAGTAGGAACCAAACAATGTATACCAGGCAATGACGAGTAAAAATTAAGGTTCACATCACTGTGCAGACAATGTTCAGAATTTATGTCTTTGATGTGTTGGCATGTTATTCACTCACTGTTTTTAGAAAGGGGTTCTATTTTCATGCACTGAAGTTTAGATACTCCCATACCAGATTATGCTCAGTATTATTCCCTCTCCATCCACATCTTCACTCTTTCACCATCTGTCTTCCTCATGCGTTTGATCACCTCTTTCTCAGTGCATTCAAGAAATTTTAATCTAAGTTTCCAGATGGAAATCTCACAGGAATTGGACCTATCCAATATTAACTTTAAGGGGAGAAAAATTGGGTAAGATGTAAAGCCAAAATTTTACCAAATGGTCCAGTTTTCTGAAGGATGATTGAGGTTAAAGTTGCCTCCTCTTGTGAATCACCCTTTAGGTGCCAACTATTTCTGTGATCCTCAGGTCCTCCCTCTCTACACCTGACAAGTTCCTCAGACAGACACACACACATGCAGGCAACATCCCATTCTCACACGTGGTGAATGAGGAAAAACATACTAAGATTCAGCAAATGGCAGAAATTAGACAGACAAAACGTGAGCTGTGGCATCAATAGTTCCTTACTTTGCTGTCATCCGTATTGAGGAGCATTAGGCGTAGGTTCTGAGGGCTAACACCGGTGAAATATAACTCGTATGACTTATTTGTTGCCACGACTGTGTAGAAGATTGAGACTCTCTTGTTGCAAGCATAGGAAGAAGAACAGGCATGATTCTCGGGGCCTGGTACAATAAAAAAATTAGCAAACTATTTCGCAGGGCCAAGCAACACAGTTTCAAGTCTGTCCAGCAATTTAATCAATCATGTTCTCAGCACTCAGTGTTGGCAGCATGAATCATTTAATAAACTGAAATAAAATGGGTCTTATGTTTTTAAAAGATCATTAACTTTTCTCACCTTTGAAAATCCAACCCTGGTGTCCAAAGTGGTGCCGGAAACATGAATAATTTGGGTCCTGGCCACATGCCTCAACAGCCCCACAAAACTGTTTTTAAATCAAAACGGTCTAATAGATCAGGAGGCACTGGGTATCTCTAGGACATAGGCGCTGTTTTCCTGACCTCAGCACAGTTAGGGTCAGCCACATCGGGCATTATTGCTGACTTGCTGAGGAGAGCAGGAAGCTTTTCAGAGGGTTAGCAGCACAATGGGCTGGAAGGGCTTATGAAGACCTAGTATTCGCACTGGTACAAAAAGATCAGAACAGGTTAAAACAAAACTGAGATACTTTAATTGGCTCCGAAAAGAATGTAACAGACTGCTCTGCTTCACTGGAATGCGATTTGAAAAGTTGATTCTGAGTTGGATATCACCTCCCCCCCCCCCCCCACTTCTCAAACTTCTCAAGGGGCTTTGTGGATCATTAGTTGACAGCCAGTGGGCTTCCTATTCTTTCCTTTCTGCCAGTCTTTGGAAAATCCAGTAAGCAATGGGAGCCCAAGATAATCTTTGTCCTAAAGACTTTCATATTCAGCTTTATGGAGTCATAAAGTCATACAACATGGAAACAGATCCATCAATCCAACTTGTCTGCTCCAACCAGACATCCCAATCTGACCGAGTCCCATTTGCCAGCATTTAGCCAGTATCCCTCTAAACTCTTCCTGTTCATGTACTATCCAGATGTCTTTTAAATGTTGTAATTGTACCCTCCTCCACACTTCCTCTGGCAGCTTGTTCCATACATATACCACCCTCTGCATGAAAAGTTACTCTTCAGGTCCTTTTTAAATCACCTCCCACTGTAAACCTATACCCTCTCATTTTGAACTCCACCACACAAGGAAAAAGACCTGGGCTATCCACCCTATCCATGCCCCTCCTGATTTTATAAGGTCACCTCTCAGCCTCTGAAGTTCCAAAGATAATAGCCCCAGCCTATTCAGCCTCTCCCTGTAGATCAAACCATCCAGTCCTGGCAACATCCTTGCAAATCTTTTATGCAACCTCAAGTTTAACAGCATCCTTCCTGTGAGCAGAATTGTGTGTAGTATACTTTTGTTCGAGGTCAGCAGTGAGTGTTATTATTTAGCCACCGACCATAAATTTCAGCTCAACATTTCAGGGCAAGCAATGATCTTACAGCAGAATCAAACACTTCATTGGAAATGCACTGAAGAAAGAACTCGAGGACCTTAGGTTCATCTGAGAGAACGAGATCTTTCTGGACAGGACCTTCAGCAAGGTTATTACACTGACCATACCAGAAGAGAGAAGACGATGAGGAAGGCAGAGAGAAGACAGGTGCAAGAGACCACAGGGGAAGTACCTGTCAGGGACAAGTTGAGTCTTTTGGAAACAGTAGAGACAGATGACACTGCCAGTCCGCGAGGTGGCCAGGTCTGTCAATCAAAAGTTGGCGTGGAAGCAGAGCCGAGGGAGTCAGACATCGCACAGAGCCATGGTGATAGGGGACTCCATAGTGAGAGGAACTGAATAGGGTTTCTGCGGGATTTAAGGATGGTGTGTTGCCTTCCTGATGCCAGGATTAAGGACATCACAGACAGAGTGCAGGAAATCCTCAAGAGCAAAGCCAGAGGTGGTGGTACATGTCGGCACCAATGACGTCGGGAAGAAGAGGAGGAACATACTATAGCGGGACTTCGGAGAACTAGGAAGAAGGCTAAAAAGCAGGACATCCAGGATGGTTATCTCTGGTTTGCTTCCAGTTCCTTGGGCTGGAGAGGACAGGAACAGAGAGATAATGGACTTGAACGTGTGGCTGGGGAACTGGTGCAGGAAGCAAGGATTTAAATTCTTGGATCACTGGAGTATGTTTGTGATAAGCATAAATTATACTAAAGAGACGGTTTGCACCTTAATAGGTTGGGAACCAGTATTCTGGCAGGCAGGTTTGCTACTGCAACACAGCTACGTTTAAACAAAATAGTGGAGGAAAGGGGACAAACTGGAAATTTAAGAAGGAAACTGAAGGGAAAGTTAGAACAAGGGAAGTCAAGAAAGGCAACGGTATCAATGAAGCAGAAAACTCAAAAAGAGATCATGCCGTAAGGTTGAGTGAAATAGGGGTTGATAGGAAGGGTGAGGGCAGTAACAAATTAAAAATACTATATATGAATGCACGAAATATTAGAAATAAGATGGATGAGCTTGAGGCTCTTTAGGAAATTGGCAGCTACGATATTGTGGGGATAACTGAGACGTGGCTTCAAGTGGACAGGGCCTGGGAAATGAATATTCAAGGCTATACATGCTATCATAAGGTCAGACTGATGGGCAGAGGGGTGGGGTGGCCCTGTTGGTAAGGGATGATATTCAGTCCCTTGCATGCGGGGACCTAGAATCAGGGGATGTAGAGTCAGTATGGATAGAGCTGAGAAATTCTAAGGGTAGAAAGACCCTCTTGGGAGTTATCTACAGGCCCCCAAACGGTAGTTTGGATGTAGGGTGTAAGTTGAATAAGGAGCTGAAATTGGCCTGTCGCAAAGATGTTACTACAGTTGTTATGGGGGATTTCAACATGCAGGTAGATGGGAGAATCAGGATGGTATTGGACCTCAAGAAAGAGACTTTGTGGAGTGCCTCCGAGATGGATTTTTAGAACAGCTGGTGCTGGAGCCTACCAGGGAGAAGGCAATTCTGGATCTGGTATTGTGCAACGAACTAGAATTGATCAGGGACCTCAAAGTGAAGGAGCCATTAGGAGGTAGTGACCATAATACAATAAGCTTCAATCTGCAATTTGAAAGGGAGAGGGTACAATCGGTAGCGACAATATTTCACTTGAATAAGGGAACTGTGGAGCTATGAGGGAGGAGCTGGCCAAAGTTCAATGGTGCAATACCTTAGCAGGGATGACAGTGGAGGAACAATGGCAGATATTTCTGGGTATAATGCAGAAGATGCAGGATCAGTTCATTCCAAAAAGGAAGAAAGATCCTATGAGGAGGCAGGGGTGGCCGTGGCTGACAAGGGAAGTTAAGAAACATTTAAAGTCAAAAGAGAAAAAGTATAACATAGCAAAGATGAGTAGGAAAACGGAGGACTGGGAAGCTTTTAAAGAACAACAGAGGATTACTAAGAAGTAAATACACAGAGAAAAGATGAGGTATGAAGGTAAACTGGCCAAAAATATAAAGGAGGATAGTAAAAGCTTTTTTAGGTATGTGAAAGGGAAAAAAATGGTTAAGACTAAAATTGGGCCCTTGAAGACAGAAACAGGGGAATATATTACAGGGAACAAAGAAATGGCAGAAGAGTTGAATTGGTACTTCAGATCTGTGTTCACTGGGGAAGACACAAGCAATCTCCCAGAGGTAACAGTAGCTGAAGGACCTGAACAGAAGGGAATTTATATTTACCAGGAATTGGTGTTGGAGAGACTGTTAGGTCTGAAGGTTGATAAGTCCCTGGGGCCTGATGGTCTACATCCCAGGGTACTGAAGGAGGTGGCTCGAGAAATCATGGATGCATTGGTGATTATTTTCCAGAGTTCGATAGATTCAGGATCAGTTCTTGCGGATTGGAGGGTGGCTAATGTTGTACCACTTTTTAAGAAAAGTGGGAGAGAGAAAGGAGGAAATTATAGACCAGTTAGTCTGACCTCAGTGGTGGGAAAGATGCTGGAGTCAATTATAAAGGATGAAATTAAGACACACCTGGATAGCAGTAACAGGATAGGTCAGAGTCAGCATGGACTTATGAAGGGGAAATCATGCTTGACTAATCTGGAATTTTCTGAAGATGTAACTCTGAAGATGGACAAGGGAGATCCAGTAGATGTAGTGTACCTGGACTTTCAGAAAGCCTTTGATAAAGTCCCACATAGGAGGTTAGTGAGAAGAATTAGGGCGCATGGTATTGGGGGCAAAGTACTGACTTGGATTGAAAATTGGTTGGCTGACAGGAAACCAGTGGGGTACCGCAGGGATCAGTGCTGAGACCACAGCTTTTTACAATATATATTAATGATGTAGAAGATGGTATTAATAGTAACATTAGCAAAATTGCTGATGATACAAAGCTGGGTGGCAGGGTGAAATGTGAGGAGGATGTTAGGAGATTACAGGGTGACCTGGACAGGTTAGGTGAGTGGACAGATGCATGGCAGATGCAGTTTAATGTGGATAAATGTATGGTTATCCACTTTGGTGGCAAGAACAGGAAGGCAGATTACTACCTAAATGGAGTCAAGTTAGATAAAGGGGCAGTACAAAGAGATCTGGGTGTTCTTGTACACCAGTCAATGAAGGCAAGTATGCAGATACAGCAGGCAGTGAAGAAAGCTAATAGCATGCTGGCCTTCATAACAAGAGGGATTGAGTATAGAAGCAAAGAGGTCCTTCTGCAGTTGTACAGGGCCCTGGTGAGACCGCACCTAGAATATTGTGTGCAATTCTGGTCTCCAAATTTGAGGAAAGACATTCTGGCTATTGAGGGAGTGCAGCGTAGGTTCACGAGGTCAATTCCTGGAATGGCAGGACTATCTTATGTTGAAAGATTGGAGCGACTGGGCTTGTATACCCTTGAGTTTAGAAGACTGAGAGGGAATCTGATTGAGAAGTATAAGATTATTGAAGGATTGGACACTCTGGAGGCAGGAAACATGTTTCTGCTGATGGGTGAGTCCCGAACCAGAGGATACAGCTTAAAAATAAGGGGTAGGCCATTTAGGACAGAGATGAGGAGAAACTTCTTCACCCAGAGAGTGGTGGGTGTGTGGAATGCTCTGCTCCAGAGGGCAGTGGAGGCCCAGTCTCTGGATTCATTTAAGAAAGAGTTGGATAGAGCTCTCAAGGATAGTGGAATCAAGGGTTATGAAGATAAGGCAGGAACAGGATACTGATTGAGGATGATCAGCCATGATCATAATGAATGGTGGTGCAGGCTTGAAGGACAGAATGGCCTACTCCTGCACCTATTGTCTGTTGTCTATTGTGTATGGATTTGAAGTATCAAAGTGAGGAATGTACGGGAAGAAAACAAACAGAAAGCTCTGTGATAAAGTGGAGAGATTAAATAGCAAAAGGTCTGTCACTTAGGTGTGCTGACCCATTACAACATCCAATTCCTAAATTGCCTGTGACTCTCTGACCATCTTTCATCACTTCTTTACAATAAATATTTTGTTGTTTTGTGAAATATAAATGACGCAGATTTGAAATGATACATACCATTAATAAGGTCAATGTAACCCTCTGTAAGCAGAGCTACTGGGGACAACCGCCTGGTCTCTGAATCAGGATCCAAGCTTTCAATAACCAGTATTTCATAGTTTAGCCCAAAGCATTTGTAGCTTTGCCAGTCGGGCATGTAGGTACAAGTGGAATCTCGAATAATTCCTGTGGGAAAACAACGAATGGTGATTTAGTACTGTACTGATAAAGATGTGACAGAAACAGAAACTAATCATCCCTTTTAAATATCATTCACTTTTCAACCTGAATAGAGGAGAAGCAAGTCTGTCTATTTACAAAGCTGACAGATTGATTGAGCACAGACAAGACTATCAATCCATTGTACCTGCATCAATCCCCAATCTTCCCACTCTTGTGCAACTTTTAAACAATTACTTCAACTTCAAGCGTTTATCCAGTTCCTTCTTCAAAGCTTCAAACCTGCTCCTATTGCCCTTTCAGGCAGATTCAGATCACTAAAACCTGCAATGTAAAGAAATCTTTCTGGTTCTTTTGCTAATCATTTTTAATTTGTGTCCTCTGGTTAGCAACATTCCTACTTCTGGGAGCAGTTTCTCTTTATTCACTCTAAAATCCTTCATGAGTTTGAATAACTCTGTGAAGTCATCTCTTGTTCAAGAAGCACAATCCAGCTGTTCCATACACACCACCCCCTGCATGAAAAGTTACTCTTCAGGTCCTTTTTAAATCTTTCATCTCCCACTGTAGACCTATGTCTTTCAGGTTTGGACTCCCCTACCCGAGGTAAAAGACTTTAGCGATCCATCCTATCCATGCCTCTCATGATTTTATAAGGTCACCCCTCAACCTCTGATGCTTCAGGGATAATAGTCCCAGCCTATTCACGCTCTCCCTGTAGCTCAAACCCTCCAGTCCTGGCAACATCCTTGTAAGTCTTCTACACCCTCTTAAGTTTAACAACATCCTTCCCATATTCAGGTGAATTGTATGTGGTATTCTTTTGTTCGAGGTCAGCAGTGAGTGTTATTATTTAGCCATTGATTACAAATTTCAGATCAACATTTCAGGGCAATGATCTTATATCAGAAACAAACATTTAATTAGTGATGCATTTTAAGGATCACAGTGGGGAAAGACAGGAAGAAAACAAACAGAAGGCTCTGTGTTCCAGTCTCTCCTTAGTTTCAGTTTGGATCCCTGTAAACCATCACTGAGATTCCCTGAATGTTACTTTTCAACTTTGCTGCTGTCAGTTCTTTGGGTCAGAACAAAACAACTGTCCAATTGGCTTATTGTTAGAGAAAGTGCACATTTGATTAGATCAGACCAGTCAATTTAAATGCACAGGAAATCATTCAGGGTGTGAAACAGCCTGATGATTTGTTGCCAAGCAATAAAACTTATAACTCATTATTATCTTCCTTGGCAGATAATTCCACTCTCTTCACCCATCCCAGTAATCACTCATGTGATCCACACACATGGAACTAAATTCTCTGAACACATCATTCACTGACATGCTGTAGACTCCAGGAATCTTAAAATAATCAGAAAATTCTGGAAACATTTAGCAGGTTTGTGGAGAGGGTTAAAGTTTTCAGACTAATATAATTTTCTTCTGAACCTGAAATAAAGACACTGCTGCTTTTCTCTCTTCCACCTTCATTCCTCATTGCTTAACTTGCTCTCATTCTTCCTTATTACACCAAAGTTTGACTGAAACACCAAACCACATACAGGGTCCAGTCAATCAAAAGGTTCAGTTCCAAACCTTTGTGTGGTGCAATCTGAGAGATTGGAATACGGCTGCCATTTAAATATGTCAACATGGTTTTTGGAATTCGATAATCCCCAGTCCCGTAGCGACGGTCACCATCCCATTCATATTCTGACTGAGGGACAACTGCTCCAACTGCCCCCAGGAATGAGCCATCAAGATCTTTCAGCAGTGTCTTCTTCTTGGCATCACAGACCATGTCCACGCAGTCCGCAAGGTTTACTTTCCTGTGAATGATCAACAGCATCAAACACAACTGGGTCAGAATGGGCCTGGAAATATCCCCTCTCCACATTTTCAATCTGGAAACAATATATAACAATGCACAATCACACAAACACATACAGTAGCGCCTCGACTTACGAACTTAATCCGTTCCAGGACCCAGTTCGCGAATTGAAAAGTTTGCGAACTGAATCAATTTTCCCATTGTTCGGATATTTCTGGAGTCTTTTCTCTTTTTTGTCTCTTGGAGGTTGGTGATGTCACAAGAAAACGATCCAGAGAAACTTGTTTTTTCCTTTGTTGCAGAATTTTCCGAAAATGAGACATCACATTGTCATTTAAAATGTTCACTGCTCAGTTGGTCACAGTTTTGTTAGGGTGATGCCTCTCAACAAAAGCCTGCACTTCACTCCATTTGCTACAAATGTCTTTGATTTGAACACTTGATACATTTTCCCTCTCTTTTTCCTCCTCTCCAGAATGCTCCTGCTGCATAACCTTCACCTGCTCCTGTTGCAATTCAACAAGATCTTCTGTGCTGAGTTCTTGTCTGTGGTTCTCCACCAGCTCCGCCACATCATTCTCATCAACCTCCAAGCCAATATTTTGGCCCAGGGTCACAATCTCGTTAACTACATTTACTAATGTCTCCTCCTCAAAAACCTCGACGTCTCTCTCAGGTACACAATCTGGCCAAAGTTTCCTCCAGGCCGACGGCAACGTACGGAAAGAGACCTTGTTCCATGCCTTATCAATAAGGCTTATGCAGTGGAGGATATTGAAGTGGTCCTTCCAGTACTGACCAAGGGTCAAATCTGTGTCATTGGTGCCTGGAAACACCTGGCGAACAGAGCCTTCGTATATAATTTTTTGAAATTTGCAATGACATTCTGGGCCATGGGTTGGATGAGAGGAGTGGTATTGGGAGTGGTATTTACTTTTATGAAGTCGTATTCAATGTCCAAGTCTTCTTCCAAATTTGGAGGATGGGCAGGAGTATTGCCCATTACTAGAAGACACTTAAGTGGCAAATTATTTGTTTCAAGATATTCCTTGACAGCTGGTGCAAAAACGTCTGTCAACCATTCCATAAAAATCATTCACGTGACCCAAGCCTTGCTATTCGCCCTCCACATTACCGGGGGTTTAACACATTATTGCGTTTAAAAACGCGAGGACTTTCAGAATGGTAGACTAATAGAGGCTTAATCTTGCAATCCCCACTTACATTCGCGCACAATAAAAGCGTTAACCTATCCTTCATTAGTTTGTGGCCCGGTAGTGCCTTCTCCTCTTGGGTTATGTAGGTCCTTTTGGGCATTTGTTTCCAGAAAAGTCCAGTTTCATCATAGTTAAAAACTTGATGTGAGACATAACCTTCATCTTCGACAAACTTATTGAATTCCTTCACAAAGTCCTCCATTGCATTTTTGTCCGAATTAGCTGCTTCTCCATGCCTTATTACACTATGGATTCTAGTTCGTTGACGAAATTTATCAAACCAGCCTCTGCTGGCTTTAAACTCTTCAACACTAGCAGTACTTGTACTTGGCGGTGTCGCCAACAAATCACGGTGTATGTGTAGAGCCTTCTCGCAGATTATAGTCTCGTTAACACTATCGCCAGCAAGCTCTTTTTGATTTATCCAAACTAATAATAATTTTTCAACCTCGTCTAACAATTTAGGCCTTTGCTTCGTTAAAATAGTCACTCCTTTAGCCATGTCAGCTGCCTTTAGTGCCTCTTTGTTCTTTAGGATAGTACAGTTAGTCGATTTTGCCATGTCGTACTACATAGCGAGATCAGATACGCGAGCACCATTCTTATGTTTAGCTATTATTTCCTTCTTCGTTTCTATAGTAATACGTTTAGGTTTCTTAACACCAATATCACTACCACATTTCACTTTCTTGGGAGCCATAATGAGGGCTAATTTAGTGCAAAAAACAAAAAAAAGCATAAGAATGCTTGGACGTTGGATGTTCACAGCGCACGCGCCAAAGATGAACTGAATGAGATCACGCGGGGCCCGAGAGCTTTTCCGTTCAAAGCTTGCGTAGAAAAGCAGAACAATGACAATGAAACCAGGGACTTTTTGCGTTCGTACCTTCGTTCGTACCTTGAATTTCATACTAACTTTGAAGCAAAAGTTTACTTACAATCCTGGTCATAAACCGATTTGTTCGTGAACAGGGTCGTTTGTAAGTTGAGGCGCTACTGTAATCACAACCAATATGTGCATGTAAGTACATTCACAAACACACAAAAATATATTATAAACACAGACACACATTCACAAACCAATGCATGCATGGATATATTCGCGCACACATATATGTACACATTTACATATGTTCACACACACACATTTTCGCACGTGCACACACACAAATACACATATTTATGAACACACACACACACACACACAATCTATGTCAAACACATCTGCCTGTGTAAAGAAGAACTTTAGGTTTCATTGGCATTCTCTGCAAACCTGTATTTCAAGCATTGTTGGAAGCAATATGTTTTTGGTAATTTTCACAATAACACAATGTCCCAAAGAGCTTTTGAGCCAATTAAGTATTTTAGAAGTGTAGTCACTGCTGTATTGTAGAAAACGTGGCAGTCAATTTATACAAAACCACATAGTCTGTTTTTTTGAGATGCTGATTGAGGTAAATATTGTTGCCAGCCCTTGAAGAGAACTCTCCTGATGTCCACCTGAGAGGACTAACGGGCCTTGGTTGAATGTTTCACCTCTGACATTGCTGCACTCCTCAAAATAAGCTTTGATGTTGTACTCAAATCCCTGTAGAGGGACTGAAACCCATTGCAGAATAGAATCATTACAGCACACAGGGTATCCAATTAAGTCCAGTCTTCCGATTGGGAGTTGAGTGTGCTCAACTGAAACATGACTGTGTTCAAGATTTTATATACACAAGGTTGGGATTTCTGCTCCGTTTGAGGAGCAGATGGCTTTGCATAAGATGCATGTTCCTTGCATGGCCTGTTATTCAGCTTCATTAGGGTCAATGGAATTAAAGATCAGATGTTGTTTATAATGGGAGGTGGGACAGCATTGTCTGAGATGAATTTCTACTTCCTGCCTTTCTAAACAACATTAAAGGCCTTTAAGTGTATGGGGGTTGGGACTGCAGTCAGTGTGCAATTTCTTGGTGAAGAGATCAATATTTACACCTTGTTTATATGCGGCATGAGAAAACGAGCATTCATGACTGAGGTCAGCACACAAACACCTGTTAATGCTTAGTAAATCAGTTCTGAAATTATTGCTGATTTCAGTTTCACAATAACTCACGCCACATTAGGTCTGTGTATGAAGACTTTGCCTCGCTCCTCACTGTCCACAATAGTGATTCCCTTCACGAGAATGGGATGCTGAAAATCCTCATTCATTGGATTAGTGATAAACATAACATTCAGTTTGTTGGAACATGTGCCTTTGAATCCAACAAAAGTCGTATCTTCAAGTAAAGAAAAGTATATCATTAGTTTCATCAGAAAGAACAAAACAGCAAATGTCTCAGTTTAAAATATCTCACAAACTTAAAGATGACACACATCTTCAGTGCCCAATAGTGTTTCCTTCAAATTGATACAAAAATCTGACTTGGTGCACTGACTCACTAGTTCAGTGGGCACACTAGCTCACTGCATCATGAACTCAGTATGCAACTGACAATCTCAGCAAATATCCTTTTGCTGCCGTCACGGTACATGATCTCCTTCAACTTTCCTGCACAGAATCCCATACACATAAAAGTATTTCCCAGGCTAAACAGGATTATAAGTTCACCTTTTCCAGTTTGGTGTTAGCTAGTGCAGGAATACCACACTAGCTTACTCCTTCAAAATGCAAATTCAGATGTATCATTTAATTGAATTCGCCACTGTATGGAAAAGTATTCATTCCAAATCCTAGCTGCCAATTACTCAGGGGTCTGCTGGGCTGTTTCAGAGTGCAGGTAAATAGATGTCTGATGAGAGCCTAATATTGGCTAAAAGCAGCAATCTCATTTCATAAAGAGGATTTTAGTGGAACAGCTGGGTTTTTCCAACAATCTGACAGCTGTGTGTTCTGCTTTTTATTAACAGAGTTTTGTTTAAACTGACTCCTAATTCTCAAACTACCCCCAGTGGCAGTGATTTCTCGTATATTTAGATTATTAATTCCACAAGAGAAAGATGGAAATGATCTGTGAATAGTTTGAATGTGTAAACATCTTTTTACCAGTTACACATTCTCATCAGGCAAAGCTTTGCTCAAAATGCATGTTATAGGATGTCACTGTATCAACTGCACTGGGTGTGGGATCTTCCTTTACTTTTCTTGAATGTGTGTATCTTTTGATTCTTTATGTAGCTGCTATCATGTGTCTAAAGACCCACACTTCACCCAGTTACATCATCTTTCCATTGGTATATTGTATTTCACTTTTAACAACTCAAAAATCCTTCATTAATCATTTGAAATGTTACACAGGCAAAAAATATTTCTATCCCCTGCTGATCAATTATATCCACAGTTCAGTTCAGACAAAGTCAGGGTTATTTTTTTTCACTTACTCTCTATGATCATTTGTCCACTGATTGCAGGGTCAGATGTCAAGCTATCGTGTGGATTATTTGGTGCGTTGTTATTAGTAGAGGCAAACGTTGGCCAGTATATTCCATTCCTGTCCACTGGTTAATGAAACAAAACATTGACTAATCATTAGGTTTTGTAGCTAATCTGCATTGGTCTTAACCAAGGAAGATGACATTGCCTAATCCATGATATACAAGAAGTTTCTGGGAAACTGAATGTGATCACTTTCGATAAAGAGGAGGCACCAGAGAGGCTGTCAGGAATTAAAATGGAGAACTCACCCACTCTGGAAAGGAGAGCTGGATATTAATGAGGGAACCTAGGAGAAAGTGAGGACTGCAGATGCTGGAGATCAGAGTCGAGAGTGTGGTGCTGGAAAAGCACAGCAGGTCAGACAGCATCCTGAGGAGCAGGAGAATTGACATTTCGGGCATAAGCCCTTCATCAGGAATGGGGACTTATGCCCGAAACGTCGATTCTCCTGCTCTTCGGATGCTGCCTGATCCATTGTGCTTTTCCAGCACCACACTCTCGACTATTAATCAGGGAAGTAAGGTTAGAAACTGCAAAGCACTAACTTAAACTTCTAATCTTCCTTAGGTACAGGAACAGGAGGACTGCAAATGTTACTTCATTGTTCAAACATGATGTATTTAAATGGAAGCTAGACAAGGGAGAAGGGAATACAATGGTGGATTTAAATGAAAAAAAAAAGTTGGAGCTTGCTTGAATGGACCATAAACACTGGCATGGACTGATTGGACTGATTGGCTTATTTTGGTGCTTGTAGATATTTTTAACCAACTTGTTCAGATGTTTTATGATGCATATCAGGAGCAGTTGGGACTTGAACAGCCAATGTTGTCCCATTGTTTAAGAAGGATAGCAGTGGTAATCCTGAAAATTACAGGCCTATGAGTCAGTCTCACATCGGTGGTAGGAACATTATTGGAAAAGATTCCGACAGAGGGCGGCACGGTGGCACAGTGGTTAGCACTGCTCCCTCACAGCGCCAGAGAGCCAGGTTCAATTCCTGCCTCAGGCTCTGTGTGGAGTTTGCACATTCTCCGCGTGTCTGCGTGGCTTTCCTCCGGATGCTCCGGTTTCCTCCCACAATCCAAAAATGTGCCAGTTAGGTGAATTGGCCAAGCTAAATTGCCTGTAGTGTTAGATGAAGGGGTAAATGTAGGGGAATGGGTCTGGGTGGGTTGCGCTTCGGCGGGTTGGTGTACACTTGTTGGGCCGAAGTGCCTGTTTCCACACTGTAAATAATCTAATATAATCTGGACAGGATCTATACGCATTTGGAAGCATATAGACTAATTAGTGATAAACAGCATGGCTTTGTGCGGGGAAAAATCATGCCTCACTAACTTAATCAAGTTTTTTGAGGAGGTGACAAAGATGATTGTTGAGGGAAAAGCAGTTAATGTTGTTTACGTGGACTTCAGTAAAGCCTTTAACAAGGTGTCTCATGGCAGACTGGTGCAAAGGGTGAAGTCACATGGTATCAGGTGCGAGCTGGCAAGATGGACACAGAAATAGCTTAGTTATAGGAGACTTATGATGGAAGGATGAATTTCAGATTGGAGGGCTATGATTAGTGGCGTTCCACAGGGATCAGTGCTGGGAATTCTGCTGTTTGTGATCTGTGTAAATGATTTGGAGGAAAACGTGGCTGGTCTAACTAGTAAGTCTGTGGATGATACAAAGATTGGTGGAATTGTAGATAGTGAGGAGGATTGTCAGAGGATACAGCAGGATATAGATCAGTTAGAGGCATGGGCACAAAAATGGCAGGTGGACTTTTATCTGAACAAATGCGAGGTGATGCACTTTGGAAGGTCAAGTACAGGTGGAAATTATACAGTGAATGGCAGAGACCTTAGGCATATTGATATGCAGAGGGATTTGAGTGTGTCGGTGCACAGATCACTGAAGGTGGCAGCACAGATAGATAAGGTAGTAGAAAAGGCTTATGGAATGCTTGCCTTCATTGGAACAGGCACTGAGTATAAGGATAGGAGAAAGTGAGGACTGCAGATGCTGGAGATCAGAGCTGAAAATGTGTTGCTGGAAAAGCGTAGCAGGTCAGGCAGCATCCAAGGAACAGGAGAATCTTTTTTTACATGGAGGTTGGTGGGGTGGTAGGTGAGGACCAGTTGGGTTCTGTCCTGGTGGCGGTTGGAGGGGCGGGGCTCAAGGGTGGAGGAGCGGGAAGTGGAAGAGATGCGGTGGAGGGCATCGTTGACTACGTCTGGCGGGAAATTGCGGTCCTTGAAGAAGGAGGCCATCTGGGTTGTACGGTTTTGGAACTGGTCCTCCTGGGAGCAGATGCGGCGGAGACGAAGTAATTGGGAATATGGGATGGCGTTTTTACAGGGGGCAGGGTGGGAGGAGGTGTAGTCTAGGTAGCTGTGGGAGTCGGTCGGTTTATAGTAAATGTCCGTGTCGGTTCGGTCACCCGAGATAGAATTGGAAAGGTCTAGGAAGGGGAGGGAGGAGTCTGAGACGGTCCAGGTGAATTTGAGGCCGGGGTGGAAGGTGTTGGTAAAGTGGATGAACTGTTCAACCTTCTCGTGGGAGCACGAGGCAGCGCCGATACAGTCATCGATGTAGCGGAGGAAAAGGTGGGGGGTGTTGCCAGTGTAGCTGTGGAAGATGGACTGTTCCACATATCCTACGAAGAGGCAGGCTTAGCTGGGGCCCATGCGGGTGCCCATAGCTACTCCTTTGGTTTGGAGGATTTTTTTTACATGGAGGTTGGTGGGGTGGTAGTTGAGGACCAGTGGGGTTCTGTCCTTTTTCTGTTCCTTGGATGCTGCCTGACCTGCTGCGCTTTTCCAGCAACACATTTTCAGCACTGAGTATAAGGATAGGCAAGTAATGCTGCAGCTTTATATAACTTTAGTTAGGTCACACTTGGAATATTATGTAGAGTTCTGCTCATCGCACTACCAGAATGACATGGATGCTCTGGAGAGAGTACAGAAAAGGTTTAACCATATGTTGCCTGGTAGGGGGGATTTTAACGGTGAAGAAAGGTTGGCTAGACTGGGTTTGTTTTCACTGGAATGCAGGAGGTTGAGGGGCGACCGGATAGAGGTTTATAAGATTGTGAATGGCATGGAAAGTATGAAGCTTTTCCCAGTGTGGATGGGTCAATTACTGGAGGACAGAGGATCAAGGTGCGAGGGAACAAGTTTAAAAGAGATGTGCAAGGCACATTTTTCACACAAAGGGTGGTGAGTGCCTGGAACGTGCTGCTACAGGAGGTGATAGCAGCATTCAAGAAGCACCTGGACAAATACATGAATAGGAAAGGAATAGAGGGATATGAACCCTATAAGTAGAGACAGTTTTAATACAGAAGAGCAAAATGTGTCAGTGCAGGCTTGGAGGGCCAGAGTGGCCTGTTTCTGTGCTGTATTGTTCTTTGTTTTTTGAACCCAGGCTCCCTGGCCCTAAGTTTGGGAGATGACAACTACAGCTGAAAATGTGTTGCTGGAAAAGCGCAGCAGGTCAGGCAGCATCCAAGGAGCAGGAGAATCGACGTTTCGGGCATGAGCCTTTCTTCAGGAATTCCCGAAGAAGGGCTCATGCCCGAAACGTCAATTCTCCTGCTCCTTGGATGCTGCCTGACCTGCTGCACTTTTCCAGCAACACATTTTCAGCTCTGATCTCCAGCATCTGCAGTCCTCACTTTCTCCTAGATGACAACTACACTCTTTTTTTCCCGGTGTAAAGGGGAAATCTGGCAATTAAAGATAGTTTGGTTTAATGTCAGTGGTGAGGATGTTTTTAGAAACAATAATCGAGGAGAAAAATTAATATTAACTTGGTAAAGTGCAGATTATTAAAGATTTATTGAAGGCCATTCATTTTTGACTAAGATGACTGTGTTTTTTGATGAGGCAGCAAAGAGAATAGATGACAGCAACATCGGCACTTATTACCCTTCAGGATTGTTAGTCAAAGTGAAGTCCAGAGAATAGGGACAATGCAACACAGATACAAAGGCATAGAAAACATAGTTGTGAATGACTTCTTTTCAGACTGGAAGGAAGACACAGATGAAACTTGTGGTGCCGGAAAAGTGCAGCAGGTCAGGCAGCATCCAAGGAACAGGAAAATCAATGTTTTGGGCATAAGCCCTTCATCAGGGGAATGAGTGCTTATGCCCGAAATGTCGACTCCTGCTCCTCGGATGCTGCCTGGCCTGCTGTGCTTTTCCAGCACCACACTCTCGACTCTATCTCCAGCATCTGCAGTCCTCACTTTCTCCTCACAGATGAAATCTCCATGGTTCAGCAAAACGACCACTGCTGCTTATGATAAACATTAATGACTTAGACTTAGGGCTAAAGAGCATAATTTTGAAACTTGCAGATGGCATGAAACATGGAAGTACAGTAAACAATCAGAAATGTGGTAACAATCCTCAGTAGGGCATAGACTGCTTGAATGGGTGGATACATAAATATAATCTAACTCAGAAAAGTGTGAGGTGACACACATTGGTGAGAAGAATAAGGAGAGACAATACAAGCTGTATGGAAGAGATTGAAAGAGTGAGCATTAAAGGAGAGCACCGGAGCAGAGAATCCATTTCTAATGGTTGAAAACTTGATAAGCTTCATTCCATAATTTTGTGAATAAATTTTTGTTTGTTTTAAAACCTAGAAGTCAATCTAGCTAACTAACTCCGGGTAATTTTCACTGTACATTATACCGAAACAAATTGCAAAGTTATGCTCTGGGACTGCCTGCTTAAGAATGTTTTGAGTGGTTTGGCCTAGTCCATAACAGACTGGGGGTTCTTTGTGGGATTTAAACAGCGAATGGTAGGTGCTAGTGTCTTTATTTCGGATGTTGGTTTGGTTGGGTAGACAAAGCTTGGGATAGTAATGGCTCTTTCAGTCGCCAAGAGTTTTCTGGAGGTAGACTTTGGAAGTTTTACAGAAGGTGAATAAGACCAAGCTGCAGGAGTTAGTAGACAAGCTGGGGTTGAAGCTACCTCCTAATGTGAGGAAAGATGTGGTGATTTCAGCAGTAGCTCAGCATTTAAATGTGCTTGAAACACCATCAGGATCTGTAAAAGTGGCGAGAATTAAATTGCAAATGAGTTTGAGGTGAGAGATAAGGAAAGGGCAGCAGAAATGAAACAGTTTGACTTATGGTTAGAAGCAGAAGAGAAAGAAAAAGATTGAATGGCTTTAGCAGAAGAGAAAGAAAGAGAGAGAGTTTGAACTTCAAAAACTGACACTTAGCAAGGAAAGCCAGCTTAAAAGGCTGGAGATGAAGGCTGAAAGCAAGTCTAGTGAGGAAGAGAGTGGGGATAAGCATACCCATGGTGGGCCAAAGCCTGTGAGAAACTGTTTAAGTATGTTCAAACTTTGCCTAAATTTGATGAGAAGTATGTGGAAGCATTTTTCAACTCATTTGAAAAAGTGGCTAAACAAATGCAGTAGCCAGTGATCCAAACAAAACTTGTAGGCGGGGCCAATGAGGTCTTCACATCACTATCAGAGGAGATATCTGGGGAGTATGAGGAGGTGAAAAAAGCCACCTTAAGTGCGTATCAGCTTGTACCAGAAGCCCATAGACAACGTTTCAGGAATCTAAGGAGAGACCCTGGTCAAACCTATATTGAGTTTGAAAGGATCAAACAGAGTAATTTCAATAGATGGATGAGAGCTTTAAAAATAGAGCAAATCTACACTGCCCTTACAGAGGTAATTATTTTGGAGGAATTCAAAAATGTACTGCCTGAAACAGCGCAAACTCATGTGGAAGAGCAGAGAGTTAAAACGGCAAGGTTAGCAGCTGAAGTGGCTGATGGTTATGAGCTAGTCCATTAAACCAGCTTGGCTTCCAGAATCAATTTCAGTCCATAAGGGATAGACATTGGGGCAAAGAGAAATCCTCACGTGGAAAGGGAAAGGTAGATCTCAGTGAAGATCATAAGGATAACTTAGCACTGGATAAAAAGGAAACCTTTGAAGGGGATAAAGAAGGTAAAAAGCTCTGATGTTTTCATTGTAATAAAATGGGCAACATGAAATCACAGTGTTGGAGGGCTAGGAGACAGTCAGATGTAGGAAAATAGGACAAGCCTGTGAGTTTTGTTGGGCTGGTAACAGAAAGCATAGACAGCTGCCTCAGATTATACAAGCTGATCAGAAGTTGGTAAAGGAGGACGTGCCTGATTTGTATAAAAAGTATACATGCAAGTGTAAAGTTTATTCTGATAGGCCAGGAGTAGTAGGCACTGAGGTTACAGTATTAAGGACACAGGATCCTCTTAGTCTCTGATGCTGAAGAATGAGGAGATGTGTACTCCTGAAGGACTATTACCAGAAAAGGTACTGGTAAAGGAATTCATGGTGAGACAAAAAGCACTCAGTTATGTAAAGTGAGGCTAGAGTGTCCAGAAAAGAGTGGATAATTTGTGGTAGGAGTACTGGACAAACTCTCAGCTCCAGGAATACAATTTGTCCTTGCAAATGATATAGATGATTCACCAGTAGAGTGCTGCCGACTCTAGCTGAAAAGCCAGTGGAGACACAGGCAACTGAAGCAATGTAGGATGTTTATCCAGGAATCTTCCCAGATTATGTCTTAATGAGATTGCAGAGTCAGAAACTGAAACAGGAGAGATCAAAAGGCACAGATAAGGAAGCTAAAATAGCTTTGTCAAAGACGTTTCTTGATCAGATAAGTGGGACAGAGCAGGAGCAAATAGGTAAACATACAAGTTTCTTTAGCTCTGCTAAGCTTATTGAGTTGCAAGAGAAAGACGAGAACTTAAAGCAGTTGTATCAAAAGGCATATACAGAAAAGGAGAGTGTGCATGTATCCCTGTGATTTATTATTTAACAAATGATGTCTTAATGAGGAAATGGAGACCATCACACATTCAAGCAGATGAGAAATGGGTAGATGTTCATCAAATTGTTTTGCCAGTAGGGATGTGCTGTGAGTGGCGCCTGAGCTACTACTTGGAGGTCATTTAGAAATGAGGAAAACACAGGCTAAAATACAAAGACAGTTTCACTAGCCTGGGCTACGCAAGGATGTAGTTGAGTTTTGCCAGATGTGTCATACATGTCAGCTAATCAGAAAACCACAGGCAGTAATAAAACCTGCACCTTTAATACTTATTCCAACATTTGAGGAACCTTTCATGAGAGTTTTGATTGATTGTGGGGATCCCCTACCTCAAACAAAAAGTGGGAATAAGTATTTATTGACAATAATCGATGCATTTACTAGATTTCCTGAGGCAGTCCCATTATGCAATATCACAGCTAAAAGGGTTGTAGAAGAATTACTCAAATTTTTTGCCAGATACAGACAACCAATCAGATCAAGGGTCAAACTTCACATCCAAACTATTCAAGGAGGTTATGGACAGCTTGGGAATAAAACAATTCAAATCTACTGCATCCAAAATCACAGGGAGCGCTAGAGAGATGGCATTAAACACTAAAGACCATGTTGAGAGCTTGTAGTCAGGACTATCCGGATGCCTGGGATTAAGGGAGTTCCATTTCTGCTTTTTACGATCAGTGATGCACTAAATGAGTCGACCAAATTCAATTCATTTGAATTAAATTTTTGGGCATGAAGTAAGAGGACTGTTAAAATTGATTCAGGAGAAATGAATAAGTCAGAATTCAGAGACCACCCATTTGGACTATTTTAGAGAAGGACTAAATCGAGCTGGGGACCTGGCTAGACAGCATTTAAAAGTATCACAGCATATAATGAAACAAAAAATGGGTAAGAAATCACAAATTCGCAATTGTTCCATTGGGGATTAGGTATTGGTGTTACTTCCAGTAATAGGTGAACCTTTAAAAGCAAGGTTTAGTGGACCTTACCAAATCGAGAGGAAATTGAGTGAGGTGAACTGCTTGATAGGGACTCCAGGCAGGAAGGAATTTCACAGTGTGTGTCATGTGAATATGCTCAAAAAGTATTTTGACAGGGAAGGAAAGCAAGAGGAGAAGATGTTAATGATGACAGCACAGAATGATTACAGCACAAAAGGAAGAACAAAGTTTTGAGGATTCTGAATTAGACATTCCTCAAATCAAATTGGACTATAAGGAAATTGTCAAAAATTGAGATAAATTATTAAGTTACCTCCCACAAGAAAATCAAAACGGCCTGACAGAGTTATTACTATCACATGGGGAGATATGCGGAAATAAAGTGGGAAGTACTAACATAATTGTGCATGGTATAGATGTAGGAGATGCTGTTCCAATTAAGAATCATCCTTATAGGCATAACCCTCTAAAGTTGGCACAGGTTCAGAAGGAGATAGAACGCATGCTCCAAGATGGCATAATTGAAATGAGTTACAGTGACTGGAGCTCATCCATAGTCATGGTGCCAAAGCCAGATGGTACCCAATGGCTATGTGTGGACTATCGAAAAGTCCATTACAAAGACTGATGCATATCCAATTCCACGGTTGGAGGACTGTGTCAAAAATGTGGGACAAGTAACTTACATTTCTAACTTGGCCTTGCTCAGAGGCTACTGGCAAGTACCTCTGTCAGAGAGAGCAAAGGCATTTTCAGCTTTCATAATACCAAATGGACTGTATCAGTTCAAAATCATGCCATTTGGTATGAAAAATGCCACAGCCACATTTCAGAGACTTAGTAATAAGATCATTACCGGATTACTCAATTGTGTGGTGTATGTTGATGACCTGGTGATTTTTAGTCACTCATGGAAGGAGCATTTATACCATTTATCAGGCTTGTTCGATCAACTTCAGAAGGCAGGCTTGGTGATAAACCTGGCTAAAAGTGAATTTGCCAAAGCCCAAGTCACCTTGCTGGGCCATGTTATTGGATATGGACAAATAGCCCCACGGGATATGAAAACAAAAGTAAGTGGGGAAATTCCCAAACTGTCGATGAAAAGAGCAGTACTATGGTTCTTGGGATTGAGTGGATTTTACCAAAAGTTTGTGCCGAATGTTAGCAGTGTGGCTGCTCCACTCACTGAATTGTTAAAAAAGGGCAAGAAGTTTCAGTGGACAGCAGACTGTCAAAAGGTGTGTGACAGCCTAAAAACTGTGTTAACCACTATCCCAACAATAGCCACACCTGATTATGCAAAGCCAGTGATGGCTATCAATGCCAGTGATGTGGGTGTTGGTGCGGTGCTCCTGCAGGAGGATGAGGAAAAAACGCATTGAGTATTTTTCCAGGAAGTTGAACATTCATCAACAGAAACATTCAACAGTTCAGAAAGAGACTGAGCTTCGTATTGGCATTACAACATTTCAGTGTTTATATTAGCTGCAATGCATCTGAGACAATTATATAAACTGATCATAACCCATTGACATTTGAGGAGAAATTTAAGGACAAAAAGGCCAGACTGCTTAGGTGGAGCTTGTTGGTGCAGCCATTCAATTTGACAATTGTGCATGTGGCAGGTCGTGAAAACGTCATTGCCGATGCGTAGTCAAGACTCAAATGAGATAGGGAGGCATTAGGTGGCAGGTGTGCGACAGCCTGAATTCGAATGTGGTTGTGCTTGTTTGAATGTGTATAGTCAGGGTAGTGTATATGTGTGCTTTAGAGTACTAACCAATTTTTTTCAGGCGTTTTAAAAATGAAGCCATCTTTGGATATTGATGATTCATGTTTTTAAGGGGGGAGGTGATAAAAGGCTGATACTTTTTTCTAAAAGCTCTGCCTTTTCTCAAGGATACTGTGTCCTTGGTTTTTTTTCAGAGGGGTCGTGAAACAGCCAGGCTCCGAAACGACTGGTTTGGTGCAGAGACAAAGGGGTTTACTGAGAGAGATGAGGCTTTAGGCCAAAGCTTTCATGTTTTAGAAGTAACCTGTATCAGAAAAGGGGAATGATTAGTGCTGGAAGCTGAAGTCTTGTTTGAGGCAGTGCAGCAGGAGCTGTGTGTGAAACAGGTTGCTGAATTCTCTCTCCTTCTGCCCTTCTAACTATGACCTGTAAGCCTCTGTTTCAGTTTTAGTCTATGTTTAAGGGGCTTGTTTATTGGGACTGTTGTGTATTTTCAGAACAGCATAATTAAGTTTATTTTTGGATAGACTGAGTTCTGTGGGTATTCTATATTCTGTTCTTTGTGTTTCTTTCCATAATTTTGTGAATTAATTTTTGTCTGTTTTAAAACCTGGTAGTCAACCTAGCTAACTTACTCTGGGTAATTTTCACTGTACACTTACTGAAACAAAGAGCAAAATTATGGTCTGTGATGCCAGCTTTAGGCTGTTTTGAGTGGTCTGGGTGAGTTCATAATACCATTCTATGATTTTCCCTGGAGAAACTACATTTACGTTGATCCTTTGTTTGGAATAGGTTGTCCTTACCTGAAGCTTTTCTAAAATTCTGCTTACCCTTTTTGTGGCTCAGAATAGAATCATCAGGTTGTAAATCCGAGCAGTTGGAGATGGGGCTAATTCCTACCAGTAAGGCATTCTAGGGACAAACAGATAGCAACACAGAGATTATTGTCCAATAAAAGACCAAAATCTATCTAGTTCACCCTCCACCAACTTGCACTATCATAATACAATCATAATGGAGTGACCATAGTGATACATTTCTACCAGTGAATCTGTAACAGAGGCCAACATGAGGAAAACCCCCTGTGGTCAAACAGCTTTGGAAACACGATGTTCCCCTGTTCCTCCTGAGACACCTCCAATTACTACATGATATTTCTCAAATTACTCAAATCCCCTTCCCAAAATGTACTTTTCTCAGGGAAATCTCTCTAATTTGCATCTGAATGAATCAGTATTCCCACTGTCTCCTTCATAGCCCGCTTGCACTGATTAACCACTCACTCAGGGAAATATTATTCCTGCAGATTGGTTCCTGGTTACCCCCATCTGTTAATTCTGGATCATTAATCCACGCAACAAACAAAAAAAAAATCATTGATAGAACTTAACAACATTTCTTCTATTTTCTGCCCTTAGACTGGTCAAACCTCTCAGTGCCATCATTCCATGAGAGGTAGCGCACGGAGATAGGTCAGCAAGCCACCCATGTTGTTATTGGGGTGGACCACCAATGGGAGCTGGCTTACAGCAGCTCAGAGTCTACCGAAGGGAATGTGAGCTGAGGATATCCTACAGCCGGGATCAGACATCTGCTCGGCCCCTTCTGAAACAGCGAGTGTTTGTAACACTCCCCTACTCCCAGTGCTGTGTTTATATAGCCACGTAGTAATTTTATAACACTCCTGCCAGCCCTGAGTTTATATAACCCACCTAGCCCAGTGTTTTAAATGTTTTTATTAACCCCAACACTGTGGCTACCACCAAGATTTGCACCGGCAACAGCTCCAGCTGGGCCCACGCCCTAGGCTTCTGTGCTGAACGTGCTATAAACAAAAGCCCAGTGTTTACATAATCTCCTCACCTAGTTCAGCGCTTTTATAAACACCCGAGACCAGAAATTTTATAACACCCTCCCAGCCCAATATCCATATAAACGTATGCCGCCTCAGTAATTTTATAAACTATTCACCTCACAGTTCAGTGATTTTATAAACCCTTGGCCCAGTTTAGTGTTTTTTATAAATTCCTCCCAACCCCCACCGAATAATTTCACAATCACACATTGAGAGTGACCAGCATGTGATAAGTACAATGGCGGGGACCACGCTGTCCATCTCATCCTCTCCCATCCTTCCACTCTCCTCACCTCAGACCTTGCACTGCCTCAGTGGGAGGCACCGCTCAGCACCGAACTGTTTGTCTGCACTCAGCTGCAGCAATCTGAGGCCAAACAGTAGTGTCTGGTCTTTAGTTGTCTTGGACTCCCCTCGCCATTGCACCGAGACCTTACACTGCTAATCCCATGTGATAGCTGGTGTGCAGTGGTTTCCCCATATTAAACGAACTCACACACAGGCATCTTCCACACCTCAGGATGAAGTTCGGGACCTGGAATATCATGACCATTATGAAGAGTGCCGCCAGTGACAGACTGGAACGCCGCTCCGCCATCATTGCCAGGGAACTCAGGCGCTATGACATTGACATCACCGTCTTGAGTGAAACCCGGCAGGCAGGGGAAAAACAACTCAGTGAGCAAGGTGATGGCTACACCTTTCTTCTGGAAAGGAAAGGCTGATGAACAGCGCCACATCCATGGAGTTGGCTTTGCCATCAAAAACGAACTGGTGGACCAACTCAAAGACTGCCCCTGCTGAATAAATGACACTCCGACTCACCCTTGCTTGGAACCAGTATAAAAGAGTATTCAGTGTATATTTACCAATGCTTGATGCAGCAGCTGAGCACAAGGAGGAATTCTACTCCAATCTCTCTCATGGGTCCCTGCAGATGTGAACTAATCTTGCTTGGTGACGTCAATCCAGAGTCAGCAGAAGTGTTGACTTTTGGGAGTGATGTAATTGGGAAAGAGGAAGTATGGAAGTAAAACTCCAATGGCACCCTGCTCCTGACCAAATGCCATGACCACAACTTCCTCATCACCAACACACTGTTCCGCCGAAGACAATATGGCAGCACCCATGCTCCAAACACTGGCACCTCCTTGACTACATCATCATCAGAGCAAGGGATCGGAAAGACATTAGAATCACCCATGCCATGACAGGAGCTGACAACTGCAGGAAGGACCTTTGCCTGATTCGAGCCAGGATCATCATAAATATAGCCTTGCCACAGCGGTGTCAACAGAAGCAGTGCCGCAATAATTCAACTTTGAGGCAATCCATGACTCAGAAAAGATATCCTAATACAATCAGTTCCTCTCCACAAATCTGGCAACCCTGGGCAACACCGAATGGCAGGTTTCCAACAGTCTCTGATCTGCCCTCAAGACAGCCATCATCAATGCCTGCAAAATTTTGGTCAGTCACTTAACCAGGAAACTCCAAGATTGGTTTGAAGAGAATGATCAGGAGATCCTAGAACTAATAAGCCTGAAGCATGTGGCACTTCTGAGTGTAAAACAGTAACCACGCTCGGAAAAGAAAA
Source organism: Chiloscyllium plagiosum (assembly GCF_037043375.1). Taxonomy (NCBI): domain Eukaryota; kingdom Metazoa; phylum Chordata; class Chondrichthyes; order Orectolobiformes; family Hemiscylliidae; genus Chiloscyllium; species Chiloscyllium plagiosum. Next base: position 40,371,204 of record NW_028270142.1, read on the forward strand.
GGCAGACCGACAAGTGACTGAGGTTATTGATGAAGTGATCCATTTTCACCTCCAGTGTGCTAGTGCAGCCTTCAGCCAACTGAGGATAAGGATTTTTGAAGACAACAACAACAGATCCAACAGCAAGCTCATAATATACAGAGCTGTGTATATTAATGCATAAGTCATTAAGAAAACACTCAATTTATTCTCCATCAGAGTCACATTGGAAACTTGCACCCTCCTCTATGGTTCCAAGACAAAGACTGCCTACAAAACTCACCTCAAGCGCGAGGGCAGTACCAGCTACACTGCCTGCACAAGATCCTGTGAATCCACTGGGAACACAGATGCACCCACACCAGCGTCTTTGACTAGGCCAACATCTCCAGAATTGAGGCACTGACCACCCTTGATCAGCTGTAATGGGCTGGGCACATCATCCACTTGTTCAACATGAGAGTCCCCAAAGCAGGCGCTCTACTCCCGGGTGAAATGGCAGGCGAGCTCCAGGTGGACAAAGAAAACACTTCAGGGCTACCCACATGGACTCACTGGTGAAGTGCGGCATTCCCACCGACACCTGGGCATCACTGGCGCAAGACCAACCAAAGTGGAGGAGGAGCATCCAGGAAGTTGCTCCTTGAGACTTGCCATTGGGAAGAAGCAGAAGCCAGGCGAAAACGTCAAGGAGTGTGCTGCCACACCATTCCCCCACCCACCCCTTCCCATGACCACCTTTTGCCCCAGGTGTGGCAGAGTCTGCAGAAACTGCATGGAACTGTACAGCCACCTACAGACTTACCCTGAGAGTGGAAGAGAATCATCCTCGTCTGCGAGGGATGGCCAATGACATCATTAGTACCATCTGATTCTTACCCAAGGTCCACCCAATAGGCCCCGTGAATTACTGTGGCTTCATTCACTTTTATGTGCATTTTGGAACTATGGATCGTGAAAGTATAAGCTCGAATTGTTGCAGTTGTATAAGACTCTGGTGCGGCCACATCTGGAGTATTGTGTGCAGTTTTGGTCGCCATACTATAGGAAGGATGTGGAGGTACTGGAACGGGTGCAGAGGAGGTTTACCAGGATGTTGCCTGGTATGGTAGAAAGGTCGTATGAGGAAAGGCTGAGGCACTTGGGGTTATTTTCATTGGAGAAAAGAAGGTTTAGGGGTGACTTGATTGAGGTGTATAAGATGATTAGGGGTTTAGATAGGGTCGACAGTGAGAATCTTTTTCCACGTATGGAGTCAGCTATTACAAGGGGGCATAGCTTTAAATTAAGGGGGGGTAGGTATAGGACAGATGTTAGGGGTAGGTTCTTTACTCAGCGAGTCGTGAGTTCATGGAATGCCCTGCCAGTAGCAGTGGTGGACTCTCCCTCATTATGGGCATTTAAGCGGGCATTGGATAGGCATATGGAGGATAGTGGGTTAGTGTAGGTTAGGTGGGCTTGGATCGGCGCAACATCGAGGGCCGAAGGGCCTGTACTGCGCTGTATTGTTCTATGTTCTATGTTCTATGTTCTATGAATTGTAATCCATCACATGGCTGGTTGGGAATTACTCCCACTCTTAGTCAATGTTCTGTGTGAAAAGATTTACCAGTTGATACTCAACCTGTATGGCAATGTTACAAATACACATTCCTTGGCCATCAAGTCCTGGAGTAGGACTTAACCTTAAATGTCTGGTTTGGAAACAGAGACACTACCCACTGTGTCACAAGACCTCTTACAATGCAATCATATCTAAATTACAGATACAAATTCTATCACTCTTGACCATCTGAAAATAACCATGCTAAATTTCTGCAAATCTTTCAAATAAACAGCATGAATGTAAACAGTTGAATGTTCAGCAATCATAATGCAATACAGTAAGATGGCCTACACGAATAAGAATGCTCTTGTTCGATATCTTAGGTTCAGATGCTGAGGATGCATAAATCATTGAGAAAATACTCAATTTATTCTCCATCAGAGTCACTTCGGAGACTTGCACTGATCCCTCTGTCTGAAATAAAATAAATATATGTTACGTTATATTTTGGATAATCAAATCATGCCCTATTGGGCAGAAGGTGCACTGAGGTAACTCACTGAGCCTCATTCAAAGATACCTTCCAAATTTGCAAATCCTACTAACCAATAAATATATGGAACCACTACCTGCAAATTCCCCTTTGAACATCTCACCATCCTGACTTGAAAATATATCACTGTTCCTTCACTGTCATTGGGTCATTGGGTCATAGACCTGGAACGCCCTCCCTAACAGCACTCTGGGCATCCCTCCACACCAGAGCTGCAGCAATCCGAGAAAACAGTTCACTGCCACTTTCTCCAGGGCAAATAGAAACAGACAACAAATGTTGGACCATCCAGCAGTACCAACATCCCATGGAAGAATGTAAGAAAAATTTCCCATATGAGAGGAAATAGTTTCTCTCTGTTTACCCTAATGAATACTGATTAGCATTTCAAACAGCTCAATTAGATCATCCCTTACCCTTATAAACTGAAAAGAATTTAAAAGAATGTCTCATAATCATACTCCTTGCGTCTATCATTCCTGTGAATTTGTGTTACTGGCAAGTTACTACGTACACCATGACCTTATACCAGTCCAACAGAAATATAAGTTGTTGTAATGAAACAAAGTGTAGACACAATGTCACCAGCTGAGTTAATATGGGTGCTGTCATTTTAAATATTAATGATTCTTCCCCCCCCTGCAATTTAGTTCTCCGTAATTGTAAATTTAATTTTACAATCATTCTGCGCATTAATGAAAAGAGAAACATGTTACCATGGTCTTTCCTTTTGCACTCATCAAGGGAAACACAAGAATGCCAAATTTCAAACATTGCATTATTTTTATGGCAGGAGAACAGGCTTCTTTTTTTTTCTTAGCCCCACACGCGGTAGTGCTTATTTTTTCCCCAGTACCCATGGTGCGTGTGTGCAGGTGTGAGACACAGTGAGAGACACAAGGTGTACGAATCTTTATTCAATTTCCATCACCAGGAAGATAGGAAAACACCCGAGTGGCCAGTGACAAACACTGCCCTTCACATCAAAGGGCAGTGCTGTGTGATCAAACAGTGAAGGGGAGGGTAGGGACTAAATCAACATAGAGTTGGAGGGGGAAATATTGCACTCCACTCCCTGCGGCGCCCACCTCTCCCTGAACAACTCCAGGGTGTTAGTGGACACCGCGTGCTCCTTCTCCAAGGACACCCGGGCCCTAACGTAACCGCGGAAGAGGGGCAGGCAGTCGGTCCTAACAACCCCCTCCACGGCCCGCTGCCTGGACCTATTGATGGACAGTTTGGCCAGGCCCAGGAGCAGACCCACGAGGAGGTCTTCAGACCTGCCCTCCCTCCTCTGTACCGGGTGCCCAAAGATCAGGAGCGTGGGACTGAAGTGCAACCAAAAGCAGAGGAGGAGGTTTTTGAGAAAATCAAAAAGGGAGTGCAAACGCCCACACCCAATATATACGTGGTCCACGGACTCCACAGCGCCACAGCACAAGCAGTTGGGCTGGGAGTCCGTGAACCACCGCAATCTGCGGTTGCAGGGGACCGCTGCGTGCAGCACACTCCACCCCAGATCCCCGAGAGAAAGAGGGAGGACTCCCACGTAGAGAGAGAACAGGCTTCTTTTCTTTTTTTTCCCTCTTTTTTCTTTCTTCCTTTTTTTTAAATTTAACCCCCACAATACCACCTAAGTGCGGTAGTGCTTATTATTTTTTTCCCCAGCACCCATGGTGTGGGTGTGTGCAGGTGTGAGACACAGTGAAAGACACAAAGTGCACGAATCTTTATTCAAATTCCACCACCAGGATGATAGGAAAACACCCGGGTGGCCAGTGACAAACACTGCCCTTCACATCAAAGGGCAGTGCTGTGTGATCAAAACAGTGAGGGGGAGGGTAGGGACTAAATCAAAATAGAGTTGGAGGGAGAAATAATGCACTCCACTCCCTGCGGCGCCCACCTCTCCCTGAACAACTCCAGGGTGTTGGTCGACACCGCGTGCTCCTTCTCCAAGGACACCCGGGCTCTAACGTAACCGCGGAAGAGGGGCAGGCAGTGGGCCCTAACAATCCCCTCCACGGCCCGCTGCCTGGACCTGTTGATGGCCAGTTTGGCCAGGCCCAGGAGCAGACCCACGAGGAGGTCTTCAGACCTGCCCTCCTTCCTCCGTACCGGGTGCCCAAAGATCAGGAGCGTGGGACTGAAGTGCAACCAAAAGCAGAGGAGGAGGTTTTTCAGAAAATCAAAAAGGGAGTGCAAACGCCCACACCCAATATATACATGGTCCACGGACTCCACAGCGCCACAGAACAAGCAGTTGGGCTGGGAGTCCGTGAACCACCGCAATCTGCGGTTGCAGGGGACCGCTGTATGCAGCACACTCCACCCCAGATCCCCGAGAGAAAGAGGGAGGACTCCCACGTAGAGAGAGAACAAGCTTCTTATTTGTTGGCAAGTTGACTCTAATTGGCTAAGCATTGCCATGGTGAAAACAACAGGAACATATAGATTCCCAACTCCTGGGTAATTTTAAAATGGCACAAGGCTTGAATGTGTTTGTTTTGTTTGTAGAGGAGCAGATTTTTTGTATGAATGCATTACCAAGCGAATCTGTCCAAGTGATCTACTCTCACCAAGCAATCAGCATGAGGTAACTAAGTTTCTACTTTGACTAATGAATATAATTTACTGGCTCAAACAGCACTGAGTAAATATTTTTTTCAGATGACCTGAACGAATAGCTCCCACAGAATTTAGAAATGATAGCGTCCTTTCACCTGGAAGTATATTCCATATTCCCAGCATTTCCAGATTGTGAATCCTTGGATAAGGCTGCAAGTGGCAAAGCCATCTCTGTTCATGTAAATACCACATTCTCCACCATGGACCTCATTATTAAACCAGGCCTCAGTGGAATTTGATTGCTCTGCAGACAATGAGACAATAATTACATTTGATGGGTCATTTCCTTTATAAATTTCAGTTAAAAATTCCAGCGGCCATGTCATTGTTTATAACATATCCCAGTCATCACTCTGCTCACTGACCTACTTTGGCAGTTGGTTAAGTAATTCTCATTTATGTTTTCAAATCCTTCCATGGCTTTCCCTATCTCAGAAATCTCAGCCTTGCAAGCCTTTGTAATCTCTGAGCCTACTTAATTCTGGCCTTTTGTCTCTGCTCAATTATAACCACTGCACCTCTGGCAGCCATAGCTGTCCTCTAAGTCCTGAATTCCCACCCTCCACTCTTCTGTTTCTCCACCTGTGATCACACTTTTGATTATCTGTTCTAATAGCTTCTCGAGTGGCTGATATCTGACTTGTTTTTATAGCTCTGGTGAAGTGCCTTCAGATATTTTACAACATTACGTTTGCCACATAATTGCAAGTTGCTTTCTTTTTGTTGTATATTTTACAGACAAGCATTTGTCACAGTGTCCTCTCTTCGAGGGAGTTGAATATAAATTTGTTCAATAATGGCTTCCTGAAGTTGAGCGTGTCCTAGTCTTAGTGCAATGCCCAGCAGTAAGATGGTGATGAAAACGGGAGGGAATTGATTTTATCTGCTTCCAGCGGATGCCACTTCCCTAGCTCTGCACCCATTCTGAGAACATCTGGACAACAAGGACACCTATGTCAGACTCCTGTTTATCGATTACAGCTCCACCTTCAACACCATTATGCCCTCCAAACTGGTGACAAAACTTGGTCTTGGCTCCACTCTCTGCAACTGGATCCTCAGCTTTTTGATCCATGGGCCGCAATAAGTGAAGATAGACAATTGCACCTCCGCAGCAATAACACTCAACACTGGAGACCCCAAGAATGCAGTCTCAGCCCCTTACTGTACTCCCTGTACATTAATGACTGTGTTGCCAAGTTCTGAATGAATGCCTTCTACAAGTTTGCTGATGACACCATTGTGGTAGGATGAATATCAAATAACAATGAGTCAGAATTCAGAAAGAAGGTAGAGGGCATTGTGACGTCTGTAATGAGAACAACCTCTCTCAGTGTTGGCAAAACTGAAGAACTGATCATTCAGAAAGAAAGGAAGAGAACAACCCCCCCACCCCCACCCCGCCCCATCTACATCAAGGGCTGAGACGGTGGAGAGCATCAGGTTCCTCAGAGTAATGATACCGACAACCTGTTCTGGATTTCCCATTTACATAGAGTCATAGAGATGTACAGCATGGAAACAGACCCTTCAGTCCAACCCGTCCATGCTGGACAGATATCCCAACCCAATCTAGTCCCACTTGCCAGCACCTGACCCATATCCCTCTAAACCCTTCCTATTCATATACTCATCCAAATGCCTCTTAAATGTTGCAATTGTACCAGCCTCCACCACATCCTCTGGCAGCACATTCCATACACATACCACCCTCTGCGTTAAAAAGTTGCCCCTTAGGTCTCTTTTATATCTTTCCCCTCTCACCCTAAAACTACACCCTCTCGTTCTGCACTCCCAGACCCCAGGGAAAAGACTTTGCCTATTTACCCGATCCATGCCCCTCATAATTTTGTAAACCTCTATAAGGTCACTCCTCAGCCTCCGACACTGCAGGGAAAACAACCCCAGCCTGTTCAGCCATTCCCTGTAGCTCAGGTCCTCCAATCCTGGCAACATCCTTGTAAATCTTTTCTGAACCCTTTCAAGTTTTACAACATTTTTCTGATAGGAAGGAGACCAGAATTGCACGCAATATTCCAACAGTGGCCTAACCAATGTCCTGTACAGCTGCAACATGACCTCCCAACTCCTGTACTCAATACTCTGACCAATAAAGAAAAGCATACCAAACGCCTTCCTCACTATCCTATCTACCTGCGACTCCACTTTCAAGGAGCTATGAACCTGCACTCCAAGGTCTCTTTGTTCAGCAACACTCCCTAGGACCTTACCATTAAGTGTATAAGTCCTGCTAAGATTTGCTTTCCCAAAATGCAGCACCTCGCATTTATCTGAATTAAACTCCATTTGCCACTTCTCAGCCCATTGGCCCATCTGGTCCAGATCCTGTTGTAATCTCGAGGTAACCCCTTCGCTGTTCATTACACCTCCAATTTTGGTGACATCTGCAAACTTACTAACTGTACCTCTTATGCTCGCATCCAAATCATTTATGTAAATGACAAAAAGTAGAGGGCCCAGCACCGATCCTTGTGACACTCCACTGGTCACAGGCCTCCAGTCTGAAAAACAACCCTCCACCACCACCCTCTGTCTTCTACCTTTGAGCCAGTTCTGTATCCAAATGACTCGTTCTCCCTGTATTCCATGAGATCTAACCTTGCTAATCAGTCTCCCATGGGGAACCTTGAAGTACGCCTTACTGAAGTCCATATAGATCACATCTACTGCTCTGCCCTCATCAATCTTCTTTGTTACTTCTTCAAAAAACTCAATCAAGTTTGTGAGACATGATTTCCCACACACAAAAACATGTTGACTATCCCGAATCAGTCCTTGCCTTTCCAAATACATGTACATCCTGTCCCTCAGGATTCCCTCCAACAACTTGCCCACCACCGAGGTCAGGCTCACCGGTCTATAGTTCCCTGGCTTGTCTTTACCGACCTTCTTAAACAGTGGCACCACGTTTGTCAACCTCCAGTCTTCTTGCACCTCACCTGTGACTATCCATGATACAAATATCTCAGCAAGAGGCCCAGCAATCACTTCTCTAGCTTCCCACAGAGTTTTCAGGTACACCTGATCAGGTCCTGGGGATTTATCCACCTTTAACCGTTTCAAGACATTCAGCACTTCCTTCTCTGTAATCTGGACATTTTGCAAGATGTCACCATCTATTTCCCTTCAGTCTATATCTTCCATATCCTTTTCCACAGTAAATACTGACGCAAAATATTCATTTAGTATCTCCCCCATTTTCTGTGGCTCCACACAAAGGCCGCCTCGCTGATCTTTGAGCGGCTCTATTCTCTCCCTAGTTACCCTTTTGTCCTTAATATATTTGCAAAAACCCTTTGGATTCTCCTTAATTCTATTTGCCAAAGCTATCTCATGTCCCCTTTTTGCCCACCTTTTATACTTTCTTTATACTCTTCTAAGGATTCACTCGATCTATCCTGTCTATACCTTACATATGCTTCCTTCTTTTTCTTAACCAAACCCTCAATTTCATTAGTCATCCAGCATTCCCTATACCTACAAGCCTTCCCTTTCACCCTGACAGGAATATACTTTCTCTGGATTCTTGTTATCTCATTTCTAAAGGTTCCCATTTTCCAGCCGTCCCACTACCTGCAAACATCTGCTTCCAATCAGCTTTCGAAAGTTCTTGCCTAATACCGTCAAAATTGACCTTTCTCCAATTTTGAACTTCAACTCTTAGATCTGAACTTCAACTCTTTTCCATCACTATTTTAAAATAAATAGAATTATGGTCGCTAGCTCCAAAGTGCTCCCCCACTGACACCTCAGTCACCTTCCCTGCTTTATTTCCCAAGAGTAGGTCAAGTGTTACACCTTCTCTAGTAGGTACATCCACATATTGAATCAGAAAATTGTCTTGTACACACTTAAGAAATTCCTCTCCATCTAAACCTATGGCAGTCCCAGTCGATGTTTAGAAAGTTAAAATCCCCTACCATAACTACCCTATTGTTCTTACAGATTGCTGAAACCTCCTCACAAGTTTGTTTCTCAATTTCCCTCTGACTATTAGGGAGTCTATGATACAATCCCAATAAGGTGATCATCCCTTTCTTATTTCTCAGTTCCACCCAAATAACTTCCCTGGATGTACTTCCAGGAATATCCTCCCTCAGCACAGCTGTAATGCTATCCCTTATCAAAAATGCTACTACCCCTCCTCTCTTGCCTGCCTTTCTTTCCTTCCTGTAGCATTTGTATCCTGGAACATTAAGCTGCCAGTCCTGCCCATCCCTGAGCCATGTTTCCTTAATTGCTATGATATCCCAGTCCCATGTTCCTAACCATGCCCTGAGTTCATCTGCCTTCCCTGTTAGGCCCCTTGTATTGAAATAAATGCAGTTGAATTTATTAGTCCTACCTTGTCCCTACCTGACCTGACTGTTTGACTCACTTCTGTTCTCAGCTGTACCCGTCTCAGATCGATCTCTTTCCTCACTATTTCCCTGGGTTCCCCCCCCCCCCCCCACCTTACTAGTTTAAATCCTCCCAAGCAGTTCTAGCAAATTTCCCTGCCAGTATATTAGTCCCCTTCCAATTTAGGTGCAATCTGTCCTTCTTGTGCAGGTCACTTCTACCCCATAAGAGATTCCAATGATCCAAAAATGTGAATCCTTCTCCCATACACCAGCTCCTCCTGAAATGAGCTGCCAGACGAAGTGGTGGAGGCTGGTATAGTTACAGAGGAACCTCGATTATCCGGCATTTGATTATCCAAATTTCAGATTATCCAGACAAGATCACAAGGTCCCGATGCTTGGCTAAACTGTGTTACTGGCATTCGATTATCTGAACAAAATATTCCCCGCTTGTGTCATTCAGATAATCGGGTTCCTCTGTACAATATTCAAAAGGCATCTGGATGGGTAAATGATTAGGAGGTGTTGAGAGGGATAAGGGCCAAGTGCTGGCAAATTGAACTAGATTATTTTAGGATATCTGGTCGGTGTGGACGGGTTCGACCAAAGGCTCTGTTTCCATGCTGTACATCTCAATGACTCTATAAAGGTTGGTGAGGGGCCTTCTGGACATGCCAAATTTGCTGAGCTGTCTGAGGATGAAGAGGTGTTGTTGTGCCTTCTTGGAGGATGGGAAAAATTTCTGGCTGTAAGAGCTGCTCCTTTTTTTGAGGTATTTTGGGTGTTGGAGGTGATTTCTTCGAATTCCAGGAGCAGCAATTACAGTTTTATATGCTGTTGCATTGTTTTGGAACTTTGGAAAGAAAAAAGAGAAAACAACAGCAGTTTAAATGGGAAAAGAGCAGACAAAGGAAGCACATGGTGAGGACAGTGCAGGAGTGAGAGAGAGAGAACCAGCACAGTTACTGCCTTTGCTGTTTTTGAATTTATATGTCGCTGGACATCGGAGTACATCTGGGAAAATTAACAAACAGTGAAATTTCACAACTAATCTTGGAGGAACCGGTTTGGGTGAAGTTCACAACACAGAATCAGATAAGTTAGTTGTTGTTTTAAGTCTGTCCAAGAGAAAGGCTGTATTAGTGGGTACAGTGGGTTCTTTCTTGATTATATGCTATTGGAGATAAGTCTCTTGATGAAACATAAAATATAAGCCAGAGCTATTAATTTATCATAGTGCAGTGTTTTGTAGAGGAATAAGACGGTGTGATTTTCTGGGTCTGTAGATTGTGAAGGAACAAAAATGGCCTTTGCAGTGATACGTACTTCTTGTCAGATGTGGGAGTTTAAAAAGAGTTTAAGGGTTACTGCGGATTATATCTGCCATAAATGCTGTTGGATGCGAATCTTATCAGATCGAGTGGATCGGTTGGAGAGACAGATAGAAGTGATGAGGAATTTGCAACAGCAACAGTATGTGATGGATGGCAGTTATAGGAAGGGAGGAAAGTCTCAGATACAGTCACATAGATGGGTTAACTCCAGGAAGGGTAAGACAGGTAGGCAGCTAGAGCAGGAGTCTTTTATGGATATACCCATTTCAAACAGGTATGCTGTTTTGGAAAATGTAGGGGGTGATGGATTGTCAGGGGAACGTAGCACGAACAGCCAAGTTTCTGGTATTGAGACTGGCTCTAATGCAATGAGGGGTATGTCGGGTTCCAAGAGATCAATTGTGTTAGGGGATTCTGTAGTCAGAGGTACAGACAGACGTTTCTGTGGCCAGCAGAGAAAAAGCAGAATGGTGTGTTGTTTCCCTGGTGCCAGGATCAAGGATGTCTCAGAGAGGGTGCAGAATGTTCTCACAGGGGAGAGGGGCCAGCAGGAGGTCATTGTCCACATTGGAACCAACGATATAAGAAGGGAAAAGGTTGTGATTCTGAAGGGAGATTACAGAGAGTTAGGCAGAAATTTAAAAAGGAGGTCCTCAAGGGTAGTAATATCTGGATTACTCCTAGTGCTATGAGCTAGTGAGGGCAGGACTAGGAGGATAGAGCAGATGAATGCATGGCTGAGGAGCTGGTGTATGGGAGAAGGATTCACATTTTTGGATCATTGGAATCTCTTTTGGGGTAGAAGTGACCTGTACAAGAAGGACGGATTCCACCTAAATTGGAAGGGAACTAATATACTGGCAGGGAAATTTGCTACAACTCCTGGAAGGATTTAAACTAGTAAGATGGGGGGAGGGGGGACCCAGGGAGGTAGTGAGGAAAGAGATCAATCTGAGACTGGTACAGTTGAGAACAGAAGTGAGTCAAACAGACAGGTCAGGCAGGGACAAGGTAGGACTAATAAATTCAACTGCATTTATTTCAATCCGAGGGGCCTAACAGGGAAGGCAGATGAACTCAGGGCACGGTTAGGAACATGGGACTGCGTTATCATAGCAATTACGGAAACATGGCTCAGGGATGGGCAGGACTAGCAGCTTAATGTTCCAGGATACAAATGCTACAGGAAGGAAAGAAAGGGAGGCAAGAGAGGAGGGGGAGTGGCATTTTTGATAGGGGATAGCATTACAGCTGTGCTGAGGGAGGATATTCCTGAAAATACATCCAGGGAAGTTATTTGGGTGGAACTAAGAAATAAGAAAGGGACGATCACCTTATTGGGATTGTATTATAGACCCCCCAATAGTCAGAGGGAAATTGAGAAACAAACTTGTAAGGAGATCTCAGCTATCTGTAAGAATAATAGGGTAGTTATGGTAGGGGATTTTAACTTTCCAAACATCGACTGGGACTGCCAGAGTGTTAAAGGTTTAGATGGAGAGGAATTTCTTAAGTGCGTACAAGGCAATTTTCTGATTCAGTATGTGGATGTACCCACTAGAGAAGGTGCAAAACTTGACCTACTCTTGGGAAATAAGGCAGGGAAGGTGACTGAGGTGTCAGTGGGGGAGCACTTTGGGGCCAGCAACCATAATTCTATTCGTTTTAAAATCGTGATGGAAAAGAATAGACCAGATCTAAAAGTTGAAGTTCTAAATTGGAGAAAGGCCAATTTTGATGGTATTAGGCAAGAACTTTCGAAAGCTGATTGGAGGCAGATGTTTGCAGGTAAAGGGACGGCTGGAAAATGGGAACCTTCAGAAATGAGATAACAAGAATCCAGAGAAAGTATATTCCTGTCAGGGTGAAAGGAAAGGCTGGTAGGTATAGGGAATGCTGAATGACTAAAAAAATTGAGGGTTTGGTTAAGAAAAAGAAGGAAGCATATGTCAGGTATAGACAGGATAGATCGAGTGTATCCTTAGAAGAGTACAAAGAAAGTAGGAGTATACTTAAGAGGGAAATCAGGAGGGCAAAAAGGGGACATGAGATAGCTTTGGCAAATAGAATTAAGGAGAATCCAAAGGGTTTTTACAAATATATTAAGGACAAAAGGGTAACTAGGGAGAGAATAGAGCCCCTCAAAGGTCAGCAAGGCGGCCTTTGTGTGGAGCCACAGAAAATGGGGGAGATACTAAATGAATATTTTGCGTCAGTATTTATTGTGGAAAAGGATATGGAAGATATAGACTGAAGGGAAATAGATGGTGACATCTTGCAAAATGTCCAGATTACAGAGGAGCAAGTGCTGGATGTCTTGAAATGGTTAAAAGTGGATAAATCCCCAGGACCTGCCAAGGTGTACCCGAAAACTCTGTGGGAAGCTCGAGACGTGATTGCTGGGCCTCTTGCTGAGATGTTTGTATCATGGATAGTCACAGGTGAGGTGCAAGAAGACTGGAGGTTGGCAAACGTGGTGCCACTGTTTAAGAAGGTCGGTAAAGACAAGCCAGGGAACTATAGACCGGTGAGCCTGACCTCGGTGGTGGGCAAGTTGTTGGAGGGAATCCTGAGGGACAGGATGTACATGTATTTGGAAAGACAAGGACTGATTCGGAATAGTTAACATGGCTTTGTGCGTGGGAAATCATGTCTCACAAACTTGATTGAGTTTATTGAAGAAGTAACAAAGAAGATTGATGTGGGCAGAGCAGTAGATGTGATCTATATGGACTTCAGTAAAGCGTACTTCAAGGTTCCCCATGAGAGACTGATTAGCAAGGTTAGATCTCATGGAATACAGGAAGAACTAGTCATTTGGATACAGAACTGGCTCAAAGGTAGAAGACAGAGGGTGGTGGTGGAGGGTTGTTTTTCAGACTGGAGGCCTGTGACCAGTGGAGTGCCACAAGGATCGGTGCTGGGCCCTCTACTTTTTGTCATTTACATAAATGATTTGGATGCAAGCGTAAGAGGTACAGTTAGTAAGTTTGCAGATGTCACCAAAATTGGAGGTGTAGTGGACAGCGAAGAGGTTTACCTCAGATTACAACAGGATCTGGACCAGATGGGCCAATGGGCTGAGAAGTGGCAAATGGAGTTTAATTCAGATAAATGCGAGGTGCTGCATTTTGGGAAAGCAAATCTTAGCAGGACTTGTACACTTAATGGTAAGGTCCGAGTGAATGTTGCTGAACAAAGAACCTTGGAGTACAGGTTCATAGCTCCTTGAAAGTAGAGTCGCAAGTAGATAGGATAGTGAGGAAGGCGTTTGGTATGCTTTCCTATATTGGTCAGAGTATTGATTACAGGAGTTGGGAGGTCATATTGCGGCTATACAGGACATTGGTTTGGCCACTGTTGGAATATTGCGTGCAATTCTGGTCTCCTTCCTATTGGAAAGATTGTGTGAAACTTGGAAAGGGTTCAGAAAAGATTTACAAGGATGTTGCCAGAGTTGGAGGATTTGAGCTATAGGGAGAGGCTGAATAGGCTGGAGCTGTTTTCCCTGCAGCGTCGGAGGCTGAGGAGTGACCTTATAGAGGTTTACAAAATTATGAGTGGCACAGATAGGATAAATAGACAAAATCTTTTCCCTGGGGTCGGGGAGTCCAAAACTAGAGAGCATAGGTTTAGGGTGGGAGGGGAAAGATATAAAAGAGACCTAAAGAGCAACTTTTTCACGCAGAGCGTGGTACGTGTATGGAATTAGCTACCAGAGGATGTGGTGGAGGCTGGTACAATTGCAACATTTAAGAGGCATTTGGATGGGTTTATGAATAGGAAGGGTTTGGAGGGATATTGGCTGGGTGCTGGCAGGTGGGACTAGATTGGGTTGGAATATCTGGTCGGCATGGACTGGTTGGATCGAAGGGTCTGTTTCCATGCTGTGCATGTCTAAGTCTCTATGACTATATGAAATTGGCTAAGTGACAGGACACAGAGAGCAGTAAATAATTGTTTTTTCGACTGGAGGAAGTTTTATAGTGTAGGTGTCAGGAGTTGGCTTTTGGACCTCTGCTCTTCGTGATCTATATTAATAATCAAGAATTTAGTGTACATGGTTTTAAAACCCTTGCCAAAATTTCTTTATTTTTGTTTTATTCTTTTAGCAATTTTGGTTTAGAGCTGTAAAGTGTGAAATGGAAGCTAAAGATATCTTTGGACTGTCAATAAGTTTTTATTAACAGGAAAACAGACAAAACATTTTTTGTTTATTTGAGGCCATGCCTGGAGGTTAATTACAAGTTGGTTCCTGATCAAAGGTTAAGGAGATGCTTTGACACTGGTAACAGCATTTATGTTTAAACGGATAGCAGAGGTTGACTATTAACAAGGTCAGTACCTGAGAATTGGTTCCAGCAAGTCTGGAAAAGACCTTATAATAAGTATTGAATGGTGAATCAGACCCCGTGGAGAATATAGTCAGTCTGTCAGGGGGTGGTCAGAATTTGAATTGGCTTTTGTACCATGTTTCTGTGAGAAAGAGTGTGGTTATTGATGCTATAGCATTAAGATTTGAAAGTACCCTGCCAAATCTCCTAGGAACAGCTTTTTGAAGCTCAGAGAATACAAAACTGAGTTCTAAGTATTACTGCATTTCGCTGTGTGAACTATAAAGATGACAATGTTTGACATCTTTAGAAAATATCACCACTTATGCCTTTAGAACACATCATGAAAACCACAAATAATCTAGCCATTTTGTTATTTACTTTTACTCATCCCTTAAGCATGTTTGTCTGTTTTTTGTGTGAATGCGGATGAAAACAAAGAATTTAGGTTTCATAAAATAGACCAATTAGATTACTCTGTTGTTACTTTATCCCCTGCTGAAGTTACTATGTTGTTCATAAGCTGCTAAGTCTTTTGTTTAAGATGCAAGCCGATATCTGGAACTGATTATTCGCAGAGTCTGGGTTGGTTATTCAAAAGTTTGGTTAGAAATAATTGGGGTCAATCTTGAGGGAATTTGAAGGTTTTAATTTTACTGTGATTTGAATACAGAGGCAGAAGGGCTGATTTGGTTCAGCTGTCTGTCTTCATGCCATAACAAGGGCACAATTTCAAATATTACTGGATAACAAAAAAAAGTGGACATTTTGTGAACTGCGACAAGACGCAATTGGAGAACATGTAAAGGACACAGTCTGAATGGATGCACAAGTGACAGTTGTAATTTAATTCAGGAAGTGAGATGTGATTCATTTTCATGGGAAGATTGTGGTAAGGAAATAATTCTAAATGGAGCCAGGAGCAGTGGACCTGGGGCGTATACCTGCAAAAATTGTTGAAGGTGGCAGGATAGTTTGAGAGACTGTTAGTAAACCTTTAGGAATGAATAGAGGCAGAGGGAAAATAAATAAGGACGTTATGATATAGCTGTAGAAAACACTAATGCAGGCTCTGTGCAGTATTGGAAGGAATATTCCCAGTCAAAGTGTACATTTGTGCGAGAGTTGAGAAAATGGGGTGAGACCAGCAGTAATGAAATTCTCGAAATTATGAGCAAAACATCTGATTCTTCAACAAAGTACTGAATGGCAAGACAAGAATCTTGCCAGTGACTGGTGAAAGGTTAATTTGCATGTATGGGCATGTTATTATTAACCAATCCTGTGTTATCAACAGGTACCCATTCTCCCAACCACTGGATCGAAACCTGATGGCAGCAATTCCCAACATGAAAATCAGAGCAGTTAACTGGCTCACCACTTGCTCCTCCAATCCTTCTTCTCAGACAGCAGTTGCCAGTAACTCAGGGCATTCTCTGTGGGCAGAGATTGCTCTCCCACCCCCACCATAGATGCAGGTTGGCATTGGACAAATACCGGCTCTGTATGATCTCATGGCATGTCTCTGATCCACTACAATATGGTCCTACTCTTTAATACTGTGCTTTGGAGTGCACGATCACCTTTCACTGCAACGCTGCTGCCAGGTCACTTTGTACATAGGGTCAAGCCCCATCTCATGAACTGGAGCAGGCTGTATTCCAGGGATCCTGCTTGATCACTCGTTTTCACTTCCTGTTCCCTATCTACTGTTTAGTGTAGACAGAAAACCTGCAGGCAGCATATCAAGGTTGTTAGCAGTCATCAGTCAAGGATGTGGACATGCTGCTATATGGCACCATGTTACATCAATTCCCTACCTGTGCCATGTAAGAGCAGCATTTGTGCTAACTTGGCTCCTTGCCGTGCCATCAGGATCCTGAATGACCTGTTCCATAGGGTGGTACAGAGGCATGACTTCCTCTTGCCCCAGCAGCAGCACTGGAGGCGACAACACCAGACCGTGCCAGCCTTGTCTGAGGTTACCTCCCGGTAAAGCAGTCTCAGCTATTTGAAGGAATGCCCAGCTTTGTACAAACAAGGTTAATATCCTTTTCCATTTCACTATCATGAGTACCACCATTTTCACTCTGATACCTCACACTCACTTGATCTCTGCTACTCATCCCACCTCCCAGCAAGACTCAAGCTCTACCACTCTCACTATTTCTTGTAACCTCTTCCCTCACTCCCTAATGCCAACCTTGCATGGCCTCTGTATTGATGACTCACTCAGTCAGGACACTTGCCTTGCTGTTTGGAAAGTATTGTGCCACAAACTTTCATCCCCATAATACCAGCCACACCTTCATTCAAGGAGAGAAACAGACACCAGGGAGGTAAAAAGAGCCAAGATGGGTGGAGGGCTGCACTACATTTAGTTCCTCACCCCTTTTGTGTACAGCATCCTGACTCTGACCCCCTTGAATGACTAACTGACCAAGTCCAATCCCTTGGTCTGATATCGAAGACTTGCTCTTAGCTTACTGTATACCACGACATCCTGAACAAAGGCTAGCCTCTCCAGTTCTGAAGAAGGGTCACTGGGCTTGAAACATCAACTCTGCCTTCTCTGCCCAGATGCTGCCAGACCTACTGAGTTTCTCCAGTAATTTCTGTTTCAGCTATCCCACTGAACATAACTGAGACCTACTGATAACCATGACAAGTTTCCTGCTTTTGCATCTCTGCTAAATGGCAAAGCAAGGTAGAAGTAAGATGAGCCTGGTATCTCTGGCTGCAGGGGAAAAGTGTGCAATGATCAGCCCAATGCAAATCAGGTCAGAGAAGGTAAGGACTGCAGATGTTGGAGATCAGAGTTGAGAGTGTGGTGTTGGAAAAGCACAACAAGTCAGGCAGCATCTGAGGAGCAGGAGAATTGACTTTTCGGGCAGAAACCTGATGAAGGGCTCTTGCCAAAAACATCAATTCTCCTGCCCCTCGGATGCTGCCTGACCTGCTGTGCTTTTCCAGCACCACACTCTCGACCCCAATGCAAATCACGGCTACTGCAAGCATCCAGGGAGGCTCAGCATGAGTGCTATTACAGCGGGTGAAGTGCTGAGCCATTCAATCAGATCCAGTCCACAAGGTGGGTGCATATCTCTGAGCGCACAGTGTCCTTGCTGCAGCATTACATTACAGTGTCCTTGATACAACATTACATTACAGTGTCCTTGCTGCAGTATAACATTACAGTGTTCTTGCTGCAGCATTACAATGACAATTGCCCTTGGGCAGACCAAGGCATAGCATTGAAATGCCAAAACTTTCTGTCAGTGGATTGGAGATGTGTCATGAGGTTTCTCAGAGGATGGCACATATCAGATGCCAGTGTCCAGGGATGTGGGGTATTGCAATGTAACTCTTTAAAACTTGGTATCTTTCTGGTGAGTCTACACTATCTCCAAGATTTGAACTTCTCGGTTGCTCATCCAGACCCATATACATGACACAAGCATACATTGTTTACCTGGGCAAAATGGAACAATGTCAATGACATAGAAATGGTAGATACAAAGTGAGACTTACCTGGACATGGTTCCCCATTAATTCGATAACCAGCCTTCTCAAATCCTGCAACAATGTTCCCTTGAAGTACAATATCAGAGCCTTCAATTACCTTTAAATATAAATAAAATCCAAATATAAACTTCACAGCATCTTACAAATAATAGAGTGCTTATTTTCCTGAACAATTTTGAATGTAAATACCTACAAGGAACTTACAACAGAGACACAGGCCATTCAGCCCAATTAATGTCAATCCCAATCATTACATTTTACACCCACTCGATGCAATGTCTGCTCCTGAGGACCAGATTTTCATGGAATTGGGAAAACTCAACAAACCTGTAAAAATATTGTGCAAGGCCACCATTTTTGATGTAGAAATCCCAATCCCATTTCAAAATGTGTTTTGGTAGGGGAGAGCAAGCAAGTTGTGACTCAAATCCAGCAGGACATTGTGAACTCAGTTCAAATAGATCTCATTTTTGCTGGAGTGAAGGTGAAAGTTACTAAATTTTAGAGGTAATGCTCTTGAGGAGTGAATAAGGTCTATAAAACTATCACAATGTGAAGATATTTGGAAAGTCAAGTCAAGATAGGATTTTCATGGTGAATGGCAGGGCCTCAGAAGTGAAGTGGAACAGAGGGACCTTAGAGGTCAAGTGCACGGTTCTCTGAAAGTGGAGTCACAGGTAGACATGGCAGTGAAGAAAGCTTTTGGCACACTGGCCTTCACCAGTCAGGGCATTGAGTGTAGAAGTTGGGAAGTTATGTTGCAGTTGTACAGGGTGTTGGTGAGGTTGCACTTGGAGTATTGTGTTCAATTTTGGTCACCTTGTTATAGGAAGGATGTTATTAAACTTGAAATGGTGCAGAAGAAATTTATAAAGATGTTGCCAGGACTCAATGGTCTGAGTTATCGGGAGAGGTTGTACAAGTTAGGACTTTTTTCTTTACAGTGTAGAAGACTGAGGGGGGGATCTTATAGAAGTGTATACGATCATGAGGGGCATGGATAAGGTGAATGCACTCAGTTTTTTTTCCCCGGGGTTGGGGAATCATGGACTAGAGGGCATCAGTTTAGGGAGGAAAAAATAAAAGGGGACCTGAGGGGCACCCTTTTAGCACAGAGGGTGGTACGCATATGGAATGAACTGCCAGCAGAAGTTGTTGAGTTGGCTAAATTGACATCATTTAAACGACATTTGGACAAATACATGGATAGGAAAGGATTAGAAGGATACGGGCCAAGTGCAGGGAAATGGTGTTAGCGTAAGTGGACATTTTGGTCGGCATGGACTTGTGTGGGCAAAAGGGCCTGTCTACATGCTGTAGGACTCTATGACTCTATTTGAATCCCCAACCCCTTAAAAATAAAATAGAAATGAGGATTCCTGTGTCAGTGAGAGTTGAATTATTTCTGTTCTATAATTGTTGCTCATTGACATTTTCCCCAACAGTTATTGTTATTTCCTTATAAATGTTTAACTGTTTTCCACAAATTCATATAATGCCAGCAGGGAAATCCAAGTTCATGCTATGATTGACATCACAAAAAAAATTAAAGGATTATCTGTTTTTGATGAATAAGAGTTTGTTTTTATAAAGAATTAAGACCTAAGATTGAAAAGTTTTGAATGGACTTTCATAAATGGGAGTCGATGAGTGTGGTGCTGGAAAAGCACAGCCGGTCAGACAGCATCTGAGTAGCAGGAGAGTCGACGGTTCGAGTATAAGCTCTGATCTCCAGCATTTGCAATGCTCACTTTCTCCCAGTTTCATAAATGGGAGTAGATCTTTAACACACTGGAGACTGAGTAGATATTTATACCTTTGTGTTATTGAACCTGGTGTATCTTTGATGGATATTGGATGAGTTGGAATGAGGTTGTAAGGGGTCATGGGGTTGTGTGTGGATCAGGACCTGATGTTAAGATGGCACAGCCAGAGGGTGAGGGCTAGAAGAGCTAATATGGGAGTAAGTAACTGAGGTGAGGTTCCAAAGAATCAAGAGGGTCTGTTTAAAAGGCTACTTCAGCATTCAGTAGTTTCCGAGAATACCTCCGATCTGAGTCTGAGGACAGTGGGAATGACCCCATCTCCTCTGAACAACAACAGTGCAGTTCAGAGAAGTTTCTCCTGAGGCAAGAGTGGTGTGTTGGGAAATCTTTCAACTTACGTTCCCTGCCTCAGGAGTGAAATTCTGATCCTGAGTCTCTGCTATGGTTCCGTGAGTAGGACTCATGCCTCTTGAATCACAAAGGTCCAGATTTAGGTTCCACACCAGAGTTTGAGCACAAAACTCAAAGGTGACACTGTATTAAGGAAGTGCTGCTCTCTGACAGGTGCTGTTATTCAGACAAGACTTTAAAACAACATCCCTTCAGCCTGCTCAGGTGGCTGTAGTAGATAAGTCTGGAGAGGAATGCAGCGGTGTTTGTCGAGGTTCGTCCCAAGCAGCGCCGTGAAGCGGGACTCCGTGCTCTACGGTCTGTTCCCCGGGACGCACACCGAGACGAACATCAACTGTGCCTGGAGGATCATCAACTCGGTGAAGGACGCTCTCTGGGCGGTCTGAAACTTGTTGATCTTCCAGCTGAAGGAGTTGACCCCGACTGAGTTTTGCAGACTGGCACATTCCAAGGTCCAGGACTACGTATTGAGGGACGCGCTGAAGCTTGGGGCAGCAGCCACCAAGACGCGGTGAGGAAAGACCACAGTGTAACATCTGCCTGCCCAAGAAGAACTGGGGGCCGATGCAGTAAGGGGGGGTCTGCTGACCCCCTAGCTAAATATGTGGATAGTAATCGTACAGATCTGTATATATGAATGATTACTCTGTCTCTGTATGCAAAGAAATGGAATGTTTACGTATGTATGGCATGACCAATTGTACAGATCATCAAAATATTTTATGAATAAAGTATATTTTTGAAATAAAAAAAAGGTGGCTGTAGTAGATCACGTCATCCTACTTTGAAGAGGAGTGGGGACCTCTCCCAACCATGCTGGACAATATGTATCCCTCAATCAGCAGTCCAAAATATATCATCTGCTTATTCTCACATTGCTGTTTGTGGGAGCTTGCTGTGAAGAGATTGGTGATGGGTTTCAAATATTACAACACTGACAGTACTTCAAAAAGAACATCATTGGCTGTAAGGGACATTGAGGCATTTGTTGGTCATGAAAATGTGCTTGTAAATGCAAGTCTTTCTTTTTAGATGCTTCTTAAAAGTTCTAAAAATTCAGTTAAATTGTGATAGCAGATAGAAGATCGTTGGGTGAGGATTGTAGGGAAATAGATGGTGACACCTTGCAAAATGTCCATATCGCAGAGGAGGAAGTGCTGAATGTCTTGAAACCCATAAAGGTGGATAAATCCCCAGGACCTGATCAGGTGTTCCCGAGAACTCTGTGGGAAGCTAGAGAAGTGATTACTGGGCTCCTTGATGAGCTATTTGGTTCATCGATAGTCACAGGTGAAGTGCCGGAAGACTGGAAGTTGGCTAACGTGGTGCCACTGTTTAAGAAGGGCAGTAAGGACAAGCCAGGGAACTATAGACCAGACTTGTACATCCTGTCCCTTAGGATTCTCTCCAACAACTTGTTGGAGAGAATCCTAAGGGACAGGATGTACAAGTATTTGGAAAGGCAAGGACTGATTAGGGATAATCAACATGGCTTTGTGCGTGGGAAATCCTGTCTCACAAACTTGATTGAGTTTTTTGAAGAAGTAACAAAGAAGATTGATGAGGGCAGAGTAGTAGATGTGATCTATATGGACTTCAGTAAAGCTTTTGACAAGGTTCCCCATGGGAGATTGGTTCGCAAGGTTAAATCTCACGGAATGCAAGGAGAACGAGTCATTTGGATACAGAACTGGCTCAAAGGTAGAAGACAGAGGGTGGTGTTGGAGGGTTTTTTTTCAGACTGGAGGCCTATGACCAGTGGAGTGTCACAAGGATCAGTGCTGGGTCCACTACTTTTTGTCATTTACATAAATGAGTTGGATATGAGCATAAGAGGTACAGTTAGTAAGTTTGCAGATGACACCAAAATTGGAGGTGTAGTGGACAGCGAAGAAGGTTACCTCAGATTACAACAGGATTTTGACCAGATGGGCCAATGGGCTGAGAAGTGGCAAATGAAGGTTAATTCAGATAAATGTGAAGTGCTGCATTTTGGGAAAGCAAATCTTAGCAGGGCTTATATGCTTAATGGTAAGGTCCTACGGAGTGTTGTTGAACAAAGAGATCTTGGAGTGCAGGTTCATAGCTCCTTGAAAGTGGAGTTGCAGGTAGATAGGATAGTGGAGAAGGCGTTTGGTATGCTTTCTTTTATCGGTCAGAGTATTGAGTACAGGAGTTGGGAGGTCATGTTGCGGCTATACAGGACATTGGTTTGGCCACTGTTGGAAGCTTGCATGCAATTCTAGTCTCTTCCTTTCGGAAAGATGTTGTGAAACTTGAAAGGGTTCAGAAAAGATTTACAAGGATGTTGCCAGGGTTGGAGGATTTGAGCTATAAGGAGAACTGAACAGGCTGGGGCTGTTTTCCCTGGAGAGTCTGAGGTTGAGGGGTGACCTTATAGAGGTTTATAAAATCATGAGGGGCATGGATAGGATAAATAGACAAAGTCTTTTCCCTGGGGTAGGGTAGTCCAGAACTAGAGGTTTAGGGTGAGAGGGGAAAGATATAAAACAGACCTAAGGGGCAACTTTTTCACACAGAGGATGGTACGTGTATGGAATGAGCTGCCAGAGGAAATGGTGGAGACTGTACAATTGCAACATTTAAAAGGCGTTTGGATGGGTATATGAATAGGAAGGGTTTGGAGGGTAATGGTCCGGGTCCTGGCAAGTGGGACTAGATTGAGTTGGGATACCTGGTCGACATGGACAGGTTGGACTGAAGGGTCTGTTTCCATGCTGTAAATCTCTATGACTCTATGATTGGGGTGCATGGGTCATGGTGCATAAAGGGCACAGAGCATAGCATCTGGGTCAGACTGCAGAGCAGAACAATTAATATCCTTGACTGATGTTGTTAAAACGTTGAACTGGACAAATTCTCATTGCTGACCAGACTGAACCCATCCCTGTAATACACTGTTACCAAGAGGGTAAATAAATAGGAATGGCAGGAGAATTTCCACCTCGGGTTTTGCGTTGAGTTAGGTTTTCCATCAGAGTAAGTACAGCTTGGGATTATTATCCAGTTGGGATTGGCTAAAAAAAAATGAGTTGGATGAATGGGGAGAAGAGGAAAGTGCAGATAAGCCAGCAATATCCCAACTGAGGTATAAATATCAGACTGGCCAGATCAAAGGAGGCAAGAAAAACTAGTACAAAAGGTAGAAGCAGGATCATATTAACCACATGAGATGCTGTAAGGGATTCCTTTGTAGTGTTAAAATGAAAATATCAAATTAAATTGTTCAAATATTGTGAAGGCTGTTATGTCAGCAGTGCAGCAATATTGTGAGAAAGAACCTCATTTTGATGTATTTTCTGTGCATCAAGTGATATGATTCACATTAAAGAGGAAGGTTGGTTGAGGATACCTGGAGAGCATTTTGGACAAGTGATACTTCGTAAAGAGAACAACTGGTCACACATCTATCAGAAGGATGTTGTGATACTTGAAAGGGTTCAGAAAAGATTTACAAGGATGTTGCCAGTGTTGGAGGGTTTGAGCTATAGGGAGTGGCTGAATCGGCTGGGGCTGATTTCTCTGGAGCATTGGAGACTGAGAGGTGACCTTACAGAGGTTTATAAAATTATGAGAGGCATGGATAGGGTAAATAGACAAGGTCTTTTCCCTGGGGTGGGAGAGTCCAGAACGAGAGCACAAAGGTTTAGGGTGAGAGGGGAAAAAATTAAAAGGGACCTGACGGGCAACTTTTTCATGCAGAGGGTGGTGCATGTATGGAATAAGCAGTCAGAGGAAGTGGTGGAGGCTGGTACAGTTACCACATTTAAAAGGCATCTGGATGGGTATATGAATAGGAAGGGTTTAGAGGGATATGGACCTGGTGCAGGTAAATGGGACTACATTAGTTTAGGACATCTGGTCGGTATGGATGAGTTGGACCAAAGGCTCTGTTTCCGTGCAGTACATCTCTATACTCTACATGAGAACAGGTTCTGATCATCATGTAGCATAGCTGACAGTCAGAAGGTCCAGAAGATGACTATTGGTCAGTTGGAAACTAGATTGTGAGATTCTATTTATAACAGCTACTTTGTTATTGATATCTGAGCAGTTGAATAATATACTTGGCCTGCACCATGAAGAATCAGTTAATTGAGTGTGATGTATGTTTCATACAGCATCCATCTGAGAGTATACTTGGTTTTCATGCTCTGGCATTGTGATGGCATCCCAGTGGAGTTGATAATGGCAAGTAATGACTCACTTTGGGGCAAAATCAAATTGAATTTCCCACTGTCAAAATAACAATTTGGTTAAATATGCTTTGCTCCCTTTTATTAAATACAATGGATTTGACCTCAATTGCTGCAGTCCAAATATCGGAAAGTGAAGACCACAAGGTGAGAGCCACCAGATTCCTCCTCACCCGATTCCTGTCACCCATTAATGTGATACCTAGGATAGGTCAGAACAACCAATTGATTTTCAGCCACACTGAAGTCATTTCATAATAAACAGATACAGATTAGGAGTAGTTTGATGTGATCATGGTCTCAACTTTGCTTTCTTCTCTTCTCCCATTTGTTTGTAACTTTGGAATTGCTTGTGTATCAAGAAACTAATTCAGCCTCAAATATATTCAGTTACCCAGTTTCCACTGTTTTCTGAGGAAGGGGATTCCACAGACTAACAACCCTCTGTGAGAAATGACTTTCCCCTCATCTCCATCTTCAATGTCTTTCTCACATGAGGAATCATCCTCTCAGCATCATCTTGTCAAGTCCCCTCAGGATCTGACATGTATCAATAATGAGCACTTCTCATTCTTTTAAACATACAGCCCTTTCCTTATAAGGTGAGCCGTTATCACAGGAATCAGTTGGATGCACATTCACTGGAAGTTTTCTAACATACTTGTATCTTCTTTAAAATAAGATTAGAATTGTACACAATACTGTAGATGTGATCTCACCAATGTCCTGCACAAATGTAGCAAAACTGATTGGTTTTTATATTATTTTCTCCCTTGCAATAAATTACATCATTACATTTGTCTTCCCAATCATTTCCTACACCAGCAGTCTAACTGTGAATCACATACCATAATGCCCCGATCCCTCTGTCCCACAGAATTCTGCAATCTCTCACCATTTAAGGAATATTTTATTTTTCTATTCTTCTTGCCAAAATGGACAAATTCACATTTTCTCACAATACCTTCCATCTGTCAAATTATTGCTCACCCAGTTAAACTATCAATATCTCTTTGCATACTCCTGATTTTTCTGATGCCATGCTCAGTAAAAGTACAAATATCATTCATCAACATTCTGAAGTGAAATGCTTTACTGTAGGCCTTGACTTTATTCAATGGTGTAAGGATGAGTGAAAACTATTTGACATCGTGGAAAACAGGATAACTCACATGTGCCTGGCTTACACCTAAACACACAACTTAACATCCTTTACGTTTATCAACATGCTAAGATTATGATTACCTCCATCATAAGTTTTGAATATGACATTATCATCAATATTAAGGCCACTTGTTGCAAAGACTCCTATTGCAGGAGCAAATCCATGATGGAAAGCACATCCACGAATGTAGGAATCATTTTCTACAATCTGAAAAAAGATAGTTCAAATGAATCACAGTCAATCAATTTGGTCCTCACCCATTTCTTATGATATCACAGAATATCAGTAATGATTCTGGAATTTGCTGTTTGATCTTGGGGGGAATATCCCCTTCTATCTCATTAAGCCCCATTTCCATTTAATATGATGCTGCTCCTTTAACAAAGTTATGTTGTCCTTGTATTGTTTTCAGGGGAGTTGTAAAGGCAGAGGTTCTGATATGTCTGGAAATATCTACTTAAAAAAGCTTTTAAGTGTTTTTTTTAAAAAACACTTGTACAATGAAAGGAGAGTGGCCAGTTCTCTCAGCTCAGGGTTTTGTTTGGTTTGGTTTGGTTTTAGCAAGCTGTTTTGTTTGCAGCTGTGGATCAAGTTTTAGCTGGGAACCCAGAGAGGCTGCTGGAGACCTGAAGGAGCAGTTCCATGCTGATCCTCTCTCTCTCTGACATCTCTCTTGCAAGAACCTGTGTTTGATTTTACCATTTTGTGCTAAGGGGGTGTTTATGGGGATGTTGCAAATATTTGGAACAGCATCGTTAAGTTGTGATGGAGTCGATTGGGTCTTCAGATAGGTTAAGTTATTCTAAATTTGGTTCTCTTCTGTTTGTGTTTCATTCAGTAGTCTGTAAATAAATGTTGTTGTGTTTAAATCTGCATGGTTGGGGCAGCTGCATCACTTCTGGAATATCCACTGCTTAAAACAACTAGAAAATTTGGGCTACCTCCTTGAAATATTTTGAGGGGTCTGGCCTGGTCCATAACACATTATTTATCCTGATTTATGCCAGGTCCTGCCTTTTTGGAAAATGAATCATAAACATGTCCTGAATAAAAATACAAACACTATCAGTTTATAAACCATTGAGGGAAATGAGTTTCTGACTCTGTGAAAGCCTATCTTTCCTCACGCTCTCCCACTCTGAGACCCTCAGTCAGAAGTCTCATGTTTGAACCTTACTCTGCACTGTAATCCTGCAGATACTGAAAATCAAGAACGAGAGCAAAACATGCGAGCAGTATGTCAGGCAGCATCTGTGTCTGTGTGAGAGAGAGACACACAAAGTTAATGTTTCAGGTTGAGGGATCATTCCTGAAAAAAAAGTGTGTTTATTGTGTGTGTGTGCATGTATGTATATCAATGTGTGCCTATGTCTGTGTGTGTGTCTGTGTTTGAGTCTATCTTTGTGTGTGCATTTGACTTTGAGTGTGTCTGCTTGTGTCTGTCTCTGACTACCTCTGACTACCTGTCTCACTCTGCGTCAGTCTGTGTTTGTATGTGTCTATCTGTGCCTGTGTCTGCCTGTGTATGTGTCTGCATGTGTATGTGGAGAGCAAAGTGAAAGCTTTGCATAAACTGGAGGCCAGAGATGATTACGTATCAAAAGATTGTGCTGTGCAACAGCCCTTATACTGGATGAAAGTGAATAAAATTGGTTGTGTCCACATAAGGGGAATTCCTATTAAAAAAACTCTGAACCTATATACAATGTGAAGCAATAACGAAAGCAATGAGAAGGAAAAGAGCAAAATTAAAAAAAAAGAGAAATGAGAAAAGAACAAGATAAAGGCAGTGGTTATAATCTAAAGTTGTTAAACTCAGCATTAAGTCCAAAATGCTGTAAAGTTCTGAGTTGAAAGATGAGGTGCTGTTCCTCAACTTTGTGTTGAACTTCACTGGAACACTGCAGCAGGCTGTGAACAGAAAGGTCAACTTGGGAGCAAGGTGAACAATTAAAATGACAGATTATGTTTGTTGACTGAAGTGGTCACTCAGTCTGCATTTGTGGTCCCCAGTGTGGAGGATGCCCTGATCAGTAGAAATGAGGGTCAAGTTTTCATTTTGAGGATAACAAACAGGATTTGGCACTGAACACACACTCAAGGAATTAAGGGCGGCAGGCAAACTCTCAAAGCTAGATGGTTAATAAAAAGCTGAATAACTTAAGAGGAGTGGCATGTTGCAATGAACAGTAAGTAACTGAGAGGGTACTTCAACACGGAGGTCCCCTCATAGCCACCTATTTAAAAAAATCAATCATACAAGAGAAAGTAGCCAGCCAACCACCATGGATAGCACTCTACATGGTGGGCCTCCAAGTTTGCCAGGAGCACTGGCACACTGGTCTGCCACTGGTGTCTACCTCCTGTCAATTTAACTACTCCCTGTCATTTGGAAAAAACTGGAGACCAAATGGAACAGTCTCTATAAAGCTTCAAGTGATTGGGTAAATTTCAGAACATTTGACAAAAACATCAATCTGGCAGACTCACACCTGTAGGTGAGGCATGCATATCTCAATTTGCAGTACACCCACCCTCAGGAACTGTCAGAAACACAAGCAAATTATCTGCATGAAAAATATGAACTGCTTAAAAAATTCTGATACAAACCTCTCCAAGATTGAGGAAAGACACAGAAAATCGTGGGCCAAAGTAACTTAGGTCATCATACTGTCCACTGTGATAAAATTCAACATCCTGTATTCTGGCATGACCTACAAAAATAGAGAAACATCAACAATTTAAATTGTATTTAAAAGGTTGTAAAACTGAAAGATTTTTCAAGGACGGTATAGAAACCAATAATCATCAGTAAAAGTAATATTTTGTGTAGAAGCTTTCTTGATTTAAAATTTAAAGAATTAAAGTGAAACTCTTTCAACTTTTGTCTAAAACCTCAACATAGTGCTCAGAAGCCTTTCAGATCAATGTGTCAGCGTTGTTGTTGCCAAGATCACTGCGTGCAATTCGAACACAGAAGTGTTTGTGGAGTTAACAAGTTGGATGGGAGCCTGATACCCCATCTGCTTCAGAGCAAATTTCATTTCTCTTACATGGACGAAGCTTACAAAGATCATTGATTGATGAGGACCAAATCTTAGCATTTAGGGTTATATTGGATATATTACAAATAATCTCACAATAATCTGACAAAAATTCAAATCCCAGTATAGTCACAAGCATGTTTAAATTCATTCATTTCAGCAAATCTGGAATTTTAAAAAAAGCTACTGCCAGTAACTGAGACACAAAACTACAGAGTTGTGTAAAAATCCACCTGGTTCACTAACATACATACAGGATGAAAATCTGCTGATCTTACCTATTTCGGTTTATAAGTAACTTCAGGCCTACAGCAATTTGAGTTAACTCTTAACTTTGGTATGCCTTGTAGGCCATACAGTTGTACAAAACTACTACAGAAAATATAACAATTTCCTCTCGAATTACACTGTTCACCAGATAGACTGCAGCGATTCTAGGAGGCAACTCATTATAATTTTTCCAAAGTAATTAAGGATAGGCAATAAATGATGATCTTTGCCAGTGATACAAGTATCCATGAGTGAATACACCGTCCCCAACTGACCCCCACTGTTACATCTAACTGATCCGCAAAGCTGTTATTTTCGGCTTAGTACATTTAGTACAACTCTGATATTCTGTTATGGTCATCTCAGAGAAATGTAGGAAGCAGGAAATATAATGGTTCTCTGAAAATAAAACAGATTTATTGAGTTTAAAAAAAAAATAATTGCTCTTCTTGGCCAATACCTTCAGGTAAAACATCTTTACTGTCTTCTTTGCAACTTAATAATCTTAAAATACAAAAGGTATGGAAATGCACCAATCACCAACTTCTGCGTAGTCTATGAGATAATTATTTTGCTTGTTTACAGCCAGTGACCAAAGACTATATTCGATGGCAATGCCTAAAGTGAGCACTTTGCACATCTTGGCAGACACATCAGGAAATCACACCCTTAGCCTCAGATTTTAATGGCATTATTTTAACACACAGTAATATTATTCTTACCTATTTAAATGCAGGAACACAAAAATTGGATAAACCTCCTCAAAGTTCACCCCCAACCTGAAACCACGTTTTTATGCCACCAAATGATCTTCAACTTCTCCTGAACTAAATCTCTTCTCCATAATCCTGACTACAGGACAAGCTTTGCTTTTCTGGATATCTGGCTCTCCATTCTTAACGCAGTTCTGACAAATCCCAGTCCGAGCTGATGAAAGGTAATAAAGTATTCCCTCATAACAACTTTCTGCCCATTCACCAGGAGCACTGTTACAAGAGATCTTAGGAAATATGTTTCAACATTCTTTGGGAGATTTCATAACCTAAATAAGGACAAGATACCTTTGAACTCCATTCCGTTATGAAAGAAGGAACTGATCAAGACTCGTGCTCCAAACAATTCATCTGCCTTGTCAGGGTGATTATGGCCAATGATCTTGATGTTTCTGCTGAGCAGGCCAATATCTGCTGCCAGAGTGTAACTCTGGCCTCTTCCCTTCAATTCCTGTGTTTCCGCTTGAAGAAAATGAACAATCTCCATTCAGATTGATTCACAGACATGGACACAGCCATTAATAAAAATTGCACTCCATGAAATGGGTTCAGAACAATATAAACATGTTATCTTCAATTATCTTAATAGAACAACAAATTTAGTTGCAGAAAATATTGAAATGCATCCATTATGTAGTTCCATCATAACTTGTATTAATTTATTTTTGCAAACATGGTTTTAAAATAGTATTTTTGAAAATGCATTACCCTTTTGGTTTTTTCCATCTCAATTTTAGTTTCATTCATGTGAAGGATCTTTGGGTCTTTTTTACTTCATTAAAGATGCTCCATAAATACATGTTGTTCTGGGGAGGCTAAACGTCTTTGATACAATGGGTCATTTTCATACACCAAGCATTGAACTAACCTGCTCGTTAGTGGTCCTAATGAGGTCCCTCAAGTTCCAAATCCACTGTAGGGGATTTATCTACTAGATCAGTCTTCCTGAGATATGTATGCTGAATTTGTTTCTTTGTTTAGGTTCTGGGTCTCCGAAGTATAAAAAGAATAAAGAGGCACTGGAGAAGGTGAAAGAACAGACTTACAAGGAAGACACCAGAATAACAGGAGAAGATGAACTGACTAGAATCCCTCTCTTGGAAAAGGTGACTCAATCGAGGCTTTTAAAGTAATGAAAGGTTTTGAGACAATGGATACAGAGAGAATGTTTTCTCCTGTGGGAAGAGCAAAACTAGAGGCCTCCAATACATGATGGTCACCAGGAGAAGTGCCTTCCTCCAGAGAGTGGTGATTATGTGGAACTTGCTATGACAGGGACTGGCTGATGTAAATAATAAACATGCATTGCAGGAGAAACTAATCAAGTAGGTGAGGGAGAAGGGAATACAACATTATGCTGAGAGGAAAGAGGCAGAGAGAGGGTTGATCGGAGCTATAATGCTGGCATGGACTGGGTGGGTTGAATGGCCTGATTCCATGCTGTAAATTCTATGCCATTCTCTGTAATTCTCTCTGTTGATGATAAATTGCAGCAGAGGGTGTTCAGATCTCATTACTGACAGTACCAAGAGACCGATTAGAATTTCCATTCAGCTGAGACTTACCGACGTGTGTGTACGATAGTGCTTCATTCAAGCCCAATGTCTTTCTATCAAAGGAGATAGAGTGGATCGTTCTGATTTCTGTCTGTGTGTAATTATAGCTCGTTGTTGACACAAGGATCTCATCTCCTTCCTGAACAAAATTAACATCAATCAGCAGGTTTCATCTCTGAAAATCTGAACCACGAGATAAACTATATCACGTTTAGAATTCTCTTGTTGACCTGGATTAAGTAGATTAATGCCCCCCACCCTCACTGACCAACCAGCAGCCAAGTTTATGAGAATAAGTCATAATCTCATAGGTAGATCCGATCAAGGACAGTAGTGGGAGACTGTGTATTGAGTCGGGAGAGGTCTTGAATGAGTACTTTTCTTCAGTATTTACAAATGAGAGGGACCATATTGTTGAAGAGGAGAGTATGAAACAGACTGGTAAGCTAGAGGAGATATTTGTTAGGAAGGAAGATCTGTTGGGCATTTTGAAAAACTTGAGGATAGACAAGTCCCCCGGGCCTGACGGGATATATCCTAGGATTATGTGGGAAGCAAGAGAGGAAATTGCAGAACCGTTGGCAATGATCTTTTCGTCTTCACTGTCAACGGGGGTGGTACCAGGGGACTGGAGTGTGGCGATTGTTGTGCCCCTGTTCAAAAAAGGGAATAGGGATAACCCCGGGAATTACAGGCCAGTTAGTCTTACTTTGGTGGTAGGCAAAGTAGTGGAAAAGGTACTGAGGGATAGGATCTATGAGTATCTGGAAAGACACTGCTTGATTAGGGACAGCCAGCATGGATTTGTGAGGGGTAGGTCTTGCCTTACAAGTCTTATTGAATTCTTTGAGGAGGTGACCAAGCATGTGGATGAGAGTAGAGCAGTGGATGTAGTGTACATGGATTTTAGTAAGGCATTTGATAAGGTTCCCCATGGTAGGCTTATGTGGAAAGTCAGGAGGCATGGGATAGAGGGAAATTTGGCCATTTGGATAGAGAACTGGCTAACCGGTCGAAGTCAGAGAGTGGTGGTAGATGGTAAATATTCAGCCTGGAGCCCAGTTACAAGTGGAGTTCTGCAGGGATCAGTTCTGGGTCCTCTACTTGTTTGTAATTTTTATTAATGACTTGGAAGAGGGAGTCGAAGGGTGGGTCAGTAAATTTGCAGACGATACGAAAATTGGTGGAGTTGTGGATAGTGAGGAGGGCTGTTGTCGCCTGCAAAGGGACTTAGATATGATGCAGAACTGGGCTGAGGAGTGGCAGATGGAGTTCAACCCTGCCAAGTGTGAGGTTGTCCATTTTGGAAGGACAAATAAGAATGTGGAATACAGGGTTAACGGTAGGGTTCTTGGTAAGGTGAGGAGCAGAGGGATCTTGGGGTCTATGTTCATAGCTCTTTGAAAGTTGCCACTCAGGTGGATAGAGCTTGTAAGAAGGCCTTTGGTGTATTAGCGTTCATTAGCAGAGGGATTGAATTCAAGAGTCGTGAGGCGATGTTGCAGCTGTACAGGACCTTGGTAAGGCCACATTTGGAGTACTGTGTGCAGTTCTGGTTGCCTCACTTTAGGAAAGATGTGGAAGCTTTGGAGAGGGTGCAGAGGAGATTTACCAGGATGTTGCCTGGAATGGAGAATAGGTTATACGAGGATAGGTTGAGAGTGCTAGGCCTTTTCTCATTGGAACGGCGAAGGATGAGGGGTGACTTGATAGAGGTTTATAAGATGATCAGGGGAATAGATAGAGTAGACAGTCAGAGACTTTTTCCCCGGGTACAACAGAGTGTTACAAGGGGACATAAATTTAAGATGAAGGGTGGAAGGTATAGGGTGGAAGGTATAGGTTCTTTACCCAGAGAGTGGTGGGGGCATGGAATGCGCTGCCTGATGGAGTGGCAGAGTCAGAATCATTGCTGACCTTTAAGCGGCAATTGGATAGGTACGTAGATAGGTGTTTAAGCTAGGATAAATGTTCGGCACAACATTGTGGGCCGAAGGGCCTGTTCTGTGCTGTATTGTTCTATGTTCTATGTTCTATGTTCTAAGTCCTGACAGAATCTGTGACTGATTTAAAGATTAGCTCTTGGACAGGATATCCTGTTGAAAGGTAAGGGTGAAGGATGGAAAGTGCAGAGGGATGCACTGATATTAACTGGACAAACTGGGGTGGGGGGAGGATGCGCCGAGTAAGATGGTAGGGGCCAGAAGAATTTGGTTGTCCAAGTGACTGGCATACAAACAAAAATGAAGGGAGAGAAGATGCCTCTATCCCTGCTCATGGACTAGTTATGGGGGGGGGGGGGTCAAGGAACAGATGATGTTCTCAGTGCTCAAAAGTGGGCTGTTTTTAGACAAGGTGAACCTGAGCTCAGAATCCTATTAACTGGCCTCGATGCAGAATCCTCTCAATTCAGTGAAGTTTCACTACGTTGGGCTCCCTCTCCCCCAGTTATTGATCCTAATCCTTGTACAAATTGGAGGAGGTTATGCCTCTGGAAGAATCCATCCCCGAACAATCAGTGTTAGGCTACTTACAGTACAGCCCCCATCCCGAATACCTGCCAATCGACGGCTTCAACCAGAGTTATGTTGAGGGAGCCGGCATGTGCTGTTGAACCCAGTTTGGTTTTATAGACCAAATGGGGAATACCGTGCAGATCCAGTCCTCCAAACACACCTACAGAACAAAGAGGCAAAGCAGAAACATTGCAGCCCTGAACTCTAGGAAAGAAAACTGGGCAACAGTTTCAGATAAACAAATCAACTGGCAAACTGAAAATACAGGCACTGAAACCAACATTGGAAACAAACAGTTACACAGAAAGTGGAGTGGGACAGTAAATGATGTCATGAAGCACATGGTCACACAGAAGTGGTTTTGGAAATCTCAAAGTTCCTTCCCAATGAGGATGCTTTTTGAGGAAGAGGGTGGGGTGGAGTGAAAATTTGAAACTCAGATCAATAGGTTTTTGTAAGGTAGGGGGAAGAAGGAATATGGAGCACAGGCAGATTAATGATGTTCAGGGACAGGTCATAGATATCATAGAATTCCTACAGTGTGGAAATAGGTCATTTGGCCCATTGAACTTTCATTGTCCTGCCAAAGAGCATCCATTCAGACCCATCCCCCTATCATATCCTTATTACCTTGCATGTCCCATGGCTAATCCATTCTGCCTGCATATCCATGGGCAATTTAGCATGGCCTGTCCACCTAACCTGTACGTCTTTTGTCTATGGGTGGAAACTGGAACACCGAGAGGAAATCCATACAGATATGGAGAATGGGCAAACTCTCCACAGGCAGTCGCCCAAAGGTGGAATCTAACCTAGGTCCCTGGTGCTGTGAGGCAGCAGTGCTAACCACTGTGCCATCATTGTATGGTGTAAAAGCATGAGGGGCTGAACGTTTTCTCTTACATCTTTTACTCCACTCTGTGGGTTCCAACTTGTTGGTTATATATTCATCATATTAAGGATTGATAGGCGACTTGTACCTTTGGTCTATTAAACACTGGAAGGCAGTGTGAATATAGTCAAGATAGGGCACAAGGGCGCATGGCAAGATTGGACAACATTCATTTTAATGCAAGGAGTCTTGCAAGTAAGGTGCTTATTAACACATGAAGATATGATATTACTGTTACCACAGATACAACACTGAGGTAGAGGCTGCACTGGCAGCTTAATATTCCAAGGTCTAATCTCTTCTAGGAGACACGTAAGGGTGTAAAAGAAGAGGTAGTGTTGCAAGACTGATCAAGAAGTCAATTACTGCAGTAAGGAAGGATGATTCTTTAGTTGGTTCCTCAAATTATGCCATATGGGTAGAACTTAAAAACTTGAAGGAGGTGATCATATTATTGCAAATATACTAAAGACTCACAAACATTCAGGGAGAGACAGAAGGGCAGACATGCAGGCAAAGTTCAAAAGTGTAAAATTAATAAGGTAAGAATGTTAAGGGTTTTCAACTTCACTGTAGTTGGATCAAATTCCCTGAATTTCTTCTCTAAGGGCATTGGGGCTCACAGAGTACTTCTAGTGCAGGAAGAGGCCATTTGACTCATCAGGTCCTGCACTGACCCGCTGAACAGCATTCCACCAAACCCACCTTCGACCCTATCACTGTAACCCTGCAATTCCCCTGGCCAATCCACCAAACTTGCACATTGAGTCATACAGCTGTACAGCATGGAAACAGACCCTTTGGCCCAACTCTTCCATGCTGACCAGATATCCCAAACTAACCTGGTCCAAATTTCCATATCCCTCTGAACTCTTTCTAAAAATATATCCATCTCGATGCCTCTTAAATGGTGTAATGCTATCTGCTTCCCCCACTTCCTCTGGCAGCTTATTCCATACACACACCACCCTCTGCGTAAAACATTGCCCCTTAGGTCCCTTTTAAATCTTTCCCCTCTCACCTTAAACCTTCAGTTTCAGACTCTGCTGCCCTGGGGAAAAGACTTTGGCTATTCACCCTATCCATACCCTTTATGATTTTATAAACTTCTATAAGATCACCCCTCAGCATCCAACTCTGTAAGGAAAACAGCCCCAGTCTGTTAGTCTCTCCTTTTAGCTCAAACTCTCCAAACCTGGCAACAATCTTGTATATCTTGCCTGAACCCTTTCAAGTTTCACAATATCCTTCCTAGAGGAGGGAGACCAGAATTTAATGACCAATAAAGGCAAGCATGCCAAACACCTTCTTCACTATCCTATCTACTTGCGACTCTACTTTCAAAGAATTATGAGTCTGCACTCCAAGGTCTCTTTGTTCAACAACACTCCCCTGTAACTTACCACTATGTGTATAAATCCTGCTCTGAGGCAGCAGTGCTAATCACTGTGCCATGCCAATATACAGCTCATGGATTGCATTGGATCAAGAAGGCAGCTCATCATTACCTTCTCGAGGGCAACTAGGGTCAGACAATTAATGCTGTCCAACCAATGATGCTCATGTCCCATGAATGAATTAATTAAAAAAAAATTATTAACTGGAATAGACAAAGCATGAAAGGCTTACAGGGGGCAGAATTCTTAAAAATGTATCCATGAAACCTTTTTAACCTAACAGACAGAAAACCCTACAAGTCAAGGGGCAGTGCTGGAACTAATTTGCAGGAATAAAGCCAGGCAGGTGGGAGAAATACCACTGGAGGAGCATTTCAGTAATAGTGATCATAACACAGTAAGATTGAAGGTAGTCACAAAGATGGACTGGAAAGAAAAGTTCTGAACTGGGATTAGGCCACTTTCAATATAAGACAGGATCTGGCCAAAAGGGACTGGAGCAGCTGTCTGTGGCAAGATATGTAGCAGAGTAGTGGTACATAAGTAAGGAGATTGCAAGGCTTTGACATTAATTTTCAAATCCTCTCTGTGCACAGGACATGTGTAAGAGGACTAGTGGGCAGCTAATGTAGTCCGGTTCTTCAAGAGGGGTGGTGGGAACAAAAGAGGGAACTGTAGGCCAGTGAATTTAACATTAGTAGGAAACTTTTGGAAAGCATTCTTGGAAAGGGAAGGATTAAATTAGGATAAATAGCATGATTTTATTAGGGGGAGATTATGTCTGATAGGTTTGATTGGACTTTTTGAGGAGATGACTAGATGTGTGCAGTAGATTAAGTCTACTTAGACTTCAATAAGGCTTTTGACATTGTACTGTATAGTGTGGACCATCAAGAAGTAAGAGTCCATGGGGATCCAGGGCAATTTGATAAATTGATCCAAAATTGGCTTAGTGGCAGGAAACAAAGTGATGGTCAAAGATTGTATTTTTAATTGGAGGCCTCTGCTCAGTGGCGTACTGCAGGGAATTTGTACAATACTTTGATAATTTAGATATGAAAGTAGGAGATTTGATCAGTGAGTTTTCATATGACATTAAATTGTTTGTGTGGTAGATCACGAGGAGGAAAATGGGTTGCTTCTGATTGGCAAACTGGAAAAGTGAAAGGTGATGCATTAGGGAGGACCATCAAGGCAAGTGATGCAGTGATGACTAATATGACCCTAGGAAATACAGAGGATCAGAGGGACCTTGGTGTGCATGTCTATAGATCTTTGAAGGCAGCAGGTGAGGTAGATAAGAAGGCATGTGAAATATTTGCCTTTATTACTCAGGACACTGAATTAAAGAGTAGAGGGGTTATAATGGAGCTGTATATAACATTAGTTAGGCAACAGCTGCAGTAATGTGGACAATTCTGGTCACCATGCTATAGGAAAGATGTGACTGCACTAGAGAGGGTGCTGAGGAAATTCACCAGGATGTTACCTGGGGGGAGCAAATCAGCTGTGAAGAGAGACTAGATAGACAGGAGGTGTTTCCCTCATAGTAGAGAATGTGGGGGGAGCGCATGATTGAAGTATACACAATTATGTGGGGCATAGACAGAGTTGGTAGGAATTAATTTTCACTTAGGGAACTATCAACCAGGGGAAACAGATTCAGGTTAAGGGGCAGGTGGTTTAGAGGACATTTAAGGAAACTTCTTTACACCCAGAGAGTGGTAGGTATCTGGAACTCACTGTCTGAAATGGTGTCAGAGGCAAGAACCATCACATCATTTAAGACATATTTAGATGAACACTTGAATTGTCATGGCATACAAAACAATGGGCCAAGTGCTGGAAGATGGGATGTGAATTGAAAGGTGCCAACAGACATGATGGGCCAGCCCTTTCTATCTGTTATACTCGATGACTTTCTATGTGACACGGCCATTTCATCATCAATCCTTCAAAGCAAAGTGATCAGAATCACAAGGTCAAGGTCCAAATGGGAAACAGCCATATAAGAGGCTGCTGCTTCACTCACTGAAGCAGAGAGTGGGCACAACAGATCCTCTCAGACCTTGTGGGCGGCACGGTGGCACAGTGATTAGTACTGCTGCCTCACAGCGTCAGAGACCCAGGTTCAATTCCCGCCTCAGGCAACTCTGTGTGGAGTTTGCACATTCTCCCCGTGTCTGCGTGGGTTTCCTCTGGGTGCTCCGGTTTCCTCCCACAATCCAAAAACATGCAGGTTAGGTGAATTGGCCATGCTAAATTACCCATAGTGTTAGATGAAGGGGTAAATGTAGGGGAATGGATCTGGGCCGAAGGGCCTGTTTCCATACTGTAAGTAATCTAATCCAATTTCTCAGAATCAAGCGGGAAAGATCAATTTCTCAGCTTTTCTGCTTAATAATCTGAACATGATTCTGTTAAGAACTCATCACTAGTGAAGATGTAAAGGTGACTTACCCAGCATCTTCGAACCTTGATTGGGCCCATTTCTTAAAGGCCACTCGGGGGTTGAATGGTCTCCCATCAAAACAATCTGTAGCTCTCCTTGGAACGGTTTCTCTGGGCTGCCTGCAATCAGCCTCCCTCCCTGCAAAACAAAACACACCAACAGTAATGCAGCTGAAAATCCTGAGACCGTCTGAACCATCCCAGACCCAGGAAACGGGAGGAGTGAGCACTTTAGTAGAGAAGGCAGGAGTGCCTTCAGTTTAACTAGATTTTCCTACTCAACCCCTGTATGCTTTAATACCCAGTCTTATTTCACATCCTCCCTCACAATTTATACCCTTTAATATCTCACAGAAACTGAGCATGTCTGGCAGCACCTGTGGAGAGAAAGCAGCTAAAATTTCAAGTCCAGTGACCCTTCTTCAGAACTGGTAGCAGCTAGGAAACGCTAGTATTTATGTTGATGACAGAGAGTTGGGGGGGAAGGCGGTGTAAGGTAGAGAGCAGAATGAGCAGATGGATGGTGATGGAGCCCAGAGAGAGTAAGAAATAGAGTGAGAGAGAAAAATAAAGTAACACGCAGACAGTTGAAATCAAGCCAGGGAGAAGAAAAAGCTAGATGGGTGATAATGGGAACTATGAGTGGGTAAAAATGAATTGGCTGTGCTGAAAGCAGCCTATGTCATGACAAGGGTGTGGGAATAGATAGAAAACACAAAAGATGGTGTTCAGGCTCTAAAGTTATTCAACTCAATACTGAGGACTGCAAGGCTCCAAGCAGAAAATGTGATATTCTTCCATCTTGCACTGAGCCGCACTAAAGCACTGCATGAGACCCATGTCAGAAATGTTGGCATGGGAACACAGTGGTGTGTTGAAGTGGTCGACAAAATTATGCCCCTTGTTATTGACTTTTTGATTCAGGGGAACAGGTGTTATTTTAATCATCCTCCCCATGCTCCTCATAATTTTGTACACTTCTATCAGATGCCGTTCAACTTTCTCTGCTACAAGAAAATAGTCCGAGCCTATCCAGCCACTCTTCCATCCTAGGCAACATTCTGCCGAATCTCCTCTGCACTCCCTCCAGTTTAATCACATCCTTCCTATAGTGCAGTGAACAGAAATACAAACAGTACTCCAACTATAGCCTAACCAAAGTCCTATTCAGCTCTAACATAACGTTCCTTCTCTTAAAAATCTATGGCTCAAGTGATAAAGGCAAGTATCCTGTGTGCCTTCTTAATTACCCTATTAACCTTTCCTGCCACCTTCAGGGATTTGTGGATTAACACCCTAAACTCCCTCTGTTGCTCTGAGCTTCCTAGTGTCCTACTATTCTTGGTATGTCCAATAAGGACATTTTGTTGTCTGTAAGGTGACAATTGGTTTTCATTCAACCAATCTGAAATGAGGAACTAAGAGGGCTAAAAGGGGTCAGGAGAGATCCTTAGTGAGCAGAGTTAAGGAAAACCCTAAAGCTTTTCATTCATATACAAGGAGCAAGATGGTATCGAGAGAAAGGGTTGGTGTACTCAAGGACGAAGGAGGAAAGATATGCACTTTTCAGAGAAAATGGGTGAGATTCTTAATGAGTACTTTGCAATGGTATTCACCAAGGAGAGGGACATGGCAGATGTTGAAGCTAGAGATAAATCTTTGATTGCTCCAGGACAAGTCGGCATAAGGAAGAAGGAAGTGTTGGGTATTCTAAAAGGCATTAAGGTGGGATCTATCCCTGGATACTGAGGGAAGCGAGAGAGGAAATAGCTGGGGCTTTAACAGATATCTTTGCAGCATCCTTGAACATGGGGGAGGTCCCAGAGTACTGGAGAATTGCTAATGTTGTCCCCTTGTTTAAGAAGGGTGGCAGGGATAATCCAGGTAAGTATAGACCTGTGAGTCTGATGTCAGTGGTAGGGAAGCTACTGGAGAAGATACTAAGGGTAGGATATTTACCCATTTGGCAGAAAATGGGCTTATAAATTGAAGACAACATAGTTTTGGGCAGGTAAGGTCATGTCTTACAAACTTAATAGAATTCTTTGAAGAGGTGACAAAATTGATTGATGAGGGAAGGGATGTCATACACATGGACTTTAGTCGGGCATTTAATAAGGTTCCCCATAGTAGGCTGATGAAGAAGGTGAAGTTGCACAGGATCCAGGGTGTTCTAGTTAGATGGATAGAGAGCTGGTTGGGCAACAGGGAGACAGAGAGTAGTAGTGGAAGGGAGCTTCTCAAAATGGAGACCTGTGACCAGTGGCACTATACAGGGATCTGTGCTAGGACCACTGTTGTTTGTGATATTCATAAATGTGATTTGGAGGAAGGTGTAGGTTGCCTCATTAGAAAATTTGCAGATGACACTAAGACTGGTGGAGTAGCAGATAGTGAAGGGAACTGTCAGAAAATACGGCAGAATATAGATTTGGGCAGAGAAATGGCAGATGAAGTTCAATCTGGGCAAATGTGAGGTGGTGCATTTTGAAAGATCCAATTCAAGAGTGAACTTCTTCAGCTGTTTCCTCAATGACCCTCCCTCCATCATAAAGTCAAACTGGGAATGTTCACTGATGATTGCACAATGTTCAGCACCATTCATGACTCCTCAGATACTGAAGCAGTCTTTGCTCAAATGCAACAAGATCTGGACAATATCCAAGCTTGGGCTGACAAAGTAGCAAGTAACATACATGCAACTCAAAGCCAGACTATGACCATCACCAATTAGAGACAATCTAACCACAGCCCCTTGACATTCAATGGTGTTACCATCACAGAATGCCCCACTATCAAAAACTTGGGACTTACCATTGACCAGAACTCAATTGGGCTCATCACATAAATACAGTGGATACATCAGCAGGTTAGAAGCTAGAAATACTATTGGCAAGTAACTCAGCTCCTGACTCCCCAAAGGCAGTCTATCATCTACAAAGCATGAGTCAGGAGCATGATGGAATACTCCCCACTTGCCTGGATGGGTGCAGCTCCAACAAGAAGCTCAAGTTGAAGAAGCTTTGCACCATTAAGGACAAAGCAGTACATCCACAAGCATCCACTCCCTCCACCACCAATGCTCAGGTAGCAGTACTGAGTATATGCACTGCAGAAATTCACCAAAGATTCTCAGACAGGACATTCCAAACCCACAACCACTTCTATCTAGAAGGACAAAGGCACTAGATGCATGGAAACACTACCACCTTCAAGTGGAAGTCAAAACTTTGGGAAAACAGTCATTAACACACCTGACAAAAGTAAAGAAAGGAAAAAGATGCTCTCACTGAATGCAAGCCAGTCAAAACATGACTGGAGGAATCTGAGTGCTGCCAGATAGCAACTGCCGAAAGAAATCAGGACCAAAGAATTTCAATCAACCTGTAGAGCCATCTCAAAACTGACTCCTTGTAGGGATGGCCCATATCTCGTTACACCAAAATGGACCATGCCTCCTAACACAAAATGGCCAATGAAAAATAAGCAAAAATAAACAGCCTACTTAGACAGTGAAACATAATGGTACCTTTGAACAGCACTACTACAAGGTCAGCATGGGGGCCCTACAAGAAACCATCCAAAACAGTTTTGATAAGAGTGTGGCTAGAGAAGTGATTGATCCCAGCCTCATTAGTGAAAGGATGATTGTCCCAGTAAATGAATAGCTCCAGGTGTGAGTCTTGGCCCAGAAACTAGCCAGATTGACTCCTAAAGCAGCTGCAAAGATAACAGCTAAAGTTATTTCATAGTAAATAGTTGTTTCTTTGAAGTTACTCACAATATTAAGAAGTAGGTTCTAGTTAAGGATCCTTCAGATAATTATAGAAGTAGTTTTCAACATAAAGGATAGATACTCATAACCAATGCATAATACAAGCATCAGAGAAAAATATTAAAATACAGGTGTGAAAATTAATTAGTCTCAAGAAACACCCTCAACAAAACAGATTGTTCACAAATACAAATACAAAGTACAAACAGTAGAAATAGCTGTATAACTTTACACGTTATAATTAATTTTATAAAGAAATCAATATGAGAAATCTTATAGCAAGTAGTTAAGACTGTCTTTTGTATTATTACATATATAATTAGGACAGTGAATAATAGAATTTTAAGCTGTCCTTAGAGATAAACAAGCCTCAGATAGATCTGTAGGAGAATAGCCAGTAATTTTGGAGTGCAAATGAATAGGATGCATAGGAAGAATCCAAGGCCTAGTGTCTGGTAAACACTATAAGATTATGGGAACCTGGAGCTGTCCATAAGAATGCCCATCATTGATTAGGTGTCTCTTAGGATTGGGTAAACAGAGTAAGAGGGAAGGATATAGTGACTATGTTGTATATGATTATTGTAACACAAAATGTATAAAAATGCTACATTTTACTGTCAAAATCAGAGTCTGCCATTGATCTTTCTTCTGATCTAAGCCAAAGATTAAGGCAAATAATTATGTTTGCACACTGAGGCCAGATTGGGCAAGATCTTTTAGCCCTCTCCCTACATTAACCAATTTCTGTTTGAAATAAAGTCTGCCATTTGCCTGAATCCTGCCATTTGCCTGAGTCCTTGTTTCCAGTCAGGGATTGGAGTACTCTCTGACATTCCTCAACTACTAACATTAACACCACCATTACCAACATCAACATGAACATGCACTGTAATGGCCACAACATCTCCCATCTACCTTTTATATTTGGACAGACTTCTTATTTGTAATCTGTGTGTATATGTGTATCATTATTATTTCTTCTTGTGCACAGTAATTAATAAACATACTTGTTAACTCAAGAAAGCCTGGTTCATTTAAATATAATTTCATTTAGTCTAGGAGAAAGCTATCTATAAGAGAGGGGCATCCTTTGTAAACAACGTGGCTGTGACCAACTGAGTGGTTGGGAGAAGAAAGAAGGGGAGGCGGTTCATCCCTCTTCAACCAGGCACATGACAATTTGGAGTATCCATCCATTTCGGGAACTTTACCTGGATCTAGGCATAACAAACTGGAACCTCGAGTACACAAATTGAACCCACAGATGAAATGAAAACATTATACTAGGTAAATTGTCACTATAAAAATCTGCAAAAGGCTTTCTTGAGTTTACACTATTGCAGTAGAGAAATATTTATATCTGATGCCAACATGTTCTGAGGAGAATTAGGGGAGTTCCTTTTGAGGATTTAAAAGTTCTGTCCCTTAAACAGTTAATAGATTTTGTAACTATTTGGAATTATAATTTTTCCCGAAAATCAGGAAAACAGAAATTGTAAAAGAGAATACCAATGGCTTACAAGTAGAAATTTAGGGAAATAACATGTAGCAATTTTGCAAAGAAATGGTTTGGTTATAAAGAAGCCAAGTTAGTGAAGAGGTTTGCAGTCACCAGAACTTGGAGAAAGATGCCTTCCCCACCAGTTACACGCCTCCTACAAATAATCAGGTTTGTGAATACATCTTTCCTGAATGTGTCAAACAAAATTGCACCCTTGGATGTTTTTCTACCAGACTGGGGTCTTCAAGAGTATTCACAGCATGACAATAAATACAGAAGTTGCTCTCAAATGATGAAAGCTAGCCAGCCTGATTGGTTCTGAGAGTTTTATTGCAATAATTTTAAAACCACTGGATGAATCCATTAATTCCTGAGATTGTTAATATCTTTGTCAGTCCCCTTTCCCTGGGGATTGTTTTAACTCCCCCCTCCTCTCCAAATCTCGATTTGTAATTATTTCTGTTATATTAACTGTATCCTGTCCAGGAAACACAGATGGAAAATATTTGTTCAATTCACCCGCTATTTCCTTATTTTCTAATCTCACTGTCTAAAGTTCCCTTCAGTTAACTCTTTTCAGATTTAAATACCTTCAAGATCTCTT
This sequence comes from Chiloscyllium plagiosum, assembly GCF_037043375.1. Taxonomy (NCBI): domain Eukaryota; kingdom Metazoa; phylum Chordata; class Chondrichthyes; order Orectolobiformes; family Hemiscylliidae; genus Chiloscyllium; species Chiloscyllium plagiosum. Next base: position 40,415,808 of record NW_028270142.1, read on the forward strand.
ATTATCTGTTCTTAATTTTCTGGCCTGCTTTCTCCCATATTGTAATTCCACCTAATTTAAAAAAGTCATTTTTCACTGTTTTATATATGCCATCCAAACTTCCAAATTAGTACAAATTTCCACAGAACTATATAATTTTTCTTTTAAATTTGATTTTTTAAAACTTCCTTAGTTATCTGTGGATACAACCTTCCAATAGACATTTTCTTTCCATTCTTGAGTGTCATGAAATATGTCTTTCAATGTCTATTACTATATCTCCATTAGCTTATCCTTTAAATTAATATGCCAGTTCACTTTAGCCAGGTCTGTCTTCAAACTCTGATAACTGCCCTGAATCAAATGTAAAGTTTTAACTGTAATAGCAATTTACCTGAATTGAAATGTATGTTGCATTCAGGACGATTCGTGTGTAGGATGATGAACGATTAACTGACTTTAAGTTGTCATCCCTAATTTCTAAGGTACCAAGGATGGTAAGATTATAGAGTGGAGGAATTGGGCTATCCACCACTATCCATATTCCTGCAGGAATAATTTATTAAAACATGAATAATTAGTATTTAATTTGCCAACCTTTTGCTTGTTGTCAAAACTCCGCAAAACTCAGACTACTTTCCTGCTGCCTTTACCCTGACCCAAATGCAAGTGAGGACACCATGAGCTCACGTGCTGTAGGAGATCATGCCAGTAATTGGTACAACAAAAAAACACTCCTCACTAAACTGCAGCATTTTGGAATGGCACTGTCGCACTCTGGTGGGAGTGGAGATAGTTGTTCTGACAGAGTGGGGAGAATGTTTGCCAGGAATGGTCAGTGTTGGTTTGTTCGGCACTCACTGGAATACATCGCCGTTTACATCTTCATTTATATGGTATGGGCCAATGGATACACATGCATACACGCACACAAACAACCAGAGATTCAGTCCACTCCAGAGACATAAGCATATAATGCAGAACAATACTCCTAGTGCTTCATTGACAGGTGCTTCACTGTCAGAGTGAATGTTTTTGGACAAGATATGAAATGGAAGGCTTGTTTGCTCCCTTAGGTCATCATAACATATTCAATTTGAAGAGCAGCAGAGTTGTCCCTGGTATCTTGGTCAATAGCTATGCTTTAAACAAAATAATAAAATGGAATGCCTGGCTATTATCATGTTGCTGTTTATTGTAAAGTGCAACGTGAGTGGTTGCACTTTATTGACTGAGGTCAGGAAAGGCATTATAGAAATTCAGACCTTTCTATTGGTCATTAGGAGAGGCTTGATAGCAGTGCCATTTTATCTGATGAGATTTGTAAATAATTTGCAAAAATTATTCAAATTGAATATCTTTCCTGACACAGAATGTACATTTGGCCACAGCAATTCTCTGACAACTGTCCCAAAGTGTTTCATGTGCAGCTCTTTTGTTTATTTGTCTTCTCATCTGACCAGCAATAAATTCTCAATGGCATCACTTAATATAACACGAAATCATTTCAGCTTCAGATTTATACTTCCTAGTGTAGTCCAGGATGAGGGAAATTGATTTTGGGAGTGTATTCTGGGATTAACAACATTGTTCTAGGGAATGAACATTGGATTTAGGGAAATTACTTTAAGCACTGTAATTTAGGAGGAGGAAAATTGGATTGGGAGTGTTCTCTGGAATTAAGGTAATTGCTTTGTTGTATGCGGAGAAAGCAGGTTGAGTGTTCCTGCATTTACTGGAGTTTAGAAGATTGAGAGGGGATCTAACTGAAATACATAAAATTCTGTCAGGGCAGAACAGACTGGATGCAGGGATGATGTCTCTCCTGGCTGGATGATCCAGAACAAAGGATTATGGTGTTAGGATGTGTGGTAGGCCATTTCAGACTGAAATAGGAGAAATTTCTTCACTGAGTGTGGTGAACAGATGGAATTCCCAACCACAGAAGACTGTGCAGCAAAGTCACCAAGTGTATTTATAAAAAAAATGAATAAATGTCTAGAAGCTAAAGTCATGGGAGTTTTGGACGAGACTTGGCATATGGCATGATCATGTTAGTAGGCTTGATGGATTGAACAGCCTATTTATGTTCTTAGTTTCTATGTTTCTGAACTTTTATGGTTTAAAGAGTGTACTCTGGGACTGGGGACATTGGTTTAGACCTTAAAGCATAGCAGAAGAAGTGGGTCATTGAATCTGCTTACCATTCACTGAGATCATGACTGCAATATAATACTCAACTCCACTTTCCTGCTTTTTCCCCATAAATGTTGATTCCCTTATTGACTAAACATCTTGGAGACTTGGAAGGGTGAAGAGCCTGTTCCTGTGCTGTAATTTTCTTTATCTGTCTATTCTAGCCTTGAATATACTTAATGACCTAGGCTCTACGAACTCCACTGTAAAGAATTCCACAGATTCACTATCTTTAAGAGAAGAGATTCCTCCCCCTCTCAGTCTTAAATGAGTGATCCCTTTCTCTGACATTATATCCTCTGTTCTTATAGACTCCCACAGGGAAACCATCTTTCCACATCACCCTGTTAAGCCATCCCTAAGATTCTCAAATATTTTAATAAGGTCTCCTCACATTCTTCTGAATTCCATTGAGTACAGGCCCAACCTATTAAACCTCTCCTCATAAGAAAATCCCTACGCACCCAGGATCAACTAGTGAACTTTCTCAGATTGTCTCCAATGCCAGTATGTTTATCCTGAGATAAGAGGACAAAAACTGTTCACTGTATTCCAGCTTGTGGTCTGACTGGTGCCTTGTAGTTTTAGTGAAACCTCCTATCTATAAAATCTATTTCTTTAAAAATAAAAAAAAAACAACATTCCATTTGCGTTCCCTATTACTCAGTGAATTTGTATGCTTGTTTTTTGTGATTTATGGGTTAGGGATTGTACCCTGTGATTAGGGAACTGATTGGTTTTGACTGTACCTTGTTCGATCACCACGCTGCTACCTTCAGTGGGAACGGTGTTATTGGATTCTGGCCTTGATTCCCAGAACGATGAGTTTGACCAAGTTCTGGAAAAAAAACGTCTTTGAGAATGACAAAGGTTCCTGTCTCTAATTGTTGATCAAATGTAAAATAATTGAAATTAGATGCATAAAGTATTTAAAGTTTTGAAGTCAAGGAAGCAATTGTTAAACAGATGGGAAATGAAAAAGTTTTCACACATTCTTTGGCTATGATTTGGAACATGTTATTTGAAAAGGTGGGGAAAGCAAATTCAGTAGTAGTTTTTAACAGAGAATTTGAGAAATATTAAAAAAGGGGAACTGTTTGCAGGAAGAACCAAAAGAGTGGGATTAATGAGATAGCTCTTGAAGAAAGCCAGCACAATGGTTACATGTGCTCTAAGGTTCTGTGAATCAATTGCAACAATCAGTTGAGAGATTTGTTTGAATATTAATCATCTCCCCTCTATCCTCACTAGTTTTACCCCATGTAATGTCTTACACATAATTAGATGCATTGATCTCTGTGTATCTGGAAGGTGGCTCACAGTTCTTGTAAAAGCAGCGGAATACTCGAAACTGAGCATCGATGTCAACCATTGTTGGGTCGAGGTTTGACTGAAAGCTGTGTCGCTCTGAAACTCCCCTTCCTGAAACTGAAATGTTATTGAATGATATCAGGAACTGGTAATATTTTAACAACATGCCACTCTGCAGCAATATAAAGGGAACAACAGATAGACTAAGACAAAGCAAATGGCATTTCTTGTGACTTTCAAAGCAGAAAGTTTTGAAACATAATTCTGGAATTGTGATCTCTCCTTTGAGTATTTTAAGTGGATTTGAATGTGGACAGCTGTACATGTACTGAACTTCCCCAGGTCCTGTGTGGGTACCATGTGTTTACACAGCACAAATGTAAATCCAGAATAAGGAACAAAGTGTAATGTTCCTTTTGGAAAATATACCCATTATCAGAAAATGGGAACATTATTTAAAACAATTTTGCTTTTGCAAGCAAATTGTCTCTTTTAAATAGATGAGGAAAAGTCATTTTCAAGACACTGACCCAGATATTATGATGGTGGTCAGAAACTCTAGTTTATAGTGGGCTGTGTTCTCTGATTTAAACATCCAGAAGCACAGCCAGACACTGTGAAAAGGTCAGTATGTAAGGAAAATGTGGACTTAGGATGCCAGTTGGTTAGGGTGCTCTGTGGATAGGGTATAGGGATGCCAGCCAAATAATATGCCAGGTAAATAAATGAGTAGGTCAAGGGTAACAGGGGTACTATTGGGGTGTGGGGGTCAAGCTGGAATAAAGGGGTGAGGGAGAATCTTAGTGGTGGCTGGATCTTGGGTCAGGATGAGTGGAGCAAAGGCCAATGGGCAAGGTCTTGGGTCTGGCAGGTCAGTGGTCTCAGGGCTAGGAGGCTTTGCACAAATGGGAGAAACAATAGATCCAGAGTTGGAAGGGTGGGGTTAGGTGGCTGGGGGTTGGGTAGAGGGAAAGGGGGTATTGGGTTCATTAGGAGTTAAGTGAGGCTACTGTTCTGTTAAGGGTGTGATTGCAATGCGTCCACAGAATGTAAAGGGTTGAAGGAAGTGCAATTCTAGGGTTAATGGTGAGTACGGGAGGCTTTAGTTTTCTTAACTTTTCCAAAGCTAAACAGAATCAGAGCCTTGTAAATTCTTCAGTGTTATCAGACTCTTTCAGAGAGTTCCAAATGGAGGGAGTCGCTATATTTCACAGCTGGTTCTGATGGAGTCAGCTGCATTTGGAATTCTGCATGGTCCGAGCACACACCTGCAAACTATACAGCTTCAATAACTCTCTGGCCATTGGAATAGCTGGGCTAATATTCCTGGCATGGCCTGAAATCCTTCTAATATAGTCTATTTACCCCTGGGAGTTTCATGTTCCCCTAACTCCAGGTTCCAAAGTCACCACAAACTCACCAAAATCCCCTCCCCCATCACGAAAATATCAGTTACCCCACACCCATGACAAGGTTCTTGACAGCCAGTGAGTTTGTTTGTAAAGTGCAGTCAATGTTCATAACCTTACTCAGATAATACAGGGTCAAATTCTCCTGGTCGAAGTACCAATCGCCATTCTGGTTGCTGGCCCAACTGAGAGGGTGGAGTGAATTATTCCGAACTGGATTCATGATCTTGAAATAGTCTGGTTGATGGATGAATTTATGGGATATTACAATTGAATCATTGTCCTAAAAATGAAACAGAACATTACCAATTACCTCAAACTGCAAAATGAAAGTTTTTCCAAAGCTTTCAAACCAGAGAACTGCTCACTTCCCTGTTCCTCTGTGTCTCTCTCTTCTCCCTTGCAGCACCACTATGTTTCTCTCCTCTCTTCCATATTCTTCCCCCTTGCCTTGCTTCTCTTCATCTTGTCCTTCTCTCTCCTCTTCACCTTACCTTGCATACATCGCACTCTTTCCCTCGCCTCTTGTCTCCTTTCTCCTATATTCATGTCTCTTCTATTCCCCCAACTCTCTTTTCCTTTTCTCTTCTTCCTCTCCTCCTGCTGATCATCCTTCCTTCATTCTTCTTCCTGCCTTCCTTCTTCTCCTTTCCTATGGATCAGGGACCTTTAAAACTCTTGGTTGGAACCTGAACATTTCCACATAACTTATTCAACCATTCTCCACCACTCTTCTGTTCAACTACAGACCTATATTAAGAGCCCAAGCTCTTCATTTATACATTTAAATGTGACACTTATTAAATGGGTCCCAGATTCATGAAAAATGCTTGTTTTAAAAACATGCAATTAAGAACTTAGGATAAACCAAAAGAATAATTTCATGGCACCAAGTTGGGACCCTTATTGGCTTCTCTTCACCAACAAAGAAATGGCAAAAGCCTACAGGGGTGATAAAGGTAATTGAATCTGCAACTACAACCCTATCAATGTTTGCTGGGTCAGTGAGGGGGCTCCTCATTACCAGTGGACAAGGAGGCACACCTATGGTACTGCTTGCCCTTGCTGGTTGTTCACCCAGGATCCCCAATTGCTGACTTCAGTCATCATCGTTAAAATAATTTGTTTCATTGGGTTTGCTGGAATATGCCAGATGGTCATATTTGCTCAGTGTGCATTGGCAATATTCTCACTTTGTGGGCCACATGGTCCTGCATTAATACACCAGTATTTAACAGAGACCAAAGACTCCTTGGTTCTGACCATGGCAACAGAACCCAAGTCTCTGGAGCAGTAAATTCTCTATTTACAGATCCATAGGCAAGAGTGCTAAAAACAGAGTCTCAACTCACATTTAGCATTGAAGCAGCAATATTAGGGCAGGCTACCAAACACTTGATCAAAATACCAAATTTCAAGGAAGATCTTAAAGGTGAGGAGGTTCATGGTGGGAATTTCAGATCATTAAGTACAGGAAGCTAAAGGCCACCAGTGATGGTGCGATGGAACTGGAATATGTACAAGATTCAAAACTAGAGCATTGTGGGTGTTGAAGAGTTGTGAAGATGGAGGAGACTTCTAAGAAAGGGAGAGTGTGAGGCCATGGATTGATCTGAAAGTAAGGACAGGAATTGTTGTGAGTTTGCAGAATACATGAGCAATGTCTTCGAGTAAGTAATGCAACAACATTTAACCCATTATTGAACTCTCCTTTAAATAAGATTCATAAATACCTTGAAGTGATGGAATGTGGCCTTGTAAGAGATATTGGTGATATAGTTGATGTCCTTGAAGTGCAAGTTTAAGATCTCATTGTTTGGAATAAGAGCCACCCAACCACAGTTTTTGATGTTACGCGCGGACCTATATTGGATGACACTGTTTCCTACATCAACACATCAGAGAACAGAAACAAAGTCAACAACCTCATTCATTTGAATTAAACATATAATAGAGGTCCACATTTGATCAGTCCAGAGTGAACAGGTTATTCCATTCTAATTTTCTAATCAGTATATATGACATAATTTGAATACACACATATTAATAAAGATCTTAAAATCTTCCTGTTTACAAATCTTACTTTGTGTGATCAAGACTTGCTAACAGTTGAGAGGGTGTTTGCCTATGGAAGTTTTATAATAGGGATTTTCAACATAATCAGTTGTTTGCCAAAATATGTTGATGAAACACTAGAATAAAAGCTGCAAGTAATGAACAAATGTAACAGGTCCAGCAGAATGTGTGGAGAGTGAAAAAAGAATTAACTTTGTGAGTCTGACATGACTTCTTCCAAAGCAGCTCCCCGGATGCTTCCTGTCTTCCTCCAGCGCTTTCTGCTTTTACTTCAGATCTCTCGACTCCTCATTACTTTGGTTTTTAAAACTCTACAGCTTTTACTTTAAGGGAAAAGTAGTAACTGAAACATATATCTTTGATAAAACTGTAAACAAATAATACATTTAGAAAGAAACACATTAGTCAATATCATTATATATACCCAAATATGTTTCTTTTTTTTTTAATAGCTTCTTTAAACACAATGAATTTGGAATTGATCATTCAGCCCTTCAAACCTGCTTGGCCATTTGTTAATATCATGGGTGATCTGATCAGGACCTCAACTCCACTTTCCGCTCTATACCAATAATCTTCAACTCCTTTGATAATCAAAAATGTTTCTACGTCAATCTTAAATATATGCAATAATGCAGACTTCACTGCTCACTGGGGAAGAGAATTGTAAAGACATTCTACCCTCTGAATAGAATGTCAGAGTCTACCCGCTGAAAGAAAAAGATTCGTCCTATTTAAATGCATATCCTGATTTTTAAACTGAGACCTCTTATTGTCAGCTCCCACAAAAGGAAAAATGCTCTCAGCTTCATATGTGTCCAATCCCTTCAAGACATTATATGATTCAATCACATTATCTCTCCATTTTTAAACTCGAGTCAGTTTAGGTCCTATTTAGCTGAAAATGCGTTGCTGGAAAAACGCAGCAGGTCAGGCAGCATCCAAGGAGCAGGAGGATCGACGTTTTACCTGATCTATACAAGTTGGCCAGATTTTAGAAGCCAATATGCATGATATTAAACACAACATGATGTGAAATTAATGTGAATGAGGAAATTGTGCCAAGCAGGCTAAGATAAAAGGTAGGGAGGAGGGACTTGGGGGAGGAGCGTTGGAAATGTGATCGGTGGAAGGAGGTTAAGGTGAGGGTGATAAGGTGAGGGAGATAGGCCGGATTGGGGGTGGGGGCGGAGAGGTCCGGAAGAAGATTGCAGGTTAGGAAGGTGGTGCTGAGTTCGAGGGTTGGGACTGAGACAAGGTGGGGGGAGGGGAAATGAGGAAACTGGAGAAATCTGAGTTCATCCCTTGTGGTTGGAGGGTTCCTAGGCGGAAGATGAGGCACTCTTTCTCCAGCCGTTGTGTTGCTATGGTCTGGCGATGGAGGAGTCCAAGGACCTGCATGTTCTTGGAGGAGTGGGAGGGGAAGTTGAAGTGTTGAGCCACAGGGTGGTTGGGTTGGTTGGTCCAGGTGTCCCAGAGGTGTTCTCTGAAACGTTCCGCAAGTAGTTGGCCTGTCTTCCCAATATAGAGGAGGCCACATCGGGTTCTATATTGGGGAGACAGGCCGCCTACTTGCGGAACGTTTCGCACCCAATAAAATGATCTAATTTGTCAATCTGATTCATTCATTCCTAGATTAGACTCACCCAATTATTGCAATACCTTTTTTTGAGGTAATAAAGTTTTCCCAAAAGTGACTCTTTATCTTTGCTTATTCTTTACCCAAACTGATTTAACTTTATCTCTTACTACTGTACCAATGCCATCATTAATTCACAAACCACCTTGTCCACCATTGTTCCTAACTTCCTGTCCTTCTAAATGTCAAAGAGCCTTAAATATTGTCAGGATGATATAAATTCTATCAGCTGATTTAATATTTAGCACATTTGTGGATGGAAATATTATTTACCTGATCTATACAAGTTGGCCAGATTTTAGAAGCCAATATGCATGACATTAAACACAACATGATGTGAAATTAACACTTTCCCCAAAGGCAATGAAATTAGATAGACAAGCCCCATGAAGGTGCAAAAAGGCCCGCATCTATTTAATTTATAGTAAAATTAGAGTTTTCACAAATTAGTAATGACACCACAGGGACACAATAATTTCAGCAGATTTCAATTAAATGACCAACTGGTTTTTCAAAGAGGTCTGCAGCTGACCAGTAGGAAGTGGAATTATAAAACACAACTTGATTACAGAGTGAGAAGAGTTCTCTTCAGAAGGCTGTGACACTTTAAGCACTGACTGGGAAGAAGAATCAGGTAACTGAAAGCTTAAAAAATTGCTCTAATACTCACTACTGCTGACCATCTCCAGGAAACCAACTAACCAATCTTGGTCTGGTTTGAAATCTAATGACTCAAGGACACCCAAAGGACTGTTATTGACTCTTTATTGCTTGCAGTAAAAAATAGTTAACTACATTTTAATTGGAGAAAGGTATAGCCTTGTAAAATGAACATAAATCTATTTTGAAAAGATTTCTAAACAAAACCAAGGACATTGAAAGGAGGGCAACCTGTTCACTCTTCTAATCTGGTTGTAACAAAATTCAGATTAGTCTGAGTGGCTATCAAGTCATGAATACATATTTCTTCTGCTTGTTACGAATGTTGTGAGCATTCTGATACAGTACCTTTAATTCTGACTTTTTACAAAGATTGAAACTCCAGCCTTATCCTCTGGAACATTATTAAGTTTATTCAATCTGTCCTGTCACATCACATTCTGGTTATCATTTACTGTGTTGGAATCCTGCTCTACGGCCTTATCCTCTCTCTTTAGCACATATACTTTCAAGTGATCTTTACCTGACTGTTTAGTTAAATCTTCTCTACCACTCTGCTTTTAGGACTGATCCATACCACAGTTCAAAGAAAGACTGTCCTAATGGTACTATTCCCAGTTTCCCTGATATTGTGCCAACACTCCACTACCTCTCTAGTCTTATCTTCATCATCTGGACACCTGAATCCTGACAACCGGATCCTCCCACTCCAACTGCAAATTTCTCTCAATCTCTGAACAAATGTCCAGAATCCTGGCACTGGAACTGACCCTTTTGGACTCTTAGTCTCTGCTACAGAGAATTGTGTTTTTGACTATACTGTCCCTAATTATCACCACATTGCTATTTACTTGTCCCAGTTGAACAACTCCTCATACCAAAGTGCTATCAGTACCTCACCATGTGCAATTGTCCAACAGGAACCAGGTTCCTGCAGCTTCATGGTTAAAAGTGAGGCCTGTAGCCCTCGCTCTAAACTATGCAGTTGCAGGAACCTGAATCCTGTTGGACAACTGCAAAAAATGAGGTGTCTCCATTTTGACCTTCTTAATTTTCATCCCTGCTTCATGCAATCACATCTCTCTTCTTTCTGTAGATGTAGTTACTGTGGATCATAGTGGGTTCTCAGAAAAACAAAAGGCTGGAATAAATCAGTGAGCTTGGTATCCCCATTGTGTTCGATGAACAAATTTGAATTAATGTATCTGTCGTGTATTTGCTTACATTCTTATGTCAATTAACATGATAGTCACCCTGGGTGAAATGCTCTAGTGTAGATAAATGAATATAAATGAACATGCTCATCAACCAATCCTTTGCTGACCCCCTTCGCCACCGCGTCACATTTCAATATTCTTTGATATGCACTGAATCCTCAGTCCCACTACTATCCTTCTCCTACCCACCTCAATTCTCCAAACTCTCACTGTTGTCTCCAGGTTTCCTTCTATTTCTGGTATGAACCTGTGTTTCCAAGTAATAATGAGAGGCTGAGAAAAATGTAGAAGAATGAACACTAATTTACCATGTAAACCAAGTTCCCAATGACACACTAAGTCTATATCATGTAGTCTCCTCTTCCTGCATTCCCCTTGCCTCCACCAGATCTTACAACCTTTCTGTTCTATGTTTTTACTCAATGTCTTTAGCCTGACTAAACATGCCAAGGTTTCAGCTGAGTATATTTATGTTGGAAAACTAACACAGCGTTTTAAAATGCAATTGTACATTAGGAACAATTTGTGAGAAGTCTTTGCACCAACATGAATTATAAAGTATCTTTGAACTTGTTAGGGAACATGATTATACACTGCAATGAACAATGTGAACTACCATGGGGGATAAGACCAGCTAACATTCTTACCCACACATTAAAATCCCTCCATTGCCTTGTCCCTGCCAATCATTATCTCTAACCCTACAATCAGCTGAGCTCTGCATCCTCCTGCAAGCATTGTTCATCCCAAATTTCCATGATTCTGATAGGTATACCTTCAAGTGCTTTGAGCATAAACATTTCAATGTCTTCCTTCTCTCCCTTGTTTTCTCCTCCTTTAAGATGCTCCTGAAAATCTACCTCTTCAACTGAGCTTTTGATCAGCTGCCCTGCTATCAACTGGAGTAATTCTAATGGTCAGCTGCAACAGGCCAAGGTGACCTAGTGATTTCTACCTGGAGAGACCAAGAGCAGAACAAGTACACACCGTGAGAATTTGATAGGATGAGTTCCTTCTCTCTCAATGCAAGTGGTGAAGGCTGAGACAAAGCCAAGCGATGGATGGTAACAGTGGCATCACACACAACACCGGGGTACATATGGCTCCACTCTGCCGATGGGTGACATCGAGCCGGATCCAAAAGTGAGCTGTACGGAAGCACCTTGTTACCAGGGTAACCTGTGAAAGAGAGTTGGATTACACATTAGTCAGATATAGTCTGTGTTAATTTAGCGATTGCATGAAGGTCCTCTTTCTATATTTCTCCTTAGAGCAGAAGTGATGTGTGGTGCTAGAAAAACCACAGCCGGTCAGGCAGCATCTGAGCAGCAAGACCGTCAATGTTTCAGGCATAACCCTCCTTCAGGCTGGGGAGGGGGAAGTGGGCTGAGAGATAAAGGAGGGGGGGCAAAGGGAAAGGTAGGCGGGATGGTAATAGGTAGGCAAAGGTAGGAGGTGATGGTGATAGGTCGGTGGAAAGTGTGGAGCAGATAGGTGGAAAGGAAGATGGACAGGCAGGTCAGGTCAACAGGGAGGATCTGAGTCAGCAGGTTGGGTCTGGAATGGGGTAGGGGGAAGGGGAGGCCTGGAAACTGGTGAATTCAATATTTATTCCATGTGGTTGTAGGCTCCTGGGCAGAAAATGAGGTGTTCCTCCTTCACTTTGCGGATGGCCTTGTGGAGGAGGAATGCATATGTCCTCAGGATAGTGTGGGGGGGGGGGTGGTTTGAAGTGGATGGTCACAGGAAGGTGGGGTTGGTTAATGTGCCCTCCCACTCCTCCGAGGACATATCCAATCTGGGCCTCCTCCTCCACCACTGATACGAGGCCACCCACAAACTGGAGAATAAACACCTTATCTTCAGCCTTGGGAGCCTACAATCACACAGCATGAACATTGAATTCACCAGTTTCTAAGTCTCCCAACAATACCCGCCTAACTCCATCCCAGATCCAACTCTGTGACTTAGATCCGCCCTCTTGACCTGACCTACCTGTCCAACTTTCCTTCCCTCCTATCTGCTCCACACTTCCCCCGAATGTATCAACATAACTTTCTATCTTTGCCCACCTATAACCAATCCAACTACCTTTCCCCTAGCTCCACCTCCTCTCCCCCTATTTATATCTCAGCCCCCTTCCCCATCCCCATCCTAAAGAATAGTTTTGCCTGAAATGTTGACTCTCTTACTCCTCGGATGGTGCCCGACCTGCTGTGTTTTTTCCAATGCCACGTTTTATCAAGTCTGACTGTAGAGCATCTGCGGTCCTCACTTTCTCCTTAGGGCAGAAAACAATTCAGGCTGAAGAGCACTGCACAGTATTTGCACAAATCATCGAACAATTAGTATACCCCTCAGGAAGAAATTAATTATTCTGTAGCAACTATTTGAAGGAAAAGCAGGGAATTAACCCTAGTTTCCTGGCCAAAATTTATCCCACAGCAAACAAGAAAAAAAACTGATTAATTTAGTCATTGTCACTTAGTTATTTTAATTTGGCTGGTGTGTTTCCTACATTACAACAGTGACTATGTACCAGGAGGGTGCTGCTGGCCATGAAGCTCCCTGGATTGCTCTGAAATTGAGAAAAGTAATAAAGAACTTTCTTTATCAGCTTGTTTAGGTTCTTCTTATTCAAACACAAGATGTGAATGTCACTAGCTGGATGGTGTTAAGCTTGAGTGTTGTAGAAGCCACACTGCTTCAGGTAAGAGGGGTGTATTTCATCACACACCTGACTTGTGCCTTGTAGATGGTGGACAGGTTTTAGTGAATCAGGAGGTGAGTTACTTACTATAGGATTCCTAGCCTCTAATCTGCTTTTGTCATCATTTATATGGTTCGCCCAGTCAACTTCTAACCAATGGTAACCCTCGGGACGTTGATAATGAGGATTCAGTGATGGTAACAACAGTGAATGTCAAGAAATGACGGTTAGCATATCGCATTGGAGATGGTCATTGCCCGATACCTGTTTGGCACAAATGTTAGTTGTCAGCCCAAACTTAGATACTGTCTGGATCTTGCTGTATTTTGGACATAGATTGTTTCAATACCTGAGGCATCATGGATGGTGCTGAATATTGTGCAATCATCAGTTAATGTCCCCAGTTTTGACCTTATGTTGGAGGAAAGGTCATTGATGAAGCAGCTGAAGATAGTTAGGCCCAGGACACTACCCTAAGGAACTCCTGCATAGATGTGATTGATGGCCAGCATTGACAATGATCTTCTTTATTAACTACAGAAAGCAGAGAGTTTTCTCCTGTTTCCCACTGACTTTAGTTTTGTGAGGGTTTCTTAACCTCAACATCGTGAAGGACAAAGGCAGCAGATTCATGGGCACATTACCAACTGTAAGTTGAACTTCAAACTGCTTATTATCCTGACTTATATATTTGCTCCATTCATTTTGCATGATCATAGTCCTGGAATTGCTTAACAGTGGGTGCATCTACACCACACAAACTGCAGTGATTCAAGCTCACCAATACCTTCTCGGGGACAATTAAATATGGACAATAGCTGGCCTAGGCAATGAAAGTATTCAAAGGAAGTCATGAGCATTTTTTTCTCTTTCAGTTGTGTAGTAACTTTAATTTGGTAATCATTGGAAAGTCAGTAAGCAGCACTTAAATGGATATTCATTTTGTCATCCAGGTCTAGCTGACTAATTTCAATCACAATATTCAAGATTAGCATTAAAGTGCTTTTTCACTGACATCTCTCACATCAGTGATTGTTTAGTTTCTTACTGAGTGCACAAGAAGATAGTTGAGGAATCATATAACCTCTACAGTGTGGAAGCAGGCCATTCGGTCCATTGAGTCCACACTGATCCACCAAAGAGCACCCTATCCACCTGAAACCCCCAACCAGTGTAATCCTGAATTTCGCATGGCGAATTCACCAAACCTATACATCCCTGGCCACTATGGCAATTTAGCATGGACAATCCACCTAATCTGCACATCCTTAGACTGTGGGAGGAAACCCACACATATGCTGGGAGACTGCTTGTGCAGAGTGTGCACAGTCTCCTGAGGGGGGGTATTAAACCCTGGTGCTGTAAGGCACCAGTGCTAACCACCAAGTCACCATGCTGCCCAGTTGTTGGAGGCTCGTCATCTCAGTTGTGGAACGTCACTGCAGGAGTTCTTCCGGGGAGTGTCCTAGGCCTGACCATCTTCAGTTGATTCATCAATGATCTTCTTTCCTGTTAAGGTCAGAAGTGGACATACTTCGATTGCAAAATGTTCAGCACCATTTGCGAGCCTAGAGATAACCAAATGCGGCACGGTGGCTCAGTGGTTAGCACTGCTGCCTCACAGCGCCAGGGACCCGGGTTCAATTCCTGCCTTGGGCGACTGTCTGTGTGAAGTTTGCATGTTCTCCTTGTGTCTGCATGGGTTTCCTCTGAGTGCTCCAGTTTCCTCCCACAGTCCAAAGATGTGCATGTCAGGTGAAATGGCCATGCTAAATTGCCCATTGTGTTAGGTGCATCAGTCAGGTGTAAATGTAGGGGAGTGGGTTACTCTTCAGAGGGTCGGTGTGGACTTGTTGGGGCGAATGGTCTGTTTCCATTCTGTAGGGAATCTAATCTGGACAGCATCCAGACTTGGGTTGATAAGTGGAAAGTAACATTCACATCACGCAAATGTCAGACAAAGACCATCTCCAACAAAAAAAAATCACAATTACTCCTTGATGCTCAATGGCATTACCAGTGCTGAATTCTGCATAATTAACATCTTGGGAGGGGGTTACTATTGACCAGAAACTGTTCTTAGACCAGGCATACATTTACACTATAGCTGCAGGAGCAAGACAGAAACTTGGAATTCTTTTGAATGGCAAAGAGAAAAGTTTCACCCTCAATAATTTTTGATCAGAAACCTATTTGTGGTTAAACTGTATAAAAGATTCAGACATGGCACATTTCACATTTTCTGCCAAATTCTTTCGGCATATTTTTGCTACTCTAGTTCCAAAACAATAAAGTGACAACAACTCTCAGATTCCAGCCTCGGGTGACTGATGTGTGGAGTTTGCACATTCTCCCCGTGTTTGCGTGGTCTTCCTCTGGGTGCTCTGGTTTCCTCCCACAGTCCAAAGATGTGCAGGTTAGGTGAATTGGCCATGCTAAATTGCCCATAATGTTCAGGGATGTATAATACGCTAGGTGCATTGGTTAGGAGAAATGTAAAGTAATAGAGTAGGGGAGTGGGTCTGGGTGGGTTACTGTTCGGAGGGTTGGTGTGGACTTGTTGGGCCAAATAGCCTGTTTCCACATTGTAGTGATTCTATGATTTTATGATAATATATGAGCAGCTATTAATCATCAGTCAATGCAAGATAGTGAAAGGTAGTATCAAAATGTAAGAAAAAGCAAGGAGTTGCACAAAGGTTTGTGACCGATCAGAAGGTTGGATTATTTTTGAGAAAAAAAGCAAAGTATGATGAAAAGGTTAAGAAGCCAGAGAAAGTGGTGGAGTCTAGTCCATCACAACATTTAAAAGGCATCTGGGTGGGCCCATCAATAAGAAGGGTTTACAGGGATATAGGCCAAGTGCTTGCAAATGGGACCAGATTAGTTTGGGATATCTGGTCAGCATGAACGAGTTGGACAGAAGTCACTGTTTCAGTGCTGTATATCTCTATGACTTTATGAACACACATGGTCAAATGATGACTTGTCAAGAGCAGTCACTTTTACCTCATCTCTGGGATTCAGCTCTTTGGCCTATTTTTGAACCAAGGCTGTAATGAGGTCAGGAGCTGTGGCCTTGGCAGATCACCCACTCTGTGTCAGTGAGCAGCCTATGGCTGAGCATGTGTTGCTTGAGAGCACTCAAATAAAAGCAAGGGGGAAAATCTGAAATAAAAACAGGAACTATTTGAGAAACTCAGCAGGTTTTGCTGCATCTGTGGAGAAAGGAACAGAGTTAATGTTGACTCTAGTATAAAACTTCTTCAGAACTGCTTCATAGCACTTACTGATGGCTGAGTGTAGACTGAAGGAACAGTAATCAGTCAGGTTGGATTTGTCCTCTTTTTGTGTACAGGCCAACACTGTTGGGTAGATACCTGTGTTGTAGCTGAACTGGTACAATTTGGCTAAGAGTGCAGCAAGTTCCACAGCAAAAGCTTAGAGGGAACATGCTTCTTAATATCACATGGAATAAACTGACTTGTTTGAAGACTGGTGTCTCTAATATTGTGGACCTGCAGAGGAGAATGAAATGGATCATTCACTTGGCATGGCTGGCTGAAGATGATTGTAAATGCTTCAGCCATATCTTTTGCACTGATGAGCATGACTCATCTGTCATTGAGAATGGGGTATATTTGTAAGATTACTCCTCCGGAGAGTTGTTTAATTGTTTACCATAATTCACAATTGGATACGCAGAACTGTAGAGCTATGATCAGATCCATAGAATGTGGAACAGCTTTGCTTTGTCTATCATTTGCAGCTTATCATATTTGGTATGCAAAAAAGGTATTTTGGTTTCATCAGGTTGACATCTTATTTTTAAACATGTCTGGTGACACTCCTGATATGCCCTCCTGCACTCTTCATTGAACCAGAGGTGACTCCTTGTCTTGGTAATAATGGTAAAGTGAGGGATTTGCCAGATCTTGAGGTTGCAGATTGTGTTGGAGTACCAATCCACAGATAATGTCCCAGATTGCTCTCTTAAAGCTAAAAGTGAAGAGACACATGGATCTAACACATTCATCACTTCACCTGCAGATCACACCAGACAAATGACTCTGGAGTCTAGTTATTGTTGTGTATGTGAAACCTTTCAATGGAATACAGTAAGATCCCACAATCAACATGATGAAATAAATCATTTTGTTTTAAATTGTCAGTTGAGGCCCAATTATTGGAGAAGAGAATTCCTGCATTTTCTCCAGACCAGCCATTGGAATCTGAACAAACAATGGACTGGGGTATTTCAAAGTCTCACTGGACATAAGACATCTGTAGCACTCCCTCAGTAACAACCCTCTGACAGTGCTGCACTCCCTGATCATTGTCCCTCTCACAGTACAGCACTCTACCATAACCCACCCTCTGACATTTTGCACATTGATACAATTATTTCAATACCAATTATGTAGTTTGGTTAGCAGGCTCAACCTAGGTACCTGCATTTGATTCTAGCAGACACTTCTTGTGGCTGCATGGGTTGGCATGTGTGTTCCAGTTTCCTCCCATAGACCAATGATGTGCAGGTTAGGTGGATTGGCCATGCTGAATGTGGGGGGTAACAGCAAATGGGGAGATAGAACATAGAACACCTACAGTGTGGAAACAGGCCAACAAGTTCACACCGGCCCTCTGAAGAATGTCCCATCCAGGTCCATCCCTTTACCCTGTAACCATACATTTCCCATGACTAATGTACCTATCTGATACACCGCTGAACACTACAGGCAACTTAGCAGGGCCAATTCACCTAACTTGCACATCTTTGGACAGTGGGAGGAAACCAGAGCACCCGAAGGAAAGCCACGCAGACACGGGGAGAATGTGCAAACTCCACACAGTCATCTAAGGCTGGAATTGAATATGGGAATCCTGGCAATGCTAACCACAGAGCCACCGTGCCACCAGTAAATGGGTCTGGGTGGGTTGCTCTTAGAGGGTTAGTGCTGACTCGATGTGTCAAATGGCCTCTGTCAACATTGTAGGGGTTCTATGAACTGGGACTTATGCTAATGAGTGAAGTTGAGGACATTTCATCAAGAAAACAGAAAGATGGGGTGGTAGAAATCCTTAAGATCATAGAGTCACACAGCACGGAAAGAGAACCTTCAGTCCTACAGTCCATGCTGAACACAATTGCAAACTAAACTAGTCCCAGTGCCCTGCTCCTGGCCATATCCCCTCCAAACCTTTCCTATTCATGTACTTGATAGGCTAGCTGTAGTAAAGATTTTTCTACTCATGGCTGAGGCTAGAAGTAAAGGTCATAAATATGAGACAGTGATTAATGAATCTAATGGGGAATTTAGAAGAAACCTTCTTTTCCATTGAGCTGTGAAAATGTGTAATTTGTTAGACAGAAAGTGGTTGAGGTGAATAATATATTTACACAACATTTAAACACCAGGGAAAGTGCATTAGATGGATATGCTGCTAGGGTGAGATGTATAGGAATGGGAGGAGACTCAAGAGCATCAGAAACACCACCATGGGTCAGAATGGTTAAATAGCCTGTTTCTTTATGTAAATCTGACATAATTTCACCAGTGCTGCCTCTTTCTAATGTCACCATTGGAGTAAAAGGTCTAATATAAAAATGTATTATGTTACCTCCTGCCACCCTCCACTCCCCTGAGAATCAATGGGGGAAAATCGACAAACAGGACCAGAGGGTTTACAATCAGGCCATAGTCCAGCATGAGCATAAGCTGGTCTCCCTCCCTCTCCCGAATCTCTTAAGCTCACCTGAGAGAGATCCATCCAGATCATGGAGGACAATATCGTTCTCAAGGGAGAAGGCGCCCTTGTTGGTTGTGCTAAAGTACTGAATGCCACTGAATCTCACGTTCCAACTGTCACCTTGTATGCTCACAACCCGTTTCACCTCAGTCAGGTCCATGGCAATGCAGTTTGGCCGGTCAAAGTTTACGAACCTTACTGTTGATACTGTCAACCCTTCAAAAAGTGGCAGAGCAATGCCTTTGCTGGTGCAATTGATGGTGTTAAAATCAAGTTCCTCAGCATGACCTACAATTGTCGCATTCTTGATCATTGCTCCCATGGCCTCTCCCCATTCATTTACATAGGAGCGCTTGATGCTTTTGATATCTATGCCAGCCTTCTCATTGTTGACCGTCACAAAGTTATGGAATTGGAGAGCACCACCTTCCACCCACTCTGCCCCTTTCTCACAGTTCCATGAGATCAGTGAATCAAATCTGGCTGGTTCTGCAATCAGGGAGTTGCACTGACCCCCTTTCTGTGGGTGATAAGCTTCAAAAATCCACAGTCCGTACCAGCCCTGGGAATGCACAGTGTTGTTTAAGAACTGACCGAGGGGTAGGTTGCGTGGGCAGACATCAGGTGTGTAGGAAGGTCCATCAGGGTGCTCCAGGAGACGGTACCAGAAGCCAAAGTGTGTACCCCCTGCAGCAGCGTTATGTCTGATCGTGTTCGAGGGATTGGTCACCCAGAATGCTGCAGGGGTGAGGTCATCATTCAGTAGGCTGGTGCTTTGCCGCACCATGACTGCCAGGTTGTACTGCAGCACATTGCCTTGTTCAATGCCATCCTCAATGAAGAACGCTCCTCCCATGATGTTGTAGGCCACGTTGCCCTCCACCAGGAGGTGGTGTGTACCATGGATAGTAACAGCCCTGTTAAATGTTTGGTGTATCGCACAACCTCGCACATATGACTTATATCTCAGGTCTCCCATAAGGTGCCAGTGGATTGGGTAGCGTCCCAAACGGAAGGCTTGTCCCGCATGATATAACTGGGAAAAAGAAAAAGGAAAAGGTCATTAGAGAAAAAGGCAAGAAACTTTTGCATTTTTCTAGCAGCATTGGAACATTGAGAGTTTGTGAATGGCACTATTGAAATGAAAGCTCTTTGTATTCTTTACAAACAATAACTAATTTATACAGTCCCATTAATATGGTAAATTCAGAGTCTGTGTCACGCAGTAGGTATCATTTCTGCCTTTGGACTGGAAACTCCAGGTTTAAAATTCAACTCTAAGATTTGATGGACAGAGATAGTGCGTTCATAACGTGTTTAAATAGGCTTGAATATTAATTTGGACATCATAGAGTCATACAGCACAGAAACAGACCCTTCTCTCCAACATGTCTGCACCAATCAGACATCCCAATCTGACCCTGTCCCATTTGCCAGCATTAGGTCCATATCCCTCGAAACCCTTCCTATTCATATACCCATCCAGATACCTTTTAAATATTGTACACAACAACGAGCACCCAAGCTACAAATCTTCTCACAAACTTTGTACTTGTACCCGCCTCCACTACTTCCTTTGGCAGCTCGTTCCTTCTAAACAAGTCAATGGCAGACGGTAAGATGGAGATAAACACCTGGTCAGCTATGCTAAACATGGAGAGGCACCACTGGTGTTGTAGCCTCTAGCTTCAGTCTCATCCAGAATCTGTTCCAGAAAATTGGGGCTGGAAT
Source organism: Chiloscyllium plagiosum (assembly GCF_037043375.1). Classification (NCBI taxonomy): domain Eukaryota; kingdom Metazoa; phylum Chordata; class Chondrichthyes; order Orectolobiformes; family Hemiscylliidae; genus Chiloscyllium; species Chiloscyllium plagiosum. The sequence goes on from NW_028270142.1 coordinate 40,436,487, forward strand.
TTCTGAGCAGTGGCAGCCAAGTGGTGTAGATTGCAGTCTTTCTTTTTGTAAATAGAGGGAGATTTCAATTTTTCACAGGAGTTTCTGATCCTTTAAAAATGTGAAGCTGTACTTCCATTCGATAGTACTGTCAGAGAAGTGAGTAGGGGGAGGAAAACCATTACCTCTTTACACAGCAGTCAGCTGCTGTATTCTGACAACAAAGGATCTAGACCGACAGTTGCTATCAAATAATAAGTATGTAAGATAAGTATGTAAGATGTGAATTTAGGTGCCAGGTGGATAGAAAAGTAGGGTCAGGTAAGTTATTAAGGTGTCAACTGGGTAGGGGTTTGTCTGCCAGTGAGTGGATCAGGTGCTAGCATAGTAGGATGCGAGGTGGGTGGTTGATAGGGGCAAGGGTGCATGCAGATTAGATGTAATGAGTAGTGTGTAGGGTGCCAGATTGCAAAGTGGCAAAGGGGGCCAAGTAAATAATAGAGTATTTAGGGTAGGTCAGGGTGGATGTAAAAAGAAATCAGGTCAGAGAGGTTGGGCGAAGGCGGGTATTGGTTCTCAGGGTATTGTTATGGATCAGATCAAATCCCCTCAAAACATATCAAGAGATAACCTAGACCCTAACTTATATCTTATACAAAGGCAAGTGCAAGGTGCTACGTTTCAGATGTGATATGATTAGTCAAACTACTAGCCTTTAAACAAAACACACTTTATTTGTATACCACAGTTAAACTATAAACAAAAAAAGAATTAGCATAAAATAAAGTTTAAAATTCTATTAATAAAAATAATATTTTTTTTAACTAGCACTCATCAATTGCTCCAATATAGCAGCATCCCATAAACACACACTTGAAACAGGCAAATTCAACAAAACAGATTTCCCTCACTTACTCTCTCCTCCAGTCCAGGAGAAAGGAACAGTGACAGAATTAATCTAAAGCAGAGAGAGAAATCATGTTTGTTATGACATCAGAGAGAGAGAGAGAGAGAGAGCTGTATCTAGCAGCTTCACCTCCAAAAGCCCAACTTCAACAACTGAAAGCAAAACCTAAAACCTTGGGTCTGTGTGAGCGTGACTCCAAGCATTCATGCTTCTTTGTCTGGAGAGCACATGTGGCAATAGTGGAATCAGTAATAAGAAGCTAACACCGAAAGAATTGCAGATGCTGGAAATGTGAAATAAAAACAGGAATTACTGAAAAATTGCAGCAAGTCTGGCAGCATCTATGGAGAGAAATCACAATTAACATTTCAGGTCCAGTGACCCATCTTCAGAACTGATGGTAAATCCAGCCAGCATCACATATATCTCTGTGATGTTTAATGTTCCCCTGATAGCTGTTATCGCCACATTCTGAGGTCACACTCAGTGCCACGCATGACCATATGCACTCTCTCTCTCTCTCTCTCCCTCTCTCTCTCTCTCTCTCTCTCTCTTTCTCTCTTTCTCTCCCTATCAACACTCCCTGATTCTGGCTCTTTGCTGCCCTGTCTCCAAGTTCCACTTCATCCTCTAAGTCATTTGACATTCTAATAAACGATTTCTTTTCCTTTCAGGTATTAAGAAATACAAGATGCAACAATTCAGAGATACCCAATGCACCTCTGGAACCTTTCTACCCTATCCTACCCTATGACTGCATCCCTTTCTCAAACCCATCTCATGTCATGTATTTACTAACCCGTCTAAACTTCTGCTTTTCGATCTGAACATTCTGTATGCAGCCAAGGTCTTAGATTTATCTTCCGGAGTCCCACCTTAATGAATTTCAGGCATGACTTGACATTGAACTCTTCTTCTCTCACCTCCATGCCCATTTCTTTGGACAAGTGTCCTCTTCCCATTCCACGGGGCCTTTCACCCACCTTCAGCACCCTTCCTCCACCTGAACCCTTCCTCTGGCCTTTACCCAGCACTTGACCTGTTTATTGAGAACTGTTGATGTAACATTAGTCACCTCAATTTCTTTGCCCTCCCTACCCATTCCAAACTATCTCTTTCTGAACTGACTGCATTGCACGCTCTCAGATCCAACCCTGACTTTGTAATTAAGCCTGCCAACAAGGGTGGTGCTGTTGTTGCCTGATGAACTGACCTTTACTTTGCAGAGGCTGGGCTCCAGCTCTCAGATGCCTCTTTCTATCTCCCCTTGAACCATGACCCTGCTGAGGAACATCATGCCGTTGTGTCCACAACGCTCACTAACTTAATTTCACCTGATCTCCTGCACTCTTCCGCCTCCAAGCTCATTGTCTCCCAACTCCACACATCCCGCTCCTACCTCCTTCCCAAAATCCACAAACAGGACTGCCTCGGCAGACCCATTGTTTCTGTCTGCTCGTGACTCACTAAATTCATCTCTTCTTAGCTCCACTTGAATCTTTTCTCCCACAGTCCAGCCCTTTTCACTTTCATCCACAATTCCTCTGACCCTCTGCTTCAATTTCAGAATTTCCCGTTTGTGGGCTCTAGTGACTCTTCTTTACCATCGATGTGAAATCCCTTTACACGTCCATCCCCTTTCAGGATAGTCACAGGGCTCCCTGCTTCTTCCTGGAAAAAGGCCTTAACTGTCCCCACCAATGAGCGTCCTCCTCCTCCTGGCTGAGCTTGTCCTCACCCAGAATAATTTCTCTTTTAACTCCTCTCATTTTATTCAGGTTAGAGGGGTGGCCCTGGTTATGCCTCTCTATTTGTGGGGTATGTGAAACATTCCTTGTTCTTAACCTACACCAGACCCTACCCACAATTCTTTCTTCATCTGAGATAGGTCTGCCCGGACAATCCTGCTTGTTGATATTGGGAATTTATATCTATGACATAATTGGTGCTGTTTCCTTTTCTCAACCAAAATTAGAAAAGTTTATCTATTTTGCTTCTAACTTCCACCAGCTCTCACCTTCATCTCATCAATCGCTGACTCCTTCCTTCCTTGACATCGCTGTTTCCACTTCTGGGGACAGGCTGGTCACCAATACCCACTATGAACCAAGCAACTCCCACAGTTACCTTGACAATACATCCTCACACCGCACTTTCTGTAAAGACTCTAATCTATTCGCCCAGATCCTCTGCCTCTGTTGCATCTATTCTGAAGATGCTAATTTCGATAAGGGGGCTTCCAAAATGTGCACCCTCTTCTTCAACTGAGGATTCCCCAGCACCTAAGTTGACAAGGTCCTCACTTTGTCTCTTCCCCCACAGAGCGACAGGGTCATCCTTAGCTTCACCTACAAACCCACCAGCATCCACATCCAGAAGAACATCAGCTGCCATTTCCATGACCTCCAGTGGGATGCTGCCTCTCCTGTCAGCCTTCCACAAAGACTGTTCCTTCCAGGACACCCTGGTCCAATTATCCTCCATGTACCCATAGCATCACAGCACCCTTCCCTGCAATTGCAGAAGATGTAACACCTGCCCGTTTATTTCCTCTCTCCTCACCATCCAAGGCAGTAAACTCACCTTCCAGGGGATGCAATGCTATACCCACATTCACTCAATTAAGTCTACTGTATTCACTGCTCACAATTGTTTCCTCTACATTGGGAAATGAAGCTAAGACTGGGTGACCACATTGCAGACACCTGCATTCTGTCCATAAAAAAGGCCCTTAGCTTCCAGTTGCTTCCCAGTTCAATATATCACCATGTTCTCTGGCCAATAACTCCACCTCAGGCTTGCTGCAATGCTCCAGTGGAGGAAAAGCACATCATTTTCTGCTTGGCAACCTTGCTGTCATCTGGACTTAATATCGAGTTCAACAATCTTAGGGCTTGAGCCCCACTCCCCATGCTTTCCCCCCTCCCACACACCAGGCTTTATCGTCAATTGGTTGCCACCACACAGTAACCACTGTCAGTCACTAATAATCCCCACTAGCAGTGATTCATTCCTCCAGATTGACTTTAACTACCCCTTGTTTGTCCAAATGTTTTTCTCTCTCTTTGGGCTCTATCTTCACCAGTCTTTTACTCTCCCCCCACCTCCCACCTCATCTTCTGTATAAAAGCCATCCTTTTCCTAGCTGCCATCAGTTCTGAAGAAGGGTCACTGGTCACGAAACATTAACTCTGATTTCTCTCCACAGATACCGCTAGACCTGCTTGGATTTTCCAGTAATTTCTGTTTTTGTTTCAAGAATGAGGCGGCTTCATTAAAGTCTTGTTAAAGTGTTTTTAAATTTAAATGTATGCCTGAGTGTTGTTCTTTGCTGTGATATTGATAAAGAACACGACTGAGGTAAATAGAGATATTTAAGATTGTGTCATTATATTTCCTGGAACTGATATGTCTACACTTTGAGGACTAGGGGTCATTTGATTGGATACATGACGGCAGGTCTGTCAGTGTGAATGAAAAATTTTGAAGCCTATGCTGACAGCTGTGTTTGTTCCTGGATGGGGCTTTGGTATTGCAGAAAGCTCAGTGATGGGCCTCGTCGCTGCACATTGCTGGTTCTTTGGTGATGGAGACTTTCAAGATGTTGCCTGATAGAATAGTAAAGATGCATTATGAATGAGGAGTGAAAGGTTTGAAGGACTATAATGTGGTGATGCCAAAACATAGCTTCAAAGCATAAGAGGCGTCTTGACAGAAACTGACAGTACTCTGTCAGATTTTGATGAGAGCTTTCATTTGGTTTGATTTATTATCGTCACGTGTACCTAAGGACAGTGAAAAGTTTTGTTTTGCATGCAGAACAGTAGATCATAACCACGATCATGGGTGGATCACAGCAAGGAATGCAAAGTTATGGTTGCAAAGAAGCAAGATCAACATGAAATTTGAGAGTTCCATTCAGAAGTCTAATAACAGCAAGGAAGAAACTATTCTTGAACCTTATGGTTTGTGTGTTTAAGCTTTTCATATCTTTTGGCTGATGGAAGAGGTCAGAAGAGATTATGATGATGTTGGCTGCCTTTCTGTGGCAATGAGAAGTGCAGGTAAAGTCAATGGATGGAAGACTGGCTTGTGTGATGGTCTGGGCTGTCTAGACAACTTTTGGTAGTTTCTTACAGTGCTGGGCAGAGCAATTGCCATCCCAAGCAGTGATGCATCCAGAAAGAATGTTTTCTATGGCGAATCTGTAAAAGTTGGTGAAGATCCTTATGGACATGTTGAATTTCCTTGATAAGAGTGAATTTGGTAAAACGGTGGATTTGGAAAGGCTGTCTCCATTTGTCAGAAAATCTAGAACAAGGAGTAGCTATTTAAAATCAGGAGTGGCCAATTCAACACAGAGGTAAGCAGAAATGTCTTCTCCAAGTAGGTCCTGAGTCTTTTAAACTCTCTTCCTCAGACAGTCATGGGGGCAGAGTCCTCCAATCTTTTTAACACAGAAGTAAAGAAAAGAGGTTATTGATAAGGGGGTGATGAAAAGCCATCAGAGTTAGTCAGAAATGTAGAGTAATTAGTTCAGCCATAATCCGAGTGAATGGCACAGCAATCTCGTGGGAAAAATGACGTTCTCCTGCTCCTAATTTATTTTCGCATACGCAAAACCTGTTTAAAAGTCGCACAGTTCTTCAGTGTGTTCAATGCTAAAAATGTGTGGCTTGGCTTCCCCTAAGGCAAAAGTGAAGACTGCAGATGCTGGAGATCAGAGTCTAGATTAGAGTGGTGCTGGAAAAGCACAGCAGGTCAGGCAGCATCCGAGGAGCAGAGGTCCTATATCTCCAAACAAAAAATACTGGAGATCACACTGGGTCAGGCAGCATCCATGGAGAGAGAGCCCAAGCTAACGTTTCGAGTCTAGGTAACTCCTCATCAGAGCTCCAGCATTTTATGTTTTCAGTATAGATTCCAGCATCTGCAGTAACTTGCTGCTACTCCACGGACTCTGCTGGGTTAAAGGTATGCTGCACATTCTGAGGCCTTTCCAGCATTGGACATTGGACTCAGAACCGTGGGAAACAGACCTTGGGTTAAAAAGTAGCCACAATGGTCAATGCGATGGTTCTTGGCAGAGTCAGGCCGATATGATGCACTGAACCTAGCTAATACTCAGAAGTTAAGAAAATAATTCAGTAAATTAGAGAAATAATGGTTTGTTAAATTTGTTTCCAAAATTTATTATTGCATTTTTGTAAGGGAAGAAGTCTAATCTCCAAATCCAAGCAGAAAGATCATATACATGATTTTGATCGTTAAGGAAGGGATGTCATGAATGATAGCTGATTGTGAGTTTGCAACTATTTTAATTAGATGTGAAACTGAAAGAAAGGTTCTGTATTACATTGGGGTTTCCGAGCATACCGCACGTAATAGCTTTAGAACCACTAAGAAGTCATCTCCATTAAAGATTCATTAAATCTTTGTTAAAAATAAACTTGTAACTGTGTGTTGTTCTTTTAGGCTGAGATGTGAGAATAATGAACAAATTTAGTTTAAAAAGTGGAATTAATAAATCCCTGCATTGAAAAACAAAACACCCTGCAAAAAACTCAAACAGTTTCTTCTCTGTTCCTATACACTGCTATGTATTAAATAACTACTGAATGAATCCTTTATTTGGTCTACAAATGGAAAGCAAAATGTATTAAGTAGAAGTACCTATCATACCTCATCACAGCCAGCTCACCTAAAATCTTGCCAGTCATGAACTGTCTCTAAGATGCACAAATACTGACAACCTGCAACTTTCACTCTCAAAGGATGAATTCATGAGATAAAGTTGAAATTGTTTTCCATTTAATGTACAATATAAAACATGTGTTATGTGAATATGAAATGTTGGCAATTTGTCAATGTGACTATGGAACATGCCCATCATTTACAAGAGAGCAGCAAGAATTTCAAGGATCTTCATTAATTCGCTTTCTTCCAAATTTCCATTTTTCTCCAAGATCACTTTTGTAACTCTTGTTTTGCCACTTCTGTGTCTCTACCTGTCTCTCTTGCTCTCTCTATATAACTTACATTTTCAGCAGGCTAAAGCAACCCCACAAACCCATGCAGCAAAACCAAGGTATTGGGGAGAAGAAGTTACCTCAACATATTCAATTCTCCCCACTACAAGATCCTTGCTGGGTTGTGGATTGTGGAACATGATGCAGCCCCCAAACTGGTCACTCCCAATTTCTTCACCAAAACGTCCCTGGAAACAAGTCTGTGTGGCAAATTCACCTAGAGGCAAAGGAAATTGCAGCTGAAAAATTAAGATCTTTAATTGGAAACCTGTGCATGTTTATGTGCTAATTGCAGTTAGTTTCATTTGAACACCTTTTTCAATTCCAATTAACCCTTGGATAAGGTAACTCTTAAACAGGTCAGTACTTGTTACCCATTTCTATTTGCCCCTGATAAGGTGGTGGACAGCTGCCTTGAATGAATTGAAGAGAAGTACACAATGTTGTTAAGGGAGAGATCTCCAGGTTTTGATCCAGTCATTGTAAAGAAAGTGTGATGTAGTTCCATGTCAGGTAGTTGCATGTGGCAGCAGCACAGTCTGCAATGTCAGTGCTATGAGTTGGCCCAAAGCTGGTCATACGAGTTCTCCCTGTGATCCTCAGAGACATTCAGCAAAGGGCCCTGTCTCCAAGCATCATAGCTTTGGAACATTTTCAAATTAAAGCAAAATGCAGCTGATTCTGTTTTTATTCCAGACTTGCAGAAAGTGCTGGAGAAACTCAGCAGGTCTGGCAGCATCTATGGAGAGAAACAGGTTAACGTTTTGAGTCCAGTATAACTCTTTTTCAGAACGCAATGGCCTTTTAAAAGAGGAATGATGGGCTAACTACTGGTTCCGGAGGAATGTTGCTCAGTACTGAAGCTGGGATTTGTTTGCATTTCCCATCAAAAACCTTTCTCTCCAAAGAGATCAATGTTGCAAAGTTTTTAGCAAAATGCCCAATTGCTACAGCTCCATACGGGAACAAAACCTTCGTCAGAACAGGGGGCCACTGAACCTGAACGTTAACTCTGTTTTTCTCTCTCTACATATGCTACTTGTCCGGCTGCGTTTCTCTAGCCATTTCTGTTCTGTTGCTGATTTACAGCTTCTGCAGTTCTTTGTTTTATTTTACTATAAGGAAGTTTACAACAGGCAGCCCAAAAGGTCAAGGTGCAATAAAGAATAACCTGTAAGTAGCTCTATGGATTCCTAATAACTGAAAATGGATGGAGTCATGCGATTGTTGAAAATGGTGAAGGGGGATTATAGCTGCATTCACCACTTCCTCAGGAAGTTCATTCCAAACATGAACCACCCTTTGTGTAAAGGGGATACAGTCTGACCCAGATCAGATATACACCTGAGTAGGATGGTGACTGGGGAAATAGGTTGAGTCGTCGTCGGCTGTGAACAGGAGGAAGATAGGATGAAAGGATCTGGTCGAGGTGAGGATACAGGAGATGCAGATGTTTCTAATGGTCAAGCCACGCTTCATCACATTTGGCTTAAGAAGCTTTGTGTGAATTAATTTATAGTCCCTCCTGTCAATGTACATTAAAACAGCTTTATGAATTTGGATAACCAATGGCTAACGAACGGTTAACCTTACCTATGTCAAACCCCACAGGACATGCTTCGATTCGATCATTCCACTCAACTTGATTTGAGCCTCGAACAACAATATTACGGGTCAGTAAACCCACTTCTGCTCTGGCTTCAAACACAACGCCGTCAGGCAGGGGGATTGATACCCCCAGGTGCTGATACATGAGTGGCTCAGTTAGGTACAGGATCCGCCCATCATCTGAGACAGCCTCTATAATCCTAACCTCATTTTCTCTCTGGCTGTGTCTGCAAAGTTAAAAAAAAATTGTAAGACTGAAGAAGACTTGCGAGGCAATTTTTTTTACACAAAGGGTGGTTCAGTGTTTGGAATGAACTTCATGAAGTGTTGGATGTAACTGTAACTACAGCATTTAAAGGACATTTGGATGGATACATGAATAGGAAAGGTTTGGAGGGATATGCGCCAGGAATAAGCAGGTGGGACTGGTTTAGTTTGGGATTATGTTCGGCATGGACTGGTTGGACCGAAGGGTGTGATTCCATGCTGTATGACCCTATAAGAGCCCAAAGAGTTAGAGTGCCTAAGACAATGGACAGGAAAGGAATGGAATTAATTATATTTTCACTGTACCAGCATAAAATATGATGATATAAAAGATGTAATGTAAAGAAGAGTTTACATAGATTAAATAAAGCAAAAATGTTTTCAATTATTTTGACAAACAAAACAACAGATTTAATGTGACTGCAAAACAACATGGAGGCAACACGAAGAAACCTTTTCTATACACAAGGTGTTCTGGCCTGCAATATGCTACTTGAAAAATTCAATATGCAATAACTTTCAGAAGATCATTGAAGGTTCAGGAAGGAAAAATTGCTGGGATATGGAGTCAGAGAAGATTAACTGGATTGTCCTTAGAAAGATCTCATACAGGTTGAATGAGCCAAATGACCACCATCTATGATTATGATAATTTAACCTCATGTAACAAATTTGAATTTAATATAATTTAGGAACAGAAGCTGCTCTGTTGTCAGGATATGTTGAAAGTCTGAAAAAATGTATTTCTATACCACCTTTCACAACTTCAGGTCATCCAGGAACTAAATATACAAGGTTTACAGGACAAATAGGAAAAATGGTGGGGGATGGAGTAGCCTTACTGATTAGGAACAAGATTACTGCAGTGATGAGGGAGGATATAATAAGGGGAAAGTGTTCAGTGGAGACTGTGTGGGTGGCAGTAAGGAACAGTGTAAAAGATGGTGTGTACGGACCCTCAGGTGGCAGCTCTGAAGTGCTAGTTTGTAGAAATATCGAAATTGGACAAGTGGGTAACAAAGCCAGAGCAGTATTAATGAAGTGTACTGACTGTTACAATGCATGAAATATGGCAGCTAATTTGACCTCAGGAAGCTGGTACAAACTTCGATGAAGTAAGTGGATTATCTCATGACCCACTTGGGAAAGTGCATTTTCGAACCCCACTTCTCCCAGGTTGTCACAAAAGTTAAATATTTATCCAACTTACTCAAAGTTCACTATTTTCCGATCTGATGAACTCAGATAAACAGTTTTCTGTACTTAACAATAAACTTTTATTTATTATAAAGAAATCAGTTCTAACCGCAGCAAACAAAACCATAAATGGTCAACATGACTTGGAGGTGCTAGTGTTGGACTGGGGTGAACAGAGTTAAAAATTACACAACACCAGGTTATAGTCCAACAGGTTCATTTGGAAGCGCTAATTTTCGGAGCGCATGTCCTTCATCAGGGGGTCAACATATAAGTATATATGGGGAAACGTAGTTCAATAGCGTCAGTCCATAGGATGTGATAAGATGTTGTCTGTGATGTTTTCCAAGACCTTCTGTTCTCCAATCTCCTTGTTTCCAGATTCTTTTAATCCTTTGCTGAAGTCACAGGGTGGTTGCCATACTAATTGTACAGTCTTTCAGTCACTGGTTAGAAGCAACATCTTATAGCTAACAGTGGGACAGACTAGCTAGCTATTGTGCAGGTTTTGGTTATTTTATTGGACAGAGAGAGAGTGAGCGAGCGTGCAAGAGCAAGTGACAGCAAGAGTGTAGAGACAGAGATGTTTGGAAGTTTCTGCTTCTGTTATTTCACACACTCTCCATTCATCTGCTCAGGAACCATCAGAGATTTGTTATCATACTTATTTCTCCTGGCCTCCATTACTGCTCCTGATTGCTGATTTTTTTTAATAACCTGTTTCTGGGTGAAGCTTGCTCTGCCCACATCAATAGTATCATGGCATTTTAGAGACCTTCCCAAGTCACTCCTCCTAACTCCCATAAAGCGCTTGAAAAAAACAACAGTGTAAACATTACTCACAATGTGTTCCAGTGACTTGTTTTTAAAAGGTGCACTAACACCTTGCACGGTCTTTTGGTTAAAACAGTTCTTCTCCCATTTTAGTTTCCAAATCAAGGAAAGAAACATAAAAAGACATGGCCTTTATGATAATTTGTATTAGACGCTGGTTGAGAGATAAATGTTTGCCCAAGTTCCAGGGAGAACTCCTTTATATTTCTTTAAAGTAGGGCCCTGGCATTTCTTCTATCCACTTGACAAGGCAGAGGCAACCTTGAATTAAGAACTCATGATAAAGTTAGCACTTCTGATGGTGGAACATGCCCTAGACACTTGACTAATATGCCAGCCTAGATTTTAAGGTTAAGTTTTTCCTTTGGGGACCTATAAAACTCAGATTTAGAAGAAAGAGTATGACCCTCTGAAAAATGACAGACAAAAGTAAATTCATACAACTTAAACCCAGGTGTTCCAGAAATACCTGTCACCGGTTGATGCAATGACGATCTTATCCCCTGGTTTCCATGTCACAGCTTTTTGTAAAATGAGATTGGCGGAGCCTGCTTTGGCAGTCTGAGCTAAATGAGTCCAAACTACAGGAACAGGAAGGCCTAAGCAGGAGAGAATAACAGCTCCTTGTCAAAATAAAAATAAAATACAAATGCAACAAAGTTCCATTCTTTCTAATTATTTAATTGGAAGCTTGCAACATGCAGAAAGAAAGAGCAATTTGCATTTCTGTAGCATCTTTCTAAACTCAGGCTGCTCCAAATGCTTTATAGCCAATTAAGTACTTTTAGCTGCTTTTATAAATCAAGGAATGTGGCAACCAATTTGCACACAGCAAGATACCAGAAAAGAAATGTAATTTTGTTCAGATAATCTGTTTTTTTTTCAGTGGATGTAATCAAATTAACATTAAAAAAATAGAGCTGAAAATGTGTTGCTGGAAAAGCGTAGCAGGTCAGGCAGCAGTCAAGGAACGGAGAATCGACGTTTCGGGCATAAGCTCTTCATTTTCAGCTCTGATCTCCAGCATCTGCAGCCCTCACTTTCTCATAAAAAAAAAGAAGACAATTGGGCAGCACGATGACTTAGTGGGTAGCACTGCTGTCTCACAGCACTAGGGACCCGGGTCCGAGTTTGATTCCAGCCTCAGGTGACTATCTGTGTGGAGTTTGCTCATTCTCCCCAAGTCTGCGTGGGTTTCCTCTGCTCCGACAATCCAAATCCACAGATGTGCAGGTTAGGTGAACTGGCCATGCTAAATTGTCCATTGTGATCAGGTATGTGTAGGTTAGGTGCATTAGTTAGGGATAAATGTAGAGTAGTAGGTGAATAGGTCTGGGTGAGTTACTCTTTGGAGCGTCGGTGTGGACTTGTAGGGCTGAATGGCCTGTTACCTCGCTGTAGGGATTCTATGATGACTCAAACCTGCCTCCATTTCATGCCTTGGATGTGATGATCTTGATTTTGTCTTACTTTTTGTTTGGTATCTTCAAAATGGCACTGATTGCGTAGAACATTGTGTGCTACTGTTTTACTGTACCCATGTATTCTCAAATTAATACGTAAGATGAACTAATTGGTTTAATAAAATCTGAACTACCTTGAAATCTTATGTTCATTAATCTGCACATTCAAAGACTGATTGTCAAATGAATCTTCATTTATACTGAGACAGTAAGCTGCTTTGTAAGTTGTATATCTCATTGAAACATGAGTGATTGGCTGGGGTAGACGAACGTGGTACTTAATAAACACCACAGCTGAAGTTACACACTGTAATTGGAGACAAGCAATACAGCTCTTAATGAATCTTTTGTCTGAATATAAATCTTATATTGTGTTGATGAGAGCACAGACTACAAGTAGAATGAACAAACTGACCAAAGCACCATGGTACAAAGTGTTACTCAAATGGGGAGGAAAAATAGGAATATGATAGGAATAGGGGACAGCACAGTTAGAGGAAGAATACTGCTATCTACAGCAAAGCCAGAGTTCTGAAAGATGTGTTGCCTACCTGGTGCCAAAGTTCAGGATATCACTTTGTGCTAGAGAGCAACTTGGGATAGGAGCGTGGGTAAGAATCCAGTTATCAAGGTCCAGGTAGGAAGCAACAACATAGGTAGCATTGGGAAACAGATAATGAGGGATTAATTGCAATTAGGTGCTAAATTTAAAAAAGAAGCAGAATCACAAAGGTATTAACTCCAGATTCTTGCCTGAGTTACATGTAAATTGACTGCAGGTAAATAAGATTACAGAGGTAAATGTGTGACTAGATTAGTGTGAGAAAAATGGGCTCTGATTCATGCGGCACTGATACCAGTACTGGGGAAAGAAAGAACTGTTCTACTGGGGGCCAGGCTTCATTTGTAGCATGCTGGGACTAGTGCCCTGGTAAACTGTGTAAATAGGGGCTATTGATAGGGTCTTCAGGTAATTAATGGGATGGGGTGGGATGGGGTGGGATGGGGTGGGGTGGAACTGGAGAGGGAATTGGTTCATGATAAAGGTGTTGACAGCACAAGAAGAATGAAGTGAATATGACTTTAAAGCTATCACAGAGATGGGATTGCATGGTGACTAAGACCATTAACCCATATTCAAGTTTATTCAACATACTAGAAGAACTGGCAAAAAGGAAAAGGAGATGGGGTAGCTTTATTAATAAAATATACTATCAGTACAATAAAAGAAATAAAGCAAAGAACAGTGGGTGGTGGAAATCTGAAAACAAACAGAACTTGCTGGACATGGGCAGCCAGTAATTGAGAAGTCAAATGGAATTTTAACTTTTTTGAAATGGGTCAGGGTTTAAAAACAGGGAAGTCTTGTTAAAACTGTACAGGGTGTTAGTGAGGCTGCACCTTGGCTATGAAGGCAATTCAAAAGAGATTTAATGGAGCTGATGCCTGGGATGAAGGTCAGTTAAAAGAATGTGGGGTTATCTTATTGAAATACATAAGGCTCTGAGGGAACTCGACAAGTTAGATTTGAGAAGATGTTTCCATTAGTGCGGGAATCTCAAAGTAGGAGGCAAAGTTTCAGAAAAGGGTGAAATAAAGTCACCATTGTCTGAGAGGACCATAGGGCTTCTCGCATTAGAGAGAAACAATTGATGGTGGTTTAATCTGATGATCACCACACCTGAGGAGGTGTTTGGGGTGTTGGGGGGGGCGGGTGGTGGGGTGGTGTGTGGAAGAGGTTGAGAAGAAGATTTGTTCAGGGTAACTTCAGCCAATGAAGGAATAACAGCACACTCATTTAAAATTAGATGTGAAGGACTTTCTTCTCCTAGATGATAATGAATGTCTGGAATTCTGTACCCCAGAGAGTTGTGGAGGCTCGCCCACTGGAAATATTTCAAGAGGTGGTAGATAGATTTTTGAAGTAATTGGGGAGCTGAAGTCAATGAGGAGCTGGAATGAAAGAGAAGTTGAAGCCTGGGGAAGATCACCCATGACCTTGCTGAATAGTGGGGCAAGTTTGAAGGGCCAAATGGTCTAGTTATGCTTGTATTTATGTTCTTAAAAATGCTACATAAATGCAAATTTTTGTCTTTTTATAAGTGGCATTTACTCTGGAAACTTCAGCTTGCACTCAAAGACTTACCATGCAGGTCCAGGGTTCCCTCTCGAACAGCCAGTGTCTTGGCTCCATACAGGGGCAATTCCTTTGCCCGGAGGTGACCATGCAGTGTGATTATTGCCTTGTGCTTGAATGGGGCAGACTCTGTTCCAATCTGGGAAATGGTTGAAAGCTAGTTTAATCAGCAAGAACTTTCAATATCCTTTTCTATAAAAGCAAATTATAACCCTCAGTGTCCATCCTGTTATGAAACACCCAGAAAATGGGATTTGTTTCTTTTTCCTCTGTGCTGGAATTGCAAATGATCATTCCCAGCTTTTGATGGGGGGAGTGAAGGTGAGGGTTATTGTTGAGGGCTGTATGGGGCATTCATGGCTCTGAGTCTCAGAACGTTTAGCTTGTGATTGGAACAGACATAGAATCAGCAGTTGCTGCCTTTGATTCGTAGTCAAGTGGGGTCTGTGAATGTGGATCTGATCCTGGAAATGATGCACCTGAGATTCAGATCCTTAACATCCCTTTGTCTCTGGCCAGAAACATGCAGCAAAAACTTCAGTCACTTCCTTAACAAAAGTGCATCTGTATTGTACCCACATCAGATAGGTAGGGTTGAAATCTTCTGAACCTCTTACAATTGTGTGTATAGGTACAAAGTCAGGGGTAACTGACAATTGGGGAACATTAGCTAAGGGCTATGGCTTCTGGAGTCTGTTTGGAAGAAGGGAGCTGAAACTAAAGCATCAGCTGACCAAGAAGAGAGTCCAGACAAAACAGAGGCCAGAGAATGATGCATGTTTTCATCCCACTGTGTTCCTCTGCAGCTAATGTGGCAGAGAGTACCATTTCCAGAGTGGGACTCCTGAGCACGTGTTTAACCCCTATGGCACAAACCATCACCAGGTGAGATAGAAGGCTGACATGACTCTCATGCTGCATACAGCTCCTTCATCAATGAGGAATTGTAGAATCTACAACTCAAGAGCAGGCCATCAGTTCCTTCTCCACCCTCTTTCTTCATATCTTGTTGTTTCTCTTTTCCAATTACTTGTTCACATTTTCTTTAAATGATGTATGGTAAGTTTACCCAAAGCCACTGATTTATCTCCTCAATTATACCCAGAAACAATCTTCTAAAATTTGATCCATACAGTCTTAATGTGTTGTTACCTGGAACACTCCTCCATCTGTGATGAGAATGTTTTCTGCTTGAAGCTCAATGTCGGCTTCATCGAACACAAGGGTTCCACCTGTGGACAGACGGAATGTTGTTTGCTGTCTAACATTGACTGTGCTTACAGGAAATGCTGGAGAAATTCAACAGGTCTGGCAGTCTCTGTAGAGAGAGAAAGCTAAGGATTTGTGTTCAATCTGACTGTTCTGAGGAAGTGAAGAAATATAGAAATGTGAATATTTGGTTTGGGGTTGGAATAAAAATAGAAAAGTTTGGGACAGGGTAGAGGATCAGAAAAAATAAATGACAAGGCTGTCAAGGAACAAAAACGCAAGATTGGCTATGATCATATTGAATGAATAGCAAGCTCAAGGGGTTGAATTGCCCACCCCCGCTCCTGCGAGTTCTGATGTTCCTAAAGGTTAAAAGTGTCATTCCCTTTATCTTTTGTTCCATAACAGTTTGTCATTTTCAGAGCTATTGGGAAAAAGCAGTAGTGCAGCTGAAGTGGATTAGCTCTTAGACATAGCTGGCATACACATGATGGGCCAAATGACCTAGTTCAGTAATGCAATGATTCCAGAATGAAGGATATAAGGAAGAATATGCTTGAGCCATTTTCTTCAGATTTGACTGGATAAGGTCTCTAAGATCATTAAGGGTAAGCATCAAGATTTTCCGCATGTTGGGAAGACTAAACTGGGGTTCATCCAGAAAAAAGATAGTCATTCATAAATCCAAATGGGAATTCATGAAAAACTTATTTATCCAGAGAATGCTGAAAGTAAGGAACTGGTGATCATAGGATGTGGTGAAAATGAATAGTGTTGATACATTTTATATGTAGCCAGATAAACACAAGATTGAAATGAATGGAGAGTGGGAGGAGGTTTGTATGGAGCATAAAATCCTGCACAGAGTAGCTGAGCTCAATAGTCTGTTTCTGATCTGTCGTGTCAATGTAATTTCTAGCTCTGTGCTTTACATGGGAAACATCAGGTATACCAGGTTGTTCAGTGAGGTAAAGGAGGAAATAACAGGGCACATGTATAAAATGGTAAAAAAATGATGGGGTAGCCAGGAAGAAACATTTTCCCTTAGTAGAGGAATCAATGACTTGTGCACAGATTTAAGGTAATGGGTAGGAGGTTTTGAGGAGATGTGAAGAAGAGCATTTTCACCCAGAGGGTGGTAGGAATGTAGAACCTACTCCCTGTAAGAATGGTACAGGCTGAAAGCCTTAGAACATTTAAAAAGTATTTAGCTATGCATTTGCAATGTCAAGGTCGAGAGTGTAATGCTGGAAAAGCACAGCAGGTCAGGCAGCTTCAGAGGAACAGGAGAATCAACGATTCGGGCATACGCACTTCATCAGGAACTTTGTTGTAAGTCATATGCCCGAATCGTCGATTCTTCTGCTCCTCAGATGCTGCCTCTTTTCCAGCATCACACTCTCGACTCTGATCTCAACATCTGAAGTTCTCACTTTCTCTACTTGTGAAGTGTGGGTATACAAGGCCATGGGTCAAGTGCCAGAAAATGGGATTAGGTGGTTGTTTGTGATTGGTGTGGACACAATAGACTGAAGGACATTTATTGCTGCTGTAGATGTCTTTGACTCTATGATTAGCTTCCGCTCTGTACAGCACATATCATTGCAGCCATTCTTGGGGGTACAAATCCCCTCTCCAGTGTTATCACATCCTTCCTATAATACGGATTCCAGAACTGCATGCAGTTCTCCAGCTGTAGCCTAACAAATGTTTTATACATGTTCCTGCTCTAAAGCAAAGGACTAATGCTTTGTTTCATCACCACATGCTGCAGGTGCAGAGTGGAGAGTAAGGTTAGAGCCCTACCTTCTCTCACACACAGTTTCCTGTGACTAGTAACACAAGGCAAGCTTACAATCACACGTTTGAAGCCAGGATGAGCAGGAGCTCTCTGGCTCCATCCTCCACCTGCCTGTCAATCCTCTCTCTCCGATATCCTGTAGACAGCTGTTAATGAGGTACAGGTTCAACATTCACTCTCAAAAAAAGTTAAGCTGTCTGAGGTGACAACACAGATGCTGGCAATGTACATGAAAAATGTACATGGTTAAACCTCTAGCTCCAGAGATTTGTCAAAACATATTAATTAAAAGATCCACATGGACATTGGCTTCACTTCAAGGCTGAAAGCCTGCTTTAATGTCTTCTGCATTTCCCCTTATACACATCCCATACTTTATGTGGAGTCCTTCCTACATTTCCATTTGGTAGAATTCAGTACTAAACAGAAGATATTTAAGGGCTGTTATAAATAAAATCAACCGTTTCATTTATAACAGAACACTATATCTGTTTTTAACAACCAATCCCATGAGCCAATTATCTGCAGCTGTCTTCTGGATGGCTGTGGGTTCTTCGAGTTTGGACTGCTCATTACTCTTTCTATATAGGACCTTCACAAATGGAAGAGAATGGAGACTCCAATCCTATTGAAATAATGGGCCAAATGGCCTTTTTTTGTCGTGTAACCATTTCATTAACTCGAAGTGTAAAGGTAAGCCTAATGTGCTAATGCACGGTGTAGCACAGTCTTTCTCAATATCAGACCTTGCTCCCTGGGCCATGCAGTGATACTCTGATTCCTTAATGAGGTTTTAGTGTAATTACCTTGAATGACAAGCATCTTCAGGACAGGGGTACTTTGGTCCAGGAGTATAGTCTGCCCTCTGGTGATAACGACAAGTGAGCCTGCCTCAGGAGGTGTGTCACCTCCCCATGTGTAACGTGAGGACCAGACATCAATGTAGTTGAAATCTGCATTGTCCTGAAACAAAGAACATTCTGGTTGAATACAGACAGTTTTATTGACCTTTACTGTTTCCCAAAACTTAGATATATCTTTTTCAAGGTCACTTCAATCTGTCCATCTTTTTCAGACACAGGTTATGAATAGGGACTTTGCCTGTTCCTATAGGCATCTGACCCCTCATCTTGACAGGTTTACTCAAAATAAAATGTAATTGTCATATAAATAGAGGAATCTCTTTGTCCATCACTTTCATCCTTAGCATTGCCCATACATTTTCATAGGGACAGGGTTGCCAATTCTGTAGTCAAAAGAAATGTGAAAATAAACACTTGGCTCTTCCAGTTGTTCTGATTTCACTAGAGAATGGTAACTTTGTACACTTTTTCCTATACTCTTGTACTTAAGTACATGTGATAATAAAGCCTAATTCTAATTCTAATGTAAGCCATGCCAAGTCATTAAACCTCAATGTGGCGAGACTCCAGAACAATTCTGGACAGCTGGCATTTCAAATCCCAGTTTGGCGACAGACTCACCCTTTGCCAACAATTAATCCCAAGTTCAGAGTTGAGTCCAGAATTTAGAAAGGTATTACTTCCTTGTATCGAACTAATATCTCAACTTCCGATCCCCATCACTTTGACCCCACTAGTCCAGATCTCAAGCCTTGGGAACACACGTTCTCTTACCAGCTTGGCAATGCCATTTCCCCGTACGTTCACGATAACTTTAGTTTGTTGAGATGGAAAATGTGCGCTGGTAACACACACAATGTTGGTTTCATTCACAGACTGTATCTCACAGGGAGTTTCAGCTATGATGACATTGTTCTCACTTATGTCTGAACTGAGAGGATAAACAGGAAATTGTTAAAGAATTGAATCTTCTGGCAAGTGACATTCATCCTTTCTATATCAGAGTTACACTGACATTAGGTATTTGACATTGTATACAGATAACATACATTAAAACAGCTTTCCCAATTTTACTAATTTTGTTTTCATTCATGTAGTTTGAATGCATGCATTTTAAGATTTATTCAAGATCGTTCCAGTGCAAATGGATTTTTTAAACCATCTGTCTTGATTACAACAACAAAAAAAGGACTAGTGGAATTAGGAATTCCACAGATATTACATCAATATGAAATAGCTTTGCTTTGGGTCCAAACCACCTGTGCAAGCATAGGAACAGTGGAATTGTCAGAGAAAAATAGACCAGGTTTATCTTGGATGTAGGTTTGTTCGCTGAGCTGGAAGGTTCATTTTCGGACGTTTCGTCACCATACTAGATAACATCTTCAGGGAGCCTCCGGATGAAGCACTGCTGGTGTTTCCTGCTTTCTATTTATGTGTTGGGTTTCTTTGGGTTGGTGATGCCATTTCCTGTGGTGACATCATTTCCTATGGTGATGTCTTTCCTATTCTTTTTCTCAGGGGGTGGTAAATGGGATCCAAGTAAATATGTTTATTGATAGAGTTTTGGTTGCAATGCCATGCTTCTAGGAATTCTCGTGTATGTCTCTGTAGCTACCAGGATAAATGAACATCAACTAGCCACAAAATGACATGACCCTCTCTTACTAGTATCCTTACATACAGAAAAGGACACCACTTTGACTGGGACAACACATCCATCCTAGGTCAAGCCAAGCAGGGACATGCATGAGAATTCTTAGAAGCATGGCATTCCAACCGGAAAATGAACCTTCCAGCTCAGCTAGCATACCTACATCCAGAACGGCAACCTGAGCTACAAATCTTCTCAAAACTCGCTTGGTTTATCTTCTCCCAACCAGGTAATGATAAGTAATTAATCTCCATTAATGAGTTTATGACACATCCAGATATGAGGTGAGGAAATCTCCAGTTTTGGGAACTATACGTCCAAAATCACAGAATTGCCAGACCTAAGCTATAATCACGGTATGTCATGTCTCAAATAATGTACATTGTGTACAGAGAAAACTTTTCCACACTTAATTTTATTGCCTTTGTTCATTAACAGAATGGGAGGGTCACCCAGAAAGGCCAACGTTTGTAGTCCTTGAGTAGAATGGATTTTTTATGTCATTCGAAGATTGCAACATTACTGAGAGTCTGGAGTCACATGTTGGCCACTGCAGGTAAGGACAGCAGGTTTCCCTCCATAAAGAATATTAGTGGAACCTTGGATTTTACTACAAACACTGATTGTGATCATGGTCATAACTGCAGCTACCATGCAGATTTATCAATTAAATTTAAATTAAAACATTTGCTGTGGTGAGATTTGAATCTCTTCCCAGATCCACTTGGATTATTAGTCTAGTGACATTACCACTATACCACCATCTCCTACTTTGTAACCTACTACTGAATTCTCACTGACATCTTAAATTAAACCTGTAGGTGGAAGATAGTTGTTCGCTTGTTTGGAGAGTGACATGCCTGGCCGTATAACTCTGATCTGTGGTCTTACATCATTCTACATTGGGAACTTGAAGGAGATGTAATGCTATATCTGAGTAATTAGTCTGACAATACACACACTGTAGTAACAAGTAGCAAGTTAGAAATGTCTCATAGTAAGGAATCAATGAGTTTTGGGAGGTGTGCTTGAGACATGCTGACCCTCAAGTTAAACTCACCACCACTCGTCTCTGTCTAATGAGAGAGCAGCCGTCTGATCCTCTGGGACTATCGTGACTTTACTCAAAACTACACCATGGTGCTATCACTTCTGCAAGGCCTGTTCTGTCAATGGGACAGAACATTTGCAGGTATAGGGATGTCTGCAGCATTATTTGTCAGGTGACAATTTATTGAGTATGACTATATCAAGCTTTTGTTGTGGAACAGCTCTCCCTATTTTTGCACATCCTCATATTTTTGAGAAGGAGGACTTTGCAGAGGCTGTGTTTGCTGTTTTTGTTTCCTGTGCCTACATCATTGTTGGATGGTCTTTCACTCCCTTAACTCGGGTTTTGTGGCAGTTTGATTGAACTGAGGGAAGTTAAGCTGTGGGCCTGGAATCACAGATCAGACCAAGTAAGTTAGCAGAAGTGTTTTTGTGATAGATGACAATGCTCATCATTTGGTTAGCTTTTAATTCCAGATATTGATTGAATATAAATGTCATTACCTGTAATGGTGGGTTCTGAACCCATGTGCCTGGGTGTCAGCCTGGGGTTATGGATTACCAGTCCACTGACATTACCCCTGCACTTTCACTCCATGCTTATGAGCATTTAATATAAAAATCTGTTTTAGTAATAATTGGTAGTAGAAGTTACTGCGAGTGTGATGAAGATCTTCACTCACCTGAAACCTGACCCTGTAATGGTCAGCTTGGTGCCTCCCCCAGTTCCTCCTCTCCTGGGGTTAATGGTTGTAATTACGGGGGTCAAAGCTGATAGGTAGGTGAAGCCATTGGACACTTTGCTTGAATCATTACCGTTTACAACAACCACGTCACACGCCAGCTCAGGGTCAGTACCTGCGCAAGGAAGTGTTAAAAATGGATAAATTCACAAGTTTCCAAGGCAGCAACTGATGGTAACTCTTAAGACACATTTTCTTTTAAAAATGTATTTGGCTGATCTCCACAATACGATTGGAGGTTTGTTTGGATATTTGGGACCAGGATTTGAAACAGTGAGATTCAAAGTCCCAGAATATGCTCCCATTGTGAGGTTTAGTTTAAGGAAATGCCAACAAATTAAATTCATTCAACCATAAGAGGGATGGAAATCAAGGGACTGAATGTTCTCACATTCTTAACAGCTGTGTGGGGATGAAGCTTGTTCCTCATGGAATACTGGCACATAAAGGAAGAACCTGCACTGATGCAGCACTTTTCATGATCTCAGGGTGCCCCAAAATGTTCCGCAGCCAGTCACGTAGCTTGACATGTTGTAATGTTGGAAATGTAACAGTCAATTTACACACAGTGAACTCTCACAAATCACAAGCTGATAATGAACAGAAAATGTGCTGCTGTAGTGTTGAGTGAGGGAGATATCCCCTGCTGTTTTTAAAATCCGCCCTACTACCCCTTAAGAACTTTGTGTTCCTGTAATTCTGGCCACTTGCATATTTTTTATTTTAAAAAGCCGTTATTAAGAGGAGTCATACTGAACTCAAAAAATTAATCCTTTCTTTCTCCACAGATGCTGCCAGACTTACTGAGCTTCTCCAACATTCCGTGTTTGTTTCAGATTTCCAGCAGTTGCAATATTTTGCTTTGATCTCATCTTCATATCTCCTCCCAAACCAGGGTTGCTATCATCGAGATCATTCTCTGACCATCAGCCACAAGCAATGAGGGGAAAATCATTCAAAATATTGGGCTGAACCTGATCATTTTGTGACAAACTGTGAGTTGCATCAAATTTGGTGAGATGATTCATGCTGTAAGGCCCAATAGATTCTTTTGCCGTATCCCACCAAACCCACCACATTAATTGACATTTGAGCCCTCGCTGTGGGAACCACAACTGATTTCCATCATATCTACCACGTCATTCTTGAAGCAACTCATCATGCACAGAGACCCCAGAATTCATTGGCATCTCTAGCTTTAGCACCATATTTAAAATCCTATTTTTTTGGAACCCACACAAGAAATGGCAGTCCAGAGTTGCTCTGCACAGTTCCTGGCATTTCCTCCAGACGTAGCAGTCAGGAGGAAATTGGAGTCCAGCATTGTAGTCACCTGGAGGTCCTATTGGATAGGCTGGTGCAAATGCAGAATTTCCTCTTTCCCAGTACCAACAATGCAGGTTATTACACCAGATTACGCTAGCCCAAGGCTTCCACCCAGGTTAATGCAGTCTCAGGCATCTAGAGGAGTGCCCAGTACTGTAGGAAGAAGATCAACATCCTGCTCCACTCTGCCAACGTGTCACCATTTCTTTCTGCCACATCACACTACTCTATCTCCTCTACTGGACTCACCTCTCACCAAGCCTCATGTTCTACCATCCTCACTATTGCCTATAACATTTCATCTTCACCCACCCCAATCTGAAGCACCACTCACCCTGTGAGTCCTCAGCAATGTCTACTCACTCATTTGTGACACCACCCCTTCTGCACCAACAATAGATGCATCTCTCCTTTCATCTTCCAAAATATTTGCCCTTTCTCTATTTCTAAGAGCGAAACAGCCCAAAAAGACGGAAAGCTCAAGACAGGTGGCGTGCTGTCTGTTTTTCGGATCGTTACCCATTATCAGCAGAGGTTCTTCACTCTGACTGCCCTGAGCAGTGCCTGGTCTCGTACTTGAGGCTGCCCTTACTGTGCCAGGAAACACTGAGCAAAGGCTGCCTCACCCCGATGACTGAACTGATGCCCACAGACGACTGTGACAAGCTTCCTGGCTTTATCGGTCTTTGTTAAATGGCATGGCAAGATAGTAGTAAAATGAACCTGGTATTCCCAGCTGAGGGGGCAAAACACAAAAAGGGAAGGTGAGGTACTGCACGGCAGGGATGCTGACAGTATCCAGGTAGAGTGAGCACTATGACAGCAGCAAAGAGCCCAGAAATGCAGTCTGGTCCAGTCCACAAGCTGACGTTTTCCACCTGAGCACAAAGTTCTTGCTGTAGCATTATCATGTTAGTTACTGATGCAGCCCCAGGTGCAGTTTTGAAGTACAGAAACATCCCTATGAATAGGTTAGAAACATGAATGACAGTTCACAGAGGCTGGATGTCAATGTCTGTGGATGTGGGGTTTGTATTGCTGGTACCCAAGGAACCTGACCAAGGCCAGAATGCGCCCTGTCCAACACACAGGTCTTTTAAAACAAGCGAGTTGAACCCACCAAGTACCTGCTCTAGCTTCTATGTTGTGTTTTCCTGATGGCTAATTTGTATGATGAGTTTGGTAAGTTTGCAATCCATAGAGAGTTGGCTGTTAACAAGCTATTTAACATACAATAATGAGCATCAGTGGGGAACTCACTGCTGTTGAGAGAGAATCTTGACATGCTGATTGAGAAAAGAGTACAAAACGCATCTGGTTGATCTTGATGTTGAAATGGCCCTTGCTAAATGACTCACCTAATTCTACCACTCATTTCATCATAGATCACAGAACCTGTTAAGATTCCGCCCACGTCTTGTTTTTGTTTTCCTTTTCTTATTCTTTTATTTATTATTTCTAAAAAATATGGAAAAAATGAAGTTGAAAGACCTCCAATCATTTGGAAACTGCTCTTCAATAGCCAATTGAATGTCAGAGGTCAGGTTGCTCAGAAGATGGCCAAGTACAACAATCAATAGCGAGAGTGTTGGGGTGAAGAACTGGAAGTGGGACGTAATGTGATGAAGTCTCCACCTGTATGACCAATCATAGTTGGTCACCCTAGCACGGAGACTGTTATAGCACCAAAAGGGGTTGAAGAAGCTGGGCAACCTATCTCCAGTGATGAAGTCTGTTTTTCATTACCTGTCTCCTCACTTCAATAACCCAAATACAATTATTGACTAATGCTTACCATTATGCAGTGGCACCTGACAGTACAGAGTTTTGGAAGTGGAGGCTGATGGCATCTTTTTGCATTCACCATCACAAACAAACACTTTGGATTTTTGTTGGTCAAATCCAATGCCTCTTATTGTTAGCAATGTGCCACCACCAAAGCTTCCTGTATATGAGGAAGAAAAAAATCAAAACCTAATTAATACTGATAAGTTTGCAAATATAACGTGTTTATAACGTCCTAGATCCTGGCAGTCTTTTATTGTTATTTGAATTAATACAAATAAAGACTGTGATTTAATGTAGGTTATAGATGTTGCTTATAAATGGTGGATTCTGTTCTGAAGTCTGGACGCATGTAAATTCCTGTAGAATTTGAGCCTGTTCTTACACATGGGTCATTAGTATCTGGACATCTCTTCCAAAGTGTGCAGTGGAAGCTGGGCCATTGAAGATATAAGACTGGGATAGATGGATCTTTGATCAAGAAGACTGTTAGAAGTTATGGATTACAGGCAGGAAACTGGAGTTAAGACCACAATCAGATCAGACGTGGCTGAGTAAAACTGAAGGGCTGAATGGCCTGCTTCTGTTACCGTTTCTCATGTCATTTAATTAGCTTATAGGAAAAAGCAGAACAAGGGACTTCTCTCCATGGAACAGGGCCATCAAGATGAAACATGGCAAGCTGTCTCAAGCGAGATCAGCAAAACTAACAGATTAAGGACCAAAACAACACTCTTGTAGATCTGTTTCTCTCACAGTTGATTTACACATTGATTCATTAAAATACTTCATTAGTGTTGGCAAAGCCAGCATTTATAACTAATTCCTAAATTTCTCTTAGGGGTGGAGGTACAACTGAGTGATATATGAGAACAAATCTGAGCAGTTTGAAGTCAACCACATTAATGTGAAACATGAGTCAAGACATGTAGGTCCAGACTGGATGAGGAGGACAGATTTTCTTTCCTTAATTACATTGAACAATCAGATCGAATTGTATTCCAACCCAACAGCTGTAAGATCACATTCACTGATACAGCTTTATCAGAATAAATATGTTGACTATCTTCCATGGGTTATTAACCTTGGAACAAAACAACAGTACTACTGCACCCTTCCACAATGAACCATTTCAATCCAATTGTCTTCTTGTTTCCATAAAGGTACCAAAGAAATGTGAAGAGAATTCTAACTCCGTACTTACCTTCAGTTGGAAAGATACTGTTTATATTGAGTTCGTATTGAAAGGACAGATCAGACAATGCGTATCCCCATCTCTCGTGTTTCAGAAAAATAGGGAATGTGCCACCAACATGATGTCCCACAATGCACTGAACGCAACTGTCATTCATCATGGTCACTTTACACAAGACATTGTCTATTGAGACAGTGATGTCAGAGGCAGAAGATCCAAATCGAGACCCAACGATGGTGATTGTTGATTCACTTACACCTAAAAACAGTAGGGAAAGAATTCTGAGAATCTTTAGTGTTGACGTATTTCAGGGGATGTATATGAGCAAGAAAATAGTGGAATGAAATGCTAATGGGATGAAATGGAACTGGTTATAAGGAGCTTGTGTAGAATCTATTGATCCATTGGGCTGGATAGCTAATTTCAGTGTTACAAATTCTATTTACTTTTTTTGCCATCCCTAGGGTCCTTCAAGATATTTGCACTCCTTCAAATCCAGCCTCTTGCACAGGCAATTACTTGGTAACTTAAATATTGTTAAAACAGACACAAAATTGAAGCATTTTGCCAGGTACTCATTAGGACTGACAAGAAACCAAATTTAGAAAGGAATATCCATTTATACACAACAGGATGCTGATTGATTGGATCATCACTGGAGTTACAACAGGGTATGTTAACTGTCAATCTTAACTGATTTAACTAGGGCCAGATAGGTAGACTTTGGTTGGTCAGGCCATTGCCTTGGGGAATGTAGCAGGAGCAGGTCATCTCCATAACCTTTTCCACAATATTAAAGTTGCAACGTATGAACAAATCCTTTGCCTACAAAAATAGGGTCTTGTGTTTGAATATACATAGCTTCCAGCACACACTAATGAATCACATATGATCCAGACTTCATAATTTGGTTTCCAGTCTAATCTTTAGCATAATCAGGACTACTTGAGTAATGAGTAATATGGTATAAGTTTCATTGACAATGTGATACCAAGGATGTAGATTGAACAACTCATGAGCTCTCAGATTATATCAAACAACTTGACCCTTTGACTGTGTTAAAGGGAGTGTCCATACTAAACAGAATCATGGTATCATAACAATATAGAAGAGGCCCTTCAGCCCACTGAGTCTGTACCACCAAAAATATATCTACACTCATCCCACTTTCCAGCCCATAGTCTTGAATCTTATGACACTTCAAGTGTTCATACAAGTATTTTTAAAAGGCTGTGAGGTGTCCTGCCCTCAAATACCCTCCCAAACAATGCATTCTGCACTGTGAGTGAAAAAATATTTCCTCAAATCCCCTTAACACCTCCTGTCTGTTGCTGTAAAATTATGCCTTCTTGTTATTAGCCCATTGACTAAAGGGAACAATTGCTTTCTACTCACTCTGACCATGTTCCTGATAATCTTATACACCTTAATTACGTCCCCTATCAACCTTTGCTTCTCAAAAGGCAACAATCCAAGCTTGTCCAGTCTTTCTTCATAGCTAAAGTGCTCCATTCCAGTCATCCTGATGAATCTTCATTGTGTCTCTTGCAGTGTAATCACATCCTTCCTATATATGGTGACCAGGATGAGCAATGGTACTCCATGGCCTAAACAAAGTTACACGCAGCTTCAACATAACTTCCATGTTTTTATAAAGCATGGCTCAACTGACAACAGCAAGTGTCCCACATGACATCTTAACTATACTATTAACTTTGTTAATACTATTAACAATATTATTACAATTGTCCCACCACCTTCAGGGAACTTTGGACAAGCATCCCAGGAACTCTCTGTTCCTCTGAGTTTTGTAATTTCTTGCCATTTATTGAGTACACTCTTGTCTTGTTCCTTTTCCAAAGTGCACCACCTCACATTTATCAGGGTTAGAATCCTCTGCCAATGATCTGACTTTTCTATTTATAACCTCCTATAATCTAGCACCTTCCACCTTACTGTCAACCACCTGATCAATTTTTACGTCAAATTGATGTATTATCTCCCCCCACACTCTCAGCTACATCATTCATGGATATCACAAAGAATAGTGGACCCAGCGATGACCCCTGTGCTAAGCCACTGCACACAGGGCTTCAGTTACACAAGCAGACTCTGACTTCCACTTTCTCTTTCCTGTAACTAAGTCAATTTGAATCTAACGTGCCGAGTTACCCTTCGTCTTGTGAGCTTTTACATTCTTTCTCAGTTTTCCATATGGGATCTTGTCACAGGCCTTGCTGAAATTGAGATAAATTACATCAAATGTCCTACGCTCATCCAAACACTTGGTCACTCCTTAAAAAAAATTCCACCAGATTTGGAGTCATGACCTCCCTCTGACAAGGACATGGTGTATCACGTGTTAAAGTGAACGTTGGTGTTAAAAGAGAATGTTATTATTAATGAAAGACTTCCTGTTCAAGTGTGCATTAATGTTAGACTGAGTGCTAATTGTAGAGTAAATGTGGTATTAAAACCAGGGTCCAAGTTCAGGGGAGGTCCGTGTTAAAGATAGTGTTCGTGGTAAAGTGAGGAATTGGATCTTTGTCCTCATCATCCATAGCTCACCTACACCATGTGTGCAAAAGTGTATGTTGCCATCGCGACTGAGAGTTGCTGTTATCTCGCTTGGCCACCAGTTGGTTTAGTCAGCTATGGCTAGTGTCGATCAAATTGGTGTAAACAGCATGGGCCTAAATCTATTCTGACTGGGATGGATTTGAGACCTGGCTCCTTGCTCCCCCACCACCCCCATCCCAGTATGGTACTGTGTTGGGCGAGCCTACAGGGATGTGAAGTCGAAGAATTAAAGACCATCTTAGCATTTTGTGTTGAAGGAGAGTTCATGTCAGTGGAAATGTTTGTATTAGAGGGAGAGTTCATGAGAGAGCGAGTGTTAGTGTGAGAATGTGTGTTCAGGTTACAGGGAGAGCTTGCGTTAGTGTGTATGTGCTAATGTTAGATTTGTGTTGGTGGAAGAAGGAGTGTTTATACTAGAAGGACTATTTGTATTAGGAGTGCTTGTTTTAGAGGGAGTGTAAGGACAAACCCCCCATTTTGGGGTTAAGGTTGTACTTCAGAAACGTATCAGGAGATCAAATTCTGACAACTTCTTACCTGTTACTGGAGACACAGTTAGAATTTCTGGAGTCTCTGTTTGGTTGTAGGTAAAGTTAAGGACAGGATACATTGTAGAACGAACAATAATCTTTACATCGACAGTGCCTGGGGGACCAGCGGGAGTGATGCACTTAACTTCACCTGGATTGACCGAAAGAAGGTGGCATGGAGATCTGTGAACCATCACAATGGTTTCATCCTGGATAAAACCATTTCCTGTTATTAACAATGTGGTACCACCATGGATACCTCCTGATGCTGGAGAGAGGGAAGCTCTGGCAGCACTGGTGATGGAAATCCCTCTTAGTGACAGACCTTTACTTAATGTTAAAACCCTGAGTGTGTGTTTGCCAACAGGCACGGGGCCTACTGTGCAGTTCATGCTGATGTCTGAAACATCATTTGGAACAAAACTGGCATTTCCTATATGGACGAAAGCCTCATCCACACTGTTCCCAAATCCACTGCCACTTATAGTAAGCTCTGTGTAAACTGTAGTCAGGATTGGAGAAGACACATTCAGTATGATTGGTGCTGCACTCTCTGTGTAGGAATAGTCACAGGTGCCACTACACACCGCTGGGATGCCATGGACAGAAAGTGCCACAATCCCAGTAGAGGCAATAGAAGCTGAAGAGTCACAGATGACATGTGTGCAGTTTGCAGAAACCAGCGTGCAAAGCACATTGGCTAACTGGACCCTGACAGCGCTCAGGTCAGCTCCAAATCCTGACCCAGTGATGGTTACTCTGGTCTTTCCCATTGTGGACCCAACACTGGGGCTAACATCATCAATGTGAGGAAGCAGCATAAAACGACGACTCAATTCATTGGTTACTGTATTGATAGCTGTGCCGAGGTTATGGACTGTCACGGACACTAGAGCTGCAATGCCAACATCCATCGCTCCCTCAGGATCTATCTGACATAGAAGTTCATTCTCCGTGCTACTTTCAATGACACATGGATGTATTCCAACTCTCACCTGAAACAGAACAACACATCAGAATGAGAATGTCTGCTGGCCAGCAATCAACTGATTTTATACCTGTAGACATGACACAATACTAGCTACTTGTAATCAGCAATGCTGGTAGTTCAGAGTGGAGAAACAATTTAAAAAGTAGCAGAGACAGAGGGGAAAAGATACCAACTGAAGATAAATATGAAGCATGAAGATTTTTCAATAGCAAAACATGATGACAGGACTGAGAACCATTAATGGTACAAACACTTGCATTTGTACAGCACTTCTGATGTAGAAGAGCATCACACAGCTGGAACTGAGGAAGCACAACATTCAGAAGGTCCTCTGCAAAAAAAAGTCCCAAATAAAAGTAAAGATGAATGTGAAGAAAGTTGATATCACGCTAAATACATTCAAATGCAAAATAAATTTCAAGGACATTTATACCAGGCACAAGGAAGGAAAATTGTGAGGCAGTGGCACTACTGATTTAGTCAATAGGTGTGGAGGTCCTTGTGTGTGAGATTGGGTAGTACAATGTTCAAAAGAATACAGGCGACTGCAGACCTATTTGTGTTATGGCAATTCAATGTTAAACAGTGCAAATTGATTATTAATACTAGCCCAAGGGTTTATAGACCTGGCATGAAATATGATGAGGATGATGTTTCATAATCCCCTCAACTTTTTCAAGGAAGTAACAAACCAAGTTGACTGTTGTTTTGCATAAACTGCCAAGTTGTCAGCCCAGTCTCTGTGTTAGAAGCTTGAAAGCTCAAGGCTTGTACTGGAAACTTGGGAAACAATTATCATCTCCTTGAAGATGGCAAGAAGGACAAAAGAGTTTGGCATTTAGCGTCAGATAGATGCCAGACAACGACCATCTCCAATAAGAGACATTCTTACCACTGCCCCCCTTTGAGATTCAATAGTATTAGTATCACTGGATCCCCTACTATTGACATGCTTGGCATTAGCATTGACCAGAAACTCAACTGGACTTGTCTCATCAACACAGAGCAGGTCAGAGTCTAGGAAAACTGTGGCGAGTTACTCACCTGCTGACTCCCTAATCCCTGTCCACATTAAGAAGAGACAAGTCAAGAGTATGATGGAATACTCCCTACTTGTCTGGATGGGTTCAGATCCAACAACACTTAAGAGGTTTAACATCATCTAGGACAAAGCAGCCTGCTTGATTGGCAGAGTTTAGATCAGAGTGGTGCTGGAAAAGCACAGCAGGTCAGGCAGCATCTGAGGAGCAGGAAAATTGAAAATGATTCCTGATGAAGGACTTTTGCCCGAAACGTCGATTTTTCTGCTCCCCGGATGCTGCTTGACTTGCTGTGCTTTTCCAGCACCACTCTGATCTAAACTCTGGTTTCCAGCATCTGCAGTACTCACTTTTGCCTGCTTGATTGGCATCACATCCATATTAATGCCCTCTTTTCACCACCAACACGCAGTAGCAGCAGTGTGTACTGTTTACAAGGAGCATTGCAGAAATTCACAAAAGATCCTTAGATATTACCTTCCAAACCCATGAGCATTTCCATCTAAAAGGACAAAGGCAGCAGATACATGGGAACACCATCTTCAAGTTCCCCTCCAAGTCACTCACTATCTTGACTTGGACATATACCATTGTTCCTTCAGTGTCACTAGGTCAAAATCTTGGAATTCGGGGGATCCAAGATGGTGGCAATCTAGAAGGATTGTGTTGTAGAGTTCCACACTGCAGCACAAGTGGGACGAACGTCTAACCCACCCAACTCAGACCATTGTGATATCCTGGGACTCTGGAAAGGTCATGGAGTCCCAAGAAATTGTGGAAAACCAACTTACCTGTGTTTTCACTGCCTAGGAATGCTGAAGAAGGGAGGCCCATGGCCCAGCCTGCAGGATCCTTGGATTCAATTATCTACCTGGCCCTGGTGAAGGAGCTCGCAAAATCTCGCGAGATGTTGGGTGAGCAGATAGAGGAGAAGCTGGCCCCGATCTCTATCATGCCACAGAAGCATGAATAGCAGCTGGTAGACCTAGAGAAGAAACTGATACTAGTTCCTCCAAGGATAGGATCAAAGCCTTGGAGATACAGGTCCGTAATTTGCGTGACCATGTAGATGATCTTGAGAACAGGGGCAGGAGTAAAAATATTCGGATCGTCGGTCTGCCAGAGGATAAGGAAGGTGACCGGCTGGTGGAATTTATTGAGGACTAGTTGTTGAAATTCCTTAACTTGGAGGCTGGAATGAAAGGCTTGAAGATCGAGAAGGCACAGCATAGAGGTCAGGTTTGGGCTAACGTCCTCGTCCTCTCTTGGTGTGATTTCGTCATTATAGAGATAAGGCAAGAATCGTGGAAGCTTCCAGAATCCAGGGGAAGGTTCTGAAGGCCATAATTTACGAGGGCTATAAGATCATGTTCTTCCAGGACTTCTCAGCGGCGGTGATCCGAAAAATAAAATCCTATGACGGTGTCAAGAGAAGACTGAGAGAGCTTGGGATCCAGTACTCACTGAGCTTGGATTCCAGTACGGATCTGGAATGGATCCGTACATCTCTTTGACACGTCGGAGAAGGCAAGAGACTTTGTGGACAAATTAACCTAATCTGAACAACTTAGTATGTACAAATAGCAGTGTTATTTGGGTATGTCTTTGTTTTCTTTCTTTTAAAAAAAACAGAGGAAGTCCAGTTGGGACTTTTTTTTATGGGTAATAATTTGGTTTATACTATGTTTGGTGATGGTTGAGATATGTAGATTCAATTTCTAAGTTAAGTTATACCAAAGGATGGGTGGGGTATTTACCCCTTGTTTGTGTAAAAATAAAAATCCTTATTCACATTGCTATTCCATCGTGTATTTTCTTTCTTTTCTGCTTGTGTTTGTGGTGTGGCTTGAGCTAGGAGGAGGGAAAACGGTTGGGATGGCTAGATGCCTACTTATGGCCAGTTTATACCCAGTTCAGGTATTTAAATGCCCTGGCTGCAGTATTGGCAGCGGGATGGGAAGTTGGGTTTTGGGATGGGTAGTTGCCCTTTTTGGGCAGGGGATGAGCTCCCCTATTCAGCACTGTTGGCGCTTTATATATTGGTTTGCTTTTTGGTTTTTTGTTGTATATAATCTTTGATAGCTTTGTAGGTCTGTTAACTGTAGTGGTTTTAGTTCATGTAGTTTTTAATGTTTGATGGATCTTGTGATACTAAGGATTGTGGATCGGGTTCCTCCTCTCTGGACTTTAAACATTGAAGGTTTACTGCTGGAGGTTAATGACTTGATTAATTGGTGTACCTGGAACATCAAGGGGAGTCACTCACCAATTAAGAGGAAGAAGGTACTTTTGAGTCTTAGAAAGGAGAAGGTGGATATTGCTTTGTTATAGGAGACACACTTGCATTTGAAACTACAGTAGAATGGCTTTGATTGGGTTTACTTTTCATCTTTTAATACCAGAAGTAGGGGAGTGGCTATATTGGTTTGGAGGAATTTCCCGTTTAAGTTACTAGAGTGTGTTAAAGACACACACTGGAGGTTTGTAATCCTCAAAGCCCTGATAAACAGGGAAGAATATGGTGTTTTAAATGTTTATTGCCCTCTGGCCCATCCCCTCAAATTTCTGGTAGATGCATTCTCTAAACTCTTAACTGCCTCATAGATCCCACAGTAGATAAGTTGCGCAAATGCCCCTCAATACCCTCTGTACAAACTAAACAATTAGTGGATCTGTGTGTGGAGTTAGGGTTGGTGAACGTCTGGAGGCGTCTCTACCCTATAGGCAGGGATTTTACATTTTTATCTAATCCACACAGGTGTCACACCAGGATTGATTTTTTTTCTGACCCGCATGGCAATCCTGGACTTGGTGGTATCTTGTACAATTGGTAATGTTACCATCTCTGATCACACTCCAGTGTACTTGTTGGTTAAGATTAAGGACATTATAGTGAGTCCGAGGCACTGGCGAATGGATCCTTTTGTCCTTAAGGATAATAAGTTTGTGGAGTACTTCTCTAAGGAATTAAGGGTGTTCCTAATCATTAATTTAGGCTTGGTTAGTAGCCCGTCTGTCCTTTGGGTAACTGCCAAAGCCTATGCCAGGGGGTTAGTTATTTCCTACTCTGCCAGTAGGAAGCGGCAGAAGGGTGAGCAACAATGTCTCCTTGAAACACGGTTGAAGGCAGCCGAGAAGGCCTACTTTGACAGGCCCTCGATGGTCAAGCTACAGAGGATTATGGTGCTGTGGTCTGCATTGAATTTCATACTCACGCAGACAGCAAAGAAGGAGCTTACTTTCACAAAGCAAAGGTTATATGAGCATGGTGACGGGCCAGGCAAATACTTAGCATATCTCACCAAGAAAAGGAGCGCCCCTCAAGCCATTACAGTGATGAGGGCAGGGTCTTGGAACCTAACATGTGACTCCAAAAAGACTAATGTGGCATTCCAGAGATTTTAATCTAAGTTATACCAATCTGAGTTTTGTGAGGAGGGACGGGCCAAAATGGAATAATTTTTTAAGGAGCTGGAGTCTTTTCTCAATGCCCCCTTATCAGAGCAAGAGGTACAGGAGGCTGTGAAGCAGCTTCATAGTGGAAAGTTGACCGGTCCTGATGGACTTCCCAGTGAATTCTATAAGGAACTAATAAACATATTGTCAGGCCCGATGTTCAACATATTTAATGACTCATACAGCCATGATTGTCTCCCGCCATCTCTGAGAGAGGCCAATATTTTGCTTATTCTTAAAAAAGGAAGGTCCTGGAGGACCTTCATACAGGCTCATTTAACTCTTAAATATTGACTTTAAAATCCTCTCTAAAACTCTTGTGTTAAGGCTGGAAATTGTGTTACCTTCTATTGTTAAAGAGGACCAGACGGGCTTCATTTAGGGCTGCAGATCCTCCAATAATGTTAGGAGGCTGTTTAATGTAATTCAAATGTGTCAACAACAGTCAGTACAGGGATTGGTGACTTCTCTAGAGAAGGCATTTGACCCGAGTTGAGTTGCTGTACCTTTGGAGCGATTTGGCTTCGGTGAAGCCTTTATAAGATGGGTAAACGTTCTCTACAGTGACCCTCTCGCACTGCAGTCATCACCAATGGGGTGCGATCAAGCAACTTTAGCATTTTTAGGGGCAGACAACAGGGCTGTTCCTTTTTGCCATTGCTTTTTACCTTGGTGATTGAACCGTTGCTGGAGGCCATTCGTAGGGATCCTAACATATCAGCTCCAGACGTGGGGTCAAAATTACATAAGATTGCGTTGTATACAGACAACGTCCTTATTTCTTTGCCAAATCCAGCAGTTTCAGTGCCTCGCCTGATATAATGCATCTGTGCATTTGGTGCCTCTTCAGAGTTCAAGATTAATCTTGCAAAATCAGAGGCCATGCCTATGGGTGGTTTTATGAAGGTGCGAGGTCTTGAGGGCAAATCCCGATTCCCATTTAAGTGGTCACAGAGGGGTTTTGTGTATCTGGGCATATTCATTATTCCATTTCTGGATTGGCTGTTCAAAGCCAATTTTGTTCAATTATTTGACAAAATCAAACAAGACCTTCAAAGATGGGAGGCACTTCTGGTCTGTGGTTAGCTTATTAAGATGAAAATTCTCCCCCGTTTGTTTTACCCTATATGGATGTTCCCCCGATTCTTGATAAACAAACATTCAGGAGGCTGAACGGCTGGTTCAGCTCTTTTATTTGGCATCGTAAGCAGCCCCTTATTAAATTAGCTAAACTACAGTTGCCTCACAGACTGGGCGAGTGGATCTCCCGGACATTAAAAACTACCAACTAAGCTCGCTTTTATCCTACGTGAGCGATTGGCTTTGTGGGGACCCTCTTTCAATATGGTTAGATATCGAAACTTCTCAGGCAAGGTGCCCCCTTACTAGCTTGCTGTTTTTGGACAAAATGAGGACAGTTAGGGAATACTGTCATAACCCAATAGTCATCAATACTGTTAAAGTATAGAGGGCAATTAGACAGAGGGAAGGCAATATTGGTAAAACATCTTCCCTTACACCTACAGTGGGTATGCTGGGCTTTCAACCAGGGATGATGGATTCAGAATTCAAACAATGGGCAGCTAGGGGTGTGTCTTGCATGGGCAATTTATTTGAGGGACATGCAATGATGTCCTTTGATCAGTTAGTGCAGAATTATGAGCTATCTAGCAGGGGCCTCTTTCGTTTTTTCAAGTTAGGAATTTTATTCAAAAAAGGACTACACTTTTGACTGATCCCTACAAATCCAACATAGAGAGGAAAGTGCTCAGTGCTAAGAGTACACTTTCTGTCAGCACTTTATATCATCAGTTGGGGGGCAGCCCCTCAGATGAGTTCGATCGACTCTGTAGGGTGTGGGAAAGAGAGCTAGGCATTGAGGTCTCCTCAGAGGCATGGGAAGATATTTGGGAAAACACAAGAAAGATATCAATTTGCAATAGGACCCATTTACAGTTGAAGATTCTCCATGGGGTCCACCTGGCTCTGGACTGTTTGTCAAAATTTAAACCAGGGGTATCCTCAACATGCCCCAAGTGCAAGGTTACTATAGGCACTCTTACCCATTGTCTCTGGTAATGTGGTAGGTATCAAACATACTGGAGCGCTGTAGCGGGTGCAATGGAGAGGATTTTGGATGTAAAGGTGGAGGAGGACCCAATCTCTCTTGGAGTCGTAGAGTCATAGAGATGTACAGCACGGAAACAGACCTTTCAGTCCAACATCTCCATGCCAACCAGATATCCCAACCGAATCTAGTCCCATCTGCCAGCATCCGGCCCATATCCCTCTAAACACTTCCTATTCATATACTCATCCAGATGTCTTTTAAATCTTGCAATCATTCTAGCCTCCACTACTTCCTCTAGCAGCTCATTCCATACACGTACTGCCCTCTGCATGAAAACGTTGCCCCTTAGATCTCTTTTATATCTTTCCCCTTTCACTCTAAACCTATGCCCTCTAGTTCTGGACTCCCCCAACCCAGGGAAAAGACTTTGTCTTTTTATCCTATCCATGCCCCTCATAGCTCAAATCCTCCAACCCTGGCAACATTGTTGTAAATCTTTTCTGAACCCTTTACTCCTCCTCTCCCACCCCTCAACCTCAGCTTCAGCATATGTAACAATCTTCCCCTGGCTACAATAGTTTCTTACAAAGGGTCACTGGACCCGAAATGTTAACTCTGCTTTCTCTCCACAGATGATGCCAGATTGCTGAATTTTTCTAACAATTTCTGTTTTTGTAACCAAACGTGAAGGGCCTGGTTAGCTAAAGTAGGATCATCAGCACTAGGAAACAACACCAATGAATGGGCTTTCTGGTCTTTTCTACTTCCAACAATAATCTATTCTCTCTATTTGTTTTTCTGTGCGTGAGGAGGAACTTATAATTGGATTAGAGTTTTATTTAAGTGCTATTTATATCTTTTTGCCAAAAGCTGTATTTTGATTACCTCTAATAAACAATATTTATTGTTTAGTATAGAAGCCTAGTCCATACATTAAAGTTTGTAATGCAAGTTAGGAAAGTAGAGTGCTGTACGTTTGTTAAAAGAACTTTAACACTTGGTATTATTCCATGAACAGTGGGGATCAATTTGATGTGCACTTTCCCAGCATATTGGAACACCTGTCAGCCTGATTGGTTTAGCGTAGCCAATCGACCTTACCCGCACACATTACCTGGAGGAAACCTTTGCAGATACGGGGAGATTATGCAAATTCCACATGGACAGTTGCCTGAAGGTGGAATAGAATCTGGGCAGCAGAGTTAGCCACTGATGATAGTCCACAGTACTCTCAGGAGAAAGTGAGGTCTGCAGATGCTGGAGATCAAAGTTGAAACTTTATTGCTGGAACAGCACAGCAGGTCAGGCAGCATCCAGGGAACAGGAGATTCGACGTTTCGGGCACAGGCCCTTCTTCAGGAATAGTACTCTCACCCTTGCTTCCAACTCTTGCCAACTCCTTGGGACACCCATCTTGCAAATGGCAAAAGAAAAGGACTTCCTTTCTTATCGAGGAGGTTAGGCTTCAAACTTCAAGACACAGAAGCTGCCAGCCTCTGACAGCCAACACAATGTGAAACCTCGTTATCAAGCTGCTCAATTGGCCAAGAGGCTTGTGGGTCTTTTACCAAGCTGATTAGAGCTTGATTCAACAAGCTTTTTCTACTGTGGGGACAGCATGTTAGTTGCCTCTGAAAATGTCCACTCCCACACTTAGACAATGAATCGGAGAATCACAACCTTAGATCAACCATAATCCTACCAAATGGTGGAGCATGTTTGAGGGGCTGAATGGTGAACTCGTACCAATTCCTGCATTCTTAAAAAGCTGGGTACTGAAGGAGTGATGCACTTTTGTTTGAGATGTTAAACCAAGGTTTTCTCTGGCAATTCTGGTGGGTGTAAAAAAAACTCATGGCGCTTTTTTGAAGAAGAGCAGAAGAACTCTTCCTAGTACTCTGGGTTAAGATTTATTCCTCACCAACTAAAGTAAATTATTAGAGAATTATCCCATCGCTATGTACAAATTAGCTGCTGTGTTTGCCACATTGTAACAGTGAACTACACTTCAAACAGCTATTTATTGCTGTAGAGCATTGGGATGTTCTGTTGCAAAGTGTTATAGATATGCAAGTTTTATGAAAAATAAAAGACGAATTTATAGATAATTGCATTTTAAACAATTGGAATGCAAATTCAAATTTGCCTTATTAAGTTTTGAACATGTTGGTTTACCTCATTTGCACAGCCGATTTTACTGAATCCAGTCCCGGTAATGGTTAGTTTGTCCTTCACTGTTCCTTTCGAGGGTGTGATGCTGTTGATTGTGGGGGAGTAGCAGGCAGACAGGTAGAATGTGAAGCTTTTGTCATCGATCCTGTTCAATGTCTGGTTACATGTGGGGATCGGTGCTGTACAGTCACTATTACGTTTTTGTCGTGAAGGCAGTTTCTCAGAAGGCCCTACACACAAACAATCAGATGTTAACCAAGAGAATATGTGCAGGGACAGCAGCCAGTGGGGAAACAGAAAGCAACACATCAAGAAACTCAAATACATTCAGCTTTCTCGGCAGGAGTAGCTCAAAATCTATAGAATTGTTGCCAGATATTCCAAGCCTGACTAGATAGGTGTGCCACTGACTGCTTTCTGAGAAAACAGTTTTACTCAAACCTTATGCAACAAATGGTGGATCCAAACGTCACTGATGAGTGCGAGACACCAGTATTGTGCATGTGATCTCAAAGCTCCCATTCACATGTGAACTTTAGCCGGAATGTTCGGTAAAATGGAGATAGAAAGAGTAGAGAGATTGTGCTTAATTACATGAAGTAATTCAAAACAAATTAAATAATACTGAAATAAAACCCTAGTCTCACTAATAGCCACAATGGAAATATCAGAATGTTATAAAAGCCAACCTGATTAATTTTGTTCTTTAATTATATGATAGCTTTACACCCTCAGTTACTGAAGGTTTGGAGAACTTTGTTTAATAAAGATCCACACACATATCACATACATTATTCTTTGATGTTTGTAAGATGTTTTCTACTGAAATCAGTCTTGGTGGTTAGTATGTAGTTAACAATTTCTATTGGACAACATTGATCTAAACACTGATTTGTCACAGCAATTAATAGATCCTCAGAATCAAACATATACACCATAAAACCCCGCGTGATGGAGGTTAACCTATCCCAGGAACAAACATCACCTCACCCAGAGTGATGGGGAAGGGGATTAACATTTTTAGGCTTTGCCTGTATTGCTCTAGAATTGGCACACTAAGGAAATTTCCTCCAGCAACACATAAACCCTCCAAAATCGTAAGAGGATGTGCATTTCACCTGGTACATATTCTGCTTCGATCCCTGCCAAATGAATATGTACGCCTTTGATGCTTTCCTCAGCTGATTTCACATTCACCACCCCTTGGAGGACAACACTTTGCTTCTGGTCCACATAACCACTGCTGTAGTAATAAGTCCCGGGGGAGGTAAAATGATGAGAGAATGAACCTACACAGAAAGACCATCATCCATTAGGGTTGTGAAATCACCAAATCCACTTTAT
The DNA here is from genome assembly GCF_037043375.1 of Chiloscyllium plagiosum. NCBI lineage: Eukaryota > Metazoa > Chordata > Chondrichthyes > Orectolobiformes > Hemiscylliidae > Chiloscyllium > Chiloscyllium plagiosum. The sequence continues at coordinate 40,476,718 of NW_028270142.1, forward strand.
ATTACATCCTGACTGTAATCAGAAAGCATCAATACAAAGTTTGTATTTTCACTCCATTGTAGCATAGATACAGAATCTGACATGCAGCTATCTGAACAATGAAGATGCCCAAAACCTGGAGATTTTTACAGGGGCAAGACATGAAATTTAATTGTACTAACTGAGTGAAGTAACTTACTGGCTTATTTGATTCGATGTTGAATTAGTACAGACTGGTCACACACCAATCTCTTTCTGTGCTCCAAGTGGTTTGTGACCTTTGACCCCACCCAACATAATTCTTGATAAAGTCCTGATGCCCAGAACGTCGACAGCTCTACTGCTCGAATGCTGCCTGTCTTGCTGTGTGTTTTTGACTCTGACCCTACAGCATCTGCAGTCCTCACTTTTTCCTACCCAACATGGCCCAGCCTGATCTGGCTGACCCAACCTGGCCCTCACTACCCAACCCAAAAACTGACAAAGATCGGAAAGCTGACATTGGCTTAGTCCTGGGATTGTCAGTATTGAGATACAGTGTCTGTATAATGATTCCATTACTGGACTCATAATCCAGAGGAATGGACCAGTACTCCTGAGACATGAGTTCAAACTTCACCATGCCAGTTGGGAAATTTAGATTTGACAAATTAACTATATTTGAAATAAAAAGCTAGTCTCAGTGATAGTGACTACACAACTACCAGATTTTTATAAATACTCATTGTCTTCACAAATATTCTCCAGGGGAAAAAAGCTGCTTCTCTTACTTGTTAACCTTACCATTTGCATGTGACTCACAGCTATGTAGTTGACTCTTAACTGCCCTCTGAAATGGTTAAACAAACCATTAAGTTGTTATGCAGATGGTTCACTATCACCTAATAAAGTATTAGGGATGGGCAACAAATGCTGGCCTTGCCCAACCCTGTGAATGCATAATTAAAAACAAACATTTCTTACAACCTCAGGAAGTTCCAACTTGCTCTACACCAAATGAGAGACTTTTGAACTTTAGCTTTTGCTGTGATGTAGGAAATGTGCAGATGGACATAAAATGTTGCATATCCTATGTTGAAAATTAAGAAAGTTCTTGTTGATGGCCTGGGGCTGATATTTGTCTCAATCAACATCACAAATAATGATCTGCACATTATTATATTTCTGGTTGTGAGAGATTGCTGTGTGCAAACTGGCCAAACAGTTTTGCAACAGTACAGCATGTCAAAAGTACTTCATTGACTGTAAAGCTCTTAGGGCTCTCCTGAAGTTGTAAAAAGTGCCCGAGAATTTCAAGTTGTTTTCTTTCACAAGAAAGTCTGATTGAAAAATCATGCAATGAGGATGAATTACTGCACAAGCTTCTCTTGTGCATCAATGGAATTTTACACAGGTGAGGATCTTCCTGTTAAATGCAAAATTGTGAATTTACCTGATGTAGTGCTCATATTGTCACTAATAAACCCACTGCCTTTGTAGTTTACATCACTGGGTTTGGAGACACTGAAGACTCTGTATCTCAAATGTTGAAGTAAAGGTGGGGACTGCCACTGCCATTGTACTGTATCCCCAACGACGATGTCCAGGCTTGAAGGATTCCACTCATACCCCACTCCAAGTGCTGTTAGGATAAAGTAGTAACAAATGTGGATAGAAAGTATATTCAAAAATAAAATATAAAATGTGTTGTAAAGCGATTTGTTAACAAACATGACAAGTGTTTAAGTTTCAGTCATTGATATACTTTAATTTCAAAAATGACTATTACTTAGATTAGATTAGATTAGATTACTTACAGTGTGGAAACAGGCCCTTCGGCCCAACAAGTCCACACCGACCCGCCGAAGCGCAACCCACCCATTCCCCTACATTTACCCCTTTTACCTAACACTACGGGCAATTTAGCATGGCCAATTCACCTGACCTGCACATCTTTGGACTGTGGGAGGAAACCGGAGCACCCGGAGGAAACCCACGCGGACACGGGGAGAATGTGCAAACTCCACACAGTCAGTCGCCTGAATCGGGAATTGAACCCAGGTCTCTGGCGCTGTGAGGCAGCAGTGCTAACCACTGGGCCACCGTGCCCAGTGAAAATATTTCATCTCAGTTTGAGAGTTTGGTACTTTATACTGAACATGCATCTTTATTAGATTTTTCAGCATTTTTTGATATTGCCTGTTTCAGTCATTACCAGGCTTTAAGGTTTGGGAAGTCAAAGAGGCAAACCTTTAAAATGAAAGCCAGGATTTTCAGGAGAGGTGTCAGGAAACACTTCTTCACACAAATGGGAAAATCAGAAACTCCCTCCCTCAGAGCTGTTAAAGTTGGGGTCAAGAGATGGATAGATTTTTGTTAGGAACGCATTTTAATGGCTATGAAACCAAGATCAGTGGATGGAGTTATGCTACAGATCAGTCTCCATCCAATTAATTAATTTAGCTCAAGGGTCTGAATTAATTCCTCCCAGTTTCAATAGACAGAGATAGGAAACAACACTGCACAGTTTGAACAAAGATCTTCAAAAAGATATCACATACTTTGACTGCTGCCATTATTTGTAATGACAAATTTTCTTCCAGTTTGATCAGAAACACACTTGAGAACGTTTGGTGAAGCAAACGTTATGTGACATGGAACAGAACCTGTAAATATTGCACAACACAGAATTCCAGTCAGAATAAATGTCAGCGATTGTTATAAAATATCTGTTGTAATTTAACTCAGATTACTATCTTTCTTCAAGTTATGAATGTATAATATAAAAACAGATAGCAAAGGTTTCTATAAATATATAAAATGAAAAAGAGTGGTTAAGGTAAACATTGTTCCTTTAGAGGATGAGAAGGGGGATTTAATACTGGGAAATGAGCAAGTGGACGAGGCGTTGAACAGGTATTTTATGTCTGTCTTCACAGTGGAACACACAACAAGCCAATAATTGATGACAAAGAGGCTATGGCAGATGAGGACCTAGAAAAGATCATTATCACTAAAGAGGTAGTGTTAGACAAGCTAATGGGGCTAGGTAGTCAAGTCTCCTGGCCCTGATAGAATGCATCCCACGCCAGCAGAAGGGATGGCAGGGGAAATACCAAATGTGTTTGTGGTAATTTACCAAAATTTTCAGGAATCTGGGTATGTTCCGGAAGGCTAGAAAACAGCAAATGTGATGCCACTGTTTAAAAAAGGAGGTAGACATAAGGCAAGTAACTATAGGCTCATTAGATTAACTTCTGCAATGGGGAAATTGCTTGAATCTATAATGAAGGAAGAAATAGTGAGGCATCTGGATAGAAAATGTCCCATCTGGCAGATGCAACATGGATTCATCAAAGGCAGGTTATGTTTAACTAAGTTACTGGAATTCTTTGAGGACATTACGAGTGTGATGGACAACAGAGCACCAGTGGATGTGGTGTATTTGGATTTCCAGAAGACATTTGACAAGGCGCCACACAAGAGGCTGCTGCAGAAGATCAAGGTGCACAGTGGTATGGGTAACGTATTAGCATGGAGAGAGGATTGGTTAACTAAAGCAAACAAAAAGTGGGGGAAATTGATGTTTATCTGGTTGATGATCAGCGGCTAGTGGTGTGCCTCAGGGATCAGTATTCGGACTGCAATTGTTTACAATTTACATAGAAGATTTCAAGCTGGGGACCAAGTACAGTGTGTCAAGGTTCACAGATGGCACTAATGTGACTGGTTGAGCAAAGTGTGCAGAGGACACTGAAAGTTGGTAGAGGGATATAGGTAGGTTAAGTGAATGAGTGAGGTTCTGGCAGATGAAGTACAATGTTAATAAATGTGATGTCATCCATTTTGGTAGAAATAACAACAAAAGGGGCTCTTATTTAAAGAGTGAAAAATTGCAGTATGCTGCTCTGCAGAGGGACCTGATTGTCCATGTGCATGAATCACAAAACGTTTGTCTGCAGGTACAGCAGATAATTAAGAAGGCAAATGGAATACTGTACGTCATTGTTAGATGGAGTTTAAGAAGAGGGAGGTTATGCTGCAGCTGTATAGAGAGATGGCGAGGCCACACCTACAGCACAACGTACAGTTTTGGTCTTCATATTTGAGAAAGCATGTATGTGGCATTGGAGGGTATAGAGGAGGTTCACCAGATTGATTCCGGAGTTGAGAGATTGAGTAGACTGTGACTATACTCATTGGAATTTAGAAGAATGAGGGAGGAATCTTGTAGAAATGTATAAAATTACTTAGGTAAGATAAGATAGAAGCAGGGAGTTTGTTTCCACTGGCGGGTGAAACAAGACCTTGGGGCCGTGGCCTCAAAATAAGGGGGAGGCAGATTCAGGACTGAGTTGAGGAGGAACTTCTTCACCCAAAGGATTGTGAACTTATGGAATTCCTTGTCCAGTGAAGCAGGTGAGGCTACCTTCTTAAGTGTTCTTAAGACAAAGATAGATAGACTTGTCAACTGTAAAGGAATTACCAATTATGGTGAGTGGGCAGGTAAATGGAGTTAAGTCCATAAAAACAATCAGCCATGACCTTATTGAATGGTGCAGCAGGTTCAATGAGCCAGAACGCTTACTCCTGTTCCTGTTTCTTATATTCTTATACTAAGCTATTCCAGTTATAGATTTGCAGAGCAATAATTTGCACAGAGAGGAAATGGCAAAATTAACAAACTAAAGAAACATCATGAGATTATTTTTAATTCATTCACAGGCATTGTGTTTTGCTGGCTTGAGCATTGTCCTCATAGGTGGAAGAAGTGCTGGTTTAGAAAGTGCTGCTTAAGGAGCTCTGGTGAGTTGTTGGAGTGCACCTTGTTGATGTTGTACACCATTGCTAACTTGTGTCAGTGATGAAGGGTTTGCATTTTGAAATTGTTGGATGGAGTGTCACTCAAGTGTACTGCCTTGGTGAGGCGTTGCTTGAGCATTGTTGGAACTCATCTCGGTAAGTGGACAACATTGCATCCCACTCCTGATTTATCCCTTCTTAGTGGTGAACAGATTTTGAGAAGTCAGGAGGTAAATTACTTGAATTCCTAGCCTCTGTCTCACTCTTGTAGCCAACATATTTATAAGTTTAGTCGAATTCAGATTCTGGTCAATGATAACCCTGAGGATATTGATAATGAATAATTCTATGAGAAAGTGAGGACTGCAGATGCTGGAGATCAGAGTCGAAGAGTGTGATGCTAGAAAAGCACAGCCATTCATCGCGGGAGCACGAGACGGTGCCGATACAGTCATCGATGTAATGGAAGAAAAGGGGATGGTGCTGATGTAGCTCCCGTGAGGAGGTTGACCAGTTCATCAACTTCACCAACACCTTCCACCCTGGCTTCAAGTTCACTTAGACCATCTCGGACACCTCCCTCCCCTTCCTGTACCTCTCCATCTCCATTTCCGGTGACAGACTCAAACTCCACTTCTCACTCTGCCGGGGAGATGCAAGTCCTGGGCCACCTCCACCACCAAACTCTAGCCACCCAATGCCTGGAGGAAGAACGCTTCATTTTCCGCCTTGGGAACCTCCAACCACACGGGATCAATGCATATTTTACCAGTTACTTCATTTCCCCTCCCCTCACCTTACCCCACAGCCACCCTTACAACCCGACACCGCCCTCTTGAACTGTCCTACCTGCCCACCTTACTTCCCACCAATCCACTCCACCCTCCCCTCCGACCTATCATCACCTCCCACCTCCATCTACCTATCACATTCCCAGCTATCTTCCCCTAACCCCACCCCCTCCCATTCATCTCTCAGCTACCTGGGCCACCCCTCATTTCTGATGAAGAGCTTATGCTCGAAACATCAACTCTCCTGCTCCTCGGATGTTGCCTGACTGGCTGCGCTTTTCCACCACCACGTTCTTCAAAATGGATAATTCTATGTTAATGCTATTGAATGTAAAGGGGCAATAGTTAGATTCTCTCTTGGAGGTGATGGTGATAAGATGGCATTTGTGTGAGCAAATGTTACTTACTACTTATCAGCTCAATCTTTAGTATCTGAGGATCGCAAACAGTGCTGAACATTGTGCAATCATCAGCAACATCTCCACTACTGACATTATGATGGAAAGAAGGTCATTAATGAAGCAGCTGAAGCTGGTTGAATAGTGATACAGTGATGACCTGAGACTAAGTTGATTGATCTCCAACAATGGCAACCATATGTATCCTATATGTATAATACAAAGAAACTACTGTGGATGCTAGAAATCTGAAACATACACAGAGTGCTGGAGAAGCTCAGCAGGTCTGGCAGCTTCTTTGGGACAGAGAAAGAGAGTTAGTGTTTCAAGTCTGATATGACTCTCCTTCAAAACTTCCAATTTTCAAAGAAGCAGCAAGTCTTGAGTTTCTCCAGTACTTTCTGTGTTTGCACCTTTCTGCTAGGTATGACTCCAACCAGTGGAGAATTCTCCCCAGTGGTCCCACCCATCCCCTATTGTTCACAGCTTTATCGGAGCTCCTTGCTGTCACACTCAGTCAAATGCTGCCCAGCTTACATAACAGTCCACTTCATCTCTCAAGTTCACTTGATAAGCGTACCAATTTGAACAATGTTGTCCTCTGGGACGGGACTGAAACCAGATCCAGAAATGGTGATTTTCGTGCCTCCATACAATGAGCCCTGCTGAGGAGTCACTTCGGTCACTCGCAAGACATACTCGACTGAAGCATTTAGAGATTTGCTGCGGTGAAAGAGAAAAAACAAACAAGATAAATCTTAAAAAGCACTAATGTTATCAAAGAGCAACCAAAAGTACAGATGAAACCTTACAGGAAACATTATCATTCAGTCCTCAACTCTACGTCAAATGTAATATCGACACAAAAACATTGAGTTGACAAAGCAGTTATCTATGGAATGCAATGAATTGCTGTGATCTGTAAGTCTTAAATGGCTCTGGATGCAGATTCAACAGCAACTTTCAAAAAGGAATTAAGTAAATATTTGAAGGATAAAAAAATTATATGGCTTTGGGAATAGACCAGGGAAGTTGAATTGCAAAAAGACTCATTCAGTGCCATGTCACTCTGTGATAGCAATCTCAAATATGATGATTCAGCAAAAATAGATTTGGGATCAACTTGCTTAAGAAATATTATTCATGGAATAGACATGGTCATCATTAGCTGAGCCAGCATTTATTGTCCATCTCTAGTTGCCCTTAAAAAAAGTAGTGGTGAACTGCCTTCTTGCTGTTGCCCATTTGCTGTTGGTAGATCACAGGACTTTGACCCAATAACACTGAGGGAGCAGCATTATATTTCCAAGTCAGGATGGTGAGTGGCTTGAAGGGAAAATTGCAGGTAGTGTTTCCTGCTCTTGTATTTGATGCTCTTGTCCTTCTAGATGGTAGTAGTCATGAGGTTGAAAGTTGCTCTTTTGGGACCCATAGTGAACTTCTGCAGTGCATCTTGTAGATGACACAGACTGCTGCTACTGAGCTAATGTGGAGGGAATGTATCATTGTGGATGTGATGCCAATCAAGCAGGTTGCTTGGTCTTGGATGGTGTCATGTTCCTTGAGTGTTGTTGGAGCTGCGATCATCCTGGGAAGTAACAGCTATTCGATCAGTCCTGACTTTTGTTTTGTGAATAGTGGACAGGATTTGGAGACTCGGGATGGGAGTTACATATTGCTGAAATCCCAGCATCTGACCTGTTCTTCTAGTTGCAATATTTATATAGAAGACCAGTTCAGCTTCCAATCAAAGATAACCTCCAGGATATTGATAGTGGAGGATGGTAGTCAGTGATGGTAATGCCAATGAATATCAAAAGGGTGAATTGTTAGATTCTGTCCTGTTGGAGGTGGCCATTGCCTGGCACTCATATGGTGCAAACTTTACCTTACCACTTGTCAGCCCAAGCTTGGATATTGACTAGGTTTTGCTGCGTTTGGACATGGACTGCTTCATGGTGCTGAACATTGTGCAATTTATGATGGAGAATGGTCACTATTGAAACAACTGAAGATGATTGGTCTTGGGACACTATCCTGAGGAATCCCTGCAGAGATATCCTGCAGCTGAGATGGCTCATCTCTAACAACCACAACCATCTTCCTTCATGCTTAGTATGACTCCAATCAGCAGGCAGTTTTCCCCTGATCCTCACTGACTCTAGTTTTGTTGATGCTGTTGGATGGCACACACATTCAAATGCTACTTCGATGTCAAGAGCAGTTACCCTCACCTCTGTCCTGGCTATAACTATCTTGGATTCATTTGTAAGTGTTGCTTTGGCTGGGGAGCCTCCTGGCTTTGAGTTTTCCCAGAAAAATGCATCAACAATAAGTGGGCAACTTTCAGTTTGATCTCAGAATCTGACTTTGATTGGATGAACAGGACCAGTGTTTTTTTAACTGATACAAAAGATTGCAGAAACTTGCACTGAAAACAATTTGCGCTGAAAATTCTGCTATCTTTTGTACAGCTACACTGATTCGGAGAAACTTGTAAAGAAAAATCAATGCAATGGAACATAAGCTCTCGGTCTTCATACCCAACATGAGTTTGTACATAGATACTGTAATTCGCCGGAGGGAGGCTGGGCGGACAACATGTGATGTTGTTGGTCGACCATCGAAGAATTGCGCACTCAGAGTTCCCAATAACTACAACGCTATCTTCAGATTTGTTGCCAAAATCTGATCCATAGATTGTCAGATTGGAACCACCTGTGAAACAATTTTTATATAATTAATTCCCTTGTCACACAACAATACAAAAATATCAGTCAATCTGTCTGCTCCATCAGAACAGTATTGCCATACACCAGTAACAATGTGTGTTTATATAGAGTCTTTAACATAGGAAAATATGGAAGCGTGCAGTAAGGAGTTAGCATAGCACAGGGAGCTATTTCTTCGTGGTGTCAGATCTCACGGTACCAGGATCTTTGTGCAGGGCTTCAGAAAAGTCCTTTCCTATGTTTCCTCTCCCCTCACTTCTGGAATTCAGCTCTTTTGTCCATGTTTGAAGTTAGGCTGTAATGATGTCTGGAAATGAGTGGCTCCTATGGAACTCAAGCTGCATGTCAGTGAGCAGGTTATAGCTGAGCAAGTGCTGCTTGATAATTCTGTTCATCATCCCGTCCGTCACTTTATTGATGAGTAGACTGCTGATTGAATTCATCCTGCTGTTTGTGTACTATATATACAAGGATAATGTTCCACATTGTTGAGTAGATGCCAGTGTTGTAACTGTATATTGGAACAGCTTGGTTAGGAGTTAAGACTATTTCTGGAGCACAATACTTCAATATCATTACCAGTATTTTGGCAGGGTCCATAGTTTTGTAATATCTGTTGCCCCTAAATCATGTGAAGTGAGTTGAATTTACTGAAGATTGCCATCTGTGATTCTGGGGATCTCATGAAGGGGCTGAAATTGATCATCCACTCAGCACTTCTGGGTGAACATTGATGTAAGTAGGAGCAATTTACTGCAGATTCTGGAATCTGGACTAAAACAATAACGCAAAGCTGGAAATCACTGTGGGTCAGGCAGCATCCATGGAGAGTGAGCAAACTAACGTTTCAAATACAGGTGACTCTCCATCACAGCTGATATCATTTCTAGAGGAGGTAGCATCTATGCAATAGGTGGAGGGGTGGAGTGCTGGGAGAGAGAAGCTGCTGACAATGCAGATGCAGTGATCAGAAAATGAGAATGGCAAAACAATGGTATGGCTAACTGTCAAACAGGGAAGAACAGATAGTCCCATTAGACTGAGGGAGGGAGACAGAGGACATGGTGACAGAGAATGTAATATATAAAGCCAAAAGAAAGGAGTGGGAATCTGAAGGTGCTGAATTCAATATTAAGTTCAGAAGGCTGTGAAGTGCTTAGTCTGAAGATGAGATGTTGTTCATCCAGTTTGTGCTGTGATTCACTGGAGCATTGCAGCATGCTGAGGATAGGCAAGTGGGCATGCGAGCTATGTTAAAGTGACTGGCTGTGGGAAAGTCAGGGTCCTGTTTGCACACAGACTGGAGGTGCTCCACAAAGCAGGCAGCCAGTCTGCGTTTGTTTTCTCCAATGTAGGGTAGGCCACATTGGGTGGAGTAAATGCAAAAGAATAGATCGGAGGAGGTACAGGTGAAACACTGCTTCACCTGGAAACACTGTTTAGGCCCTTGGATGGTGAGTAGAGCGGAGGTGAACGGACAGTTGTTGCACCTTCTGTGACTACATGGGAAGGTGTCATGGGAAGTGGGTGAGGAATGTGTTGATGGCTGAGGAATGGCCTAGGATGCCCTGGAGGAACAGTCCCTGTGAAATGCAGATAGGGGAATTGGGGGAAGATATGTTTGATGGTGGCATCCTGCTGCAGTTGTCTGAAATGGCGGCGATTGAGCCTTTGAATGAGGAGGCTGGTGAGATGAAAAGTGAGGACAAGGAGGACTCAATCAAGCTGCTGCGAGTGATTGAAGGGACAAAGGAAGAAGTATGGGTGATAGGTTGGATGCAGTTGAGGGCCCTATCTATCACAGTAAGTGGGAAACCATGTTGTGGAAGGAGGAAGCAATGTCATCAGCGCAGTTTTGAAAGTTGACATCATCTGAACAGATACAGCGTGGGTGATTGAACTGGGAGAATGAGATGGAATCATTACAGGACATGGGGTGTGAAGAACTTTTAGTGAAGGTAGCCTATGGGAGTCAGTGGCTTTATAGTGGATGGAAATTGGAGACAAAATGAGCATATTTTTCTTGGTACCCCTGGGAGCATGATGCGGCACCAAAACAGTTGTAGATGCACCGAAGACAGAGTTGTGGGAGGGGACCAGTGTAGGGCCAAAACAAGAATTGTTCCATGTGCCATAAAGAGGCAGGCATAGCTGGGACCCATGTGGGTGCCCTAGCCACACCTTGGCAGAAGTCAGATGAATTAAAGGAGAAATTGCTCAGTGACAGAAAAAGGCAGAGGAGACTTGAGGATTATTCAGTCCTCTGGTCGAGGAAGAAGCCAAGAGCTCTCAGACCTGGGGATAAAGAATTCTGGAAGGATTGGACATCCATTTTTGCAAGTAGCTCTGCTTTACTCTTTGCACTGATGTACTGAACTCTCCCTTAATTGAGGATGGGGATTCTATGGAACTTCTTCCTCCATAGAGTTGTTTAGTTGTCCACCACTATTCACGACTGGATGTGGCAGGACTTCAGGGTATACAGGTCTTTGTTCCTTCTTCCTTGACCAGAGGCCTGAATAATCCCCAAGTCTCTTCTGCTTGGCTGAACACGGTTGTGGGATCACTAAGCTCTGCCTATCACTTACTTCTAATGTTTTCAAGTGTGCAAGTAGTCATGTGCTGTACCTTCACCAGGATCAACAAAAGAAACAAAAAAGCAAAGTACAGCACAGGAACAGGCCCTTCAGCCCTCCAAGCCTGTGCTGATCATCACACCCAAACTAAACTAAAAAACAGAACTTCTGCCCTTACTCGGTCCATATCCTTCTGCTCCCTCTCTATTAAGAGACATCTGGATGGTTACATGAAATGTCGTCAAAGTGCCTGCTTCCACCACCTCTTCTGTCAGTGTGTTCCAAGCTCCTATCACTCCCTGTGTGAAAAACCTCCCTTGCGCATCACCCTTAAATTTTCTTCCTCCCACCTTGAACCTGTGCCCCCTTGTAATTGAAACTTCAACCTTGGGAAAAAGCCTAACTATCCACCTTATCTATTCCTCTCATAATTTTGTAGACAGGTCCCCTCTCAGCCACTGTCTTTCCTGTGAAATCAATTCTAGTCTTTCTAATCTTTCCTCATTGTCAATGCCCTCGATACCAGGTAACTTCTCTGCACTCTCTCCAAAGCGTCCACACCCTTCTGGTAGTGTGGAAACTGAAACTGCACGCAATATTTCAAATGCGGCCTAACAAGTATTCTAAACAGCTGCCAACTCATCTCCTCCATGCCCTGGCTGATGAAGGCAAACATGCCATATGCCTTGGCTACTGTTAGGGAACTGTGGACCTGCATGTATGTTAACGTTCCTATGGGTTCAGCCATCTATAGTATAATTCACACCCAAATTTGATCCTACAAAATGCATCACCTCACATTTGCCATGGATTGAACACCATCTGCCATTTTTGTGCCCAAGTTGCCTATCTATATCCTGTTGTATCTTTTCATAATCGCAGCACTATCATCAACTCCACCATCTGCAAACGTATTAATCAGACCACCCATATTTTCCACCAGATCGTTTATATATACTACAAACAAGAGAAGACCTAAGACTGATCCCTGTGGAACACCACTAGTTACTGGTCTCCATTCTGGAAAAGCACCCTTCCACCACTACCCTCTGTCTTCTATTACCTGGCCAGTTTTAGAACGTAGAACAGAACAGCATAGTACAGCCCTTCTGCCCTCAATATTGTGCTGACCTTTTATCCAACTTTAAGATCAAACTAACTTACGTACCCTTCATTATACTATCATCCATGTGCCTATCCAAGAATATCTTACATGTCCTTAATGTGTCTGACTCTACTACTACTGTAGGCAGTGCATTCCACATATCTCCTTCTCTGTGTAAAGAATTGATATCTGTCCTCTAAACCTTCCACCAATGACCTTAAAATTTTCCCTCCTTGTGATAGCCATTTCTGCCCTGGGAAGAAGTCTCTGCCTATTCACTCTATCTAGGCCTCTCATCATCTCGTACACATCTATCAAGTTGCTTCTCACCCTTCTTTGCTCCAGTTAGAAAAGCCTTAGCTCCCTCAACATTTCAACATAAGACATATCCTCCAGTCCAGACAGCAACCTGTTAAATCTCTTCAGCACCCTCTCTAAAGTTCCTACAACCTTCCTATAATGAGGCAACCAGAACTGAACACAATATTCCAAGTGTGATCTAACCAGGACTCGATAGAGTTGCAGTATAGCCTCATGGCTCTTCAACTCAATCCACCTGTTAATGAAAGCCAACACACCATACGCCTTCTTAACAAGCCTATCAACTTGGGTGGCAACATTATCTGTGGACGTAGGACCCCAAGATCCTCTGTTCCTCCACACTGCCAAGAATCCTGCCTTTAACCCTGTATTCTACATTCAAATTCGACCTTCCCAATCACTTCACACTTTTCCAGGTTGAACTCCATCTGCCACTTATGAGTCCAGTTCTGCATCCTGTTAATGTCCCGTTGCAACCTACATCAGCCCTCCACACTATCCACCATTCCACCAATCTTTGTGTCATCAGTAAACTTACTAATCCACCCTTCCACTTCCTCATCCAAGTCATTTATAAAAATCACAAAGAGCAGAGATCCCTGAACAGATACCTGCAGAACACCACTGGACACTGAGCTCCAGACTGAATACTTGCCATCTACTACCACCCTCTGTCTTCTATAGGCCAGCCAAATCTGTATCCAGACAGCCTGATGTCCCTGTATCCCATGCCTCTTTATGTTCTGAATGAGCATACCATGGGGAACCTTATCAAACGCCTTGCTAAAATCTATATACACTACATCCACAGTTCTACCTTCGTCAAGGTGTTTTGTCACATCCTCAAAGAATTCAATAAGTCTTGTGGCATGACCTACCCCTCACAAAGCCATGCTGACTATCTCTAATCAAACTATGGTTTTCCAAGTAATCATAAATTCTTGGAATTCTCTGTCTCTCAGAATCCACTCCAATAATTTGCTCACCACAGACGCAAGACTGACTGGTCTATAATTCCCAGGATTATCCCTATTCCCTTTCTTGAACAAGGGAATAACATTTGCCATCCTCCAATCAGCTAGCATTACTCCAATGGACACTGTGGACACAAAGATCATCGTCAATGTTGCAGCAATCTCTTCCCTCGCTTCCTGTAGTAACCTTGAGTATAACCTGTCTGACCCAGGAGACTTATCTATCCTAATGTTTTTCAAAATTTTCAGCACTCCTCCTTCATAACGTCAACCTGTTTGAGTATATCAGCTTGTTTTATGCTGTCTTCACAAAGGTTAAGATTCCTCCCAGTAGTGAACACTGAAGCAAAGTATTAATTAAGGACCTCCCCCACGTCCTCCTACTCTCGGCACAAGTTCTCTCCACTAGCCCTGATTGACCCTATCCTTACTCTGGCCATCCTCTTTTTCCTCACGTAAGTGTAGAATGCCTTAGGTTTTCCTTAATCCTCCCCATTAAAGCTTTTTCGTGCCCCCTTCTAGGTCTCCTAAGTTCATTCCTCAGTTCCTCCTTGCAACCTTCTCGAGTCCTGTCTGATCCTTGTCTCCTCAACTTTAAAATAGGCTTCCTTCTTCCTCCTGACTAGATGTTCCACATCTCTTGTCACCCAAGATTCCTTCACCCTACCATCCCATCCTTACCTCAGTAGGACAATCCTATCTGCAACTGCCAGCAAGTGCGCTCTAAACAACCTCCACATTTCTGTCCTGCACATCCCTGAGAACATCTGTTTCCAATTTAGGCACCTGGGTTCCTGCTTAATAGCTTTGTAATTCCCCTCCCTCCAATTAAATACTTTCCCACACCATCTGCTCCTATCCCTCTCCATGAGTATAGTAAAGGTCTGGGAGTTGGCATCAATATTACTGAAGAGCTCTCCCATTGCGAGATCTGAGACTTGACCTGGTTCATTGCCAAGCACCAAATCCAATATGGACTCCCCTCTAGTTGGCTTTTCTCGATATTTGTCCTTGAGTGGGCCCACAAATTCCCTTGCTACCCTCTTTCATCTAATATACACATAAAAAGCCTTGGGATTCTCCTTGACCCTGTTTATTGAAGACATTTCATTGCACCTTCTAGCCTTCCTAATTCCATGTTTAAATTTCTTCCTAATTTCTCTATTCTCCTCATTGGCTTCATCAGTTTGTAGCTGTTCAGACTAATTGTATGCTTCCTTTTTCCATTTGACTAACCTTACAATTTTACTTCTCAAAAGCACAGCAAGTCAGGCAGCATCCAAGGAGCTGGAGAATCTATGTTTTCGGCAGGACCCTTCATCAGGACCCGGTTGAAGAGCTTCAGGGCAGAGGAGATAGTTGGGGGGGTTGCAGTGGGAGAGAGATTTACTGAGATCTTTGCAGAGGGAGGAGGAAAATTTATTCAAAGTGGGCATCATTGGAAAAGGTTTCACAGTATGGTTTGAAGCAACTAGGAGATAGTGATGACTGCAAATGCTGGAGGGTCAGATAAAGGTGTGGCGCTGGAAAAAGCACAGCAGGTCAGGCAGCATCCCAGGAGCACGAGAGTCAATGTTTCGGGCAGGACCCTGATGAAGGTCCTGCCTAAAATGTTGACTCTCCTGCTCCTGGGATGCTCTCTGACCTGCTGTGCTTTATCCAATGTCACACCTTTACCGACTCTGACTTTCAAGCATCTGCAGTCATCACTATCTTCCAATTTCCCTTGCCATCCATGGTTCCTGAATGCTACCATTCCTATCCTTCAGTTTTGCAGGGACATGCATGTTCTGCACTTGAATCAACTGGTCTTTAAATGTCTCCCATGTGCTAGAGGTAGATTTGCCCTCAAATAACTGTTCCCAATTCACATTCCCCAGTTTAGATTTAGATTACTTTCAGTTCTAGTCAAACCTAGATGTAATTGTCCTTTGTCCAACTAAACACCCTCACACAAGGGCCACTCTTGTCTTTGTCCATGACTATTCAAAATCTTACCGTCATTAAAGTACTACCTGAGATACTGTCTCATTATAAGGGACGCCTGATGTTGCTTCTGGCATGGCCTCTTACATTCTTCATTGAACCAAGGGTGACCTTTTGGCTTGACAGTGGAGAAGTGGAGAATATGCTGACTACAACAATGCAGTTTGTGTTTATGTGAAATTCTGCTGCTACTGATGACTCATAACACCTCATGGATGTCCAGTCTTGAGTTGCTAAACATATACAAAATCAGAACCTTCTTGCACCTAGCGAAAAGCTATCCAGGGAAAAGAATAAGTTTGAGTCCAGGCTGTGTGTGGTGCAGTGTTAGTGTTAGTGGGCCAGAATGCCCTAGTTCAAGTCCTTCCTGCTCCAGAGGTATGTAATAACATATCTCAACAAGTTGTTTAAAAATATCTAACCTTTACTCCAAATTATATCTCGCCAACCTTAAACATTCAAAGGTTCTTAATCTTAATCTTGTTGATGTCTTCATTCAAAGGTTGTTACAATAAACATATATAGGGCCAAACTATAGATCCTACAGAGTTAAGATTAGATTAGATTAGATTCCCTACAGTGTGAAACAGGCCCTTCGGCCCAACAAGTCCACACCAACTCTCCGAAAAGTAACCCATCCAGACTCATTTACCTACATTTACCCCTGACTAATGCACCTAAAACTATGAACAATTTAGTGTGGCCAACTCACTTTACCTGCCCATCTTTTTGGAAAAGGAGTTAAGGAGGGCCTTAAAATTGAGATCAATAGGAGTTGATTGTATCAACATCAAACCAGGGTTGGAGAAGTCTAACTACCTCTAGATTGCTAGAGACTATCAGTATCACTGACAAAGGAGCAGTACTCTGAAAGGTTATGATTTCAAATAAACCTGTTGGAATATAACCTGGTGTTGTGTCCCTTCCAGTCCATCCCAGTCCAACATCGGCACCTCCACATCAGAGACTGAGCAAGAAAATCTTACACAGCATTTCCACAAGTCCCTTGCATTCAACTGCCTTTCTCCATAAAGCAACTGACAGAAGAAAGGGACATTTTGATATTGGAAAGGAATTTTGGTCTATTCAAATGTTCAGAGCTGACAGGTCACTGTGCATTACTTCCTGAGGAAAATATTCTGCTTTAGTTGATAAGTGATGATCTTACATTTGAGGAACAGGAAACAGAAATATTCATTCACATTTACAGAAGGCTATCATGGAAAAGCAAGCTTTCATTAAGACAGATATCAGCTACTAATATATAGAATCTTTTGAAGAAGAAATTAGAAATTACTCGGAAAGAAAATGCTGAATTTCAGTCCTCATCATCTAGCTAGTCCAAACATTTGGCTGATATTAAGACTGGTAGACAGGTGATTCAAAATGTCCTATTGTTGTCCATTTTTTTTGTGCAGCCTGCAGATAATGTTATGCAGTTACCCATGCTCCACCTCCCCTACAAATCTTGAGTCCAGAAACTTCCATTATTATTAATGATGGGTGAATCTCTACATCTTGATGGAGTTCTTGAAACTTTTTTGCTGAAGCTGGTGGGGAACTGGTACCATTACCAACAGAAAGAGAAATTTCTCCTCAGTCCCTCATCTCCAGAACTATCTACAAGCTATTCTTTGTTCTTCATTTCATCTACCCAGATTTCTCCTGGCTCAGTGTTCCACAGATAAGTCATGAAAGGGAGAATTTTAGTTTATTGCCTTCCTCTTCAAGGTGTTGTGATAATTAATACCTTGGACATTTGTCTGTTCGATCATTTTCTCTCCATTGCTGTTCACTGCTATTACATTCATATCAGCGCAAACATCAAGCCCAGGAACCAGCTGTGGTGAGAAACTGCCATCACATTTCGTCAATGCAATCACCTTCCAAAACAAAGATAAGGCAGCACCTAGTCCTATGCATCTCCCAGGAGGGCAACAAATTTGTTGCAGATTAATGTTTCAAGCAAAAGAGACCAGCATGGTGACAAAGATTAAAGCTATTTAGTCACAGGATTAACAGTTTGTGGGAAAAATGAACTTGGGGTGAGATGTGAAGTAAAGGGTTAATTATTTCTTTAGTTTAAGAATAGTCACTGCCCATATATAAGGTGCAATGTCATAGCGATGTCAGATCACATGAATCTGGGATCTGACTCTGTCGGGTTTCAGAAATGTCCTCTTTTTCTGTCCCTTCTACACATTTATGTGCAATAAAGCCTATTAATGCTCACTTTACATTTTCCCTGTGGTAACCTAATCAAACTCTTTTATCCTTTTCTTATCTGGGGAAAAGATTCTCAGGTACTTTACCAGACTGAAACTGGTATGAAGTTAAAGCAAGGGACAATTCACTTCGGGATATTTACCACTGATAGAAACTGGAAATTTTAGATTCCTGCACAACAAATGGAGAAACTTAAAAACTAGAAAGTACTGGTAATAAACTACAGGTCTTGTTGCATCTGTCATTTGGAAGAGTTCCAAAAAAAAAAGTCATATTGGACTTGAAACATTGCTGCCAGACCTTGATGAGATTTTCCAGCATTTTTTCTTTTCATCTCATTTCTGGCATGTGCTGTATTTTGCCTGTAACATCCCGAGAAGAGGCAGTCTGGGTATTTTGTTGGCTCTGCTAGGGTAAGGGAGACTCCCCAATTCCAAGTAGACTTGGAGAGTATCAGATCAGCCATGATCTGATTGATTGACAGAGCATACTCAATGGGCCAAATGGTCTCATTCGCCTCCTACATCTCGTGGTCTGAGCACAAACTCAATATATCCTGCATAATATTATGGGTCACTGCACACAAAACTCCTTAATAATGGGATTATTGGATATTTAGTATTACACAGCATTTGATCTACAAATATGATGTTATAGAAAACAATCTCACAAACAATCCAGGATTCCATCCATTACAGCCCTGATACTCATTAGTTATCCAGTCGGGAAAAATGTCCTCGCTTGTCCAACCTCTCCCTATAATTCATACTGTTTAGTCCTGGCAACATTTTTGTAAATTCTATCTGCACATATTCCAAATTAAAAACATCCTTCAGATCGCAATGTGACTAAAACTGAACACAACACTCCAAGCGCAGCCTCACCAACATCCTGTGTAACTGCAACATAACTTCTCAACTGCTCTCCTCCATGTACTGACCGATGCATGCTAGTGTGGCAAAAGCCTTCTTCACTAACATGTCTAACTATGACCCCACTTTCAGAGAATTCATAATAAGTGCCTAAAACAAGCCAAGTGATAACAATATTGTGTAGTTAATGTTATACAATACATTGTGAAATTACACTATATATAATTAGGTGCAGATAGCACTGTAATTTGCCAAAGATCAGTTGGTCGGAGGCAAAATTGTGTACGTACAGACTGCCCATTTAACTTCACACTGTCATAATTGTTGACCATGCTTTAACATCAAAAATTAACATTGTAGCCTTCTGAGACTCCCCAATAAGATTCCACTCATTGAATCTTGTTTCTTTCTTCACAGATGCTGCCAAATCTGCTGAGAATTTTAACCATTTTCTATCTTTATATCAAAATTCCCAACACATGTAATATTTTATTTATTTTAAAAAGGTGAAACTTTGACTTACCTGCCACACTGCTTGTTTTTGGAATCACTTCTGAGATTACTGGAATCTTTGCATCAATGTAAATGAAGGAGAAGGGAACTAGGTTGGATATTCCAGCAGCAATCACTGAGATGTTATACATTCCAGGTGGGGCCTGTCAGATGAGCAGAAGTGAATTCATAATTATTTCTCTTTAGTACTTTTCATAGGGCATTCAGAATATAATAAATGCTTCAATGATTCTTTCGAAAAGGGTGAATCATTGGATATAACAACTCGAAGGATCAAACTGAGACTAAAATTTATATCCAGGCTTTGCCTGAGAAAATGAGCCTAGTATGAGCTCATTTTCTTAGACGAATTTTAAACAGCAAGTTCATAATTAGTGCAGTATATGTCACTCAGCTATTTGATCATTTGAAAGTCTTTCAGCTTTATAAAAAGTTGCCATACTTCAAGCAGATTCTTCCACTCCCTTATTACAAATGCGTGTTTATTTTAAGCATGCTACATTTTTTACAGACCTTGTGTTGAAGTAGTTAGTGGCCAATGGAAAGCTTGTCTGATTTATTATTTACAACTGAATTATTTCTCTTTAGAGTTGTCTCATTTTCTGCCACCCTCAATCACCATTTCAATCATTATTAATTTCTGAAGCCTTTGTAATTCCAGTTTAGAAATAGGCACTGCAAAGAACACTTTTGCTTTCAAAGGGAATTATCCATGTCATCATTTTTTTGTTATAAATGAATTCTGTATTTAACTAATGAAAAAACAATTCCCAATACATAATCATCTTCAAATTTTACACAGTGACTCTCAATGTCCAACTATCTGTATAAAATTCTGTTATTCACGATTGGGAAGGAGATACAAAGCCTTTTAAACTAAAATAAATGTAGATAATTTCTCTGTCAAGATAGCCTTGACATCATTTGAATGAGTTAAATGGTTAATTTTTCACTTGCACTAATTTCAAGGCTGAGAATGTAGATTTTGGCACCAACAAGAGATATGAGTAGTTTGCTTACTAAAATTCTTCGATAATATTCTGATGTTCATGCTTCCAATTTCAGGAGAGTGCTCCTGGAAGGAACGTGAATTATCAAAGCACCCCTACAGACGAGACCCTTTCAAGACTGAACACTTCCAACACTGAATTGCCACCACACGAGACACCTTGAAATCCACTCACCTCTGGAGTTCTGCATTTCATCTTGACAGGACTTTCTGTAAGTTGAAGGCAGGTCTTCCCCCCAATTAAAACCATTGAATTAGGAACAAATCCATAACCAGATATGGTCAGAATTGTCCCCCCTGAACATGGAAATAAATTACAATTAAGAAGAATAAAAACTTAAAGCCAAAAACACAAATTAAATGCCTAAAGAGATTCATGTACAAAGAAGCGAAATGGGGATTAGGACAAGACCATTCAGCTCCTCAAGCCAGTTCTATATTTATCTAGCTGACCCGCACCTCAACTATCATTGGCTGTGATTTCTCCAATCCTTCTGTACCCAAAAGAAATCTGTCAATCTCTCTTGAAAACTGCATAACTCCCAGCCTCATAAGCTTTTCAGGAGGAATTGTTCCACATTTCCACTGCCCTTTGTAATGAAATGCTTCCTGACATCTGACTTGAACAATCTGACTCGAATTTTAAGATTGTTTTTACAGTTCCCTAGCATCCGGTCCTGAGGGAAGTGAAATGGCTTTATTCAGGCACAAAGTCCACATAATTTCATCAGATTGAGAATTTTAAAACTGGATTGAAGGAAGTGTTCAACAAAGTTCTAAATAGAAGGCTGGTTGACAAAATTGAGGTTTATGGAATAGAAGGATCAGGACACAATCACATTTTAAACAGTCTAAGAACTGAAAGTAACAAATCTGGTAAATGATTTATTTTTGGATTGGAGAATGGCGCATAATGTAAGCCTTCTCCATTTTGGTCGGACGCAAGGAAAAGACTCACAGGATGGAGGAGAGTGATCACAAATTGCTTGCAGCATGATGTTTTGATGCAACTTGGCATCAATAATGGAGGGGGATGAGGTGGAGCAATTTTCTTCTTTGACAGTCCCTCAGGATCAAGAATGGATTCCACTTCACTTCAATAGTTTCTGAAGCGGCAGATAAGTCCAATACAAGATCCACAGACTCTACCATATGTACTGGTTGAAAGATGGGAAAGATTATTTAGAGGTTTTGTTTGATGTCTCAACTTCTCCTCTGCATGTTCCCGATTACATCTTTCCAGGTGTTCTATTCATCTGAGCCTTCTCCATTTTGGTTTGTCACAAGCAAAGGATTCACAGGAGTCAGTGGAAATGGTTCACCTCTTCATGGATGCTTTGACGACATGTTTCCTGCTGCAACCAAATTTTGAGTTGGGCATTTGCTTTTGGAGTCTGCTGGTGGGCATGTATCATGAAAGACAGGTTCCACACAGTGGAAGTGCTTGCAAGTCATTAGGACTTCAGTGCTGAGCAAGTTGACTTGGGAGCCAATTAGATTAGATTCCCTACAGTGTGGAAACAGGCCCTTTGGCCCAACAAGTCTACACTGACCCTCTGAAGAGCAACCCACCCAGACCCATTCCCCTCTGACTAATGCACCTAACACTACGGGCAATTTAGCATGGCCAATTCACCTAACCTGCACATCTTTGTGACTGTGGGGGGAAACCGGAGCACCCGGAGGAAACCCACACAGACACAGGGAGAATGTGCAAACTCCACACAGACAGTTGCCTGAGGTGGGAATTGAACCCAGATCCCTAGTGCTGTGAGGCAGCAGTGCCACTGTGTCGCTTACTGCCATTCAATTCCATTCCTTACCATGCCATTTGGAGGATGTTGTGAAAGTATCGCTTTCAGAAACTGAATCGACACTTGAAGAAAATAAGCTTTGAGGGCCATTGGATGGAGTAGGAGAACTGACTGGATTGCTCCATGTTAAGCCATTACGGTCTTAGTGGGAGGAAAAGGGAGGTGGTGATCTGCTGATAATGTCACTGGACCATTAATGCCAGATTAATGTCCTGGGGGGGGAAACACTTGTTCAAATACCAACGTGGCAGCTGGTGGAATTTAAATATAATGACTAAATCTGGAATGCAAAATGAATCCCAATATGTATAATCATCAACCGTCCTAAAAACCTATCTGGTTCAGCAATGTCCTTCAGGGAAGGAAATCTACCGTTCTTACCCAGTCTGACCTAGAGATGACTCCAGACCCACAGCAATGTGGTTGTCTCTTAACTGCCCTCTGAAATCACCCAGGTAACCACTTAGTTCAAGGACGTTTATGGAATGGCAATAATTGTTGATCCAGTCAGCAATAGCCTTATCCCATGAAGAAAAAATAATTGATTCCTCCTCTGTGGTAAATGAGTCTATGATTTACAGCAGGAGTGAGATTCTCTCCTCCATTCAGGTCAGGCTTAAGGTGACATTCTGAATGCAAGCTCAAGCTGGGATTACATTATAACCACAATTTCAAAGATAGGATTTATATGCATTTCAAGAGGCAAGGAATGATTATGGATAATCAGCATGGGTTTTGTGAAGAAAATCATGTCTCCAAAACTTGATCAAGGTTTTTTGAGGAAGTAAGCAAAATGATTGAGGAGGGCAGAGCAGTAGATATTGTTTACTTGGAAATTAGTCCAGTCTTTGACAAGGTTTCGCATGATAGAGTGATTAGTAAAGTTAGATCACATGGGATTCATGGTGAGCTTGCCATTGGATACAAATTAGCTTAATAGCAGGAGCTGGAGAGTGATGATGGAGGTTTGTTTTTCGGACTGGAGGCCAGTTACCAGCGGTGTTCCACAGGGATCAGTGCTCAGTCCACTTTGTCATTTATGTAAATGATTTAGATAAGAATATAAGAAAGCATAGTTTGTAAATTTGTGGATGACACCAAAATTGCTGGTACATTGGATAGTGAAGAAGGTTATCTAAGATTACAAAGAGATCTCGACAAATGGGATCAGCAGGCTAAAGAATGGCAGATGAAGTTTAATTTGGATAAATGCAAGCTTTTGCATTTTTGTAAAGCAAACAATAGCAGGACTTAAACAGTTCAAAGTAGGGCCTTGGATAGTGTTGTCAAACAGAGACACTAAGGAGTTCAGATACATAATTCTTAGAAGTTTGCGTCAAATATAAATAGGGTGGTGAAGATGGCATTTAGCATGATTGCTTTCATTGCTCAGACCTTTGAGTATTGGAGTTGGGATATTATGTTGAGGTTGTGCAGGCATTATTGAGGCCACTTATGGAGTACTGTGTTACAGGAAGGATATTATTAAGCTGCAAAGGGTTCAGAGATGGTGCTGAGAATGAAGAGCTTTGGTCATAAGCACAGGCTGAGACTTTTCTCACTGGAGCTCAGCAGGTTCGGGGTATCCTGAAGGAGGTTTATAAGATAATGAGGGGTATAGATAAGGGTGGGGGATATCAAGACCAGGGCCATTTTTGTACACAGAGAGCGATTCATATGTGGAATGAACTTTCAGAGAAAGTGACAGATGCAGGTCCAGTTACAATGTTTAAAGACATGTAGATAAGTACCTGAATAAGAAATGTTTGGAGGATATGAGCCAAGTGCAGGTGGGTGTAATTAGATTAGTTTGGGCATGGACTGGTTGGACCGATGTATGACTCCATGACAACGTCTCTAAGACAATGGCTCACAATATTGAAGTGAAATAAAGCTCCTTCACAGAATCCTCTACAAGTTCAGAGGAAACAAAGTGTAAAGGACTTTTATTTTGCTGGTCCTCTTTGAAAATTATTTATTCTCTGTATGCTGTCAACATGTCAGGATCATTAAAAATTAAAAACCAAATCAGGCCTTAGAAAGCCAACAACCTATACCCAAAACATCTGGCAAAAAGTATTTTAAATTCTGTTATCACCTGCTTTAATTTGACCAGCACAGCTTGCAGTTTGTTATAGAGTCACAACGATGTATAACGCGGAAAAGAACCCTTCGGATATAACTCGTCCCATGCTTACCAGATATCCCAAAGCAATCTCGTCCCATTTGGCAGCATTTGGCTCATATCGTTCTAACCCTTCCTAATCATACACCCATCCTGATGCCTTTAAAATGTTGTAATTGTACCAGCCTCCAACACCCCAACTCTGACAGTTAATTCCATACATGCACCACTCTCTGCAAGATTGCCCCCTAAATCCCCCTTAAATATTTCCCTCTCATCTTAAACTTATGCTCTGTAGATTTGGACTCACCTACCTCGAGGAAAAGACCTTGACTATTTATCTTATCCATGCCCCTCATGATTTTATAAGCATCTATAAGGTCACCCCATAACCTCTCGTGCTCAAAGGAAAATAGCCCAAGCTAGTAGCTCAAACCCTCTAACCCTGGCAACATTCTTGTAAATTTTTTTTGGAACCTTTGCAAATTTATCAATACCTTAGCTGGGAGACCAGAACTGAATGCAGTATCCCAAACGTTGCCTAACTAATGCCCTGTACAGGCGCAACATGAACTTCCAACTCCTTTGCCAATAAAGGCAAGCACACCAAGTGCCTTCTTCACTACCATGTCTTCCTGTGACTCCAGTTGTGTATGATAAATGATTAATGCATTTTAAAAATTTGCTGGGAATGTTTAATCATTGAGCAACTCTTACCATAACAATAGTTTCATGCAACTTTCACTGAATACATGCTAGAAGCCAGGACGATAACCCATTGCTTTCACGGCATTGAACATTATTGGTGAACATCATTTGTCCAAAATTGCATTGTCCATAATTTTATGGAGTTAAAAGTACCTTAAAAATCCTTTTTTTTACCCCAAAATAATATATATCATTATTATGAATTGCAGAGGCTGTTTGATTACATTCACCATGCTTGGACATATTTCTTATCCAAAATAAGTACAATGCATAATATACTCCAAACTGTGAAAGTGACGTTAACACAAATGATCATTACTCGGACACAAAATCCAATTTTAAATGTGGTTGATTTAGGTTTTGGCCTTAAGTTTAAGAAAATGCCTTAACGTTTAATGGTGATTTATATAAATGCTCACTACACTATAATGAGTACCTTCAGTGCTGCCTATGGATGGGTATATGCTTGTTGCCTCAAACTGAAACATAAATGTGAATGTCTGGTTGCTGGAATAGTTTGCAAAGCCAAGTCCAGCGATGTAAACAGTGAGAGGAGATGATGTATTACTGGCAACTCCAATCATACAGGTTATTTTGGTATCTGAAAACAAAATAACAAAGAATGTAAATGATCAAATCCAAACATGAAGAAAAAGCATTTTCCCTCCAAATAGCATCCTCATGATGTGTAATGTAAAGAGATTCACACCTTTCTATTTGCATGATGAGATATATATCTATGTAACTTCTTCAACCCCTCTCGGATCTCGGATCGCTGCTCCAATTCTACCTCCTTGTGCATCCCTAATATTCTTTGCTTCACCTTTGATGGCAGTGTCTTTAATATCTGGGATCCTAAACTCTGGAATTCCTTCTCTCCTCCTTTCACGGTTTTTAAGATGCTTCTTAAATATTTTGACCAAACCTTTGGCCACCTGTTTGAATTTGTATGTAACATAACTCAGTGTCATATTTCATCTGTTTACACACGTGAATAAATTTTCTACCTAAAGAAGCTATATAAATGTATGTTGGTGTTGTGTGTTGTTATATAATGTAGAAAAAACAAATCATTTGTCATCTATAATTAAAAATAATTGTCTCACTATATTATAGATAACGCAAAACATAGCATTGCGTTATGAGTCTCCCTGGCAGTCTGGGACATTCAGGAGAGGCCCTTATGTGTTGTTCTCAGTGAGTGTTGAGCTGTTTTCAGATCTGCATTCTCACTCAAGAGTGTCTGCTGTTCCAATGGATTCCCTCTTACCATTATTTCCAAACTTATTTTCAAAGATAGAGAAAGCAAATGCAGGATTTAATCCAGGTTTTTCAAAATTTTAAATTATGTGAAAGTCAATTAGGGAATTCCTTCTTGGTGGTGAGTTCATAGCAATGGCTTGTCAATTCCTAAACATCATTAAGAAATGAGAAGAGGAGTTAGGCACAGGGTCCTTGGGAACATGGGGATATTTTACCACAGTGTGATTGAGGCAGAAACCATTGCCTCTTGTAGTGAAAGGACGATAAATATATGAAACAAATAATCAGGATGGTGTGGGCAGACAGCAGAGAATATTAGAATTAATTTTGGATTTTTTGCAGCAAACTGTAACTTGGAAAGATGGCGTGAGTGACTTCCTGCTGTACTGCAAAATGTAGTGATTTCAAATGATTACAGCATTTCCCTCTATATGTAGTCACTTTGCTGGAGTTTATACTGCTTCACTGTTTCCCCAAGTGAGGGAGAGCACTTGGCACACAGATATTCTCAGTGTCAAATAATCTCATAGAGATTCCATCATTTGCATTAGAGGTCAGGTGATCCCAGAGCTATGTCTATCAATTACTCTTGCCTCGGAAAATACTGAGGATGCTGGAAATCTGAAATAAAAACAGAAAATGCTGGAGAAAAATCAGCAGGTCTGGCAGCATCTATGGAGAGAGAAACAGTGTTAAACATTTTGAGTCTGGTCTGACTTCTTCAGAACTGGGGTAAGTCAACACAATTACTCCCTCTCATTGCATTATTCAGCATTGACTGAACTTCATTTGCTTTGAACGTTTTCTCACCAGTTAATCCTGTGATTGGACAATGGGTACCTCCAATCGAAACCCAAGTGGTATCGGTCATCGAACTGTTGGCGAATCTGAAGCCTGTTATGGTCAGAACAGTCCCACTGGACCTGGATCCTGATAAAACAAAATGACAGTTTAAATGAGAATTCAGCAACTGTTCTCTGCTATGGTCTCCATTAGGCATGGATCCAGGAAGAGATTTGCCAGAGAACAGAGTAAACCGACTACCTGATGGCCTCACAAACTGAAAAGTGAGATGATTGGGAGAGAGTCCCCTTGAAGCAATGGTCTGGACATTCACTCAGGCCAGTCAACCTCATTCAGCACCTTGTAATCTGTTTCACCCCTGTACAGCAACAGAGGTCACTGGGTAGAGTATATCCTCAGCAACTTTTAACATTATAGATCATTTCGAGAGTGAGAACATATAGTAAACAGAATGAAAAAAAAGCAAATAGATTGTTAACTTTAATTTTGAGAAGACTGAATACAACAGGCATAAGTTATGCTCTAATTGTATGAGGGTATCCTTGTACACCAGTCACTAAAAGTAAGGATGCTGGCACAGCAGGAAGTGAAGAGGACAAATACATTTTGGCCTTCATAGCAAGAGGATTCATGTACAGGAATAAGTATATCTTCTGTAATTGTACAGAGCTTAATGTGAACATATCTGGTATATTGTTTGCAGGTTCAGTCTGAGGAAAGATGTTCTGGCTATGAGGGAAGTACAAGTAAGATTTACCAGACTGATTCTTTGGAAGGCAGGCCTGACTTATGAAAAGAGACTGAATTGGTTAGCAATGTATTCATTGCAATTTAGAAAAATGAGGGGCGATGTTATGGAAACCTACACGTTTTTAACAGGACTAGACGGTAAATACAGGAAAGATGTTCCTGATGACCAGGGGTCACAGTCGAAGGATATGGGTAGACCATTTAGGACTGAGATGAGGAGAAATTTATTCAACCAGAGAATGGTGAGTCTGTGGAATTGTCTGCCACAGAAAACGGTTGAGGCCAAAACATTGAGTTTTCACAAAGAAAATTAGATATGGTTCTTAGGGCTAAAGGGGTCAAAGGACATAGGGAGAAAGCAGGGTACTGAGTTGGAGGATCACCATGATGACACTGAAGGGTGAAGCAGGTTCAATGGGCTGAATGGCCTACTCCTGCATCTATTTTCTATAGTTCTATGTCTGGTCAGAGCTACCTACAACGACAATGCTCAGTTTTGGGCATTGCATCTCAAAAAGATCTTAATGAAATTGGAGTGGGTACAGTAAAGGTTCGCCAGAATGGCAGAGTGGTAATTATCAGTCTCATTGTTTCAAATGCTGTTTTACAAGTCTGTTGTGAATGATTTGAAGCACTTTCATTCATTAGTTTGAAATGGATGACATGGTTTAGAAGCCTACCTGAATTTCTCACATTTACCTGTTGTTGGGGTAATGTGTGTAATGACAGGGGTTTTCTCAGCATTCCATTTATATCCACAATTCCCGGAACAGTTACTGGGAATACCGTTGATGTAAACCTCTACCTGTGAGGAAGAAAACGGCTCATGTTGTACAGATTGACTCAGTTTTCATGGAGTATTCTCCTTACGGATTTAGGTTATGCTTCCAGTGTGAAGCTGCAACTGTTGCACTCTATTTAAAAAAAATATTGTACAAGCGATGGAAGTTACCCAGCTGTGGTCGAGTAATCTTAAATGTGATTGAGCAACTGGACCTGATACAAAAACAGATGGAACTGTCCTCTTGCTCGGACAAATATAGTTGTCCAATCGCATCATTAGTTCCTGGTCTGCAACCTTGGTGCACAGAAGTCAAAGTTTCAGCCAACCAGACTTGTGTAAATCCACCTGCTCCCCCAACCACCCAACATCCACCTCTTGGCCCACCCTGAATCATCCCATCAAACCGGGCAGGGAGGGCAAAAATTTCATTTGACTCCAATTTGAGGACTAAAGTATTCCCCTTCTACTGAATAACTGACCTTTTGCAGTGTTAAATAACCCATATTACTTGTATAATTAAATGGCCTTGTCATCCCTCAGCAATTTAAACAAATCAGACTGCTTGTGCTCTGTGACTAAAATATTAAGTATTTGAGTGTGTGCAGATGTATACAGATGTGTGCATGTGTGTGTAGGTGTATTCAGGTATGTGCAGATGTATCCAGATGTGTATAGTTGCATGCATGTTTATGCAGTGTGTCTATGTGCATATAGGTGTGTCTAAATGTGGCAAGGTGTATGTGGATTTGGCTAGGTGTATGCAGGTGTACGCAGATGCATAAAGGTATATCTATTTGTTTGCAGTGTGTCTAGGTGTGTGCAAACATATGGAGGTGTATCTAAGTTGGTCAAGGTGTATGCAGGAAAGTGCAGATATATACAAGGGTGTCTAGGTGCATGCAGATGTGTCTAAGTATGCAGGTGTGTATGTATGTTTCAAGGTGTATGCAGGGGTCTAAGTGCATTCTAAGCATGTCTCAGTGTCTAAAGATGTGTGCAGCTTTATAAAGGTGTGTCTAATTGTATGCAGGGGCATCTCAGTATATGCAGGAGTGTACATTTGTAAACAGGTGTGTTTAGGTGTGTGTAGCTGTAGCTGGATGTATGCATTTGTATGCAGTGCAGTTGTGTGTAAATGTACAATGGTGTGTCTGGGTGTGTGCAGATATATATAGGTGTGTCCAGGTATTCATCTAAATTTATAGAGGGGTATGTATATTCAGGTGTGTCTAGGAGTATCCAAGTGAATGTAGATATATATTGATGTATCAAGAGGTGTGTGTATATACATGTCTGCAGACGTGGTTCCAAGTGCGTGTGGATGTTGTTAAGTATGTAAGATGTGTGCAACCAATTCTAGGTATATATAGGTGCATGTGTTGTTGTGTTGAAGTGTGCAGAGGAATGTACAGATTTGTAGAGGCATGCACAGGTCTGTGCAAATCTGTACAGTGTTGGTAGGTATGTACAGGTGAGTGTAGATGTAATCTTAGTTTTCAAAATGCTAAATGAGAAGAGTCCAAAACCTAATATTGGAACTGGCTCATTTATGGGAGATGTCAAGAAACACATTCTCACATAAAGAGTAATGGAAATCTAATCTCTTGCCCAAAGATTCTGTGGATGCCTGGGGCTCAGCCAGAGCTTTCAAGAATGAGGTTGAGAGATTTTTGTAGAAGGGTAATCGAGCTAAGGTGGGTAAACTGAACTGAAGAGCAGACAGCCACGTTGCAGCAATCCTGAGGAGCTGAGTGCCTCCTCCTTCTTCCATGTCTGTAACTTACAGACACGTTTAAGGCAAAACTGCATGTGCGTACCTGAGGCAGTGTGTGTGGTGTCCGAAACAGATCGCCGATCAGATGTTCACTAAACAGCCCTCCTTGCTGCTTATTGTAAACATTTACTGTTGCATTGACTCCAATGACATTCATATCTTTAATCTGTTCAACATGGAATCAAAACACATTTTAATTTGTGATATTTTGTAGCATCAAATTCATATTTACCCCATGCTCAATTTTACTCCCTACATCCCACAAACAATTATTATTTACATCTATTGTTTTATTAAGACAATCTCAGGATGAGGTCACCACTGGATAGGCCAGCAAATAACATACATACATAATTGAAATACAATGGTGGTGAATTACCTTCTGGAACGACTACAATCTTTATGGTGTAGGGACAATGTTGTTAGGAAGGGAGTTACATAACTTTGACCCAGTGACACTGAAGGAATGGTGATTATAATTCAAAAACATAATTGAGTGTACCTTCGAGGGAAAGTTACACATAATGGCGTTCCCTTGCAACTTGAAGAACTTCCCTTTATCTTCTAGGTCATGGGTTTGGAAGATGGGGCTCAAGCAATTCTTTTAAATCACTAACAGATGTAAGATTGAAGTCAGACAGAATGAAGTAGAGTAGCAAAATGCTCGGCAGAAGGGGTGGAATACTTTATTCTAGATTTTGCTTCTTCTGTCGAGCCAACAAGTTGAATAGCTAAGTTGAAATGTGTTGGGGTTTAAATCTAGGGGACTGTTTCATTATGCCATGAGTCTGGGTCTCACCTTTAACGTGGGCTGATTGCCCGGCTTGCTGAGCCATTTCACTGTCCACTCGGCGGCAGAACAGTTGCCTGATTTCGTTACAGAAACTGTCCCAATCTCAGAGATTGTTTGTAAGGCATATTGCATTTCCGAGGCTGTAGCATTAACTGGCAAATCTTCAAAAATAAAGTGTTTTGAGAAATTACAGAAAAGGTCAAAATATTGATGTGCTTTGATGACAGTGTAATTGAGTTATACGGTCTAGAAGAAGGTCTGTTATTTCTAAGAGATTTTCTTTCTTGAAAGAGCCATTCAACTATTTCTACTCTCTTGATTCTCCTACTTGCATATTTTTTTCCCCTTTAAGTATTTATCCAATTGAATTTGTTCCCACAATACCTTCTGGTATTTATTCATTTATATATTCCAATTAATAACGCACTGCACAGAAACTCTCTCCATCTCACCTTCTAATTCTTTTGCCAAAAATCTGTCCCCTCTGTTTACACATCCTTGTGCCATTGTAAATAATTTTCTCTGCCTTATTCTCTCAAAATGCTTTATAATTTCAGACATTCACATAAATCTCCCTCTTGCTGGGCTTGAGGGAGAAGAATCTTGTAATGAAAGAATGTTCGTTTTTGGTATAGCATTTTTCTACTTCGGGAATGTGCCCGCTTGAGTTCTCTCTTATGATTTCCCCAGATTCCAGAGTTCTAGCTGGAGGGTGTTGCTCCAGTTGGAGGTCCTGAAACTGTCAGGGTAGTGCTGTTCCCATTGAAGGTAGGGCAATCTCAGGAAAAGTGGTGGGAAGTATTTGGCAGGAATAAAGGCTCAGTCACCATTTGGCAAAATAGTGGAAACTGGTATTTTGAGTGATATGCAGAGGAACTGCCTTTCAGACCTCTGCACAGAAACTAACTGCAATCTGTTTGGATTATGTGCACAAATCCTTGGAGTGGGATTGAACTCATAACATTCTTGGAGGAGAGAGTGCTACCCGCTAGGCCATGGCTGATGTAGATATGTGGAGGACAGGTCAGCGAGAAGAAAACTCAGATATGAAGGTTTCATTGAATTGAGCTGCAGAAAGCCAACAGAAATGTTTGCTGCTCTGAAACAAGAGCTTGTTCACATTATCTGGATCCACTGACACTTTATTAAACGGAAATCTAAGCACAAGAATTAAAGACTTTCTACACAGCTCCTGAACACAAATATAGCAGACTACTTATTTATAGGTTACATTCCCCCACTGCAACCAACAAATTGACCACAGAAGTCACTGTGCCCTGATTTTCCAAAGATTAATTGTCACGACTGGAAAAATCTAGAACATTCCTGCATTTTGAGAATCCTCACAGAGCACAACCTTCTAGGGTTTCTTTGAATGAAACCGTTTTCGAGCAAGCTAAGGAGGTCTCCAAAAAAAATTCCCTCAGTATTCATTACTTACCTTTCAAGGTTTTCCCAAAGTACTCAATATCCAAGGTACCAGAGATTGGAGGAGATGCTGCTTGTGTTCTCCGAACTCTTAGAACGGCCCCCTCAGGCCAAGTGCTCCCTCTGTAAACCATCCCATCCTTTGTACCATTAGGCAAAGCCTAAAAGAACATCCATCAGAAACATTATCCTTCCAAACAGGATATTGTAGTGCCATTTCCAGTTGACTTTTCTCAATTTCCCACTGTAAACTCAATGGAATATCAACAAGAACATCTCACAGAAAGTAAAGCGCATTATAACAGCATCAATAAAATCCCTTGCTTCTACAAACAGAAAATTCAATGCTACCAGATAGAAAATTAATTAATGGACATGTAGCATGCGGTGATTTAAGAGGGAGCGTTGGTATATCTATCCCTACTAGAAATGTCTCTGGAGTACTGTAGCCAGTTTTTGCCTCCATACAGGATGGATAAAGAATGATTGTAGAGAGTTTTGTGGAGATCTCAAGGTGAATTTCTGAGTTTATGAGATTGAGAGGATCGGGTAATGGGGAAAGGTTATCTATTCTGGAACATTGCTCTTTGGAAAGGAGAAGAGTAAGAGACAGGTGTGAGAAGTGAGAGGAATCTGGATTGAAAGATTTTGAGTTAACAAGCATGGGGAATTTGGATCGAGCCAAAGACTAAATATGAGAACCAAGAGCTCATCATTGTTGGTTTCATCGGAAATAGGAAATGTACAACTTACATTTAATGAGAAAGAGATATACTCAAGGAACAGATTACTAACAGGAGAATAGAAATACATGGTAGGTATCAAACAGAATGGAAAAGATTGGAGTGAAAAAATTATGGACATATTAAGAACTACAGGAACTGTTACACAGTTTGGCATTGTAGACTAGATGTTGCTCAAAGCATAGGATTCGCAGAGAGCTTCTTCAAGGAAGGCATCCTTGTAAGAGGATTCACAGGATTCTCCTGTTCCCCGGATGCTGCCTGACCTGCTGCGCTTTTCCAGCAACACATTTTCAGCATTGCTCAAAGCATAGCCATACATAGATAGGAGGGACAATATCTACAATAGCAAAGTGAAGGTGATGTCATTCCAAAGGTTCACAGTGCTGCTGTCTTAATAGCGACAGAAAGAGATGACAGGTGGTGGTTTAACCTGACGGTCGCTACATCTCAAGTAAGGAATGAGATTGAAAGGGAAGGACTCTCATGGTAACCTCAGCCAGTGCAGGAATCAAACCCACATTGCTGGCAATACTGTGTATCACAAACCAATAACAGATCTAACTCAGCTAATCTTCTTCTGAAAGAGCATAGATTGATAAAATATTCTCTTAATCAACACAATTTGATTCCTATTTCAAATGCTACCCAAAAACAACATTATACTGACCTGAGCAAAGGCAATCTCTAGCAATGGAATGTTGCAGCTACAGTCGATGGTAACCATAGTTACTTCATACTGACTGTGCACACCATCTTTTTTAGTTCCTCTTTCAGTAACTATGAACTCCTCAATAAGAATTCCTTTGTCAAACAATGGAGGGTAAGCTACTATTGGTATATCTGTAAATGAAAGAAGTCATTCACTAACTTAAATCAAAAATTACAAAAAATTAAATTTTACACGATCTCCAAAAAGTCCTCTGAAATATACTTCAAATAAGAAGTGCTTGAAATACAATATCACAATGAAAATGGCTAAGAAAATTCTTGCGTTCTGAGGAAGGGTCACTGGACCGATTTCTCGCTACAGATGCTGCCAAACCTGCTGAGTTTTTCCATCAATTTCTGTTTTTATTTTCTTTTAAGAAAACTCTTGAAGTGCCTAACAAGAGGATAATCAATAAGGGAATTAAGGGATAATGCAAAAACGCAAGAAAATGGAATTGAGGATTATCAAATCAGCTACGATCCCATTGAATGGTAGGGCAGACGTGATGGGTTGATGAACCTATTTTGTTCCTTTGATATACAGTACTATGATCTTTTAAGAATCCTGCGCCAGCTCCTTATACCATAGACTCATATGGCAGGTGGTGACAGAGTGGCAATGTCACTGGATTAGTATTCCAGAACCCTAGGCTTTCGGTTTTGGAGTGCATGGGTTTGAATCTGGAATAAAAGCTCACCATTCTTGATAGTTGTAAAAATACGTCTGGCTCAATAATGTCCTTTAGGGAAGGAAATCTACTGTCCTTAGCTGGTATGGCTTATATGTGGCTCCAAATGCACAGCTATATTGTTGACTCTTAAATGCTGGCTGGGCAAATTGGGTTGGATGGAAAATACTGGCTTAATCAGTGATGCTACATTCTATGAATGAAAATAAACCCACCAGGTATTTTAAAAACCCCCATAACTCATGCCTCTGTAATTGTGGGAATAAAATAAGAAAAGTCCATTTGACTCCTCATGACTGTTCAGTCATTTTGATAAGACGTGGCTGATCAGTTCCTCAATTTTGTTTAGCTGGTTCTAATCCATTTCCCTTGACAATTAAGTGAGAAAAATGCATAATTTCTCCACTTTATGTGATGGTCAAAGGGAACATCATGTATAAAAGAATAAAATTCAGAGTTCATGCTACTCCTGAACAGCTGTTCACAACAAAGAGGTCTCTGTGGATTTAATCCTCTTTTTTCTTACACTGTGATTGTTTCGATTCCTTACAGTTTGCTGTTGGTTTAGGTACTGCTATGCTCCACAAAACTGATTTGAATCTACATGAATTATGTACCACATCATCATTTTACCACTACCACAGCAACCAAACTTTGATCAGTACCTCGCTCAGATTTGAAATTCAAAATAACAATACCATTTTGATTCTGCACTGTAGGCTTCTGTCCAATATACACAGTGTCCACATAGAAATCCTGGTCTTGTTCTGTCTGGAGATAAATTCCCTTCACTAAGAAGTTTCTTCCTCTGGGAAATCTGGATATCATAAGTTCATGCAAATTGATGCACGTGTAGGTCCATCTGCAGTCAAGAGATGCTTATTTAAGTTTCTATATAGACCTGCACATCAAGCCTTAACAATATCCTTAATTTAATCCCTAACTAAATTAGAAAGCCAAAATCACAAAGTTTTACACAAATGTATATATTAGGAGTAAAATGAGGCCATTCGGCCCTTAAAGCCTGCTTGATCATTCAATACAATCATAGTTGATCTGTTTTGCTCTGAATTCCACCCATCCTTGATAACATTTGATTTCCTTCCCTAACAAGAATCTACTCCACTTCACTTTAAAAATATTCAATGATCCAGCTTCCACTATCTTGTGAGGTAGGGATTCCAAAGCTGTAAAATAATCAGAGAAACAAAATTGCCCTCATCTCTGTCCTACAAGTGTGATCCCTCATTCTGAAACCGGTTTCTCTAGTTCTGGGCTCATCAACAAAAGGAAAAGTACTTTTCCACATTCACTTTGTCAAGACCATTTGGGATCTTGCACGCTTCAATGAAATCACCTCTTGGTCTTCTGAATGCAACTAAAAACAAACTCAGTCTGTCCAATTTTTCCTTATTAGACAACCTGCTCATTCTGGGTATCAATCCAGTCAACCTTCTCAAAACTGCCTATCCTTCTTTAAATAAGGAGACCTCAACTGCATGCAGCATTCAAGATGTGGTCTCACCAAAGCACCTCATAGCTGGAGCATAACCTTCTTAATTTTACTTTCAATTCCTCTTGTAACAAAGAATAGAATCCCATTAGCCTTTCTGATTTCATGCCGGTGAAAAGCTGAAAGCCTATTTTGAAGCAATGAGAAGGATGCTCCTGAAATAGAAACATGCAAACTTTCTATCAGGGTAAAATCAATGACTGCAGATGCTGGATTAGAAATGGTGCTGGAAAAGCACAGCATCCAAGGAGCAGTAAAATCGACAGCAGCAAAAGCCCTTCA
This sequence comes from Chiloscyllium plagiosum, assembly GCF_037043375.1. Classification (NCBI taxonomy): domain Eukaryota; kingdom Metazoa; phylum Chordata; class Chondrichthyes; order Orectolobiformes; family Hemiscylliidae; genus Chiloscyllium; species Chiloscyllium plagiosum. The sequence continues at coordinate 40,513,163 of NW_028270142.1, forward strand.
TCAGGAATACAGGCAGAGAGCCTGAAGGGTGGAGAGATAAGTGAGAGGAGGGTGGGGGTGGGGAGAAAGTAGCATAGAGTACAATAGGTGAATGGGGGAGGGGATGAAGGTGATAGGTCGGGGGCGGGGGGAGGGTGGAGTGGGTAGGTGGAAAAGAAGATAGGCAGGTAGGACAAGTCATGGGGACAGTGCTGAGCTGGAAATTTGGAACTGGAGTGAGGTGGGGGAAGGGGAAATGAGGAAACTGGTGAAGTCCACATTGATGCCCTGGGATTGAAGTGTTCTGAGGCGGAAGATGAGGCGTTCTTCCTCCAGGTGTGTGGTGGTGAGGCAGTGGCGGTGAAGGAGGCCCAGGACCTCCATGTCCTCGGCAGAGTGGGAGGGGACGTTGAAATGTTGGGCCACAGGGCGGTGTGGTTGATTGGTGTGGGTGTCCTGGAGATGTTCCCTAAAGCACTCTGCTAGGAGGCGCCCAGTCTCCCCAATGTAGAGGAGACCGCATTAGGAACAACGGATACAATAAATGATATTGGTGGATGTGCAGGTAAAACTTTGATGGATGTGGAGGGCTCTTTTAGGGCCTTAGATGGAGGTGAGGGAGGAGGTGTGGGCGCAGGTTTTGCAATTCCTGCGGTGGCAGGGGAAGATGCCAGGATAGGAGGGTGGGTCGTAGGGGGGCGTGGACCTGACCAGGTAGTCACGGAGAGAACGGTCTTTGCGGAAGGCGGAGAGGGGTGGGGAGGGAAATATATCCCTGGTGGTGGGGTCTGTTTGGAGGTGGCGGAAATGTCAGCGGATGATTTGATTTATGCGAAGGTTGGTACGGTGGAAGGTGAGCACTAGGGGCGTTCTGTCCTTGTTACGGTTGGAGGGGTGAGGTCTGAGGGCAGAGGCACAGGATGTGGACGAGATGCGTTGGAGGGCATCTTTAACCATGTGGAAAGGGAAATTGCGGTCTCTAAAGAAGGAAGCCATCTGGTGTGTTCTCTGGTAGAACTGGTCCTCCTGGAAACAGATACGGCGGAGGCGGAGGAATTGGGAATACGGGATGGCATTTTTGCAGGAGGTAGGGTGGGAAGAGGTGTAATCCACTTTCTATCGGTCAGCTGCATAGCATCAAATGGAATCTTGATATGGTTGTACGTTTTATATTTCAGCGATGAAATCAGCTTCCATATGTCTAACAGGTTCTACTTAGTAGTCTCTAAAATGTCTACTCCATTAAAGCTTCAGCTCTAGCTTCTAATTCTTTAGTTAGCTTGGTGGGCTTTACTATTACCAGGTTTAACCAATAAAATACACAGAATATCAATAGTAAAAAGATTTGCATAATCCAACATGGAACAATTGAATGCTGTAATTTGCACTGTGGCGCTACTAACACCCTTATATCCAATACTGCACTAAAGGTCTTGTGGTTCTAATTTAAACTTTATCATTAATAGAATTAAATACATTCCCAAACTTTCCAATACAGTTTATACAAAGCCAAGCAACAAACAACTGAATGTGCAAACAAACATGTGTCATGGGTTTCAAGTTCCAATTGCTGGTTGATTCTTCCTGCACCCTTTCCCACCCATGTCCTAAAAGGTAGTCCATCCACTGATAGTTCAAACAATAAATTTTCTCAGCTCATTAATGCAACAATTTCCTCTTTCTGGAGGAGCATAGGATTATTTAGGATTCTCTCATACAGTTTATCAGCAATGTAGTTATATACTTTTCACAACGTTAAAACATTTCAGAGTACTTACAGATAGTGAAGTATTTTTGTTGGATGTTGTAATGAAGGAAAAATAGCAGCAAATTTGTGCACAACAAACTCCTCTAAATAGCAAAGAAATAAGTAACCAAACAATCTCGTATAATGATTTAGGAATAAATATTGCTCAGGACACCAGGGAGAATTTTTCTGATTTACTTTGATTGGTGATATGAGATGTTTTAGTGTCAAGCTAAGAGAGCAGACAGGGCTCAGTTTCACATCAGGTGAAGACAACATCTCTGACAGTGCTGCACTGCTCCCAGTACTGCACTGGAAGTTTCAGTCTGGCTATGGGTTCAAGTCTCTGGCATGGGTCTTGACCGTACAAACATATGATTAAGATCTCCTGAGAAGAAGATTGTTATTGTTAAAGTATAGACCAGAGTTGTGCATTGAGACCATGTGGATGTCCTGATACAGTTGCATAGTCATGGGGAAAATGTGGGGGAGTGGCACCACATGGTTCTTACAGAGACTCAGCTTAGATAAAACAAGAATAGACTCTTTTAGTGTTGTACCAATACAATGACTCTAAATTCAAATTAAATAATATTAATGCTTACTGATTATCTTGTGCAAAATTGTATTGGAACCGAAAGTTCTTTGCATTTGATTCACCATCAATGTTGTAAGTGAATGACAGACGAAGATTATTTCTCAAGTGGCCTTTATATGCAAAACAAAGCTGAACACATGGTTAAAGTGACATTAGGATACTTTATTTCTTATTAATAAATCCAACAGTAACAAATAACAACAAGTGTAAGTAACAGCTACATAGCAAGCCATCATAATATATATTCTGTAAACTAGTCCCTGCATTGACTAGAATAAATATACAGCAATTCATCACAAGAGTATAATTCAATCAAGCCTTAAATTAACTATTTTTAAAATCATGCAAAGGAAGTTAAATGTGCCATCATGTCACATGAGTTGACGTTTCCTCCTTAGGAACAACCTGAACTTAAAGTATGAAGCATTTTCAATGTTGCATTGATATGTTACTTTTTCTGATATGAGGTTATGCCTAAGAAACCTCTCAACTTTATTTGAAAACATACAAACTTAAAATGGCTGTAAGTTAGTGTAAACAATCAAAGCCAAGAAAAGCATTCTACCGACACCAGTGGTTGGTTTCTAAGAGTTAAGACCAATGTACTAATTTGCCAAACAAACAGTTGTAATTGTCACAAAGCTAGCCCCTATTTTCTTAAAAGCTGTTCCTTGGCGCAAGGAGACTCTGTCCGTGTTTTTTTTTTCAGATGGGTAATAAACCAGACCGGGCTCCGATCAGTCTGGTTTGGTACAGAGATGAAAATGAGTTTGAGAGGCCTTTTGTTTATTTGTAAACAGATGAAACTTCAGGCCAAAGTGGTCATGTTTTAGAAGTGACCTGTATAATGAAAGGGGAGTGGTCAGCTCTCTGGCTGAGCTGAGCTGAGCAGTTTCAATTCAGCCTTGAATTGGGAAGTTCAACAGGGAGCTGTGTGGAAACACTCTCTCTTTTCTGCCCTTCAACTTCAACCTGTGAGCATGTGTTCCATTTATAAAGGGTTTTAAAGGGTGTTTGCTTGTTGGGACTGTATTTGGAACAGCATAATTAAGTTTAGTTGGATAGGTTGAGTTCTGTATGGGTTCTTTATTCTGTTCTTTGTGTTTCATTGTGTAATTTTGTGAATTTTTTTTGTCTGTTTTAAAATCTAGTAGTCAACCTAGCTATCTTATTCCAGGTAATTGTCACTGTACACTTACTGATAACAATTGCAAAGTTAGGTCTAGTGCTTCCTGCTTAAAATTGTTTTGAGTGGTCTGGCCTAGTCCATAACATAATTTTTCAACCTTGCAAAACCAAGTTCTCCTTGCCACTTCACACTTTTCTCCCCTCCTGACTGAAGTCGTAAAAGCCGCCCTTTCTTATTTCATTTCCTTTCAATCCATGAAATCAGAGAGGAAATATTTGCAGGATACTGGACCAAAAGAACACCAAGAATGAGCATGGTCCAAGAAGCAATTGTTGGATAATGGGTCATTGAGGAGGTCTAAACCTATATGGCTCACTGCCAAAACCTGGCCATTCCTACAATTACTGAACTAATAAGGAAGTAATATTCTCTGGTGTTTAGAAGACTCATTGAAATGCATAATTCCTAGAGGGCTAGCCTGTCTTCCTCTGGCTGTGCATCAGAACATGGGGTTTTCATCTCATCAGGATAGGCAATTTAGGACTGTGATGAAGTATCTTCACTTCACAGGGTTGAGAATCCCTGTAATTCTACCTTCAGATGTGGATGCTCAGTAATTTTGCAAATGCAAAGACTGAGACTGATAGAGTTTTCTGTACTTGAGGAATGAAGGCAATGGTGATAGCTTGGAAAATAAAGTTGATTTAGAAATTCAGTCACAATTGCATTGAGTGGTGGAGCAGCCTTGAGGGGCTGAATTTCCTCCTTCTCCTAATTACTATGTTTTTATCCATAGGCCTGCCATGAGCCTTTAGAGAAGTGCCATTGAGCATCAATAGCTGAAATACACAGAACATAGATTGAACAACAAAAACCAGTAGAATGGGAACAGAAATAAAGCTGAAAATGTGTTGCTGGAAAAGCGCAGCCGGTCAGGCAGCATCCAAGGAGCAGGAGAATCGACGTTTCGGGCATGAGCCCTTCTTCAGGAATGATGAAAGTGTGTCCAGCAGGCTAAGATAAAAGGTAGAGAGGAGGCACTTGGGGGAGGGGCATTGGAAATGTGATAGGTGGAAGGAGGTCAAGGTGAGGGTGATAGGCCGGAGTGGGGGTGGGGGCGGAGAGGTCCGGAAGAAGATTGCAGGTTAGGAAGGCAGTGCTGAGTTCGAGGGATTTGACTGAGACAAGGTGGGGGGAGGGGAAATGAGGAAACTGGAGAAATCTGAGTTCATCCCTTGTGGTTGGAGGGTTCTGAGGCGGAAGATGAGGCGCTCTTCCTCCAACCGTTGTGTTGCTATGGTCTGGCGATGGAGGAGTCCAAGGACCTGCATGTCCTTGGTGGAGTGGGAGGGGGAGTTGAAGTGTTGAGCCATGGGGTGGTTGGGTTGGTCGGTCCGGGTGTCCCAGAGGTGTTCTTGAAACATTCCGTAAGTAGGCGGCCTGTCTCCCCAATATAGTGGAGCCCATATCGGGTGCAGCAGATGCAATAAATGATGTGTGTGGAGTTGCAGGTGAATTTGTGGCAGATATGGAAGTATCCCTTGGGGCCTTGGAGGGAAGTAAGGGGGGAGGTGTGGGCGCAACCACCCCGTGCCCGGACCAACCACCCCGTGGCTCAACACTTCAACTCCCCCTCTCACTCCACCAAGGACATGCAGGTCCTTGGACTCCTCCATCGCCAGACCATGGCAACACGACGGTTGGAGGAAGAGAGCCTCATCTTCCGCCTAGGAACCCTCCAACCACAAGGGATGAACTCAGATTTCTCCAGTTTCCTCATTTCCCCTCCCCCCACCTTGTCTCAGTCAAATCCCTCGAACTCAGCACCGCCTTCCTAACCTGCAATCTTCTTCCTGACCTCTCCGCCCCCACCCCCACTCCGGCCTATCACCCTCACCTTGACCTCTTTCCACCTATCACATTTCCAACGCCTCTCCCCCAAGTCCCTCCTCCCTACCTTTTATCTTAGCCTGCTGGACACACTTTCCTCATTCCTGAAGAAGGGCTCATGCCCGAAACGTTGATTCTCCTGCTCCTTGGATGCTGCCAGACCTGCTGCGCTTTTCCAGCAACACATTTTCAGCTCTGATCTCCAGCATCTGCAGTCCTCACTTTCTCCTGGGAACAGAAGTAAACACAAGTCATAAAAGCCTGCCATTCTCTCTCTTCACAGTAACAGTAAAATGAAACCATTTTAGGTGTAAATAGTATCAGGTGACAGCACTCTTCAATAAATATTTGTTTCATCTCTAAGAAGTTTCAAACTCACCTCTTTGTATATGCGTAATGAAAATGGTTGATGATAACTTGCAAAACCAAACAAGCATGTAGGACTTTTAACACAATAGCGTCCACAAAAAGCATTAGTTTTCATCGTCACCTGGTCTTTCTGAAAGATTTTCTACAAGGTTAAAAAATGAAACAGGAAATTACATTCTACTGCTGGCTTTGCACTAATAATATTATAATCAGAGTTCTAATCTCAATGAGAACACTTTGACAATTTGTATATGTTATACAGATGGCTAACATTTTATCTTTTTTTTATTTTGGGAATACAAAACTCCAGATCCAAATAATAACTTCCCATTTGCTGGGTTTAAGGTGATTAATCCATGAATATTCAAGTAGTGGTAATGTCCCTCTGATGTTGCAGTACTCCGTCAGTACGGACCCTTTGATAATGCAGTACTGCTTTAGTACCAGCCCTCTGACAGTGCAACACTCTGTCACTCCGACTCCGCAACAATGCAGCATTCCCTCAGCAAAGATAAAGCTGCCCATAGTCCCTAGACCATTGAGCTGCTGTCACGTTACAGAAAGATGACTGGTGGTGGTTTAGTTTGAGGGTCACTACATCTCATGCAAGAGGAGTGATTGAAAAGGAGAATTCAATATGGTAACCTCAGCCAGTGCAGGAATTGAACCCATGCTGTTCGTATTACTCTGCATTGCAACCAGCTGTCCAACCAACTGAGTTAACCAACTTCACTTATTGTAAATCCTTCGGTATTGATCCTCTGACAGTGCCAGTGCCATATTGAGGGACTAATGTATTGTTGAAATGTCAGTCCTGAGATCACACTGCATCATCAGTGGGTCAGTTCTTTCAGTACTGACTCTCAAAAAATGCTATAATTCCTCAGCACGACCCTCTGACACTGCACTGTACCTCAGTACTGATCATTTGAAGGTGCAGCATACCCATAGTACAGGTTGTTCAATAATGCAGCACTCCCTCAGTACTGACCCTCCAACAATGCAGTACTTTCTTGGTACTGATCTTCTGACAATGTAGCAGTCCCTTAATACTCACACTATGATTGTGCAGCACTCTTTGAGTACCAATCCTTCAACAGTGTAATGTTCTCTCAGTCCAGAAATTCTGATCATGCAGCACTCCCTCTGACAATGCAGCACTCCATCAGGACAGACCTTTTAATGGTGCAGCAGTCCATCAGATAGTATGGTGCTGCCTTCATGTTGACCCACTGACGTTACAGTGTGATGCGAGGACTGACAGTTCAACAATACATTAGTCCCTCAGTACAGCCACTGGCAGTGACAATGACTGACTGAATATTTGATCAAGTCTCTGTCATGGATTTTGAACATAAGATCTTTGGACTAAGAGCTGAGTGGTCAACACCAATCACTGCGGACACTTTTAAAATCACTTGTTGTTTGAGACATGTAATAAATTAATAATTTGATTTTATCTACTGAACGTACCTTGGATAAGTCATCTTCAAAATTGTTGAAATAATAGACTGCGTATCCCTCCCTGTAGTTAACTATGTGATCTGGACATTTTACATCCAACATTCCTTCTAAAGCAGCTTTGACCTGTGATGAAAGATTTTTATTAGCCGAGAAGATCCTTAGTTACCCTGACTGACTGGTGCTGTTCAAAGCAGCCAGAGCTTCTATCTGTCCTTTATTGCTTTCCCCATCAATGGTTCATCTAATTTTTTTGTTAGGCAATGCCACATCATACTATGCAGGTCTGATGTAATGGTTGGGTTTGGGAACGTTATTTTCCCCATTAGTCATTCATGGGATGTGGGTGTCACTGGCAAGGCCAGCATTGGTGGACCATTCCTAATTGAAGCTGAGTGGCTTGCTAGGCTATTTCAGAAGGCAGTTCTGAGTCAATCACATGGTTAAGATCTGGATTCTCATGTAGGTCACACCAGATAAAAATGGTAGGATCTTTTTCCTGAAGAACATTAGTGAAGTAGGATGGTTTTTACAACGAATTGTTAGTGATCATGGTCACTATTAGTGAGATTATAGCTTCATATTTCAGACTTACTAACTTAATTAACTGCTGTGGATGGTGGAATTTAAGTACATGCACCCAGAACATTACTAACCCAATGGCACCAAAACACTAAATCACTCTGAAGGAGGTGGTGGCAATGTTACTGGACAATAACCAAAAGGCTGAGACCAATGATCAAGAAGCACGAGTTCAAATTCCACCATGGCAGCTTGAATTAATCGAATAAATTCAGAATAAAAAGTTAGTATAAGTAACAATGGCCATGAAATATTAAATTACTATTGAATAATATCCTTTAGTGAAGACATCTGTTATCCTTACTCATCCTTGCCTACATGGGACTCCAGATCCACAACAATATGGTTACCCTTCATTATATTTAAGAGCATGTGGAGATGAGAAATCTGCTGGTCTTACTGTGAAGGAATGAAATGGTTGTTCATCAACTTAGTGAATCAGGAGCGCGTTGTGAAAGAATCAAATAAAATAAGAACTCTTCAGGGACTAATCTCTTTCTTTTCTAAATATTCCAACCTGAAGGTAAGAATAAATAAGATATTAAATAGGAATAGAATACCACTACAACAACCATTTCCCAAGGAACTTCTCATGAGAATTATAAAACAAAATATGCGACCAAGCTTTCTAAGGAGATAATTGCAGTAAGTAACAAAAGGCTGAGTCAAAGATTTTGATTTTACCATATCTGTTAAAGGAGGAAAGTGAGTTAGAGAGGGGAAGAGATTTAGGCAGAAAATCCTAGAGTTTCGGACCTAGAAAACTGAAGGCACACCAGTATGGTGATACATAATTGAGAACGTACAAGAAGCTGGAAATGGAGGAACACAGAAACCTCACTGGGGAATGCAATTCTAGGAAATTACAAAAGTGAGGACATAGAGGGAATAGGAATTTTAGAATGAGCCCATGTAGCTCCGTGAGCGCAGAAATGAACAGGATTTGTTGCATAGATAAGGAACATGATACAGAGTCTTAGATGACCTCAAGTTTACAGAGCCTAGAGTATGGGGGAACAGGCAGGAGTGCATTGAAATAATTGAGTCTCAAGATAATTAAAGCATGGATGAGGGTTTCAGCAACACAAGGGTGGAGACAGAGGGAAAGTCAGGCAGTGTTGCAAAAGTAGAAATCGACCATCCTAATGATGGCATTGCTCTGAGGTCAGAAGCTCATACCAAGATATAATGTGACAACAAGGTTGCAAAGAGACAAGCTTGATCTCAGACAGTTGCCAAGAAGAGGTATAGAATCAGTAATTATGGAGTAGAACTTGGAGTGGGAATGGAAAGCAATAACTTCAGTTTTTCTCAATATTTAACTGAAGGACATTTCTGTAAATCCAGTTTTAGGTGTGGGGTAGGCAATTTGATAATCTATCAACTGTGGCGAGGCAGAGAGAGGTACTGGTGATATGGAGCTTGGGGTCATCAGTGTACATGTGAAATCTAACACTGTCCTTCAATGGTGTCGCATGTAAATGAGGAATGACAGTAGAATCAGGCATTTACAATGATTAATTTCCTAATGAATGCAACTACTAGGCTGGATTTTATTGCAAAGAGTAATTGATTAAAGTCATTAACATTCATTGATGTTTACATTGTCCAGTGCTTTGTGACAAGGGAGATACAAAATAAATTATGAATTGCCTCTGTCAGACTCATGGAAATGGTAGCTCACCTTCCAACGCCCCAACAGTTCTTAAAGAAATTGCAGCATCGCACAATAATCACTCTTTAATCTCATTGTAGAAAGTTAAGTCATCTAATTAACCACACCAGAGTGTCAGCCACCATTACCCCGCATTCCAACTCATTAACTGTTAAAGTTAATAAGAGTTTGCAATGACGAGCTGTGGGGAGAATTGTGTGGTTATGGTCACTGTGACCAATCAAGTTTAGGAAACGGATGCAGAGTGGGACACACCTCAGTAACACTTGCTGTATGTGAAACAGGTCTTGAGCTGATCCCATCCAGCATCAGTGTAAATGTATCCATTCTGGGCTTCCCTTTAGTTTTTTCCACCACTTTAATGGTGACATGATATCCACTCAGGACCTCATATTGAAGTAAATCAAAATCTCCTGTAGAGGAAACAATTTGAAATAAATGTTAAAAATGTAACAAAGAGACATGTTTCAAAATTCCATTTGATTGTTCTTCTAATTTTATCGTGGATCCTCCATAATTGCCCATTCTCTAATATACTCTGTATACTCTATTGATCACACCTACTCGGAAATATACATCTGGTGGACAGGTTCCAAATGTCCATGGTCTGAGTAGGTTTGGAAGTGAATGTTCCAGAGCATTTGCTTGCCAGATCTCCTTTGGTATTCCACTTCTTCCAAGAGATTTAGTGAATGTTGAAGTGGGAGAGTCCTCACTTAAAGGGAAGAAGTATTCAGTCATGTCATACCAGACATAATGTTGCGTGGGGTAGACAGGGGAGAAGCAGCTGGTCTTAACATACTTGTCTGTTTTGTAAGTTGGTGGGATGAATTGTTATTCATATGAGGAACACAGCACCAGTGCATCAAACAGTAACACAGAACAGCCTTGGAAGGCAGAGGAAAAGGAAATGTGGGAGAAAGAATTCAAAAGCAGAACAGCAAAGACTAACAACCATCAGCTGCACATTTTCAGCACAATCAAGTTTGAACAAAGAATAAAGAACTAGTCTTTGAAGAGCAAATCCAAGCTAAATTCATCCATGTACTTTATCACACTGGTGAAGAAGCAATCAGGGTTCAGATGCATTTTACCTCGTGTGGATATGAAGGTCACTTTATAGATAATGTTTTTGTTGGTTGATTTTCTTGACACTTGAACCTTGTCTGGTTTAATTGTCCACAGATCATTTAAAGCTTGTTGAACTTTTGCAGCTTTGGCATCCATAGGAATAAGGACTAAGGCAAGTAGAGAGAACAGGTTACAGAATTAGTACCATTAAAAACCATGACAGGAAGCCCTGCTGTCCTTAACCATCACCCATATCAACAGTGTGAAAGTCCCCTACCACAGCAGCCTCACTAAATTAAAACCAGGGCAGACTTCATAGAGTCATACAGCATGGAAACAGGCCCTTGGGACCAATTTGTCTGCGCAAATCACATTTCTTAAACTAAGCTAGTCTCATTTGCCTGCGTTTGGCTCGTGTCTTTCTAAACCTTTTCTATCACGTACCTGTTTGAATGTCTTTAAATATTGCATTTGTTTAACTCTAGCACTTCCTCTGACAGCTCATTCTATATATGCACTTTCCTCTGTGTGAAAAAGTAGTCCCTAAGGTCCCTTTTAACCCTTTCCCCTCTCACCTTAAACTTAATGTCCTCCAGTTTTGAATTCCCCTGCCCTAGGCAAAAAATCCTTTACCATTATCTATGCCCCTCATCATTTTATAAACAATGATGTTTCTTCACATTAGGTGCAGACCCAGGAATGGCCACTGCTCTGAGTGGATCAATTGGGGATTGTAGAACTGTTGGCCTTCTGATTGGCAGCGGGTCTCCATCCTTAGGGTATGAGAGCCCTGGGGATGGGCTGTTAATTGTCTGATGGGTATAAAATTATGGTCAGGGCTCCCAGGAAGCCTTAGACACCTCTGACTTCCCAGATGGTATGCCTGTAGGCAAAAGGTATCAGGCAATTTTCAAGATGCAATCAGATAAGGTGATTTGCTTGTAGTAGCTGAGAGAGGAATGTTGACTAGCATACTGGAGAAACCTCCTATGGACTTCTTCAAATGAGACTTTTCTCATCTATGAAGGAGGAATATGGATGAATATTTGGAAGGAAAAATGTGGTAGGGAGATAGTGAGAGAGGGTAGGATATTTTCTCTATAATCTATTAATTAACTGTTTTCCCTGGATCTTTCTCCAGACTTTTTTTCTTCTTCATACATTCCTGGTTCCAGCTGCATTACATTCTCCCCGTGTCTGCGTGGGTTTCCTCCGGGTGCTCCGGTTTCCTCCCACCATCCAAAGATGTGCAGGTCAGGTGAATTGGCCATACTAAATTGCCCGTAGTGTTAGGTAAGGGGTAAATGTAGGGGTATGGGTGGGTTTCGCTTCGGCGGGTCGGTGTGGACTTGTTGGGCCGAAGGGCCTGTTTCCACACTGTAATCTAATCTAATCTAATCTAATCTAATCTATTGAACAAAGGGCAGCTTGGTGGCTCAGTGGTTAGCACTACTATCTCACAGTGCCAGGGATCTGGGTTCAATTCCAGCCTTTGGCGACTGTTTGTGTAGTCTCTGTGTACATTCTCCGTGAGTTTCCTCCCACAATCCAAAGATGTGCAGGTTAGGTGAATTAGCCATGTTAAATTCCCCATAGTGTTCAGGGATTAGATTCGATTTTTTAGATTACATTACAGTGTGGAAACAGGCCCTTCGGCCCAACAAGTTCACACCGACCTGCCGAAGCGCAACCCACCCATACCCTTACATTTACCCCTTAACTAACACTACGGGCAATTTAGCATGGCCAATTCACCTGACCTGCACATCTTTGGACTGTGGGAGGAAACTGGAGTACCCGGAGGAAACCCACGCAGACACGGGGAGAACGTGCAAACTCCACACAGTCAGTCGCCTGAGGCGGGAATTGAACCCGGGCCTCTGGCGCTGTGAGGCAACAGTGCTAACCATTGTGCCACCTTGCCGCCCACAAGATGTGTAGCTTGGATGCATTAGTCAGGGGTGAATGGGTCTGGGTGGGTTACTCTTTGGAGGGTTGGTGTGGACTTGCTGGACCAAACTGTAGGGGTTCTATTAAAGAAAACTAAGCTTTGCTCAAACATCCAAATGATTGTTAGCATAGAACACCAACCCCCTAATTCATAAACAAGCAGATTGAACATTGTCAATCACTTACAAGAACATTTTTTTTATACATGATTCAGATTCATGATACAGAGATTGAGATGGTTCACAAGCTTGCCCTTTAATTTCATGGAGCAAGAGTAGAAATTAATGAACCGATGAATATATTTCAGGTAATTTGCTCCTAATAATATATTAGCACCAGGCCTGCCCACTATCAATAATCGAGAATATTTAACAGTCATTGACAGATAGAATATCACAGTAAAATGGATGTGTGCTCTCATTCCCATTGGTTTGAAATCTCAACTTGATGGTAATGCTTATCAGTAAAGTGATTAAAGTCCAGTTAAACTAATTTAAATTAGAATGGTGACTTACAGTCAATGTTCAATATTAAATTTGATGAACAATTACTGGGTATTCCAATTAGATGAAATCAGCTTTTGAATTTGAATGATATTTTTCACAGTACATTGGCTGTGGCCAGCCAGCTTGGAATCAGTCCTCCGCTGACAAGATACTAATCTCCTGGTTATGTTTTTTTTTGTTTGCCCCCACCCCTCCCCCAACTACTACCAATACAGCAGTAGTGCCTTTGATTTTGAATTGCTCAAAGAGCTTAAATGAGGATGCTGCATTCAAATAACTCCATCACAAACAGCTGAATTCTTGAATGATCATAAAGACTTGGTAGAAACACAAAGTACCCCCAGTTTATAAAGAATCAACTGAACAAGTCCATGAGTTAAAAACGGCTGTATTGCAGGGAAATCAGCTTAAAAATAGACTTTATTAACAATTGGAATTGTAGTTCTGAATTTAATGCCTGCAGGGTGAACCAGTCCATTGGCTAGAAAACAGAGGTCACTGTCAAGGGCCAGAATGAGTTTTAATCCTAATGAGACACCTACCCACTTCCCATCACAGTTCCCAGCACTTCAGGACAAGGATCCTGGTTCCAGCCAAATAGGCCAGAAACTCCTCAGTATTGGAAGCTTTATGGGAAGGAGAAGCAATTATTGGAAATAGAGAATCCCAGAAGAAGATCCATATTGGAGTCCAGGAACACAAGTGGGCTGAACTTACCAGGGCCTGTAAGATGGGCCCCAGTCGAGTTAGGGTGGGAGAATGGACAGCTCACTCTGTAGGGGCAGCACTTGTCATTGGCAGAGTTCTCTGATGGACACTGCCTAAACTGTAGGATATTTCCCCTGGCCTGCGACCAAGGGATGCTGGGCAGTCTCATTACAGATATAGGTCCCCTTCACTGCTGAGCAGTGGCTGATGCGAATGGTACCTCAGTGAGCCTTGGTAGTCAATTAAGGGACCTCAATTGAGCTCTGGCGGGAAAGCTGTCCTCAAACCTACCCACCTGATCAGGGGTAACAGTCAGGAAACTAATGTGTTCTCCAACCAGTACATTGCCCTCTTTAATCCACCTGGCTCCCAGAAAAGAGTGGGGCATTCAATTCAATTCAGAGTATCACACAGCACTGAATGAAGCCATTCAGCCCATCGAGTACGTATTGGTTTTTTTGAAAGCCGTGAATCAGAATGTGCTGCATAAAAAGGCGAAGCAAACAGATTCAATAATACTCTTCAGGAGGAATATGGATGAATATTTGGAAGGAAAAATGTGGTAGGGAGATAGTGAGAGAGGGTAGGATATTTTCTCTATAATCTATTAATTAACTGTTTTCCCTGGATCTTTCTCCAGACTTTTTTTCTTCTTCATACAAAACTGCAATTAACTTTTGAAACCTACTATTGAATTTGATCCCATTGCCCTTTCGGCAGCACAGTCCAGATTGCAACATGCCATATGAATAATGTCTCCTCAGCTCCTTCTCTGCTTCTTTTGCCCATTACCTTAGATTTATTTGTCTCTACTATTGGCTGCATTGCTAGTGGGAACAATTTCTCCTTATTTACACTCCAAAAATCCCAGAATGTCAAATGAAAACTGTAAAGATGGAACTATTTCTATGATTTCACCATTAATATTTTGTCAATTGATCTGCTTTACTATTCCAAAGTCTAAAAAAGGGTATTAAAGACCTACCAAGAAAGGGAGAAGAGTCTCCAAATAATAAGGAATATTTCAGATTTTCGCACTCCTAATAGGTTCCTATGAATTTTATATTTCATTGAGCATTGCTGAAGAATATGGGGCCCAGCAAAAGGTTTAAATGTAAAAGTTAACATGTGGAAAAAGAGTGGAGCTGTAAAAGCATAGCAGATCAAGCAGCATCAGAGGAGGGGAGTCAACTTTGTGCTTTTCCAAGCTCCGCTCTTTATCGACTCTGATCTCCAGCATCTGCAATTCTCACTATCCCAAAGTTAGCACGTGTAAAGATCACTTGTATCTTTTTGGACTATGGACTTAAAAATGGGAAAATATGCCATTTTAAATCAAAGTACTTTGAAGAGATCTAGGAGTATAGGTGTATAGATAATTTAAAGTAGAGTCACAGGTGGACAGTGTAACAGTGTTGTCACTTTAAAAAGGATATTTTGTCCTTCGTTTTTTACAAGAGAGTTTATAAAGGCAAAGTTACCAAAATGTCTACTTTAACAATGGCAGGGCAGTGACCAATTCTCCTAATTCAGGTACTTTCTAGTTTGGTTTCATTGTGGCAAGCTGCTGGGTTAGATGTAGCAGAAGCTGCTGCAGTGCAAAAAGGTTCCATGCTTCAGCAGATGATTCCTGGCTGACTTTTATCTCTGAAATCATACCTGCCTGGAACAACCTGTGTTTGAATTTACCTTTTTGTCAAGGGGTGTATTTATGGAACGTTGCTGAGTTGAACAGTCACTTAGTAATAGTACTGTACCGGGTCAGTTAAGTTTTCCAATAGTTAAGTTACTTTAAATTCCATTTTCTTTTGTTCGTGTTTCAACTGTGGTGTTGAAATAAATTTGCTTAAAGCCAAGTGGTTTGACCAGCTGCATCATACCTGGAACACCTACTTCACATCTGCCTTTAAAAAAAGAAAAAAAATAAGGTCTGGGCTACCTTCTTCAAATATTTTGAGGGGGTCTGGCTTGTCCGTAACAATAGGGGTGGTGAATAAGTCTTTAAGCTTGCCTTCATTGGTCATAACATTGAGTATAGGAGATGGGATGTCATATTGTGGCTATACAGGATACTGGTGAGACCGCTTTTAGAATACTGCGTACAATTCTGGTCACATTTCTATAGGAAAGATGTTGTTAAATCTGAGAGGGTGCATAAAAGGTTTACAAGGATTTTGCCGGAACTGGAACATATGAATGATAGAGAGGCTGAATAGGCTGGGGCCATTTTTCCTGGAGGGCTGAGGACTGAGGGTGTGACTTAAGAAAGGTTTATAAAATCATGAGCATTAATATGGTGATTAGCCAAGGTCTTTTCCCCAATATGGAATGGTCCAAAACTAGAGGACATAGGTTCAAGGTGAGAGGGGAAAGATTTAAAAGGACCTAAAGGGTAAGAGGGTGCTTGTATGGAATAAACAGCCAGAGAAAGTGGTGAATGTAGGTACAATTGTAACATTTAAACGCTTCTGGATAGATATATGAATAGGAAGGAATTAGAGGAAAACGGGCCAAGTGCTGGTAAATGGGACTAAGTCGAATTGGAATGTTTGGTTGGCATGGATGAGTTGGATTGAAGAGTCTGTTTTGGGCTGTATGACTGTATGACTTTACCTGGAAGAACATGCGGCAGTTTGCAAAAAAACAAATTTTATGTTGAATCAACAAGGTTCCCTTGTTCAAGCATAATGCTATAAGACAAAGGAGTAGAAAGTAGGCAATCAGCCCATCAAGTCTACTCCACCATTCAATCATGACTGATAAATTTCTCAACTCCATTCTCCTGCTTTCTTTCTGTATCCCTTGATCCCCTTGATACTCAAGAACCTATCTATCTCAGTTCTAAACAGACTCAATGATCTGGCCTCCACAGCTTTCTGTGGCAAGGAACTCCATGAATTCACCACTCTCTGGCTGGAAAAGTTTCTCCTTATCTCTGTTCTAAAAGGTATTTTTTTTAGTCTAAAGCTATGCCCTTGAGTCCTAATATCTCCTACCAATGGAAACATCTTTCCAACATCCATTCTGTCCAGGCCATTCAGTATTCTGTATGTTTCAATTAGATCCACCCTCATCCTCTAAACTCCATTGAATATAAACCCAGAGTCCTCAAATGTTCCTCATATGTTATGCTTTTCATTACTGGGACCATTCTTGTGAACCTCTTCTGAACAAATGTAAAGCCACCTACAGAGACATTGAAGTAGCCACCTACAGAGACATTAAACCAGGGAATGAAAGGTTTAGAATTAGTGTGCCCACGGTCTTGTGCCCTAATGAAAAAAATTGAAAGAGAACTGAAGAAAAAAATCTCCTCAATGCCTGTAACCCAGACTGGTGCAAGAATTCTGCTTCACAACATTTTATTTGCTCATTCCCCAACTTTAATACTTGTGCTTTGTCTGATTCTTTGTGCAAATGATTCAATGTGTTTGGGTTCTTTTTAAAAAATGTGGTAGAGTTTGCACAGAGAGATAAGAATTAGCAGTTTGTGTTTCCTTTGTGCCATCAGCTTAAAAAAAATGGTGTTGAAATAATTGCTGTCTTCTTAAGTGCAGAAAACTGATGAGCATTTTCCTTTGTCCTGGGTGCATCAGTCATGTAATGTGGGGACTTGGGTAGTTTGATTAAATCACTTCACATTTGTGATGACTCTGGGACTAGTGGGCATAATTTCCAGTGCACTACACCAGTGAGCTGTGACACAAGGTATCCTGAATATGGGCTAGAACCCCCTAATTTCCTGCTGTGAAGCCATAAGGAGCTCAGAGTAGTTATTCTGATTCCACAGCCATGTCAATGAGCACTAACCTCATCAATTCCTACAGCCCTATACTCTCCCCATTCATTAATCAAAACACCCACCTGGGTCAAACCTTTAGGCTTTTTAGTAAAGGAAGCTGTCTGAGTTACTGAGCTAATTGTAGGTGGCTCCAGCCTAAAATGTTCATTTCTCCTGGGCCCTAAATATCACTGGTCTAAGGTCTTCACAGTTCAAGTGTAGCTTGGTGCCATGAAACCTTGTCCTCGAGGTATAACCCTCTAAATTTCCGTAAGCAGACTTTGAGTCGATTTTCTCTGAGCTAATGCTATGCTTGAGGCATCAATGTAATCTTCAAATTGTTACAGCTAAATACCAGTAGAGAAGCTGGCACCTCTGTTTTATAGTCTGTAGACAGGCTGATAGCATGCTCATGATAATCAGACTTAATGCTAAGGCCCATGTTCAAACACCTCAGATCTTTCCTGGACTGTGTAGCTCGAGTTATACCGTCCAGTCTTTTCACTTACAGAGACTGTTTTTGATAGGCCTCAACAAATTGCATTTATAAAGCACATTTAATGTAATGGTACGTCCCAAGGTGATTCACGGAATCGACAGTTGATCGAAATGTGACAAAATTTGAAAACAAATTACTAAAAATACTGGAAATCGGAAATTAAGAGAGAAAATACTGGAGCATGTCTGACAGGATCTGGAGAGATTAAAGTTTCATGTCCAAAGACTCAGAAGTCAATTCCACAGAAGAGCCTTTTGACTCAAAACATGAACTCTGTTTCTCTCTCCACAGATGCTGCGAGACCTGCTAAGTTTCTCCCACACTTCCTGTTTTTATTAAAATTTGACATCGTGTCACATTAGATAATATTAGAGTGATGACAAGAAGATGGATTAAGAAGGTAGATTCGAAGTAATGTTTTAAGGAATGGGAGCGAGAAAGAGACTTAGTGAGGGAATTACGGAGCTTAGGACCGGAGCTCCTGAAGACACAGCCACCAAATTGGAGCAATGGAAATTTGGGATATCCAAAGTACCAGGATTGGAGGAGTGCAGTGATTGTGGAGGATTTGGGGTTTGGAGGACATAATACAAGCCAACAGAGTAAGGTTAATTGGCCCATACTTCTAGTTATGTATCTGTTGGATTCATCACTACTGTACCTGTGTGCACTTGATTATAGATGAGACTGTACCAAATGTATGAACAGGTACTGGTTTTTTGACATGAGTTGCTGATGATGATTTCCTGAATTTCGTTGACTGCACTTCCCGTATTCCAGTTCTCCAAAGTCAAAATCTAAAATTATAAAATCAAACACTGGTTAAAGTTACCATGAAATGTCAGGCAAAGGAGATGGAGTACTTTTTCAGGGAATTACACCTCATTATGGCTAGAGGTGCTGGATGATCTGGGAATTAAAGTATTATATTCGGAGGGCGTAGACTAGACTTTTACTCCCTGTATCGGTGGATGTGAATCTAGTTGATGCCTGGGAATAATGGCATAATTTTGGAACAACGTATCTCATGCCTCAGGGAAGATGTGAAAATTTTAGGAATTGGAGGAACAAGAAACAGCAAGAAACCAGAAAAAAGAAATTACAATTTTATAATTCTTGCAATCCTCACTATAATTGAATTACACCATAATAATACGTTAGCTTATATTTTACTTTTTAACAATGAATTTAATGCACAAAAACAGGTTTAATATAATCTGGAGTTGTATGTTTTGGCAAATGCATTGAATTTTTAGAGAGAGGCTCCTGCCAGAGTGTTATTGTGAAGAGAATGCAAGGCCCCGTCTGTGCAGTCCCAGTGAGCAAAGTCTGCAACGTCATTTGAATACTGTATTCATTTTAACTGGAGCATTTGAGTTTAATGGGTGTCGAAGTGCACTTATTATCAAGGTTAGGTGGAGTGCTTTGTAATGGGGAGGATGTACAGCCCAACTGGGAGAAGATCATCTGAAGGTCAAGATTGTGAGAAAGATGTGTGAGAGTCTGGAGTTAGGACCTGAGCAGAATACAATGGGGGAATGGATGGTTCACCTTACTCACCCTCATAGGCTTCAAGGATCACACTTTATCAAACACTACCACGACCCACACAGCCCCACTCTGACCATCACCACACGATTTCCCCCATCCCCCAATCCCAACAGCCAATCCCATAACCTGCCAGGAAAGAAAGAAAGCAGCAAAGTTTCAACAGCAGGGAGAAAGTCAGAAGTCACACAACACCAGGTTATAGTCCAACAGGTTTTAATTTGGAATCACACAAGCTTTTGGATTGCAGCCCCTTTGTCAGGTGCAGTGAGAGAGGAGAGCACACAGGTACAGAGTTTAGAGGCAGAGAGATCAAAGGCAGAAAAATCAATTTATTATGAAACTTGTCTGAGTAGAGTGTCAGATAATACATCTCTGCAGGTGACTAAGAGTGTTAGATGGTGTGTAAAGTGTTTATAAAATTAATGTTAATGCTGTGCTGTCATGGCAATTAGGCAGAACGATAGGAATATACAAAAGGTGACATCTCAGGTCAGATACTGAATTGTAGGTGTGAGGCTTTGTTCAGAATCTGTCTCAGAGTTTTAACCTGGAATCAGACTGGTGTATAGGCTGGAATCAGGCTGGACACCAGAGAGAATTTATCAGATGTTACATTAACTGATTGTAACTACAAATTGTGTGTTGTTGAACAAAATAGAATGTATCTGCAAATAAACAAACATTTTCAATGAGTGAGAGAGGTGTGGGGTATAGAGTGTGTGAGAGAGTGTGTGTGTGAGAGAGAGAGAGATTGAGAGAGAGAGAGATTATGAGAAAGTACATGTGCATGCCTAATAAACATTTTATCTGTGTGCCTTACTCTCTCACTGCACCTGATGAAGTGGCTGTGCTCCGAAAGCTTGTGTGATTTCAAATAAACCTGTTGGACTATAACCTGGTGTCCTGTGACTTCTGCCCATGTCCACCAACACGTCCACATCAACAGCGAGGAAACCATGTCATTGGTGTCACTTGGATCACCTTCACTGAATATAGCACTCAGCAGGTTTTTAGTTCCATCTAGTCTCAATTACCTCCCGCTGCCCTAACAGATATTGAAGATTCAACATTGACCTGTTTCTCATGGAGAATGTGAGAGTGTGATTTAATGAGCTGGACTTCACTGACAGAGTCTGCTGTCTGTTGTTTCGTGTAGGAGATGTTCTCCCTGTACATACCAAGACTAAAGGTGGAGCTGGTGTCTTCCTGCAGCACCAATTCAATGTAATATCTATGGAGTGAAAGAAGATATTCAGTTTGTGATATATAATCAGCAAACACAGAGAACAAATAGATTAATAAAAATGTTCCAAATGTTTAGGTTTACACCACATTTCATAACATCTCATTGAGTCATACCAAAAGGCTTTAAACTATCGGCAAATATAACAAGGATCTTACAAACAGGAAGATATCCCTAGTTAGCAATAAGATAGATGGCCAACGTTTAATGATTGGGAGAAAGTGAGGTCTGCAGATGCTGGAGATCAGAGCTGAAAATGTGTTGCTGGAAAAGCGCAGCAGGTCAGGCAGCATCCAGGGAACAGGAGAATCGACGTTTCGGGCATAAGCCCTTCTTCAGGAATGAGGAAAGCCTGATGTCGATTCAGAGGGAATTATTGACTGGGATATCAGGGAGGCCTTCCTGGTGCTGCAGTGAAATGCTGCTGTGGGATCTTTAAAATCTACTTGAAATGAATGGCACATGCCAAAAATAGTTTGTGGGAATGCAACATCGGGTTCTCCTTTTGATCCTGATTTAGAGATCTGTCTCCAGCCTCCCTCTAAGATTGCACAATTGAAATTCATCATCATAGTTTCATCTCCATTAAACAGAATAAAGAGATGTCTGGGGACACAGTTTTGCTGCAACCACACGTGGGACAATGCCCTGAAACTGTATATGGGACTGAGAATCCAAACTAATCTTCTGGTGCAATATTGAAAGTGTGTTGCACTGTTGAAAGAATCTTTTCTGGTTTATACACTAAATGAAGGTTGTACACATATTGTGTGTGTGTATACACACATATATATTTAAATAGGCATGATTTGAAATGAAGCATTGAGATTTGAAGTATCTTAATCCTAAGACTCCAGCCCTGTGTTCTAAATTCTTCAGTTTTGGCTCAGGATCTACCCTACCTAGTTGCTCAATATTTTATATGTTCCTCTGATTCTCCTGAACTCAATAGAGTAGTGGTCCATTGTACTCAATCTCTACTTACATGACAGCTCTTTCATCTCAGGAATCAATCTGGTGTAACTCCTTTGCACCTCTTGAAAGGCAGAATATCCTTCAGTACTCCAGTTAAGGGCTCATCAAGGACAAGTACAATTGTCAATACTTCCTGATTCCAGTGCTCTCATACTCTAATAAGGTCAACATGTCATTTGCTTTCCTAATGGTTTTGTGAGTCTGTTCAATATCTTTTCTTTGTTTTGTCTACAATCTGTTTTGAGCCAACCTCCTTGACTGACTCAGTAGCAAAGTTAAATGAATGACTCCTTGGCTGTGAATTTCCTCAGTGTTGTTTTGGTTTTGTTGCTGTAACTTCGGTGGAATCCGCATTTATGCTTATTATGAAGGATTTGATTGACCATCAATCCACCAAAGGTGAAATGGTGAGATCTGTCCCATCAAAATTTGTCATTATCTTTCAATTATTTTATAAACAGTCACTTTTGGACAGTATAAGTTGAACATTGATGCAACTTATTTCTCCTTTCCTTAATTCACAGATGGAGTCATTTACCGTCCTTACTAACTAACCTTGAAAAGGTGGTGCTGAGCGACCATTTCAGAGAACAGTCCAGCAAGAACAGTCACAGTTTGAGAAAAGGTCACAAATACTATCTTAATATTGGAGACTCTTGTTGTGCTACATGTAGAAGCTGCAGTACACTGCAGCACTGTCTCTTCCATGAATGTGTAGTACAGAACAACCTTGATTATCCGAACATCAATTAATCGAATTTCAGATTATCCAAACAAGATCTCAAGGTCTCGTAAAAAGGCTATCAGTTATCCAAACAATCCGTTATCCAAACTCTCAGTTATATGAACAAAATACTCCCCGACCGTCTCATTCAGATAATTGAGGTCATTTCTGTATCTGTATATTTTACATTGATAAACAAATTGTACAGAAATTTTCCTGTTTTAAATAAACTACCACATTTCTGGGGGTCTGGAGTCACATAAGGATGGCTGACCTTTTTCCCGAAAGGGCATCAGCAAAGGAGTTGATTCGTTACAACAGCCCAGTCGTTTAATGGTGACTGTGATTGACAATGTAATTTCCACTTTAATTTTCATTTCCAGACAGAATTCCCCAATTGCTGTGGTGGGATTAGAATTCACGGATTACGCGTCCAACAATATAATCTCAATACTAATGCACCTTACTAAGAAGTGCTGCTTTAAAATATGCCTTCAGCATAATGAGTGTTGCCTCACAGCTCCAGAGACCCAGGTTTGATTCCCGCCTCGGGTGACTGTCTGTGTGGAGTTTGCACATTCTTCCCATCTCTGCGTGGGTTTCCTCCGGGTGCTTCAGTTTCCTCCCACAATCCAAAGATGTGCAGGTCAGGTGAATTGGCCATTCTAAATTGCCCATAGTCAGGGGTAAATATAGGGTAGGGGAGCGGGTCTGGGTGGGTTACTTTTCAGAGGGTCGGTGTGGACTTATTGGGCTGATGGGCCTGTTTCCATACTGTGTGGAATCTAATCTAATCTAATCATAATATCCACACTCATGCTGTTTTCTTATTAATTCATGAGTAAGACCTTACTAACAGCCATAGGATTTATTAAATCAAGCTTGTGTTCACAGTTTCCTATTGAACAGCGTCACTTTCACCATCAGTGGACAACATGTGAAGTAGCTATTAAGAAAATATTTCTAACACTCAGTATCAACGGTACAAATGCTTGGTGAGACATTTGTGCAGCTGTTACATTCATCTAGGGACAGAGCTATGGTACGGATAAATAGACTATATTAGATACTGAAGTTCTTGTCAAATACTTTTTGTTGATTCAATTCATTTTATTTTGTCATTGTTATAATTTGATTTTTCAACCAGTTAGGCAGTAATCCCTTCATGCCCTCAGTAGAATTTGACTGTCACGGTTTGCAAATGAGCTTCAATTACCTATTTCTCACATATAATTTCAAAGTAAATGCAATGTTAAAACATAAATTTTCAATTTATCGTGTAAATTACACATCTAAATTTATAACTCAATGGAAAATACAGATGTAAAATTTCAGTGGCATGTGCTATTAGACATACATATGTAATAAAACACAATACTGTCCAATTATCTGTGTAAAATAAGCATGCAAATTGTGATTTAAATTTATACATTATCTTATAATTGCATATGTATATTTTTAATCATAAACGTAAAATGTAAAATCCTTGAAGATTTGTTCAGGTGGATGATACTTACTCTTTCCCTTTCTGAAGCTGCATAGTGTCAAATTCTTGATTACCATATCTCCGGAGATTCTGAGACCTATAAGCAATGTTCACCTAGGAAATAGTACAATGACAGAATGTGTGAAGTTATCAGCTGTTCTGCCAAAATGTCTTCTTTATTCCTAATTACTCCTAGTTCCTGAAACCATTATCAAAGTGAACTGTGTGCATCATTTGTATTGCTCCACTTCCTTTCTCTGAAATTTTAATAGATCAAATCTGAGTTCCCTCTTCTCCAAAACACTTGATGTTAATCTTGTTTATCTCAGCTTGCTGTTGGATCCTGGATCCTTACATTTTTCTATCTGTTAGTCCATCACTATTGGATGCCAAGTGACTTGTGACCCCTATATAGTGTTCCCTATATCTCTCAGAATCATTCTATAGAACATCTCTTTTTCTTGGTAATTGCAATTGAAATGCAACAGAGGTCAAAGGCCAATACCCTAATTGGTATTAAAGGATTAAACTATTTAATTTTAAAACTTTTTTTGTCCCAAATGATAATTGTCAGAATTCTCAAGAACAAATGAATGTTAAATTCAGTTTAACCTATTAAAGGTTGGAAAAGGTTTTCAGAAGGTTAAGTGAAGACAGTGAAGACAGACACTATCAAAGAATTGAAATCTGGCACTCCATTCCTGCCCCAGTCTAAATGTATTTCTGTATACTGTCTCCATGCTCAGAGCAGATAAAGTGGTGATCTGTACAATATCTCCTTTTATTACTGACATCTTTTACAATGATAAAGTCTCTGCACTCATCAATAGACCATTTCTTATGTTAAGTTTACATAAAAGTTAGTGACTAGACAAATCAGAAAACAACAAAATACACTTACAAGTGTCAGCTAACGCACCTTGTCCTGAGGGATCCCAGTTAAACTGAAAGAAAGTTGGAATGAACCCTTCTGTTTGATATAGAAATGGTAATTGTCAGTCTCTGGAGCAACAAAGAACCCACTTAAGCGTGTTACTGATGGACTCTGTGATGTGGAGGCTGGAGATAAAGCCTCATCAGTCCAAGATACTGAATACCCTGGAGTATTTTCATTGTAGTCTGGTAAATCATCCAGGTTGCCACCTTGCCATGTTTCTATCTTCAATCCTCTTCCTCCTAAACCAAGAGAAAAATAAGTCACTAAATAGGAGCAAGAATAAACTGGCATGATACTTTTAAGTCTTCCATTGACAATTGTTCAGACAAAAGGCTTTTGTTACTTGAACACAGCGAATGACACTGCATTTAAACAAACTCCATTAATTCTTTTTGCAAAGGTCATTGGTATACTCCATATGTGTGTACTGTGTGATTCAGACCCAGATAAGCATTTTTGTATTTATTCATGTTTGTGGGATATGGGCATTGCTGGTTGGCCAGCATTTATTGCCCAGCCTTAGTTGGCCTTGAGAAGGAGGTGTTGAGCTGCCTTCTTGAACTGCTGTAGGTTGATCCACAATGCCATGAGGGATGGAATTCCAAGATTTTCACCAAATGACAGTGAAGGACAGCAACATATTTCCAAATTAGAATGGTGAGTGGCTTGGAGTGAACTTGAAGGTGGTGGTATTCCCATATATCTGCTGCCCTTGTCCTTCTCAATGGAAGTGGTCATGGTTTTGGAAGGTGCTGTCTGAGGATCTTTGGTGAATTTCCACAGTACATCTTGTAGATAGTACACACTGCTACTACTGGTCATCTGTGGTGGAGGGAGTGGATGCTTGAGGATACAGTGCCAATCAAGTGGGCTGCTTTGTCCTGGATGGTATCAAGCTTCTTGAGTGTTGTGGGGCTGCATTCTTCTAGGCAAGTGGACAGTATTGCTGACTCGTGTCTTGTAGATGATGGAGAGTTTTAGGGAGTCAGGAGGTCAGTTACTTGCTGCAGTATTCCTAGCCCCTGACCTGCTCTTGTAGCTACTGTGTTTATTGGTGAGTCCAGTTCAGCTTGTGATCAATGATAACCCTAAGGATGTGGATAGTGGGGGATTCAGTGATGGTAACACCATTGAATGTTAAGGGGCTGTGGTTAGATTGTTTCTTATTGGTGATGGTCAGAGCCTGGCATTTGATTGCCACGAATGTTACTTGCCACTTGTTAGCCCAAGCCTGGTAACTGTCCACAACCTGTTACATTTGGACATGGACTGCTTCAGTGTCAGAGGAATTGTGAACATTGTGCAATCATCAGTGAACATCCCCACTTCTGACCTTATGATGGAGGGAACGTCTTTGGTGAAGAGGTGAAGATGGTTGGGCCTAGGATACTACCCTGAGGAAATCCTGCAGAGATGCGTTGAAGATGAGATGACTGACCTCCAACAACCACAACCATCTTTCTATATGTCAGGTATGACTCTAACTACTGGACATTTGCCACCGATACCCATTGATTCCAGTTTTGCTCGGACTCCTTGATGCGACATTCAGTCAAATGCATCTTTGGCGTCAAGGGCTGTCACTCCCACTTCACCTCTGGAATTCAGCTCTTTTGTCCGTGTTTGAACCAAGGCTGTAATGAGGTCAGGAGCTGAGTGGCCCTGGTGGAGCCCAGACTGGGCATCACTGAGCAGGTTATTGCTAAGCAAGTGCTGCTTGATGACATCTTAGACGACACCTTCCATCACTTTACTGATGCCACTGATGAGTGAATCAAATTGACTGAAGACTGGTGGCATTGTAATTAGCCGGGTTGGATTTGTCCTATTTTTCATGTACAGGATATTCTTGAGCAATTTTCCCCATTGTCAGATGGATGCCACTGTTGTGACTGTACTGGAACAGCTTGTCTAGGGGAGCGGCAAGTTCTGGAGCATAAATCTTCAGTACTATTGCTGGTATGTTGTCAGGGCCTGTAGCCTTTTCAGTATCCAGTGCCTTCAACAGCTTCTTGATATCACATAGAGTGAATCAAATTGACTGAAGACTGGTCTGTGTAATGATGGGGACCACTGAAGGAGGCCAAGGTGGATCATCCATTTGGCATTTCTGGCTGAAGGTTGCTGCAAAAGCTTCAGCCTTATCTTTTGCACTGATGTGCTGGACTCTTCCATTATTGGAGATAGGGATATTTGTGGAGCCTCCTTCTCCAGTGAGTTGTTTAATTGGCCATCACCATTCTCAACTGGATGTGGTAGGACTTTAGAGTTTATCTAATCACTTATCTCTGTTTATGACTTGGTGCTTATGCTGTTTGGCATGCAAGTAATCCTGTTTGACGGCTTCCCCAGGTTGATACCTCATCTTCAGGTATGCCTGGTGCTGCTCCTGGCATGTCCTCCTAATCTCCACTGAATCAGGGTTGATCCCCTGGCTTGATGCTAATAGTTGAGTGGGGGGGGGGGGGGGGGGGGGCGGGAGGATATGCCGTGTCATGTTGCAGGTTGTGCGGGAGTACAATTCTGCTGCATGTTGATGGCCCACAGCACCTCATGGATGCCAAGTTTTGAGTTGCAAAATCTGTTTGAAATCTGTGCCATTTAGTACAGTGATAGTGGCACACAACATGATGGAGATTATTCTCAATGTGAAGGCAGGACTTTGTCTCCAGAAGACTGTGTGGTGTTTGTTCTTACCGATACTGTCATGGACAGATGCATCTGCAGCTGGCAGATGGCTAAGGCTGAGGTCAAGTATATTTTTCCTTCTTGTTGGTTCCCTCACCACCATATGTATGAATATTTCCTGTAATATTCTCCTTGTCTATTTTAAGCTGATAAGATTTTAGGAACTGGACAAATATAATGTTGCACAAGAATTGCATCGTACATTGACACTGAAACAGGCCATTCAGCCCAACTAATTATGCCAGTGTTTATGATGTACAGGAGCCTCCCCCATCTTTCATTACCTTACAATGTTTGACCCCTTTCTCCCTCATGTTCATCCAGCATCCACTTAAGTGTTTCTTGGTTATATGTCTCAATTACTCCCTGTGATGGTGAGTTCCACATTCTCACCACTCTCTGGATGAAGCCATGAGTATAGTGAATGGCAGAAAAGGCTCGAAGGGCTGAGTTTTCTACTCCCCTTGTCTACTCTATTGTCAATGTTTCCATGTAAGATATGTCTTCCAAATTCCCTATTAGATTTATTAATGACCGTCTTGTACTGATGGTCCCTAGTTTTATTCTCACCAACAAAAGTAAACATATTCTTGAAATTTATATTTAACAATATTAAAGATTCCCATCAGTCACACTTAAAGAAAATTGTCCCAGCCAATTCACCTTTCATAGATCAATATATGCTTTCTGGGTAAAGAGGTTTCTCCTATTGCATTTATTGTTGAATCTTTTATACTTATGGCCTCTAGTTCTGGCTTTCACATGTGTATGTAAACCCCTTTCAGAATTTTAAGTGCTTCCACCAGGTTGCTCTAGGATAGAGAGAGAGATATTAAGGGATATTGGGAATGCGCAGGAACGAAGAATTGACTCTCAAGGTTAACCATGATACTAACAGGGACAGCAGAGCAGGCATGGAGGTCATGCACTTTGGTCCTAGACTCTCCCACAAGTGGAACCAGACACATCATCCACAATAATCAAACAGTCACATCTCTACAATTGGCAAGGCATATTTACAAGTTATCTATCACCAAGTTAACTAGCAATAGTTTCGAATTTGAAGCAATATTAGTTTACTGCTGCAGAATACTGGAGTGACTGAGAATGTGGTGCCCGGTATAGTTAGAATGTGCAGAACAATTAAAGCATAATTGAACTAATCTATTTTAATAACAAGTGTATTAATTAAGACAAATACTGAATAGGAAGGGTTCAGAGGGATAAGGGGCAAATGCTGGCAAATGGGATGTCTGGTTGGAATGGATGAGTTGGACCAAAGAGTCTGTTTCTGCCCTGTACATCTCTGTGACTCTATGACTCAAAGTAGCTAGCAAGTTGCTTACCACATTGTGTTTCTAATAAGTTGACACGTGTGTTGTCTTATCCATTTTCATTAACAGGCATTGTTACTTATATATCATTCGACAGCAGCCGAACATATAATCTACTAACTGGTTAATGAAGATACAAAATTAAAATTCAAAACTAAAAAATGTGAATGAGCAAAAAATATACATCACCTGGAAAAACTGTTCTGAGATGACTGGCTTCCTTTGGGGTCTGACAGATTATCTGAGTTGTGCTGACACTTAGAACCTCACAGCTCTGACCTGTGAGTAAAATGGAGAAAATGGGATTTAGAGAAGAAAACTGGGAGAATGGGTTTAATTCTGTGTACAGTGTGAAAAGGGCTGTTTTATGAAGTGAAAACAAGTTTTATTTTACTAATCAGCATGCATTAGACGTCAGATTCATTACTAATGATTAGAGATATGTTCAAACAAAAATAGGCTCACATCAGAGACTATGAACTGCATTCCCCAGTACTGCACTTATATTTGATGAAGAAATTATAGTTAGTGTTAGAGAATAGGACCAGGCTCAAGAGCTAGGTAGATTTGGGAAACCCCTCCCATTGAGTGAAACTCACAAGTGTGTTGGACTATCCATTGAAAAACAGCTTTTGCAGTGTTATCCTTGGATCAATGGGTAAAGCAATTTCATTCCTGTATCAAAAACTTTTGGGTTCAAGTCCTAAATGAGAGATGTGAAAACCTAATCTGGGTTAACACTTTCACTGCAATACTGTGGAAGTGCTGCACTGTTGGACGTGTCATCATTAGAAAAATAGCAGGAAGTTTCACTTGGTCTTCTGGCTAATATCACGTCATTGAGACAGGTTAACTAATCAATATCATGTCCTACATTACAACAGTTACTACACATTAAAGTACCCCAGTGTCTATAAAGTAAGTTGGGGTGGTGAAAGGTGCGATATAATTTCCTTCATTCATTTTCATTTTGCATACCTCCTACAGTAACTCTGGCAGGGGCATCTGTTTCATCAAAGAACCGGCCAGTCACAGTCAGGAGGGTTCCTCCTTCCACACTCCCTTCAGACGGATAGATCCCAGTCACCTCTTCAAAGATAGAAACACACATTATGTTTGGCCTTGCAAGCTTTCAGGACTATAATGCACTTCAAATCAATCTCAGAGTCAACCATTTAAACTTCAACTGTTCGTACTTGATATTAAATGAATTGCATGTCAATGTTAGGATGGCTTTAGTCTTAATTCACAGTTTTAACCTGCAAGTAGCTGAGGCTGGAAATAAAGCAATAGATCACATCTGCTGAAATTCTAAAACAGGGTCAGAATATTCTGGAAACACTACGGCCCAGATTTTCCCACTGGACAGTCATTGTTCCATTTGTAGGTTGGAGTTGCACATGGAGACCCTGCAGAAACCTCAGTGCAGCACACTCCCAAGGAATTCCCTGGGAAATTGAAGATTCCGCTAATCAATTCCCCTGCACCTGGAACTCTCTGATTTAAATGATACATTCTGAGAGTTCAGAGGGCTCTGCTGAAATAAATTAAAATAGTTAATCTGGTAATTTTTGGCCTATTAAATACATAGTCTAATTGCTGCATAATTATTCAACTGATCTCACACATCCTTACCTCACAGATCCCCAACTAAACCTCTCCAGTCCACTTATACCTCCCAGACACCGATCTAACACCTCCCAGGATCCAAGCTCCCTTTATCCATTCTGGACCAGAATCTGCTCCA
The DNA here is from genome assembly GCF_037043375.1 of Chiloscyllium plagiosum. Classification (NCBI taxonomy): domain Eukaryota; kingdom Metazoa; phylum Chordata; class Chondrichthyes; order Orectolobiformes; family Hemiscylliidae; genus Chiloscyllium; species Chiloscyllium plagiosum. The sequence continues at coordinate 40,543,793 of NW_028270142.1, forward strand.
CCCACTCCAGATCCAATTCTGTTTATCCACTGCAGACCCCTCCAACCATTCTGGATCCAAATCCCCTGCACCCACTCCAGACCTGACAGGCTTGCCACGCACTCTGGACCCAAAACCCGTGTACCCACTCCGGACCCAACACCCCTTTACTCGCTCTGGACCTGACTCCCTGGTGCCCACTCCAGCCCTGACTCCCCTGTACCCGTTCCAGCCCTGACTTCTCTCCACCCACTCTGGACCTGACTCCTCTCCACCCACTCTGGACTGAACTCCCCTGTACCCGCTTCGGACCCAACACCCCTGTACCCGCTCCGTACCCAACACCCCTGTACCACTCTGGACCTGAATCCCTTTTACCTGCTCCGGGCCTGACTCCTCTGTACTCGCTCCAAAACCGAATCCCCTGTACTGCTCCGGACCTGACTCCCCTGCACCCACTCCGGACCTAAGACAAGGATGCTGCCCTTACCTCAAAGCACAGTTTAACAGTGGAAATCCCAGGATGGCACATGAGCCCATTCCCCAGCAGACCAGGGCTCACCATGGAGTATTGGTGCCAAGGGATGGAATTTTTCTACTCCCTTTAATGACAAGAGCAATTGCAAATATGTTGGGAGAATGTGGTGAAAATGGAAAAGTCAGATTCTTGATATGGAGAAAATAATTCTGATTTTTCTCCTTCGTATTTAAAGAGCTAGTACAGAATCTGGTTAATGAGGAGTAACGACCTTATTTCTATTATGAGCTAAACCTGCCCCATTTCTATGCAGCTCCCAATTCTCCAATCCTTCCCCAAGAAACTAGATTACACCAATTCTCGACATGAAAGAGAACAGTTATCTGGTGGATGCAATGGGTGCTTTGTTTCCCCAAGCCATCAGACAGCTCTGTCTTCACCACACCATCATTGCATGCTCCATCTTCTTCTCCCTTCATGCAAACAACTGGGTATCACTGAACCATCAACTTCACCATATCATCTTGGCTGCTTTAAAACTAACTCAAATACTCCTTCAGCTCTTCAAGACCTCACTTTGGAGTTCAGGGACATCTAAAAATTGTATGCTTCTGCCACGTTGCTTTGAGTGCAGGGACATACATGCATCTTGTCCATCAAAACAGAAAACATCTTATGGCTCATAGATCCTTTCTCCACAGTCACTCACTTTGTACTCACTTGAAGGTTTCTATCTTGCATTGCTTTTTAGCCCATGGGAAAGAGGTGGAAGCATGCCATGATTTAGAGCACTGAACAGATAAGGGGGTGACATGTTTGACATGTTGCCGTATGTCACCATGCCTTCCCAGCAAACACACTCTGTGTGCAACAACTAAACAACCACGTGTGAAAGGGATTGATGATCAAACTTTAGTCAGGTAAAGTTGGAGGATCTGACAATAGTCAATTAGGGCATTTGTCCAATTCTTGTCCAGAAGATGGAAATGGTCGGTCTTGTAGGTTAGGTGCAACCAGTCTGGAGATTATACTTTGGATACTGTTGAGTCCTAGGAATGGACTGATTTTTCTTGCAAAAGGGGAGGTAATGATGGAGCAGGAAAGGTGGTGGGTATCCCCAGTGAGTGAATAGTAAGGCACTAAGGCAAGAAAGCCTGTCTTAAAACTTCTCCAACTTCTACAAGGCACAAGTCAGGAGTGCCATGGCATATTCTCTGTTTGCCTGGATGAGTGTAGCTCCAACAACACTCAAGATGTTTGACACCATCCAGGGCAAAGCAGCCCATTTGATTGGCATCTCATCAACAAAAAAAGCACTCCCTTCACCAGCCATGCTCTGCTGCGGAAATGTGTACTATCTACAAGATGCACTAAAGACATTGACAAAGGGCTCTCAGAGAGCCCCTTCCAAAACCTCAAATACGACCATCTAGAACAGCAGCAAATACATGGAAATACCTTTACCTGCAAGTTCCCCTGAAGCTACTCGCCATCCTGAACTGGAAATGTACCATCTTTCTTTAAATATCACTGGGTCAAAATCCTGGAACCCCCTTCCTAATGGCATATACCTACAGCACACGGACTGAATCAGTTCAAGGTGGCAGATCACCATCACTTTCTCACGTAAGCTAGGCATGGGCAACAAATACTGGACTAGCCACTGATGCCCACATCCCACAAATGAATGTTCAAAAAAGTGATCGTAGTTTAGAAGAATAAGATGGTTAAGAGCCATTGAGTGTCCTTGAAGCAAAACTCCACAGACTCACCCAAGGATGGAATAGAACCTGGGTCCCTTGTACTGGAAGGCAGCAGTGCTAACCACTGAGCCACTATGCTGCCCTATATTGACTTCTGCCCCCTGATTCTCTTGAGTTTTTGGTATGCTGGTGGTGTTTCCCACTGTGAAGACTGATGCCAACTACCTCCCTGTAACTGCCAAATTCCTCCCCATTTCTTTGTTCCCATTCTTACTTCTCCAGCCTAATTTTCCAGCAGTCCAATGTCTACTCTTGCCTTTTTCTTACATTTTATCTATCCAAAATCATTCTTGCAATCATCTTTGATATTACTAGCTACCTTACACTCATTATTTCATCATCTCCTGACTTATTGCTTTTTTAGTCACCCTCTGCTGGTTTTTAGAAGGCTTCCTAATCCTCTGGCTTCCAACACATTATCTGCTTTTTTGTTTGTGTTTATTCTATCCCTGACTTCCCTTGTCAGCCTTGTCCTCCTTTTTGCCTGATTCTTCTTCCTTGGGATGAATTAATTCTGTGTCTCCCGAATTGCCCCCAGAAACCCTTACCATTACTGCTCCACCATCTTTCCTTCTAAGCTCTCCTTCCAATCAACTCTGGTCAGCTCCTACCTCATATCTTCAGTTACAAATTATTCAATTTTAATACTGCTACATCTGGTTCCTGCTGCTCCCTCTCAAAGTTGCAGAATGAACTCTATTGCATTATGGTTCCTTCACCTTAAGGTCTCTAATCAAGTCTCTCACATTATACATCACCAAACCCAGAATTGCCTGTTCCCTAGTGTACTCGACTGCAAGCTGCTCCAAAAAACCCATCTCATAGATATTCCACAGATTCCTTTTCCTGGGATCAACTATCAATCAGACTTTCCCAGCCCACCTGAGTATTGAAGTTCCCATAATTATTGTAATAATACTTTTCTTACATACCTTTTCTATCTCTCAATTTATTTTCTGCCTGACATCCTGGCTACTTCTAGGAGGCCTGTACATATCTCCAATCAGGGTCTTTTTCCCTTTGCGGTTCCTTAACTCTACCCACACAGATTCTACACCTTTTGATTCTACATTACTTCTTCTTATTGATTTAATTTTATTTCTTACTGACAAGGAAACCTCATTCTCCTCTGCCCAGGTGACTGTCCTTTTGACAGGATGTGTATCTTTGGATATTTAGATCCCAGCCCCGATCCCCTTGCTGCTGCAGCCCCCTGAGATACCCAAAACAAGATACCTGTCATTTCGATCTGCATTAGAAACTCATTTACTTCATTCTGCATAGTATGTGCATTTAGGTATAAAACCCTAAAGTCCTGCATTGACCACCCACTCCTCATAGTTTTCCTCCTATCTGCGGTACCCAAAGTCAGATTTAAACACCCTTTCAATACACTTTGTCCTATTACTTATTCTGGAAAATTTAATAACCTCCCCTGCCCCCCACCCCGCGTCCACTATAACCAGTTTGAAGTCATTATGATCAATCTGTTTCACCTTTCCACGAGGATCCTGGTCCCAGACTGGTTCTGGTGGAGTGCATCGCAACGGTCCAGTTCCCTACTCTAGCAATAGTGATGCCAATGCCCCACAAAATGGAACCCCTTTTCCCACACTACTCCTTTAGCCATGTATTTACTTCCCTTCTTATCTCTTTGCCAATTTACTATCTTTGACACCTATTTTTACATTTTTTTTCTGAATTCCAGGAATGCTTACTGGTATTATCATTGGACTGTTAATCCAGAGATCCAGGTAATGTCCTGGGGACATAGGATTGAATCCTGCCATGGCAGATGGTGGAATTTGAATTCAGCATAAACAAAATCTGAAATTAAGAGTCACTCGATGACCATAAACCCATTGTCAATTGTAAGAAAAACCCATCTGATTCACTAATGACCTAGAGGGAAGGAAACTGCCATTCTTACCTGGTCTGGCCTGGTCTCCATGTGATTCCACACCTATCCTCTGGTTATTTAGGGATGGGCAATAAATGCTGGTCTGCTAACAATACCCACATTCCACAAATGAATAAGGATCTCTTGCCTACATTGTTGGTGATAATATGAACACAGCAACTACATCTTGCTCCTCCCCTTCCTGTATTCTTTCAAGCAACTCCAGGTGTCCTTTACCTTGGCACCACGTTGGCACAATGGGTATTCTCAATCCTGCTCACAAAGGATGCTTTCTGTCTGTGTAATTATAAAACCACTACGGCTGTTCAATTTTCTATGTGCTCCCCCCCTCCCCAACCCACCACTTGAATGGCTTTTTGGACCATGGTGCAGTGATCTGTTTGACCATCCTCCCAGCAGATTCTTTCCTCATCTATATGGGAAGCAAGTACCTCATATCTGTTGGACAAGGTCAAGATCTATGGCACCTCCAATGCTACGTCAGTACCCTTCTACCTCACTTGTTATACTCTCATGTCCCTGATCAGTGGTCACATTTGAAATATTTAAGCTATAGGGTGTGACTGTCTGAGACACAGAATCAAGAGACTGAAGTTCCTCAACTTCCAGAGACTGATGTCACGGCAGTTTGCAATGGGGTCCACCAACACCCACATCATGCCACAACAACACATCGCCTGTACCACCATTTCTAATGTAGGTAATTAGGTTTTATTTGGTTAAAAAAATTATTCATACAGTCCCTAAATTACTTTAATCTTTTCCGAATCTACTACAATTTATTACGATGAAGATTTCTGAAGAAGGGTCACTGGATCCAGAATGTTAACTGTGCTATCAGGCCTGCTGAGCTTTTCTAGAAAATTATTTTTGTTCCTGATATAAAGTGTCTACAGTTCTTTTGAGTTTTTTGTCTACTACTATTTAAGGTTTGCCCCAAACTACTATTTAAGGTTTGCCCATTTAGCAGCCATGGTTTCTCTGTGATGCCTGCCCCGAGTCAGACAAGTCTGAACATATTTTCTGCTCCTTCTCAAAATGCTGCATTCTGACACCAACTGCCAGGACACTCTTCCCAGAATGCTTCATGGTGACACCAACTGCCAGGACACACTTCCCAGAATGCTTCATGGTGATACCAACTGCCAGGACACTCTTCCCAGAATGCTTCATGGTGACACCAACTGCCAGCATACACTTCCCAGAATGCTTCATAGAGACACCAACTGTCAAGACAATCTATTGCGAAGGACCGTCCAATCAGACTGAACCACTCAGTAGGAAAAGAGAAAGATAAGTTTGACCTTGTGAGTATGTGGATCTACAGGTAGTGAATCCATGAATAGCAAAAAGTGATTAATTTGATTTGCAGATGTTTTAACAGAGTAGAGAGTTAAAAAAATACATCAGAGGTAGTGTCGTCCCATTCCCCCCTTTACTCGAAGTAAAACGCTTAGAGACACAGTTTCGTTTTACTTCCTTCATCTTTATTCTCAGCCCTGGAGGGAGAGAGAATGATTGCCCATATACATAGGGACATCTGTTCTCAGTCTTCTCTCTTGAACAGCGGATTCTTAACGAATTATATAGTTGCTTACAGGGAGGAGCACCCAGATAAGGCAACATACATATTGATTGCGTGAACATTACAATCAACGAGTGTCAATAGTAGAGATTAAACCTTCTGCTGTTACACAATGAATGTTCTTAACCTTAACTGGCTTCACATAATGAATACTTTTCACCTTGTTAAACTGACCTTACGTACTAAATGTTTCTAATATTGTTAAATGGCTCTACATAATGGATGCTTTTCCACCTTGTTTCCACCTATTACCCTTGCCTCCAGCACCCCATTGTTAACTGCAAGTTCTTATCTTATCTGAGTCATGCTCAGCCGAATCTCTTGTTTCACAAAACTCAAAATTTAACTCTTTCCTTACCTGCTTAAATCTTATACACTTTCTCAGCAAGAGAATAGGTAAACAAAGGCACACAAATGTAAGGTTATTGGTAATCAGAGGAGTAAATGTGTTTATTTAGTGCAGTGTGTTGTGATCAGGAACATTTCACTAAGCTAAAGCTTTATGTAAAAACTATTGTTGTTATTGTTTGACTGTCATGAATTGTGTCAATCACCGAGTGTTGTGGAGACGATGCTGATGGATCATCCATACAATGTGGTATCACATAATGAGGTAAGGAATCACAAGTTCCCCAAGTAAAGTGTGATGCTCTTACCTGCGTAGGTTTGGAACATGCTGAGTTTATTGAGGGAAGAAATGAAGTAAGTGTTCAGATTGGGCAAAGACCTGCAGTAAGAAAAATTTAGGGAATTGTTAGAAAGAGAAAAGGACATCTATCAGACCTAAACAGTACAGGGATCCATGTATTGTCAATGTTAAAACCTTTTTAATCTTATGTCTAACGTTATGAAATGGAGCAATACAAGATAGTTTGGAATACGTTGTTTGAAAAGTGAACATTTTTTGGATGCTTGTGTTATGACATGGAAGTGAACCCCTCTGTTAATTAAACCAAACATCCAGAAAACTCACCTCCCTTCATAATCTGTTAAAATACAAGTAAGAGAGAACTCACAAAATCCACTATTTAAAGAAAATAACATCAATTTATTTTTCTAAACTTTTTCACTCTAAAAGTGAACATTGAACAACTATTCATAATTATAAGCCCCCCTTCTCTTAACAGCTTATTATCTGCCTCCACCTCTATAACAATATGCTGTTCCAATAAGACACTTATTAAAATTACATCAACTTAATTTCAAAACCACGCAACCACTATCGTCTTCTGTCTTTTTCTTCTTCCGACTGAGGATCTCCCTGGGTCATTTTCTATCTTTTTACTGAGAGTATGTTTCATATGAAAAGGTACCTTTGTGAGAGAGTGTTTCCTGATTTCTTGGAGAACATGATATTAGCTCTCCATGTGTTTCTGTCTTGACAGCAGTTTCTCTCTGACCATTTGGTCAGTTGCTCTCTGACCAATTTTCAAAATGGCGACATTTTATACTCCCCCAACATCAGATTGTCTCCTTGGTTCGATGTTGAAATAACAAAAAATTTAAACTCAATTGGGTTTTAGTATCCTAGGGCATAATTCAAACTGATTGATTAAATTCAAATTGTTGTCAAAACAGCAACCAAAATTTGGATATCCATTTCCATGTCACATATTTTTAGTTTGCCAGTAGACTCTGGGTCTGCCATTTAGTCTCACATCCAATTGCTTGTGAGCTCTCAGTTCAGAACAGCATTCACTTTCTCTTAAAGGCACCGTACACACCTTCAACTTCATAATACTTGAATAACATTGAACTATATATTGCATTTAAATACATATAGACATATCATTCTGGATGAATGTTATATCTAACAAAAAAATAAAGAACTGCTGGAAATCAGAAACAACTTGGGATAAGTAAAATATGCAAACTATTCCTCTGCCTGCTCAAAATTAAAAATGGAAAATCTTCAAAGCTTCTTCTAAACTTAAGATACCCATTGAAAATTAAATTCTCTACTTTGACAACAACAATAACGCTCGTGGGGCATGTGAAAAATAAGCAGTAACTGGTGCTATGTAATTTCTGCTATACAATAGTTTACTGTGTGTGCACCCAGTACATCAACACACAACTCTTGTTGCCATGTAATTACTATTGCAGAAACTTTAAATTCATACCTTATTACTTTCACTCCATGTCTTACCTTCCATGGCCATTGTCCAAAATAAAACTCACATTGTGGTGACCTGAAACAAACATTTATGAGATGACATACTATACCAGATACTGCATTTAGAATATAATATGGATCACAAATGCAATAAATATGAAACTTACCAACATATGTTCCAGTCATTTTACAAGTCATCATGCCACTGTCACTGTACACATTGTCAAGTTTCAAACCGTACCTACAGTTATAAAATAAAGTCTTGCAGTTATTCAATAATTATATAAATATTGCTAATACAGTTCATTAATTTAATTTAATGACTGTGTTTCTGAAGGAAATCTGTTATTCATGGGTAGGGATAAACCTTACAACATGTTGTATCCTAAGCTTCCAGAAAGCCTCTGCCAATGTTCCAGGTGAAATGCTGCCCATCAAAGGGCTGAATTTTACCAGGTGTCAGGTGAGTATCAATTTCAAGAGAATTCATGTAGGTTCTCTCTCCTTGATCTCAGGTAACGTAGTAATAGAGTCACACAGCACAGAAACAGACTTTTTGGTCCAAATTCAGTTCATGCTAAACTTAATCACAAACTAAACTAGTAGTACCTATGAGAAAGTGAGGACTGCAGATGCTGGAGACCAGCTCCAGCCCCACACCAGGTCCTAGCTCCCAGCCCTGCCGTATTTTCACCATCCCTCCAGACCTCCCCCTCTCTGAGGATGAACGATCAGTCCTCAGCAGAGGCCTCACCTTCATCCCCCTACACTCCCGGATCAATGAGTTCGACAAGCGGCTAGACATCTAGCATTTCTTCCACCGCCTTCGACTCCACGCCTACTTCTTCAACCAGGATTCTCGCCCACCCTCTGACGACCCCTTCTCCCGCATCCAATACACCCCATCCACCTGGACACACCGTGCTGGTCTCTTGCCCGCCCTCGATCTCTTCATATCAAACTGTCGCCGTGACATTGACCACCTCAACCTGTCCACCCCTCTCACTCACTCCAACCTCTCACCGTCACAATGCGCAGCCCTCCACTCCCCCTCTGCTCCAACCCCACCCTCACCATCAAACCGGCAGACAAGGGAGGCGCAGTGGTAATTTGGCGCACCGATCTTTACACCGCTGAAGCTAGACGCCAACTCGCGGACAACTCCTCCTACTGCCCCCTTGACCATGACACCACCTCCCACCACCAAACCATCATCTCCCAGACCATCCATAATCTCATCACCTCAGGAGATCTTCCATCCACGGCCTCCAACCTCATAGTCCCACAACCCCGCACCGCCCGTTTCTACCTCCTGCCCAAAATCCACAAACCCGACTGCCCCGGCCGACCCATTGTCTCAGCCTGCTCCTGACTCACCGAACTCATCTCTGCATACCTCAACACTGTCCTGTCCCCCTTAGTCCAAGAACTCCCCTAAATTCGGGACACCACCCACACCCTCCACCTCCTCCATGATTTTCGCTTCCCCAGCCCCCAATGACTTATCTTCACGATGGACATCCAGTCCCTATACACTTCCATCCCCATCACGAAGGCCTCCAAGCCCTCCACTTCTTCCTTTCCCGCCGTACCAACCAGTACCCTTCCACTGACACCCTCCATCGACTGACGGAACTGGTCTCACTCTTAACAACTTCTCCTTCCAATCCTCCCACTTCCTCCAAACCAAAGGAGTAGCCATAGGCACCCGCATGGGCCCCAGCTATGCCTGCCTCTTCGTCGGATATGTGGAACAGTCCATCTTCCACAGCTACACTCGCACCACCCCCCATCTTTTCCTCCGCTACATCGATGATTGTATTGGCGCTACCTCATGCTCCCACGAGGAGGTTGAACAGTTCATCCACTTTACTAACACCTTCCACCCTGACCTCAAATTTACCTGGACCATCTCAGACTCCTCCCTCCCCTTCCTAGACCTCTCCATTTTTATCTTGGGCAACCGACTCAACACAGACATTTACTACAAACCGACCGGCTCCCACAGCTACCTAGATTACACCTCCTTCCACCCTGCCCCCCTGTAAAAACGCCATCCCATATTCCCAATTCCTTCACCTCCGCCGTATCTGCTCCCAGGAGGACCAATTCCACTACCGAACAACCCAAATGGCCTCCTTCTTCAAAGATCGCAATTTCCCCTCCGATGTGGTCGACGATGTTCTCCACCACATCTCCTCCACTTCCCTCACCTCCGCCCTTAAACCCCTCCCCTCCAATCGCCACCAGGACAGAACCCCACTGGTCCTCACCTACCAGCCCACCAACCTCTGGATACATTGTATCATCCTCCGTCATTTCCACCACCTCCAAACAGACCCCACCAGCAGGGATATATTTCCCTCCCCACCCCTATCAGCGTTCCAGAGAGACCACTCCCTCTGCGTCCCCCTCGTCAGGTCCACACCCCTCACCAACCCAACCTCCACTCCCGGCACCTTCCCCTGCAACCGCAAGAAGTGCAAAACTTGTGCCCACACCTCCCCCTTACCTCCCTCCAAGGCCCCATTGGATCCTTCCATATCCATTGCAAATTCACCTGCACCTCCACACACATTATTTACTGTATCTGCTGCACCCAATGTGGTCTCCTCTACATTGGGGAGACAGGCCGCCTACTTGCGGAACGTTTCAGGGAACACCTCTGGGACACCCGCACCAACCAACCCAACTGGCCTGTAGCTGAACACTTTAACTCCCCCTCCCACTCTGCCAAGGAAATGCAGGTCCTTGGCCTCCTCCATCGCCAGACCCTGACCACACGACGCCTGGAGGAAGAGTGCCTCATCGTCCGCCTAGAAACCCTCCAACCACACGGGATGAATGTAGATTTCTCCAGCTTCCTCATTTCCCCTCCCCCACCTTATCTCAGTCCTAACCCCCGGATTCAGCACCGCCCTCTTGACCTGCAATCTTCTTCCTGACCTCTCCGCCCCCAACCCCCTCTCCGGCCTATCACCCTCACCTCCTTCCACCTATCGTATTCCCAGCGCCCCTCCCCCAAATTCCCTCCCCCCTACCTTTAATCTCAGCCCGCTTGGCACACCAGCCTCATTCCTGAAGAAGGGCTTATGCCCGAAATGTCGATTCTCTTGCTCCTCGGATGCTGCCTGGCCTGCCTAGTTGTACCTGTGTCCTCCTTGCCCCTATCCTTCCAAATCTTTCTGACTCATGAACTTATCAGATATTTTTAAAATGTTGTAATTGTACCTACATCCACCAATTCCTCAGAAAGTTCACTCCACACTCAAAACACTCTTTGTAAAAAATTTTCCCCTCATGTCTTTGTTAAATCTCTCCCCTCTCACCTCAAAAATGTGTATGCTTATCTTGAAATTCCCCATCCTAGGGAATAGACAACTGCCATTAGCCCTATCTATACACCTTATTATTGTATAAACTTCTATAAGTTCTCCTCTCAACCTTCTACACTCCAGTGGAAAATGTGCCTTCCATACCCAGCAACATCCTGGTAAATCTCTTCTGAACCTTCTCCAGCTTAATAATATCTATCCTACAACTGGGCAACCAGAACTGGACACGGTATTCCAGAAGAGTTCTCACCAATGTCCTGTATAGCCTTAACATAATTGGTTAGCACTGCTGCCTCACAGTGCCAGGAACCCGGTACAATACCACCCTCAGGGTGGGGGTGGGGAAGGGTGGGGGATTAGGGGTGGAGGTGGTGAAGTGGGGGACTGTGTGTGTGGAGTTTGCACATTCTTCTCGTGTCTGTGTGGGTTTCCTGTGGGTGCTCTGGTTTCCTCCCACAGTCCAAAGATCTGCAGGTTAGGTGGACTGGCCATGCAAAATTGCTCATAATGTCCAGGGGATGTGCAGGCTAGGGAAATGTAGGGTTATAGGGAGAGAGTATAGTGTGGGTCTGGGTGGCATGCTATTCAGAGGGTCATTGAGGACCTAATGGGCTGAATGGCCTGCTTCCACACTGTTGGGATTCTATGACGTACTCAAAGGACTGTACACAGAAGGCAAGCATGCTTCATGCCTTTTTAACACCCCCCCCCCATCTATATGTGAAGTAAACTTCATAGAATGATGTATCCCTAGGCTCCACTGTTCTACAGCACTACCCAAAGCCTACCATTAATTGTATAAGTCCTTCTCTTGTTCCTTATATCAAACTGTGATATCTCATATTTGTCCAGATTGCACTCCACCTACCATTCTTAAGCACGTTGACTCATTTGATCCAGATCCCTTTGTGATCGTAGGCAGTGAAGTCGGTTTTCTATGCCACCACATTTGATGTCATCCACAAACTTACTAACCATTGCTTACACTATGAATGCACGATGCTTATAAGGAGCTTCTCTTGTGCTAACTTGTGCTCACCAGTGTTTAAAGTACTTGCCACTGCTGGGCTGCCTGGGATTTCTGCTACCAATTTGCAAATGAAAGTCCAGCTTTGCACCATGTGAAACAGTGCCAGCCAGCAATAGCCAAACTGCAATTTCCCTGTCTTATAGAGGCAGGTAGACCGAAAAGCACAGATCAGGTTTCTATACTGTATGAGAATAATTATTCAAAATAGTTTCAAGCTATGTTTGTTCTTATAAGGAAAGGGATTAAGCCCTTAAGTGAAATGATTGTTTTCAAAGGAGATTAGGTGAAAAAATGTTAATGTATTGAATGGTTTTATTGTCAATAAATGTGCTTATTTAATTAGACATCAATATCAAAAGCCATAATTTTACTTCAGGTCAACTTCTCTCTTATGGTCTGTGCATGCTGGATACTAGGTCAGTTGACATGGAGGAGATAAGGGCAAAGTATAGTGACTTGGCATTGAGATAACATGGGGAAGTGTTTGGGATGAGGTGCCGTGAAAAGCGTGGGCTGTTTTTGTTTTAATCGTATTTTAATAACCTCAACACAGTGCCAGAGTACTGAGGCACGCCTTCCACAAAACCTGCCTTCGCACCCAGAAGTCCACACAACTGGCCCAACTTCTAGGGAATTCTGTCATCCTGGATGAAAATCTAAACTTTTGTGACATGGATCTAAGTTTGCTTGCTGAGCTGAAAGGTTCGTTTTCTGATGTTTCGTCACCATACTAGGTAACATCATCAGTGAGCCTCTAGTGAAGCACTGGTGTTAGTGACCTGCTTTCTATATGTGTGTTTTCTTGGGTTGGTGATGTCATTTCCTGTGGTGATGTCATTTAGATTGGATTAGATTACTTACAGTGTGGAAACAGGACCTTCGGCCTAACAAGTCCACACCGACCCTCCGAAGAGCAACACACCCAGACCCATTCCCCTACATTTACCCCTGCACCTAACACTATGGGCAATTCAGCGTGGCCAATTCATCTGACTTGCACATCTTTGGACTGTGGGAGGAAACTGGAGCACCCGGAGGAAACCCACGCAGACACGGGGAGAACGTGCAAACTCCACACAGACATTGCCCAAGGTGGGAACTGAACCCGGGTCTCTGGCACTGTGAGGCAACAGTGTTAACCACCGTGCCACTGCCATCATGCTGCCCACATTGCCAGGGAAACCAAGTCAAAGAGAAACAGAGTCAAAGAAGAATATAGTGAGAGAGCAAAAAGAGTCAAAGATTAGATCTCCTACAGTGTGGAAACAGGCCCTTCGGCCTAACAAGTCCACACCGACCCTCAAGAGCAACCCACCCAGACACATTCCCCTACATTTAGGCCTGCCTAATGCACCTAACACTACGGGCAATTTAGCATGGCCAATTCACCTAACATGCACATCTTTAGGCTGTGGGGGGAAACCAGACCACCCGGAGGAAACCCACGCAGACACGGGGAGAATGTGCAGATCCACACAGACTGTCGCCCGAGGCTGAGAATTGAACCTAGGACTCTGGTACTGTGCGGCAACAGTGCTAACCACTGAGCCACCGTGCCGCCCTAAAGAGAAAAGGAGTCAAAGAGAAAGAGAGTCAACAAGAAACAGAGTCAAAGAGACACAGACCAAAAGAGAAACAGAGTGACAGAGCAACAGAGTCCCAGAGAAACAGAGTGCGAGAGAAACAGTGCGAGAGAAACAGAGTCAAAGAGAAACAGTGACAGAAAAACAAAGTGACAGAGAAACAGAGTGACAGAGAAACACAGTGACAGAGAAACACAGTGACAGAGAAACAGAGTCAAAGAGAAACAGAGTGACAGAGATACTGAGTGCCAGCGAAACAGACTGTCAGAAAAACAGTGCCAGAAAAACAGCATGCCAGGGTAACAGCATGCCAGGGTAACAACGTGCCAGGGTAACAGCGTGCCAGGGTAACAGCGTGCCAGGGAAACAGAATCAATACCAAACAATGTCAAAGAGAAATATAGTGAGAGAGAAAAATGAGTCAAAGGGAAACAGAGTGCGGTTCTTTTTCTCAGAGGGTTCAAGTCGATGTGTTTATTGACAGAGTTTCGGTTGGAATGCCATGCTTCTAGGAATTCTCGTGTGAGTCTCTGTTTGGCTTGTCCTAGAGGTCTGTGTAGTCTGGCAGTCATTTCCGAGATATTAGACTACTCAGACCTCCTGTCATCATAGTAGTCCACAAACCACCAACACACTAAAACAGCAGCTAATGAACTTGAAAGACCCTATACATACAACAAGAAAAACTAATGTCATTTGCAAAATGCAAGAATTGTAACAAACACAACATTGGACAAACAGGCAGAAAACCAGCCACTAGGATACATGAACATTAACTAGCCACAAAAAGTCATGACCTATTCTCGCTAGTATCCTTACATACAGATGAGGAAGGCCAACACTTCGACTGGGACAAAACATCCATTCTAGGACAAGCCAAACAGAGACACACGCATAAGAACTCCAAGAAGCATGGCATTCCAACCGGGACTCTGCCAACAAATATATTGACCTTTCCCCATTTACCACCCTCAGAGAAAAAGAACAGCAAATTACATCACCACAGGAAATGACATCGCCAACCCAAGAAAACACATCAATAGAAAGCGGGTCACTAACACCAGTGCTTCACCGGAGGCTCACTGATGATGTTACCCAGTATGTGATGAAACATCTGAAAATGAACCTTCCAGCTCAGTGAGCAAACTTACACCCAGAACATCAACCTTAGCTATAAATCATCCCAAAACTAACTTTCAGGACATTTTTTTTCCCAGACTGGCTTGGAGATCTGGAATAGGTCCTGCAAACCTTTCAGTAGAACTTGGGCATGGATAAAAAAATTGAGGGTGTCACTGAGCTAACGTTACAGCACAAAACAAGTGAATGTGAACTAAGTTGATTGGAATGAAAAATGCGTACGATGCTGCATAGGTTGCAAATTCAAAATCATTAATTTATGCTGTTACCTAAAGCAAATTCATGCTGTTTGGTGAAGGCTGAAAAATAACACAAGGCAGACAGGGTAGGAACAGACAGAATAATGAACAGAGTGCCTGAGGGAGAATTGCTTTGTTTGTAATAACAATGATACATGTACAGAAACCCAGACTAGTGAGGTTTGCAGATCGCACTAAACAAGGGGTATTAAAATTGGAGGAGGCACGTCTAGAATTACAGGAGTGATTACACTTCAGTGTCAGATGGGGTAAGTGAATTAAAACATGCTAAATGGAACCCGTTGATCTATAATAATTTTGCAATCCGTGTTGCAAACTCACAACGTATCTGAATCAGGTTGAAGGAGCTCACAAAGCATTCCACCAGCGTAGACCCTGTAGGTTGAAAAACACATCACAAGCTCTGTTATTTGCAGTTTCTGTTTGTTATTTTAATAATCAAAGCTTTTCATTCTAATTATAGCAAGACCACATTTTGAAAAACACATATAAGTGATTTTTAATTGTCACAGTTACTCCAACTTACAAAAGCCACTAGCCTCTACATCCTAAAAAAGTCAAGATAAGAGTGGTGCTGGGAAAGTCAGGAATTAAGATTCTAAACAAAGTTTTTAGAAAAGCATTGATTCACTGATCACCCTCTGATGTGCTTAAAAACAAATCCTTATTGTGCTCTATGTTTTATAGAGTCATAGAGTCATAGAGATGTACAGCATGGAAACAGACCCTTCAGTCCAACCCGTCCGTGCCGACCAGATATCCCAACCCAATCTAGACCCACCTGCCAGCACCCAGCCCATATCCCTCCAAACCCTTCCTATTCATATACCCATCCAAATGCCTCTTAAATGTTGCAATTGTACCAGCCTCCACCACATCCTCTGGCAGCTCATTCCATACATGTACCACCCTCTGTGTGTATCTTTCTCCTCTCACCCTAAACCTATGCCCTCTAGTTCTGGACTCCTTGACCCCAGGGAAAAAGCTTTGTCTATTAATTCTATCCATGCCCCTCATAATTTTGTAAGCCTCTATAAGGTCACCTCTCAGCCTCTACAGAGAAAACAGCCCCAGCCTATTCAGCCTCTCCCTATAGCTCAAATCCTCCAACCCTGGCAACATCCTTGTAAATCTTTTCTGAACCCTTTCAAGTTTCACAACATCTTTCCGATAGGAAGGACACCAGAACTGCACACAATATTCCAACAGTGGCCTAACCAATGTCCTGTACAGCCGCAACATGACCTCCCAACTCCTGTACTCAGTACTCTGACCAATAAAGGAAAGCATACCAAACGCCGCCTTCACTATCCTATCTAACTGTGACTCCACTTTCAAGGAGCTATGAACCTGCACTCCAAGGTCTCTGTTCAGCAACACTCCCTAGGACCTTACCATTAAGTGTGTAAGTCCTGCTAATATTTGCTTTCCCAAAATTCAGCACCTCACATTTATCTGAATTAAACTCCATCTGCCAATTCTCAGCCCATTGGCCCATCTGGTCAAGATCCTGTTGTAATCTGAGGTAACCCTCGTCGCTGTCCACTACACCTCCAATTTTGGTGTCATCTGCAAACTTACTAACTGTACCTCTTATGCTCGCATCCAAATCATTTATGTAAATGACAAAAAGTAGAGAACCCAGCACTGATTCTTGTGACACTCCACTGGTCACAGGCCTCCAGTCTGAAAAACAACCTTCCACCATCACCCTCTGTCTTCTACTTTTGAGCCAGTTCTGTATCCAAATGGCTAGTTCTCCCTGTATTCTGTGAGATCTAACCTTGCTAATCAGTCTCCCATGGGGTACCCTGTCGAACGCCTTACAACCCAAACATAATTGCCTTAAAAACAGGCCATTATATTGTGATAATAAAGGCAGAATACCAGAAGTTGGAACTAAAATTAAAAGTTGTGGAGAAATTCAGCAGGTCTGGCAGCATCTGAAAAGAGAGAAAAACAGTTAATATTTTGAGTCTGATACAACTGATTGCTATTTATGGGATTTTGCTGAGCATAAACTGACAGCTGTTTTTCCTGCTTTACTAAGTTTCACTAAGTACATTACGGCTGGAAAGTATTCTGAGATGGCTGTGCAACCTATAATCTTATTATTTAACAAGTTCAAGGGCTTCAACACAACCATGATGAAGGTCAAAAAGATTAAAAGGCAAATCATCATAATTTATTTAAGTTGAGTTTTTTGGTTGAGCTATGCCCAAACTCCAGTTTGAGAGTTTGCTTTTATATACAGCACGGCACAGTGGCACAGTGGTTAGCACTGCTGCCTCACAGCGCCAGAAACCTGGGTTCAATTCCTGCCTCAGGCAACTGTCTGCGTGGAGTTTGGACATTCTCCCTGTGTCTGTGCGGGTTTCCTCTAGGTGCTCCTGTTTCCTCCCACAGACCAAAGATGTGCAGGTCAGGTGAATTGGCCATGCTAAATGGCCCGTGGTGTTAGGTGAAGGGGTAAATGTAGGGGAATGGGTCTGGGTGGGTTGCTGTTTGGAGGGTCAGTGTGGACTTGTTGGCTGGAGGGCCTGTCTCCACACTGTAGGTAATCTAATCAATATAAAAGACAATATGGGGATAGGAATAAACCACTGAATCACTTGAGTCTGATTCAAACTGTATTGTATGTACAGCAGGGCTGTGACTACACACTTTACTCAAAGGTATATTTTTACCTCAAAATCCTGGTTTTTCTGAGATTGGAGTCTATCGGTTTGTTACTGCCATAGATATCAGTAAAAATATCTCCAGAGATGTTAATGAGTTGACCTAATAGGCAAGAGAAAATTAGAATGAATGAAGGAAATAAAAAAGTGAGCCCTAGTACACAGTTAGACCTTTTCATAATATTAACACAGGGACTAGTTTCAAATTTAAGACCGTAAGACATAGGAGCAGAAACGAGGTCATCAGCCCATTGGATCTGCTCCACCATTCAATCATAGCTAGAGATGACAAAACTGCAGATGCTGGAATCCAAAGTAGACAGGCAGGAGGCTGGAAAAACACAGCAAGCCAGGCAGCATCAGGAGGGGGAGAAGTTGACATTTCGGGTGTAACCCTTCTTCAGGACTGGGGCTGGGTATGGGGGAGAGCTGCAGATAAAGGGGGTGGTGGGGCAGGGTGGTGAAATGGGAATAGGTGAGGACAGTTAGAGGGTATGACCTGGTTGGTCAATGGGAGGAATGAATCCGATTAGTGGCAGGGAGCAGTGGTGGTGGGTGGTGGGGAGGGGGTGGGGGAGGTGGGAGGTTGGCAGGGTTCCCAGCCCCTCCCCCTCCCTGCCACTGTTCCCTGCCACCAACTGGATTCATTTCTCCCATTGACTAACGAGGTTCTATCCTCTACCTGTCTTCACCCATCCCCACTTCACCACCCTGCCAACACGCCCACCCCCACCCCACCTCCTTTATCTGCAGCTCTCCCCACACCCATCTCCAGTCCTGAAGAAGGGTTATACCCGAAACGTCGACTTCTCCCCCTCCTGATGCTGCGTGGCTTGCTGTGTTCTTCCAGCCTCCTGCTGCCATTCAATCCTGGCACTTTAGATTAGATTAGATTACATTGCAGTCTGGAAACAGGCCCTTCGGCTCAACAAGTCCACACCGCCCCGCCGAAGCGCAACCCACCCATACCCCTACATTTACCCCTTACCTAACACTACGGGCAATTTAGCATGGCCAATTCACTAACCTGCACATCTTTGGACTGTGGGAGGAAACCGGAATACCCGGAGGAAACCCACGCAGACACGGGGAGAACGTGTAAACTCCACACAGTCAGTCGCCTGAGGCGGGAATAGAACCCGGGTCTCAGGCGCTGTGAGGCAGCAGTGCTAACCACTGTGCCACCGTGCCGCCCACCGTGCTCTCCATAACCCTTGAACCTGTCTATCTCAGCCTTAAATATACTCAATGATCTGGCCTTCAAAGCCTTCTCCGGCAATGAAATCCATGGATTTACCACTCTGGCTGAAGAAATTTCTCCTTATCTCTCTTCTGAAAGGTCTTCCCCTTACTATAAAGCTGTGCCCTCAGGCCCTAGTCTCTCCTACCAATGGAAACAACTTCCCAACCTCTACTCTGTCCACGCCAATAAATATTCTGTATGTTTCAATTAGATTCCACCCCCCATTCCCCATCCTTCTAAACTCTATTGAGTAAAAATCCAGAATTCTCAAATGTTCCTCATACGTTAAGCTTTTCATTTCTGGGATCATTCTCATGAACCTCCTCTGAACACACTCCAGGGCCAGTACAAACTTCCTGAGATATGGGGCCCAAAACTGCGCACAATACTCCAAATGTGGTCTGATCAGAGCCTTATAGAGCCTCAGAAGTACATCCCTGCTTTTATATTCAAGTTCTGTCAAAATAAATGCCAGCATTGCATTTGCCTTCCTAACTACTTATTCAACTGCAAGTTTACCTTGAGAGAATCCTGGACTAGAACTCCCAAGTCTCTTTGCACTGTAGACTTCTGAATTGTCTCCCCATTTAGAAAATAGTCCATGCCTCTATTCTTCCTACTAAAGTGCATGACCTCACACTTTCCTATTTTGGACTCCATCTGCCACTTCTTTGCCCACTCTCCTAACCTGTCCAAGTTTTTCAGCAACCTCCTTATCTCCTCAATGCTACCTGTCCCTCTACCTATCTTTGTATCATCTACAAACGTAGCCAGAATGCCATCAGTTGCTTCATCTAGATCATTGATGTATAAAGTGAAAAGCTGTGGTCGCAACACTGAGTCTTGTGGAACACCACTTGTCACCGGCTCCCATCCTGAGAAAGACCCTTTTATCCCCACTCTGTTTTCTGCCAGACAGCCACGCTTCTATCCATGCTAGCACCTTGCTTCTGACACCATGGGTCATTATCTTACTGAGTAGCCTCCTGTGCGGTACCTTGTCAAAGGCCTTCTTAAAGTCCAGGTAAATAACATCCATTGGCTTTCCTTGATATAACCTGCTCATTACTTCCTGAAAGAATTCTAGCAGATTTGTTCGGCATGACCTCCCCTTGATGAAATCATTCTAACTTTGCTCTATTTTATCATACATAGAACATAGATAAGTACAGCATAGAACAGGCCCTTCATCCCAGGATGTTGTGCCAAGGATTATTCTTAATCTAAAATAAAATAACCTAAGCTACACGGCCCTCAATTCACGTGCATGTCCAGCAGTCGCTTAAATGTCCCTAATGATTCTGCTTCCACCACCACTACTGGCAACGCATTCCATGCATTCACAACTCTCTGCGTAAAGAACCTACCTCTGACATCTTCTCTATACCTTCCTCCTAATATCTTAAAACTATGACCCCTCGTGCCAGTCAATCCTGCCCTGGGGAAAAATCTCTGGCTATTGACTCTATCCATGCCTCTCATTATCTTGTATAGTTAGACCAAGTAACTTCTCGTCCTCCTTCTCTCCAGAGAGAAAAGTCCAAGCTTAGTCAACCTCTTTTCATATGACAAGCCCTCCAATCTAGGCAGCATCCTGGTAAACCTTCTTTGCACCCTCTCCAAAGCCTCCATATCTTTCCAATAGTAGGGCAACCAGAACTGGACACAATATTTCAAGTGTGGCCTCGACAGGGTCTTGTTGAGCTGCAGCAAAACCTCGCAGCTGTTAAACTTGATCCCCCGTTAATGAAAGCCAAAACACCATATGCTTTCTTAACAACTTTGAAGGATCTATGTACTTGAACACCAAGATCACTCCGTTCCTCCACACTACCAAGAATCCTGTCTTTAATCCTATATTCAGCATTTAAGTTCGACCTTCCAAAATGTCACTTCACATTTATCCAGGTTGAACTCCATCTGCCATTTCTCAGCCCAGCTCTGCATCCTGTTTGTGTCACGCTGCAGCCTGCAATAGCCCTCAATACAATCAACGGCACCTCCAACCTTTGTGTCATCTGCAAATTTACTAACCCACCCCTCAACCTCCCCATCCAAGTTATTTAAAAAAAAATACAAAGAGCAGCGGCCCAAGAACAGAGCCCTGAGGAACACCACTCAACACTGACCTTCAGGCTGAATACTTTCCATCTACAACCACTCTCTGTGTACCGTCAGCCAACCAATTCTGAATCCAGACAACCAAATCCCTGTATACCATATCTCCTGACTTTATGAATGAGCCTACCATGGGGAACCTTATCAAATGCCTTGCTGAAGTCCATGTACACCACATCCACTGCTCGACCTTCATTGACCAGTCTCATCACCTCCTCAAAGAACTCATGACCTGCTCGTCACAAAACCATGCTGACTGCCTTTAATCACGTTATGCTTTTTCAAATAGTCATAAATCCTATCCCTCAGAATTTTTTCCAAAACCTCGTTGACCACAGACATAAGACTGACTGGTCTGTAATTGCCAGGGATTTCTCTTTCCCTTTCTTGAAAAAAGGAACAACATTTGCCTCCCTCCAATT
Source organism: Chiloscyllium plagiosum (assembly GCF_037043375.1). Lineage (NCBI taxonomy): Eukaryota > Metazoa > Chordata > Chondrichthyes > Orectolobiformes > Hemiscylliidae > Chiloscyllium > Chiloscyllium plagiosum. The sequence continues at coordinate 40,565,444 of NW_028270142.1, forward strand.
CATCGGTACAACTCCCGTGGAGAGTGAGGAAGCAAAGATCTTTGTCAGTGGCTTAGCAACCTCCTTTCCCTCTTCCTGGAGCAACCTAAGATAAATCTGGTCTGGCCCTGAGGAAACCAAAGCAAAAGCTCATTTAGGGCTTCCCCTATCTGCTCAGACTCCACGCATAAGTTCTTTACGCTATCCCTGACCGGCTCTACCTCTCCCTGATCATTCTCTTATTCTTCACGTATGAGTAAAATGCCTTTGGGTTCTCCCTAATCCTTCCTGTGAAGCCTTTTTCGTGCCCCTACTGGCTTCTCCTCAGTCGATTTCTGAGCTCCTTTCTAGCAAGCCTGTAATCCTCTAAAGCTGTGCTAGATCCTTGTTTCCTCCACCTTACGTAAGCTGCCTTCTTCCTTTTGACAAGAAGCTCCTCTGTTCTCGTCATCCAAGACTCCTTAATCTTACCCCTTCTTGCCTGTCTCAGAGGAACAAATTTGTGCATCACTTGCAACAACTGTGCTTTAAACAGTCTCCACATATCTGTTGTGCCCTTTCTGTGGAACAATTGCTCCCAAACTGTACTTCCCAACTCCTAGCTTAAAAATGTTTTGCTGGAAAAGCGCAGCAGGTCAGGCAGTATCAAAGGAGCAGGAGAATTGACATTTCGGGCATAAGCCCTTCTTCAGGAAAGGGCTCCTGTCTACACTTCCTACACTTCCAAGTATTCAGAAATCTCATCCTTCACAACGGATTCCAGGATCTTACCCACAACCATGGTTAGGCTAATCACTGTATAATTTTCCATCTTTTGCATCATTCCCTTTTTAAACAGGGATGTCATGATAGCGATTTTACAGTGCTTTGGGACCCTTCCCGATTCTTGCGATTCCTGAAAGATTTATGGGTTCAATCCCCACTCTTTGGCCTTGAGCGCATAATTGCAGCTGAGACCAAGATAGTAGCATCTTTCAGATGAGATGGCAGATTGTGATTTCATCTGATCCCTAACAGATATGAAAATATCCCACAGCCAGTGGTGAAGAGCAAATTGAATGGGACTGAAGAATTAGCCATTTGTGGTGACAGAGAAGCTGCAAATGATGCACAATGGTCATCTCCGTCAATTTATCAGTAGTATAAACAGCAGTAAAGGAACAGAAAAACACTCTGGAAGACGACAAACAGATCAGTAAAGGACTCAAATAAAATGAGATGAAATAACACAGAAACGGAAGGAGTGAAAAGGTGCTATAGAAGATGGTAACAGACACCATTAATGTAAATGAGAAGGACAGCTGGTGTATGGTGTATGGAGGGACAGCTGAGATGTAGTGCTACGGAAACCATTGGCTCAGAATTCCCAAGATGAGGGAGCTGCATTGTGAAAGAGTTTATTGACATTGCAGTGTTTCTTTAGCAAGAGATCACAGAAGTTCTTCAAGCTGTTAAAGTGTGAAAACTGAAGCCAGAGATCATCAACCTGAAGAGGCATAGGCCCCAACAGTACATCCTGTTTTTCGGTCTGGAATACCAAGCAGCAAGCTGGAGTCATCAAGTATCTGCTCTGACTGTCATGTTGGGAATTCTTGGTGTCTTTGTTCTACTGTTCCAAGGTAAAACAGGAAGCTGCATATTAATAAGGTAAGACTTAATGTTAATGAGTAATGATCTACTTTTATAGACCTTTTATTACTCTCTCTCTTATGGGAATCTTGTCTCAATGCACTGAACTCTTTTGGAAAATGCAACTAGTTGCATCCGACTTTGGGAAAGGTCTCATTAGACTTCTTACACATTTGGTCCAGATTTCTAATCATAGCCCATGGGATTTCAGGGCTGGCAGGAGTGCTGTTAAGAAAATAAAGAGTTGTCAATAATGAGAAGGACCTGCTGGTATGAAATGAAATGGCAAATCCTATTTAAGAGGAACGCTGGTTACTTTGCTGAACCTCTTACTCCACTCCTGAACCATACAGGTTTGTCAATCAGTCTGTAAGTTTCATGAATGTATCAAAATGTATTAGTCCTAGTATTCCTATTCTATTCACATGTGATGGTGAAAAAGATATGTAAGTAGCATGTGGGGTATTTGAAAATACTTTTCTCTAACACATTGTGAATGAATTACACAATTCATTAGAACAATAGGGTGGTTGTGGCACAAATGGTGCTAATTTGGCCTATTGCATTTGTGCTGGTGTGCTGTAGGAAGAATTCATTCCCCTGCCCTTTTCTCATTGACCTGAATATCTTTTCCTTTTCAGAAAATGATCCAATTTCCTTTTGCCTCCATTGAATCTGCTTCCAGCTTACTCTCAGGCAATGCATTTCACTCACTGCATTAAAACGTTTTCCCTCATGGCACTACTGCAGCCTTTGCCAATCACTTAACTTAGTGCCCTCTCATTCTTAAACCTTTGACGAATGAGAACTGTTTCTAAAAAAAATTCATAACAATCTAAGAACATGATTCCAGCACAAAAACCTGGTAATCCAGACAAGGGCGAAATCCTCTCAATGGTTGGCGTATAATGGTCTTCTGACTGTTAAAAGAAATGTCAGAAATTAAATACTAGCAATATCATGGTCTTGACAATGATTTGGAAGGTGGAGTTTTTCAGCCCATCCATTCCCAATTGTTAATTTTGTCCTGAACAGAATGGGGAATTAAAATTGGGTAGATCTCTAAAGAGGAGAAAGAATTTCTCCTTCAGATCACAACTGAGATAGCAAGTGTGAAAAATGTAATCTTTAAGTAAGAAATGGAACACTGTGCTGATGTCTACTGGTGATAGATATCCTTTTACTAAATGGGGAAGAAAAACTTCTATGATCCAACAGTGGCTGCAGCGAAAGTTTCAAATTTCAATCTTATTTTACATATTAATATCATCACGTATTTCCTATTTGATTGATGACTTGGATTATATTTATCAATCAACAACATTATAGTATGAGCTGCACACTTAAGACCAACAGTGGCTACAGATAAAGTTTCAAATTTCAATCTTATTTTACATATTAATATCATCAAGTATTTTCTATTTGAATGATGCCTTGGATTATATTTATCAATCAACAACATTATAGTATGAGCTGCACCCTAAAGGCCAGGTCTGTGAGAGCTCCATCTTGTAAATAATGAATGAAAACGTGTTGCACTTACTTTAAAGACCATCGTCTTGTTGGCATTAATCGGAACCCCGTCTACACTCACTACAACCTGATAGCTGTCTTTTGGTAGTGGTCTAAAAAGAAAGGAAAAACGTGCATGAACACCAAAGGAACACAGATTAACAGTGTATTTTGAATAGAACATCAGAAAAATTCTCACCATTGTTTGCGACTAGTCCCTGGGTGAGGCTGCCCAATTTGGTTTGATTGCAGATGGGATAACCTAGGTAGTTGAGACCCACCTAATGAGGATGAACTGGCTCCCCTTCTTTATTCACCTGTGCCCTTTATTGGTCTTGAGAACATTTATTTCAGAAAATTATCCCTTCACCTTTCTTCCAGTCCTAAGAAATTTAGGTTTTAAAGGGAGCCAATTTAATCAGACTTTCTGAAATTAATAAAAGAATTAGATTTGAAACATGAGAATAATGGATTATCTCCTCCATTTTAATATTTCTGGTTGAAGTTTCCCTGATTCCCTACAGGAATGACATTCCAGAATTCCTCACCAGATAATCACTGAATTTACATCATGTAACCCTATGGTTGCATCTATTTCTTAAAAACATCATGTGTTGAAATTGAAATTTATTATGTCCCTAGATGTTGCCGGTTATGATACTTACCCCGTCTCCTCCCCCCACAGACATGAGGAATGAAATTCAATTATCCAGGAATGGTGATTGTGGTCCTTCTTCAGTATGTACACCAGTTCTGTTCCCCAACTCTTTTGCTCTTACAACAATGACTACATCAGTGCTACATCCTGCACCCAGGCTGAACTGGAACAGTTCATTGACTTCACTAACAACTTTCATCCTGCCCTCCAGTTCAGTTGGTCCATCTTGGACACCTCCCTCTACTTTCTTGACCTCTTTGTTTTCATCTCTAGCGACAGTTTGTGGACCAATATTTATGAAAACCCACAGTCTCACACAGTTACCTGGGCTACCCCTCCTCCATCCTCTACCCCGCAAAAACTCCATCCTGTTTTTCAAATCCCTCCACCTACGTCACATCTGCTCTGCCATGGAGACTCCCAAGCGTCCCAGGTGCCGTCCCATTTCCAACAATGTCCTTCCCTCTCCGCCCCTCCCCACACTCCAAATAGAATAAAGTGTCCTCACTTTCCATACCACCAACCTCCACATGCAACGTATCATCCTCAAACACTCGCCAACTCCGGTTAGACCCTACCACTCAGAACATCTTTCCCTTCCCACCCCCTCTGCCTTCCGAAAGGACCTTTCCCTTTGACACTCCTTGGTTCATGCTACACTCCCCTCCAACCCCCTTGGTACCTTTCCCTGGAATGGGAAGAGTTGCAACACCTGCCTGTACACCACCTCCCTCACCCTCCATCCAGGGCCCCAAACAGTCCTTCCAAACAAGACAGACTTTCACCTGCATCTCCTCCAACCTTGTGCATCCTGTACTCCCAATGTGGCCTTTTCTACATCAGTGAGACCAAACATAGACTAAGTGTCCATTTCGCTGCACATTGTTGCCAAATGCGACATGGCCAGCCTGACGTCCCGGTCACCACCCATTTCAATTCCCCCTCCCACATCCTTGGCCTCCTCCATTTCTAAGACCGCAAGTTGGTGAAACAACAACTAACCTTCCGCCTGGACAGCCCACGGCTCCAAGGACCTAACACTAAGTTCTGCAGTTTCAAATAACCTTCCCACCCATCCCCCAGCTCCTTTTCCAGCCCCGCCTCCTCCCTTCCATTCTGCCTCCCGCCTCACTAACTTCTCTATGTCACCACCTCCAATCCCATTCCATGTCCAGTCTTTACTCTCCTCCCCGCCTCTTTGACCGAACCTCATCTGCCCAGCTTCCTTCCTACCTCTCTGCTCCACCCTTTCCGCTGACGTATCACAATAACCCCATACCTGCATCTACCTATCGCTATCCCACACACCTTTCCTCTAGCCCCATCTCACTCCTATTTCTTTCTGAGCTCCCTTCCCCCTTCCTGATGAATGGCTTCAAAACAAAATGTCAACTTCTCCACTTGCTGGTGCTGCTTGGCTTGCTACATTCTTCCAGCCTCCTGTTTATCTGTGGTGATAGTGGTGTCTGGGACATTTCCTGTAAGGTATGATTCCATGAGTGTGACTATGTCAGACTGTTGCTTGACCAGTCTGTGAGACAGCTCTCCCAATTTTGGCACTAGCACTCAGATGTTGGTGAGGAGGGCTTTGCAGAGTCGACAGGGCTGTTTCTGCGTTTTCTTTTTCCTGCGCCTAGGTTTGATGCCAGGTGATCTGTATGGTTCCATTTGTTTGAGATGTTGTAGTGATTGCAATAACTCAAAGGGTTGCTAGGCCATTTCAGAGGGCAATTGAGAGTCAACCATATTGTTGTGGGTCTAAAGTCACATGTAAGCCAGACCAGGTACGGTTAGCAGATCTCTTTCCTTGCTGGACAATAATGAACCCAATGGGGTTTTCTGACAATTGACAATGATTTCATGGTCATCAATGGATTCTTAATTCCAGACTTTTTTTTAATTGAATTCAAATTTTACCATCTGCTGTGGCAGGATTCAAACCTGAGTCCCCAAAACATTACCTGAGTCTCTGAATTATTTGTCTAATAATAATACCAATAGGTTATCGCCTTCCCTTCCCTTTATCTCCTTCCATTTTAGACATTCTGTTTCAGATGTCTCTGACTCTGCACTGATATGACATTCTAGAATTTCTCCCCAGTCAGTCACTGAACTTGCATTTGCAATCATCCATTGATTGTCACTCCTTTTAAAAAAAATGCAGGTTGCAATGGAAAATTCAGTATTTCCCTAGGTGATCAGAGTTTATGATCCATTGTCATGACATCATGAAAGAAAAGCAACATTTAAAATTGTAAGGAATGGACAGTAAATACTGACATTACTAGTGTTACCCAGATCCCATGAATGAACTAAAATAAAATCTAACTATCTTGCTATTTTATTACCAAGGTAATGAGTTATTCAACCTTTAGTCATCCGGTTCCTTATGAAATGCAGTATGATCCTGCATAGAGAGACTGAATATATCTACCTGGTGTAGCAAATAACCTGTGTTTCGTGGCTGGAATCTTTCTCTACATCGCAGGGAATGGACCTGGATTCTGATAGGAGCTGCACCTTATTGCCCAGTTGTCCATTTCCTCCTGTGTAGTCAAATGGCCTTTCTCCCAAGAAACCTGTGAAGACAGCCAAAGTATATTAGACGCAGCAAGAGTAAGACTTATCAAAGAGGGAGAGTAACCTGCCTTACCTTTTCCTTTAATTGTCAGCCTGGTTGCTCCATTGACGCTACCGTGGTAAGGAGTGATGTCCAAAACAATAGGAACACTTTGGGAAACTAGGAAATAAATAAATACATAGATGTTATGGGAAGTGGTGATGTAATCACTGAATCAGTAATCTAGAACCCGAGGTGAATGCTCTGGGAATATGGGTTTGAATCCCATCATAGCAGATGGTGAAATTTGAATTCAATCATTTTAAAAACACCTGGGAGAAAATAAAGCCAGCCTAATGACACTTACATAACCACATCTGCTTCACTAAAACCATTTTGCAAAGGAAATCTATCCTCCTTACCCAGTCTGGCCTACATGGGACTCTGGGCCCACAGCAATGTGGTTGACTCTGAACTGCCCTATGGGGCAATCCTAGTCAGCAGCATCCACATAGAAACAATTAAATAAATAAATAACGGGGGGGATGGTGGAAGGATTGAAATGCGAAGGATAACTCGTACAGGTGGATATGACAGAAACAGAAAGATAGGAATAGCAGACTGACAGATAGGTACTTACTGGGGAGGAGAGAGTAGATAATTGATAAATCAACAGTGAAGACTCCCAGTCAAATTTGTTCAAATTCAGATGTAATTCAAATTCAGGTTTAATAAATAGCAGGCTAATATAAAATGATTTAGAAAACTGGCAATCCACTTGCTAAATACTGGCAGTGATCTGTGATAACATTTGGCTGTTTTGAGCTGAACTGCAATTACCTGCATTGGTCAGTGACCAGAGACTAAGCACAATGGCCACGCCCCATTGCACTGACTGGCCCTTCATGTCATCCCACAGCTCCCGTTCCTCCCTCTGGATCTGTCTGTTGGGAGGAGAAAGATTATATCAGGCTGCGTGCTGACAGATTACACACACCACTGTGGTTGAATTGCCTCCTTCTACTTTATCTCTAACATTTCCCTGTTTGCTATCCCCTTCCTTCCCGGGAGCCTTGTACTTGCTAATAAACTGTTAAACCTCCAAATCTGATCAAACCTCATCTACCTGAAATGTTCAGCCTGTTTCTTTCTCTAGATATTGAAAGACTGACTGAGTATTTTCTGTTATTTTATTATTCAGAACTGAATGGCTCTAGATAACTAGTGTAATAAGTCATTTTTAATGCAAGGGTCAAATTTGGTTAATTTCTTGTGTTTTTCCTGAATTTTTAAAAGTAAAGTCATGTCTAACCAGTTTGCTGGAGTTTTTGGAAGAGTTAAGAGAGAGGATTAACCAGGTCAAGACTGTTGATGTGGTATATATGGACTTCCAAAAGGCATTTGTTACACAAAAGATTTATGAGGAAAGTTATAGGTCATGGACTAAAAGGAGTTGGAGCATGGGAATTTGAATTCGGCTAAGGGTTAGGAAACAAGGAATAATTGTTGATGAGTATTTTTTGGCCTGGAAGAAAGCTTGTAGTGGAACTTCCCAGGATTGACATTGGGATCCTTGCTTTTCCTGATTAATATAAATGATCTAGATCTTGATCTGCAAGGCACAAAATTTGGGAGTTGTGACCTGTGAGGAGGACAGTGATATTGAAACGTGGATAGGTGACAGATGAAGTTCAATGCAGAAACATGTGAGGTAACAGACTTTGATACAAGGAACTTGGGGAGGTAATACCAAATGCAGGCTACTATCTAAAAGTTGCAGAGGAGCAGAAAGACTGGGCATATAGACCATTAAAGGTGTCAGGTTTGGTAAAGAGACCTGTTTAAAAAAGAAACACAGTATATTAGGCTTCATTATTAGGGTTATAGAGTGCAAAGCAGGGAGGTTATGCTAAACTTATGTAGGCCATTGTTTAGACTTCACCTGGAGTATTGTTCAAGGTTGGGAACGGATCAGTTCTGGATTGCATTTGCAAGTTGATTTGTTTGTAAGTTGGAACACGATGCAGGACATTAGAAAGTATCTGTCGTAGGGAAAGGAAATGTTCGTATGTCAGTTCTTATAAAATTAAAACCCATGTATGGGATCATACTTGTAAGTACAGGCATCTGTAAGTTGGACTTGCAGAAATTGGGCACCGCTGTATTGTTCTGGGTGCCACACTATAGGAGGGATCTCATAGACTCAGATATTTACAGCACAATAAAAGGCATTTGGCCCATTATGTCTGTGCCATTCTACAAAGACCCGACTACAATAATCCAATTTTCCAGCTCTTGGTCCACAATCCTGTAGGCCATGGCAACACAAGTGAATACCTAAATATTGCTAAAATGTGAACAGTTTCTGACCCAAGCACCTTGTCAAGCAGTGGTTTCCAGATTCCTTCCACCTTCAGGATGAAAAACATGCTTCTCAACACTCTGCTTAGCCTTCTACATTTCAGCTTACATCTATGCCCTCTGGTTATTAATCCCTCTATTGATGGAACAGGTGCATTTCTATGTCCCTTACCTTTGCCCCTCATGATCTTATACAGGCAGTCCCCAAGTTGCAATCAGATTGAATCGTTCACATGTCGATTTGTACACAGGTTTGGATCACAATGCAGTAAAACAGCCATTCGTAAGTATGGAAATCATTTGCATATCGGATTTTTAAAATTACACGCTGTATGGAATTGTGTGAATATGTATGGTTGTTCATAAGTCAGATGTTTGTATGTTGGGAATGCCCTATAAACCTCTATCAGGTCCCACTCAAGTGCTGCTGTTCCAAGGAAAACAACCCTAACCTATTGAATCTTTCCACTCTTCAGACAATATCCTGGTAAATCTCCTGTGCTGAGATAGAATCACATCATTTCTAAAGTGTGGCAACTAGAACTACACAGAGTACTCCATTTGTAGACTAATCAGCATATTATACAGTTTTAGCATAACCTCAGTGCTCTTGTTTTTAATGGCTCAGTTAAGAAAGGGAAGTGTCCCATATATCTTTGTATCACCTTGTCTAATAGCCTTGCTGCTTCTAGGATTTGTGTATGTACACACCAAGACCCTCTCACCTTCAGTACTTTCCAGGGTCCTAATATTAATAGTGTAAGCCCTTTCCTGGGATCTCACTTCTCGGAGTTGAATTCCGTTTGCTGCTGTTTTGCCCAGCTGACCAGTCCATTGATATCCTCCTGCACTCTACAGCTATCTTCCTCACTATTTACCACCTTACCAATTTTCATGTTATTGCAAACTTCATCATATTAAAGCCCCAATCATAAATGTGCACCACAAAAAGCCAAGGTTCCACCACCAAACCCTGCAGAACCCACTGGAAATTGAATTGCCGTTACAGAAATATCCCTCTACCATCACTCTCTGCTTTCTGCTTTTTCAGAGAAATTGAGGACTGCAGATGTTGGAGTTCAGAGTTGAGAGTGTGGTGCTGGAAAAGCACAGCAGGTCAGGCAGCATCCGAGAAGCAGGAGAATCGATGTTTAAGGCATAATGCCTCCATCAGGATTGAGGGTTGTGGGCTGAGGGACAGGGAGATAAAGAGAAGGGGATGAGGCTGGGAGGGAGGTAACTGGGAATCCAATAGGTAGATAAAGGTGGGGGAGAAGGTGACAGGTTGGAGAGGAGGGTGGAGCGGATAGATGGGAAGGACGATGAACATGTCAAGAGAGAGGTGCTGAGTTGGAGGCTTGGGACTGAGATAAGGTGGGGGGGAGGGGAAATGAGGAAACTGGTGAAATCCACATTGATCCCGTGTGGTTTCCGGGTCCTAAGGTGGAAGATGAGCGTTCTTCCTCCAGACATTGGATGGGTAGGGTTTGGCGATGGAGGAGGCCCAGAACCTGCATGTCCTTGGTGGAGTGGGAGAAGGAGTTGAAGTGTTCAGCCACAGGGAGAGGGGGTTGGTTGGTGCGGTTGTTCCAGAGATGTTCACTTAAGTGTTCCACAAGTTGGCGTCATGTCTTCCCGATGTACAGGAGACTACATCGTGTGCAACGGATGCAGTCGATGACATTTGTGTAAGTACAGGTAAATTCCTGTCGGGTGTGGAGGAACTTTTGAGTCCTTTGACAGAGGTGAAGGGGGAGGTGTGGGCGTGTTGTTTTGCACTTCTTGCAGTGGCAGAAGGTGCCAGGAGTGGGGTGTGGGCTGGTGGAGGGCATGGATCTGACAAGGGAGTCGCGGAGGGAATGGTTTCCCTGAAATACTGATAGGGCTGGGGAGGGAAATATATCCCTAGTGGTGGGGTCTGTTTGTAAGAAGCAGAAGTGATGGAGGATGATGTGATGTATACGGAGGTTGGTGGGGTGGAAGGTGAAGACCGGGTGGGAGGATTCTGTCCTTGTTGCGTTGGGTTTGTATCCAGTGTGCTATTTTATCGAGAATCCCACAAGCTCTTATTTTCTTGACATGTCTGCCATGAAGGACCTTATCAAAAATCTTACTAAAATCCATGTAGACCACATCAAATGAATTACCTTCGTCAACAATCATTGTTATCTCCTCAAAAGGTTCCATCAAATTTGTCAGACATGGTCTTCCCTTAACAAATCCATTTGACTAGTCCTGTCTTATCCACATCATTCCAAGTGCAGGTATATTCTGCCCTTAAGAACTGTTTCTCATAATTTTTCCCACCATCAAGATTAGATTGACTGCCCTGTAATTTCCGGGTCAGCCCTTTTCTCCCTTGTTTTTTAAGTGAATGAATTGAGAGAATGCAGTTTACAAGAATGATTCCAGGCTGAAACACCAGTTATTAAGTTGCATTGAAGATGCTGGAACATGTTTGCCTTGGAAAAGAGAAGACTGAGGGGAGATTTGAGAGATGTTTTCAAAATCATTGGGAATCTGGACAGAGTAGATAAGGAATTATCGTCCCTGCTTGTAAAGGGACTGACAGCCAAAAAGCCCAGTTTTAATTGAGTCCTGATGAAGGGTTTTGACCTGAAATGTTGACTTTCCTGCTCCTCAGATGCTGTCTGACCTGCTGTGCTCTTCCAGCTTTGTACCTATTGGCAGATTTTTTTTTAGATTAGATTAGATTACTTACAGTGTGGAAACAGGCCCTTCGGCCCAACAAGTCCACACCGACCCGCCGAAGCGCAACCCACCCATGCCCCTACATTTACCCCTTACCTAACACTACTGGCAATTTAGCATGGCCAATTCACCTGACCCGCACATCTTTGTGATTGTGGGAGGAAACCGGAGCACCCGGAGGAAACCCACGCAGACACGGGGAGAACGTGCAAACTCCACACAGTCAGTCGCCTGAGGCAGGAATTGAACCCGGGTCTCTGGCGCTGTGAGGCAGCAGTGCTAACCACTGTGCTACCATGCCGCCCACAATGTTTTTTAGAGATAAAGAAAATGTGAGGTGAGAAAAAAATTTAGCACCGAGCAAGTAGTTAGAATAAAATTGCACTGCTTGGAAGTGTGGTCAGGGCAAGTTCAATTCAAGCAGACAAGAAGGCTCTTACAAAAGGAAACATATGCTGGATAATGGGAGGAAAGGTAGAGATTTAGCACTAAGTCAAAATGCTAAGAGAGTTATGTGGTCTTGTTCTGCATTATACCAGCTCTGTGGAATTCTATCAGCATTCAGTTTGCAAACACTTAAAAAGCTTACTGTCTTTCTTACTAGGTTTCAAACTGGTCCTTTTGAAAGCAGGGTGGGGTTTGAGGCATGATATTAAGGGTGATAGTTCAGCTTTTGCCTCTTTATTTTGAAAGTGACATGATAGGATGCAAAAATTTCCACCCAGTCATGTCAGAATCAAGATTGCATACTATCAGCTCAGAGTAACAAAAAAACCTAAATTATACTGTGATGCTGGGAGAGTTAGGAATTTAAATATCAACCATGACGTCCTGCTGCTGAATTAGCTAATCTGTATGTAAAAATATACTGTTGCAGATTTATCGAATCAAAATTACAGTATACAATTCTGGATTTGGTCAATTTGTACATTAATATTCATCATTCCTGATCTATGCCTTACTGCACATCGAGCTGGATTTGCTCCAACCAGCTGTTATTGTATATAATGTTCGATTTACTTTTCTCTTTGTTATCGCATGTAATTTCTGGTACATCAATTGACTAAATAAAAACATGGTTCTGAGGAAGGGTCTCTCGACCCGAAACGCTAACTCTGATTTGTCTTCACAGGTGGAGGTGGCATGGTGGCTCAGTGGTTAGCATTGCTGCTTCACGGGACCAGGGTTCAATTCCAGCTTCAGGCAACTGTCTGTATGGAGCTTGCACTTTCTCCCTGTGTGTGAATGGGTTTCCTCCAAGTGCTCCAATTTCCTCCCACTGTCCAAAGATATGCAGGTTAGGTGAATTGGCCATGCCAAATTGCCCATAGTGTTAAGGGATGTGTAGGTTAGGTGCATTGGTCAGGGGTAAATATAGGGTAGAGGAATGGGTCTGGGTGGGTTACTCTTCAGAGGGTCAGTGTGGACTTGTTGGGCCAAAGGGACTGTTTCCACACTAGGGATTCTATGTTTCCAGATGTGCTGAGGTTTTCCAGCAATTTCTATTTTTGAATCTACTAAATAAGACTTTTCAGAGACCAATCTGAGGAAGACAATCAAATTTACTTAAAAGAAACTCAATCACCAACAAACACCAAACACCCTGATTTTTAACCAGTCCTGCTTTGAACCCTTGATTCAAGGTGTTGCAAATTGCTCTTTGGTTCACTCCAACATAGGAAATAATAAAACTTGAACTGGAGAGTGAAACACTGTAAGAGTAGATATTTGTATCTCCTGGATCACACAACGCCCCTTACCTTTCCCCAGGTACAAGCTTCAAACAAACGATCCTTTCTGTTCACCTGTATTCCCGATGTGAAACGATCACAGCAAATATGTTACAACAGTCACACTGTGAATATTTCACAACATCAGTGTGAGAGGGATGGAACTTGAAAACCTGAGTCTGACTCTTCGGCCCCTTGCTGTATTTACCTTAGCTTTACCTGGGCAATGGCTAATTGGATGCCATGGAAACTACTTCGAAATCTGTACTGTCCAAATATTACTACAATACTTTCTGAAATTCTGTCTCTGTTTATTTGTGTTTAATTGTTTTCATGACTCTGAATGCTAGGGTATTACCACGCCTCACTTGCATATCTGTCTTTATAAAAATTCTTCTGTGAATGTGATACCTCCCAGCATAACACTTCCTTTTGCCTCCTGGATCATTGATAGATTGATACCAAAGCATAGAGATGTTGCTCAATGAGAGTCTCTAAGGAGTTGTGGAGTTGGCATAAAGTCAACTGTAACCCAGAGGCACGAGTTGTTAAAGGAATAGCAAGCAGGAGTCACCCCACCTCCCCTAACAGAGAAAGCCCACTCACCACCAAGGTCCAACACATGAACAAAGAACAAGAGTGGGCCACTTGCCCTTGCAACCTGCTCCACCATATAAGATCATGGCTGATCTGATTTTAACCTCATCTCTACATTATAGATAACACTAATGATCCTTCATCTAGGGGTGGCACAGTGGCTCAGTGGTTAGCACTGCTACCTCACAGCACCAGGGTACCAGGTTCAATTCCAGCCTCGGGTGACTGTCTGTGCGGAGTTTGCACATTCTCCCTGTGTCTGCGTGGGTTTCCTCGAGGTGCTCCGGTTTCCTCCCACAGTCGAAAGATGTGCAGATCAGGTGAATTGACGATGTTAAATTGCCCATAATGTTAGGTCAATTAGTCAGAGGGAAATGGGCCTGGGTGTTCAGAGGGTTGGTGTGGACTGTTTGGGCTGAAGAGCCTGGTTCCACACTATAGGGAATCTAATCTACTTGGCAATCAAGAACCTATTTACCTCTGCCTTAAAATATTCAACATTTTGCATCCACTACCTTCTGAGGAACTGAATTTCAAAAGACTTTCAAGAGAATGGGCGGCACGGTGGCACAGTGGTTAGCACTGCTGCCTCACAGCGCCAGAGACCCGAGTTCAATTCCTGCCTCAGGCGACTGACTGTGTGGAGTTTGCATGTTCTCCCCGTGTCTGCGTGGGTTTCCTCCTGGTGCTCCGGTTTCCTCCCACAGTCCAAAGATGTGCAGGTTAGGTGAATTGGCCATGCTAAATTGCCCGTAGTGTTAGGTAAGGGCTAAATGTAGGGGTATGGGTGGGTTACGCTTCAACGGGTCGGTGTGGACTTGTTGGGCCGAAGGGCCTGTTTCCACACTGTAATGTAATCTAATCTAGAATAAAAAGTTTCCTCTTTTCTGCTTTAAATGACTTTTAAGTTGTGACCCCGAATTCTATAGTCTATCACAAAAGGAAACGTCCACTCCACATCCACTTGGTCAAGTCGTCTCTGGATCTTTTATGTTTCAATTAAATCACTTCTGACTCTTTTAAACTCCAAAGGATGCAGGCCTAGCCTACCCTCATTAGTTCTCCACTCATTCTAAGTATTAATCTAGTTAATATTCTGTGAACTCCAATGCACTAACAGCCTTCTGTAAGTACAGGTAATGAGTACTGTACACAACACTCCAGATGTGGTATCACCAATGCCCTGTATAACTGAAGCATAACCACTTTACTCTTGCATTCAATGCTCCCAGCAATAAAACATAACATACTACAGCATATTCACTTCCCTGATTATTTCTTGTACCTCTAGATTAACCTTCTGCGATTCATGCACCAAGACTGAAAGATCTCTCTGCGTTGCAGAGTTCTGAATCCTTCACCATTTAGATAATATAATTCATGTCAGCTAAGGATAAGCAATAAATACTAGCAATGTCATTGATTCTGGGATACCCACATTGTGTTATTTGCAGCAATTTGGTCCATCCACTCAATGCTGGCTCTCCTCTTTTTAACCTGACCACTCCACTTATGGTCTGTCTACACTGTTTAAATCTCGAGAACTCCCCATTTCTTAAAAATGTCAAAACAAAGCTGATTCTCAGGTGAACATGAAGCATCTAATGGTACTATTTCAAAAAACACTGGAGAATTCTCCCTGGTGTCCGAGCCAGCACGTATCCCTTAATGAAATCCCCTAAAACAGGTTGTGCTCATTAACATAATGTGGTTTGTAAGGAGCATGTTGTACACAAATCGCTTGCTGTTTCCCCTCTGTACAACAGTGACAACACTTCAAAAATACTCCTTGACAGTAAAGCACACATCCTAATATCACTTTTGATGTTAGAAAATGTGCTATACAAATGCAAACTCTTACTTGTTATTGAATCATTCAAAATATGGTTAGAACAGGTTCATAAAATCTGTACAATGTTAAAGCAGGACAGTCAGCCCATTGATCCACACTGATTATCCTATGATACGAAGATTATCCCACCCAGGCCCATCTTCTTCACTCCTCTAAAAAAATCATGTCCCTGTAACTCTGCATTTCCAACAGCTAATCCACCGAGCCTGCACATTTCTGGACACTATGGGCTTTTCAGCATGGCCAATCCACCTAATCAGCATAACTTTGAACTATAGGAAGACATAAGCCCCTACACCCGAAACATCGATTCTCCTGCTCCTCAGATGCTGCCTGACCTGCTGTGCTTTTCCAGCACCACACTCTTGACTCTGATCTCCAGCATTTACAATCCTCACTTAGTCCACTGTAGGAAGACACCAGACCACCCCAAAGAAACCTGCGCAGACGTTGGGAGAATGTGTAAACTCCACACAGACAGTGTGGAGGATGAAATCAAACCCAGGTACCTGGTGCAGTAAGGCAGCAGTGCTAACCACTGAGCCATCGTGCCGGTTAATCTATGCCACAAATATAGATTTCAAATAGGTTTTCCTCTTCTTTAAATCAGCTAATCTCTCCTATCATTCACACTATTACAAAACAAATCTTCTATCCTTTCTCCACCAACATTCTCTGCCTCTACACTTGTTCAAAACTTGCACTTATCTGAAATTTTCTTGTTATGACCCAAAGTAATTCAACTGAAATGTTCTGTTTCCTTTGTTATTGATGCTGCCTGATGTGCTGAGAATTTCTAACATTTTCTCTTTGTATTATTGCATTAAGTTGTTACATAAGAGGATGTCAACTAATTTGGTAACTAGCACAAACATGTTGAGAAATAAGGGCAATTAGAAACTTTGGTAACTAGATCAAGGATAATTACCTATTATGGTAATCCTTAATAACGTTGCATGTGTATACATGATCCTATACCAATTTATGGCAATTAGATATTGATTTAATAATAGGGAGATTGACATCTCATGATGAGCTTAGTTTACTTATAATTATGCAAGTGTATTAATCGATTACCTAACATATTAAACACGATCCGAAAGAACTGCAGATGCTATAAATCAGAAACAAAAACAGAGAAATTGCTAGAAGAGCTCAGCACGTCTGGCAGCATCTGCAGAAGTTCTGAGAAAGGGTCACTCGACCTGAAATGTTCGCGCTGATTTCTCTTCACAGATGCTGCCAGACTGTTGAGCTTTTCCAGCAATTTCTGTTATTGAACCAAATATATTACTCCGCTTAACAGTAAACAATGTAGACTTCGTTAATTTAATATCATGCAACTATTTAGCCTCCACTGACTAAAACACACCATGGCATTTCACAGAGCTACATTGCAAGACTGACATTTCAAACTTCAAGACTGAATGAGCTGACATCTTGTTAAATACTTTGTTAAAAGCTTGTTGAAATTTTTGGTGTTAGCAATAAAAGAAGACTTGATGCAGTTTTACGGCAGGAAGACCTCAGCTGTTTGTGATTCATATAAAGGATTGGGATGCAAACGTAGACAGGTGGTTAGTAACTTTGCAGATGACACACAGATCGGGGGAGACATCGATAAAAACGATACAGCGGGATAGAGATCCTTTGCAGGTATGGATGGAGAAATGGCAGATGGAGTTTAATGCTGGTAAGTATGAAATATTGCATAGGGGTGTTGGGGTCTTAGTCCTTAGCTCCCTGAGAGTGGGCACACAAGTAGATGGGGTGGTAAACAAGACATATGGCTGCTTGCCTTGATTGGTAGGGGCATTGAATACAAGAGTCAGGAAGTTGTTGTAGCTTTATAAAAGTTTGATTAGGCTGCACTTAGAGTATTGCTTTCAATTCTGGTCACCACACTACAGGAAGGATGTGGAGGATGCAGAAGAGGTTTACCAGAATGCTGCCTCGATTAGGGGGTATGAGCTATCAGGACAAACTTGACAAACTAGGGTTGTTTTCTCTGGAGCGGCAGAGGCTGAGGGGAGACTTGATAGACGTTTATAAAATTATGAAAGGTTTAGATAGAGTTGACAAAATATTTTTCCCAGAGTTGAAATGCCTAATACTATGAGGTATGCATTCAAGGTAAGAGTGGGAAAACTTAAAGGATGTGAGGAGCAAGTTTATTTTTACACTGGGAGTGGTAGGTGCCTGGAATGCACTGCTGGGGTATAATAGTAGCCTACAAGGGACTTTTAGATCAGCACCTGAATAAGCAACGAATGGAGGGATAAGCACCAAGGGCAGGCAGAAGGGATTAATTTTATTTGGTGTCATGTTTGGTACAACATCATGGGCCAAAAGGCCTGTTCCTGTGCTGTACTGTTTCATGTTTTATGAAGGGAGGAAACAATTAATGCAGCTGTGTCCTACATTAGATTAGATTAGATTACATTAGATTACATTACAGTGTGGAAACAGGCCCTTCGGCCCAACAAGTCCACACCGACCCGCCGAAGCGCAACCCACCCATACCCCTATATTTACCCATTACCTAACTCTACGGGCAATTTAACATGGTCAATTCACCTGACCTGCACATCTTTGGATTGTGGGAGGAAACCGGAGCACCCGGAGGAAACCCACGCAGACACGGGGAGAATGTGCAAACTCCACACAGTCAGTCGCCTTTATTTTAATTTGTCATGTTCGAGTAGAGAGTCAATCAAATTTGGCTAAATGTAATCAGCTTTGTATTAGAGTTAACTTTGTAACAGTGCGCATTTAAGTTAGTAACTGTCTGATCCTTAACACTTGTGTCAGTCAAGGCTATGTAACAGCTGAACATCAGAATCTCACTACCTCACCGTTTACTCATTCTAACCTGTGCTATCTTTATAAATTTGTAGCTGTACTTTGCACTCTTCTTTACAGTTTGAAGTTTATGAATAACTTTCTCACTGTATCATCCATTTTAAAAGTTAAGAAATCCAGTCCACACAACAACCACCAGAGGGAAAATCACTTGCTAATGGCCTTTCGAAACAAATAATGATCAGTGCTCAATTTAATGAGGGACTTACATCAATTGAGCAAAAAAAGAGAAAATGAGTCAGAGTATCAATCAAGAGAACATTACAGCATAAACTCTACCTGAACAAATTGGCAAGGAAATTATCTTGAAATATCCTGTTATCTTAGCTTGGAGTCATAAAAGTAACAAAATAGATGACAATGAAGCAAATGAGCCCATGTATAATTGACTCAAGAAACCAGTCAGGAGATAGAGAGAAATAATACTAGTCAACATCCATCGCTCTTAAGAACCAATCACAGATTGATCATGCATCCCTTGAACCAATTAGAGGTAAGCATAGAAATAAGCTTAGGCCAACCAAACTTTAGTCATGTAATTGATCATGCTAGGGTTGGAAGGAGTTAATAAGCATCAGCTTTCAGTGACCGAGGTCATAGATCATAGAATCTCCACAGTGTGGAAGCAGGCCATTTATATTGATGTTAGTTTCTATAATGCAAACATCATCAAGAACTGTTCAAGATATTTGACGTTGTTTAGTACGGACATGTACCAAGTAGAATGCTCAAAAACAAAACAATTCATTCATTCCAAAGAGACCAAATTCTTCAAAACACACACAAAGTGATCCAATTCCTTATTTTCACTGGCATATACACAAAGTGAAGCTTTGATGTCAAATTGTTTCAACAAACTGTTAAATGGTGAATTTGTGGGAATAACCTTTAAAACAAACGTGAATGACCCATATCACATCAATTCCACCATTAAGGTTAGATTTTAATTGTGAATGCTTCAGCACTTTAATCAGTTTCACAGTTGGAATAAGTACTGGCAAAAAAAAACTGAACACAAAACTAAATAAAATTGTAAAGAAAAACACCAGTGTGTATTTTAGTTTTGAAATACAGACTCTGCTCCCAACCTGTTACCTATTTTGCTGATAGCATGAATTGGAGTCACTATCAATGTTACAACAAAGGCTTCGAGATTCTAGTTGTTGATGGCCAAGAGTCAAGATTATCAAGAATCAAGAGTTTTATTCTCAGGATGGTGCATTTTCAGTTTTCAGATACATAGAATTTTTTAACATCTTGGTGAAATTAATATCAATGCATTAAATTAACATAAATTATACAAGTTTCACACTAGTCATCATACAACCCCTTGATAACCAATATCTCAACATTTCTATCATTATCATCTTGATGAATCTACATTGCACAACTTCCATGACTTTAAATGCCCTTTGTTTAATGGGTTATCCAAAAATTCTCTCAATGTATGTAGGTTTTCTTGCTGAGCTAGAAGGTTCATTTCCAGATGTTTCATCACCTTACTAGGTAACACCTTCAGTGGGCCTCCAGGCAAAGCACTGCTGATGATCCCTGTTTTCTATTTATATGCAGGGTTTCTTTGGGTTGGTGATGTCATTTTCTGTGGTGATGTCATTTTCTGTGGTGATGTCATTTCCCATGGTGATGTCATTCCCTGTTATTTTTCTCAGGGATTGGTAGATGGGGTCTAACTGGATGTGTTAGTTTCTAGAGTTTCGGTTGGAATGCCATGCTTCTAGGAATTCTCGTGCGGTCACTGTTTGGCTTGTACTAGGATGGATGTGTTGTCCCAATTGAAGTGGTGTCCTTCCTTAGGATAGTAGTGAGAGCAAAACAAGCAAAACTAATGTCATTTACAAAATACCGTGCAAGAACTGTAATAAACACTACATTGGACAAACAGGCAGAAAGCTAGCCACCTGGATACATGAACATCAACTAGCCACAAAATGACATGACCATCTCTCACAAGTATCCTTACATACAGATAAGGAAGGACACCACTTCAATGAGGACAAGCCAAACTGAGACATCCTAGGACAAGCCAAACAGAGACATGTATGAGAATTCCTAGAAGCATGGCATTCCAACCGGAATGCTATCAACAAACACATCCAGTTAGACCCCACCTACCACCCCCTGAGAAAAAGAACAGGAAATGACATCACCACAGGAAATGACATCACCAACTCAAAGAAACCCAAACATACACAGGTAAATAGAAAGCAGGAATCATCAGTAGTGTTTTGCCTGGAGGC
This sequence comes from Chiloscyllium plagiosum, assembly GCF_037043375.1. Taxonomy (NCBI): domain Eukaryota; kingdom Metazoa; phylum Chordata; class Chondrichthyes; order Orectolobiformes; family Hemiscylliidae; genus Chiloscyllium; species Chiloscyllium plagiosum. The sequence goes on from NW_028270142.1 coordinate 40,586,154, forward strand.
CCACTGAAGATGTTACCTAGTAGGGTGACGAAACATCTGGAAATGAACCTTCCAGTTCAGCAAGCAAACCTAATCCAGAACCTCAACCTGAGCTACAAATCTTCTCAAAACTCACTTCTCTCAATGCTTCAACTATAGCCTAGCCAATAGTTTGCATAGATTTGTCACTACAGTTATAGTGCAACCAATTAAGGTCTTTTTTCACCAAACCTCTGCGTTGAAGAAATACATGTATGCTCTCTACAGCTTTGGCCAAGTATCAGCATTCCTGGTCTGTAAAGAATCCAAGGCAAATCCAAGGCTCAGAGTTTTATGGTTATTTATTATTCACATTTAAAGACACAAACTCTTTCAGACAAAGTTCTCAAAAGTATAGGACTAGGAAACTATTTAAGGCATGTGGAATTAATTTTTCAAACCAATAAAGGTATCCACAGGGCCAACTAGTGTTCAAATAAATCTCCTAACTATAGATATTAAAGAAAAATCTTGTTACAGAGCAGAAAGATTGTTCATGCATTTCCAACAGTGAGGACTGAAATCAGAAAGGAATTTTCTGGAAAAACTGCAGGAAATCTCAAGAGAACCTCTTAATCTTAAATTTCACAATTAAAAAAAAAGTCACCAAAGCATAACGTTTTCCAACTTCTCCAAATTCTCAATACACTTTGTCAACTGGTCACAACTGGATGCTAATAAGTTGATAATCTCAAAAAACAAGTATTAACATGCATAGCTTCCCAGGTTCCTCAAAATACCTCACAGCAAATAAAATCCCTTTGAATTGCATTCACCATTGTAACGCATGAACATTGCACTCAATTTGCACAGCAAGATAATAAATAATTAGCAACAAGTTAAATTACAAATTAGCTTGTTAGGTTTCAATATGGAAAATGCTGGACATAGTTAAGTCACACATCATCTGTGGAGAAAAAAAAATTAACTTATTTGACCTGAAAGGGTGATCAACCAAAACTGCTGCTTCTCTCTCTACTGACGCTCCTAAATATCTCCAGTACTGTCTATTTTTATTTAAATGTTCAATATCTGCAGCACGTACTTTTCTTTTGACAATCTGTTGCATAGTCTGGCTTGAGGGATGAATATTGGTTAGAATACCAGAACTTCCTTGTTTTTCTTCAAACACAGCCCTGACAGAATTTACCTCCACTTGAGTCAGATCTCAGAATAAAATGATACCTCCATACTGCTTGGTCAAAATTGAAAGGTAAGTGGCTGTTTCCAGAATAAGAATGATGAAAAGTGTTCATGGACACCTGAAGGGAAAAAAAAGCAAAGTTTCACACAGACTCAAAAAAAATTGCACTTTCACATAGTAGCAGCTTGACAACTGTAAAAATGTTCATTTACTAACTGCTCTTGAATACCGATAACTGCATGCACAAGTCAATACTTTTTGTTCAGGAAGAAGTTATCTAAAATTACTTCATAAAAACAATTCAAGACGATAATCATTTCAAAATAATTTTATTTAAATACATTTAACATATCAAGGAAAATATAGACATGGGTAGAAAAGCTGCCCAGGTTAGAATATTCTGCTAAGAACATACTAGTCTGCATTATGGATGCACGAAGATTCAATGAACTACATTTATTTAAAATCAGTCACAATATGTATGTTAAAGCAAGATTACACCAAGCCACATTTCTAGTGGTCTACTCTTTTTTTTGCACTTGAACCAAGGAATGGAGCAATTGGTCAAAGCATAAAAGTAATAGGCTGCAGGTATGAGGTTGCAGCATGGGGCAGAGTAAGATCGATTTCTTTTTACCCAGCAGCTGGGAGCACCCAATCTTAGAGCAGAGAACAGCCAGAGCAGAACCTTTCTTTAGAACTTAAAATCAGACTGGACTGTAGGCTTGGCTTTGACTTTGAGATGACAGCTAAGTGAGACAGTGTTACCTCAGCTGTAAATAGGGTGTGCAATATTAACTAAGGGAAAGGAAACCTGATGATAAAAAAAAACTACCTGTCACTTGGAAGGGTTTTTCAGTTGCTGAGGCAGGCAGAAAAATTGTTGCCAACTAAATGGGTGGCACAGTGGTTAGCACTGCTGCCTCACAGCGCCAGAGACCCAGGTTCAATTCCTGCCTCAGGTGACTGACTGTGTGGAGTTTGCACGTTCTCCCCGTGTCTGCATGGGTTTCCTCTGGGTGCTCTGGTTTCCTCCCACAGTCCAAAAATGTGCAGGTAGGTGAATTGGCCATGCTACATTGCCCATAGTTTTAGATGAAGGGATAAATGTAGGGGAATGGGTCTGGGTGGATTGCGCTTCGGCAGGTTGGTGTGGACTTGTTGGGTGGAAGGGCCTGTTTCCACACTAAGTAATCTAAAGTAATCTAATCTAATCTAAATTTGAATGGACAAAATGAAGTATTTGTTTCACTCCAAAGTGACACTTAACAGTCCAGCGTCAGTTACATTTGGGGACAAAATAAAGCCACCAAAAACAGGGTTATACCACATCCTTATACTGTCTCTCACGCTTTCAGCTTATGCAGTACTTTATGGGAACGACCAAACTCCCACATAAAAGATTACCATGTAAAATTTAAGTGCATGGGATTAGGGATAGTGTAATGGCATGGAGTGAAAACTGGTTGGTAAATAGGAGACAAGATTAGAAATAAACAGGTCTTTTTCTGACTGGCAGGCAGTGACTAGTGGGGTGCCACAAGGATTAATGCTTGGACCCCAGCTATTCACAAAATATTAATGACTTAGATGATGGAACTAAATGTAATATCTCTAAGTTTGCAGATGTGACAAATCTGGGTGGGAGAATGAGCTCTGATGAGATTTTCCCTTCTATGGGAGATTAGAACTAGCGGACACAGTTTCAAAATAAATGGCCTCTGATTTAAGATGGTGAGAAGAATTTCACTCTTGTAAGGGCATTATTCTGTAGAGTTTTTCTCTCTAGAGAGCAGTGAAAGCAGGGTCATTGAAGACTTTTAAGACAGAAAAATATCCTTCACTGACAAGAGTCAGAGGTATAGGAGGGAGACAGTAAAGTGGAGTTAAGTCTATTGATTTAATTTGTATGATTTAGATGTATTTATATCAATTATTTTAGAGTTTGGAGTTTGAGCTAGTAAAATGGGGGTTTTGGTCTGTGTGTAAGAAGTTGAGTAACTAACTTGTCAGTTTTTTCCGGAGTCATGAATTTTGAACCAGCATGCCAGAAGTCACATGATGCTGGGTTATATTTGAAATCACAAGCTTTTGGAGGGCTACTGCTTCATTAGATGAAGTTGCTGCCCCTCCTGGTGTGATATTAGAAATTGAGAGAGTTTTACAAATAGAGAAAGCACATTAGAGTAATCAAGGATTGATTTTAATTTTAGAAAAAGCAAGAGACTGGAAAAGCTTTGGAGCAGTTCACAGAAGGACCTCGCTAGGATTGGATGTAAGTGTAGTTTCTCCTGGATAAAGAAGCTTATTCAGAACAGTTGTGAAATAAGCCTAAGGGTTTTTGTTTGAAATTTCCAGATGAGAAGTTTTTGATTATAGCCCGGATTATTTGAAACCAAGAATGTTTAAGCTCAGTTGTGTGAATAATCATAGAAAAGGCCAACAAATTCTCAATATCGGGATTTGAAAATAATGGATAAAACCTACTGACGTGATAAAGAATGGGATTCTCTCTGGTATTTGAATATTGCAAATGATAGCATTGGGATAATTGGAATTTATCATTTAAGTTGTGTTTTATGTAAGTAGCTTGGTGCGTTCTATTTGGTCTTCAGTTCTATTGTGTATTTTAAACATTGTTAAAACCAAATTTGCAGCATTGCGTGTCTGTGCTTCAGATTAAACCACTTTGTTCAATAAAAAAATACAAAGTATAAATATACCATCAGCTGAAATCATACCACTACCAAGAGAACAGCCTTTAATTTATCAAATGTGGAGCAGATTTGGGGGTGTTATGGAGGGGTGGGGGTGTGCAAATGGCACACTCCTGCTCCTAACTTGTTTTGATAAATTTATGTAGGGAGATACAGGCCAGCGAGATGACATGCAATTGGATATCAGGTTGAATGTATCAAAAATGCAAAGTTGGAATAAATCAAATGCTTAATAATAGATTCTGAGCAGTCAACATCAGATCACAGTCAGAAGTACAAAAGCTCAAGAATAGACAGACCTGGAACATCCAACTGTGACATTGGAGCTAAATGCAGCAACATCATTTATTCTTAAGACCACAACTGTAAGCACATTGATGACATTTTAAAAAAAAGCAATTTCATGAGATGTTGGCATGGTCATTAGTAAGGCCAGCCGTTATTGCCCACCCTTAATTTGTCCTTGAGGGGAGGTAAAGGATCAACCACATTGCTGTAGGTCTGGAATCAGATGCCAGGCAGACCAGGTTTGGATTGCCAGATTTTCTCTCCTACAGGATATGAGTGAACCGGAACTGTTTTCACAACAATGATAATTTTATGGTCATTGCGAGTGAGACCAGCTTTTCAATTCCAGACTTACTGATTGAGTTTAAATCTGACCAGCTGCAATGCTGGGATTTGAGCCCAGGTGCCAAGAGCAGAAAGAGTCTTACAGAAAGAGAGTGGTTATGAAAACCAGTTTTATATATATTGGGAAACACTAACTCTGTCTTTCCACAGGTACTAGAAAAACACAACAAGACAGGCAGCATCAGGAGGTGGAGAAGTCGACATTTGCGTGTGACCCTTCTCTAGTCCTGAGTTCTTCTAGCCTCCTTCCTGTCTACTATGGATTCCAGCATCTGCAGTTTTTTTGTCTGTTTCCACAGATACTGACAGGCCTGCTAAATATTTTCTGCTTTTAATGTCAGAAGCAGAATTTGGGTGTGATGGCGGGGTGGTGGGGGGTGGGGAGGGGGGATATGTTCATTTGTGCCACTTTAGGTCCTTCTTTCATACAGGAATGGTTCCAATGACTGAACTATGACACAGATCCACACAGTACACCAGAAATTCATACTGTAGTTATCTTCACATTTGAAGTTTATGGAGTTACCATCCTGTACACTCCATATAAGTTAACAACACACAAACCTCTCTCTTTTAGAATAACTTCTGCCACCATCATCAACTGTAACATATTCCAAGCTTTTTTGTCAGTCACATCTAAAGGAAATTGGGAGAAAAAATAAATTTCAAAACAAGGGCAGAAAGCAAGTTTTAAAGCATTTGTGTCAAAACAAGCAACTGACTAGACTTAGCACAAATCTTCAGATTTTGTCATCAAATGTATTAAAGTATGAATAATTGCGTGGTATTTAATTGTTCTTAGTTTTGAAACTCATCTGAGGTTATCCTTTTCCATATTTTTTCCTTAAACTGTTCTACTATTATAGTATTCGTACATGAATATAAAATATAATCACTCTGAATGGATACAAAATATCAGAACTTAATAGTACATGCAAATGTCAGTGCAGACTCAATGGACTGCAGGACCTCTTTATTGTATGGTCCTACGAGTCTATGAAATTATAAGCACGTGCTTCAATGAATTCCGAGAATTAGTGCAATAAGTGTGTCCAGAAATCTAACCACCAAAGCAGCACACAAATGCATTGGAGAACAATGACCTGGATTGGTACTCAAAGTCAATGGACAGCAGAGCTGGAACACTGTACTTTCATATCTGTGATTTTCCACTGTTCTTGAATAACTTACTTTTACACAGGCTACTCCTAATTGAATAGTCTTCTGGATTACGTTATTCTACGATTTGAGCATCTCTCAATTCAGTTTACCCAGATTGACCCCTATTTCACAGTGGATGTTGAGAACATGAATATGGGCATTTACGTAACTGTCTGGGAGATGTAGCTCCATTTTCTTTGAGTTGTCCTTAATTTTGCTGGTCAAAATACATTGCAACAAGTATTTCTTACTGTTCCTCCAGGGAGGAACAGGAAAAGTAATGCAGTCAAGTAAAACTATATTAATATTTTCTAGCAATTCCATCCAAACTATATTCAAAGTGATGCAATGCTCACTAGTTGAGGGAGTCTTCAAATCAACGGACAGACATTGCACAAGCCCTCTGCCAGACCACCTGTGCATGTAATAAAACTCAAACATTTGGGCAAGGGCAAGGGGTCAAAGAAAACTGTCTTGGTGATCTCAGGTATCTGGCTCCATTACTTAATTGCTTTTCCCAAAATACTTAAAACACTAGTCATCGACACTGCAAATTAAGAGCATGTGTATAAATCCACACCACTGGGGACAAAGGTGAAGATACCCAAAAAACAGAATAGATTTAAAAAAAATATATTTTACTGATAAATAGATTTTTTAATATTACAGCAAATACAAAACAATACAATTCAAAACAATACAAAGAAAGAACACCAAAAAATGTGAAAAACCCAAACTGCCCTCATGTACAAAGTATAAATATGCATAAAAATATATACATATAAACCCCAACTAACTACTTAACTAAATAAATAATAACTAACAGCAAATTAATAAATGATAATAATACAGCTCAGCCAAACAAAACACTAACTCTCGAAAATCGGAAGCATTAATTTTCACCCACTCATACGTTCGCAGTTCCCGCTCTCTGGTTATTGGACTCATAAAGCACAATTGTTATGGTTATATAAAAGCCCTTATTAGTGTGGCAGACAAATCTGTGTCCAGGTAGTCCAAAAGGAGCCACCATGTCTTATAGACAGTTTCAGTCTTGTGGTGTACCATACTTGTAAGAAAAGCCAAGGGGATATGCTCCATTGACAGGCCCGGGGGATTTTTGGACACCCAACCTAACAAGATATTCTTTCTTGCACAGAAAGTGAGTATGTTGAAAAGTTTTTCTTATGCGCATCTACAGGGAACACATTGGGCAGGCCAAGAAGAAAAAAGACCAGGTTCATCTCCACCATTACACCCAAAATCCCTTCCATTGGACCTGCCATAGCACTCCAGTATGTTTGAGGCCTACCACAGAATCAGAGACAATGGGTAAAAGTGCCCATACTAACCTTACACTTGGGACATGTTGAGGATACCCCTGGTTTAAATTTTGACAAACGATCCAGAGTCAAATGGACCCTGCGGAGAATCATCAGTTGCAAAGCATGGATCCTATTGTAAATTGATATCTTTCTTGTGTTTTCCCAAATATCTTCCACTGCCTCTGAGGAGACCTCAATGCCTAGCTCTCTCTCCCACACCCTGCAGAGTCGATTGAACTCATCTGAGGGGCTGCACCCCAATTGATGATATAACGTGCTGACAGAAAGTGTACTTTTAGCACTGAGCACCCTCCTCTCTATGTTGGATTTGTACGGATCAGTCAAAAGTATAGTCTTTTTTTGAATGGAATCCCTAAATTTAGAAAACAAAAGAGGTCCCTGTTAGGTAGTGCAGAAATACGAGCTAACTAATCAAAAGACATCATTGCGTCTCCCTTAAATAAATCACCCATGCAAGACACACCCATAGCTGCTCAATGTTTGAATCCTGAATCCGTCATCCCTGGTTGAAAACCTAGCATACCCACTATAGGTGTAAGAAAAGATGTTTTGCCAATATTGCCTTCCCTTTACCCGTATTGATGACTATTGGGTAATGGAAATATCCTGAAGAAGGGCTTATGCCCGAAACGTCGATTCTCCTGTTCCCTGGATGCTGCCTGACCTGCTGCGCTTTTCCAGCAACACATTTTCAGCTCTAATGGAAATATTCCCTAACTGTCCTCATTTTGTCCAAAAACAGCAAGCTAGTAAGTGGCACTTTGCCTGAGAGGTTTCGATATTTGACCATATTGAAAGAGGATCCTCACAATCCCAATCACTCCTGTAAGATAAAAGCGAGCTTAGTTGGTAGCTTTTAATGTCCAGGCGATCCACTCCCCCGGTCTGTGAGGCAATTGCAGGTTAGCCAATTTAAATAAGGGGTCACTTGCGATGCCAAATAAAAGAGCTGAACCAGCCATTCAGTCTCCTGAACGTTTGCTTATCGAGAATCAGGGGAAGCATCTATACAGGGTACAACAAACAGGAGAGAACAGTCATCTTAATAAGCGCTATCTGACGCAACCACGAGACCGGAAGAGCCTCCCATCTTTAAAGGCCTTTTTTGATTTTGTCGAATAATTGAACAAAATTAGCTTTGAACAACCGATCAAGAACTGGAGTGATGAATGTGCCCAAATACATAAAACCCCACTGTGACCACTTAAATGGGAATCGAGATTCACCCTCAAGACCACCCATAGGCATGGCATCTGAGTTTGCAAATTAATCTTGTACCCTGAAAAGGTGCCAAAAGAGCTGATGCATTGTATCAGGTGAGGCGCCGAAACTGCTGGATTTGACAAAAAAATGAGGACATCGTCTGCACACGATGAAATCTTATGTAATTTTGACCCCACTTCTGGAACCAATATATTAGGATCCCTACAAATGGACTCCACCAATCACCAATCTAAAAGCAATGGTGAAAGTGGACAGCCCTGTCAGCTGCCCCTAAAATTGCTAAAGTTGCTTGATTGTACCCCATCAGTGATGACCACAGTGAGAGGGTCACTGTTGAGAATCTTTACCCGTCTTATAAAGACTTTGCCCAAGCCAAACCACTCTAGGGAATAAAAAAAGGTACAGCCAATCAACTTGGTCAAATGTCTTCTCTGCATCTAGAGAAATCATTAATCCCTGTATTGACTGTTATTGATATGCTTGAATTGCATTAAGCAGCCTCCTAACATAACTGGAGGATGTGCGGTCCTTTATGAAGCCCGTCTGGTCCTCTTTAACAACCGAAGGTAACAAAATCTCCAGCCTTAATGCAATAGTCTTAGAGAAGATTTTAAAGTCCACATTTATGAGTGAAATGGGCCTGTAAGAAGCACAGTCCTCTAGGACTCGCTCTTTTTAAAAAAATAAACAAAATATTTGGTCTCTCGTAGAGATGGTAGGAGATGACCATGACTGTACGAATCATTGAACATGTTGAGCATTGGGCCTGACAATATGCTTATAAATTCCTTATAGACTTCGCTGGGAAATCCATCAGGACCACTCTGAAGCTGCTTCACAGCCTCCTGCACCTCTTGCTCTGATAAGGGGGCATTAAGAAAAGACCCTTGTTTGGGGTCACACCCGGGAGCACCAGATTCTTGGAAAAGTACTCCATCTTGGCACGCCCCACCCTCACAACCCTCAGGTTGATATAATTCAGAGTAAAACCTCTGGAATGCCACATTAATCGTTTTGGAGTCACATGTTAAGTTCCTAGACCCTTCCCTAATCGACATAATGGCTTGAGGGGCACTCCTTTTTCTGGCGAGATATGCTAGGTACTTGCCCAGTTTGTCACCATGCTCATATAACCTTTGTTTTGTGAAAGTAAGCTCCTTCTTTGCTGCCTGTGTGAACACAGAATTCAATGCAGACCGCACCACTGTAATCCTCTGTAGTTTGGCCAATGAGGGCCTGTAAAAGTAAGCCTTCTTGGCTGCTTTCAACTGTGCTTCAAGGAGACGAGATTCCTGATGAAGGGCTTTTGCCTGAATCATTGATTCTCCTGCTCCTCAGATGCTGCCTGACCTGCTGAGCTTTTTCAGCACCACACTCTTGACTCTAATCTCCAGTATCTGCAGTCCTCACTTTCACCCAGAAAAACTCATCTCGCCTCGTAATCTGTTTAAAATATGAATGACAGAGAGCTCCCCAAATTCCACAATTTAAAGAAAATAACATCAATTTATTCTTTAACTCCAAAGTGAACATTAAACAACTACTATTCACAACTCTAAGCCCCCCTTTCTCTTAACTGCTTATTACCTGCCTCCCACTCTATAACAATATACTGTTCCAATAAAACAATTATAAAAATCACATCAACTTAATTTCAAAACCATAGAATGGCTGTCATCTTCGGTGTTTTTTTAGTTTCAGTTGATGATCTCCCTGGGTCATCATCCTTCTTTTACTGTGCATGTGTCTCATATGAAAAGGTACCTTTGATAGAGAGTGTTTCAATGTCTTGGGTCTCTCACAGTGGTAACTGCCCTGTCTGATTTTCAAAATACTTGCCTTTTATATATCCCCAACATCGGATTGTCTCATTGGTTTAATGTTGGCAAAACAATAAATTTAAACATGAATGGGTTTTAGTATCCTAGGGCATAATGCCCGAAATGTCAATTCTCCTGGTCCTCGGATGCTGCCTGACCTGCTGTGCTTTTCCAGCACCACGCTGTCGACTCTGATCTCTAACATCTGTAGTCCCTACTTTCTCCTAGCATAATTTAAACTGATTGGTTAAATTTGAATTGTTACCAAAATAGCAACTAACTCAGGTATCTATTTCACAGAAAAATATTACATGGTTTCAATTTTCCAGTACACTGAGACTGCTCTTGTAAGCTCTCAGTGCAGAACAGCATTCACTCTTTCTTAAAGGTATAGTTCACGGCTTCAACCACATTACATCTCTGCCCCCCCCCCCCCCCCCTTTAAGAAAAACACTGAACTGTCACAATGAAAAGATGGCTTCATTTTTTTTTCTAATTCTTAATTCCATTACAATGAAATACATAGGTCATTAATCTAGGTTCATATTAATTTCTGCACATACTCATATATATAACATTAGAATCTGTTCAATCTTATCTATATGTTTTCCTTTAAATCTGTGATAACACATCTGCTATCACATTTTTACCGACCTGTATCATGTACAATTTGTAAATTAAAAGTCTGTAACATAAGACTCCAAAGAAATAGTCTCATATTCTTGTCTTAAATCATTCCAAGAATGTAAGAGGATTGTGATCTGTGTACACAACTGTCTCCGACACATTGTTCATCACATAAACATTAAAATATTGGAAGGCCAATACCAAATTCAATAATTCCTTTTCAATGGTAGAGTATTTTCTCTGGTGGGTATGAGTTTCTTTGAAAAGTAGCCGCTTGGCTGTTCAATTCCATCATCACCTTCCTGTAGCAGTACAGCTCCAACTCCTATAATGCTAACATTGATTGCAATTTTGAAGGCTTTCAAAAGATTTGGTGCAACTAAAACTGGTGCGGTGGTTAATACTGCTTTTTGATTCTCAAATGCCTCCTGGCATTGTTCTGTCCACCGAAATTTTGTGTTCTCCTTTAGTAAATCTGTTAGCAGTGCCACTATGCTAATGAGGTTTGGAACAAACCTCTGATAGAATCCGCTTAATCCAAAAAGTCGAAGCACCTCTATCTTTGAGGACGGTCGTGGAAAATCCTCGATGGCCTTCGTCTTTGCATTGCTTGCAGTCAGCCTTCCATGACCAATGTTATGTCCCAAGAATGTCATGCCTGTCTTCGCGAATTCTATTTCCTTTAAGTTTATCACCAGTTTTGCTTCTCGTAATCATTCAAAGAGCTCTGCCAACTATACCATGTTATCTTTCCATGACTTGCTAAAGATCACTGCATCATCCAGATAAACTGTACAATTTGTTAATCAGCCTGCAACTCTGTTCATGAGGTTTTAGAATGTGGCTGGTGCGTCCTTCATTCCAAAAGACATCACTTTGAATTGATAGAGCCCATTTGGGTTTACAAATGCAGAAACTTCTTTCGCTTTCTCTGATAAAGGTACCTGCCAATAACCACACAGTAAGTCCAACTTTGTGATGTAACTGGTTTGTCCAACCTCTAATCTTGGTATTGGATAGGAGTCCAATTTTGTTACAACATTGACCTTTCTTTAGTATACACAAAATCATTGAGTCCCTTCAGGTTTGGGAACTAACATGACTGGCGAACTCCACTCACTTTGACTCGGTTCAATGATATCTTCGTTGAGCATGACATCCACTTCCTTCTGGACCAGTGTGACTTTGAAAGCATTAAGTCTCTCAGGGTGCTGTTTTATCAAAACAGCATTCCCTACTTCCACCTCATGCACAATAGCATTAGTCCTCCACATCTTATTCCTGCATACATCCTCATACTGCTGCAACAAACCTGTCAAGTGTTCTTTGCTCCTGAGACAGATAGTTCACTAACCTATCCCACTCCTCAAGGACTTCCTCATTGCTTAATGTATTTTGAGGCACATCAAACTCCACAACATCCAGATTTGATTCCTCACTCTACGGGGCAATAGTTACCACCTGTTTATCCAGTTCCTGGTCTCTATTATAATAAGATGTCAACATATTCACATGACATAGCTGATAGTTTTTTTTTTCTGTCCAACCTCTTTACCTGACTCAACTTTTTCTCAATTTGACAGAGACCACTAATCCTGGCTTTGAAGGGAACTCCTACCACTGGTAGCAATACTAACAATACTCATGGGAAAACTGTCAAATTTTAGAGCTATCAGCTACCTGCTTTATTCTATGCTGTGACATCTTCAGGTGCTGTTTAGCTAACTCACCTTCCTGATTTAATCTTTGCATCACCTCAGATACATTATCCAAGTGTGAGATTTCCGACTTTGGTCCTGTCATTTTTTCATTAATTAATTTCAAAGGCCCTCTCTCTTCATGTTCGAATATTAACTCAAAGGGAACAAATTTAATCAATTCATTTGGGGCATCTCTAATGGCAAGTATTACAAATGGGATACCTTTATCCCAATCATTCGGGTAATCCTGTCAGTTTCCTCTTAACATGGTCTTGAGAGTCTGATGCCATCTTTCCAAAGCTCCCTGAGATTCAGGATGGTACACACTTGATTTATGTGCTGTATGCCTAAGCTATCCATGACATCCTTAAACAGCCTAGCTTGGTTTGACTGAATCTCTCTGGGTAGCCCAAACTGCGTGAAGAAAGCTCCTAACTCCTCTACCACCCTTTTTGCCTTAATACTCTGGAACAGAATTGCCTCCAGAATCTGGTAGACACATCTATTATGGTTAGCAAGTACTAGTTCCCACTTTTAGCTCTCGGGAGGGACCTACACAATCAATCATAACACGCATGAAAGGTTCTTTGAATGTGTGAATTGGCAACAAAGATGCTGGAATTATTACTGCCTGTGGCTTACCTATCATTTGGCACGTATGACGTGTACGGCAAAATTTAACCACATCCTTGTGCAGTTCAGGCCTGTAGAAATGTTTTTGTACCTTAGCCCGAGTCTTCCATACACCGAGGTGACCTCCTGCTGGTAGTTCATGTGTTACCCGTAACACTTCCTGTCTGAATGTTACCGGCAACACAATCTGCTGCACTTCTGCCCATTTCTCCTCTGCAAACCTGCCGTGGTCTCCATTTTCATCTCAGGATTCTACCTTTGAGATAATAACCCTCAGGAACACATTCTGATTCCTTTTCTGACTATGCAACAATATATATATCTTTTATTGTCTTGTCTTTCTGTTGTAAGCCCATTAGCCTTTCTGGACTAAACACTTCTGTCTGACCCTCTGCCTGTTCAGGTTTTTCCTGCATTATTACATCAAACAGGGTGTTCACTTTCTGAACCTCAGCTCCTTCGTCTTTCTCTTTAGTTTTTGCTTCATGCTGTGGGTTGATAGTGGGATCTTGTTACTACACAGTCTGGGAAAATTCCAGGGTATTTTCTTTTAACTCCTCAGTTCCCTGGTCTTCCTTTGTCTTCTCCACAACAAGGGGTGTCACTCCTACCTTGGATCCTGCTAAATCATTCCCAAGAACAAACTGTATTCCTGGAACTGACATTCTGTCAATCACTCCCACTGTCACTTCCCCAGTCTTGAGTTGGCTCCAATCTGATCTTACACAGGAGAATGCTAAATTTCTGTCCATCTATTCCACAAATTACCACTCTCGCAGGTAGCAGGTCAGAAAGAATGCAACCACATTCATCTCTTACTATTAGGGACTGATTAGCTCCTGTATCACTCAAAATTATAACTTCTTTCCCTTCTCCTCCGTACTTCCTGAGTAAACTTAACCCACAGAGGCAAAGTCTTTATAGAAATCAGGCACTAACTCCATACCCAACCCCTGCCTAGGCTGTGCACTCTCCTGCAGCTCCTTGACCTATCTTGGGGTTTTCTTTACTACTTTCACTAATGCCACTGGTTTAGCCTCTCTTACCACATCTTTTCTCACAGTGCCTTTCTTCAATGACCAACACTGCGACTGTATGTGTCGCACCTTCTGGCAGTGAAAGTATCTTTGTGGATTGCCTTCTTAAATCACTGGCACTGTAATTTTCTATCCCCCACTCCATTACAGTGAAAATATCTGAGGCCTTTCACCACCTTTCCACCGTCTTGGGCTTCTTTTTCCACCTGTGATAAACTATTCCCAGTGTGCTCTACTTTTTTTGTTTTGTAGTTTCTCTTCTCCCAATTTCTATCCCTCACAGGATGAAATTCTTGCCAGAAGCTAAATTTTGCCGTATGCACCAATGTATATTCATCTGCCTTCTCCGCTGCTCTTCGTATTTTTTGAACTTTCTATTCATCCACACAAATTCTTATCATCTCAGGAAGTGAGTTTTTAAACTCCTCCAGCAGAATAATTTCTCTTAGCGCCTCATAAGTCTTATCTACTTTTAAGGTCTACACCCATCTATCAAAATTACTGTGTTCAATTCTTTCAAACTCAACATATGTCTGACCTGGTTCGTTCTTTATGTTTCTGAATGGTTGTGTAAATGCTTCTGGAACCAATTCATAGGCACTCAAAATAGCCCGTTTAACCTCTTCATAATCTCTTGACCCCTCATCTGACAGTGCTGCAAATACCTCACGAGCTCTGCCTACCAGCTTAGAACTAGCATTACTCAAAAGTTCTCTGACCATTCCAACTGCCTAGCTAATTTTTCAAATGAAATAAAGAAGGCTTTGACATCGTTCTCATCAAAATGTTTTAACATATGAATATACATCACTACCTTCTCTCTTCATCTCCATCCTGTTACCTTGATTTTCCTGACTAATTCACAACATTTGAAGTTCAAGTTCTCTCTCCCTTTCTCTTTCTTCTCTGTCTCTCTTCCTTCTCTCTCTCTTTGTTCAGCTAAGAACCTTCTCTCTTTCTTTTTCCTCTCTCTCTCTTTCTTCTCTCATGGCTCTTCTTTCCTTTTCTTTATCTTCTAACCCCATTTGCCTCAATTGCAATTTAAGTTTTTCTAACTCTACTGCACTTGTCTGTTTCTCTGCTATACCTAAGTGCTCGACCAACTCCATTACAATTTCAGCTTTCCTTTTGTCCCTGGTTAAACCCAATTTGAATTCATTTGCTAATTCTAAAAGTATGCCCTTCCTCTGTCTTTCTAAATTCTCTTGGCAAATTTGGGAAACATCTTCAAACCCCAGAACTTCTTCAGCAATCTTAAGAGCCATTTCCCTCACTTTTAATTTAACCATCCACAAGTAACAAATTGTCTCTCCTGAGTTTTATTTAAAGATCTAGGACACTAATCAGTTGCTATAACTGCTTGGGAGGATTTAAATTAGTAAGGGGGGGTGGGGAGGTGGGACCCAGAGAACTAGTGAGGAAAGAGATCAATCTGAGACTGGTACAGTTGAGAAAAGAAGTGAATCAAACAGTCAGGACAGGCAGGGACAAAGCAGAGAACAAGGTAGGACTGATAAATTAAACTGCATTTATTTCAATGCAAGGGGCCTAACAGGGAAGGCAGATGAACTCAGGCCATGGTTAGGAACATTGGATTGGGATATCATAGCAATTACAGAAATGTGGCTCAGGGATGGACAGGACTGGCAGCTTAATTATTCCAGGATATAAATGCGACAGGAAGGACAGAAAGGGAAGTGAGAGAGAAGTGGGAATGGCATTTTTGATAAGGGATAGCATTCCAGCTGTACTGAGGGAGAATATTCACGGAAATACATCCAGGGAAGTTACTTGTGTGGAACTGTGAAATAAGAAAGAGATGATCACCTTATTGGGATTGTATTATAGGCCCCCGAATAGTCAGCAGGAAATTTAGAAACAAATTTGTCAGGAGATCTCAGCTATTTGTAAGAATAATAGGGTGTTTATGGTAGGGAGTTTTAACTTTCCAAACATAGACTGGGACCACCATAGTGTTAAGGGTTTAGCTGGAGACAAATTTGATAAGTGTGTACAAGAAAATTTTCTGATTCAGTATGTGAATGTACCTACTAGAGAAGGTGCAGAACTTGACTTACTCTTGGAAGTAAGGCAGGGCAGGTGACTGAGGTGTCAGTGGGAGAGCATTTTGGGGACAGAGACCATAATTGTATTTGCTTTAAAATAGTGATGGAAAGAATAGGCCAGATCTAAAAGTTGAAAATTGGAGGAAGGCTAATTTTGATGGTATTAGACAAGAACATTCAAAAGCTGATTGGGGCAGACGTTTGCAGGTAAAGGGATGGCTGGAAAATGGGAAGCCATCAAAAATGAGATAACGAGAGTCCAGAGGCAGTATATTTCTGTTAGGGTGAAAGGAAAGGCTGGTAGGTGTAGGGAATGCTGGACGACTAGAGAAATTGAGGTGTTGGATAAGAAAAAGAAGAAAACATATGTCAGGTGTAGACAGGATAGAGTGAGTGAATCCTTAGAAGAGTATAAAGGCAGTAGGAGTATACTTAAGAGGGAAATCAGGAGGGCAAAAAGGGACAAATAGGGTTAAGGAGAATCTAAGGGCTTTTACAACTATATTAAGAACAAAAGGATAACTAGGGAGAGAAAAGGGCCCCTCAAAGATCAACAAGGTGACCTTGTGCGGAGCTGCAGGAGACACTAAATGAGTACTTTGCATCAGTATTTTACTGAGGAGAAGGACATGGAAGATATAGAATGTAGGGACCTAGATGGTTACATCTTGAAAAATGTCCATATTACAGGTGCGAAAGTGCTAGATGTCTTGAAATGCATAAAGGTGGATAAATTCCTGGCAACCTGATCAAGTGTATCTTAGAACTCTGTGGGAAACTAGGTAAGATATTTTGCTGAGATATTTGTATCATCAATAGTCATAGGTGAGGTACCAGAAGACTGGAGGTTGGTAAACGTGGTGCCACTATTTAAGAAAAGTGGTAAGGACAAGCCAGGGAACTATAGACCGGTGAGCTTAACATCGGTGGTGGGCAGGTTGTTGGAGGGAATCCTGAGGGACAGGATGTACGTGTATTTGGAAAGGCAAGGACTGATTAGGGGTAGTCAACAAGGCTTTGTGTGTGGGAAATCATATTGACTCAACTTGATTGAGTTTTTTGAAGGAGTAACAAAGAGGATTGATGAGGACTGTGCGGTGGATGTGATCTATATAGACTTCAGTAAGGCGTTCAACAAGGTTCCTCCTGGGAGACAGGTTAGCAAGGTTAGATCTCATGGAATACAGGGAGAATTGACCATTTGGATACAGACCTGGCTCAAAGGTAGAAAACGGAGGGTGGTGGTTAAGGGTTGTTTTTCAGACTGGAGACCAGTGACCAGTGGAGTACCACAAGGATCGGTGCTGGGTCCACTATGTTTTGACATTTATATAAATGATTTGGATGTGAACATAGGAGGTTTAGTTAGTAAGTTTGCAGATGACACCAAAATTGGAGGTATAGTGGACAATGAAGAAGGTTACCTCAGATTATATGGCGATCTTGAGCAGATAGGCCAATGGGCTGAGGAATGGCAGATGGAGTTTAATTTAGATAAATGAGAGGTTCTGCATTTTGGAAAAGCAAATATTAGAAGGAGTTATACACTTAATGGTAAGGAAGTAGGGAGTGTTGCTGAACAAAGAGACTTTGCAGTGCAAATTCATAACTCCTTGAAAGTAGAGATGCAAGTAGATTGGATAGTGAAAAAGGCATTTGGTATGCTTTCCTTTATTGGTCAGAGTATTGAGTACAGGAGTTGGGAGGTCATGTTGCAGTTGTACAGGATGTTAGTTTGGCCACTGTTGAGAATATTGTGTGCAATTATGGTCTCCTTCCTATTGGAAAGATGTTGTGAAACTTGTAAGGGTCCAGAAAAGATTTACAAGGATATAGCAAGGGTTGGAGGATTTGAGCTACAGGGAGAGGTTGAATAGGCTGGGGCTGTTTTCCCTGGGGATTCGGAGGCCGAGAGGTGACCTTATAGAGGTTTATAAAATCATGAGGGGCATGGATAGGATAAACAGACAGGATCTTTTCCCTGGGGTGGGGAATAAGAACTAGAGGGCATAGGTTTAGGGTAAGAGGGAAAAGAAGTAAAAGAGACCTAAGAGGCAACTTTTTCAGGTAGAGGGTGGTACGTGTATGGAATGAGCTGCTAGAGGAAGTGGTGGCGGCTGGTACAACTACAACATTTAAAAGGCATCTGGATAGCTATATGAATAGGAAGGGTTTAGAGGGATCTGGGTGTTTGATCTCCCTGGGTCGTCATCTTTCTTTTACTGTGATTGTGTCTCATATGAAAAGATACCTTTGATAGAGAATGTTTAAATGTCTTGGGTCTCACTCGATGGCAGTTGCTCTGTCTGATTTTCAAAATGCCTGTGTTTTTTATATCCCCAACATCAGATTGTCTCATTGTTGTGGTTCTGTTCGCCGAGCTGGAAATTTTCGTTGCAAACGTTTTGTCCCCTGGCTAGGCGACATCATCAGTGCCTGGGAGCCTCCTGCGAAGCGCTTCTTTGATGTTTCCCCCGGTGTTTATAGTGGTCTGTCCCTGCTGCTTCCGGTTGTCAGTTTCAGCTGTCCGCTGTAGTGGTTGGTATATTGGGTCCAATATATCAACCACTACAGCGGACAGCTGAAACTGACAACCGGAAGCGGCAGGGACAGACCACTATAAACACCAGGGGAAACATCAAAGAAGCGCTTCGCAGGAGCCTCCCAAGCACTGATGATGTCGCCTAGCCAGGGGACAAAACGTTTGCAACGAAAACTTCCAGCTCGGCGAACAGAACCACAACAACGAGCACCCGAGCTACAAATCTTCGCACAAACTTTGAAGATTGTCTCATTGTTTAGATGTTGGCAAAACAATAAATTCAATCTTGATTGGCTTTTAGTGTCCCAGGGCATAATTTAAACAGATTGGTTAAATTTGAATTGTTGTCAAAACAGTAACCAACTCAGATATCTATAGCACATCCAAATGTTACATATTTTCAATTTTCCAGTACACTCTGAGAACAGCATTCACTCTCTCTCTTGAAGGTACAGTTCATGCTTTCAACTTTGTAATACTAGTGAATAAAGTCAGAAGTCACATCACACCAGGTTATAGTCCAACAGGTTTACACTTCACCTGATGAAGGAGCAGCATTCCAAAAGCTTGCAATTTCAAATAAACCTGTTGGATTATAAGCAAATTACTGCAGATGCTGGAATCTGAAACCAAAAGAGAACATGCTGGAAAATCTCAGCAGGTCTAGCAGCATCTGTAAGGAGAGAAAAGAGCTGACGTTTCAAGTCTAACTGACCCTTTGTCAAAGTTAGACTCGAAACATCAGCTCTTTTCTCTCCTTACAGATGCTGCCAGACCTGCTGAGATTTTCCAGCATTTTCTCTCTCTGTTGGATTATAACCTGGTGTTGTATGACTTCTGACTTTATCCACTCCAATCCAACACTGGCATCTCCACATCATAAATCAAAGAATGTCTAAGAGTGAGCATTGGGATCAATCTGCTTGCAGTCATTTCTGATCTTTGTCAAATAGAACATTATTCAAGAGTTCACAAGTTCCAAATTGCCACTGAAAGGCTTCCAATGTCATGTCACCCCTTTCTCCTAGTGAAAGCTTTCCTTTACAGTTCGCTTTCAACTGATCTTTCCATCCACATTCAGTCAGATTAGCTTGGAGCAATTCCTTCACATTGCAGGAGAAAAAGACAGACTAGAAAGAATTGACATCCCAAAATGGACACTGTCTCACTGTCCTCACTCTCCTGTTTCTATTAGCTTCTGGTTTATGGTTGCTCTGAGTTGTGCATCTTTATTCATTTCAGAAAGTGAGCAACTGCAGCAGGATGAAAACAGCAGCATTTTTCAATGTGAAAGGAACAGTAATGCTTTGTTTTGACAGTCAGTATTTCTCCAAATGCTTGTAAAGCAAAATTATCAGCTGACTGCTTTGTGCATTTGAATTTTTCACAATTGACTATGTTCATGTGATGGCAGATAAGAATGTAACAGGCAAATGGAGAAGCACTAAGTGCATGGAATAAAGGATTTCTTGATATTAACAAAACTGCTTTTAAGAAAATTAGAAGTTACCAACACATTCTGATCGCCACACAAAAATTCTTATTCCTGAATGGACAGAGGGCTGTATAGTAGCTCAGTGGTTGGCATTGCTACCTTACAGTGCCTGGGATCCAGGTTTGATTTCAGTCTTGGATAACTGTCTGTGTGGAGTTTGATTAGACCTTACTCTCCAGATTACTTATAACCAAAATCACTGTACTATTGTGCTCATAATCAAATCCAGACAGGTAAAGAACATCAGCTACAACAGCTCAAATACACGGCTGGTAAATTTTCCAAAGAGAATAGCAAGATAGCATGTCCCTCCCTCCCCTCAAACAAAAAAGGGGGCCCACAGTGCTTAGCACTGCTGCCTCCCAGTGCCAGGGACCCAGGTTTGATTCCACCCTCAGGCAATTAACTGTGTGGCGTTTGCACGTTCTCTCTGTGTTTGTGTAGGATTTTTGCTGGGTGCTCCTATTTCCTCCCACAGTCTAAACAGTTTAGGTAGATTTGCCATGCTAAATTGCCCCATCGTGTCTAGGGATATGCAGATTAGGTGGATTATCCATGGTGGATGAGGGTTGATGGGATTAGAATGGGGGGGGCTGGGGCTGGGTGGGATGCTCTTTGAAGGATAGGTGCAGGACTTGATGGGCTGAATTGCACGGCAGGGATTCTATGACGAGATAAGTACATAAGATAGGAAATAAACAAGCTGGGTTACTGGCAGAGGATTCCCTCAGATTGAGAGAAGTACCCATTTCCAATCTATTTCTCAGTTTTGAAACTAACTGTTGAGTTCTTGCTAGCTTTTAGTCCTTTTAGACCATAAGACCATATGTTCTTGCTAGCTTTTAGTCCTTTTTTCCCCTTTCTACTTCATGCTAAGCTTGTTACATCATTTAGTATTAATAAAATCAGAAAAAGAGGTAGTGGCTGTTCATTATTGAAACATTCTGAAATAAAACAAAGACAAATAGTACAAAAGCTTTTATCACCACCAGTCCCCTTACTGACTGCTTGCTGGTTAAGATGCTCTACAATCGCCATGTGCAATCCCACGCTAGACTAAACATTACATTACACCAATTGTGAAATTTCTAACATATGTTCCTACCACATCCTGAATGCCACTGAAAGTCTTATTCATATGTGTTAACCTCCGAATGGACATCCCTCAATATGCCTCACCATGTCCCATTCCACGCTAATTGCACATATATCTCGAATAAAAATGAAAGAAACATAGAAAATGCTGAAGAAACTCAGATGGTTTACCGCTTGTGGAAACTCATATTGGATTGAAAATGTCAATTCTATTTTTTCTTCACGGATGCTGTCAGTCCTGCTGAGTTTGTCCGGCATTTTGTATCTTTGTTTCAGGTTTCCAGCAACTGCAGTATTTTGCTTTTATGTAATAAAAGTGACACTGATAATAATTACGTATGTGCCATGATTACCTAATTCTAATCTTCCCTTTGTATACCTAGCACACTAGATAAGCATGTCACAAAAAGGAGCTACATTCACACCAATAAATATTGCAGCTCCAAGGTTTTGAAATCTGGCATTTTCTCCTTGCTAAATTTGATTGTAATAGGTGACTACCCCCTAGTGGCTGCAAGAAAATTTCACAATAAATTGCATTAACTCAAACTTGGGATGCAAGATCCAAAACATATTCATTATCAAGATATACCTGACTGAAAATAGCTTCACATCTATCGTAAGCCTGGAATAGACTGTACTCCATTCTTTCATTAGAATTACTCCACAAATCATCCTGGAGTGCTGGAGGCTGAGGACTGACCTAATAGAAGTTTATAAAATCATGAGGGGCATGGATAGGATAAATAGACAAAGTTTTTTTCCCTGGAATGGTGGAGTCCAGAACTAGAGGGCATAGGTTTAGGGTGAGAGGGGAAAGATATAAAAGAGACCTAAGGGGCAACATTTTCACGCAGAGGGTGGTATGTGTATGGAATGAGCTGCCAGAGGAAATGGTGGAGACTAGTACAACTGCAACATTTAAAAGGCATCTGGATGGGTACATGAATAGGAAGGGTTTGGAGGGATATGGGCTGGGTGCTGGCAGGTGGGACTAGATTGGGTTTGGCTATCTGGTCAGCATGGACAAGTTGGACTGAAGGGTCTGTTTCCATGCTATACATCTCTATGACTCTAAACAAACCAGTAATTATCATTGCAACTGCATTAAGACAAATTCCAAAATAATATTTGTCTATTTAATCATTCTGAAAATTGAACTGCAATGATTTCTCAGTGGCAACCATATTAACTGTAAGGCTGTTCAATGTGCATCCCATGTCGTTGCCTTGCATCCTGACTCTGTTAAAGTGCACTGCTAGTTAATTATACCCAGATAGGACATCTCGCACCTGTGCTGATCTCTGGGGAAAAAATGAGTATTTGTTAATAGATCACAGACACGAAAAAGCAAAATCTATATGATGGCTGCTTTTGTATAGCATCAAGACCTGTATTAATGGGGAGAGAAACTGGAGGACAGAAAAAAAAACATGTGCCATACAGTGAGAATTTGGATGGAAAGAGTTTGCAGCACAGTTCAAAATGAAGCAAAGTCACCCATAAACACCAGGCAGCACTTTCCCCTCCCTTTGGAACCTTCCAGCCTCCCTACGCTCCCCTTCCCCTCCTTTCATCCTCTTTCTCTGCTCCTCTCTTCTATATTCCCCTCTCATCCATCTCTGCATAAACCCTCACACAGCCCTTTGGTCTTTTATCACCCTCACTCCCTCCAAATCCCTTCCCCCCCCTCAAACCAAACACATTCCCCCCTCCCTATTTCTCTTTCCAAAACCCTCTCTGCTCCTCCAGACAAACCCATAGCTCCAAATTCTTTCTAAACTCGCAAACCTCCCCCCTCAAATTCCCGTCCCCCTAAATCCTGCCTCTCTATCGGCAATTACCCTCTCCTTCTGCCAAACACCGTTTCTCCCTACAAACATCCCCCAATCCACTCATTGTCTCCTCCCAATACCCCCCTCACTCTCCCTCCTCCTTCCAGAGTGTGCAACTACATCCTCTCTGCCCCTTCATCTCCCTCTAAACAACCGTCTGCTCCCCCCTCCAATCCTCCACCCACACCCGCCAACTTTGGGGCAGCACGTTGGCACAGTGGTTAGCACTGCTGCCACACAGTACCAGGGACCCAGGTTCAATTCCAACCTCAGGTGACTGTCTGTGTGGAGTTTGCACATTCTGTCTGCATGGCTTTCTCCGGGTGCTCCAGCTTCCTCCCACAATCCAAAGATGTGCAGGTTAGGTGGATTGGGCATGCTAAAGTGCTCATAGTGTCCAGGCTAGCTGGATTAGCCATGGGAAATGCAATGATACAGGGACAGAGTAGGAGGGTGGGTCTGGGTGGGATGTTGTCTGGAGGGTCGGTGTGGACTCAATGGGCCAATAGTTTTCACATTGTTGGTATTCTGTAATTCTACCAATGGCATAGCTTTGAGGTGAAAGCAGAAAGATTTAAAAGGGATCTGAGGGGCATCTTTTTCACCCAGAGGGTGGTGCGTGTATGAAATGAGCTGCCAGAGGAAATGGTGGAGGCTGGTAGAATTACAGCATTTAAAAGGCATCTGGATGGGTATTTGAATAGGGAGGATTTGGAGGGATATGGGCCAAATGCTGGCAAATGGAGAATGAGATAAATTGAGAATGCCTGGTTGGCATGGACAAGTTTGTCTGAAAGGTCTGGTTCCATGCTGGATATCTCTATACTATCTCCCTTTCCCTAAACAACTCCTTTAGCTCCAAATACTCCCTCATTCTCTGTCTCTCCATTCCCCAATCCCAACTCTCTCCCCTTCTCCAATCGCCCCAACTGTCTACCCCCCACTCCAGTTCCCCATAACTCTCTCTCCCTTTCCAATTCCTGCTATTCTATCCAAGTACACTCCTTTCTTCAATTTCCCTCCACCCCCTCTCCTAAGCCCTTCTTCTCTTTAAACTAGACCCCATCTCTCTCTCTCTTTCTCTCTCTGAACTCACCTCTCTAAACCCCTCTTGACTCACAGTCACCTCTCTCTCTACCTCATGCACAATGTGCACACAAACTTTACGACCCACCTACATCCTTCGAACAGTGAACCAAATTACAGCAAATCATAACATTAAACCACAATTAAATCTGGGTTGCAAACACACAATCTATTTGAAAGTGATGTGGAGGTGCCGGCATGGGGCTAGTGTGGACAAAATCAGAAGTCAGACAACACCATGTTATAGTCCAACAAGTTTATTTGAAATCACAAGCTTTTGGAGTGTTTTCCCTTTATCAAGTGAAGTGAGAGAAAAGCACACAAGCACAGAATTTATAGGCAGCATGATAAATGGGCAGGGAGATCAAAAGATCATACACCTGTGTGAGTGGAGTGTCGATAGTTCAAATAATAGGTCTCTGCAGGCGATCAAATGTGTCAGTGTGAGTGAAGTGTCAGCAGCTGAATAACACGCGAAGGGATAACCTAAAATCCAATTAAATGAGGCAGAGAGGTAATTACAAAAACAAATCAGGTGATGCTGGAGACCAAATGACTCGAATAGCTCAATAGGTATGAGTCGCATGCTGAGAGTCTAACCAAAGTGACAAGTTGTCCAAAACTGTACAAACTAGTTAAGGTAGAGAGTTCAGAACAATTTATCAAGATAATAGTGTCAAAACAGGACAGTAAGGAAGATTTCACAGATATGGAATGGAGTGGTAGGGTCACATAGTGTGACATGAACCCAAGATCATGTTGAGGGTATCTTCATGGGTATGGAGCTTGGCTATCGGTGGTTCTGTGTTGTTGTGTATCTCGAAGGCTGCCTTGGGGGGAGCGCTTACCTGAAGATCGGAGGTTGAATGTCCTTGACTGCTCCAGTATTCCCTGACTGGGAGGGTTGCGTGGTGTCCATTCATCTGTTGTCATACTGTCTGCATGGTCTCACCATATATCATGCCTCGTGGCATCCATGCCTACAGCGTATGAGACAAACAACATTTGCCAAATCATATGAGTATTTGCCGTGTATAGGGTGGGCAGTGTTCCCATGTGTGATGGTAGTATCCATGTCGTTGACAATAAATATCCAGCCTTCAGGAAAGCATCGACCACCACACCAACACAACCTTGCCATGGCAACCTCTGCAAGACATCTCAGGTCATCAATATGGATAGTACCATCACATGTGGGAACACCATCCACCATATACATGGCAGATACTCATAAGACAAACCTCTGATCCCAGGAACTGGCCAAGTAAAGCATCTCTGAACTGCATCCGATCTAAGTTTATCCCTGCTTAAGTAAGGACACTAAAACTGCACGCGATGCTTTCAAATCTTCCCTTACAATTGGCCCATTCTGATGATTTAAAATTGTCCCTTTCTCACTGACTTACAATCAGAGCAAAACAGTCTGTGGTGATAATTTCAGTATCTCTAATATCATTAGAAAATGGAAGTTTCTAGCTCATAACAGCAATGAGAATCACAGTGACAGCTATCTCAATTGTAAAATGGTGAATTCAGTGCCTGTATTAATCTTTTAAAGGTACAATGCCAATGCTGACTGATCTGGGAGCATCCCTTCCTTCCCCTCAACCCTCAGCAGTATCACAACTGTTGTCTCCCTTTTCCTTGACCCTGTTCCTATCTATATCACTGTAAAGAATTAACCAAATGGTTCGGTTGCAGTTAGAATACTGTGCCCACTTTCAGACACCTTGTTTTGAATAGGATTAAAGAGTATGCTAAGGGCATGAATACAAATATCCTTTATTGTCACTTGTCCTCCAGTACAGAAGTACAGTGAATTTACTTTTACAATGGCTGCCTTTTAATTGTGTCATCTTAGGTATAAGTACCTGGGTACAACTCTTGCAGAGTGAGAAAATAGTGTTGTTATATAAAAGGGAAGCAGTAGCATTGCTTAGTGTGTGAGAATATGTTAGAAATGAGGTAGTTAAAAAATTTTGAGAAGGATTTACATTACAGTCCAGCTCAGTATGTGGCACCCAGCCCAAGTCCAACAACTGTCCCGTTTTGCTCTAGCCTCCAGTCAGCTCCTCACCGGGACACAGCAGCAACAAGGTAACTCACGCTGTATTTGGATTCACTTTACCTTGCACTGCTCTGGGACTTGGCATGCCCCACATGCTGCTCCGGGACTCAGGATTCCCTAACTACTATCGCCCCCCCCCCCCCCCCCCCAGCCCCCCGTGGCTCTGGGATTCAGGTTGGCCCTTGCTCGTTCTGCCTCTGTCACTCTGGGACTTGGTCTGTGACTCAGCCTGTTCTCGGTCTGCTGTCACTGACGGACATGGCCCGCACGCTCAGCTCCTGCATCACGACCCCTTTCTCCAGGTAGGGGTGGTTAAAAGTTGGTGGGGGAGTGGGTGGTGGAGAAAAAAGTACTGCAAAGAGGAGAAAGGAAAGAAAGGAAAAAGAACTGGCGAGCAGAGGAGCTCCAACTGGAGTGTCTGACAGTGCCCCCCTCAATACAGAAGGGAATCAGTATGATGATGTTATTTAAAGGTCATGATTTGGAGATGCTGGTGTTGGACTGGGGTGTACAAAGTTAAAAATCACACAACACCAGATTATAGTCCAACAGGTTTAATTGGAAGCACTAGCTTTAAGAGCACTGCTCCTTCATCAGGTGGTTGTGGAGTAGACGATTGTAAGACACAAAATTTATATATATTATATATAAATTTATATTATATATAAATTCTGCATCCTAAAAGCAGCGATTCACAACTGTAAAACTTTTAATTATCAAAAAATGGTCAATTTGATTTTCTCTTGTACTACTAGCTAGAATAAAACATCTGCTACGTCTGTAATTAACTCAAAAATAATTCATTTGTTAGAAGTTGATATTTTCTAATCAACCAGTTCCGAGATGTGAAAACATACCTCTAGAGCAGATGGCTCTGGAAGTCAGGCCTCTTGGTCCAGAGGTAGGGACTATCACTGTGCCATAAGGGTCCTATTTATTAGAAGTAAACTTATTCTTCAAATAAGTGGCACAACCGGTGAGCAATTAAATTACTATATACAATTAGAGTCAAGCACACCATCACATGACAGACAAGACAGGGCGGCACGATGGCTCAGTGGTTAGCACTGCTGCCTCACAGCACCATGGACCCAGGTTCAATTGCAGCCTCGGGTGACTGTCTGTGTGGAGTTTGCACATTCTCCTCGTGTCTGTGTGGGTTTCCTCCCACAGTCCAAAGATGTGCAGGTCAGGTGAATTGGCCATGTTAAATTACCCATAGTATTAGGTGCATTAGTCAGAGGGGAAGTGGGTCTGTATGGGTTACTTTTCGGAGGGTTGGTGTGGACTGATTGGGCCGAAGGGCCTGTTTCCACACTGTAGGGAATCTAATCTTAAAAAAAAGACAACAAAATTTTATTGAGATTATTTTGGGCTTTTAAAAATGGTGAAAGGGAATTACCTCTGGACCAAGGGTCCAAACTCAAAGGATTTTGGTCCGGTGACCCTTCCTCAGAACTGATGGTAGCTAGGATAATGTGGGTTTATATACAGAAGACAGGGTGGGGCAAAGGGTAAGGAGTAAACAATAGTTGCCCAAAGAGAGAAAAGGACAGCTGGACAGAAAAAGGAATCAATAATGTTTTGGATGGGAGGGTGAATAGTGTGTGTATGTGTGTGTCAGGAGGGGTGTAGGGAGCTAAGAAATGGGGGAATTCAGGCCCTAAAATTATTGAACTGAATATTGAGTCCAAAGGGCTGCAGGATCCCCAAGTGGAAAATGAGATGTTGTTCTATACCAGCTTACTCTGAGCTTCACTGGAGCACTACAGCAAGTCTGAGACAGAGATGTTGCAGGATGGGAGAGAGGGGCTGAAGGCAGAAATGCTGGAGATGGGTCAGATTCAACTGAGGGCCCTGTTGACGATGTTGCTGGGGCATCCTCGGTTGAGGAAGAAGGTGGACGTTTTGGAGGCTCCCTTGTCGGAGTTGACCTCATCAGAACATATGTGACGGAGATGGAGGAACTGGGAGAATAGAATGGAGTATTTACAGGAAACAGGATGCGAGGATGTATAGTCCAGATCGCTGTGGGAGTCAGTGGGTTTATAGTGGATATTAGTGACCAGGTGAAAGTGAGGGCAGGGTGAAAATTGAAAACGAAATCAATGAACACTTCCAATTCCAGATGAGAAAGGGAAGCAGCACTGATGATATGGGTATATCGGAGAAAGGGTTGTGTTTAGGGGCCAGAATAGGACTGGAACAAGGAATATTCCACGTACCCCATGAAGAGACAGGCATAACTGGGCCCATGCGAGTGCCCATGGTCACCCCTCTGACCTGGAGAAAATGAGAAGAGTTAAAAAAGAATTTGTTTAGGGGGTGAGGGTGGGCTTGGCCAAGCGGATGAGGATGGTGGTGGGTGGAAGCAGTTGAGGCTTCCTTTGCTCCAGGAAGAAACAGAGAATCCTGGTGGGGATGGATGTGGGAAGGAATTGCACATCATTTGGATACAGAACTGGCTCAAAGGCAGAAAACCGAGGGTGGTGGTGGAGGGTTGTTTTTCAGACTGGAGGCCTGTAACCAGTGGAGTGCCACACGGATTGGTGCTGGGTCCACTACTTTTCATTATTTATATAAATGATTTGGATGTGAGCATAAGAGGCATAGTTAGTAAGTTTGCTGATGACACCAAAATTGGAGGTGTAGTGGACAGTGAAGAAGGTTACCTCAGATTACAACAGGATCTTGATCAGATGGGCCAATGGGCTAATGGAGTTTAATTTTGATAAATGTGAGGTGCCACATTTTGGGAAAGCAAATCTTAGCAGGATTTATACACTTAATGGTAAGGTCCCACGCAGTGTTACTGAACAAAGAGACATTGGAGTGCAGGTTCATAGATTTTTGAAAGTGGAGTCGCAGGTAGATAGGACAGTGAAGAAAGTATTTGATATGCTTTCCTTTATTTTTCAGAGTATTGAGTACAGGATTTGGGAGGTCATGTTGCGGCTATACTGGACTTTGGCTAGACCACTGTTGGAATATTGCATGCAATTCTGGTCTCCTTCCTATCAGAAAGATGTTGAAAAGATTTACAAGGATGTTGTCAGGGTTGGAGGATTTGAGCTATAGGGAGAGGTTGAATAGTCGAGGGATGTTTTCTCTGGTGCATCAGAGGCTGAGGGGTGACCTTGTAGAGGTTTATAAAATCATGAGGGGCATGGATAGGATAAATAGACAAGATCTTTTCCCTGGCGTGGGGATGTCCAGAACTAGAGGGCATAGATTTCGGGTGAGAGGGGAAAGATATAAAAGAGACTAAAGGGGCAACTTTTTCACTCAGAGGGTGGTACATGTATGGAATGAGCTGCCATAGGAAGTGGTGGAGGCTGGTACAATTGCAACATTTAAAAGGCATCTGGATGGGTATATGAATAGGAAGGGTTTGGAGGGATATGGGCCGGGTGCTGGCAGGTTTGACTAGATTGGGTTGGGATATCTGGTCAGCATGGACGAGTTGGACCGAAGGGTCTGTTTCCATGTTGTACATCGCTACGTCTTTATCTCCTACACGTCCGCTTTCAACCCCTCTCTCCTCTACCACAACAGTGATAGGGTTCCTCTTGTCCTTACCTACCATCCCATCAGCATCCACATACAGAAGATCATCTGCCCCCATTTCTGCCATTTCCAGTGAGGTGTCACCACCAGACATATATTTCCCTACCCTCCCTTGTTTACTTTCTACAGAGAGCGTTTTCTCCGGGACACCCCAATCCACTCTTTCTTCACTCCCAATATCCCCATCGTACCTTCCCCTGCAACCATCAAACATGTATCACCTGCCCATTTATCTCCTTCCTCCTCAGTATCCAAGGGCCCAAAATATCTTCCAGGTGAAGCAGCACTTTATCTGCACTTCTCACAATTAGTCTACTGCACTCACTGTTCACAATGCAGCCTCCTTTACATTGGGACAACAAAGTGTAGACTGGGTGACCACTTCGCAGAACATCTATGTTCTGCCCATAAAAAAGACCCCGAGCTCCCAGATGCCTGCCACTTTAACACACTACCCTGTTCACTGGCCAACATCTCTGTCTCAGATTTGCTGCACTACTCCAGCAAAACTCAGTGCAAGCTGGAAGAACAACACCTCACTTACCACTTGGAGATCCTGCAGTCCTCTGGACTCAATATCAAGTTCAATAATTTTAGGGCCTGAACTCCCCCATATCTTAGCTGCCTGCCACACACACCAGGCTTTATTAACACATAATCTGCCATTACACACTACTATTGTTAGCCACTAACAGACTCCATTAACAGCTATTCACCCTCCTAGCCAGAGCATTATCGACTCCTTTGTCTGTCCAGCGGTTCTTCTCTCTCTTTGGGCTCTATTCCAACCTTAACCCCTGCTCCAACCCTATCCGTTGCATATAAATTGACATTTTCCTGGCTACCATCAGTTCTAAGGGTCACCAGACTGGAAACGTTAACTTTGATTTCTCTTCATGGATGCTGATCAGTGCTGCTTTATTATACCTAACGATCATATCTCCTTGGGCTTTAAAA
This sequence comes from Chiloscyllium plagiosum, assembly GCF_037043375.1. Taxonomy (NCBI): domain Eukaryota; kingdom Metazoa; phylum Chordata; class Chondrichthyes; order Orectolobiformes; family Hemiscylliidae; genus Chiloscyllium; species Chiloscyllium plagiosum. Next base: position 40,616,925 of record NW_028270142.1, read on the forward strand.
GTTGTACGTTTTGAGATTTTATTCATTCCTGTGAAATTCGTAAATTAAACAATTCCCTGAATTGAATTTTACCATGAAATGTAAATGAGAAATCTTTCTCAAGATTGTTAAGGTGCAAACACCTAATATTTTACTAAGTTGTGAATGAACCCTGACAGGAAAAGCTGTGCAACGAATTGCATTTTGCATTTCAACAGGTTTTCTAGTTGCACTGCCTTCTGTTTTAACAGTTAATTCCACTGGATCCCAGGGATTTGTAAGATTTCCTTGTAGAGTGTTCTAAAGTAAGTATTGCCTCAATTTACAAATGACTATTTTCTAGACGAATGATGCCAAATTCGTCTGGGAATTAATCTAAATAACCCATGAAATTTTTATAATTATCTTTATTGACTTGCCCTGCTATTTTTGTATGTGGATCAATCACAGTTTTAAAATGGAGCCATTTATCATTTTATTTTTACATAGAACCTAACAGCGCAACCCTTCGGCCCTCAATGTTGCGCCAACCTGTGAAACCCATCTGAAGCCCATCTAATCTACACTATTCCATTCTCATCCATATGCCTAACCAATGATCATTTAAATGCCCTTAATGTTGGCTAGTCTACTACTGTTGCAGGCAGTACGTTCCACGCCACCAATTACTCTCTGAGTAAAGAAACTACCTCTGACATCTGTCCTATAACTATCATCCTGCAACTTAAAGCTATGTCCCCTCATGTTAGCCATTGCCAACTGAGGAAAAAGGCTCTCACTGTCCAAAATATCTAACCCTCTGATTATCTTATATGTCTCAAATAAGTCACCTCTCAACCTTCTGCTCTCTAATGAAAACAGCCTCAAGTCCCTCAGCCTTTCCTCATAAGACCTTCCCTCCATACCAGACAATATCATAATAAATGTCCTCTGAACCCTTTCCAAAGCTTCCACATTATTCCTATAATGCGGTGACCAGAACTGTATGCAACACGCCCAAGTGTGGCACCAGAGTTTTACACAGCTGCAGCATGACCTCATGGTTCCAAAACTCAATCCTTCCACCAATAAAAGCTAATAGACCACATGCCTCTTAACCCTAAATTTTGATAAAATAACTTCAGTAAAAGAAAAGTTAGTTAATTTGTGTGTGCCTGATATTTTATTGAAGCATGAAAAATGACACTAGGATTTTTGTTGATGTGTAGAATACAAGGCCACGTACTACCATTCTGTCCTTATCTTGTTGACTGCATGCTCCTTTCCTTTCACAGCCAAGACTAACTGCAATAATGTAAACTGAAAAAGGAAGTTGCCAGGACATGCAGACCTACTGAACATCCTGTATACTGCGGTATAGTTTGGTCTGTGGGATTTTCTGCACACATGCATGCAGTCTTTTATTTATTCCATTATGCTTTATTGCAGTGATGTTATAAGTGCAGATCTATTCTCCAGTGAACCCAGGCTGTACATAATTTTCATGAAGTTTGAAGCTGATCCAAATATTAGTAGATTGCCTCTTTTTTTTGAGGAGAAAGTGAGGTCTGCAGATGCTGGAGATCAAAGCCGAAACTTTATTGCTGGAACAGCACAGCAGGTCAGGCAGCATCCAGGGAACAGGAGATTCGACGTTTCGGGCACAGGGCCTGTGCCCGAAACGTCGAATCTCCTGTTCCCTGGATGCTGCCTGACCTGCTGTGCTGTTCCAGCAATAAAGTTTCGGCTGCCTCTTTTTTTTGCCAAACAAATTGTTTGTGACAACCGTTGGTGAAAACAGACTGCATTTACTCATCTGTTGCATGTCGGTGACTGAGAACAGACTGTTGCTACATATCTCCCTGTTCTACATCCTAACCTTTGATGTAGCTGCCTGCACGCCAGATGTGGTTTAACGTCTGACAAGATTTGCACTCAGTCTTCAGATGCCAAAAATTTCTGCTTTACTAAAGTTACTACTTCCTGTCCTCTAAATTCAGTTTGCAAACTAGATTTTTAGGAAGTCCAAAAAATTAGAGATAATTAGAGTCAGACAAGAAACATTTAACAGCTCATTAGTAAGGTGTGACATGCTCAAAGCCCTGGTATGAGACTTTAAAGTGGAAACTTCTGATTCTGTGCTGAGTGCTGTCTGTGAAAACCTTTGTGGTTCCCTTCTGTTTGTGTAGCCTGGTGCTAATTTTGAATATTTGTTGGGCAAATTACACAGAACCTCATTTACTGTGTTTTCTTTATTCTTACATGGAATGTGGATGTGTCTGGCATTTGTTGTCCATTTCTAACTGCCCTTAAACTGAGTGAATTGCTTAGCTATCTGAGGGGCAATTAAGAGTTGACTGTGGGTCTGGAGTTACGTGGAGGCATGAAACCATGCAAGGATGGTAGATTTCCCTCCTCAAGAGGCATTAATAAACCAGATGGTTTTTTTACAACAATTAATAAATTGTCACAGTCACCATTACTGAGATCAGATTTTCATTCCAGATGTACTAATTAAATCTAAATCCCACTAGCTGCCATGATGCGATTTGAACCCATGCCCCAGAGTTTGATTAGATTTGATTACATTACAGTGTGGAAACAGGCCCTTTGGCCCAACAAGTCCACACCGACCCACTGAAGCGCAACCCACCCATACCCCTACATTTACTCCTTACCTAACACTACGGACAATTTAGCATGGCCAATTCACCTGACCTGCACATCTTTGGACTGTGGGAGGAAACCGGAGCACTCGGAGGAAACCCACGCAGACACGGGGAGAACGTGCAAACTCCACACAGTCAGTCGCCTGAGGCAGGAACTGAACCCGGGTCTCAGGCGCTGTGAGGCAGCAGTGCTAACAACTGCGCCACCGTGCTGCCCACGGTTAGCCTGGTTATCAGGATTACTAGTCTTTAGCAGTGACTATCATAATGCCATGGTCTCCCTAATCATCTGGTGCAGTTTCTCCCTAATTCTTTTGATAAAAAGATGAGCAGACCATGTGCACCAACCTCAGTCTGCTGGCAGAGTTGGGAGTAGAGCAAAGGAGTTTGTTAAAACTTTCATCACAAGTGCATTGATTCTACAGCCCGTGAGACTGACTGACTTTATTTAAAGGCAGCCCTGAATACTAGTAAGCATAAACTCAAGTTATTTATGACTGAATAATGCAATTGATTAAGAATTCTTGCAAAATAAATGCCAAACTCAAAACATTTTAATTGGTATTGTGTACTGAAGCAGATCATTGTATTTTAATTGAACACAGCCATTCAATGTCATTGTAAACCAAAAATCAAATATTAGCAAAAATATAAATCAGACCAACATCACTGTCTATGATTGACTTTAGTTGTCTGTGCATCCTCCACATGATGCAAAGTAATGTAATTTGTAAGGATGGATAGTTAACTATTAATTAGTGAGAATTGTGTGTGGACTTACGCTCCTTGTTATGCAACTGTTAGATTAAAGCAGAGAGGTAAACAAAATATTTGAGATTGGGAGCAGGAACACTTGAATTGCAACAGTAAAGGACTGGATATAGTTTGGGTATTTAAGGAAATCAACTAAGACTATTCAATATGTAAGCTATGTGCGATCTGGGGAATCCAAATATAACAAATTGGACTTCTGATTAATTATGGATTTCTGAATAATAAAACAGAATCATAGACACCATCATTCATGCCATGTGTTATATGCCATACAATTATCAAAATCAATGTGACTTTTGACCTTTCTGTATGTTGATTGGGAAATGAACAGTCAAGTATGTGTTGAGCCAAATATTTACTGAATGATGAGGAATGCCTTCAAATGTCAACATGTGAATGATATGTACCTGGATTGTGCATTGTAATATGTACATTTTTCATTAAAATTACAGCATTCATATCTCTTCTCCCCTGGCCAGCTCCCAACAGCTGCCCCAGCTGGTTCTTAATTTTGATTAAAAACATCGAGAAAATGTGCAGGAGAGTGACTGCCACAATGGTCAGTAAGTTATGAAGACACACACTTGGCAAAGACTAGTTTCATTGGATGAGAAATCTGAAGGTTAACCTAATAGAAATCTCACTATTGTGTTGGGTTATAATCAACTTGCTCCGAAAATAAAAGACTGTTGGATTTCATTTGTTGCTTCATTTTCACTCAATTCTGGTTGCTTTCATCTGCAAAAGAATTGAACAGATTCAATTCAGATATTGAATATACTATTTAAATTGATATATGAAATACTGAAACTCAGACTTTAGTATCTTCCTATTAGATACAATCTCCCCAATCAGGTTTACTTATGGGACTGTCCTTTTGTTTTTGCTCCATCTTTTTTTGCTCCACTCTAATTTCTAGGTTCCCCCACAAAGGATAATTCTGTCCACATCTAGCATCAAGCCCCCCTCAGAATTTGAGATTGGGAGCAGTAAAGTACTGATATAGTTTTGGGTACTTTAAGGAGATAAATTAAGGCCATTCAACATATAAGCCATGTGAGAACTGGGGAATTCAAATATAACCGATTGGATTTCTGAGTAATTAAACAGAATCATAGACACCATCATTCGTGCCATGTGTTATATGCCATAGAATTATTCTTCTTTCAGCCCAACCTGAAACATTCCTTATAAGACAACCCCTCCCCTCCTCCAAGAATCAGGGGAGTAAACCGTCCATGAACTGCCTCTCAATAACAATCCAACTCCTCAAGATCATAATCTTCCAGGTGACAATCGGTGATGCACCAGGGGGTATGGGAGAACTGGAAAAGATCACTGTGATTAAGAGGGACAACAGGGCAGACAGGATTCTCTGGTTCAGCTGAAGTTGGGATGAATTAAGGTTTAAAACATTTAACTTGGATATTGGGTGGCTAAAATAGTCAGTGATGAAGTGCTAAATCTTAACAGTCTACTTTCTTATTTCAACTGCAACTCGTGTAATGGAGGACATTTACCAAGTTTCATGCTTTAAGCTGGTCAGTTTTGCACTGGTGGGAGGCTATGGCCTGGTTTATGACCAGCAACTGTGTCGGCTTGTTTCTTCTCTTGTGTCTCAGGCATGCCAGACACCTGAATCTTCCTCGTGTTGCCAGCTGCGAGTAAACAGTAAAGCAGTGTGAAAATTCAAAGTCGTGAGCTGGACCATCAACCTTTACTGACCCTCTCTACAGCCCCGCTGAAGTCACTTTATGTCAATGCATCTCTGCCAGAGCAACTCTGTGTGAGAAACCATTCAGGGGATGAATTAACAACTGGGAGGTGCCCATGCAGAGTGGATTAATATTGTGTGAAACTTATTCACTTATGTCCCTTGCAAAACATACTAAAATGAACCCCCTTTTCAAATGCCCCTCCTTCCACTACACCCTCCAGCACTGATGCTATCGACAAGATGCACTGCAGCAACTTACCTATCCTCCTTTGCGAGCAGCTCCCAAGGTTGTCTCTCTAAGTGTTAGAGGTCAAAAGGGCAGCCATGGCATTGAAACCCTGCCACTTCTAAGCCACACACCCAGCTCAGTTGAAACTTCCTTCGTTGTTGTGACATCAAAATTATGTAACTCCTTACCTAATACCACTGTCGGTGACCCTACACTAGACCTACATTGGTTCAAGAAGGCAGCTCATCACTACCACCTCGAGAGCAATTAGGGATGAACAATAAATGCAGTGAAGCCCATATCCTGTGGCGAATGAGTGAACGTAAATAGATCACAGCTCTGCCCTAAAATATATCACGTGAATGACAAAAGTCTGCTGTTGTTTAACTAAATATAAAGCAATGAAAAAGTATTCCAGTGACAGCTAATTTCTATGCCCACCTGTTAATTTCCAGGTTATGCCAGCAATGAGGAGGATGAGCACAAGGCCTCCCACAATGGAGCCACCGATGATGCCCTGTGTATTACCGAGAGTCAAGGATGGGCTGGGGCCTGAGGGTTTCCCAGGGCTGTCATTTATTTGTTTCACAGAGAAGGTGCCAGAATAAGTTTTAATCGACCTCAGTTCGAATACTAGTTTGTAGCTGGTACCTGTGACATAATAAAAAAAACAGACCAACTGTTTTGGAGCTATATTATTTACATAAAATTCGTACAGCACAGAAACAAAGCATTTTCTTGTCTATGGCATAATGCTCCGATAAATTCTCTGTCCATGTGGAAAAGTAAGTGTTGTGTTAAACAATTTAAATCCTGATTCAATGTACTGAATGAATGTCTGAAAACCTGGGTACAACGCGGAGACTAGTCCAACTTTCAGTCAGTGACCCCCCCACTCCCTCCATGCCTGTTCTCCCTGTTGACTGGGATCCCCACTGTTCATTCCAACAGGGCCCTCACCATTTTTTGCTCAAACATGGATATGACCCTTTTTACCCATCCTTCACCATGACCACCCCACCCACCTTTCCCTGGAATCAACAGTGGTGGAATGGGATAGTCAAGTGGCTAAAATAAGTTTCATAATGTGAAAATCCTGCACAACTCCTGACACCTCCCCCCTCCCCGCCCCACTTCCACCCTACAGTCAGTAATGTTGTGGGAGGGTGTTGTTGCCTGTCTCAATCTGACATAATTTCAGTGTCCACGCCACAAATCTTATAATATGAAACAATATGAATGGTCACAGAGTCGGTATGAAACATACCACATCTAGAAGTTAGAGTTTTACTTTAATTTGGAAACTCTGTACACAATGATGATGTGAGGAACCAAGCTGCAGATTCCACTTACCGTTTGTGTTGATGGAGAGGTCAGTGTAATTTGCCCAACAGTCTTTGAACAAGATACTCGTTGTCCCATTAAGTCCAGTAACAGTCACATTCTGAGAATTCAGGAGAACAGCAACCAACTCCCATGAGGTAACACCGACTGACACACAGTTACCCTGGAACATGGAACAGGACCATCACATACTGCACTGCGATACTGTACCACAACACTGTGTAGCAGAATGCCACACACAATGGTTCGAACAATGGAGCTATCATTCAGATTTATGTGGCTCACCCACTTTCAAGAACAATTCTTAAAAAAAAAATGTCTAATCAACAATGCAAGTTAAGCTTCTCAAATAAAACCAAACTTACAGCGTCATCCACTGCCTTCACGCTGGGCTGTTGATTCAACAGTTGCCCGGTTTGTCCAGCAACTGGCTCTCTGACCACAACGAGACCAGTCACAGCGGCCACGTGGTTGGTTCTCACTGCTCTGCTCAGCACTGGTTTTGAAGTCATCTACAGCAACAGAAGCAATAACAGCCTGCATTTATACTGAGTCTCTGACAGTAAAGCCTTCCAAGGTATTTCACAGGAATGTTAAATAGAGTTGGACACCAAGTTAACATAATCAGACATTAGAACATGTCACCAAAAGCTTTGTCGAGTAAGTCAGTTTTAAGGGGCATCTTAAAGGAAGCAGAGTTTCAAAAAGGGAAATCCAGACCCTGCATGTTGAAGGCAGACATCAGCTGTGGCCTAATTAAAACCAGAAATGCTTAAGAGGACACAATCAGAAAGTGCAGGTATCTCAAAACCATGAGACTGGAGGACATTACAGAGACAAGGAGTGATGAGGATTTGAAAACAGGTTTGAGAATTTTAAAATTGAAATGTTGCTGAACAAATGTAGTTCAGTAAGTGGGTTGGGGGGTGGTGTAGGAAGATGGGTGAATGGAACTTAATGTGCATTAGGATTCAGACAGCAGAGTTTTGTCTAATTTCAGGTTCACATATGGTATGAGACAAGCTAGGGGTGTGTTAGACTAGTCAAGTCTAGAGGTAACAAGGACAAGAATGAGGTTTACACATGATGAGATAAGATAGGGACTTATTCAGAATTTTGCCAAGAAAATTAATTGGTTAATCACAATTGGATTTATTGCAACAAAGACAGTGTTGGAATATATCCATCACTACTGATGGTTGTGAATCAATGCTGTTATTAAATATGTCTTCCTCTATCAGAACTCACAGCCAGTGATCTTCTAGTGGCGAGTGCTTTTGATACAAGAGAGGAGGTTATCTCCTGTTCAAGTACACCGATTGTGGAAAGGCATCAAGTACATTCATTCATTGTTCAAATAATACATCATTTTGCAACCTCCATTATGGATGTTGGGGCTGGCACTCACAAAGGCCGTGACTCGCCATGATGATTCCAACCAGAATTTGATTGTCATTTATATGAAAGATAGCTGCACCATTTAATGTTTGTTAAATATCAGGAAAGAATGTCAGCCCTTTTCAATATCAGCGAACATGGAGATAAGATGGGGTCAGGTGGAAATGGGCAGCTTCTGACAATTGTTATTGTAAACTGAGACAGACTTCCAGGGGTGCTGAGCCACTGTACTAATGATGATGCTTTTGATAAGTCCTAAAATTTGTGGAAATCAGAGCAATTAGGAAGAAGTTAAAAGAGAATACTCATCAGATAAAACATGAAACTAACAACATTAGAACAAATGTCTGCCTTTCCTTTCTTATTAGAGACAAAAGAACTGCAAATGCTGGAATTCAAGGTAGATAGGCAGGAGGCTGGAAGAACACAGCAAGCCAGGCAGCATCAGGAGGTGGAGAAGTCGATGTTTGGTTGTAACCCTTCTTCAGAACTGGGAGTGGGTATACAAGGAGCTTCAGATAAAGGCAGGGTGGGGGGAGAGGCGAGGTAGGGATGGGTGAATACAGGTAGAGGGTACGACCTGGTTGGTCAATGGGAGGGTCTTGGAAGGGAGGTTATTGGAAACTGGAGAACACAATGTTGAGTCCTCTGGGCTGTAGGCTGCCCAGGCGGAGGACGGGGTGTTATTCCTCCAATTTGCAGTCTGACTCACTGTGGCAATAGAGGAGCCCAAGGATGGTCATATCAGAAAGGGAATGGGAAGGGGAATTAAAATGGGTGGTGACTGGGAGGTCAGGTCGGCCCCTGCAGGCCCAGTTGAGATGCTTGGCAAAATGTGCCCTGAGTTTACGTTTGGTCTCTCCGATGTAGAGAAGGCTGCATTGGGAGCACTGGATACAGTAAACTGAGACAGAGCAGAGAAAAGCACACTGTTCAAAATAGGTGGACATTTGGGATGCTTGGGAGTGGAATGTCTCCTCATCCGAGCAGATGCACGGAGGCATTGGGAGAACGGGATGGGGTTCTTGCAGGAGGTGTAGTCCAGGTAGTTATGGGATTTTGTGGGTTTACAGTAAATGTCTGCCTGGAAACTGTCACCAGAGATAGAAATGGAGAGGTCAAGAATTGGGAGGGAAGTGTCTGAAATGGACCAAGTGAATTTGAGAGCAGGGTGAAAGTTGTGAGTGAAGCCAATGACCTGCTCCCATTCAGCCTGGGTGCAGGATGCTGCACTCATATAGTCATCAATGTAATGGCGGAAGAGTTGGTCACAGTGCCTGTGTAGGTACTGAAGAGGGACTGCTCGTTGTGGCCGACAAAGAGGCAGGCGTAGACAAATTTGAGACTTCTCTTTGTGAATAATCTTTTCACGTGTGTCTTCCATTATGCAAATTTTCTAAAATTCTTTGAACTCAGCAGTTGTGCCATAAAGTCTTATTGCTTTACCTGTCACTCCCAAGTATCATAAGGAGTTTACCAAGTATGTAATTCATTACAAGCATAGTATACTCATTCTAGACTATGTAGTCTACGTGCCTTTCCACAACATATATTGTTGAGTAAAGCAATTACATGGAAACGAGGCATTTGGCTCTATCTAACTTCCATATACCTTAATAGTTCTCTCCGCTGTTAAATACAATTTTTTGTGCCCTTCAAGCATCCAATGATATAAAGTTACATCTCACACTTCTTCACTGAAATCATCTCCAGAAAAAGATAACAAATACCTGAGGGTACTCTTGTGCAGTTGCTAAATAGACAGCCAAACTTGGATTCTTACAAAAATGCAGATTTTTTATTTTATATCTTTCACATGGAATGAATTCCTGGGCATGGTTCTGCCTACTACAAAGGCTCATTTCATCAGTGATATTTGGAGAAGTCTTTTTCTCCACTTTGAGAAATTCAGGCAGAAGTTTGAAAAGCAGCCACAACTTATGGAAAGGGTAAATACCAAGATTCACATCCACATAAATGCCTCCAAAACCAGTTTCAGTTCTCAGTTTTCTAACCAGGCGCAGAGTGTTTCTGATATGAAAGGAACGGGGGCGGGTGTGGGGGCGGAGGGGGGGGAGCGGGTGAATGGTGGTGGTGGCGGGTAACCTTTTTACTGAGACAGTTGCGATCAAACCAACCATGTACATTAGCCATTTCAATCCAGATGAACTAGTGTTCAATTTCTAAAATGGATTCCAACCTCAAAATTTCATTCCTATCCAACTGGCCAGAGGTCTGGGGCATCTGAACCTACATGCTCACTCAGTATTAAAGGGTGGCTTTCTTCCATGTTGCTCATTTTGGTGAGGGGTCAGAGCCATGGATTTAACGTTGGGGCAACGTGAACTCCTTAACTAAAATTTGTAAAAGCACATTTATAACTCATTGACAAGCCTTAGTGCAAATGTAAGTAAAAATACTCATTATCACACTTTCAGGGAGTAAGTGGTCATATTTGAAATATAGCCAAGTAAGCTGGGTCATAGACATGTTATTCCCAGTTACTGCTAAATATGGGGTGGAGGGGAGAAGATGTTAATTTTATCCTGCCCGTTTATATAGCTAATTGCATTTTTGCTGTGATTTTATTTCCACTAGAACAGTGTATATTTGCTGACAGAAATGAAATTCAGACATAAAGTGTTACCTGAGCCCACTCTGCATCATCTGGAGGTGGCACTGGACTGGAAAGATCCATTGTAGAGATTGTAAAGGCCAGGGAAGCACTCAGGTTTCCAGTGAGCATGGCCTCACCAAGATTGCTGGCTATTTCCTCCAGATCAGAGAACTTCAGTTTGCCTGAATAATGTGAAATTAACACACACCAGGTCAGTGGACCAAGCTTTCCACAAATCTCTGAACATTTTCACAAGATTAATTCAGCATTTCACATGAAGAGTGACTGGTAGACAAACTGGGACCCAGGGAAATTGCACTTGCACTCAATCATCATCTCATTTATTGTGTGGTGGTGAATGGGAAAGGCAGAATTTCTGCAGAGCTCTCCTGAAAACAACCCTGACTTCAATGGGAGAACCTGTGTCAAAATGGCTGACATGAATTCTTCTTTCAAAGAATAGTGGAAGTCTGGAACTAATTCCTTCAAAAGAGTGTGAATGCAGGAGGCCAAATTAAAGGATTGAGACTTCTTTCTTTCTACAGATGCTGCCAGACCTCCTGAATTTCTCCAGCAATTTCTGTCTTTGTTGTGCTCAAGAGATTTTTGTTGGATGATATAATTTGGATGAAAGGTGGAAAAGTGGAACTGTGGTACAAATCCAATTAAATGGTGAATAATGTCTGAAAGGCTGAATGGTTTCCTCTTCATATTTTCCACCTTTTTCCATATCACAATTAAGGGTGTGTGCTGCAGGAAACTATCAAAAGCATTAAATGTACACAGAGTGCTACACCAGTGATAGTTATACCCTCAGGAAATAAAAAGGGGGAAGGTTTCTATACAAGACAGATGCGTCAACACAATAAGCATGATAAAGGATGTGACAGTGTAACGGGAATGTCACTGGACTAATAATCCTGAACTCCAAACTAGTGTTCTGGGCACTTGGGTTCAAATCCAAATGCACAGGTTGAAAATTCAATTAAATAAATTTTGCAATTTATAAATGCAAGTCCAATAACAACCATGTAACCTTTGTTGATTCTCATAATTTACTGGTTCACTTCAGGGAAGAACATCTGCCATGTTTATGTGGTTTGACTTACATGTGACTCCTGATCCACAGTAATGTGGTTAATTATGTCCAATGAAATGGTCAAGCTTGACACTCAGTCACATAAAACTGTTCTGAGTAATGAAATAAAATTGACCACTGACACTGCCATTGTCAATGACAAACATAACCCTGTTGACACTGTGAAGACCACATTCCCAACATCTGTGGAATTAAGCAATTCTACAACCAATGCATCGGATCTGAACTCTTTGGTCCTGCCATATTTAGTCATAAATGGTGGTGCCAAAATTGGGACAGCTGTCCTACAGACAAGCAGAAGCTTGACATAGTTATACTCATACCTTCCAAATAATGCCTCAGACCTCCATCACCATTCCACATTATGTTCTTTCCCACCAGCAGGACACAGCAGATGTGACAGCACAGTGGTATACAGTGGAAGTGGAAGCCCTCAACATAAGGTCCAGACCACATGAAATATCATGGCATCAGGTCAAACATGAGGAAGGAAACAAGCACCACTCTAATCTAGACTCTGGTTTCCAGCATCTGCAGTCCTTGGTTTTACCTCATTATTACCAACTGCTCACCCACCATGCCCCAGCTCAGCTGGTAAATTGGTACTCCTCCACATTGAACACTACCTGGAGGAAACACTAAGAGTGGCAAGGGCACAGAATTTAATGTCCATCACCAAGAGCTTGTTATCTCCACTACTGACTGAGCTAACTGTGTCCTAAAAGTCTCATCTAGAGAGAAGGTTGAAAGAAGACTAAATTGAGACATATAAGATAATCAGAGAGTTAGATAGGGTGAACAATGTGAGCCTTTTCCCTCATATGGTGATGGCTAACACGAGGGGATACAGTTTTAAATTGAGGGGTGATAGATATAGGACAGAAGTCAGAGGCAGTTTCTTTACTCAAGGAGTAGTAGGGGCATGGAACGCACTGTCTGCAATAATTGTAGACTCACCAACTTTAAGGGCATTTAAATGGTCATTGGATAAACATATGGATGAAAATGGAATAGTGTAGGTTAGATGGGTTTCAGATTGGTTCCACAGGTCAGCGCAACATCGAGGGCCAAAGGGCTGTACTGCGCTGTAATGTTCTATGTTCACATTGAAGATACCCATCATTATGTTAGGTGGCATCATCTATGTGTTAATAGACGTCGACTTTGAAGAGATCTAGCAACTCAAAACTGTGCATCCAGATGTAGGGTCTTGGCACCAGAAAAGTTGGATTCAATGACAATCTATATTTGAATGGCCTGGCATGTTACCCACTCATCCATTACCATCAAGCCAGGAGTTCAACAATCCTGGTTCAGTGGAGAGTGCACGAGGGCATGCCAGGGGGAGTACCAGATTGACCTAACAATTTAGTGTCAACCAGGTGAAAAAACAACACAGGACAATTTACATGTTAAACACCAGAAACAGCTGCAAAAACAGGGTTAAACAATTCTACAAACAATGGATCAGATCTAAGCTCTGAATCCTTCCATATTTAGTTATGAATGGTGGTGGACAATTAAACCACAAATATCCCCATTCTCAAAGATAGGGGAGCCTAGCACATGAGTGCAAATGATTTAAGTATTTGTGAACATATTTAGCCAGAAGTGCTAAGGGGATGATCATCTTGGTCCCCTTCAGAGGTCCCCAGCACCATGTGATATCAAGATACAGCTAAAAACTGGATACTGCAGGGTCTTTGAGTCTTTGACATAATTCCAGAAGTTGCTTCTGAAGACCTGTATTCCAGAACTTGCTGCAACCCTAGCGAAACTGTTCCAGTACAGGTACAAAACTAGAATTTACCCAATAATGTTGAAAGGTGTCCACGAAATGTAAGACAAATCTAACCTGACCAATTGCCATCCATCACTTGTACAGTGATGGGAAGGATAGTCGACAGTGCTATGGAGAAGCACCTGAATAGGAGTAAGCTGCCCAGTTTGAGTCCCAGCAAGGCCTCTGAGCTCCTGACATCATGACATCAAAACAATGGCAAAAGAGCTGATTTCCTGAGGTGAGGTGAGAGTAACTGCCTTTGAGATCAAGGCTGCACATGACCGATTGTGGCATCAAGGAGTCCCAGAAAAACTGGAGTGAATGGGAATTGAGGGAAAGCTCTCCGTGGTTACAGTCATAACTAGTTGACAGGAAGATGGTTGTAGTTGTTGGAGGCCAGGTATCTCAGCTCTACAACATCTCTGCAGGTGTTCCTCAGGGTAGTGTCCTAGACCTAACCATCCTCAGCTGCTTCATCAATGACCTTTCTTCCTTTAGAAGGTCACAAGTGGGTATGTTTGTTGATGATTGAACAATGTTCAGCACCGTTTCTGACCTGTTAGATACTGAAGCAGTCCCTGTCCAAATGCAGAATTACCTGGTCAATATCCTGATTTGAACTGATAATTAGCAAGTAGCATTTGTGCTAACAAGTGCCAGGCAAAAGTGAGGACTGCAGATGCTGGAGATCAGAGTCTAGATTAGAGTGGTGCTGGAAAGGCACAGCAGGTCAGTCAGCATCCAAGGAACAGGAAAATCGACATTTCGGGCAAAAGCCCTTCATCGGGAATCTTGCAAGAATCCTCTACCTTCAAGTACCCCTCCAAGTGACATTTCTTCTTGACTTGATATTATATTGTCATTCCCTCATAGTCGATGGGTGAAAATCTGGAACTCCCTTCCCAACAGCATTGATCATGGGTGTCCCTATGCCCCCAGGGGTGCAGTGTCTCAGTAACGTGACCCACTATCATCTTTGGAAGAACAATTAGGGATTGCCAATAAATGCTAGCCTTGGCAGCCATGTCCTCATTCTATGCCTGAATAATAATTAAAAAGGAACCAGAAAATGGTCTGGCATTTTTGAGCACTTAATTTGATGATGCTGTTGCTGTAAGAGGTGCAATTTGTTCTGGTTTCTTTTGAGACAGATTAAACAAGAGATGACGAGCAGCCTGTCATAACATAAAGACCTTGGGGTATTCTTTTAAAGTTGAAACAATTCAAGCAGCAGATTGAAAGCAGCTCTAACAGACCAGGATTTCTAGTCTTTTTTTTAAGCTTTAAATTCAACAAAATGATTTTTTTTCCCATTCTCTCGGTTACAGCAAGAAGGTAAGGTTTCTTTTCCTACTACAGGCTTTGCATGTGAGAAAATCTGAATTCTGAATTTTCCTTTTTGCCAAGGGGTGTGTTTCTGGGATGTTACTATATTAGAACAGTTCATTAGCAATAGTTACTGTATCTATAATTGCGTTGTTTTCCAATAGACTCAAGTTATTTAAGTTCTTCTTTCTTTTGTTGCATTTTAACTGGAGAGTTTGAATAAATTGCATTTTTGCTTAACATCGAATAGTTTGACCAGCTGAATTACATCTGGAACACTGCACTTTACATTTGCCTTTGAAATAAGAAAATGTTAGGTCGAGGCTTAAAATATTTTGAGGGGGTCTGGTCTGGGCCATAAAAATGTACAAAGTATGGTACTGAAGCTTTGAAGGTTAAATTGTAAGGAAAATATTCCTAACTCTACTTTGTCTGAGACCTGATTTTAGAAAGTTATAAATATTTGATATGCTTTGATTACGTGAGCCACAAAGAAACTAGTTCTGCTGGTGGAGGGAGTCAAAAAGATGGTGAGTAACCTTTAGGCCCAGTTCATTCAGGGTGATATCTAGAAGCAATACTTCACTAAAAGGGAATTGAAGATCTGGAATCCCAGATTCCAGGTGGGCGGCACGGTGGCACAGTGGTTAGCACTGCTGCCTCACAGCGCCTGAGACCCGGGTTCAATTCCCGCCTCAGGCCACTGATTGTGTAGAGTTTGCACGTTCTCCCCGTGTCTGCGTGGGTTTCCTCTGGGTGCTCCGGTTTCCTCCCACAGTCCAAAGATGTGCAGGTCAGGTGAATTGGCCATGCTAAATTGCCCATAGTGTTAGGTAAGGGGTAAATGTAGGGGCATGGGTGGGTTGCGCTTCGGCAGGTCGGTGTGGACTTGTTGGGCCGAAGGGCCTGTTTCCACGCTGTAATGTAATCTAATCAAATCTAATCTAAACATGTGAGGACAGAAATGATTTTGGAATTTCAGGATTAGGATTGATATTTTTTAATGAATTCAGAATATCTGGGGATACAATGTTATGACTGGGTAAATCAATGAGTCTACACACCAACATATATTTTAATATCTTTACCACTTGTCTGACTGTTTAAGAAAATCAGATCGGTTTCATTAGAATAGAGGAGATTCAATGATAATTTGATGGAGTTTTGAGAAGATTTGTAGCTCATGTTGAGGTTCTGGATGTAGGTTTGCTTGCTGAGCTGGAAGGTTTGCAGAGAGCCACAAAACGACATGATCCTCTCTCACTAGTATCCTTACATACAGATGAGGAAGGACACTACTTCGACTGGGACAACACATCTTAGGACAAGCCAAATAGAGACACACATGAGAATTCCTAGAAGAATGGCATTCTAACCAGAACTCTATCAACAAACACATTGACTTGGATCCCATTTACCACCCCCTAAGAAAAAGAACTGGAAGTGACATCACCACAGGAAATGATGTCACCAACCCAAAGAAACCCAAACATATAAATAGAAAGCAGGAATTATCAACAGTACTTCACCCAGAGGCCCACTGAAGATGTTACCTAGAAGGATGATGAAACATGTGGAAATGAACATTAGAGCCATGAAGAATTGGCAGAGGATAAAAATAAACAAACTGTTTCCAGTGATTATAAGTACAGACTAGGGGAGAAATAAATAATAAAACTGAATGCAAGAGATATAGGGTCTGGAAGAGGGATTTATTTACAGAGAGGGTTAGGTTCTGTGAAATCACCATTGGTGTAAGTTGTTAAATGAGACACTATTTAAGAATAGATCTGATTGGTGGCCAAAAGAAAGTGGATAGAAGAATACAGGAGCACAATGGGAAATTGCAATTAGGATTTTGTGTTGAGGACGATAAACACCAATTGTGACTAATTGGGCTGATGGTCTGCTTCACTGTTGTAAGAATGTGCTGCTGGAGGAGGTTGTAATTAACATCTAAAGACAAGAGCCAATTTTTTTTATGTTAAGAAAATCTTGATCTCAGGGTGACCAGCAATGGATGAGAAGGTGGTGATAAACTGCCTTCTTGAACTGATACAGCTCATGTGGTGATGGGGTGAGGAAGGGGAGTCCCAGTGATTCTGTGGCTATTGGGGCGTTATCCCATTTCAGATGGCAATGAGGATTTATCCTTATAGTGTGGGACTGAATCCATGCCTTGTAGACAACAAGTTCACTCCCCAAAGGAGATTAATGACCCAGTCGGTTTTTGTTTTTAAGACAATCTCACAGTTTGTCCTGATCACTTCCCTGGCATTGGCCTGGAAGTTGCCACATTTATTGAATTCAATCTCATAACATGCTTTACTGGGATTTGAATTCTCAGTACAGAGGAACCTCGATTATCCGAATATCAATTATCAAAATTTCAGATTACCTGAAGAAGACCTCAAGGTCCCGATAGAAACATTACCTCAAAGAAGTGTTTCAACACTGATCCTGTCTTTTGTTTACAATGATTAAAAATGAACTCAGCTTACTGAAATGTTGCCGAGAA
This sequence comes from Chiloscyllium plagiosum, assembly GCF_037043375.1. Taxonomy (NCBI): domain Eukaryota; kingdom Metazoa; phylum Chordata; class Chondrichthyes; order Orectolobiformes; family Hemiscylliidae; genus Chiloscyllium; species Chiloscyllium plagiosum. Next base: position 40,634,357 of record NW_028270142.1, read on the forward strand.
CAGTCCTGGGCATCGATGGGAGCCCAGGCACCGTCTCCAAATGACTGACTGCCCGCCTTCTCTCTCTCTCCACACTTTCCCTGGAGTTCTACACAGGGGTGTATTTTGAACCCCCTCCCCCAAATAATTTCTCCAACATTGTCCTATACAGGGCGAAGGTGGAACTTGTCAAAAAGTGTGTGTGAGACAGAGAGAGTGTGTGTGTGTGTGTGTGTGTGAGAGAGAGTGTCTGTGTGTCTGTGTGTGTGTGTGAGAGTGTGGGTGTGTGTGTGGCTGTGTGTGTGTGTGTGGCTGTGTCTGTGTGTGTGTCTGTGTCTGTGTGGGCTCTGTCATTGTGTGTGTGTGTGTGTGGGGCTGTGTGTGTGTCTGTGTCTGTGTGGACTGTGTCAAATTGTGTGTGTATGTGGGGGGCAGTGTGTGTGTGTGGCTGTATGTGTGTCTGTGTCTGTGTGTGTGTGGCTGCGTCTGTGTGTGGGGTGGGGCTGTGTGTGTGTGGGGCTGTGTGTGTGTGTGGGGTATGTGTGTGTGTGGGTGTGTGGGGGGAGCTGTGTGTGTGGCTGTGTGTGTGTCTATGTGGCTGTATGTGTGTGTGGTTGTGTGTGTGTCTGTGTCTGTGTGGGCTGTGTCACTGTGTGTGTATGTATGTGTGGGGTGTGTGTGTGGCTGTTTGTGTGTGTGGGGGGGCTGTGCGTGTGGAGTGTGTGTGGTGTGTGTGAGGCTGTGTGTGGGGTGTGTGTTGTGTGTGTGGCTGTGTGTGTGTGTTTGGCTACGTGTGGGGGTATATGTGTGGGTGTGTGTGTGTGGGTGTGTGTGGGGCTGTGTGTGTGGGGTGTGTGTGTGTATGTGTGTGTGTGTGTATGCGCACACTATTTTGAGACTCACCTCCCAAAGGTAGCAGCAACTTACTGTTGGTGTCCAGTCCGGCTGCCCCGGGAGGAAGGGAGGAACAGGGCCTCATGGGGGCGAAGGCTCACGGGGCAGAGAGGGGGATGGGGCAGCTGGGTTGGATGAGGAGGCGGTGTTGGACAGTGATGGTGGAGGGAGGGGCGGGGTTTTGGTGTAGACGGGGGGGCCGTAGAAGGTAGAGTTCGGGAGGTGGACTGGTGCAGTTGGACGCGGGGCGGTATTGGACGGGGTTGGCGGGTGTGGTCAGTGGGAGGGGCAGACGGGGGGTCGGTGTTGGACGGAGTTGAGGGGTGCGGACGGTGGGAGGGGTGGACGGGGGTCGGTGTTGGACGGGGTTGGGGGATGTGGATGGTGGGAGGGGTGGACAGGGGTCGGTATTGGACGGGATTGGGGGGTGTGGACGGTGGGAGGGGTGGACGGGGATGGGTGTTGGACGGGGTTGGGGGGTGCAAGGGGTTGGTGTTGGACGGGGTTGGGGGGTGTGGACGGTGGGAGGGGCGGACGGGGGTCAGTTTTGGATGAGGTTCGGGGTTGCGGATGGTGGGAGAGGCTGACGGGAGTCAGTATTGGACGGGGTTGGGGGGTGTGGACGGTGAGAGGGGTGGACGGGGATCGGTGTTGGACGGGGTTGGTGGGTGCACAGGGGTTAGTGTTGGACAGGGTTGGGGGGTGCGGACGGTGGGAGGGGCGGACGGGGGTGGTGTTGGACGGGGTTGGGGGGTGCGGATGGTGGGAGGGACGGACGGGGGGTGGTGTTGGACAGGGTTGGGGGGTGCGGACGGTGGGAGGAGCAGATGGGGGTCGGTTTTGGGCGAGGTTTGGGGTTGCGGATGGTGGGAGGGGCGGACGGGGGTCAGTGTTGGATGGGGTTGGGGGTACGGACGGTGGGAGGGGTGGACGGAAGGCAGTGTTGGATGGGGTCGGGGGGTGCGGACGGTGGGAGGTGTGGACGGGGGTCGGTGTTGGATGGTGTTGGGGGTGCAGATTGGGAGGGGTGGATGGAAGGCGGTGTTGGATGGAGTTGGAGGGGTGTGGACGGTGGGAGGGGTGGATGGGGTCGGTGTTGGATGGGGTTGGGGGGGTGGACGGTGGGAAGGGTGGACGGGGGTTGGTGTTGGATGGGGTTGGAGGGGTCTGGACAGTGGGAGGGGTGGACGGGGGTCGGTGTTGGATGGGGTTGGGGGGGTGGACTGTGGGAGGGGTGGACGGTGGTCGGTGTTGGATGGGTTTGGGGGGGTGGGCGGTGGGACGGGTGGACGGGGGTCGGTGTTGGACGGGGTTGGGGGGGGTGGGCGGTGGGACGGGTGGACGGGAGTCGGTGTTGGACGGGGTTGGGGGGGTGGGCGGTGGGACGGATGGACGGGGGTCGGTGTTGGACAGGGTTGGGGGTGCGGACGGTGGGAGGGGTGGACGGGGGTCGGTGTTGGACGGGGTTGGGGATGCGGACGGTGGGAGGGGTGGACGGGGGTCGGTGTTGGACGGGGTTGGGGGTTGGACGATGGGAGGGGTGGACGGGGGTCGGTGTTGGACGGGGTTGGGAGTGCGGACAGTGGGAAGGGTGGACGGGGGTTGGTGTTGGATGGGTTTGGGCGGTGCAGACGGGGAGGGGTCAGGGGCACAGACGGGGAGGGGTCAGGGGCACAGACAGGGTGGCAGGGTCTTGCGCGTGGTGTGTTGCTGCCTAATCTTCTGAACAGGGAGCGGACTTAGCAAGTGCTTGCTGTTTCAATCCCACTGAAACTGATTTGGGAGGCGGGGGCTTCAGCAATGCTGCAGGTCCCTTACACACAAGTGTGTCTCTACTCAGAAACAAAAACTGAGACAGAGAGAGGGAGCAAGGCTGGCAGAGCGAGGGAAAAGAAAACTTCTGAAATCTCCGAGCTCCAGGGGAGAGGCATTGAATCAATTTACCGAATAATCAATTACCCGAATGAAATATTGGCTGCCCATGTCGTTCGGATAATCAAGGTTCCTCTGTATTTGGATTACTTATCCTGGAGCTCATCATCAATTACACTGGATATCATTCTTCAGGTACACACAAAGTGATGAGCAGCAGATGTACAAAGTCTCTGATTACCTTCAGTAGAGGTGGTGTTGGTAGAGTTACTATTGTCCACAGAAAAATGCTCGGACGGTGGGTCTCTGATTTCCACTTCAACTGTGATCCCTGTAGCACGCTTCCTGCGGAGCCCTGTCTCACGCACAATGTTAGTAATGCGGATCTTACTTTGAGGTACATTAAGGAACAGGGCAAGATTTTCTACTAGATTGGGGCCATAAAATTCATCCACGGTCATTGCAGGTAGATTAAAGGAGATGTGAAGGACAGGAGCTGTATGCACTTCAATTGGAGTTGATCCTCTCACCAGAACGTTAAGCATCTGATAGGTTCTGTCAAAGTAATTTTCTCCAATGACAGAGGAGTCCAACTTGGGAGTGAATTCTCCTGTGAAGACATAATGAGATGTGTCAAGAAAGCCCAACAATTATTATATTAATATAGAACCGTGGGGTTGCACCACACTGTGAAACAATTCTGGTCATCGTGTTCTAAAAAGGAACAAGAAACATTGGACAAGGCGCAGAAAGGATCTGCAAGAATGACATCAGAAGTGAGCGGCAGTACGCATCAAAAAAAAATTAGTGTCTTTTTTTTTCCCAGAAAAGACACAGAGCTCTGACAGAGTTCTTTAAGGTTACAGAAAGGTTTGACAAGGTGACAGAGAAAATGTTTCCATTCATTACGAGACCAAAACAAGTGTCCAGATAGGTAGTCACTAAGAAATCTGATCAGGAATTCAGGAGAAACACCTTTATCCAGAGGGTGATGAGAATGTGGAACTTGTTTAGATACGGAGTGGTTGAGGTGAATCATTTAGACAAATTTAAGGGAACGCTGGGTAAACACATGATGGAGAAAGGAAGAGAAGGATGTGCTGGTGAGGTAAGATGAAGATATTTGGGAGGAGACTCGAGAAGAACAGAAACACCTTTTGGGCCAAAAGGCCTATTTCAGTGTTATTAATGCTTGTGTTACATTCAACTAAGTCCAGTTGGTGAGACATTCATTTCATTTCAGATTCACTTGAAGTCTGGTGCACTTATTGCCAGTATCCAGGTGATTCATAAAGAAAACGGTTTGATGTCGGTTTACCTGCATAGGTTGGGCCCTTTAGTGTGAAGTCAGTTTTGTCAGCATTCCATTTTGCATTAGTAGGGGGTACGAAGGTATTATTCACATACACATCCAGTCGTTGAGATGTGGAGTAATATATTGCCAAACGTATAACCTTTTTTTAAATAACAAAAATGATTATTAGCTTCAAATTTATTACCTTTCACTTCCTGCCACATAAATGCATTTCTTTCTTTTTATGCAAAATGTGATACGTGGCTATTTAACTTGTAGACTCTCTGTTACATTTTCCCCAAAAAATGCTGGAGTTAACCCTTCTCTGATCCCTTTTAGAAACACCCTATTTGATTGTGGGCTTTAAACACCTCACACTCTGTCTATAACAATACAACAAGCAAATAAAAAATTCAAGATAGCCAAAAACCTATTTCAGAATTTATCATCAACGTAATAATTTGTACATGTTCGTTAAAAGATAACAGGTAATTATCTCCTGTGTACGCCATATTTCTTGGTCATGCTTGAGGCTGGCACTTTCCTACGATTTCCCATTTTAAATTGTGAAATGATTTGTCACATATTCTATCACATGTCCCGCAGATGTCTAATTCTAATCCCCTGGTCCCAATTTTAAGGGGGATAAGGGGAAGGTTGAGAGTTAGAATCCAGATTTGTTTCTGATCTATTTTTACACCATCCAAATGTTATTTGAATCAAAATAAAAAGATGTTTTATCAAACCCTCCTGGTGCTGAATGTTTGAATCTTCCTGGGATGTCTATACAATGCCCTGAATATGTGTGGGTTATCGAGAGATTAATAGCAATAGCAGACAAGATGTAGGGCAGTGGGAACCGAGCACTAGGCATCAGGCAAGGTAAAGATATGAAGAATAAAAATTAAGGTTCAGATTCACTGTGTGCTGATAGTGTTCAGAATTTGTGTCTTTGTCATTCACTGGTTTAGCAAAGGGGTTCCATTTTCATGCACTGACACTGATACTCCCACACCAGACTATGCTCAGTATGAATCCCTCTCCATCCATGTCTTCACTCTTTCACCATCAGTCTCCTTCAATTCTTTTGATCATCTCTTTCTCAGTGAATGCAAGAAATTTTAATTCATCTTTCCAGATCTGAATCTCAAGGGAATTGGACCCAACCAATATTAATTTTAACCAGTGTAAAATTGGGTAAGATGTAAAACTAAAGTTTTACCAAATGGTGCAGTTTACTGAAGGATGAGTGAGGTTAACGTTGCCTCCTCTTGTGCATAACCCTTTTGTTGCCAACTGTTTCTGTGAGCCTCAGGTCCTCAGACACACACACAGACGCACACACATACCACACACACAGACACACATAGACGCACACACACAGAGGCACACACATAGACGCACACACATAGACGCACACACGCACAGACGCACACACACCACACACACAGATACACACACACAGACACACACACACATAGACAAACACACAGACACACACACCACAGACACATACACACAGACAAACACACACACACCTGACCAATTAGGCAATGTTGTACTTACGCATTTGGTTAATGAGAAAAACGTACTGAAATTGGGCAAACAAGGTATATAAAACATGAGCTCTGGCATCAACACCTCCTTACTTTGCTGTCATCTGCGTTGAGAAGAATTATGCGTAGGTTCTGAGGGCTAACGCCAGTGAAATATAACTCGTATGGCTTGTTTGTGGCCACAACTGCGTGGAAGATTGAGGCTCTCTTGTTGCAAGCATAGGAAGAACACCAGCCATGATCCTGGGGGCCTGGTACAATAAAAAATAATCAAACTATTTCACACGGCCAAGCAACACAGCTTAAAGCCTGTGCAGGATTTTATTCAATCACGCTTCAACAATCATTGAGTAAGACCCATTTTATTTCGGTTTATGCTTTTTAAGGTGAAACCCTAACTCTGGATGTCGAAAGTGGTGCGAGAAACATGAATAATTTGGGTCCTGACCACATGCCTCAACAGCCCCACAAAACTGTTTTTAAATCAAAACGGTCTAATAGATCAGAAGGAGATCAGCAGCCGATTCACAACACTGGGTGCCCTCCAAGACATAGGCGCTGCCTTCCTGACCATAGCATAAATCAGGGACTGTCATCAGACATTATTACTGACTTCCTGAGGAGAGGGTTAGTAGCATGACGGGCTGGAAGGTCTTAATTCATAAAATTTCATAAGAACCAGGAGAATGATGCCACCTGTCCCTTCAAGCCTGTTCTGCCATTCAATAAGATCATGCTTGATCTTTTCGTGGCCTCAGCTCCACTTACCCGCCCTTTCACTATAACCCTTAATTTTTTAGCCATTCAAAAAGTTATCTATTTTAGCTTTAACACCATTCAGTGAGGCAGCCTCAACTACTTCACTGGGCAGGGAATTTTACAGATTCACAACCCTCTGAGTGAAAAAGTTCCGAATCGAGTGTGGTGCTGGAAAAGCACAGCAGGTCAGGCAGCATCCGAGGAGCAGGGGAATTGACGTTTTGGGCATAAGCCCTTCGTCAGGAATCGTGATGAAGGACTTATGCCCGGAACGTCGATTCTCCTGCTCCTCAGATGCTGCCTGACCTGCTGTGATTTGCCAACACCACACTCTCAACTCTGATCTTCAGCATTTGCAGTCCTTACTTTCTCCTAAAAAAAGTTCCTTCCCAATTCATCAGCACCCTACACAGCTGCAACATAACCTCCCTGCTTTTCAACTCAATCCCTTTAGCAATGAAGGACAAAATTCCATTTGCCTTCTTAATTACCTGATGCATCTGCAAGCCAACCTTCTGTGATTCATACACAGGGACATCCAGGTCACTCTGCATAGATGCGTGCTGCAATTTATTACCATTGAAATAATAGTCCTTTTTACTGTTGTTCCTATCAAAATGGATGACTTCCCATCTATTAACATTGGACTCCATCTGCCAGACCTTTGCCCACTCACTTAAACTATGGATATCGGTTTGCTGACTGAGCTGGAAGGTTTGTTTTCAGACATTTCATCACCGTACTAGGTAACATCTTCAGTGAGCCTCTGGATGAAGCACTGGTGGTGTAGCCCACTTTCTGTTTATGTGTTTGAGTTTCCTTAGGTTGGTGATGTTATTTCCTGTGGTGACATCATTTCTTGTGGTGATGTCATTTCCTGTTCTTTTTCTCAGGGGGTGGTAAATAGGATCCAAGTCAATGTGTTTATTGATAGAGTTCTGGTTGGAATGCCATGCTTCTCGGAATTCAACTCGCCACAAAAATACATGACCCACTTCTCACTACTATCTTTACATACAGAGGAGGAAGGACACCAGTTTGACTGGGACAACATATCCATCCTAGGACAAGCCAAACAGAGATACGCATGAGAATTCCTAGAAGCATGGCATTCCAAACGGAACTCTATCAGCAAACACATTGACTTGGATCCTATTTACCACACCCAGAGAAAAAGAACAGGAAATGACATCACCAACCAGAGAGTCAAACACAGAAATAGAAAGCGGGCTACACCGCCAGTGCTTCATTCAGAGGCTCACTGAAGATGTTATCTGGTATGATGACAAAATATCTGAAAATGAACCTTGCAGCTCAGCAAGCAAACCTACATCCAGAATCTCAACTTGAGCTACACATTTTCTCAAAACTATCACTTAAACTCTCAATGTTCCTCTGCAAATTTTCACAGTCCTCTGCAGACTTTGCTCTACCACTCATCTTAATGTCATCCACAAATTTTGATACATTACATGAGGTACTCAACTACAAATAATCTTTAAAAATTGTTGAATAGTTGCAGTCTCAATGTTGATCCCTGAGGCACACCACTAGACACTGATCGCCAGCCAGAAAAGTACTCATTTATCCCCACTGTTTGCTTTCTGTAGTTAACCAATCCTCTATCGATGCTAATACATTGCCCATAACACCACGTATCTTTATCATGTGCAGGAGCCTTTTGTATGGCACCTTCTCGAATGCCTTTTGGAAATTGTGAAGTAATGATGAAGACCCAGCACTCACATCATACAAAAACAATCAGAACAGTTTAAATAAAACAAAAACAGAGAAACCTTAATTGGCTGTGCAAAGAATGCCTCTGACTGCTCTGGTTCATTGAAATAGAGCTTGAAAATTTAGTTCTGAGTTGGATAGACCCCTCATTAACCAACTTCTCGAGGGACTTAAAGGGCCGTTAGTTGACAGCAAGTGGGCTTCCCATTCCCCACTTCCTGCCAGTTCTTTGAAAGTCCTGTCGGCAGTGGGAGCCCAAGATGGGCTCTGGGACCAAGATGCTCATATTGTGACCATACTGTCAGCGTTATAGAATCGTGGAGTCGTACACCATGGAAATAGATTGTTCATCTGCTCCAACCAGATATCCCAGTCTGACTGAGTCCCATTTGTCCATATTTGGCCGATATCCTGTAAACCCTTCCTATTCATGTACCATCCAGATACCTTTTAAATATTATATTTGTTCTGCATCCACCAACTCCTCTGGCAGTTTTTTCTAGACACGCACCACCCTCGGTGTGAAAACATTATCCTTCAGGTCCTTTTCAAATCTTTCCCCTTTCACCTTAAACCTATACCCTATAGTTTTGGATTCCCCTACCCTAGGAAAAGGGCCATGACTATTCACCGTATCTCTGCCCCTGATGATTTTATAAACTATTATAAGGTCACCCCTTTGCCTTCCACACTCCAGAGAAAAAAGCCCCAACCCATTCGGCCTCTCCCTATAACTCAAACCCTCCAGTCCCAGAAACATTCTTGTCAATCTATTGTGTATCCACTCAAGTTTAACAACATCCTTCCTGTAGAAGGGCAACCAGAATTGTATGTGGTATTCCTTTGTTTGAGGTCAGCAGTGAGTGTTATTAGTTAATCGCTGATCATAAATTCCAGCTCAACATTGCAGGGCAAGCAATGATCTTATATCAGAAACAAACACTTCATTGGAGATGCATTTGAAGTATCACAGTGAGGAATGCACGGGAAGAAAACAAATAGAAAGCTCTGTGATAAAGTGGAGGGATTAAATGGCAAAAGGTCTCCGACTTAGGGGTGCTGACCCATTCCAACTTCTGATTCCGAAATTGCCTGTGACTCTCTGACCATCTTTTATCACTCCTTTACAATAAATATTTTGTACTTTTGTGAAATATCTGTGTCGCAGATTTGAAATGATACATACCATTAATAAGGTCAACGTAACCCTCTGTAAGCAGAGCTACTGGGGACAACCGCCTGGTCTCTGAATCAGGATCCAGGCTTTCAATAACCAGTATTTCATAGTTTAGCCCAAAGCATTTGTAGCTTTGCCAGTCGGGCATGTAGGTACAAGTGGAATCTCGAATAATTCCTGTGGGAAAACAATGAATGGTGATTGAGTACTGTACTGATAAAGATGGTCACCTTAAAGGAATGCTGTGACAGAGACAGAAATAACTCGTCCCATTTAAATACTATTCATTTTTCAACTTCAACCCAGGTAAAGGAGGTTTGTCCTTTTACTTAGATGGCCACAGATTAATAGAGCACAGATTGATAGAGCATAGAAAAGACCTATCAGCACATTGTGCCTGTGTTTAACTCTTGGAAAGAGGTATCTAATTACTCTCCAATCTTCCCACTCTTCCCCAATCCTTCAACAATTACTTCAATTCCAAGTATTTATCTAATTCTTTTTTTAAAGCTGTAATGAACCTACTTCCATTGCCCTTTCAGGCAGATTCAGATCACTAAAACTTACAGTGCAAAAATAATCTTTCTGGTTCTTTTGTTAATTATCTTTAATCTGTGTCCTCTGGTTAGCAACCTTCCTGCTGCTGAAAACAGTTTCTTAGAATCTTAGAATCCCTACAGAGTAGAAACAGGCCATTCGGCCCAACAAATCCACACCAACCCTCCAAAGAGTCTCCCACCCAAACTCATTACTCTATATTTACCACTGACTAATGCACCTAACCTACACTTCCCTGAACACTATGGGCAATTTAGCATGGCCAATTCACCTAATCTGCACATCCTTGAATTTGGGAGGAAACCGGAGCACCTGGAGGAAACCCATGCAGACACAGGGAGAATGTGCAAACTCCACACAGACAGTCACCTGAGGCTGGAATCGAACCCAGGTCCCTGGTGCTGTGAGGCAGCAGTGCGCCACTGTGCCGCCCATAATTCACTATCCACTCTAAAACCCTTCATGATTTTGAACAACTCTGTTAAGTCATCTCTTATCTAAGAAGCACAATCCAGCTGTTGCAGTCTCTCCTTAGTTTAGTTTGGATCCCTGTAAACCATCACTGAGATTCCATGAATGTTACTTTTCAACTTTGCTGCTGTCAGCTCTTTGGGTCAGAGTAAAACAACTGTCCGATTGGCTTACTGTTAGAGAAAGTGCACATTTGTTAATTATCTTTAATCTGTGTCCTCTGGTTAGCAACCAGACCAGTCAATCTAAATGCACAGGAAATGCACAGGAAATCATGCAGGGTGTGAAACAACCTGATGATTTGTTGCCGAGCAATAAAACTTATAACTCATTATTATCTTCAATGGCAGATAATTCCACTCTCTTCACCCATCCTAGTAATCACTCATGTGATCCACACACGGAACTAAATTCTCTGAACACATCATTCAATGATATGCTATGGATTTCAAGATTCTGAAATAAAAACAGAAAATGCTGGAAACATTTAGCAGGTTTGTGGAGAGAGTTAGAGTTTTCAGACTAATATAACTTTCTTCTGAACCTGAAATAAAGACTCTGCTGCTTTTCTCTCTTCCACCTTTATTCCTCATTGCTCAACTTGCTCTCATTCTTCCTTATTACACCAAAGTTTGACTGAAACACCAAACCACATACAGGGTCCAATCAATCAAAAGGTTCAGTTCCAAACCTTTGTGTGGTGCAATCTGAGAGACTGGAATACGATTGCCATTTAAATGTGTCAACATGGTTTTTGGAATTCGATAATCCCCAGTCCCGTAGCGACGGTCACCATCCCATTCATATTCTGACTGAGGGACAACTGCTCCAACTGCCCCCAGGAATGAGCCATCAAGATCTTTCAGCAGTGTCTTCTTCTTGGCATCACAGACCATGTCCACGCAGTCCGCAGGGTTTACTTTCCTGTGAATGATCAACAGCATCAAACACAACTGGGTCAGAATGGGCCATTTTCTGAAGTGAGGTCATCAAGAGAATGAGGAAACGAAGAATGCAACAATACATCGCAGACAGAAAGCTGAAAACAAAACAGAGTCTGCGGGAAACATTCAGCAAACTAGCTACCATCTCAGGGCAAACAGGAGCTGGTTGGAGTGGTCAAACTGAATTTACAGATAAACAGTGCACCAATGGGAACACTACAAAAGGCAAAGAGAGGGACACCGCCCACCCCCACCACCACCCACCACAAACACACACACACAGAGACTCAGATACACGCACATACAAAACTACACATTCATTCACCCTCACATATACAAGTACATGAAACAGATACACCACTCCCACCTGTATACACACATACACATAAACCGAGAGTTACGTCACAATGAATAGTCTGCCTGTCATGATGAAAATCCAATCACATCATTCCCAATATTCAAGAATTCTAGTTTAGAGTTAGCCCAGCCTTCACACATTTAAATGACCAATTATCTCCAGTTAAATCCCATTTTGATATCCCTGTTGTCTGGAATGCTTAGTGCATACAGCAGACCAGGCCAGAGCAGGTTTGCTTCAGTAAATTTATTTTAGATAACCAGGGTACCTCCTGTGGATATGGTTCGAAGACATTTTGGATGGAGGGGTTGGGGGTCAGGGACTGGAGTAGTTGAATTGGCTAAATGCCTTTGGGTCAGGGCAGTGTCAGCTCCTCTTTGAGATTGTTAAAAGTAGGCAAGAGTATGCCTAAGTTATACACAAACCCATTGGAACTGTCAGCGAACTGTCAAACAGCCAATGGATTTACCCACAGGTCTGAAGGTTTCCATGACTCTTTCATTTTGCATGATTTCACAAGAAGCCATTTTCAGAGTGCAGAGTGTTCCATATCAGTTTGATTGACAGCTACAAGTATCTTTGGACTTTTTGATGTGGGACTACAAATTCTAATTCTTCTTGCATTTGAATGAAATGTTTGTTCATGCAAAGTTTTATTAAGGTGATGGGGTTATGAAGCACCATTAAAAAAATGAATAGATGATATTAAATAGTATACAGTGTATAGATGGCATAGCTTGGCAGGTGGTATTGCTTGGCATGGAAACAGAATGAAGAGATGGAAAGAGTATGCACGAGGCAGTTGTGAGGAGGAGGGATATTTTTGGATTTTGGCCTTATTTATTAAACACCAGTGCATAGATGCAGGCATCACGCCCAGCCCACATCTGTCGTTAACAGCCTTGTCGCACATCCTGTAGTCTTCTAGCCCATCATTCAAGGAACCCTCCCACCTCGGGATGAACATCCAATCTCTGAGACCTGATTTTATTGGATTAGGTTTATAGAACCTGGAAATATCCTCTCTCTGCATTCTCAACCTGGAAACAAAATTCAGGACCAAAAATAACCCTTCACAATCACACAAATACATATTTACAAACAATATGCACACACATATATATTGACATACACAGTTACATATATTTGCGCACACACACACACACACACACTGTATATCAAGATCTGTGCCTGATTCTGGACGAACTTTAGGTTTCACGTATACTCCCTGCAAACCTTTATTTCGAGCATTGTTGGAAGTAATATGAATTTTACATGTTTTTGACACTTTGCACGACAACACAATATGCCAAAAGGCTTTTGAGCAAATTAAATATTTTAGAAGTGCAGTCATTGCTGTATTGTAGAAAATATGGCAGTTAATTTACGCTAAGCAAACACTCACAAATCAACATGTAGCAATGACCAAATAATCTGTTTTTTGAGATGCTGATTGAGGCGTAACTATTGTTGCCAGCCCTTGAAGAGAACTCTCCTGATGTCCACCTGAGAGGACTAACGGGCCTTGGTTGAATGTCTCACCTCTGACATTGCTGCACTCCTCAAAATAAGCCGAAATATTGTACTTAAAAAACTGTAGAGGGACTGAATTCCATTGCAGAATAGAATCATTACAGCACACAGGGTATCCAATTAAGTCCAGTCTTCCGATTGGGAGTTGAGCGTGCTATCCAATGAAATATGAAGAGATTTTACCCACAAGACTAGAGAGTTCCACTCAGCTTGTGGAGCAGATAGGCGAAAGTGAGGACTTCAGATGCTGGAGATTAGAGTCAAGTTTAGAGTGGTGCTGGTAAAGCACAGCAGGTTAGGCAACCAACCGAAGAGCAGGAGAATCGACATTTCGGGCAGGAGCCCTTCATCGGGAGGACAGATGGCTTTGCATTGGATGCATATTCCTTGCATGGCCTATTATTCAGCTTCATTGGGGTCGATGGAATTAAAGATCAGATATTGTTTATAATGGGAGCCGAGACAGCATCGTCTGAGTTGAATTTCTACTTCCTGCCTTTCTAAACAATATTAAAGGCCATTAAATATATGGGAGTTGGGACTGTAGTCAGTGTGCAATTTCTTGGTGAAGAGATCAATATTCACACCTTGTTTATATGCGGCATGAGAAAACGAGCATTCATGACTGAGGTCAGCACACAAACACCTGTTAATGCTTAGTAAATCAGTTCTGAAATTATTGCTGATTTCAGTTTCACAATAACTCACGCCACATTAGGTCTGTGTATGAAGACTTTGCCTCGCTCCTCACTGTCCACAATAGTGATTCCCTTCACGAGAATGGGATGCTGAAAATCCTCATTCTTTGGATTAGTGATAAACATAACATTCAGTTTGTTGGAACATGTGCCTTTGAATCCAACAAAAGTCGTATCTTCAAGTAAAGGAAAGTATATCATTAGTTTCCTCACAAAGAACAAAACAGCAAATGTTTCAGTTTCAAACATCTCACAAACTTAAAGATGACACACATCTTCAGTGCCCAATAGTGTTTCCTTCAAATTGATACAAAAATCTGACTTGGCGCACTGACTCACTAGTTCAGTGGGCACACTAGCTCACTGCATCATGAACTCAGTTTGCAACTGATAATCTCAACAAATATCCTTTTGCTGCAGTCACGACACATGATCTCCTTCATCTTTCCTGCACAGAATCCCATGTACATAAAAGTATTTCCCAGGCTAAACAGGATCATACAGTACAGGAGTTGGGAGGTCATGTTGCGGCTGGACATTGGTTAGGCCACTGTTGGAATATTCCGTGGAATTCTGGTCTCCTTCCTATCGGAAAGATGTCATGAAACTTGAAAGGGTTCAGAAAAGATTTACAAGGATGTTGCCAGGGTTGGAGGATTTGAGCTACATAAAGAAGCTGAACAGGCTGGGGCTGTTTTCCCTGGAGTGTCGGAGGCTGAGGGGTGGCCTTATAGAGGTTTACAAAATTATGAGGGGCATGGATAGGATAAATAAAGAAAGTCTTTTCCCTGGGATCGGGGAATCCAGAACTAGAGGGCATAGGTTTAGGGTGAGAGGGGAAAGATATAAAAGAGACCTAAGGGGCAACTTTTTCACACAGAGGGTGGTATGTGTATGGAGTGAGCTGCCAGAGGATGTGGTGGAGGCTGGTACAATTGCAACATTTAAGAGGCATTTTGAAGGGTATATGAATAGGAAGAATTTGGAGGGATATGGGTCGGGTGCTGTCAGATGGGACTAGATTGGATTGGGATATCTGGTCGGCATGGACGGGTTGGACCGAAGGGTCTGTTTCCATGCTGTACATCTCTATGATTCTATGACTCTATAAGTTCACCTTTTTCACACTAGCTTACCCCTTCAAAATGCAAATTCAGCTGCACTATTTATTTAATTCAACGTTGTATGGAAAAGTATTCATTCCAAATCCTAGTTGCCAATTACTCAGGGGTCTGCTGGGCTGTTTCAGAGAGCAGGTAAATAGATGTCTGATGAGAGCCTAATATTGGCTAAAAGCAGCAATCCCATTTCATAAAGAGGATTTTAGTGGAACAGCTGGGTTTTTCCAACAATCTGACAGCTGTGTGTTCTGCTTTTTATTAACAGAGTTTTGTTTAAACTGACTCCTAATTCTCAAACTACCCCCAGTGGCAGTGATTTCTCGTGATATTTGGATTATTAATTCCACAAGAGAAAGATGGAAATGATCTGTGAATAGTTTGAATGTGTAAACATCTTTTTACCAATTACACATTCTCATCAGGCAAAGCTTTGCTCAAAATGCATGTTATAGGATGTCACTGTGTCAACTGCACTGGGTGTGGGATCATCTTTCCATTGGTATAATGTATTTGACTTTTAACAACTCAAATATCCTTCATTAATCATTTGAAATGTTACACAGGCAAAGAATATTTCTATCCCCTGTTGATCAATTATATCCACAGTTCAGTTCAGACAAAGTCAGGGTTATTTTTCTTCACTTACTTTCTATGATCATTTGTCCACCGATTGCAGGATAGGATGTCAAGCTATCGTGTGGCATATAAGGTGCGTTGTTACCAGCAGAGGCAAACGTTGGCCAGTATATTCCATTCCTGTCCACTGGTTAATAAAACAAGACATAGACTCATCATTAGGTTTTGCAGCTACTTTGCAGTGGTGTTAACCAAGGAAGATGACATTACCTAAGCCATGATATACAAGAAGTTTCTGGGAAACTGAATGGTTTCACTTTGGGTAAAGAGGAGGAGGCAACTAGGGAGGCTGTCAGGAATTAAAATGGAGAATTCACCCAGTCCGGAAAGGAGAGCTGGATATTAATGAGGGAAGCAAGGTTAGAAATTGCAAAGCAATAACTTAAACCTCTAATTCTCCATAGATACAGGAACAGGAGGACTGCAAATGTTACCCCATTGTTCAAAAAGGATGTATGTAAATGGACATGGGAGAAGGGAATACAATGGTGGATTTAAATGAAAAAAATTGGACCTTACTTGATTGGGCCATAAACACTGGCAAGGACTGATTGGACTTAATGGCCTGTCATGAGCATTGCAGATATTTTATAATGCAGAGGTTGGGAGATAATGACTACACTCTGTGTCCTGTGTGAAGGGGAAATCTGGAAATTACAGACAGTTCAGTTTAATGTCAGTGATGAGGAAGGTTTCAGAAACAATTTCCAGGAGAAAAATTAATATCCACTTAGAAAAGTGCAGATTATTAAAGGAAAGCCAACATAGGTTTGTTAAATGTGTTGCTGGAAAAGCGCAGCAGGTCAGGCAGCATCCAGGGAACAGGAGAATCGACGTTTCGGGCATTAGAAGAAGGGCTAATGCCCGAAATGTCGATTCTCCTGTTCCCTGGATGCTGCCTGACCTGCTGCGCTTTTCCAGCAACACATTTCCATCTCTGATCTCCAGCATCTGCAGACCTCACTTTCTCCTCATAGGTTTGTTAAAGGCCATTTGTTTTTGACGAAGATGATTGAGTTTTTTGATGAGGCAGCAGAGAGAATGGATGACAGTAACATCGGCATTTATTACCCTTCAGGATTGTTAGTCTAAGTGAAGTCCAGAGAATAGGGACAATGCAACACAGATACAAAGGCATGGAAAACGTAGTTGTGAATGACGGCTTTTTAGACTGAAAGGAAGACACAGATGAAATCTCCATAGTTCAGCACAAGGACCACTGCTGTTTATGATATACATTAATTACTTAGACTTAGGGGTAAAGGGCACAAGTTTGAAACTTGCAGATGGCATGAATCATGGAAGTAAAGTTAACAGTCAGAAATGTGGTATCAATCCTCAATAGGGCATAGATTGCTGGACTCGATGGATACATAACAAATATAATTCAACTCAGAACACTTTGGCAAGAAGAATGAGGAAAGACAATACAAGCTGAATGGAAGAGTTTCAAAGAGGATGCATTAAGAGAGAGCACCCGAGCAGAGAATCCATTTCTAATGTTTGAAAGCTTGATAACTGGAGAATAACAAGATTTAAAATGATTGATAAAAGTAGTGGAGGCAACATATTCAACAGTTACCATCTGAAGGAAATTGGATAAATATCTGAAGAAGAAAAACATTGCAGTGACACAGGGGAAGATGGAACCAGTGGGTTCAAAAGAGAAAATCCTGGAAAATCTCAGCAGGTCTGGCAGCATCTGTAAGGAGAGAAAAGAGCTGATGTTTCGAGTCTAACTGACCCTTTGTCAAAGCATGAACTGGGTTATTGTTTGAAAGAACATGCACAAACTGAAGGAATTTCATCTGTGCAGTACCATTCTATAATTTTCCCTGGAAAAACAGATTGTCCTTACCTGAAGCTTTTCTAAAATTCTGCTTACCCTTTTTGTGGCTCAGAATAGAATCATCAGGTTGTAAATCCGAGCAGTTGGAGATGGGGCTAATTCCTACCAGTAAGGCATTCTAGGGACAAACAGATAGCAACACAGAGATTATGGTCCAATAAAAGACCAAAGTCCATATAGTTCACTCTCCACCAACCTGCACTATCATAATACAATCATAATGGAATGACCACAGTAATAAATTTCTGCCAGTGAGTCTGTAACAGAGGCCAATATGAGGAAAACCCCCTGTGGTCAAACAGCTTTGGAAACACGATGTTCCCCTGTTCCTACTGAGACACCTCCAATTACCACATGATATTTCTCAAATTACTCAAACCCCCTTTCCCAAAATGTACTTTTCTCAGGGCAATCTCTCTAATTTGCATCTGAATGAATCAGTATTCCCACTGTCTCCTTCATAGCCCGCTTGCACTGATTAACCACTCACTCAGTGAAATATTATTCCTGCAGATTGGTTCCTGGTTACCCCCATCTGTTAATTCTGGATCATTAATCCACGCAACAAACAAAAAAAAATCATTGATAGAACTTAACAATATTTCTTCTATTTTCTGCCCTTAGACTGGTCAAACCTCTCAGTGCCATCAATCCATGAGAGGTAGCACATGGAGATAGGTCAGCAAGCCACCCATGTTGTCAGTGAGGTGGACCACGGATGGGAGCTGGCTTACAGCAGCTCAGAGTCTACCTGAGGGAGTGTGAGCTGAGGATATCCTACAGCCGGGATCAGACATCTGCTCGGCCCCTTCTGAAACATCAAGTGTTTGTTACACTCCCCAACCCTCAGCACAGTGTTTATTTAGCCGCGTAGTAATATTATAACACTCCTGCCAGCCCTGCATTTATATAACCTACCTAGCCAATGTTTTTAGTATTCTAATCACCCTCCCAGCAATTTTATAACAACCCCGGCTGAATAATTTTATAACACCTTCTCAGTCCTGTGATCTTATCCCTAAGAGCCCAGTGTTTATCTAAAGCCCCCAACCAGTTCAGTGGGTTTATAAACGGCCCCAAAATCAGTAATTTTATAACACCCACCCAGCCCAATGTTTGTATAAATGTATGCCACTGCAGTAATTTTGTAAACTATTCACCCCACAGTTCAGTGATTTTATAACCCCCAGCCCAGTTTAGTGTTTTTATAAATTCCTCCCACCCCCTGCCGAGTAATTTCACAATCACACTTTGAGAGTGACCAGCATGTGATAAGCACAATGGCGGGGACCACGCTGTCCATCTCATCCTCTCCCATCCTTCCACTCTCCTCACCTCAGACCTTACACTGCCTCAGTGGGAGGCACTGCCCAGCACCGAACCGTTTGTCTGCACTCAGCTGCAAACAGTAATGTCTGGTCTTCAGTTGTCTTGGACTCCCCTCACCACTGCACCAAGACCTTACACTGCTAAGCCTGTGCGGTAGCTGGTGTGCAGTGGTTTCCCCATATTAAAAGACCTCACACACAGGCATCTTCCACAACTCAGGATGAAATTCGGGACCTGGAATATCATGACCACTATGAACAGTGCCGCCAGTGACAGACTGGAATGCTGCTCTGCCATCATTGCCGGGGAGCTCAGGACATTGACATCACCGTCCTGAGTGAAACCGGGCAGGCAGGGGAAGGACAGCTCAGAGAGCAAGGTGATGGCTAAACCTTTCTCTGGAAAGGAAGGGCCAATGAACAGTGCTGCATCCATGGAGTTGGCTTTGCCATCAATAATGAACTGTTGGACCAAAGGTATCCCCCTGCAGAGTAATCAAATCCCTCATGACACTCCGATTCATGCGTGCTTGGTAGCAATATGTCATGTATTCAGTGTATACTGACCAACGCTTGATGCAGAAGCTGAGGACAAGGAGGAATTGTACTCCAACCTTGACCAATTTCTCTCACGGGTCCCTGAAGTAGACAAAATAATCATCCTTGGTGACTTCAATGCCAGGTTTGGCAGAGGTCAGACTGTTGGGGCGATATAATCAGCAAAGTGGGTGTAGGAAGCAAAACTCCATGAGCACCTTTCTCCTGACCGAATGCCACGACCACAACCACCTCATCACCAACACACTGTTCTGCCGGAGGGACAAATACAAGACAAAATGGCAGCACCCATGCTCCAAACACTGGCATCTCCTTGACTATGTCAACATCAGAGCGAGGGTTTGGAAAGACATTAGAATCACCCACGTCATGATCGGAGCTGACAACTACTGGATGGGGCTTGCCTTATCGAGCCAGGATCACCATAAATGTAGCCCTGCCGCAGCAGAGACAACATGGAACATAGAACATAGAGCAATACAGCACAGAACAGGCCCTTCGGCCCACGATGTTGTGCCGAACATTTGTCCTAGCTTAAGCACCTATCCATGTACCTATCCCATTGCCGCTTAAAGGTCACCAATGATTCTGACTCTGCCACTCCCACAGGCAGCACATTCGATGCCCCCACTACTTTCTGGGTAAAGAACCTACCCCTGACATCCCCCCTATACCTTCCACCCTTCACCTTAAATTTATGTCCCCTTGTAACACTCTGTTGTACCTGGGGAAAAAGTCTCTGACTGTCTACTCTATCTATTCCCCTGATCATCTTATACACCTCTATCAAGTCACCCCTCATCCTTCGCCGTTCCAATGAGAAAAGGCCTAGCACTCTCAACCTATCCTCGTACAACCTATTCTCCATTCCAGGCAACATCCTGGTAAATCTCCTCTGCACCCTCTCCAAAGCTTCCACATCTTTCCTAAAATGAGGCAACCAGAACTGCACACAGTACTCCAAATGTGGCCTTACCAAGGTCCTGTACAGCTGCAACATCACCTCACGACTCTTGAATTCAATCCCTCTGCTAATGAACGCTAATACACCATAGGCCTTCTTACAACTTCTATCCACCTGAGTGGCAACTTTCAAAGAGCTATGAACATAGACCCCAAGATCCCTCTGCTCCTCACCTTACTAAGAACCCTACCGTTAACCCTGTATTCCACATTCTTATTTGTCCTTCCAAAATGGACAACCTCACACTTGACAGAGTTGAACTCCATCTGCCACTCCTCAGCCCAGTTCTGCTTCATATCTAAGTCCCTTTGCAGCCGACAACAGCCCTCCTCACTATCCACAACTCCACCAATCTTCATATCATCTGCAAATTTACTGACCCACCCTTCGACTCCCTCTTCCAAGTCATTAATAAAAATTACAAACAGCAGAGGACCCAGAACTGATCCCTGTGGAACTCCACTTGTAACTGGGCTCCAGGCTGAATATTTACCATCTACCACCACTCTCTGACTTCGACCAGTTAGCCAGTTCTCTATCCAACTGGTCAAATTTCCCACTATCCCATGCCTCCTGACTTTCCGCATAAGCCTACCATGGGGAACCTTATCAAATGCCTTACTAAAATCCATGTACACTACATCCACTGCTCTACCCTCATCCACGTGCTTGGTCACCTCCTCAAAGAATTCAATAAGACTTGTAAGGCAAGACCTACCCCTCACAAATCCTGCTGGCTGTCCCTAATCAAGAAGTGTCTTTCCAGATACTCATAAATCCTATCCCTCAGTACCCTTTCCATTACTTTGCCTACCACTGAAGTAAGACTAACTGGCTTGTAATTCCCGGGGTTATCCCTATTCCCTTTTTTGAACAGGGGCACAACATTCGCCACTCTCCAGTCCCCTGGCACCACCCCTGTTGACAGTGAAGACGAAAAGATCATTGCCAATGGTTCTGCAATTTCCTGTCTTGCTTCCCACATAATCCTAGGATATATCCCGTCAGGCCCGGGGGACTTGTCTATCCTCAAGTTTTTCAAAATGCCCAACACATCTTCCTTCCTAACAAGTATCTCCTCTAGCTTACCAGTCCGTTTCATACTCTCCTCTTCAACAATACGGTCCCTCTCATTTGTAAATACTGAAGAAAAGTACTCATTCAAGACCTCTCCTATCTCTTCCAACTCAATACACAGTCTCCCACTACTGTCCTTGATCGGACCTACCCTCGTTCTCATCATTCTCATGTTTCTCAGATACGTATAAAAGGCCTTGGGGTTATCCTTGATCCTACCCGCCAAAGATTTTTCATGCCCTCTCTTAGCTCTCCTAATCCCCTTCTTCAGCTCCCTCCTGGCTATCCTGTATCCCTCCAATGCTCTGTCTGAACCTTGTTTCCTCAACTTTATGTAAGCCTCCTTCTTCCTCCTTACAAGACATTCAGCCTCCCTCGTCAACCAAGGTTCCCTCACACGACCATCTCTTTCCTGCCTGACAGGTACATACATATCAAGGACACGTCGTATCTATTCCTGGAAAAAGTTCCACATTTCAACGACATCCTTCCCTGACAGCCTATGCTTCCAATTTATGCTCCTCAGATCCTGTCTTGCAGCATCATATTTACCCTCCCCCCAATTGTAAAACCTGCCCTGTTGCATGCACCTATCTCTCTCCATAACCAAGGTGAAAGTCACAGAATTGTGGTCACCATCACCAAAATGCTCACCCACTAACAAGCCCATCACTTGTCCCGGTTCGTTACCAAGTACCAAATCCAATATGGCCTTCCCTCTGGTCGGACAATCTACATACTGAGTTAGAAATGCTTCCTGGATGCACTGCACAAACACCGCCCTGTCCAATCTACTTGATCTAAAGAGCTTCCAATCAATATTTGGGAAGTTGAAATCGCCCATGACTACTACCCTGTAGCTTCTGCACCTTTCCAAAATCTGTTTCCCAATCTGTTTCTCCACATCTCTGCTGCTATTGGGGGGCTTAAAGTAAACATCCAACAAGGTGACTGCTCCTTTCCTATTTCTGACTTCAGCCCATACTACCTCCAAAGGCAGATCCCCCTCGAACTACCTTTCTGCAGCAGAAGCAGTGCTTCAAGAAGATCAACATAGAGGTCGCCAAGAGCCGGAAAACAGAGCTTCATACAATCAGCTCGCCTCCACACACCTAGCGAGCCCTAGCAACACCGAGTCACAGGGTTCCAACAGCGTCTAGTCTGCCCTCAAGGCCACCATCATCAATGTCTGCAAAAACTCAATCGGTCACTTAACCAGTGTGAGAGACGATTTCGGTACAAACAATTGAGATGTGCATGACCCCAAAGTCTAAGGGGAATAGAACCATAGGGGTAGGGTAAAACATGCTTCTCTATAATAAAGGACGAGACATCTGCTGCTACGGATTGATAAGACCACTCACATAGACAGAGTAGAAAAACAAGTCCTTGATTGATAAGACCACTAACTCTGACAGAGAAGAATAAGTCCTTGACTGATAAGACTACAGGGTAGAAAAACAACTCGGGAAACTGTTGCAGACTTTGTGAGAATGTGAACCTCGTGACTCTTTAGAGCTATAGAGGGGAGGGACTTGTACTGTATTTAATCAGAAACATTGTTAGCCTGGGGCGCCTTTTTCTCAGAAGGGTGCCCAACTCTGCAGACTTGCTAATAAAACTTTGTTTTCCTGAATTTGTCTAGAGCAATTATTGAGAAGCGATTTTCGTTTCTAACAACCAGGAAACACCAAAACAGCTTTGATGAGAACGATCAGAAGATCTGAGTACTGATAAGCATAAAGTACATGGCATTTCTGAGTGTAAAACAGCAACCACGCATGGAAGAGAAAAGGCAGACCAACAAGTGACTGAAGTTATTGATAAAGAGACCCATTTTCGCCTCCAGTGTGCTAGTGCAGCCTTCAACCACCTGAGGATAAGGGTATTTGAGGACAACAACGTCAGATCCAACATCAAGCTCATACTATACAGAGCTATGGTGGTTCCCACCCTCCTGTATGCCTCAGGTGCTGGAGCAGTACCACCAACAGTGCCTATGCAAGATCCTGAGCATCCATTGGGAACACAGATGCACTCACATCAGCATCCCCAGAATTGAGGCACTGACCATCCTTGATCAGCTGTGATGGGCTGGCACATCATCCTTTTGTCTGAGATGAGACTCCCCAAAGTGGGTCAAGTGGGAGATGGAACGAGGCAGGGAGACACTAGGCACACAGACACACAAGGTGGCTGCTGAGCCATAAGTTGGCCACTTGACACACAAGATAGCCATCAGACCACAACATGAAGATACACAGCAGAGCAAACATCTACATTGCCTAGGGCCACCAGAATGCCAGCACAATGCACTCACAACCTAATTGATTAGTTTAGACAGGCTGGGGGACAGAATACACATGAGTAGTGTATACTGCCCACTGAAGTGTCTGGGTCCAGCCAACACCTTTGATAGAAATGCTAACAGTCTGATACAGACTCAGTATAGCGATAACAGCCATGGCTGCAGTAACCATTCTTCTCAGGAAGAGCAATTAGCACCCCTTATTACAGTAATGGACTTCCACGCAGACATTGAAATTGACAATGTCTGTACTGAAACTGAAAACGACCGCACTGAAATTAACAGAGACTGCGTTGGAACTGACAATGACTGCAGTGAAACTATCAATGATTCTGCAATATTTACAATTAGAAAAAACCACGTTACAAAGACAAGAACCTCATCACTGACCTATTGTATCACAAAATGCATAAAAGTATCTTGACATGTGCTCCAGGTTGAGAGAAGAATCGCAGCTGACCACTGTGCTGTTGGTGACTTTCTCTCCCCGGAGCTTCAGTATTTCCTTGTACAATAAACACTGTCATTGAACCCCCAACTCTGACTCCGAGGCTGGTGGATTCTCCCCACAACACAGGCATTCTACCACCGGGTGAAATGGCAGGCGAGCCCCAGTTGAAAAAGGAAACACTTCAGGGGTATCCACATGGGCTCACTGGTGAAGTGCAGCATTACCACCGACACCTGGGAATCACTGACCCAAGACCATCCAAAGTGGAGGAGCAGCATCTGGGAAAGTGCTTCTTGAGATGTGCCATCAGGAAAACGCAGAAGCCAGGCGAATATTAAGGAGCGCGATACCACACCAATGCCTCACCCACCCCATCCCACAACCATCTTTTGCCCCAAGTGTGGCAGTGTCTGCGGAAGCTGCATTAGACTGTACAGCCACCAACAGACTCACCCTGAGAGTGGAAGAGAGTGATCTTGTCTGCAAATGACCGCCAGTGGTACCAATTTGATTCTCACCCGCGGTCCAGCCAACAGGGCCCCTGAGTTGCTTTTATTTTGGAACTGTGGATAGTGATGGTATAGACTCAAATTGCAATTCATCACATAGCTGACTAGGAATTATTCCCATTCTTAATCAATGTCCAGTATTGGAAGGATTTACAAGTTGATACTCAACCTGTTTGGCAATGTTATGAATGTACCTTCCTTGGCTATCAAGTCCTGGAGTGGGACCTTAACCTAGAACATTTGGTTTGGAGGTTGACACACTACCCAATGTGCCACAAGACTCCTATAATGCAATGATATCAAAATTACAGATGCAAATCACTGCCAGTCTTGACTATATGAAAATAACCATGCCAAATTTCTGTAAAACTTCCAAATAAATATGAATGTAAACAGTTGAATGTTGAGCAATCATAATATAACAGGATAAGATGGCCTACACTAATAAGAATGCGCTTGCTCGATATCCTCGGTCCAGATGCTGAGGATCCATATATCATTGAAAAAATACTCAATTTATTTTCCATCAGAGTTACATTGGAAATTTGTATCGATCCCTCAGTCTGAAATAAAAAAAAGACTTGTTAGGTTGTATTTTGGATGGTTTAAATTGTGCCCCATTGGGCAGAAGATGCATTGCACTAACTCACTGAGCCTCCTTGAAGATTACCTTCCAAATTTGCAAACCCTACTAATAGATACATGGGACCACCATCTGCACATTCTCCTTTAAGTATCTCACCATTCTGACTTGAAAATATTATCAATGTTCCTTCAGTGTCACTGGGTCATAATCCTGGAACTCCCTAACAGCACTCTGGGCATCCCTCCACACCAAAAGCTGAAGTAATCCAAGGAAGTAGTCCACTGCCAACTTCCGCAGGGCAAATAGGAACAGACAACAGATGTTGGATACCCACACTCCATGAAAGAATAAAAGAAAAAAACTCCCAAGCCAGAGGAAATAATTCCTCTCTATTTACCCAAACAAGTGCTGATTAGCATTTTAAATATAGGGTCATATAGTACGGAAACAGACCAGTTGGTCCAACCAGTCCATGCTGACCATAATTGCAAACTATACTTGCCCCATCTACCTGTGCTTGGCCATATCCCTCCAAACATTTCTTATTCATGTACTTATCTAAATGTCTTTTAAATGTTGTAACTGTACCCAAATCCACCACTTCTTCCAGAAGTTCATTCCACACAGGAAGCACATTGTGTAAAAAACAAACTACCCCTCACGTCTTTTTTAAATCCTTCAACTTCCCCTTTAAAATATGCCCCCTAGTCTTGAAATCCCCTACCTTGGAAAAATACACCTGTCATCCACCTCATTACTTTGTAAACCTCTACAACGTCACCTTTCAACTTTCTGTGCTTCAGTGAAAAAGGTCCCAGCCTATCCAAGCTCCATTCCCGGCAACATCCTGCTAAATCTCTTCAAACACAGTCCAGCTTAATAATTATATTCTACCCATAACAGTTCAATTAGATCATCCCCTAACTTTACAAACTGAAGTGAGTTTTTAAAAAAAAATCAAAATCACATTCCTTGTATCTTATCATTCTGGTGAATTTGTGCTACTGGCAAGTTGCTGCGTACACCATGACCTTATAGCAGTTGAGTATAAATACAAGTTGTTGTTGTGTCTATACGTAATATGGATGTTGTCATTTTAAATGTTAATGATTTTTTTACCCCTGCAATCTTGGTCTCCATTATTGTAAATTTAATTTTCAAATCATTCTGCGTATTGATGAGAAGAAAAACATGTTGCCATAGCCTTTCCCTTTTCACTCATCAGGGGAAACTGAAGAAGGCCAAATTTCAAACAATCACACTATTTATTATGGCTGGAGTAAAGGCTTCTTTTTTTTTAAGTTCCCTCAGAGCCAGCTTTCAGAGTGAACAGAACTTCTGCCATGGTGAAAGCAACAGGAATGTATAGCTTCTTAATGCCTGGGTAATTCAAAGTAGACACAAGGCTTGAACATGTTTGTTTTACTTGTAGAGGAATGGATCATTGTGTATGAATGCACCTCCAAACGACTATGTCTGAGTGATCTACTCACACCAAGCATTCAGCATGAGGTAACTTAAGTTTCTATTAAAGGCTCAAACAGCACTGAGTAAACATTTTTTTTCAGTTGACCTGAATGAATAGCTCCCAAAGAATTTTAAAATGATAGTGTCCTTTCACCTGGAAGTATATTCCATATTCCCAGCATTTCCAGATCGTGAATCCTTGGATAAGGCTGCAAGTAGGAAAACCATTTCTGTTCATGTAAATACCATACTGTCCTCCATGGGCCTCATTATTAAACCAGGCCTCATCGGGATTTGAATGCTCTGTAGACAATGAGACAATAATTAGTTGATGGTTCATTTCCTTTATAAATTTCAGTTCATTCAAAATTCTAGTGGCAATGTCTTAGTTTGTAATATATCCTATCCCCTGTCACCCCTCTGCTCACTGATATAGTTTGGCATCTGGTTAAGCAATTCCTCAATTTTATAATTCTCATCCTTGTTTTCAAATCCTTCCAATGGGCTTCCCTATCTGAGGAATCTCAGCTTGCATGCCTCTGTGATCTCTGAACTTGCTTTATTCTGGACTCCTGACTATGCGCAATTTTAATCACTCAACCCTGGCTCTAAGTCCTGAATTCCCATACTCCACTCTCTGTCTCTCCACCTTTTGTCACATCTTTGATCATCTGTCCTAATTCTCAAGTGGCTTGATGTCTGACTTGCTTTTATAGCTCTGATGAAATGTCTTCAAATATTGTAGAATGTTAAATTTGCCACATAGGTGCAAGTTTTTCGTTGTATATCTTATCATCAAGCATTTATCATTTTGCTGTCTCTGCTGGGGAGGGGTGTATAAAGTTGCTCAATAGTGGTTACCTGAAATTGAACATATCCTAGTCTTAGTGCAACGCACAGCAGTAAGATGGTGATCAGAATGGAGGGAACTCACTTCACCCTTATAATCAAATGTCTCCTTTCTTCATCACTGTAATAACATCTAATCCCACAAGGATAAACACAATCTGGGACAGAATTAATAATCACTCAGATGAATGCAGGTTAATTAAAGAAGCCTGGCATGGCTTTGTTAAGGATTAATCATGTTTAACTAACTTACTAGAGTTTGTTAATGAGGAACAGTGAGGGTTGACGAAAGTAATGCCAATGAGATGGTGTACAGAAATTTCCAAAGAACCATCTGATAAAGTTTGCACAACAGACCTGTGAGTTAGAGCTCATGGAGTAAAAGCAAAAGGAGCAACGAGGTGATGAAATTGGCTAAGTGACAGGACACAGACAATAGTGAACAAATGCGTTTTGGATTAGAGGAAAGTTCACAATGGAGGTGTCAGGAGTTTTAGGACCTCGGCTGTTCCTGTTTATATTAATCATCAAGAATTTAGTATACAGGGTTTTAAAACGCTCAGCAGTATTTCATTATTTTTATTTTATTATTTTATCAATTTTTGTTTGGAGCCATGAATTGGGAACTGTAAACTAAAAATGATTTTGGACTCTCAATAACAGTTTTTATTAAAATGGAAAACATACCAAACATGTTTTGTTTATTTGAGAGGCCATGTCTGGAAGTTAATTGCAAGTTGATTCCTGATCAAAGGTTCAGGAGATGTTTTGTCACCAGGGAACAGCAATATGTTTAAACAGATAACAGAAGTTGACTATTAACAAGGTCAGTACCTGAAAATTGGTTCCAACAAGTCTGGAAAAGAACTTATAGAAAATACTGAATGATAACTGGACCACATGGGGAAGATGATCAGTCTATCAGGGAGTGGTCAGAGTTTAAATTGGGTTTTGGACAGTATTTCTGTGAAAAGGAGTCTGGCTACTGAAGTTATAGCATGAAGGTTTGAAAACACTCTGCCTAACCTCCCAGGAACAGCTCTTTGAAGTTCAGAGAATAGAAAACTAAGTAATAAATATTACTGCCTTTATCTGAATGATCTATACAGATGACAATGATCAACATCTTCAGAAACTATCACCTATGCCTGTGGAACAACACATTGTGAAAACCACTCAACTAATCTGGCCAGTTTGTTATTTTCTTTTACTTGACCATTAACCATGATTTTCTGACAGTCTTTTTGAGTGAATGGGGTTGAAAATAAAGGTTTTGGGGTGTATAACATAGACCAATTAGATGACTTTATCATTTAATTTTTTTTTGCCCTGTTAAAATTCTGATATTGTTCATAAGCTGCTAAGTCTTTAGTTTAAGATGCAGACCAATGTCTGGAATTGATTATTTACAGAGTCTGGGATTGTTTATTCAAACGTTTGGTTGGTAACAATTGGGGTCAATTTTGAGGCTACTGTATTTGAAAGTTTAATTTTATTGTGTTTTGAATACAAAGGCAGAAAGGCTGATTTGGTTCAGCTGTCTGTCTCCATGTCACAATAAGGGCACAATTTCAAAATTACTGGATAACAAAATAAAAGTGGACATTTTGTGGTCTGTGACAAGAAGCTATGGAAAAACATGTAAAGGACACAGTCAGAATGGATGGACAACTGACAATTGAAATTTAATGCAGGAAAGGGTGAAGTGATTCATTTTCATAGGAAGAATGTGGCAAGGGAACAATTCTAAAAGGGTGCCGGTGCAGTGATCCTGAGGGGTGTATCTGCAAAAATTATTGAAGCTGACAGGATATTAATTAAGAAAGCATATGGAATGAATAGAGGCAGAGGACAAAAACAAGGAAGTTATGATACACCTGTAGAGAATACTAATGCAGCCTCTGTGCAGTACTGAAACGAATCTTCCCAGTCAACGTGTACATTGGTGGGAGAGTTAAGATCAGCAGTAATGAGATTCTCAGATTTATGAGCAAAATATCTGATTCTTCAACCAAGTATTGAACAGACAGACAAGAATCTTGATAGTGACTGTAAAAGGCTTATTTGCATGTATGAGCATGTTATTATTAACAGTTTCCAATTCTCCCACTGATTGGATTGAAACCTGGCAGCAACAATTCCCAACATGAAAATCAGAGCAGTTAACTGGCTCACCACTTGTTCCTTTTCGGACAGCACTTGCCAACACCACAGGTGGCAGAGATTGTTCTCCCACCCCCACCATAGCCTGACCAACTTACAATATGGTCCTGCTCTTTAATGCTGTACTTTGGAGTGCACAATCACCTTTCACTGCAACGCTGCTGCCAGGTCACTTTGTACATAGGGTCAAGCCCCATCTCATGAACTGGAGCAGGCTGTATTCCAGGAATCCTGTTTGCTCACTCATTTTCTCTTCCTGTTCCCTATCTACTGTTTAGTGTAGACAGAAAACCTGCAGGCAGCATATCAAGGTTGTCAGCAGTCATCAGTCAAGGATGTGGACATGCTGCTATATGGCACCATGTTACATCAATTCCCTACCTGTGCCATGTAAGACAGCATTTGTGCTAACTTGGCCCCTTGCCGTGCCATCAGGATCCTGAATGACCTGTTCCATAGGGTGGTACAGAGGCATGACTTCCTCTTGCCCCAGCAGCAGCACTGGAGACGACAACACCAGACCGTGCCAGCCTTGTCTGAGGTTACCTCCCGGTAAAGCAGTCTCAGCTATTTGAAGGAATGCCCGGCTTTATACAAACAAGGTTAATGTCCTTTTCCATTTCACTATCATGAGTACCACCATTTTCACTCTGATACCTCGCACTCACTTGATCTCTGCTACTCATCCCACCTCCCAGCAAGACTCATGCTCTACCACTCTCACTATTTCTTGTAACCTCTTCCCTCACTCCCTAATGCCAACCCTGCATGGCCTCTGTATTGATGACTCACTCAGTCAGGACACTTGCCTTGCTGTTTGGAAAGTATTGTTCCACAAACTTTCATCCCCATAATACCTGCCACACCTTCATTCAAGGAGAGAAACAGACCCCAGTGAGATAGAAAGAGCCAAGATGGGTGGAGGGCTGCACTACATTTAGTTCCTCACCCCTTTTGTACAGCATCCTGACTCTGACCCCCTTGAATGGCTAACTGACCAAGTCCAATCCCCTTGTCTGATATCGAAGACTTGCTCTTAACTTACTGTACCATGACATCCTGAGCAAAGGCTAGCCTCTCCAGTTCTGAAGAAGGGTCACTGGGCTTGAAACACTAACTCTGCTTCCTCTGCACAGATGCTGCCAGACCTACTGAGTTTCTCCAGTAATTTGTTTCTGTTTCAGCTATCCCCCTGGACATAACTGAGACCTACTGATAACCATGACAAGTTTCCTGCTTTTGCATCTCTGCTAAATGGCAAAGCAAGATTGAAGTAAGATCAGCCTGGTATCTCTGGCTGCAGGGGAAAAGTGTGCAATGATCAGCCCAATGCAAATCAGGTCAGAGAAGGTAAGGACTGCAGATGCAGGAGATCAGAGTTGAGAGTGTGGTGTTGGAAAAGCACAGCAGGTCAGGCAGCATCTGAGGAGCAGGAGAATTGACTTTTCGGGCATAAATCTGATAAAGGGCTTATGCCCGAAATGTTGATTCCCCTGCTCCTCGGATGCTGCCTGACCTGCTGTGCTTTTCCAGCACCACACTCTCGACCCCAATGCAAATCAGGGCTACTGCAAGCATCCAGGGAGGCTCAGCATGTGTGCTATTACAGCAAGTGAAGTGCCAAACCATGCAATCTGATCCAGTCCAGAAGGTGGGTGCATGTCCCTGAGAGCACAGTGTCCTTGCTGCAGCATTACATCACAGTGTCCTTGCTGCAGCATTACATCACAGTGTCCTTGCTGCAGCATTACATTACAGTGTCCTTGCTGCAGCATTACATTACAGTGTCCTTGCTGCAGCATTACATTACAGTGTCCTTGCTGCAGCATTACATCACAGTGTCCTTGCTGCAGCATTACAATGAGAATTGCCATTGTGCAGCCCAAGGTGCAGCATTGAAGTGCGAAAGTTTCATGTAAATGAATTGGAGATGTGCCATGAGGGTTCTTAGGGGTTACCACATATCAGATGCCAGTGTCCATGCATGCGCGGTATTGTAACGCAACTCTTAAACTTTAGGATCTTTCTGGTGAGTCTACACTGTCTCCAAGATTTGAACTCCCACCTTCTAGCTTGCACATCAGACCCATATACATGGAGTTTAATCCAGCCAAATGCATGATGATGCATTATGGAGGATCAAATGTAGGTATAAATTATACTGTAAATGGCAGAACCCTTAGGAACATTGACATACAGATGGTGCAAGAACAGGGTGTGCAAGAACCCAGTTCCCTAAAAGTGGCAACACAGGTGGCAAAAGTGATTAAGAAGACATATGACATGCTTGTCTTCGTCAGCCAGGCATGGAATACTAGAGTTGGCAAACTATACTGACTATATAAAACCCTTGTTAGACTGCATTTGGAGTATTGTGCGCAGTTTTGTTCACCACACTGCCAGAAGGATGTGGTAGCTTTGGACAGAGTGCAGACAAGGCCACTAGGATGTTTCCTGGTCTCGAGGGCATTGGCCATGAGTAAAGGTTAAAAAGACTAGGATTGTTTTCACTGGTAAGACAGTGGCTGTGATGGGACCTGAGAGGGGTCTACAAAATTACAAGTGCGTGGACAGAATGGATAGTCAGAAGCTTTTTCCCATGGTTGAAGAATCAATTACAAGAGGGCACAGGTTCAAGGCGGGAAAGGGGGAAAGTTTAAGGGAAGTTTTTCACACAGAGAGTGGTAGGAGCCGAGAATGCACTGCCAGAAGAGGTGGCGGATGCAGCTACATTGGTGACATTTAAAAGGCATCCGGATGGTGACATGAATAGGGAGGGAATAGAGGGATATGGATCAAGTAAGGGCAGAGGTTTGTTTTTTACCTTAATAAGGGCATGATTGGCACAGGCTTGGAGGGCCGAAGGGCCTGTTCCTGTGCTCTACTCTTTTTTTTTGTTCTATGACACAACGCTGTTTACCTGGGTCAAATGGAACAATGTCAATGACACACAAGTGGTAGACACAAAGTGAATGCAAGTGTCTTTGAGGTTGAGACTTACTTGGACATGGTTCCCCATTGATTCGATAACCAGCTTTCTTAAATCCTGCAACAATGTTCCCTTGAAGCACAATATCAGAGCCTTCAATTATCTTTAAATATAAATAAAATCCAATTATAAACTTCACAGCAAACAATCGAGAGTTGTTTTTTTTCCTGAGCAATGTAGAATGCAAATGCCTACAAAGAATTCACAACAAACACACAGGCCTTTCAGTCCAATTAATGTCAAGAGTAAAAATTTGTTACATTGTACACCCATTTGCCCCAGTGTCTGCTCCTGAGGACCAGATTTTCAAGGAACCGGGGAGACTCTGCAAACCTTTAAAAATGATAGGTGAGTTAGTTAGTTAGTTCAGAGAAGTTTCTCCTGAGGCAGGACTGGTGTGTTGGGAAACTTTTCGACCCAGGCTTCCTGCCGCAAGAATGAAATTCTGAGCCTGAGTCTCAGCTATGGTTCCGTGAATAGCACTCATGCCTCTTGAGTCACAAAAGTCTGAATTTAGATTCCGCTCCAGAGTTTGATTACAAAACTCAAAGGTTACACTGTATTAAGGGAGTGCTTCCCTCTTACAGGTGCTGTTATTAAGATGAGACTTTAAACCAATGCCCAATCAGCTTACGTAGGTGGCTGTAGAAGATCACATCACCCCACTTTGATGAGGACAAGGAAAGCTCTCCCTAGCATTCTGGACAATATGTATCCCTCAATCGACAGTCCAAAAAAAATAACCTCCTTATTCTCACATTGCTGTGAATAGATTGGTGTTGGGTTTCAAATATTTCAACACTGACAATACTTCAAAAAGAACATTATTGGCTGTAAGGGACTTTAAGGCAATTGTTGATCATGAAAATGTGCTATATTCATGCAAGTGTTTCTTTCTTGATGCTTCTTAAAAGTTCTAAATATTCAAATGAATTATGATGATAGAATAAACGGTTGTCGGGTCAGGATTGGGGTGCGTGGGTCATAGTATAGGCAGGGCACAGGGCATAGAGTCTGGGTTAGAGTGCAGAACGGAACAATTAACATCCTTGACTGATATTTTGAAAATGTCGATCTGGACAAGTTCTCATTGCTGCCCAGACTGAACCCATCACTGTAATACATTGTTACAAAGAGGATATATGAATAGGAAGGGAAAGAAAACTTTCCACCTTGGGTTTCGCAAGTAATGTTTCTGTGGAAACCTTGGTGCACAATCATTCCATTCACTAACATGCCTGTTTGAATCTGCTTTGAGTTAAGTTTTCCATCAGAGTAACTATAACTTGGGATCATTATCCAATGGGGATTTGATGAAATAGGAGATAAGTCGGGTGAATAGGGAGAAGCATGAAAATGCAGGTAAGTCAGCAATGTCCCAGTTAAGGTGTAAAATATTAGACTGACCAGAACAAGGGAGGCAGAAAAACTAGTAAAAATGTTAGCAGCAGGATCATGTTAACCACTTGATATGTTGTAAGGGCTTATTTTCTAATATTAAGAAGAAAATATCAAATTAAATTGTTCAAATATCTTGAAGGCTGTTATGTCAGCAGTCTAGCAATTTTGTGAGAAAGAACCTCATTTTGATATATTTTCTCTGCACCAAGTGATATGATTCACATTAAAAAGGAAGGTTGTCTGAGGATACCTGCACAGCATTTTGGACAAGTGATACTTGGTAAAGAGGAACATATGGGAACAAGTTCTGACCATCATGTAGCATAACAAACAGTCAGAATGTCCAGAAGATGACCATTGGTCAGTTGGAAACTAGATTGCGGGATTCCATTTATAACAGCTACTTTGTTATTGATATCTGAGCAGTTGAATAATATACTTGGCCTGCACCATGAAGAATCAGTTAATTGATTGTGATGTACGTTTCTTACAGCGTCCATCCGAGAGTATACTTGGTTTTCATGCGCTGGCATTGTGATGGCACCCCAGTGGATTTGATGATGGCAAGTAATGACTCACTTTGGGGCAAAATCAAATTGAATTTCCCACTGTCAAAATAACAATTTGGTTAAATATGCTTCACTGTCTTTTATTAAATACAATGGATTTGACCTCAATTGCTGCAGCCCAAGCATCGGAAAGTGAAGACCGCAAGGTGAGAGCCACCAGATTCCTCCTCACCCGATTCCTGTCACCCATTAATGTGATACCTAGGACGGGTCAGAACAACCAATTGATGTTGAACCACAAATCATATACTGAAGTTTTTTCATAATAAACAGATACAAATTAGAAGCAGTTGTAGGTTATTCACACTCTGCCATTTTATAAGATCATAGCTGATCTGATCATGATCTCAACTCTGCTTTCTTCTTTTCCCTCATTTGTAACTTTGAAGTTGCTTGTGCAACAAGAAACTATCTAATTCAGCCTCAAAAATACTCAATGACCTAGTTTCCGCTGCTTTCTGGGGAAGAGGATTCTAGAGCCTAACAACCCTCTGTGAGAAATTACTTTCCCCTCATCTCCATATTCAATGGGAGATCCCTGGTGTTTAAACTGTGTCCCCTAGATTTAGTTTCTCCCACAAGAGGAAAGATCCTCTCAGCATCATCTTGTCAAGTCCCCTCAGGATCTGATGTTTATCAATAATGATCACCACTCATTCCTCTAAACATCCTCATAAGGTGACCCTTGTCTCACAGAACTCAGTTGGGTGCACATTCTCTGAATGGTTTCTAGCATAATTATATCTTCTTTAAAAGATGATTAGAATTGTACATATTACACTGGGTGCAGTTTCACCAATGTACTGTACAAACATAGCAAAACTTATTGGCTTTTAATCTTTTTTTCCCCTTGCAATAAATTACATCATTATATTTGTCTTCCTAATCATTTGCTAAACCAGCAGTCTAACTGTGATTCACATTGTGGCAACGCTGTCACTTTAACAAGGTTATTTTGTCCCTGGGTGTTTTTTTTTAGAAAGAGAGGTCATAAAGGCCGAGGTGCCGAAATGTCCCGCAAAGAGCCTAGTTTAACAATGGCAGGGGAGCGGCTAGTTCTCCCAGTTCAGGTTATTTTTAGTTTGGTTTAGTTGTAACAGAGAAACTGCTGGTATCAGGGACAGAAGCTGCAGTGGGAAAAGGTACCATGCTTCAGCAGATGATTCTTGTCTGATTTTTCTCTCTGAAATCTCTCCTGCCTGTACGAACCTGTGTTTGAGTCTACCTTTTGCCAAGGGGTGTGTTTATGGGATGTTGCGGGAATTGGAACAGCTCCATAGTTATATTGCGGTATCGAGTCGGTTAAGTTTTCAAATAGTTATTTTAAATTCTGTTTACTTTTGTTCGTGTTTCAACTGTAGTGTTTAAATAAATTCAGTTTTCATAGAATCCCTACAGTATGGAGACAGGCCATTTGGCCCAACAAGTCCACACCAACCCTCCAAAGAGTATCCCACCCAACCCATTCCCCTACCCTATTACTTTATATTTCCCTTGACTAATGCACATAGCCTACACATCCCTGAACACTATAGGTAATTTAGCATGGCTGATTCACCTAACTCACACATCTTTGGACTGTGCAAGGAAACCAGAGCACCCAGAGGAAACCTATGCAGACACAGCGAAACAGAATGTGCAAACTCCAGACAGACAGTCGCCCAACGGTGGCAATCAGTTTTTCTTAAAGCTGAGTGGTTTGACCAGCTGCGTCACACCTGATATATCCACAACACACCCGCTTTAAAATAAGAACAAGTTATGGTCCAGGCTACCTTCTTGAAATACTTTGAGGGGATCTGGCCTAGTCCATAACATATACTATAACGCTCCAATCCCTCTGTTCCACAGAATTCTGCAATCTCTCACCATTTAAGTATTTTTTTCACTTGTTTTTATCCTCCCTGCCAAAGTGAACAAGTATATATATTTCCCACAATTCGTTCCATCTATCAAATTATTGCTCATTCAGTTGAATGATCTCTATCCCTTTGCAGACTCCTGATCTTTTTAATGCTGTGCTCATTAAAAGTACAAATATTATTCATCCATATTATGGATGTAGGGAGTAGGTTGAATAAAGAGCTGAAATTGGCCTGTCGTAAAGATGTTACTACAGTTGTTATGGGGGATTTCAACATGCAGGTAGTCTGGGAGAATCAGGATGGTACGGGACCCCAAGAAAGGGAGTTTGTGGAGTGCCTCCGAGATGGATTCTTAGAGCAGCTGGTGCTGGAGCCTACCAGGGAGAAGGCAATTCTGGATCTGGTATTGTGCAACGAACCAGAATTGATCAGGGACCTGGAAGTGAAGGAGCCATTAGGAGGTAGTGACCATCTGCAATTTGAAAGGGAGAGGGTACAATCGGTAGCGACAATATTTCAGTTGAATAAAGGAAACTATGGAGCTATGAGGGAGGAGCTGGCCAAAGTTCAATGGTGCAATACCTTAGCAGGGATGACAGTGGAGGAACAATGGCGGATATTTCTGTGTATAATGCAGAAGTTGCAGGATCAGTTCATTCCAAAAAGGAAGAAAGAACCTATGAGGAGGCATGGGTGGCTGTGGCTGACGAGGGAAATTAAGAAACATATAAAGTCAAAAGAGAAAAAGTATAACATAGCAAAGATGAGTGGGAAAACGGAGGACGGGGAAGCTTTTAAAGAACAATAGAGGATAACTAAGAAGGAAATACGCAGAGAAAAAATGAGGTATGAAGGTAAACTGGCCACAAATATAAAGGAAGATAGTAAAAGCTTTTTTAGGTATGTGAAAGGGAAAAAAAATGGTTAAGACTAAAATTGGGTCCTTGAAGACAGAGGAGAAAGTGAGGACTGCAGATGCCGGAGATCAGAGCTGAAAATGTATTGCTGGAAAAGCACAGCAGGTCAGGCAGCATCCAAGGAACAGGAGAATCGACGTTTCGGGCATAAGCCCTTCCTTATGCCCGAAACGTCGATTCTCCTGTTCCTTGGATGCTGCCTGACCTGCTGCGCTTTTCCAGCAACACGTCAGGCAGCATCCAAGGAACAGGAGAATCGACGTTTCGGGCATAAGGAAGGGCTTATGCCCGAAACGTCGATTCTCCTGTTCCTTGGATGCTGCCTGATCTGCTGTGCTTTTCCAGCAACACATTTTCAGCTCACCCTTGAAGACAGAAACAGGGGAATATATTACAGGGAACAAAGAAATGGCAGAAGAGTTGAATTGGTACTTCAGATCTGTGTTCACTGGGGAAGACACAAGCAATCTCCCAGAGGTAACAGTGGCTGAAGGACCTGAACTGAAGGGAATTTATATTTGCCAGGAATTGGTGTTGGAGAGACTGTTAGGTCTGAAGGCTGATAAGTCCCCGGGGCCTGATGGTCTACATCCCAGGGTAGAAATCGTGGATGCGTTGGCAATTATTTTCCAAAGTTCGATAGATTCATGATCAGTTCCTGCAGATTGGAGGGTGGCTAATGTTGTACCACTTTTTAAGAAAGGTGGGTGAGAGAAAGCAGGAAATTATAAACCAGTTAGTCTGACCTCAGTGGTGGGAAAGATGCTGGAGTCAATTATAAAGGATGAAATTACAACACATCTGGATAGCAGTAACAGGCTAGGTCAGAGTCAGCATGAATTTATGAAGGGGAAATCATGCTTGACTAATCTTCTGGAATTTTTTGAGGATGTAACTCTGAAGATGGACCAGGGAGATCCAGTGGATGTAGTGTACTTGGACTTTCAGAAAGCCTTTGATAAAGTCCCACATAGGAGGTTAGTGAGAACAATTAGGGCGCATGGTATTGGGGGCAAAGTACTGACTTGGATTGAAAATTGGTTGGCTGACAGGAAACAAAGAGTAGTGATAAACGGCTCCCTTTTGGAATGGCAGGCGGTGACCAGTGGGGTACCGCAGGGATCAGTGCTGGGACCGCAGCTTTTTACAATATATATTAATGATGTAGAAGATGGTATTAATAATAACATTAGCAAATTTGCTGATGATACAAAGCTGGGTGGCAGGGTGAAATGTGAGGAGGATGTTAGGAGATTACAGGGTGACCTGGACATGTTAGGTGAGTGGACAGATGCATGGCAGATGCAGTTTAATGTGGATAAATGTATGGTTATCCACTTTGGTGGCAAGAACAGGAAGGCAGATTACTACCTAAATGGAGTCAAGTTAGATAAAGGGGCAGTACAAAGAGATCTGGGTGTTCTTGTACACCAGTCAATGAAGGCAAGCATGCAGGTACAGCAGGTAGTGAAGAAAGCTAATAGCATGCTGGCCTTCATAACAAGAGGGATTGAGTATAGAAGCAAAGAGGTTCTTCTGCAGCTGTACAGGGCCCTGGTGAGACCACACCTGGAATATTGTGTGCAGTTCTGGTCTCCAAATTTGAGGAAAGACATTCTGGCTATTGAGAGAGTGCAGCATAGGTTCATGAGGTCAATTTCTGGAATGGCGGGACTATCTTATGTTGAAAGATTGGAGCGACTGGGCTTGTGTACCCTTGAGTTTGGAAGACTGAGAGGAGATCTGATTGAGACGTATAAGATTATTAAAGGATTGGACACTCTGGAGGCAGGAAACATGTTTCCGCTGATGGATGAGTCCTGAACCAGAGGACACAGCTTAAAAATAAGGGGTAGGCCATTTAGGACAGAGATGAGGAGAAACTTCTTCACCCAGAGAGTGGTGGGTGTATGGAATGCTCTGCCCCAGAAGGCAGTGGAGGCCCAGTCTCTGGATTCGTTTAAGAAAGAGTTGGATAGAGCTCTCAAGGATAGTGGAATCAAGGGTTATGAAGATAAGGCAGGAACAGGATACTGATTGAGGATGATCAGCCATGATCATAATGAATGATGGTGCAGGCTCGAAGGGCAGAATGGCCTACTCCTGCACCTGTTGTCTATTATGAACATTCTGAAGTGAAATTTTTTTTCAGTTGGTCTTATCCTTATTCAATGATGTAATTACAGGTGACAACCATGCTACATCATGGAGAACAGGCTAACTCACATGTGCCTGGGTTGCACCTTCACATAGAATTGATTATTATTTACATTTATTGACATGCTGAGATATGATTACCTCCATCATAAGTTTTGAATATGACATTGTCATCAATATTAAGCCCACTTGTTGCAAAGACTCCTATGGCAGCAGTAAATCCGTGATGGAAAGCACATCCACGAATGTAAGATTCATTTTCTACAATCTGGAAAGAGATAGTTAGAATTACTCAATGTCAACAAATTATGTCCTGATACATTTCTTAAGGTATCAAAGAAGATCAACAGTGACTCTTACAGTCACTGGCTGATCTTGAGGGATATCTCCTTCTGCTCCACCTCCATTATTCATCTTGTTTTATGCCAGGTCCTGCCTTTGTTGAAATTAACTCCTCAAAATTTTCTTTTGTGAATAAAAATGCAGAAATTATCAGTTTAGAAACCATTGAAGGAAACACGTTTCTGATTATGTGCAAGCCCTTCTCTCCCTACCCTCTCTCCCATTCTGAGACCCTCAGTCAGAAGTCTCGTGTTTGAACCTCACTCTGGGCTATAAACCTGGAGGTGCTGGAAATCTAGAATGAGAGCTAAAAATGCGAGCAATATTTATCATCTATCATGAGAGAGACAGACAAAGTTAATGTTTCAGGTTACTAGAAGTGTTGTGTGTGTGCGTGCGCCTGTGTCTGACTTTGTGCAAGTGTCTGTGGTGCTTTAGTCTGTGTGTCTGTTTTTTGGTGTGCATCAGATTACAACAGGATCTTGATCAGATGGGCCAATGGGCTAAGGAGGTGGAGGTGAATGTGAGGTGTTGCATTTTGGAAAAGCAAATCTTAGCAGGACTTATACAATTTATGGTAAGATCCTAAGGAGTGTTGAGGAACAAAGAGATCTTGGAGTGCAGGTTCATAGCTCCTTGAAAGTGGAGTCGTAGGTAGATAGGATCGTGAAGAAGGCATTTGGTATGCTGTTCTTTATTGGTCAGAGTATTGACTACAAGAGTGGAGGTCATGTTGCAGCTGTACAGGTCATTGGTTTGGCTACTGTTGGAATACTGCATGCAATTTTGGTCTCCTTCCTATCAGAAAGATGTTGTGAAACTTGAAAGGGTTCAGAAAAGATTTACAAGGATGTTGCCAGAGTTGGAGGATTTGAGCTATAGAGAGAGGTTGAATAGGCTGGTGCTGTTTTCCCTGGAGCTTCGGAGGCTGAGGGATGACCTTATAGAGGTCTATAAAATCATGAGGGGCATGAATAGGATAAATAGACAAAGTCTCTTCCCTGGGGCGGGAGAGTCCAAAACTAGAGGGCATAGGTTTAGGAGGGGAAAGATATAAAAGAGAGCTAATGGGCAACTTTTTCACTCAGAGGGTGGTACGTGTATGGAATAAGCTTCCAGAGGAACTGGTGGAGGCAATTGCAACATTTAAAAGGCATCTGGAGGGGTATATGAATAGGATGGGTTTGGAAAGATATGGGCCAGGTGCTGGCAGGTGGGACTAGATTGGGTTGGGATATCTGGTCGGCATGGACAGGTTGGACCAAAGAGTCTGTTTCCATGCTGTACATCTCTATGAGTCTGAGTCTGTGTGTGTGTGTGTCTGTGTTTGAGTCTGTATATGCATCTGTCTTTGAGTGTGTGTCTATGTGTGTCTTACTCTGTGTCAGTATGCATCTATCAGTTTGTGCGTGTCTCTACCTGTTTCTGTATTTGAGTCTGTGTGTGTGTATACAGCAAACTCAAAGCTTTGCATAAAGTGGAGACAAAAAACTGCAGATGCCGGAATCCAAGGTAGACAAGCAGGAAGCAGGAAGAGCACAACAAGCCAGGCAGCGTCAGTTTCGGGTGTAACCTGTCTTCAGGACTGAAGATGAGTTTAAGAGGAGCTGCTCCTCTTATATCCATCCCCAGTCCTGAAGAAGGGTTATACTTGCAATGTCGAATTCTCTACCACCTGATGCTGCCTGGCTTGCTGTGTGCTTGCAGCTTTCTGCTTGCATAAACTGGAGTCCAGAGATGATTAAAGATCAAAAGATTTTGTGATGCAAAAGCCCTTATACTGGGTAAAAGTGAATAAAATTGGTTGGGTCCACATAAGACAAATTCCTATTAAAAAATTTGAACCTAAATGCAATGTGAAATAACAAACAAAGCAAATTGAGAACGAAAAAAGCAAAATTAGAAAAAAGAGAAACAATTAAAAAAACCAAATAAAGGCAGTGGCTATAATCTAAAGTTGTTAAACTCAGTGTTGAGTCCAAAATGCTGTAAAGTGCTGAGTTGAAAGATGAGGTGCTGTTCCTTAAGTTTGTGTTGAGCTTCACTGGAACACTGCAGCAGGTCAACTTGGGAGCAAGGTGAACAATTAAAATGACAAATGTTCGAAACTTGGATCATGTTTGTTGACTGAAGTGGTCACTCAATCTGCATTTGTGGTCCCCAGTGTGAAGGACGCCCTGATCAGTGGAAATCAGGGTCAAGTTTTCACTTTGAGGACAACAAACATGATTTGGCACTGAACACACACTCAAGGAATTAAAGATGGCAGGCAAACGCTTAAAGCTAGATGGTTAACAAAAGGCTGTATAACTTAAGAGGAGTGGCATGTTGCAATGAAGAGTAAGTAACTGAGAGGGTACTTCAACATGGAGGCCCCCTCATAGCCACCTATTAAAAAATTCAATCATACAAGAGGAAGTAGTCAGCCCACCACCGTGGTGGTGTTAAGGATTGGGGATAGCACTCTACATGGTGGGCCTCCAAGTTTGGAGCACTGGCACACTGGTCTGCCGCTGGTGTCTACCTCCTCGCAATTTAACTACTCCCTGTCATTTGGAAAAACTGGAGACCAAATGGAACAGTCTCTGCAAAGTTTCAAGTATTTGGGTAAATATCGGAAAACTTGATAAAAATGTCAACCTGACAGACTCATGTCTTCAAGTGAGGCATGCCATATCTCAATTTGCAGTATACTGTCAGAAACACAAGCAAATTAATCTGCATGACAAATATGAACTGTTTAAAAAAAATCTGTTACAAACCTCTCCAAGATTGAGGAAAGACACAGAATATCGTGGGCCAAAGTAACTTAAGTAACCATACTGTCCACTGTGATAAAATTCAACATCCTGTATTCTGGCATTACCTACAAAACATAGAAAAACATCAACAATTTAAATCATCTTTAACAGGTTGCAGAAATGAAAGATTTGTCAAGGACAGTATAGAAACGAGTAATCATCAGTAAAAGTAATATTTTGTGCAGAAACTTTCTTGGTTCAAAATTAAAAGAATTAAAGTGAAACTCTTTCAACT
Source organism: Chiloscyllium plagiosum (assembly GCF_037043375.1). NCBI lineage: Eukaryota > Metazoa > Chordata > Chondrichthyes > Orectolobiformes > Hemiscylliidae > Chiloscyllium > Chiloscyllium plagiosum. Next base: position 40,677,329 of record NW_028270142.1, read on the forward strand.
TTTGTCTAAAACTACAACATAGTGTTCAGAAGCCTTTCGGATCAATGTTTCAGCGTTGTTGTTGCCAAAATCACTGTGTGCAATTCGAACACAGAAGTGTTTGTGGAGTTAACAAGTTGGATGGGATCCTGATACCCCATCTGCTTCAGAGCAAATTTTCATTTCTCTTACATGGACCAAGCATACAAAGATCATTGACTGATGAGGATCAAATCTTAGCAGTTACAGTTAAATTGGATATATTACAAATAATCTCAAGAACTAATGATCTGACAAGAATTCAAACCTCAATGTAGGGATGAGGGTGTTTATTTAAGCAAATCTGGAATTTAGAAAAAACTACTGTCAGTAACTGACACAAAACTACAGAATTGTGTAAAAGTCCACTCATTCACTAATGTACTTATGGGAAGACAATCTGCTGTCATTACCCTGTCTGGTCCATAAATGACTTCATGCTTCGGGCAATTTGGGTTGACACTTAACTCTGAAATGGCCTTGTAGGTCACACAGTTATACAAAACAGTTCTTACTGACTCTTTGTTGAAGCTTAATAATCTTAAAACATAAGTATATGGAAATGCATCAATCACCAACTCCTACGTGGTCTATGTGTTAATTATTTTATTTGTTTATGAACAGTGACTGAAGACTATATTAGTCGGTAGTGCACTCAAGTGAGCACTTTGTACATCTTGGCATATACATCAGAAAATTACATGCTTAGCCTCTGATTTTAGTGGCATTATTTTAACGGTTATGTTGTTCATCACCATTTAAAGCAGGAACATACAAATCGGATAATCTTTCTCAGTGTTCACTCCCAACCTGTAACCACATTTCTCATGTCTCCAAATGATCTTCAACTTCCCCATCACTAAATCTCTTCTCCGTAATTATGACTGGATGATAAGCTTTGCTTTTCTGAATACCTGGCTCTCCATTCTTAATCCAGCTTTGACAAATCTCAGTCCCAGCTGATGAAGTATCCGAGGTAATATGCCCACATAACATTTTTTTTTGCCCATTCACAGGAGCACTGTCACAAGAGATCTTAGGGAATATGTTTCAACACTCTTTGGGAGATTTCATAAACTAAATAAGGATAAGATACCTTTGAACTCCATTCCGTTATGGAAGAAGGAACTGATCAAGACTCGTGCTCCAAACAATTCATCTGCCTTGTCAGGGTGATTATGGCCAATGATCTTGATGTTTCTGCTGAGCAGGCCAATATCTGCCGCCAGAGTGTAACTCTGGCCTCTTCCCTTCAATTCCTGTGTTTCCGCTTGAAGAAAATGAACAATCTCCATTCAGATTGATTCACAGACATGGACACAGCCATTAATAAAAATTGCACTCCATGAAATGGGTTCAGAACAACATAAATGGGCTATTTTCAATTGTCCTATTAGAATAACAAACTTAGTTACTAAAAATATTGAAATGCTTACTATGTAATGCAAATATGATTTTAAAATAGTATTTTTGAAAATGCATTATCCTTTTCGTCCCTCCCATGTCAATTTTAATTTCATTCATGTAAAGAATCTTTGGATTTTTTTTACTTAATTGAAGTTGCTATATAAATACACACTGCTGTTGCTGGGGAGGCTATAAGTCTCTGATATACAGTTGGTCACTTTCATACATCAAGTAGTTATTAAGCTGCTCATTAGTAGTCTAATGTGGTCCCTTGAGTTCCAAATCCTCTGGAGGGAATAATGTACTTTAACTGCGAGATTGGTCTTCCTGAGGTATGTATGCTGAATTTGCTTCTTTGTTTAGGTTCTGGTCTCCATTAGATGAAAATGATAAAGAGGCACTGGATTAAGTATAAATGTTGATTTGCATGGAAGGCATCAGAATAATGGGAGAAGATGTACTGGGTGGAATTCATAAGACATAGGAACTGAAATTAGGCCATTCAGCCCATCAAATCTGTTCCTCCATTCAATCATGGCTGGTAAGTTTCTCAAACCCATTCTCCCACTTTCTCCCTGTAACTCTTGATCCCCTTGATACTCAAGAGCCTATCTATTTCAGACTTAAATATGACTCAATGACCTGGCCTCCACAGCCTTCTGTGGCAATGAATCCCATAGATTCACCACTCCCGTAGTTTCTCCTTACCTTCATTCTCAAAGATTTTCCCTTTACTCTCAGGCTATGCCCTCGAGACCTAGTCTTTCCTACCAATGGAAACATCTTCCCAACATCTACTCTGTTCAGGCCATTTAGTATTCTATATGTTTCAATTAGATCCCCCCCCTCATCTTCTGAATCCCATCGAGTATATACCCCGAGTCCTCAAACATTCCTCACATGTTAAGCTTTTCATTGCTGGGACCATTCTCCAGGGCCAGTACATCCTTCCTGAGATATGGGGCCCAATATTGCACACAATACTCCAAATATGCTCTGACCAGAGCCTTATGGAGCCTCAGAAGTACATCCTGCTTTTATTGAAATTTCTTGGAAAGGGCTGAAGGTGACCTAATCAAGGCCTTTAAAATAATGAAAGGTTTTGAGACAATGGGTACAGAGAGAATGTTTTCTCTTGTGGGAAGAGCAAAACTAGAGGCCATCAAAATCTGATGGTCACCAGGAGGAGTGCCTTCCCCCAGAGAGTGGTGATTATGTGGAACTAGCTAAGACAGTTACTGATTAATAATTGGTAAATAACAGACATGCATTTCAGGGGAAAATATTCAAGCAAGTGACGAAGAAGGGAATACAAGGTTATGCTGAGATGAAGGAGGAAAAGAGACGATTGAATGGAGCAGTAATGCCAGAATGGACTGGTTCCATGGAATGGCTGATTCCGTGCTGTACATTCCATGTCATTCTCTGTAATTCTCGCTCTTAATGATAATTTGCAACAGAGGGTGTCCAGATCTCATTTCTGACAGTACCAAGAGATCTATTAGAATTTCCATTCAGCTGAGACTTACCAACGTGTGTGTACGATAGTGCTTCATTCAAACCCAATGTCTTTCTATCAAAGGAGATAGAGTGGATTGTTCTGATTTCTGTCTGTGTGTAATTATAGCTTGTTGTTGACACAAAGATCTCATCTCCTTCCTGAACAAAATTAACATCAATCAGTAGCTGAACCATGAGATAAACTAAACTGGGTTAAGTGGATTGATACAGCTCCCCCTTCCCCAGTGACTAATCAGCTGCCCAGTTTATTAGATTAAGTCCTGACAGAATCTGTTTGATTTAAAGATTAGCCCCTGGGCAGGATATCCTGCTGAAATGCTGGAGCAGGGTTCGGATGAGATTAGTGGGGGAGGTGGGTCAGAGCAAAAGATAAAACATGCAGAGGGATACACTGTAGTAACTGGCTCAGCTGGAGTGAAGAAAGGGTGGCTAGAGGAGATGTTAGGTGGCAGAGTTTTCATTCTCCAATGCCAGAAGAATTTGGCTGTCCAAGACAGGTGTATATAAAAAGAGGAGAGAGAAGATGCCTCTATCTCTGCTCATGGAAGTTCAAGAGCAAACAATAATTCTTGTTTATTTTCAGAGATGGTTGTGGGTCCAGGAACAAATGATATTCTCAGTGCTGAAAAGTGGGCATCCTTAAATAAGATGCACCCCAAGATTGAGGTCCCATTAACTGGCCTCGATGCAGAATCCTCCCAATTCAGTGAAGTTTCACTACGTTGGGCTCCCTCTCCCCCAGTTATTGATCCTAATCCTTGTACAAATTGGAGGAGGTTATGCCTCTGGAAGAATCCATCCCCGAAAAATCATTGTTAGGCTACTTACAGTACGGCCCCCATCCTGAATACCTGCCAATCGACGGCTTCAACCAGAGTTATGTTGAGGGAGCCGGCATGTGCTGTTGAACCCAGTTTGGTTTTATAGACCAAATGGGGAATACCGTGCAGATCCAGTCCTCCAAACACACCTACAGAACAAAGAGGCAAAGCAGAAACATTGCAGCCCTGAACTCTAGGAAAGAAAACTGGGCAACAGTTTCAGACAAACAAATCAACTGGCAAACTGAAAATACAGGCACTGAAACCAACATTGGAAACAAACAGTTACACAGAAAGTGGAGTGGGACAGTAAATGATGCCACATAGAAGTAGTTTTGGAAATCTCAAAATTCTTTCCAAATGAGGTTGATTCTTAAGGAAGAGGGTGGGGTGAAGTGAGTCAAACTGAGAATTTGAAACAAAGGTCAGTAGGTTTTTGTGAGGTAGGGGCAAGAAGGGATATGAAGCACAGGCAGATAAAAACTGCATCCCACCCAGATCCATCCCCTACCCTATCCCTGTAACCCTGCAATTCGAATCCACCCAGCCTGCATATCCCTAGACATTGCAGGCAATTTAGCACGGTCAATCCAATTAATCTGCACATCATTGGACTACGGGAGGAAACTAGAGCACCCAGAAGAAACCCATAAGACATGGTGTGGAAACTCCACACAGACAGTCACCCAAGGATGGAACCTAATCAGGCACATGTATGGTGTAAAAGCATGATGGACTGGTTGAATGCCTCCTCTTATATCTATTACTCCACTCTGTTGGTTCCACCCTGTTCATTTTATATCCATCTTTTTGAGGGTTGATAGGTGACTTTTGGTCTATTGAACACCACAGGAGTAGTGCCAGAAGATTGGAGGCTAGCAAATGTGGTTCCCTTGTTCAAGAAGGGGAGTAGGGATAACCCTAGTAACTATAGGCCGGTGAGTCTCACTTCTGTTGTGGGCAAAATCCTAGAGAGAATTGTAAGGGATAGGATTTATGAACATCTGGATAGGAATAATGTGATCAAGGATAGTCAGCATGGTTTTGTGAAGGGCAGGTCGTGCCTCACAAACCTTATTGAATTCTTTGAGAAGGTGACTAAGGAGGTGGACGAGGGGAAAGCGGTAGATGTGGTGTATATGGATTTTAGTAAGGCGTTTGATAAGGTTCCCCATGGTAGACTACTGCAAAAAATACGGAGGTATGGCATTGAGGGTGAGTTGGAGGTTTGGATTAGGAGTTGGCTGGCTGGAAGAAGACAGAGGGTAGTAGTTGATGGCAAAGGTTCATCTTGGAGTGCCGTCACTAGCGGTGTTCCGCAAGGATCTGTTTTGGGACCATTGCTGTTTGTCATTTTTATAAATGACCTGGAGGAGGGGTTAGAAGGTTGGGTGAGCAAGTTTGCGGATGATACGAAAGTCGGAGGAGTTGTAGACAGTGAGGAAGGATGTGGCAGGTTACAGCGGGATATAGATAAGCTGCAGAACTGGGCAGAAAGGTGGCAAATGGAGTTCAATGTAGCTAAGTGTGAGGTGATTCACTTTGGTAAGAGTAACAAAAAGATGGGGTACTGGGCTAATGGTCGGATACTTGGTAGTGTGGATGAGCAGAGGGATCTTGGTGTCCATGTACACAGATCTTTGAAATTTGCCACCCAGGTAAATAGTGCGGTGAAGAAGGCATATGGCGTACTGGCTTTTATTGGTAGAGGAATTGAGTTCCGGAGTACTGAGGTCATGTTGCAGTTGTATAAGACTCTGGTGCAGCCGCATCTGGAGTATTGTCTGCAGTTTTGGTCGCCATACTATAGGAAGGATGTGGAGGCACTGGAACGGGTGCAGAGGAGGTTTACCAGGATGTTGCCTGGTATGGTAGAAAGATCGTATGAGGAAAGGCTGAGGCACTTGGGGTTGTTTTCATTGGAGAAAAGAAGGTTTAGGGGTGACTTGATAGAGGTGTACAAGATGATTAGGGGTTTAGATAGGGTCGACAGTGAGAATCGTTTTCCACGTATGGAGTCAGCTATTACAAGGGGGCATAGCTTTAAATTAAGCGGGGGGGTAGGTATAGGACAGATGTTAGGGGTAGGTTCTTTACTCAGCGAGTCGTGAGTTCATGGAATGCCCTGCCAGTAGCAGTGGTGGACTCTCCCTCATTATGGGCATTTAAGCGGGCATTGGATAGGCATATGGAGGATAGTGGGCTAGTGTAGGTTAGGTGGGCTTGGATCGGCGCAACATCGAGGGCTGAAGGGCCTGTACTGCGCTGTATTCTTCTATGTTCTATGTTCTAAGGCAATGCAAATACAGTCAAGTTTGGGCACAAGGGAGCATGGCAAGGTTGGATGGCATTCATTTTAATGCAAGCCTTGTGAGTAAGGTGGATGAGTTGAGGGTGCTGATTAACATATGAGGATATGATATCATTGTTATCACAGAGACAATATTGAAGTAGGGGCAGGACACGCGGCTCAACGTTGTAGGATAGTGTGTCTTCAGAGGAGACAAGGAGGTGTAAAAGAGGAGGTAGTGTCATAATGCTGATTAAGAAGTTAATTACCGCAGTAAGGAAGGATGATATTTTAGATGGTTCCTCAAGTGATGCCATATGGATAGAACTTAAAAACATGAGAGGGTGATCACATTATTGGGAATATGCTGAAGACCCACAAATAGACAGGAAGAGATATAAGGGCTGAAATGCAAGGGTTGAAGTGTAAAATTCATAGGGTGATAGAAATAGGGGATTTTAACTTCACTGTTGTTGGATTGAAATCCTGGAATTCCCTCCCGAAGGGCATTAGGGCTCATAGAATCACAGAGTCCCTACAGTGCAGGAATAGGACATTCAACCCATCAAGACTTGTGCCGATCCTCCGAAGAGCATCCCACCCAAACCCACCCTCAACCTTATCCCTGTGACTCTGCATTTTCTATGGCTAATCCACCTAGCCTGCATATCCCTGGATGCTATGGGGCAATTTATCATGGCCAATCCTGCATATCTTTGGACCACAGGAGGAAACTGGAGCACCCAGAGGAAACTCAGGCAGACACAGTGAGAATGTGCAAATGCCACATGGACACTCACCCAAGGCTGAAATTGAATTCAGGCCCTTGGCACTGTGAGGCAGCAGTGCTAACCACTGTGCCATGCCAATGTACAGCACATGGAATGTAGCCATTCGAGAAGGCACCTCACCACTACCTTCTCAAGGGCAGCTAGTGACAGGCAATAACTGCTGGCCAGACAGTGATGCCCACGTCACACAAATTAATTAAACAAAACAAAAATTATTAACTGGGATAGACAAAGTATGAAAGACTTGGAGGGTGCAGAATTCTTAAAATTTATCCAGGAGACCTTTTCAAGCTAACTCACAGGACGTCCTACAAGACAGGGGGATGTGCTGGACTTAATTTTAGGGAATAAAGCTGAGCAGTTGGGAGAAATATCACTGGAGAAGCATTTCGGTGATAGTGATCATTACACAGTAAGATTTAGAGTAGTCACAAAGATGGACCTGAAAAAGAAGTTCTGAACTGGGGCCAGGCCGCTTTTAATATAAGACAGGATCTGGCCACAGTGGACTGGGGCGGCTATTTATGAGAAAATCTACATTGGAGCAATGGGAAGCAAATAAGGAAATTGCTAGTGCTCTGACATTAATTTTCAATTCCTTGCTGTACACAGGAGATATGCAAGAGGACTGGTGGGCAGCTAATGTTGTCCTGTTCTTCAAGAGGGGTGGTAGGAATAAATGAGGGAACTATAGGCCAGTGAATCTAACGTCAGTGGTTAGGAAACTTTTGGAAAGCATTCTTGGAGAGGCAAGGATTAATTCAGGATAACTAGCATGATTTTATCAGGGGGTGATTATGTCTGATAGGTTTGATTGAACTTTTGAGGAGATGCCAAGATGTGTACAGCGGATGTAGTCTACTTAGACTTCAGTAGGGCTTTTGACATGGTACTGCTTAGTGTCGACCATCAAGAAGGTAAGACCCCATGGCAACTAGGGTAATTTGACAAATTGATCCAAAATTGGCTTAGTGGCAGGAGGCAAAGAGTGATGGTCAAAGTTGGACAGTCATTTCTGTTATAATGCGGTAGTTCTATTCTTATGTAATCTTGTGTTATAATAGCAGCACCAGTTAAACTAATGGGGCCGGAATTGTGTTATAACCAATACATACTTTAAAAGTTCATACTTTAGAAACAATATCCTCAATTCGTTAATCAGATTATAGTGAATTCTCATTAACGAAACATGCGTAATAGTGGAATGACCTGCATACAAAATTATGAGTGGCATAGACAAAGTAGATAGGAATACATTTTCCATTAAGAGAGTATCAGTCAAGGGACATAGATTCAAGGTAAGGGGCAGAGGTTTCCAGGATACGTAAGGAAGTCTTTTTTCACCTAGAGAGTTGTAGGTATCTGGAACTCACTGCCTGATAGACTGTGATGGGCCAGCCTGTTATACTGTATGACTTTCTATGTGACATGGCCATTTCATCATCAATCCTTCAAAGCAAAGTGATCAGATTCACAAGGTCAAGGTCAAAGTGGGAAACAGCCATATAAGAGGCTGCTGCTTCACTCACTGAAGCAGAGAGTGGGCACAACTGATCCTCTGAGAATCAAGCGAGTAAAGTCATTTCCTCAGTTTTTCTGCTTTATAATCTGAACATGATTCTGTTAAGAACTCATCACTAGTGAAGCTTTAAAGGTGACTTACCCAGCACCTTCGAACCTTGATTGGGCCCATTTCGTAAAGGCCACTCGGGGGTTGAATGGTCTCCCATCAAAACAATCTGTAGCTCTCCTTGGAACGGTTTCTCTGGGCTGCCTGCAATCAGCCTCCCTCCCTGCAAAACAAAACACACCAACAGTAATGCAGCTGAAAATCCTGAGACCGTCTGAACCATCCCAGACCCAGGAAACGGGAGGAGTGAGCACTTTAGTAGAGAAGGCAGGAGTGCCTTCAGATTAACTAGACTTTCCTACTCAACCCCTGTATGCTTTAATACCCAGTCTTATTTCACATCCTCCCTCACAATGTATACCCTTTAATATCTCACAGAAACTGAGCATGTCTGGCAACATCTGTGGAGAGAAAGCAGCTAAAATTTCAAGTCTAGTGACCCTTCTTCAGAACTGATCGCAGCTAGGAAACGCTAGTATTTATGTTGACAATAGGGGCAGAACAAGCAGGTAGATGGAGATGAAGCCCAAAGTGAGAAATAGCGTAAGAAATGGAGACTGAGAAAAATGTAGACAGACAATTGGAAGTTAGGGAGAAGATAAGCTAGATAGGTGATTATAGAGACGATACGTGAGTAAAAGTAGGAACAGTCCATGGCCTGGGGTGTGGGAGTGGGTAAAAGACATAAGTGGAGGTGTTCAGGCTTTAAAATTATTGAATTCAATACTGAGGATTGTAAGCGTCCCAAGCAAAAAATGAGATGTTGTTCGTCCATCTTGCAGTGAGCCGTACTGAAGCACTGCATGTGATCTGCGTCAGAAATTTTGGCATGGGAACACAGTGGTGTGTTGAAGTGGTAGACAAAATTATGTCCCCATTGTTTTTTGACCTATCTACTAAGGGGAACAGCTGTTTTTATTCATTGGTATGGGCTAGTTGAACCAAAGGATCTGTTTCCATACTGTATGACTCTATGATTCTCCATGCCCCTCATAATTTTGTACACCTCGATGAGACACCACTCAAACTTCTCTGCTGCAAAGAAAATAGCCTGAGCCTCTCTTCTATCCTAGGAAGCACCTTAGTCAATCTCCTCTGCATCCTCTTCAGTGCAATCACATCGTATAGTGCAGTGACCAGAAATAAAATTGTACTCCAACTGTGGCCTAACCAAGGTCCTATTCAGCTCCATTATAACTTCCCTGCTCTTATAATCAGTGCCTCAACCCATAAAGACAAGTGTCTAATATGCCTCTTTAACTACCTTATTAACCTGTACTGACACCTTCAGGGATTTGTGGATTAACACCCCAAATTCCCTCGACTCTGAGCTTTCTACTCTGAGTGTCCTGTCATTCTTGATTTGTGCAGTAAAGACATGTTGTTTCTGTAGGGTGACGACAAGGTAATGTTTGTTTAGGTAAACTCTGTGGACCTTTTTCCTTGTATGAATACTTTCTGTTAAAATGTCTTGGTTTTTTTGTCCCTTTCCCCACATGGACAGAAAAAGGATGAGAGATATTGGATGATTTCAGTCTGTGTGCTTGAATATTTCTTTCAATCTGCTGCTCTTGGCATTTACAGTTTAAACATTCTGTAGCTCAATTGGAGGGCTGTTGTCAGGCAAAATTACATAAATTTGAAAGAAATCTCAGGGTCATTGAGTTTCCAACTTTCCCTCTTTCTGTTTTCAAAAAAGGTAACATTATACCATACAGATTAACTTCAGTTTTCAATGCAAACTCTTCTGGCATTTTAGCCTCCTCCGGTGATCCCCAGCTTTACAGATACCAGGGTTTCACAAATTTGATTCACACCACAAGGTATCAAGAAATGGTTGGAGACACTGGATACTGCAAAGGCTATGGGCCCTGACAATGTTCCAACAATAGTACTGAAGACCTGTGCTCCAGAACTTGCCACTCCCCTCGCCAAGCTCTTTCAGTACAGTTACAGAGCTGGCACCTAGCCGATGATATGGAAAAGGATCTAGATATGGCCCGCACATAAACAGCAGGAAAAGCCCAACACAGCCAATTACTGCCCCATCAGTCTATTCCTAAAGTGATGGAAAATGTAATCAACAGTGTTATCAAGTAGCATCTGCTCAGTTTGGGTTCCACCAGGTTAGATACTCAGCTCCTGACCTCATTATAGCCTTGGTTCAAATATGGACAAAAGAGCTGAATTCCAGAGGAGAGATCAAAGTGACAGCCCTTGACATCAAGGCTGCATTCGACTGACTATGCAACCAAGGAAACCTAGCAAAATTGGAATCAATGGATATCACAGGGCAAACTCTCAACTGACTGGAATCATAGGAATTTGGTCGTAGTTGTTGCAGGTCAGTCATCTCAGCTCCAGGACATCTCTGCAGGAATTCCTCAGGATAGCTAGCGTCCAAGGCCCAGCCATCTTCAGCTGCTTCAAGTTCCCCTCTAAGCCACTCACCATCCTGGCTTGGAAATGTAATCAACATTCCTTCACTGTCGCTGCATCAACATCCAGGAATTCCCTCCCTAAGGGCATTGTGCGTCAACCCACAGCAGGTGGACTGCAGCAGTTCAAGAAAGGAGTTCACCACCACCTTCTCAAGGGCAACTGGAGCAGGCCATAAATGCTGGCCAGTCAGCAACACCCACATCCCACAAAACAAATAATAAAAAACAGTCCATTCCATTTCAATTTTTAGTTCTGAACAAATTGAAGATGTGGTCTCAGAAACTGCTGATGTGAATCCAATGGCTGCCCGTACAGAGACAAATTACAGAATGTCACATCCATGATGGTAAAGAAGTCAAGTAGTCTTTTATGTTTCCCCTTTCAAGAACCCACAGGGACAGGGGTTAAAAATGAGTTTTAACCCTAGTCTGTGCATGTTAGTATCCTGGCCTCCTAGTGTGTGTACTGGAAAAGTCACTGCTTTGAAAGCAGTCACTACACTTTTCCAAAAAAGATAAAGAAAGAAAAAAGACACTCTCACCCTGACTGCGAGAAGCCAGCTTACCAGCAAGCCAGTCAAAAGAAAATGAGATGAGAAGGATTTTGAGCACTGCTAGATAGCCATCATTGAAAGAAACCAGGACCAAAGAGTTTCAATCAGTCCTCTAAGCCATCCCACAACTGACTCTTCAACTACGAACATCAAGAATAATACGACCAACATCACCAGTAGTATCTAATGTAATGGCCACAGCATCTCCTACCTACCTTTATAAGTGACTTAGAGATTGACCCAGATATTGTTTTTAACTTTTCCTTTTGGACTCACGTCTTATTTCTTATCTTATGTATTTGTGTTGCATTATTTTTTCTGCGTGTGCTAAGTAACTAATAAACTCTCTTAATCAAGTCAAGTCAAGAAAGCCTGGCTCCTTTTAAAACATGAACTCATTTGGTCTAGGAGACAGGGAGGGAGGGGTGAACAAACGTGATAAACAAACGTGATAAACAAACGTGGTTCTGACCAGCTGAGCAGTTGGGTGACAAAAAAAGGGGACATATTTCATCCCTCCTCAACCAGGCACATGACAATTCAAGTATACTGCTGGAATTATCAGAAGTTTTGGGAATCTTATCTGGATCTGGATATAACAAACTGGGACCTCAAGTACATAATGTGAACCCATAGATGAAATGAAAATATTACACTAGCTAAATTGTCACTTTGAAACCAATTTCAAAAAATCTGCAAATGACTTTCTTGAGTTTGCACTGCTGCAGTAGGGAGATGTTTGTATCTGATGCCAACACATTCCTAGGAGAATTGGGGGAGTTCCTTTTGAAGATTTAAAAGTTCTGACCCTTGAACAGTTAATACATTTTGGGAATATTTGGAATTAGAATTTTGCCCAAAAATCAGAAAAACTGAAATCATAAAAGAGCTTGCCAATGGTTTACAAGCAGAAACTGACAGAAATGACATGGAAAGAGTAGCATTTTTGCAAAGAAATGGTTTGGTTATAAAGAATCCAAGTTAGTGAAGAGGTTTGCAGTCACCAGAACTTGGAGAAAGATGCCTCCCCTACCAATTACACGCCTCCTACTATAGTCACGTTTGTGATTTTGTCAAACAAGTTTGCACCCTTTTCGACCAGCCTGGGGTCTTCAAAAGTATTCAGTCATACTAATGAATACAGACGTGGTCCTCAAACATCAAAAGCTGGTGAGCCTGATTGGTTCTGTGAGCCTCATTGCAGTACCTTTAAAATCCCAGAATGAAGTCCATTATATCCTTAAATTGTTAATGTCTTTTTCAGTCTCTTTTCCTGGGGATTGTTTTGGTTTCTCCCTCCCCTTCACCTCCTGATTATTGCTGGGATATTACCTGTATCCTCTCCAAGGAAGACTGATGCAAAATATCTGTTCAATTTATCTAGTTCCTTATTCTTCCACTCCCCAGACTCACTGTCTACAGGACTAAAGCTCCCTTCAGTTAACTCTTTTCCGATATAAATATCTGCAAGCCCTCTCAATACCTATTTTTAACTTTCTGTCCTGCTTTTTTCCGTACTGTAATTCCTGCCTAATTTTTGAAGTCATTCTTTGCTTTTTTTAATATTCTGTCCAATGTTCCAAATTAGTACAAATCTTTGTGGAACTGTCTAATTTTTATTTTTATTTGATTTTTTAAAAACTTCCTTAGTTACCTGTGGGTAAGCCCTTCGATTAGACATTTTCTTTCCACTGCTGAGTGTCATGAAATATCTCTTGCAATGTCTATTACTGTATCTCCATTAGCCTATAGTTTAAGTTAACATCCCAGTTCACTTTAGCCAGCTGTCTTCAAACTCTGACAACCGCCCTGAATCAAATGCAAAGTTTTGACTGTGTTAGCAATTTACCTGAATTGAAATGTATGTTGCATTCAGGACGATTCTTGAGTAGGACGATGAACGATTAAATGACTTTAAGTTGTCGTCCCTAATTTCTAAGGTACCAAGAATGGTAAGATTATAGAGTGGAGGAATTGGGCTATCCACCACTATCCATATTCCTGCAGGAATAATTTATTAAAACATGAATAATTAGTATTTAATTTGCCATCCTTTAGCTTGTTGTCAAAACTCCCCAAAACTCAGACTATTTTCCTGCAGCTTTGACCCTGACCCAAATGCAAATGAGGACATCATGAACATACCTCTGGAGGAGATCATTCCAGTAATTGGTAAAACAAGAGCATTCTCTTTGCTAAACAGTAACATTTTGAAATGGCACTGTGGCACTCTGGTGGGAAGTGGAGATAGTCATTCTGACTAAATTCGGAGAATCTTTGGCAGGACTGGTTATTGCTTGTTTGCTCAGCACCCTCTGGAATACATCACCATTTTAAATCTTCAATTATATAGCATGGACCAATGGATGACACAACACATGTTTTGTCAGAAAATCACAGATTCAAGGTCCACTTCAGTGACATGAGCATATAATCCAGGACAACACTCCCAGTGTTTCACTGACAGGGTGCCTCACTGTCAGATGGGTGTTTTTGGACAAGATATGATGCGGAAAGCTTGTCTGCTCCGTCAGGTCATCACAATATATTCAATTTGAAGAGCAGCAGAGTTGTCCCTGGTATCTTGGTCAATAGCTATACTTTAAACAAACTAATAAAATGGAATGCCTGTTTATTATCATTTTGCTGTTTATGGGATGTGCAACTTGGGTTGCTAATTTTCTTAGATATCAGCCGCGGCTGCGCTTGATTGACTGAAAAACACTTTAGGATTAGGTGAAGTCAGAAAAGGCACGACACAAATTCAGGTCTTTCTATTTGCTATTGAGAGTCTTGATGGCACTGCCCTGTCATCTGATGAGATTTGTAAATAGTTTGCAAAATTTATTCAAATTAAACATCTTTCCTGACACAGAATGTACATTTGGCCACAAAGTTCTAGTAGAACTGACCCAAAGTGTTTCACGTGCAGATCTTTTCTTTATTTGTCTGCTCATCTGATCAGCAACAAACTCTCTTTGGAACATCTTAACAAAACTAGAAATCATTGCTGCTTGGGATTCATAGAGTTTCCAGTGTCTCTATGATTAGGGAAATTGATTTAGGGAGTGTATTGTATTCTGGATTAATGACCTTGCTCTAGGGAGTGTAAACTGAATTTAGGGAAATTAGTTTAAGCAGTGTTCTTTGGCATGCAGAAAATTGATTTAGGGAGTGTTCTCTGGAATTGCTTTGTTGTATGCAGAGAGAGCAGGTTGACTGTTCTTGTATTTACTGAAGTTTAGAAGATTGAGATGGGATCTAATTGAAATATATAAAATTCTGTCAGGGCAGAACAGACTGGATGCAGGGATGATGTCTCTCCTGACTGGGTGATCCAGAGAAAGGATTATAATGTCAGGATGTGTGGTAGATTTCGGACTGAGATAGGAGAAATTTCTTCACCCAGAAATGGTGAACTGGTGGAATTTCCAATCACAGAAAACTGCACCAAAGTCACCAAGTTGTATTTATAAAATAAATGGATCAATCTTTGGAAGCTAAAGTAATGGGAGTTTTTGATGAGACTGGGAGTATGGTGTTGATAGTCCAACAGCCATGATCATGTTGAAAGACATACTAGGCTTGATGGGTTGAGTAGTGTATTCCTGCTCCTAGTTTCTATGTTTCTGTACTTCTATGGTTTAAGGAGTGTACTCTGGGATTGGGGGCATTGGTTTAGACCTTAATGCATAGGAGCGAAGGTGGCCATTCAATGAGATCATGACTGATCTGATAATACTTAACTCCACTTTTCTAACTTTCTCCATAAATTTTGATTCCCTTATTGATTAAAAGTCTGTCTATTTCAGTGCTGAATATACTTAATGACCCAGCCTCTACAAGCTCCACAGTCAAGAATTTCAGAGACTCGCTACATTCAAGAGAAGAAATTCCTCCTCCTCTCAATCTTAAATGGACGATCCCTTACTCTGAAATTATATCCTCTGGTGCTATAGACCTGATGAAGAGGTTTTGCTCGAAACATCGACTCTCCTGCTCCTCAGATGGTGCCTGACCGGCTGTACTTTTCCAGTGCCACACGTTTTGACCCGCTAGACTCTCCCACCGTGGAGAAACAATCTTTCAACATCACCCTGTTAAGCCCTCCCGAAGATTCTCATACATTTCAATAAGGTCTCCTCATATTCTTCTGAACTCCGATGAGTACAGGCCCAACCTATTGAACCTCTCCTCATAAGAACATTCTTACAGGCTCAGGATCAACTAGTGAACCTTCTCTGGACTGCCCCCAATGTCAATGTGTCTTTCCTTAGATAAGGGGACCAAAACTGGTCGTATTCCAGCTTGCAGTCTGACTGGTACCTTGTATAGTTTTTAAAAAACTCCCCTATTTTTATACTCCATTTCCTTGAAAAAAAAGCCAACATTCCATTTGCATTCCTTATTACTCAGTGAATTTGAATGCTAGCTTTTTGTGATTTATGCATTAGGGACTGTACCCTGTGATTAGGGAACTGGTTGGTTTTGTCATCACTCTGTACCTTGTTCGATCACCACGCTGCTACCTTCAGTGGGAACAGTGTAATTGGATTCTGGCCTTGATTCCCAGAACGATGAGTTCGACCAAGTTCTGGAAAGAAAACATTTTTGAGAATGACAAAGTTTCCTGTCCCTAACTGGTGTTGATTAAATGCAAAATAATTGAAATTAGACGCATAAAGTATTTAAAGTTTCGAAGTCAAGAAAGATGGTTCAAAAGCAATTGGTAAAGTAACCAGAGGGGAGATGAAAAATGTTTTAAAACAGTGAGTGGTCATGATTTGGAACATATTAGTTGACAGGGTGGGGGAAGCAAATTCAGTTGTGATTTTCAGCTGAGAATTTGATAAACACATAAAAGGGGAACTGTTTGCAGGAAGAACCAAAAGAGGGGGATTAATGAGATGGCTCTTGAAGAAAGCCAGCACAATGGTTACATGTGCTCTAAGGTTCTGTGAATCAACTGCAACAACTGAATATTAATCATCTCCCCTCTATCCTCGCTGGTTTTACCTCATGTAATGTCTTACACATAATTAGAGGCATTGATCTCTGTGTATCTGGAAGGTGGCTCACAGTTCTCGTAAAAGCAGCGGAATACTTGAAACTGAACATCGATGTCAACCATTGTTGGGTCGAGGTTTGAGTGAAAGCTGTGTCGCTCTGAAACTCCCCTTCCTGAAACTGAAATGTTATTGAATGATATCAGGAACTGGTAATATTTTAACAACATGCCACTCTGCAGCAATATAAAGGGAACAACAGACAGGCTAAGACAAAGCAAATGGCATTTCTTGTGACTTTCAAAGCAGAAAGTTTTGAAACATAATTCTGGAATTGTGATCTCTCCTTTGAGTATTTTAAGTGGATTGAATGTGGACAGCTGTACATGTACTGAACTTCCCCAGGTCCTGTGTGGGTACCATGTGTTTACACAGCACAAATGTAAATCCAGAATAAGGAACAAAGTGTAATGTTCCTTTTGGAAAATAAACCCATTATCAGAAAATGGGAATATTATTTAAAACAATTTCGCTTTTGCAAGCAAATTGTCTCTTTTAAATGGATGAGGAAAAGTCATTTTCAAGACACTGACCCAGATACTCTGATGGTGGTCAGAAACTCTAGTTTACAGTGGGCTGTGTTCTCGGATTTAAACATCCAGAAGCACAGCCAGACACTGTGAAAAGGTCAGTATGTAAGGAAAATGTTGTGCTAGGATGCCAGTTGGTTAGGGTGCTGGGTGGTAGGGTGCAGGTAAATGGTGAGTAGATCATGGGTAACACAGGTGCAGTTGGGGTCCTGAAGGTTAGGCTGCAATGAGATGGTGTGTTGGATCGATTGGAGGTGAGGGTGGCTAGAGGTCTTGAGTCTGGATTAGTGGAGTAAACGCCAGCAGCAAAGAGTTTCGGGTCTGATAAATCAGTGGTCTCAGGGCACAGAGGCATTGGGCAGGTAGGGGAAACAGTGGGTCCAGAGATGGAGGAAGCAAGGCGAGGATGCTGCTAGGAAAGGAGCCAAAGTGGGGATCAATGACAGTATTGAGTTCAGTGAGAGTTGGGTCAGGGCACTGTTCTACTGGGGGTGGAATTCCAAGGATCTGCAGAACGTAAGGGTTGAGGGAAGTGTAGTTTTAGGATTAATGGTGAGTCGGGGAAGATTTTAGTTTTCCAAACTTTTCCAAAGCTAAACAGAGTCAGAACCTTGCAAATTCTTCGATTTTAACAGACTCTTTCAAAGAGTTCCAAATGCAGGGGAGCTGCTCACAAGAAAATTAAATTTCATGGCTAATTCTGGTGGAGTCAGCTGTCTGAAGTTCTGTATGGTTCTAGCACACAACTCCACACTCTGCAGCTTGAATAACTCATGACTATTGGAATAGCTGGGCCAATATTCCTGGCACGGCCCCAAATCCTTCTAATATAGTCCATTCATCCCTGGGAGTTTCATGCTCCCCTAACTCCAGGATCCAAAGTCACCCACACCTAGAATCCCCTCCCCCACAATGAAAATATCAGTTCCCTCACACCCATGGCAAGATTCTTGACAGCCAGTGAGTTTGCTTGTAAAGTGCAGTCAATGTTCATAACCTTACTCAGATAATACAGGGTCAAATTCTCCTGGTCGAAGTACCAATCGCCATTCTGGTTGCTGGCCCAACTGAGAGGTTGGAGTGAATTATTCCGAACTGGATTCATGATCTTGAAATAGTCTGGTTGATGGATGAATTTATGGGACAGTACAATAGAATCATTGTCCTAAAAAAAGAAACAAAACTGAACCATTACCAACTACCCCAAACTGCAAAATGAACATTCTTTCCCAAGGTTTCAAAGCAGCAGAACTGCTCCTTTACCTGCTCCTCTCGGCCCTGTCTTCTTCCCTTTAGCCCACTATAGTTCTCTCTTATCTTCCATATTCTTTCCCTTTCCTATCCTGTCCTCCTCTTTTCTTTCTCTCTTCTCCTTAACTTGCACATATCACTCTTTCCCTCATCTCTTGTCTCCTTTCTGCTATCTACATCACTCTTCTATTCCCCAACCCTCCTTCTCCAATCTCCTCCCACTGAAAACTCCTCTCTTCATTCTGCTCCCTGCCTTCCTTCTCCTCTCCTGTACATAAGGCATCTTTAAAACTCCTGGCTTAGAACCTGCTGAACAACATAATTTATCCAACCATTCTCCACCACCCTTCTGTTCAATTACCAGCCCAGATTAAGAGCCTCAGCTCTTGCACATTTAAATTGACAATTATTAAATGGGTCCAAATTTATTAAAAATGCTGTTTTAAAATCATTCTATGAAGCATGTTGGTAAACCAAAATAATAATTTGATAGCCCTTATTGACTTCTTTCCACCACCAAATAAATGGCAAAAGACTATAGGAGTGACAAAGGTAATTCAATCTGCAGCAGAAACTCTATCAATGTTTGCAAGGTCAGTGAGAGGGCTCCTCATTATCAGTGGACTCCTTGCTGGTTTTCACCCAGGATCCCCAATCACTGACTTCAGACATCATCCTTTAATGAATTCGATCCATTGAGATTGCTGGAATATGGTCGGTGGTCTGTATTTGCTCATTTGTGAATTGTCACCTCTTCTCACTTCATGAGCCACATGCTCCTCCATTAATAAACTAATATTTGACAGAGACCAAAGGGTCCAAAATTCTGACCATGGCAACAGAACCCAAGCCTGGAGCAATTTATTGGAGCGGTAAACCCTCTGTTTACAGATCCATTGGCAAGAGTGCTAAAAACAGTCTCAACTCATACTTAGCATTGAAGCAGCAATATTAGGACAGGTTACCAAATACTTGATCAAAATGTAAAATTTCAAGGAAGGTTTTAAATGAGGTGAGAATGGTGGAGATGTTCATGGTGGGAATTCCAAATTATCGAGGACAGGAAGCTGAAGGCATGACCACTAGTGATAGTGTGATGGAACTTGAATAGGTATAGGATGCAAAACTAGAGGATTGTGGATATTGAAAAGTTGTGAAGATGGAGGAGATTTCTGACAAAGCGAGAGTAAGAGGTCAATTTTTGATCTGAAACTGAGGACAAGAATTGTAGTGAGTTTGCAAAATATATGGCAATGTCCATGACTAAGTAATGCAACAGTATTCAACCTGTTGTTACATTCTCCTCTAAATAAGGCTCACAAATACCTTGAAGTGATGGAAAATGGCTTTGTAAGAGATGTTGGTGATATGATCCATATCCTTAAAGTGCCAATTTAAGATCTCATCATTTGGAAAAAGAGCCATCCAACCACACTTATATATGCTACAAGTGGGCATATATGGGACGATACTGGTTCCTACATCAAGAACAGAAACAAAGTCAGCAATTTCATTCATTTGAATAAAACATAAAAGAGTTCCACATTTGATCATTCCAGAGTGAAAGGATTTTCCACTCAAAGTCTCTAAGCAGTATATATAACATATTTTGAATACACACACACTAATCAAAATCTTAAATGTTTCATGTTTACAAACCTTACTTCTTGTGATCAAAATTTGGTAACATTTAAGAGGGTGCTCACCTGAGAAAGGTTTTATAACAAGGATTTTCAGCATAAACAGTTGTTTGCCAAAATATGTTAATGAACCAACTAAAACACTAGAATAAAAACTGGAAGTACTGGACAAACCTAACAGGTCCATCAGAATGTGTGGAGAGTGAAAAAGAATTAACATTGTCTGACATGACTCCTGCTGAAGATGCTCCCCAGATGCTGCCTTTCTTCTCTTCAGATCTCGAGCCTCATTACTTTTTTTAAAATACCTAACTTTTTCTTTTAGGAAGAAGTAGTAAGTGAAATTTATATCTTAGATAAGACTTTAAACAAAATACATTTAGAAAGAAACACATCAGTCAATATCATTGCAAATACCCAAATATGATTTTTTGCCTTTTTTATAGCTTCTTTAAAACACAATGAATTTGCAGTGGACCATTCTGCCCCTCAAGCCTGCTTGACCATTTGATAATATCAAGGCTGATCTGATCAGGGCCTCAACTTCTGTCTACCCCAATAACCTTCAACTCCTCTGATAATCAAAAATCTTTCGAATTCAACCTTGAATACATTCAATGATGCAGACTTCACTGCTCACTGGGGAAGAGAATTTTAGAGACATTGTACCCTCTGAGAAAAAAAGATGATTCCTTATTTAAATGGGATACTCCTAATTTTTAAACTGAGACCCCTTATTGTCAGCTCTGACAAAAGGGAATGTGCTCTCAGCATCATATGTGTCAAGTGCCTTCAGGACATTATATAATTCAATTATATTACCTTGCCATTTTTAAACCCCAGTTGGTTAAGTCCAACTTACTCCATTTTTTCTCATAATAAAAACCCTTCAACCCTGGAACTCAGTGAAACTGGATCTGCTGAGAGGGGAGAGACCTACTGAACACCAAAAGTAGCACAAGGGTCAGTAAGACCCTTGCTGTCTTTTGATTGACTGCATTCAGGAAAAAATAGACTCAGTCACAGGAAAGGGAAATAATTGATGAGTGTGTATTTAGCTCATTCTCTTTTTAAACGCCTCTGATTTATTAGTAATTGCAAGTTGTTTTTGTATTGGTAAAAGTGTGCATGATTTATTGCAACTAGTGAAAGATATTTATTTTTTGTTAAATTTAATCAGTACTAATCTGGTCACATGGAATAAATGTCCTGTAGTAGCAGGAAGTTGTGGATGCTGCTGGTCACTTAGCTAATCACATATGCAAAAACTGTCAGCTAATTGCAGAAACTTCAGCTCTGTGTTTCAGAGAGTGAGCAACGATTAGAGACACTGTGGCACATTTGCAAGGCTCAGAGTTATGTGGCTAGCACAGTCAAATTTTGCCATACTGCAGGCTTGGAGCAGGGAGGTAGAAAGGTAGTCCAAGAGAAGCAGCAGATAATGTAGAAATCCCCCATAACCCTGCTCGCTAATCAGTTTTCTGCTTTGGACACTGATGAGGGCATTGCGTCCTTAAAAGGCGTGAAGCCACAGCTACATGAGTACCAAGGGTGGCTCAACTGTACAGGAGAAGAGGAAGAAGATGGCAAGAACGGCAGAAGTAGGGGATTCATTGGTTCGGTGTTATTGTGGCAATACATGTGACTACAGCATTGTAAGCTTCCTCCTTGGTATCAAGGTGAAGGATATCATGGAATAGCTGCTAATCATTCTAGTGGGAGAGGATGAAGAGCCAAAGGCAACGACCCATGTTGGTGGTCGTGTTCTATGTCATGACTTAGATATGAAAGGAAACATTCTGAAGAAGAACAAGAGGCTGCACTTGAAACATTAACTTTGATTTCTCTCCACAGGTGCTGCCAGACCTGCTGAGATTTTCCAGCAATTTCTGTCTTTGTTTCAGATTTCCAACATCCACAGTCCTTTTGGCTTTTTTTTGTTTAGATATAAAAGGAGTTTGAATCCTGAAAGTAGATTTCAGCAATCTAGGAAACAGATTCAAAAGCAAATTTAAGAGTCATACTTCACTGCCTCAAAGTGATTATGAAATTCTGTCATGTTATCATTATGTTGTCCACAGGCTCAATTGTTATGGGGTCATCAATTAACCTTGACTTATTGCACATGACATGTTTAAAATAGCCCGCTCCCTGGTTGGAACTAGAATTATTATTCAATAAAATCCATAAAATTGATATTCGAAATCAATAAAATGATCAACTTCTAGGCTACCTTTGTTAATCTGATTCAACCAATCCAAGTTTATACACATACATTTATTGTAATACTTTTCTTTGAATCTTTATTATTTCTTCTGGTATATTCTGACCGACAGTGCTGTAATAGTGATGGGCACCAAAAAGTATTCCCAGAAGTCACTTCTTATCTCTGCTTATTCTTTACTTAAACTGATTGGAGCTCTTGATCCTCTGAATTAAGGTAATCTCTTATTACTGTACGAATATCATCCTTAACTCACAAACCATCTTTTCCACCAACTTTTCCTAACTTCCTTTCCTTCTGAAATGTCAAATAGCTTGAAATATATTGTCATGACAATTTAATACTAATATTATTTAAAAGGATCAAAAATACTGTCTTGAAATGGCTGATGTGATCATCTGATCCATCCAGATTTTCGAAGCTAATGTGCATTATATCAAACACAGTATGAATTAAAATTAACATTTTTCCCGAAGGCGATGAAATCAGATTGGGAGGTGTAAAAAAAGTCCTAATTTATAGCAAAATTAGAGACTTCTTGAGTTAGCAATGACATCTTGCCCAGATACAGAAACTTGGTCAGATACCAAATAAACAATCAATTGGCTTTCAAAGAGCTCTGCGGCAGACCAACAGGAGATAGAATTATAAAGCAGAACTTGATTACAGGATCAGAAGGCTCTTTCGCTCCAGAAAGTTGTGACTTCTTTAAGCACTGACTGGGAAGAAGCATCGGAGAACTGAGAGCTTAAAAGCCGACTTCAATACTTACTACAGCTGACCATCTCCAGGAAACCAACTAACCAACCTTGGTCTCAGTTTAAAAACTTATACCTCAAAGACACCCAAAGGTCTCTCAAGCTTAATATCCTTTTATCTTCATTAATATTGTACTCTAATTCATTTTAACAGTGGTACCTGTGACAGTGTATGTGACAGCCCAAGTGACGGCAATGCAGAATCAATGTTTGACATTGTGTCTTTATTATTTTGCTTGTGTTCAGCAGGTAATAAGATTGCTGTTTCTTTTACTGACAAAAAAATTGTGATTGACTCTCAATAGATTAGATTAGATTAGATTACTTACAGTGTGAAACAGGCCCTTCAGCCCAACAAGTCCACACCGACCCGCCGAAGCGCAACCAATCCAGACCCATTCCCCTACATTTCACCCCTTTACCTAACACTACGGGCAATTTAACATGGCCAATTCACCTAACTTGTACATATTTGGACTGTGAGAGGAAACCAGAGCACCCGGAGGACACCCACGCAGACACGGGGAGAATGTGGCCTTGCAGTAAAAAGTAGTTAACTACATTTTAATTGGAGAAAGGTGATAAAATGAACATAAATATTAATTGAAAAGATTTTTCAACAAAATCAAGGAGATAGAAAGGAGGGGAGCCGGTTCACCTCTCCTAATCAAGTTGTAACAAAATTTAGATTCATCTGAGTGGCTATCAGGTCATAAATGTATATTCTACTCTTTGTTATGAATGTTGTGAGCACTCTGTTGCAATGCTTTTCATTCTTACTTTATACAAAGACTGAAACTCCAACCTTGACCTCTGAAACATTATTAAGTTTACTTACTCTGTCCTTGTCATGTCACACTCTGGTTATCATATGCTATGTGGTAATTCTACGGCCTTAACCTCTCTTAATTTTAGCATACATGCCATCAAGTGATATTTTACTTGACTATGTAGTTTAAAGGAGAAAGTGAGGACTGCAGATGCTGGAGATCAGAGTCAAAAAGTGTGGCACTGGAAACGCACAGCTGGTCAGGCAGTAACCAAGGAGCAGAACAGTTGATGTTTTGAGCAGAAGGCCTTCATTAGGAATTGGTGGGTGGGCAAGGAGGCTGAGACATCAATGGATGGGGAGTGGGGCTCGGGGGTGGGTGAGGAAGCTGGGAATGCGATAGGTAGATGAAGGGGGGTTTGATGGTGATAGGTTGGAGCAGAGAGTGGAATGGATAGGTAGGAAGGAAGATGGATGGGTAGTACAGTTCAAGAGGGTGGTGCTGAGTTGGAGGGTTCCCAAAAAAACAAAACACATCAATGAGCTTGTCATTCCCATTGTATTTAATGAACAAATTTGAATTAATGCCTCCAGTCATGCATTTGCTTACATTCTTACATCAATTAACATGATAGTCACCCTGAGTGAAATGCCCTAGTGTAGATAAGTGAATATAAATGAACATGCTCATCAACCAATCCTTTGCTGACCCCCTTCGCCACCGCGTCACACTTCAATATTCTTTGAAATTCACTGAATCCTCAGTCTCACTATTATCCTACTCACCTCAATTCTCTCACTGTTATCTCCAGGTTTCCTTCTATTTCTGGTATTAACCTGTATTTCCTAGTAATAATGAGAGACTGAGAAAAGGTAGGAAAAAAATGCACCAATTTCTCTCTTTACCAAAATTCCCATGTAAACCAAGTTCCCAATGACACACTAAGTCTATGTCTCACTCTGATGTAGTGTCTCCTTGCATTCCTCTTGACTCCATCAGTTTTACATTTGTGTTCCATGTTTTTACTCAATGCTTTTAGCCTGACTAAGTATGCCCAGGTTTCAGCTGAATATATTTATGTTGAAAAGTAATCCTGAGTTTTCAAATACAACCTGCATCAGGAACATGTACAGTTGACAGAGTTTCCCAGAAACCTATGCACCAACAGAACTTACAAAGGTACCTTTGAACTTGTTCATGAACAACTATATACAGCAATGAAGAATTGAACGAGGATAGGGGATAAGACTAGCTAACATTCTTATCCACACGCTCAAATCCTTCCAAAGCTTTTCCCCTGCCTGTCAAACACCCCAATCAGCTGAGCTCTGTCTCCTCCTCCAAGTTGTTCATCCCAAATTTCCATCACTCTCATAGATGTGCCTTTATGCTTTGAGCATAAACTTTTAATGTCTTCCTTCTGTCCCTTGCTTTCTCCTCCTTTAAGATGCTCCTGAAAATCTACCTCTTCAACTAAGCTTTTGATCAGCTGCCCTGGTGCTCCTGCTGTGACCTGCTATCAACTGGAGTAATTCTAATGGTCAGCTGCAACAGGCCAAGGTGACCTAGTGATTTCTACCTGGAGAGACCAAGAGCAGAACAAGTACACACCGTGAGAATTTGATAGGATGAGTTCCTTCCCTTTCAATGCAAGTGGTGAAGGCTGAAACAAAGCCAAGCGATGGATGGTAACAGTGGCATCACACACAACACCGGGGTACATATGGCTCCACTCTGCCGATGGGTGACATCGAGCCGGATCCAAAAGTGAGCTGTTCGGAAGCACCTTGTTACCAGGGTAACCTGTGAAAGAGAGTTGAATTGTATATCAGTCTGATACAGTCTGAGCTAAGTTAGCAGTCTACATGAAGATCTTCTCTCTATATTCCTCCTTAGAGCAGAAAACAATTAAGGCTGAAGAGCTATGCACAGTATTTGCTAAATCATCAACCAATAAGTATACCCCTCAGGCAGATATAAATTATTCTGTGTCAACTGTTTGGAGGAAGAGCAGGAAGTTAACCCACAGTAAACAAAAATAAACTGACTACTTTAGTCATTGTCACTAAGTTGTACTAAATTGGCTGGTGTGTTTCCTATGCTACAACAGTGACTACATTCCAAAAGTGTGTTGCTGGTTGTAAAGCTCTCTGGATTGTTCTGAAATTGAGAAAGGTGACATAGAAATACAAGAATTTCTTGGTTAGCTTGTTTAGGTTTGCCTAATTCATTCACGAGGTATGGGTGTCGCTGGCCAGATCAGCAATAATTGTCAGTTCCGAATTGCCCTGGAGCAGGTGGTAGTGAGTTGCCTCCTTGAAATGTGATGTGGGTCAACCCCAGGATGCTGATAGGTAGGGAGTTCCAGGATTTTGATCCTGTAACAGTGAAGGAATAGTGATGTAATTCCAAGTCAGGATAGCGAGTGGCTTGGAGGGGAACTTGCAAATGTGTTTGCTGTCCTTGCCCTTCACATGGCATTGGTCATATGTTTGGAAGGTGCTGTCTGAAGGATACTGGTAAATTTCTGCAGTGCATCTGCGGATGGTTATACACTGTGGTTTCTGAGTGTTATTGATGGGAGAACTGAGTGTTACTGGGTGTAGTGCCAATCAATCAGGTTGCTTTGTCTTGGATGGTGTCAAACTTGGGTGTTATTGGAGCTACACTGATCCAGGCAAGTGAGGTGTATTCCATCACACTCCAAACTTGTGCCTTGTAGATGGTGGGCAGGCTTTGGGGAGTCAGGAGGTGAATTACTTTTTGCAGGATTCCTAGCTTCTGGTTTGCTTTTGTTGTCACTATATTTATATTCCCAGCCCAGTCAGCTTCTAATCAAATGTAACCACTCAGGACATTGATAATGGGGATTCAGTGATGGTAACAACATTGAATGTCAAAAGCAATGATTAGCTTATCTCATTGGAGATGGCCATTGCTTGGCACTTGTGCGGCACAAATGTTACTTGCTAGTTGTCAGTCCAAACCAGATAATTGCAGGTCTTTCTGCATTTTGGGTGTAGATTCCTTCAGTATCTGAAGAGTCATGGATGGTACAGAAGATTATACAATCATCAGTAATGATCCCCATTTTTGATGTTATGGAGGGAAGATCCTGATGAAGCACCTGAAGATGTTGGACCTAGGGCACTACCCTGAGGAACTCCTGCAGAGATATCCTAGAACTGAGTTTATTGACCACTAACAATGACATTATTCTGAGTCAGCCAAGAGTTTTCCCCTGATTGCCACCGACTTTAGTTTTGCTAAGGCCCCTTAACATCACACTTGATGACAAATAACGACTTGATGTCAAGGGCAGTCACTTTCATCTCATCTCTGGGATTCAGCTCTTTGGCCTAATTTTGAACTAA
The DNA here is from genome assembly GCF_037043375.1 of Chiloscyllium plagiosum. Taxonomy (NCBI): domain Eukaryota; kingdom Metazoa; phylum Chordata; class Chondrichthyes; order Orectolobiformes; family Hemiscylliidae; genus Chiloscyllium; species Chiloscyllium plagiosum. The sequence goes on from NW_028270142.1 coordinate 40,704,415, forward strand.
GGCTGTAATGAGATTAGGAGCTGTGGCCTTGGCAGATCACATACTCATCTTTCGCCTCAGGACCCTTCAACCCCATGACATCAATGTGCATCGCCACACCCTCACCACCCGACAACAGGAGGAAGAACGCCTCATCTTCCATCTCGGGTCGCTTCAACCCCATGGCATTAATGTGAATTCACCAGTTTCACTATTTCCCCTCCCCCAACCTTACCCCAGTTCCAACTTTCCAGCTCAGCACCGTCCTCATGACCTGTCCCACTGTAAACCTTCTTCCCACCTATCCACTCCACCCTCCTCTCTGACCTATCACCTTATCCCCATCTCCATCCACCTATTGCACTCTCAGCTACCTTCTCCCCAGCCCCACCCTCTCCCATTTATCTCTCCATCCCCAAGGCTCCCAGCTTAATTCCTGATGAAGGGCTTTTGCCCAAAACATTGATTTTCCTGCTCCTTGGATGCTGCCTGACATTCTGTGCTTTTCGAACACCACTCTGAACTTGACTCTAATCTCCAGCATCCGTAGTACCCACTTCTGCCTAAATCACACACTCAGTGTCAGTGAGCAGCCTATGGCTGAGCATGTGTTGCTTGAGAGCACTCAAATAAAAGCAAGGGGGAAAATCTGAAATAAAAGCAGGAAATATTTGAGAAACTCAGCAAGTCTGGCAGCATCTGTGGAGAAAGAAACAGCGTTAATGTTGAGTCCAGTATAAAACCTTTTCAGAACTGCTTCATAGCACTTTACTGAAGATTGAGAATAGACTGAAGGAACAGTAATTAGCCAGGTTGGATCTGTCCTGCTTTTTGTGTACAGGCCAACATTGTTGGATCGATGCCTGTGTTGGAGCTGAACTGGAACAGTTTGGCTAAGAGTGCAGCAAGTTCCATAGTAAAAGCTTAGAGGGAACATGCTTCTTAATATCACATGGAATGAACTGCCTTGAAGACTGGTGTCTCTATTATTGTGGATCTGCAGAGGAGAATGAAATGGATCATTCACTTGGCATGGCTGGCTGAAGATGGTTGCAAATGCTTCAGCCATATCTTTTGCACTGATGAGTATGGCTCATCTGTCATTGAGAATGGGGTATATTTGTAGAGATTACTCCTCCAGAATTGTTTAATTGTTTACCATCATTCACAACTGGATACACAGGACTGCAGAGCTATAATCAGATCCATAGGATGTGGAATAGCTTTGTTTTGTCTATCATTTACAGCTTTCCATCACACTCCTGACTTGTGTCTTGTAGATGGTGGACAGGCTTTCAAGAGTCAGGAGGTAAGTTACTTGCTGCAGGATTCCTAGCCTTTGACCTGCTCTTGTAGCCACTGCATTTATGTGGTGAGTTCAGTTGAGTTTGAGATCAATGATAACTCTCAGGATGTTGGTAGTGGAGGATTCAGTGATGGAAACACCATTGAATATCAAGTGGCAGTGATTGGATTGTCTCTAATTAGTCTAGCATATCTGTGACACAAATATTATTTGCCACTTGTCAGCCCAAGCCTGGATATTTTCCTGATCTTGTTGCATTTGGACACAAATTACTTCAGTGTTCGAGGAGTCACAAATGGTCCTAAATATTGTGTAATTATTGGCAAACCTCCCACTTTGGACCTTAAGATAGAGGGAAGATCATTGATGAAGCAGTTGAAGATAGTTGGGCCTAACACACTACCCTGATAAGCTCCTGCAGGGATGTCCTGGAGTTGAGATGACTGACCTCCAACAACCACAGCAATCTTCCTATGTATCAGGAGTTTGCCCCCTGATACCCATTGATTCCAGTTTTGCTAGGGCTCCTTAATACCACACTCAGTTGAATGCAGTCTTGGTGTCAAGGACTGTCACTCTCATCTCACCTCTGGAATTCAGCATATGAATTGTGCATAAGTGAACCAAGGCTGTAACATGGTCAGGAGCTGAGCTAGCGGAATCCAAACTGAGCAAGTTATTGCTGAGCAGGTGCTGCTTGGTAACACTGTTGATGACACCTTCCATCACTTTACTGATGATCAGCAGTAGATTTATGGGGTGGTAATTGACCAGTTTGGACTTGTCCTGCTCTTTATGTACAGGACATTCTTGAGTAATTTTCCATATTGTTGGGTACATGCCGGTGTTGTAACTCTACTGGAACAGCTTGGCTAAGGGAATGGCAAGTTCTGGAGCACAAGTTTTCAGTGCTATTGCCAGAATATTATTAGGGCCCATAGTCTTTTCAGCATCCAGTTTCTTGATATCACGTGGAGTGAATCGAATTGGCTGAAGGCTGGTATTTGTAATGTTGAGGGCCACTGGAGAAGGCCGAAATGGGTCATCCATTCAGCACTTCTGGCTGAAGATGGCTGCAAAGCTTCAGCCTTCTCTTTTGCACTGTTGTACTGTGCTCTTCCATCATTGAGGATGGGGATACTTCTGGAGCTTCCTCCTCCAGTGAGTTTTTTAGTTGTCCACTACCATTCAGGATGATTGGTAGTGAATGGTAGGACTGCAGAGCTTATATCTGATCAGTTGATTGTGGGGTCATTTAACTCTGACTGTCACTTGTTCCTTATGTTGTTTGGCATGCAAGTAATCTTGTTGGATGGCTTCATTAGGTTGACACTTCATTAGGTTGATGCCCTGGCTTGATGGCAATGGTTTAATGGTTAGTGCAGCACTCCCTCAGTACTGACCTTCTGATAGTCCTGTACTCCCTTCGCAATCTCCTTCTGACAGTGCAGCATTCCCCTAGTACTGACCATCTGACAGTGTAGCATTCCCTCAGTGGTAACCTTCTGACAGGATGTCACTCTCTAAGTACTGACCCCTCTGACAGTGCACCACTCACTCAATACTGACCCCTCTGACAGTGCAGCACTCTCTTAGTACTGACCCCTCTGACAATTCAGCACCTGCTCAAAACTGACCCCTTTGACAGCGCTGCACTCCTTCAGCAGTGACCCTCTGACAGTGCTGCACTCCCTGAGTCTGATCCTTTGAATGTGTGCCACTCTCTTGGCACTGACCCGTCTGACAGCAAAGCACTACCTCAGTACTAACCCTGATAGCGTAGCACTCTCTCAGTGCTGACCCCTCTGACAGTGCAGCATTCCCTCAGTGCTGATCCTTTGATAGTGCAGCACTCCCTCAAAACAAAGCCCTCTTACAGTGCAGCACTCCCTCAGTACTGACCCTTCTGACAGCACAACATTGCCAGAGTGCAGACCATCTAAGAGTGCAGCACTCCCTCAGTACTGACTGCCTGACAGAGCAGTGCTCCCTGAATCCTGACTCTCTGACAGTAGTGACCATCTGATATTTTTGTGCTCCCTCAGTTCTGTCCCTCTGACAGTGCAGACCTCACTCACTCCTTGATGTTCCAACAGCTCATTACCAAAACTAACCCTCTGACATTTTGCATATTCGTACAATTGTTTAAATTTAAATTATTTAAAAGCAATGACGTAGTTTGGTTGACAGAGTCAACTGCCCGGGACCTGGGTTTGCGATTCTAACTTCAGGTAAGTACTTATGTGGAGTTTACACATTCTCCCTGTGTCTGCGTGGGTTTCCACTGGGTGCTCCAATTTCCTTCCACAGTCCATAAATGTGCAGGTAAGGTGGATTGACCGTGCTAAATTTGGGGCTGGGGTTTACAGGGGCCAGGGAATGGGCCGGCATACGATGCTCTTCAGAGGGTCAGTGCAAATTCAATAGGCCAAATAGCCTCTATCTGCACTGTTGGGATTCGATGAATAGGAAGTTACGATAATGAGTAAAGCTGAGGAAATTTCATCAAGAAAACAGAAAACTGGAGGTGGCTGATAGAGGTTTTCAAAGTCATAGACTTAGAGAGTCATCCAGTGTGGAAACAGATCCTACGGTGCGACTAGTCCAGCAGAACATAATCCCAAACTAAACTAGCCCCATCAGCCTGCCCCTGGTCCATATCCCTCTAAACCTTTCCTATTCACATACTTGATAGGCTAGCTATAGTAAAGATTTTTCTACTCATGGCTGAGGCTAGAACTAAAGGTCATAAATATAAGACAATGATTAATAAATCCAATAGGAAATTCAGAAGAAACCTTCTTATCCATTGAGTGTGAAAATATGTAATTTGTTACACAGGAAGTGGTTGAGTTAAATAGCGTAGATACACTATACTTAAACACAAAAGAGAGAGCATTCGATTGATATGCTACTTGGCTGAGATGCACAGGAATGGGAGAAGACTCATGAGCAACATAAACACTACCATGGGTCAAATGGACCAAATGGTTTGTTTCTGTAGTGTAAATCTGTTGTAGTTCCACCAGTGCTGCCTCTTTCCAATGTGACTTTTGGAGTAAAGGGTTTAAATATGGAAATGTGGTATGTCACCTACCACCTCCTCAATATTCCCCCAAGAATCAATGGGGCAAAATTGACAAACAGGACCCAGATTCTTTATAATCAGGCCATGGCCCAGCATAAACATTAGCTAGTGTCCTTCCATGTCCCAAATCTCTTCAGCTCACCTGTGAGAGATCCATCCAGATCATGTAGGACAATATCGTTCTCAGAGGAGAAGGCGCCCTTGGTGGTTGTGTTAAAATACTGAACGCCACTGAATCTCACGTTCCAACCACGATGTTGTATGGGTTCAAAGTTTATCAACTCTGTCAGGGCTATTGCTGTGCAGTTTGGCTGGTCAAAGTTTACCAACTTTATTGTGGACACCATCAACCCTTCAGAAAGTGGCAGAGCAATGCCTTTGCTGGTGCAATTGATGGCTTTAAAATTAAGTTCCTCAGCATGACCTACAATTGTTGCATTCTTGATCATTGCTCCCATGGCCTCTCCCCATTCACTTACATAGGAGTGCTTGATGTTTTTGATATCTATGCCAGCCTTCTCATTGTTGACCATCACAAAGTTATGGAATTGGAGAGCACCACCTCCCACCCACTCTGCCCCTCTCTGACAGTTCCATGAGATCAGTGAATCAAATCTGGCTGGTTCTGGGATCGGTGAGTTGCACTGACCCCCTTTCTGTGGGTGATAAGCTTCAAAAATCCACAGTCCGTACCAGCCCTGGGAATGCACAGTGTTGTTTAAGAACTGACCGAGGGGTAGGTTGCGTGGGCAGACATCAGGTGTGTAGGAAGGTCCATCAGGGTGCTCCAGGAGACGGTACCAGAAGCCAAAGTGTGTACCCCCTGCAGCAGCGTTATGTCTGATCGTGTTCGAGGGATTGGTCACCCAGAATGCTGCAGGGGTGAGGTCATCATTCAGTAGGCTGGTGCTTTGCCGCACCATGACTGCCAGGTTGTACTGCAGCACATTGCCTTGTTCAATGCCATCCTCAATGAAGAACGCTCCTCCCATGATGTTGTAGGCCACGTTGCCCTCCACCAGGAGGTGGTGTGTACCATGGATAGTAACAGCCCTGTTAAATGTCTGGTGTATCGCACAACCTCGCACATATGACTTATATCTCAGGTCTCCCATAAGGTGCCAGTGGATTGGGTAGCGTCCCAAACGGAAGGCTTGTCCCGCATGATATATCTGGGAAAAAGAAAAAGGAAAAGATCACTAGAGAAAAAGGCAAGAAACTTTTGCATTTTCCTTGCAGCATTGGAACATTGAGAGATTGTGAATGGCACTATTGAAATGAAAGCTCTTTATATTTTTGCAAACAGTAACTTGTTTCTATAGTCCCTTTAACATGGCAAATTCAGAGTTTGTGTCATCCCTGCTCTTGGCCAGAAACGCCAGAGAATTCATAATATGGTCAAACAGACCTGAGTATTAACTTGGTTGTCATAGAGTCATACAGCACACAAGCTCACCCTTCTGTCCAACTTTTCTGCGCCGATCAGACATCCCAACCTGACCCAGTCCCATTTGCCAGCATTAGGCCCATATCCCTGTAAACCATTCCTATTCATATACCCATCCAGATGCTTCTCAAACGTTGTAATTGTACCCACCTCTACCACTCCCTCTGTAAAGATTCTATTCCATTCACTCAGTTACTCCGCCTTGCTTGCTTCTGTTTTGAAGATGCCAACTTTGATAAGGGGGCCTCTGAAATGTCCACCTTCTTCTTCAGCGGAGGATTCCCTAGCATCCTCACCCTGTCTCTTCCCTCTCACAAGAAGGTAAGGGTCTTTTTGTATGCACCTGCCATCTCACCAGCATTGCCATCCAGAAGAACATTAGCCACCATTTCTGTTACCTCTGGTGGAATGCCGCACCTTCCCTTGTCAGTCTTCTGCAAGGACTGTGCCCTCTAGGACACCATTGTCCACTCGTCTTCCACTTTCAACACATTCCTATGGTCTCACAGCACCTTCCCTTGCAATCGCAGAAGGTGTAATATTTGCCGTTTACTTCCTGTCTCCTCACCATCCAAGGCACCAAATATGGAGAAAGTGAGGACTGTAGGTTCTGGAGATCAGAGTCAAAAAGTGTGGTGCTGGAAAAGGCTGCATCCAAGGAACAGGAGTGCCAAAGTTTCGAGCATAAGATCTTTGTCAGGAATTGGAGGCGTGGGGGTGGGGGGGGGGGTGCCAAGGGAGCTGAGAGATAAATGGGAGAGGGTGGGGCTAGAGGGAAGGTAGCTGGAATGCGTAGGTAGATGAAGGTGATAGATCAGAGTGGAGGGTGGAGCAGATAGTTGGGAAGGAAGATGGACAGGTAGGACAATTCAAGTGGGTGGTGCCGAGTTGGAGAGTGTGATCTGGGATAAGGTGGGGGGAGGGGAGATGAGGAAACTAGTGAAATCGACATTGATTCCGTGTGTTTGGAGGATCCCAAGGTGGAAGATAAGGCGTTCTTCCTCCAGGTGTCAGGTGGCTAGAATTTGGCAGTGGAAGAGGCCCAGGACATGCATGTCCTTGGCAGAGTGGGAGGGGGTGTTGAAGTGTTTGGCCATGGGGCGGTGAGGTTGTTTAGAGTCTATGTCCCAGAAATATTCTGCCAGTTGGCGTCCTGTATCCCCAATATAGAGGAGACCACATCAAGAGCAACAGACACAGTAGATAACATGTGTGGAAGTGCAAGAAAATCTCTGTTGGATGTGGAAAGATCCTTTGGGGCCTTAGATGGAGGTGAGAGGGGAGGTGTGGGTGCAGGTTTTACACTTTTTGCAATGGCAAGGGAAGGTGCTGGGAGTGGAGGCAGTGTTGGTGGCGGGGTTGCGGGTGGCGTTGACCTAACAAGGGAGTTGCAGAGGGAATGGTCTCTGCAGAATGCAGATAGGGGTGGGGAGGGAAATATACCTCTGGTGGTGAGGTCTGTTTGTAAGTGGTGAAAATTGCAGAGGATGATGCATTGTATCTGGTTGTTGGTAGAGTGGAAGGTGTGGACAAGGGACGTTCTGCCCTTTTTGCAATTGGAGGGATGGGGTTCAAGGGCAGAGGTGCGGGATGTGGAGGAGATGCGCTGGAGTTTGAGCACAAGCTCTTCATCAGGAACATACCTTCCAGGCGAAGCAGCACTTTACCTGCACTTCAGTCAATTGAATCTACAGTATTCGCTGCTCACAATGTGGTCTCCTCTACATCGGGGAAATGAAGCACAGGTCGGGTGAATATCATCAAACACCTACACACCTATGTTCTGCCCACAAAAATGATCGTGCTTCCAGTCACTTGCCACTTCAACATACCACCAAGTTCTCTGGCCCACATCTCCATTTCAGGCTTACTGGAGTGATCTGGAGAAGCTCAGCACATGTTGGAAGATCAGTATCTCATTTTCTGCTTGGGAACCCTGCTGTCTTCTGGATTTTATATCAATTTCAACAATCTTAGGGCTTGAGCCCCAATCCCCATGCTTTCCCCCCTCCCACACACCAGGCTTTATCGTCATATTGGTTGCCACCACACACTAACCACTGTCAGTCACTAATAATCCCCATTAGCAGTGATTCAGTCCTCCAGATTGACTTTAACTACCCCCTTGTTTATCCAAGTGTTTTTCTCTCTCTTTGGGCTCTATCTCCATCTACCTTTTACTCTTCCCTTTCCTTCCACCCCAGCTTCCGTACAAAAGCTGGCTCCTAGCTACTATCAGTTCTGAAGAAAGATCACTTGACCCAAACTATTAATTCTGATTTCTCACTAATGATGTTGCCAGATCTGCTTAGCTTTTCCAGTAATTTCTGTTTTTGTTTCAGTAATAAGAAGGCTTCATTAATGCCTTGTCAAAGTGTTTTAAATTTAAATGTATGACTGTGAAGGTTGTTCTTGACTGTGACATCCATAAGGAACATAACTGAGATAAACAGAGATATTGAAGATTATGTCATTATATTTCCTGGAGCTGATATGTCTACACTTTGAGGACTGGGGGTCATCTGATTGGATACATGATGGCAGGACTGTCAGTGTGAATGGAGAAGTTTGAAGCCTATGCTGACAGCTGTGGTTGTTCCTGGATGGGGCTTTGGTGATGCAGAAAGCTCAGTGATGAGCCTCGTCGCTGCACATTGCTGGTTCTTTGGTGATGGAGACTTTCAAGATATTGCCTGATAGAACAGGAAAGACACATTATGAAGCCATCTCGATGGTACGAATGGCTTACTGCTGCTCCTAATTTATTTTTTTGCAAAATCTGTTTAAATGTCCCACAGCTCTTCAGTGTGGTCAATGCAATAAAGAAGAGGTGCAGTTTGGCTTCCCCCAGAAGTCCTACACTCCAAGGACCCAGCTGGATTAAAGGTATGCTTCACATTCTGAGGCCTCCAGCATGGAAGTTGGGCTCAGAATTGTGGGAAACAGACTGAGGGATAAAAAGTAACTACGATGGTCAACAAGACCGCTCATGGCCGATATTGGACTGTGATGCACTGAACTCACTTGATACTCAGAAGTTAAGACATTAATTCAGTCAGTTGGAGAAATATGATTTGTTAAATTTGTTTCCAAAGTTTATTGCTGTATTTTTGTAAGGCAAGGAGTCTAATCTACAAATTTCAAGCAGAAAGATCATGTACATAATTTTGATTGTTAATGGAGGGATATCATGAATGATAGCTGATTGTGAGTGTGAGCATCAGATACTGTATTGTAATTAAACAAAAACTAAAAGAAAGACTCTGTATTACACAGGGGTTTCCTAGCCCTTAGGTGAAATGTCATGACACCACATGTAATAGCTTTAGAACCACTAAGAAGAAAGCCCCATTAAAGATTCATTAAATCTTTGTTAAAAATATATTTGTGATTGCATGTTGTTCTTTTAGCTTGAAATATGACAACAGTGAACAGATTTTGTTTACAAAGTGGGATTAATAAATAACTGCATTAATGAACAAAACAGCCAGTAATAATCCCAGTTTCTTCTCCATTCCTGCACACTATATTTAACAAAGAACTATTGAATTCATTTTCAACTTGTTCTGTCCACAAATGAAAAGCAAAATGTATTATGTAGAAAAGCCTGTCACACCTCATCACAGGCACCTAACTTAGAATCTTGCCAATCATGAACCGTCTCTGAGATGCCCAAACACTGACAACCTGCAACTTTCACTCTCCAAGGATGAATTCATGAGGTATAGATGAAATTGTTTTCCAATTAATGTACAATATAAAACATGTTTTGTGAATAAGAAGTGTTGGCAATTTTGTCAATGTGACTAAGGAACATTTTCACCATTTACATGAGAGTAGCAAGTGTTTCAACGATCTTCATTGATTCTCTTTCTTCCAAATTCCCAAGAATTATTCTCCAAGATCACTTTCGTAACTCTTGTTTTGCCATTTTTCTGTCTGCACTGACCTCTCTCACTCTTCCTATGTCACTCACACTTTCTGCATGCAAAAGCAGCCCCACAATTGCAGGTAGCTAAGCCAAAGGATGGGGAAGAAATAGTTACCTCAACATATTCAATTCTCCCCACTACAAGATCCTTGCTGGGTTGTGGATTGTGGAACATGATGCAGCCCCCAAACTGGTCACTCCCAATTTCTTCACCAAAACGTCCCTGGAAACAAGTCTGTGTGGCAAATTCACCTAGAGGCAAAGGAAATTGCAGCTGAAAAATTAAGATCTCTAATTGGAATACTTTTCATACTTACATGCTAAGTGCAGTTAGTGTCATTCGAACACTGTTTTCAGACAAAATTAACCCTTGGATAAGGTAACTCTTAAACAGGTCAGTATTGGTTACCCATTCCTAATTGCCACTGATAAGGTGGTGGACAGCTGCCTTGAATGAATTGAAGGAAAGTACACAATGTTGTTAAGGGAGAGATCTCCAGGTTTTGATCCAGTCATTGTAAAGAAAGTGTGATGTAGTTCCATGTCAGGTAGTTGCATGTGGCAGCAGCACAGTCTGCAATGTCAGTGCTATGAGTTGGCCCAAAGCTGGTCATACGAGTTCTCCCTGTGATCCTCAGAGACATTCAGCAAAGGGCCCTGTCTCCAAGCATCATAGCAACTGGAATGCTTTCACATAAAAGCAAAATGCAGCTGATTCTGTTTTTATTTCAGTTATGCAGAAAGTGCTGGAGAAACTCAGCAGGTCTGGTATCATCTATGGAGAAAGAAACAAATTAATGTTTAGAGTCCAATTTGACTCTTTTTGTGAACTCAGTGCATTGAAAGATGTCCTTTTAAATGAGGAATAATGGGCGAACTATGATACACAGCTAGAAAAAATATTAAAAACAGGACCTACTTGGTGAAAATCTACAGATTACTTCCAGTGCCACGTGCTAATCAGGGTAAGAACTGGAGGATATGGCAGATGAATGCATGGCTAAAGAATTGGTACGGGGGCACGAATTTGATATTTAGATCATTGGCATATTTTCTGGGCAAAGGTGACCTGTTCAAGAGGGCAGGCTCCAAGTGAATGAGTGGGGTGGGGGGGCAATATCTTGGCAGCCAGGTTTGCTAGAGCAGCAAGGGAGGGTTTAAACTAGATTGGCAGGGGGTTGAGATCCTCACAGCAGGGAGGCAGCATCAACTGTCTCAGGAATTCTATAAATCGGTACACCAGCTCTTTGCTGTTTCATCTATCAGACAGCAAGCAGATTATAAAATCATGGATAGGGTAAATAGCCAAAATCTTTCTGTCTGAGATGGGGCAGTCCAAAACTAGAAGACATAGGTTTAAGGTGAGAAAGAAAAGATTTAAAAGGGACCTAAGGGGCAACGTTTTCATGCAGAGGGTGGTATGTGTATGGAATAAGCTGCCAGAGGAAATGGTGGAGGCTGATACAATTACAACATTTAAAAAGCATCTGGATGGGTACCTGAATAGGAAGAATTTAAAGGGATGTTGGCCAAATGTTGGCAAATGGGACTAAATTAATTTCGGATATCTGGTCGGCATGGATGAGATGGACCGAAGACTCTGTCTCCATCCAGTATATCTCTGTGACTCTAAATGCGAGACTTGAAGGAGATACAGTGATCAGAAATAGTAGCTGAAGAGACAGGTCAGACTGGAACATGACAGAAAGCAAGGAATGCCTTTTGGATTAAATTGCATTTCTTTCAATGCGAGAGACCAGACAGGTAAGGCCGATGAACTCAGGGTGTGGATAGATATGTGAAACTGGAATATTATTGCCATTACAGAAACATGGCTAAGTGAGGTTACAGATGCTTTAGGTAGGACAGAGGTGGTGGAAGGAGAGGAGGGGGAGTTGAATTTTTGATTAAGGTGAGTATCACAGTAGTAGTAGTAGTCAGAGCTGAAATAACTGAAGAATCTTCCAGTTAGGGTTTGTGGATGAAATTGAGAAATAAGAAGAGGATGCTGACCTAATGGGGTTGTACTATAGGCCCCCAAATAGTCAACGGAAATTAGAGAAACAAATATGCAGAGAGATTGGGGAGACTTGCAGGTGTAATAGGATTGTCGTAGTAGGGGATTTTAATTTTCCTAACATAAACTGGGACTTAGGGTGGAATTTGTTAAGTGCGTTCAGGAAAGTTTCCTCAATCAGTATAAAGAGTGTCCTACTCAGAAAGGGGCAAACATGACCTACTTCTGGGAAATAGGGCAGGGCAGGTGCCAGAGGTGACAGTGGTGGAGCACTTTGGGACCAGTGACTATAGTTCCAGTTATTTTAAAATAGTTATGGAGAGGGAGAAAACTAGTGCACAGGTTTAAGTTCTAAACTGGGGCAAGGCAAATTTTGAATGAATTAGACAGGAGCTTGCAGGGGTTGATTGGAGTACTTTGTTTGCAGGCAAAGGGACCTCTGGCAAGTGGGAGGCCTTTCAAAGTGAGATAGCTAGAGTTCAAGGTCTATATGTTCCTCTGAGGGTGAAGGGCAAGGTGGGCAGGAATAGAGAGATTGAGGCTTTGACCAGAAAAACGGAGGAGGCATGGCTTAGGGTACAGGTCGCTGGGATCAAGGGAATCTCTGGAGGTACACAGAGAATACAAGAGTTTACTGAAGAAAGAAATCAAGAGAGTGAAAAAAGGGCACAAGATAGCCTTGGCTGAGAAGATTAGGGTGAATCCAAAGAGGCACTTTAAGTATATTAAAGGAAAAAGAATAAATAAAGAGAGTATAGACCACTCAAGGACCACAGTGAACATGTATGTGTAGAGCTGCAGGAAATGGATGAGGTTCTTAATGAATGTTTTTCCACTGTGTTTACAATGGAGAAAGACATGAAGACTTGGGAACTTGGTGAGGTTAATGCTGATATCTTGGGGACAGTCCATGTCACAGCAGTGGACGTGTTGTATTGCTAGAATGTATGAAGGTGGATAAATCTCCTGGTCCTGACCAGATATATCCAAGAACACTGCAAGAGGCTTGAGAAGTAATTGCGGGCGCCCTGGCTGATATTTTTGCATCATTGTTAGCCATGGGTCAAGACTGGAGGGTAGTGAATGTTGTGCCATTATTCAAGAAGGGCTGCAAAGAAAAGCCTGGGAACTATCGACCAGTAAGCTTAACATCTGTAGTGGGTAAGTTACTTGAAAAGATTCTGAGGGGTAAAATATACATGTATTTGGAAAGACAGTGTTTGATTAGGAGTAGTCAGCATGGCTTTGTGAGTGGGAGATCATGCCTCACAAATTTGTTTGAGTTCTTTGATGAAGGGATCATCAAGGTTGACGAGGGTAGGGTGATAGACATTGTCTACATGGATTTCAGAAAGCCTTTGATAAGGTTCCACATGATAGGCTGCCCTGGAAGATTAAATCGCATAATATTCAGAATGAGCTAGCAAATCGGACACAAAATTGGCTTGATGGGAGTAAGCAGAGGGTAATAGTGGAAGGATGCTTGTCGGACAGGAGGCTTGTGACTAGTGGAGTGTCTCAGGGGTCTGTGCTGGGATCATTACTGTTTGTTATCCATAAAATGATTTGGTTGAGAATGTACAAGGCATGATTAGTAAGTTTGCTGATGACACTAAAATAGACGATATCATGGAATTTTATCAGAAATTGCTGCTGCAGCTGGGGAAGAGGGCCGAGAAATGGCAAATGGAGTTTAATATAGATAAGTGTGAGCACTTGTATTTTGGAAAGTCAAATCAAGGGAGAGGTTTCATGGTGAATGGTAGGGCCTTAAGAAGTGTTGTGGAACAAAAGGATCTAGGAGTTCAGATTCACGGTTCTCTGAAAGTGGAGTCACAGGTAGACAGGGCTATGAAGGCAGCATTTGGCACACTGGCCTTCATCAATCAGGGCACTGAGTATAGAAATTGGGAAGTTATGTTATAGTTATACAGGACATTAGTGAGGCCGCACTTGGAATATTGTGTTCAGTTTTGGTCACCTTCTGATACAGTCACACTCCCACCAGATATACACCAGAGTAGGATGGGGACTGGGGAGATAGGATGAGTAGATAGTGGCGATGGACAGGATGACAACAGGGTGAAAGACATGATATGAGGTGGTGAAACAGAAGATGCAGACATTTCCAATGGCCAAGCCACTCCTCTTCACCACATTTGGCTTAAGAAGTTTTGTATGACCCAATTTATAGTCCCTCCTGTCAATGTACATTAAAACAGCTTTATGAATTTGGATAACCAATGGCTAATGAACGGTTAACCTTACCTGTGTTAAACCCCTCAGGACATGCTTCGATTCGATCATTCCACTCAACTTGATTTGAGCCTCGAACAACAATATTACGGGTCAGTAAACCCACTTCTGCTCTGGCTTCAAACACAACGCCGTCAGGCAGGGGGATTGATACCCCCAGGTGCTGATACATGAGTGGCTCAGTTAGGTACAGGATCCGCCCATCATCTGAGACAGCCTCTATAATCCTAACCTCATTTTCTCTCTGGCTGTGGCTGCAAAGTTAAAGAAATATTTTAAAGACTGAAGAAAAGCCCAAGAGTTAAAGACCAGGAACAGAATTATACACCCATATTGTAAGGGAATGAAATATATTATATTTTCACTGTACCAGTATAAAAGATGATGATATAAATGATGATATAAATAATGTAATGTAAGGAAGAGTTTAGATAGATTAAACATAGCAAAAATGTTTTCAATTATTCTGGACAGATTTAAGATGACTGGAAAATAACATGGAGGTAACATGAGGAAACTTTCTCTGTACACGAGGTATTCTGATGTGAAATGTGCTACCTGAAAACCTCAATAGTAACTTTCAGAAGGTCATTGAATAAAAACACATGAAAGGAAAAATTAGATTAGATTAGATTACATTACAGTGTGGAAACAGGCCCTTCGGCCCAACAAGTCCACACCGACCCGCCGAAGCGCAACCCACCCATACCCCTACATTTGCCCCTTACCTAACACTACGGGCAATTTAGCAAGGCCAATTCACCTGACCTGCACATCTTTGGATTGTGGGAGGAAACCGGAGCACCCGGAGGAAACCCACGCAGACACGGGGAGAACGTGCAAACTCCACACAGTCAGTTGCCTGAGGCGGGAATTGAACCCGGGTCTCTGGCGCTGCGAGGCAGCAGTGCTAACCACTGTGCCACCGTGCCGCCCACAACTGGGATATGGAGTCAGAGAGGGTTAACTGGATTGCCCTTAGAAAAATCTGATATTGGTTCAAAGGCCATATGGCCACCTTCTAGGATTATATGATAATTTAACCTTGTGTAACAAATTTGAATTCAACACAATTGCTGTGTTTTCAGATTGTGTTGAAAGTCTGCAAACTTTCATTTTTATACTGCCTTTCACAACTTCAGGTCCCACAGGAACTAAATGTACCAGGTTTCAAGGTTGACAGAATGAATAGGAAAAATGGCAAATCAGCATTACTGATTAGAAACAAAATTACTCCAGTGGTGAGGAAGGATATAACGAGCAGAAAGCATTCCGTGGAGATCGTATAGGTAGCACTGACCAACAGCAAAGGATCTATAACTGTAAAAAGTTTTGTATTCAGACTCTCAGGCAGCAGCTCTGAAGTGATAGATTGTATAAATGTAGAAATTAGGGTAGCAAAGCCAGAATAGTATTAATGGAAGAACTTTAACATCGGTGCTTGCTTGCCTTTTCCAATCTATCAGAACGGTAGTGAATTTTGAGAGTGTGGATGTAGATTTGCTCGCTGAGCTGGAAAGTTCGTTTTCAGAAGTAATCATTCCAACATCCATAAATGAAGCTGCATTAGAACATTATTTCAATGAGCCACCACACACTGCAGCACAGAGGAACTATGCAGAGCAGAGGAAAATCACCTATTCAGTGTATTCAAAAAGAACGGGTACACAATGAACATAGTCTGCCGATTTCTGAGCAACAAACCCAAACAAGCAGACAAAACACGTCCAGAAATCCTAGCCACTCTCCCCTACATCAAAGACATCTTGGAAATGACTGCCAGACTACTCAGACCCCTTGGCATCATGGTAGCCCACAAACCCACCAACACACTAAACAGCAGCTGATGAACTTGAAAGACCCTATACAAACAACAAGCAAAACTAATGTCATCTACAAAATACCTTGCAAGAACTGTAACAAACACTACATTGGACAAACAGGCAGAAAACTAGCCACCAGGATACATGAACATCAATTAGCCAGAAAATGACATGACTGACTCTCACTAGTATCTTTGCATACAAATGAGGAAGAACATCACTTTGACTGGGACAACACATCCATCTTAGGACAAGCCAAACAGAGACATGCACGAGAATTCCTAGAAGCATGGCATTCCAACCTCTATCAACACATACATTAATTTGGATCCTATTTACCACCCCCTGAGAAAAAGAAAAGGAAATGACATCATAGGAAATCATCATCACCAACCCAAAGAAACTCAAACATATAAATAGGTGGAGGGCTACACCACCAGTGCTTCATTCGGAAGCTCACTGAAGATATTACCTGGTATAGAGATGAAACATCTGAAAAATGAACCTTCCAGCTCAGTGAGCAAACCTACCTCAACCTGAGCTACAAATCTTCTCAAAGCTCACTATTTCGAGAGTGTGTCCAGAATAATTTCCTTCATCAATATGCCCTTGTTGCAACAAGAGGACAAGCGATATTGGATTTAGTAATAAATAGAGATAATGCATAAGTACTCAATTTGGCAGATGAGACCAGTGGCATTCCATAAGGATGTGCGTTAGGGCCTCAAGTTTTCACATTATTTATTCACAACTTGGATAATGGCATAGAAAATGATGTGTCCAAATTTTCTGATGATAAGATGTTGGGTGGCATTATTGGCAGTGTAGAAGATAGCATTAAATTATAAAGGGATATTGCTTGAATAATTGCACAGGCAAAACTGAGAGTTCAATGCAAGCAGGTGAAAGGTTATCCATTTTGGACTGAAAAAGAATAGATCAGGGTACTTTCTAGATGGTACGAAGTCAAAAAAAGTATGTCCAAAGAGACTTGGGGGTTCAGGTGCATAAATCTTTAAAATGTAATTTGACAGGTAAACAATTAAGATGGCTGATGGAATGTTGGTCTTTATATCCAGAGGACTGGAGTATAAGGATGCAGAAGTTATGCTGCAATTTTACAAAACACTAGTTGATTTCATTTTGAGTACTTTGAGTAGATCTGGGCACCATGCTTTAGGAAGGCTACATTGGTCTTGGAAGGAGTACATCATAGGTTTACAAGGATGCTATCTGAACTTCAGGGCTTAAGTTACGGGGAGAGCTTATTCAAATTAGGTCTTTTTCCTCTAGAATTTAGAAGATTAATGTCTGATCTGATCCAAGTCATCAAGATATTAACAGGCAAAAACAGGATAAAGGTAAACTATTTGCACTAGTTGGGTGTTCTAGAAATAGGGCTATTAGTCTGAGAATTTGGGTCAGATATTTCAGGAGAGATGGGAGGAAGCACTTCTATACACAAAGGGTAGTAGGTATTTGGAACTCTCTTCCACCAATGGTGGTATATGTTGATCAGTTGGTAATTTTAAATCTGAGAATGGTAATTTGCTTGTTATGCAAAAGTATTGAGGATTCTGGGCCAAAGGCAGGAATATGGAGTGAGAGGTTATGCTGCAGTTATACAAAATACACCTGGATCCCATTTTGAATACGGTGAGCAGATTCTTCCACACCTAAGGAAGGATATATTGGCCTCAGAGGGAGTACAATGTCACAATATATGCTAATCAGTTGGCAATTTTAAATCGGAGAAAGATTTTTTTTTGTTAAGCAAAGATATTGAGGGATTTAGGCCAAAGGCAGGTATATGGGGTTAGACCACAGATCAGCCAGGACCTCACTGAATGGCAGAACAGGCTCAAGTGTCTGAATGGGCTAATCCTATTCTGGTCTTCTTATGCCAAAATGCTTTTCAATGAAGTATCTTGGAAGTGTAGTCAGTGTTGCAATATAGGAAATATGGTAGCCAATTTTACCTCAGGAAGCTCACACAAACCTTAATGAAATAAATAACTGGATTATTTCATGACCCACTCGGGAAACTGCGTTTTCAAACCTGTCTACTCCCAGGTTGTCACAAAAGTTAAACATTTGCCAATTTACTCAAATTTCACAATTTTCCCACCTGATGAACTCAGGTTAGCTGAAAATACTGACAAATTTCTGTATTTAACAATAAACCATTAGTTATTATGAAGAAATCAATTCCAACGACAGCAAATAAAACCATAAATGGTCAACGTATAAGTATATATAGGGAAATACAGTTCAATAGCACCAGTCCATAGGATTTGATAAGGTGTTCCCTGTGATTTTTTCCCAAGACCTTCTGTTCTCCAACTTCCTTGTTTCCAGATTCTTTCAGTTCTTTGTTGAAGATACAGGGTGGTTGGCATACTAATGGTACAGTCTTTCAGTCACTGGTTAGAGGCAACATTCTATACATGGTCTGAGAGATTAGCTAGCTATCTTGCAGGTTTTGGTTATTTTCCTGCAGACAAACAGAGAGAGAGAGAGCAAGCGAGAAAGCGAGAGAGCAATCTGCAGTTTCACACACTTTCCATTCATCTCCCTTAGGAGCAGTCAGATTTTTTTGTCATGCTGATGTCTCCTGGCCTCCATAACTTCTACTGATTGTAAAAGAAAATCAGCAATCGATTTCTGGGTATAGCTTGCTTTGCACACTCCAGTAGGACTGTGGCATTTTAGAGATCATCCCCAAGCCACTGTCCCAACCCCTAACAAGTGCTTGAACAAAGCAACAGTGCAAACACAATTCACAATGAGTTCAAGTGCCTTATTTTTACAAGTACAGTCACTCCTTGCATAGTCTTTGGTTTAAAACAGTTCTTTTCCCATTTTAGTTCCCAAAACAATGAAAGAAAAAAAAAAGGACATGGCCTTTAGAATTATTTGTATGAAATGCTAGTTGAGAGATACATGTTTGCCTAAGTTCCAGGGAGAGCTCCCTTATATTTCTTTACAGTAGGACCATAGCATCTTTTATATCCACTTGAAAAAGCAGAGGGGACCTTGAGTTAAGAGCGCATGAGAAAATCAGCACTTCCGATGATACAGCGCACCCTATATACATCTCTAAAATGCCAACTTAGATTTTATGTCTAAGTCTCTTGATTGGGGACTTGATGTACAAACTTCAGATTCAGAAACAAGAGTACTACCCTCTGAACTATGAAAGACAAAATTGAACTCATGCTACCTAAACACAAGTGTTCCAGAAATACCTGTCACCGGTTGATGCAATGACGATCTTATCCCCTGGTTTCCACGTCACAGCTTTTTGTAAAATGAGATTGGAGGACCCTGCTTTGGCAGTCTGAGCTAAATGAGTCCAAACTACAGGAACAGGAAGGCCTAAGCAGGAGAGAAAAACAGCTCCTTGTCAAAATAGAATTAAAATTTGCTGCATATGCAACAAAGCTCCATTCCTTTTAATTCTTCAATTGTAAGCTTACAACATGGACAAAAAAATTGGCTTGCATTTCTGTAGCACCTTTACAAGCTCAGGATGTTCCAAATGCCTTATAGCCAATGAAGTACTTCCAGCTGCTTTTGTAATGCAAGGAATGTGGCAACCAATTTACACACAGTAGGATTCCATAAAAGCAATGTGATTTTGATTGGATCATTTTTTTTTAGCAGATGTAATCGGATTAACATAAGAAAAAACACAATTGACCATGCTGTATTTGCTTAAGACCGAAGACATAGGAGCAGGAATTAGCTTATTCAGCCCATCAACTCTGCTCTGCCATTCAATCATGGCTCATAAGTTTCTCACATTTTCCCCATTACCGTTGATCACTTTGACAATCAAGAATCTATCTATTTCTGTCTTAAATATACTCAATGACCTGGCCTCCACAGCGTTCTGTGACAGTGACTTCCATGGATTCACCACTCTCTGGCTGAAGACGTTTCTCCTTGTCTCCGTTCTAACAGGTCTTGCCTTTACTCTAACGCTGTGTCCTCAGGTCCTAGACTCTCCTACCAATGGGTTATAGATTGGGTCTTCAGCTAATTAATGGGGTAACGTGGGGGTAGGGACGGAATTAGTTCATGATGAATGAGTTGACAGCACAAATAGAAGTAAATGAATATGACTTTATACCTGTCACAGAGATGGGATTGCATGGTGACTGAGACCATAAACCCAGATTCAAATTTATTCGACATGCTGCAAAAACTGGCAAAAATGAAAATGAGGTGAGGTAGCTTTGTCAATAAAAAGGCAGTATCAGTGTGGTAAAACAAAATAAAACAAAGAACTGTTGGTGCTGGAAATCTAAACAAAACAGATCTTGCTGGACAATCAAATGGAATTTTAACTTTTTGGAAAGGGGATTGGGGCTTAAGAACAGGGAAGTCTGGTTAAAACTGTACAGGATATTGGTGAGGCTGCACTTTGGCATTGTGGCAGTTCAAAAGAGATTCACTGAGCTGATGCCTGGGATGAAGAACAGTTAAAAGAATGAGGGGTGATCTTATTGAAAAGGCTCTGAGGGAGCTTGACAAGTTAGATATTGAGAAGATGTTTCCATTAGTGGGGGAATCTCAAACTAATTACAGGGGGCATAATTACAGAACAAAGTAAATTGAAATCACCATAGACCTTGAGAACCATAGGGCTTCTTGCATTAGAGACGGATATTTGGTAGTTGTTTAATCTGAGGGTCACCACACCTCAGGAAAGGGAAGAGCTTGAGAAGGGGATTAGTTCATGGTAACCTCAGCCAATGAAGGAATAACAGCACACTTATTTAAAACTGGATGTGAAGGAACTTCTTCTCCCAGAGGATAGTGAATGCCTAGAATTCTGTACCCCAGGGAGCTGTGGAGGCCAGACCACCGGAAGTATTTCAAGACGAGCTGGATAGATTTTTGAAATACTGTAATTGGGGAGCTGAGAGCAATGAGGAGCTGGCATGAGAGAGAAGTTGAAGCCTGGGGAAGATTACCCATGACTTTATTGAATGGTGGGGCAAGTTTGAAGGGCCAAATGGTCTAGTTATGCTTGTATTTATGTTCTTAAAAATGCTACATAAATGCACGTTTTTGTCTTTTGATGTTTATTCTGGGAACTTCAATTTGCACTCAAAGACTTACCATGAAGGTCCAGGGTTCCCTCTCGAACAGCCAGTGTCTTGGCTCCATACAGGGGCAATTCCTTTGCCCGGAGGTGACCATGCAGTGTGATTATTGCCTTGTGCCTGAATGGGGCGGATTCTGTTCCAATCTGGGAAATGGTTGAAAGCTAGTTTAATCAGCAAGAACTTTCAATATTCTTTTCTATAAAAGCAAATTTCAACCCTCAGCATCCATCCTGTTATGAAACACCCAGAAAATGGGATTTGTTTCTTTTTCCTCTGTGCTGGAATTGCAAATGATCATTCCCAGCTTTTGGTGGGGGGAGTGAAGGTGAGGGTTATTGTTGGGAATAATCCTCACAGGAAGGCCTGTGTGGGGCATTCATGGCTCTGAGTCTCAGAACGTTTAGCCTGTAATTGGAATAGACATAGAATCAGTAGTTGCTGCCTTTGATTTGTAGTCAAGTGGGGTCTGTGAATGTGGATCTGATCCTGGAAATGATGCATCTGAGATTCAGATCCTTAACATCCCTTTGTATCTGGCCAGAAACATGCAGCAAAATAAAAAAAAATCAAAAGCCTCAGTCACTTCGTTAATGAAACTGTTACTGTGAGATTCAGCATTGTACCCACAAATGACCCTCATTACCAGGTGGGCATCTTGTATCACTTTGTTAATATCTCATTTGTCTAGTAATCCTGTGTTGTGAGGCTTTACACTGGGCCAGAAAGCCAATAGGACACATAGATGGGTCGGGTTGAAACCTATTGAGCCTTTTGCAACTTTTTGTACAGGTGCAAAGTCAGGGGTCACTGATAACAGGGAAACATCAGCTGATGGCCATGGCCAATGAGGACTACTTGGAAGAGGTGAGCTGAAACTGAAGTGTCAGCTGACCAAGAAGAGAGTCCAGACAAAACAGAGGCCAGAGGATGATGTATCTTCTCATTCCACTGTCTTCCTCTGTACCTAATGTGGCAGAGACTACTATTTCCAGAATGGGACTCCTGAGCATGTGCTTAACCCCCATGGCACAAACCACCATTGAGTGAGGCAGAAGGCCAACATCACTCTCATGCTGCATATGTTTCTTTCACCAATGAAGTATCGTAGAATCTAAAGCTCAAAAGAAGGCCATCATCTGGTTCTCCACCCCCTTTCTTCAATCTTGTTGTTTCTCTTTTCCAAATTCTTGTTCACATTTCTTTTAAATGGTGTATGGTAAGCTTATCCAATTTTGCACCCAGAAACAATCTTCTATGTGTTGTTACCTGGAACACTCCTCCATCTGTGATGAGAATGTTCTCTGTTTGAAGCTCAATGTCGGCTTCATCGAACACAAGGGTTCCACCTGTGGACAGAAGGAATGTTGTTTGTTGTTTAATGTTGACTGTGCTTACAGGAAATGCTGGAGAAATTCAGCAAGTCTGGCAGTCTCTGTAGAGAGGGAAAAACCAAGTTAAGGATTTGTGTCCAATATGACTCTTCTTTGGAAGTGAAAGAAAAGTAAAAATGAAATTGATTTTATACTGTTGCAAAATATTGGGTTCGGGGTTGGAATAAAAATAGGGAAGATTGGGACAGAATAGAGGATAAGAGAAATAAATGATGAAACGGGGGATCGCTATGCAGTAGCTTGCTGAAGAGGTTGAATTACTCACTCCTGCTCTTGCTAGTTCTGATGTTCCTAAAGGTTGCGGAATGTCATTCCCTGTTATGTTATGTTTTGTTCCATAACATTTTGCCATTTTCAGAGCTATTAGGAAAAAGTATGGGCATGGTACAAATGGATTAGTTCTTTGACAAGGGCCAAACAGACTATTTCTGTAATGTAATGATTCCAAAATGAAGAATTTATACCATTCAGTTAAGGATGCATAGGCTGGAGTCATTTTCTTCAGATTTGACTAGATGAAGGTCTCTAAGATCATCATGGGTAGGCATCAAGATAATTTTCCTTATGTTGGTGAGACCAGAATTAAGACCCATTTAAAAAAAGATAGTCACTCCATAAATCCAAATGGGAATTCATGAGAAATTTACCCAAAGAATGCT
This sequence comes from Chiloscyllium plagiosum, assembly GCF_037043375.1. Taxonomy (NCBI): domain Eukaryota; kingdom Metazoa; phylum Chordata; class Chondrichthyes; order Orectolobiformes; family Hemiscylliidae; genus Chiloscyllium; species Chiloscyllium plagiosum. The sequence continues at coordinate 40,727,429 of NW_028270142.1, forward strand.
GAGAATAAGAAACTGATGATCACAGGGCATGGGGGGGGGGGGGGTAAATAGTGTTGATAACTTTCAGGGATAGCTAGATAAACACATTAGATTGAAATGATTGGAAGGATATGAGATGAAGAGAGAGTGGGAGGAGGTTTGTGTGGAGCATAAAACCCTGAACAGAGTAGCTGAGCTGAATAGCCTTTTTCTGTGCTGTAAAGTCAATGCAATTTCTAGCTCTGTGTTTTCATTTGTGCTACTCATGGGAAACACTAGGTATCCCAGGTTGTTGAGTGAGGCAAGGGAGGAAATAGCAGGGCATTTGCAAAAGTTTTCAATTGCTCTCTGACCACAAACAGTTGCCAAAGGACTAGAGGACAGCCAACATTTCTACCATTATTCAAGGGAGCAAGGGATAAACCAAGAAATTACAGGCCAGTTAGTTCTAATCTGGGTAATGGGGAAACTATTGGAAACAATTCTGAGGGACAGAATTAATCTGCACTCGGAGAGGCAGGGATTAATTTAAAACAGTTAGCGTGGTTTTGTTAAGGGAATGTCATGTCTGACCACTTGATTGAATCTTTTCAAAAAAGTGACCAGGCGCATACATGGAAGCAATATTTAACTGGATCCAGAATTGGCTGAGCAATAGGAGGCATGATGTGGAGCACACAAACCAACAGCCACTCTCAGACAACAACTCACCAGGACAAAGGACCCGATACCCAGCATGAGCAAAACCAACGTAGTGTACAAAATCCCATGCGAGGACTGCACAAAACACTACATAGGACAAACAAGAAGACAGCTAACGATCCGTATTCATGAACACCAACTAGTCACGAAACAACACGACCAGCTATCCTTAGTAGCCACACACACAGATGACAAGCAACATGAGTTTGAATGGGACAACACTACTATTATAGGACAAGCCAAACAGAGAACAGCCAGGGAATTCCTAGATGCATGGCACTCATCCACAGATTCTATCAACAAACACATCGACCTGGACCCAATATATCGGCCACTGCAGCGGACAGCTGGAATGGACAACCGGAAGCGGTAGAGACAAACCACTATAAATGCCGGAGGAAACAACACAGAAGCGCTTCACCGGAGGCTCCCAAGCACTGAGGATGTCACCTAGACAGGGGACAAAACGTCTGAACACAAATTCCCAGCTCGGCGAACAGAACCACAACAATGAGCACCCGAGCTACAAATCTTCTCCCAAACTTTGAACAGGTCATAGAGTTCAAAGCAAGAAGATTATACTGGAACTGTAAAAAACACTAGCTAGGCCACAGCTGGAGAATTATGTGCTGTTCTGAAATCCATATGAGAGGACAGCTGTGATAACACTGGAGAGGATGCAGAAGAGATTTACCAGGATGTTTCCTGGGCTGGAGAGTTTCAGTTATGAAGAGAGATTAGATAGACTGAGGTTGTTTTCCTTAGTATACAAGCAGGAGGCTGGAAGAACACAGCAATCCAACAGCATCAGGAGGTGGAGAAGTCAACATTTTGAGTATAACCCTTCTTCAGGGCTAGGAGAGGAGGTGAGGGGAGCTGCAGACAAGGTGGGGATGGGGATGGGGAACCGCTGGGGGCTTTGGGTAGGGAGTGGATCGGACAGGTGAGGTAGTGATGGGTGAACACAGGTACAGGGTACAGCTTGGTTGATCAATGGGAGGAATGAATCTGATTGGTGGCTGGAAGGAAGGGTCACTAAGTGGAATGGAAGGGAGGAGGAGGGTCTGGCAAGGGAATGGGGGGATATGAAGGGAGGTTATTTGAAATTGGAGAACTCACTGTTAGTCCTCAGCTCTATAGACTGCCCAGGTGGAAGATGTGGCATTCCAGCATCTGCAGTTTCTTGAGAGGGAACATGATTGAGATGTATAAAATTATGAAGTTAGAGACAGAGTAGCTAGGAAGAAACATTTTCCTTTGAAGGAGGAATAATGAGTAAGGCACAGATTTAAGGAAAGGGGCAGGAGGTTTAGAAGGGATGAGAAGAAAAAGCTTTTCACCCAGAGGGTGGTAGGAATCCAGCACGTATTGACTGTAAGAATGGTGACAATAGAAACCTTCAGAATACTTAAAAATATTTAGATGTGCACTTGTGATGCCAAGGCATAGAAGGGTGGCATGGTGGCTCAGTAGTTAGCACTGCTGTCTCACAGCACCAGGGACCCAGGTTCGAATCCATCCTCAGGTGACTGTCTGTGTGGAGTTTGCACATTCTCCCTGTGTCTGTATGGATATCCTCTGGGTGTTTTTGTTTCCTTCCACAGTCCAAAGAAGTGCAGGTGATGCTGGATTGGCCATGTTAAATTGCCCATAATGAGTAGAGATGTGCTGATTCAGTGGGTTAATCTTTGGGAAATGCAGTGGGTCTGGGTGGGATGTTCTTTGGAGGGTCAATGTGGACTCGATGGACTGAATGGCCTGCTTCCTCCCCGTAGGGATTTCTATCCCATAAGGCTATGGATCAAGTGCTGAAAAGTAGGAATAGGTGGTTGTTTGTGACCAGCGTGGACGCAGTAGACTGAAGAGCATTTATTGGTACTGTAGGTCTCTTTGCATCTATGACTAGCTTCTGGTCTGTCCACCACATATCACTACAGTCAGTCTGAGATACAAATCTACAGGTAAGCACAGGACTAGTGCTTTGTTTCATCACCACATGTTGAAAGTGCAAAGTGGAGAGTGAGTTTGGAGCCCTACCTTCTCTCACTCTCAGTTTCCTGTGACTAGTAACACAAAGGCAAGCCTACAATCATACACATGAAGCCAGGATGAACAGGAACTCTCCAGCTGCATCCTGCATCTGATTGAGAATCCTCTCCCTTCAATATCCTGCAGACAGCTGTTGGTGAGACACAGGTTCAACATTCACTCTTAAAAAAAAGTTAAGCTGTCTGAGGTAACAGCACAGCTGCAGGCAATGTTCATGGCTGGTGGGCGGGGGGGGCGTGGGGTGGGGTGGGGAATGCCACAGTGGTAATGTTCCTAACTCTGGGCCAGAAGAGTCTGGTTCAAGTCTCACTTATTCCAGAGGTTTGTCATAACATGTCTGAAAATGTTGATTAAAATATCCACATGGACATTGCTTCCATTTCTAGTACGAAAACGTGGTTTAACATCTTCCGCATTTCCCCTAATGCACACCCCATTCCCCATGTGGGGCCTTCCAACATTTCCACCTTGTAGAATTCAGTACAAAACAGAGGATATTTAAGGGCAGTTAAAAATAAAATCAATTATCTCAGTTCTAACAGAACAGAACGAATCAAACCCGTGAGTTCAATTATTTGCAGTTTCCTTCTGGTTGTCTTTGGGTTCTTTATATTTGGATTGCTCATTACACTTTTTGCATAGGACCTTCACAAATGGATGAGAATGGAGACTTCAATCCAACAGAAACGATCGGCCAAATGGCCTTTTTCTGTGGTGTAACCATTTCATTAACTTGATGTGTAAAGGTGAGTCCAATGTGCTAATGCTTTGTGTAGCACAGTCTTTCTCAGTATCAGACCTTGCTCCCTGGGCCATGCAGTGATACTCTGATTCCTTTATGAGGTTTTAGTGTAATTACCTTGAATGACAAGCATCTTCAGGACAGGGGTACTTTGGTCCAGGAGTATAGTCTGCCCTCTGGTGATAACGACAAGTGAGCCTGCCTCAGGAGGTGTGTCACCTCCCCATGTGTAACGTGAGGACCAGACATCAATGTAGTTGAAATCTGCATTGTCCTGAAACAAAGAACATTCTGGTTGAATACAGACAATTCTAATGGCCCTGTACTGTTTCCTGAAATATAGGTATACCTTTTACAAAATCACTTCAATCAGAGCATTTTTTCAGACAAAGTTTATGAATAGAGACTTTGACAGTTCCTATAGGTATCCGACCCCTCAACTTGACAGGTTTACCCAAAATCAAGTGTAATTTCAGTGTAAATGGAGAAATCGCTTTGTCCTCCACTTTCATCCTTAGCACTGCCCACACATTTTTATATGGGACAAGGTCACTAATTCTGTAGTCAAAGGAAATGTAAAAATAAACACATAAGCGCTTCGAAAGCTCTTCCAGTTCTAATTCTGATGGCACTGGAGAATGGAGACTTGCTACACTTTTTACTGCACTCCTGTACCTGAGTACAGGTGATAATAAAACCTATTTCTAATGCCAGCCATATCTACCTCTTCAAACCTCAATGTGTGGAGTCTCCAGGGCAATCCTGGAGGGTTGGCAACTCATGTCTCAGTTTGAAGGCTGAATCATCTTCTGCCAAGAATTAATCCCAGACCCGGAACAGAGCCCAGAATTTAGAAAGGTACTACGCTGCTATCTAGCTGATGTCACAGTTTCCGATCCCCAGCACCAAAATATCCATCACTTTGCCCCAAGAAGACAAACTCCATCAGCCAGATCTAAAGCCTTGGGAACACACTTTCTCTTACCAGCTTGGCGATGCCATTTCCCCGTACGTTCACGATAACTTTAGTTTGTTGTGATGGAAAATGTGCGCCGGTAACACACACAATGTTGGTTTCATTCACAGACTGGATCTCACAGGGAGTTTCAGCTATAATGACATTATTCTCACTTATGTCTGAACTGAGAGGATAAACAAAACATTGTTAGAGAATTATATCTTTCTGGCAAGTGACATTCACCCTTTCTACAGCAGTTACATTGACATCAGGTATTTGACATTATACACAGATAACATACATTAAAACAGCTTTCCATCCTTTATCCGTTTTGTTTTTATTCATGAAGTGGTATTGTTGATTTTAGAGATACTTTTGAATGCAAACATTTTAATTTTTATTTAAGATTTTTCAACTGTTATGTGGAGTTCCTTTAAACTGTCTGTCTGGATCATGAGAACAAATAAAGGACTGGCTAAGTTGGAATTTCTGCAGATGTTACGTTGATATGCAATATTTTTGCTTTGTTTCCAAACCAATGGTGAAAGCGTAGGAATTTAGGAATTGTCAGAGGAAAACAGACCAGGAAGAACTTCGTTTATCTTCTCCCAACCAGGTGGTCACTGATGTAATGATAAGTGATGATTCTGCTTCAATTAGTCTATTACCCACCCAGGCATGAGCTGAGGAGATCTCCAGTTTTGGAACCATAGCTCCAAAGTCACCCCATTTTGCCTGAACAAAGCTACAATCACTGTATGTCATGTCTCAAATAATGTACGTTGTGTGCATAGAAACTCTTTCCAGACTTTAAATTTATTGCCTTTGTTCAATAATAGAATGAGGGTGCGACTGGAAAGGCCAACCTTTGTTGTCCTTGAATAGAAATTTTTTAGGTCATTAGAAGTTAGCAATATTGCTGAGAGTCTGGAGTCACTTTTGTCCAGACCAGGTGAGGATAGCAGGTTTCCTTCCCTAAAGAACATTGGTGGACCCTTTGGGTTTCTACAACAATCAATGATTATTATCTTGGTCATAAGTGCAGCTACAATGCAGATTTATTAATTGAATTTAAATTGCACTCTATGCTGTTGGGTCTCTGGATTACTAGTCTAGTTACATTACCATTGCTTCCTCTTTAGTAATCTACCATTAAATTCTCACTGATATCTTAAATTAAACTTATAGGTGGAGGACACTTGTTCCCTTGTTTGGAGAGTGACATGACTGGCAGTATATTTCTGACCTGTGGTCCGTCATCACTCCAAATTGGAATCTTGAAGAATGAGATGTAATGCTATTAGTCTGACAATGCACACTCTGAGGTATCAGGTAGCAAGTTGGAAGTGCACCTCAGTGAGGAATCACTGAATTCTGGGAGGGGTGCCTGAGGCATGGTGACCCTCAGAATAAACTCACCACCAGTTCTCTCTCTCTCTATCTCTCTCTCTTCATCTTTCTAATGAGAGAGCAGCCCCATGATCCTCTGGGACTATCGTGACTTTACCCAAAACTACACCACCATGTTGTCACTTCTGCAAGGTCTGTCCTGTCAATGGGATGGAAGGTTTACAAATATAGGGATTTCTGCAGCATTATCTGTTGGGTGCTGATTTATTGAGTATGACTATGTTAAGCTTTTGCTGGACTAGTCTGTGGGACAGCTCTCCCAATGTTTGCACAAGTTTCTCATGTTTTGAGAATGAGGAATTGGCAAAAGCTGTGTTTGCTGTTTTTGTTCAGTGTGTCTACATCATTGTTGGGTGGTCTGTCCACTTTCATTCCCTTGCTTTGTGGTAGCTTGATAGAAGTGAGGATAGATATGTTATGGTTCTAGAGTCACAGATCAGACCAAGTAAGTTAACAGATGTGTTTTTTGTGACAGATGACAATGCTCATCATTTAGTTAGCCTTTAATTCAAGATATTGATCGAATATAAATGTCATTACCTGTAATGGTGGGTTCTGAACCCATGTGCCTGGGTGTCAGCCTGGGGTTATGGATTACCAGGCCATTGACATTACCCCTGCACTTCCACTCCATGCTTATGAGCATTTAATATAAAAATCTGTTTTTAGTTATAATTAGCAGTAATGGTTACTGCGAGTGTGATGGAGGTCTTAACTCACCAGAAACCTGACCCTGTAATGGTCAGCTTGGTGCCTCCCCCAGTTCCTCCTCTCCTGGGGTTAATGGTTGTAATTACGGGGGTCAAAGCTGATAGGTAGGTGAAGCCATTGGACACTTTGCTTGAATCATTACCGTTTACAACAACCACGTCACACGCCAGCTCAGGGTCAGTACCTGCGCAAGGAAGTGTTAAAAGTGGATAAATTCACAAGTTTCCAAGGCAGCAACTGGTGGTAACTCTTAAGACACATTTTCTTTTAAAAATGTATTTGGCTGATCTCCACAATACAATTGGAGGTTTGTTTGGATATTTGGGACCATGATTCAAGTTGAAAGGCCTAGTAGTTTTTATTTGCCATATCTCACCAAACCTGCCTTATTAATTGACATTTCAGCCCTTACGGTGAGAATCATATCTGATTTCCATCACATCTACCCCATATCATTTGTGAAGCAACTCATCATGCACGGAGATCCCAGAATTCACCGCATCTCTAGCTTTGGCAACATATTTATAAACCTATTTTGCGCATTCAGGCAAGCAATGGCACAGTTTCTGGTATTTGTCCTGGACGTGGCAGACAAGAGAATATTGGCATCTAGCATTGCAGTCGGTAACCTGGAGGTCCTGTTGAATGGACTGGTACAAACGCAGGACTTCTTCATCCCCAGCACCAACAATGCAGCCTACGACACCATATTATGTCACCCCAAGGTTTTCACTCAGGTTAAAGAGTGTCAGCCATCTGGAGGAGTGCCCTGTTCTGTAGGAAGAAGGTCAATGCCCTTATCTACTCTGTCAACACAAGTGTCACCATTTATTTCTGCTACCTCATACTTACTCAGTATCCTCAATTGGATTTGCCTGTTACTGTCTCATATTCTACTACTCTCACTATTGCCTGTAACATTTCTTCACTGATCTTCACCCACCGCAATCTGAAATACCACTCACTCTGTGAGCCCTTTGCAATACCTACCCACTCGCTTGTTACATCTCCCATTCTCTGGTCAGCATGGATGGGTTGGACCGAAGGGTCTGTTTCCATGCTGTACATCTCTATGACTCTATAATAATAGATGCACCTTCCACTTTAATCTTCCAGAATATTTGCCACTTTCTTATTTCCAAGAGCAAAACAGCCTAAAATAAATATGAACATTCAAGACAGATGGTGTGCTGCCAGTCTTTTGGATATGTCCCCTTTATCAGCAGAAGATCATTATTCTGACTGTCCTGAGCAGTACCTGGACTCATTTTGGAGGCTGCCCTTACTGTGCCAGGATACCCTGAGCAAAGGATGCCCTGCCCTCATGACTGAACTGATGCCTGCAGACAACTGTAACAAGCTTGCTAGCTTTGTGTTTGTACTAAATGACAGGGAAAGACAGGAGTAATATGATTCTTGTATTCCTGGCTGAGGGGTCAAAACACAAAAACGGCAGGCAAGGAACTGCATGGCAGGGATGCTGAGAGTATCCAGGTCGGGTCAAAATGAGTGAGCACTATGACAACAGCAAAGAGCTGTTACAACACAGCCGTGAACTCCTCTGCTAATTAAACCAACACCCAGAAAAGCTCACCTCGCTTCGCCTCATAATCTGTTCAAATATGAGTGACAGAGAACTCCCAAATTCCACTATTTAAAGAAATAACATCAATTTACTTTTTAACTAAGAGTGAACATTAAACAACAACCATTCACAACTCTAAGCCCCCCTTTCTCTTAACTGTTCATTATCTGCCTCCAATTCTATAACAATATGCTGTTCCAATAAGACACTTATTAAAATTACATCAGCTTAATTTCAAATCCACAGAGCCAGTGTCATCTTCTGTGACTTCACTCTTCTGGCTGCTGAATTCCCTGGGTCGTCTTCTTTCTTTTTACTGTGAGTATGTTTCATATGAAAAGGTACCTTTGATAGAGAGTGTTTCCTAATTTCTAGTTTATATTTCAATGGCAGTTATTCTCGCTCTAATTTTCAAAATGTCTGCATTTTTATATCCTCAGCATTGGATTGTCTCATTGGTTTGAAGTTGGCAAAACAATAAATTCAAACATGATTGGGTTTTAGTATCTTGGGGCGTAATTCAAACAGATTGGTTAAATTTGAATTGTTGTCAATACAGGAACCAAAACTCAAGTATCCATTTCACAGCCAAATGTTACAGATTTTCAAATTTCTAGTATACTCTGAGGCTGCTATCTAGTCATATGCACAGGTGCTTGTAATCTCTCAGCTCAGAACAGCATTCACTCTCTCTTACGCCTTCAACTTCATAACAGAGCCCAGAATTGCAGTCTGGTTCAGTCCACAAACTGAGTGTTTTTCCCTGAGCACAAAGTCTTTTCTGTAGCATTATCATGATAATAGCTGATGCAGCCCAAGGTGCAGCTTTGAAGTACATAAACATCTGATGAGAGAGATTAGAGGTATGCCAAGACAGTTCACAGAGTTTATGGATACCAATGTCCATGGGTGTGGGGTTTGTATGGCTGGTGCCCATGGAACTTGTCCAAGATGTTAGTGCTCAGGGCCAACATAGAGGTCTTTTAAAGCAAGTGATGTGTAAAGCCTACCAAGAACCTACTCTGGCTTCTATGTCATGTTTTTCTGATGGCAAGTTTGTATGATGAGTTGGTAAGATCACAATCCATGGAGAGTTGGCTGTTAACAAGGTGTTTAACAAGAAATAATGAGTATCAATGAGGAACTCACTGCTGTCTAGTGAGAATCTTGCCATGCTGCTTGAGAAAAGAGTACAAGATGCAACTGAATGATCTTGATGTCAAATTGGATTGCTGAAAGTTTCACCTAACTCATCTCACTATATTCTGTTAAATTTCTGCCCACTTTTTGATTTTGTTTTCATGTTTTTAATACTTATATTTATTATTTCTAAAAATATTGGAAAAATGAGAGTCAAGAAATCTCCAATCATTTGGAAACATTTTTTTAGTATCCAACTGGGTGTCAGATGTTAGTTTGCTGACAGGATGGCCAAGTACAACAATCAATGGCAAGTGTGTGGGGGTGAAGAATCGGAAGTGAGAAGTCATGGGATGAAGGCTCCATTTGTATTTCCAATCATAGTTGGCCACCCTATCATGGAGTCAAAAAGTATGGCATTGGAAAAGCACAGCAGTCAGGCAATATCCAAGCAGCAGGAGAGTCAATGTTTTGGGCATAAGCTCTTCATTAGGAATGAAGAAGGGCTTGTGCCCAAAACATCAACTCTCATGCTCCTTGGATGCTGCCTGACCTGTTGTGCTTTTCTAGCGCCATACTTTTTGACTCTGACTCTCCAGCATCTGCAATCCTCACTTCCTCCCACCCTATCATCGAGATTATTACAGCACCAAAAGGGCTGAAGGAGTGATACAACCCACCTTCTGTGAAAAAGCCTGTTTCTTGTGGTCTGTCTCCTCACTTCACAATAAGAAATCAAATATTGACTGATACTCACCATTATGCAGTGGCACCTGACAGTACAGAATTCTGGAAGTGGAGGCTGATGGCATCTTCTTGCATTCACCATCACACACAAACACTTTGGATTTTTCTTGGTCGAATCCAATGCCCGTTATTGTTAGTAATGCACCACCACCAAAGCTTCCTGTATATGAGAGGAAACAAAATTAAAACCTAATTAACACTTGTAGGTGCGTGATGTAATGTGATTTCAATGTCTTTGAACCTAGGATTCATTTACTGTCATTTTAATTAATTCAAACATTTGGGATAGGTTATGTATTTGGGTTATAAATGGTAGTGTCTGTTCTGAACTCTGGAGGCATGTCTCTTCCTGTAGGAGCTCCTGCAGGAGTTGAGCCTGTTCTTACATATGGCATCATCAGTGTGTGTTCATCTTTTCAACAGAGGGCTGTGAAAGTTGGACCATTGAACATTTAAAGCTGTGATAGATGGATTTTTGTTCGAGAAGATAATCAGAAGTTAAGGGGTACAGGCAGGAAAGTGAAGTTAAGGCTACAATCAGATCAAACTTGGCTGAGTAAACACTTAGCCTATGGAAGAAATAAGCAGAATGTGAGGCTTCTCTCCTTAGAACAGGGCCATGAAGATGAAATCTGGCACTCTGTCCCAAGAGACATCAGCTAAACTAACAGGATCAAAACAACACTCTTGCAGGTCTGTGTCTCTCAGAAATAGTTTATACATTGATTAATTAAAATATCTCATTAGTGATTTTTTTCTCCATTTTCAGGACATAGGCATTAGTGGCATTTACAACCCATCCCTAAATTTCTCTCAAGGGTAGAGGTACAACTGAGTGATTCAATAGAATAAATCTGAGCACAGTCTGAAGTCAACCACATTGATGAGGAACATGAGTCATGAGTCACCTGTAGGTCCAGACCAGGTAAGGAGGACAGATGTCCTTTCGTAAGGTATGCTGAGGAAGCAGATTGGGTTGTATTCCAACCCAACAGCTTCAAAATCACTGTCACCAGGACAGTTTTATCTGAATAAATTTGTTAAACTGAAAGTTAACTCTCTGATTGCACTGGGACTCAAACCAGCTTCCATGGGTTATTAGCCCTGGAATAAAACAACTACACTATCCCACCCTTCCACAATGAAACATTTCAATCCAATTATTTTCTTGTCTCCATAAAAGTACCAAAGAAATTTGAAGAAAATTGAAACTCCGTACTTACCTTCAGTTGGAAAGATACTGTTTATATTGAGTTCGTATTGAAAGGACAGATCAGACAATGCGTATCCCCACCTCTCGTGTTTCAGAAAAATAGGGAATGTGCCACCAGCATGATGTCCCACAATGCACTGAACGCAACTGTCATTCATCATGGTCACTTTACACAAGACATTGTCTATTGAGACAGTGATGTTAGAGGCAGAAGATCCAAATCCCGACCCAATGATGGTGATTGTTGATTCACTTACACCTAAAAACAATAGGGAAAGAATTCTGAGAATCTTTAGGCTGTTGATGTATTTCAGGGGATATGTGTGAGAGAGAACACAGTGGAATGAAATGCTAATAGATGAGATGGAATTGGTTGTTATGAGGTTTGTATGGAGCTTATTCACCAGTGGACTGGATGGCCAGTTTCGGTGGTGCAAATTCTATTTACTTTTTTGCCAACCATAGAATCCTTCAAGATATTTGCACTTCTCCAAATCTAACCTCTTGCACAGGCAATTGCTTGATAGTACAGAACTCAAATATTGTTAAACAGACACAAAATTTAGGTTTTTCATCAGATATTCATCAGATCTGATAAGCAAGAAACCAAATTTAGAAAAGGAACATCAATTCATATAGAATGAGAACAGGATGCTGATTGATTTGATCATTACTGGCATGGAGTTACAGCATGGCATGTTAACTGTCAATCTTAGCTGATTTAACTTAGGCCAGGTGGGTAGACTCCATTTGGTCAGGCCATTGCTCTGGGAAATGTAGCAGGGATTGGCAGTCTCGATAATCTTTTCCACAATGTTAAAGGTGCAATGTATGAATATATCTTTTTGCCTACAAAGAATAGGTCTTGTATGTGAATACCTATAGCTTCCACCATACACAAATGAATCACATAAGCCAGGTTTCATAATTTGGTTTCCAGTATAACTCCTAGCATAGTCAGGATTATTTGAATAATGTGTAATGTGGTATATGAGTTTCATTGACAATGTGATGCCAAGGATGTAGACTGAACAGCTCATGGGCTCTCAGATCATGTCAAATAACTTGGCCCTTTGACTGTTCATAGCAGGCAGTATCTGTGTGAAAGGGACTGTCCATGCTAAAGGGAATCATGATATTGTACAGTATAGAGAGGCCCTTCAGCCCACTGAGTCAAGACCACAAAAAATATACCTATACTAGTCCCACTTTCCTGCATTAGGCCCATTGTCATGAATGTTATGACACTTCAAATGTTCATTCAAATATTTTTAAAAGCCTGTGAGGTGTTGTCCCTCAACTATCCTCCCAGACAATGCATTATATTCCCTCAGCACTCTCTGGGTGAAAAAGGTTTTCCTCAAATCCCCTCTAAATTTCTTGTCTTTTGCTTTAAAATTATGCTCCCTTGTTATTGATACATCAACTAAAGAGAACAGCTGCTTTCCGTTCACCCTGTCCATGCCCCTGATAATCTTATACTCCTTAATCATGTCCCCCAACAACCTTCCCTTCTCCAAAGAAAACAATCCAAGTTTATCCAGTTTTCCTTCATAGCTAAGGTGCTCCATCCCAGTCATCTTGGTGAATCTCTGTTGCATCTCTTTCAGTGCAATCACATCCATCCTATATATGGTGGCCTGGACAAGACACGGTACTCCAGCTGTGGTCTAACCAAAATGTTCTGTAAGCTCCAACCTAACTTCCATGCTCTTATAAACCATGCCGCAACCGATAAAGTTAAGTGTCCCTCATAAGTTCTTTACAATAATGTTAACCTGTCTTGCCACTTCAGGGACCTGTGGACAAGCACCCGAACAACTGTTTCTCTGAGCTTTCTAGCTTCTGGCCATTCGTTGAGTACTCCCTTGTCTTGTTCCTTCTTTAAAGGTGCACCACCTCATATTTATCAGGGTTATAGTCCATCTGCCAATGATCTAACCATTCTGTTTATAACCTCCTGTAACCCAACACATTATTCCTTACCGTCAACCATCTGACCAATCTTGTGTCATTGGTAAATTTACATATTGTCTCCGCCTCTACCCCCTGCATTCACACCTACATCACGAAGAATAACAGACCCAGCAGAGATCCCTGTGCTAAGACACTACGCACAGGGCTTCAATTACATAAACAATCTTCGATCGCCACCTTCTTTCTCCTGTCACTGAGTCAATTTTGGATCTAACATGCCAAGTTACTCTTCATCCCGTGAGCTTTTAACTTTTTTTAAAATCAGTTTTCCATGTAGGATCATGTCAAAGGCCTGGCTGAAATCAATAAAAACTGGGGGTGAGTCAGTGGTTAGCACTGCTGCCTCACTGGCAGGGACCCAGGTTTGATGAGACTGTCTGTATGGAGTTTACACATTTCCCCCCGTATCTGCGCGGGATTCCTCCGGGTACTCCGGTTTCCTCCCACAATCCAAAGATGTGCAGATCAGGTGAATTGGCCATGCTAAATTGTTCATAGTGTTAGGTGTATTAGGATAGGGAAATGGGTCTGGGTGGGTGACTGTTCGAAGGGTTGGTGTGGACTTGTTGGGCCAAATGGCCTGTTTCCACATTGTAGGGAATCTAATCTCCATCAACTGCTCGATTCTCATTCAAACACTTGGTCACCTCCTTTAAAAATTTCACTAGATTTGTTCGGCATAACCTCCCTTTGACAAAGGTACGGTGTGTCCATTTTAAAGTGATCACTCATGTGAAAGAGAAAGTTATTATGAATGAAAGCCTTCCTGGTAAAGTGTGTAATAATGTTAGAGTAAGCGTGGTGTTAAAGCCAGGGCCCACATTCAGGTGAGGGCCCATTTAAAGACAGTGTTTGTGGTACAGTAAGGAATTGGAATTTTTGCCCTCGCTACCCCATAGCTCCAACCAACACCATGTGTGCAAAAGTGTATGTTACCATCACAACTGAGAGTTGCTGTTGTGTCCCTGGCCCACGAGTTGGTTCAATCAACTGGATGGTTAGTGTGGATCAAATTGGTGTCAACAGCATTGGGCTTAATCCTATTCTGACTGGGGTAGATTTGAGGCCTGACTTGTTGCCTTGCCCAGTATGGAGATGGTAGTGCTGTGTCAGGCCTGACTGCTGGGAGTTGGAGTAGAAGAATTAAAGACAATCTTAACGTGAGGAGTCTTTGTGTTCGAGGGAGAATTCACATCAGGGAGAGAGTTTGTGTGAGAGGGAGCGCTTGTGCTAGTGTGTGTGTTGGTATTAGGTGTGTGTTGATGGAAGAGGGAGTGTTCATGTTAGAACTGTTTGCATTAGGAGTGTTTATTTTAGTGGGAGTGTTAGTGCGAGGGCAAGTGTTGTCACGAGTTTTAGAAGCACCCTTGGTTTTGGGATTAGGGAATTACTTCAGAAACATAGCATGGAGATCAAGTTCTAACAACTACTTACCTGTTACTGGAGATACAGCTAGAACTTCTGGAGTCTCTGTTTGGTTGTAGGTAAAGTTAAGGACAGGATACATTGTAGAACGAACAGTAATCTTTACATCGACAGTGCCTGGGGGACCAGCGGGAGTGATGCACTTAACTTCACCTGGAGTGACCGAAAGAAGGTGGCATGGAGATCTGTGAACCATCACAATGGTTTCATCCTGGATAAAACCATTTCCTGTTATTAACAATGTGGTACCACCATGGATACCTCCTGATGCTGGAGAGAGGGAAGCTATGGTAGCACTGGTGATGGAAATCCCTCTTAGTGACAGACCTTTATTCAATGTTAAAACCATGAGTGTATGTTTGCCAACAGGCAAAGGGCCTACTCTGCAGTTCATGCTGCTGTCTGAAACATCACTTGGAACAAAACTGGCATTTCCTATGAGGACGAAAGCCTCATCCACACTGTTCCCAAATCCACTGCCACTTATAGTAAGCTCTGTGTCAACTGTAGTCAGGATTGGAGAAGACACATTCAGTATGATTGGTGCTGCACTCTCTGTGTAGGAATAGTCACAGGTGCCACTACACACCGCTGGGATGCCATGGACAGAAAGTGTGACAATCCCAGTAGAGGCAATAGAAGCTGAAGAGTCACAGATGACATGTGTGTAGTTTGCAGAAACCAGCGTGCAAAGTACATTGGCTAACTGGACCCTGACAGCGCTCAGGTCAGCTCCAAATCCTGACCCAGTGATGGTTACTCTGGTCTTTCCCATTGTGGACCCAACATTGGGGCTAACATCATCAATGTGAGGAAGCAGCACAAAACGACGACTCAATTCATTGGTTACTGTATTGATAGCTGTGCCGAGGTTATGGACTGTCACGGACACCAGAGCTGCAATGCCAATATCCATCGCTCCCTCAGGATCTATCTGACATAGAAGTTCATTCTCCGTGCTACTTTCAACGACACATGGATGTATTCCAACTCTCACCTGAAACAGAACAAAACATCAGAATGAGAATGTCTGCTGGCCAGCAATCAACTGATTTTATACCTGTAGACATGACACAATACTAGCTACTTGTAATCAACAATACTGGTAGTTCAGAGTGGAGAAACAATTTAAAAACTAGCAGAGACAGAGGGGAAAAGATACCAACTGAAGATAAATATGAAGCATGAAGATTTTTCAATAGCACAACATGATGACAGGACTGAGAACCATTAGTGGTACAAACACTTGCATTTGTACAGCACTTCTGATGTAGAAGAGCATCACACAGCTGGAACTGAGGGAGCACAACATTCAGAAGGTCCTCTGCAAAAAAAAGTCCCAAATAAAAGCAAAGATGAATGTGAAGAAAGTTAATATCACGCTAAATACATTCAAATGCAAAATAAATTTCAAGGACATTTATACCAGGCACAAGGAAGGAAAATTGTGAGCCAGTAACACAACTGATTTAACCAATAGGTGTGGAGCTCGTGCTGAGTGAGGTAGGCTACCACAGTGTTCAAAAGACACTGTGTTACTGCAATTCCAGGTTAAACAATGCAAATTGATTATTAGTGCTAGCCTAAGGGCTTGGAGACCTGGCGTGGAAAAAGATGAGGACAATGTTCCATTATCCTTGCAACTTCTTCGAGGAAGTGATAAACCAAGTAAACTGTGATGAGACCCCTGGTGTTTTGCACAAACTGCTAAGTTGTCAGCCCAGGGTCTGTGTTAGAAGCTTGAAAGCTCAAGACTTGTATTGGAGACTTGGGTGGCAATTGTCCTCTCACTGGAGGTGATGAGGACAAACAAATTGGGCATTTAGCACCATACGAGTGCCAGCTAATGACCATCTCCAATAATAGTAATTCTAACCACTGACCCTTAACATTCAATAGTGTTAATATTACTGAATCCCCTACTGTTTACATACTTAGGGTTAGCATTGATGTGAAACTCAACTGGGCAGGTCAGAGTCTCGGAGTACCTTGGTGAGTCATTCTCTTCCTTACTCTCCAAAGACTATCCATATTTAGAAGACACAAGTCAAGTGTATAATAGAATACTCCCCACCTATCTGGATGGGTTCAGCTCCAAAAACACTCAAGAGGTTTGACATCATCCAGGATAAAGCTGCCCACTCGATTGGCATCACGTCCAAATTTTTGTGTTCTTTCCACCACTGATGCTCAGCGTCAGCAGTGTGTACTATCTACAATTTGCACTGCAGCAATTCACTAACACTCCTTAGACCTAACCTTCCAAACCCATGACCATTTCAATCTAGAAAGACAAGGGCATCAGTGACATGGGAATACCCCCTGCAAGTTCTCATCGAAGTGATTCACCATCCTGACTCGGAAATATACTGCCATTCCTTCAGAGTCACTGGGTCAAAATCTTAGAATTCACTCTCTAAGGGTAGTGTGAGTCAGCATGTTGACTGCAGCAGTTCACCAGCACCTCCTTTACTGCAGCTGGGGACAGGCAATAAATGCTGGCCAGCCAGCAATGATCATGTCTCATGAGTGAGTAAAACAAAACTGACTCTGTCGAGGTACTCACCACCTTTCTGCCATAGCAGTAAAAAAAAACTGCATGAGTATGTCCATTGGAGACTTTCATGTCTTTCAAGAAGTTAAGGGCCTAAGTTGTCAATTAAGGTCATTGAAGGGCCCCATTCTGTCACTGGCCCAATTACCAAACAGAAGCCAGGAAGCTGTGTACACCTGAAGCTGATTGCTCTTAGCTAACTGAGCAGGTTGGAACTGGGAACAAGTTGCTGAGACACAGACACACAGAAAGAGGAAGATAAAGAAGGATTTACTATTGTTCTTGCCAGCAGAAGCTGCCTATTCTCTGAAGTAAAATACTGAGTTTAAACTTGAAGAAAACCTACAGCAGTTGCTCTAAGCTATGAATTTTAAACTGATACATTAGAGACATTTTGTTACAAATCAGTCATGTTGTACCTTTTACAAACCCATGGAAGCTTCCAGAGAAAGAATATGTTCAGTTGTCTATCAACAAAAGATGACCCTGAGCTTCCTGTTGCTTGCCACTTCAACACATGTTCGCTAACCAATGTCTCTGTCTTGGACTTGCTGCAGTGCTCCAGCTCAGCGCAATCTGGAAGATCAACATCTCATTTTTTTCCTTAGGGAACAACTCCAAGTCACCCTTTGTTTACATGTGTACAGTACATAGGCCTTGACCAGCTCACTCAGAGTCAGTCCCGAGAATGAAGAGACTGTCTGAATCTCCTGTTTGGCCCAAGACTAACAAAGGGCAAAAGTGAGGACTGCAGATGCTGGAAACCAGAGTTTAGATCAGAGTGGTGCTGGAAAAGCACAGCAGGTCAGGCAGCAGCAGAGAAACAGGGAAATCGATGTTTCGGGCAAAAGCCCTTCATCACTGCCTGACCTGCTGTGCTTTTCCAGCACCACTCTGTTCTCAACACAAGATTAACAAACCCATTCAAGAATCTCATAATCAATGAGATCCACCTGGCTTCATTCCAATCACTGCATTCTCCCCACCCAAAGTCCGGGGATGTAGACCTGTTCTTTCTCGTAGCTTCTCCTGGGACTTTTCTGCCCAAGTCCAGTTCCTCTGAGTTGGACACAGCTGGTGTGGACTGGACCGTAGTCTGTCTCTTGCGCCTGGAGCATCTCAGGAGAGTTCCCTCTTCTTCTTCAGGTGGTAATAGTATTGAGGCTGCATTCATCTCGGACTCTGAGGTTGCTTCAATGCTAGAAAGGAGTCACCCACAGTTTCTGACAGTCTTTCTGGCTGTTTTGAGACCCAGGTACATATTATTCCTGCCCCGTTTGTGAGGTAACAACTTTCAGGTAGTCCATATGTTTGTTGACGATTGCCTCACCTACCCAAACGTATGTCATGTGACGTGACTGCTTGTGGACCTCGACTCAACCCATGCAGGCCTATTTCCATGTTTTAGACACCAAACTGCGTCCCCTGACATAAAGTGTCCGTCTCGCTTAGGCATGTGGCTGGCGTGGGGTTTTTGCTGCCGTTTCACCCTCCACCACAGGTCTGGGAATGCCAGGATTAACCTGGTGTGGAGTCTTCCACATCAGCAACTGTGCTGGAGCTATTCCTGTGGTTGCGTGAGGGGCGGTGCTATAATAAAATAGGAACCTGGACAGTTTCATATCAAATGAAGCTGTAGATAATTTCTTTAAGTCTGCCTTCAATGTTTGAACCGCTCTTGTTGCCGGACCATTCAAATTTAGGAATTATTTGAATTTTTTGTTGTAAATGATGTCCCATTGTCCATGATCAATACTTCCAGGACAACGTTCGCAGCTTTTCAATCATCATCTTTGAGTTTGCCAAATAAACTCTATGCACTTATTGAACCACTTTGAATGGCCATCCGTAATGACCAGGAACATTGAGCCCACGAAAGGACCAAAACAGTCGATGTGCAACCGAGTCCAAGTTTTACCCAGCCATTTCCACGAATTTAGGGTCATTGCTGGTGGTAATGTTTGCAGTTGTTGGCACTCTAGGTATTACCCCACCAGCGCAGCTATATCGGCATCCGATCCTGGCCAACAGACATAACATTTTGCAATACCCCTGGATGACCCTGGTGTTCAGCCAGTACCTGCGGTGACTTTTCCTTGGGACAATCACACTTATTCCTCATAGTAATATGCCATCTTCTATAGTGATCTGGTCTTGCCAGGTCCAGAAAGGTTTCAATCTTGGTTGTGATGGCCCTTTTGTTGCCCCCATCACTACCAGCTGTTTTAGTTTTGTGTCCACAGATAGATATTGTCAGCAGTGACTGGAAGAGTGTCCAGAAAATATAAAACCAGAATGGACTCTACCAGGGAGGCCTCATCAGGAGGCAGCTTAAGGCATCTGCATGTGCCACTTGGCCTCCTGAATGATGTTCCAACTTGTAATTGTACACTCTAAGAATAAAGGCCCACCGCTGAATTCGACCTGAAGCTATCGGTAGCATGGCCATGTCCTTTTTAGGTAACCCGAGAAGGGGTTTATGATCCATCATCCCAAATCCATGTCCATAAAGGTATTGGTGGAACTTTATCACACCAATGGTGGCACGGTGGCACAGTAGTTAGCATTGCTACTTCACAGCACGAGGGATCCAGATTCGATTCCAACCTCGGGCAACTGTCTGTGTGGAGTTTGCACATTCTCCCAGTGTCTGTGTGGGTTTCCTCAGGTTTCCTCCCACAGTCTAAAGATGTGCAGGTTAAGTAAATTGGCCAAGCTAAATTACCCATAGTGTTCAGGGAGGTGTAGGTTAGGTGCATTAGTCAGGGGTAAATATAGGGTGGGGGAATGAGTCTGGGTGGGTTGCTCTTTGGAGGGTCAGTGTGGACTTGTTGGGTCGAAGGGCCTGTTTCCACACTATAGAGATTCTATGATTCAAAGATGACTGGCCAAACTTTCCTTCTCTATCTGGGCACGTTTACATTCAGCATCAGCTGAAGTCCAGGAAACATATGCTATCAGGCAATCCCTCCATTGAGCCACCAGTGATCCAATGCTACTCCAAAACTGTATGGGGAGGCATTGCATGTGAGCACAACCTTTCACTTGGGATCGTAGTGGACCATCACCTTAGATGATGATAGCTGTTTTTTCACTTCGCTAAAGGCTACTTCTTGACTACGAAACCTTCCAAGCCTGACACTTTTTCAATAGTAGGTATAAGGGAGACCAGGTTATACATTAATTTTCCGTAACAATTCACCAATGCAAGGAAAGACCTAAACTCCAACATCAATATGGGAACTGGAGCACTTTTGATCACGCTCACTTTATCTTCCAACAAGTGTAACCCAGTCTTGTCAACTCTGAAGCACAAGTAGGTCACTTGGTTTGCCTAGAACATACATTTTCTATTCTAAAGCTTATGCCTGCCTGGGAGAAACTTTTAAGGACCATGTCCAAGTTTTCCAAATGCTCCTTATTGGTCTTCCCAGTTAATCGCATGTCATCCAGATAAATGCAACCTGGAGTAGCCCTTGTCAAATATTCTCCATGGTCTACTGGAAAACGGTGCAGGCTAAAATTGCAGTCCTGTATATTGGTACAAACCTTTATGAGTATTAATTCTGGCATTCTTCTGGGACTCTTCATCTCGTCGCAATTGCAGGTATGCATAGCTTGTGCCCAGCAATGTGAAGGACAGCCCCCTTGCCTACAAGACCTCCAGAAGGACTGGGTATTTATCCAGCTGAGACAAACGGTTTACCATTTGCTCAAAACCTCACAAATGTGAACAGAGTCATTAGGCTTCACTATCACTATGATCAGTGGTACCCATTCTACACACTGCATTGGTTTGTGATTCCTTCACTTTCCAGCCTCCTGATTTCTGCCTCTACTTTTGCTTGTAAGGCAAATGACAACAGGTGGGTCTTGCAGAATTACGGAATTACTCCCTGGTCAATATGTAAGTGGTCTTAGCTCCTTTGATGGTTCTAGACCTTCCTGAAAAACTTTGTGTTTTTTTAATTAGGACTTCACTCAGGCAGCCACGTTCTAATTGAAAAATGTTGAACTCATCAAGATGAATCTTTCCCAACCAATTCTGCCCATCAAGCTTGGGCCCAAGCCTTTTACTACAATCAGTGGCAACTGCACTAATTGTTTCTCATAGGAGACTGGAACTGAGGCCATACCCTTAATCTGTAATGGATTTCTGGTATAGGTTCTCTGTCTGATTGAGGTCTTGTGCAAATTTAAAGTTTGGAGTCCAGAGCGAATCTGGTTAAAGACTGGTTCTGCAACACTGACATTGCTGCGCTGGTATAGACCTCCATGAGAACTGGGCTACCATTTACCCAGACTTTTATTTTGATTAGTACTGATTTGAATGTTGCGAAGCAAGTTAACTGTAGATGGACTTTCCAGGGTGTGTACTTTCCTGGAAACCAGCCTATGAGTTCTCCTACTCATAGGCCTCCCTTGCTGAACCGAGTCCACAGACTAGCAGCAACTACAATGGCTGGTTAGCCTGGATCCTGAAGAACATTTCAGCTATTTGGCTAAGGCTCAGCTTTGTTTTGGGGACTTGCTGAGGGTTGGCCTAGGGTATCTCTGCTCAGGATAATCTAGAACATAGAACATAGAACAATACAGCACAGAACAGGCCCTTCGGCCCACGATGTTGTGCCGAACATTTGTCCTAGCTTAAGTACCTATCCAATTGCCGCTTAAAGGTCACCAATGATTCTGACTCTGCCACTCCCCCAGGCCGCACATTCCATGCCCCCACCACTCTCTGGGTAAAGAACCTACCCCTGACATCCCCCCTATACCTTCCACCCTTCACCTTAAATTTATGTACCCTTGTAACACTCTGTTGTACCCAGGTAAAAAGTCTCTGACTGTCTACTCTATCTATTCCCCTGATCATCTTATAAACCTCTATCAAGTCACCCCTCATCCTTCGCCGTTCCAATGAGAAAAGGCCTAGCACTCTCAACCTATCCTCGTACGACCTATTCTCCATTCCAGGCAACATTCTGGTAAATTTCCTCTGCACCCTCTCCAAAGCTTCCACATCTTTCCAAAAATGAGGCGACCAGAACTGCACACAGTACTCCAAATGTGGCCTGACCAAGGTCCTGTACAGCTGCAACATCGCCTCACGACTCTTGAATTCAATCCCTCTGCTAATGAACGCTAATACACCATAGACCTTCTTACAAGCTCTATCCACCTGAGTGGCAACTTTCAAAGAGCTATGAACATTGACCCCAAGATCCCTCTGCTCCTCCACCTTACTAAGAACCCTAACGTTAACCCTGTATTCCACATTCTTATTTGTCCCTCCAAAATGGACAACCTCACACTTGACAGGGTTGAACTCCATCTGCCACTCCTCAGCCCAGCTCTGCATCATATCTAAGTCCCTTTGCAGCCGACAACAGCTCTCCTCACTATCCATAACTCCACCAATCTTCGTATCATCTGCAAATTTACTGACCAACCCTTCGACTCCCTCTTTCAAATCATTAATTAAAATTTCAAACAGCAGAGGACCCAGAACTGATCCCTGTGGAACTCCACTTGTAACTGGGCTCCAGGCTGAATATTTACCATCTACCACCACTCTCTGACTTCAACCGGTTAGCCAGTTCTCTATCCAACTGGCCAAATTTCCCACTATCCCATGCCTCCTGTCTTTCCACATAAGCCTACCATGGGGAACCTTATCAAATGCCTTACTAAAATCCATGTACACTACATCCACGGCTCTACCCTCATCCACATGCTTGGTCACCTCCTCAAAGAATTCAATAAGACTTGTAAGGCAAGACCTATCCCTCACAAATCCTGCTGGCTGTCCCTAATCAAGCAGTGTCTTTCCAGATGCTCATAAATCCTATCCCTCAGTACCCTTTCCATTACTTTGCCTACCACCGAAGTAAGACTAACTGGCCTGTAATTCCCGGGGTTATCCCTATTCCCTTTTTTGAACAGGGCACAACATTCGCCACTCTCCAGTCCCCTGGTACCACCCCCGTTGACAGTGAAGACGAAAAGATAATTGCCAATGGCTCTGCAATTTCCTCTCTTGCTTCCCTGGGATATATCCCATCAGGCCCGGGGAACTTGTCTATCCTCAAGTTTTTCAAATGCCCAACACATCTTCCTTCCTAACAAGTATCTCTGCATGAGGCGCTGCTATTGTCTACACTCAAGTGGTGTTCCTCAAGCTCAGTCAGACAGGTGAGGGTGTCCACTTCTATTGGGATGCCCTGTAGCTCTCATGGTCACCTGCTGCATTTTCTAGTGCCAAAGCCAGCTGTAGTACCTGTTGAAGTCCAGTTGGGCTTTAGCTAGTACTTTTGCATGGTTATGTCATTAATCCCACGTACCAAACGGTCTCTCACATCTCATTCAGGGTTAACCCAAAATCACATGCCTCTGCCCGTCATCTTAACTTCATGAAAAATCCTTTGATTCTTGAACTGCCAAATAAAACTGGCAGTATTTCAGAATTAGGGGAGGCTTGGGATCATAATATTCTTTAGCTAAATCCATCAACTCGGGAGGTTTTAGTATTTGGTGCCTCAGGGAAAGTTAAGCTTCTAACAATCAAAAAAAAACTGCAGGTCTGCAAACACAATCAGAAGAATTGCTCTTTGCTTTCCATCTGCCCCATTGTCATTTACCTGGAAAAAAATGATGCATTTTTTTCCACATGCTGTGCCCAGTTTTCAATGGCAGGATCAAAAAAGTCAAGCTTCACGAATAAAGGCATGATGCCAGAAATGCTTACCCCAACTCAAAGACGACGGTTGCGAGCAAATTATCTTTTCGAGTGTCCTGTTTTCTCTTGTTGCTACTGTAGTAACTCCAAACAGGCAGGTTTGCCGATAGTGAGTCACCCTCTATTTATATTTGCATGTTATGCAGGCCCTGGCCAGCTAGTTCAGAGCCAGTCCCTAGAATTAAGAGATTCCCTGAATCTCTTGTTTATTTTCTTTTTTCTTTCTTTTTCTGTTTTATTTTTGTTCCCCTACACTACCGCCATATAGCAATAGTGCTTATTTTGCCCCTGTCCCCCAAGTTGTCTGTATAAAAATATTATGTGTAAGATAATTTTATTTAACATTTTCCACCACCAGGAAAAACACCCAAGGGACCAGAAACCATGCCAGGCAGAACTCGGTAGGAACAATGCCAATGTGAAAGAAAAAGTGAAGGGGAGGGGAGGGTAGAGATCAAATCAAAATAGAGTTGGAGGGGAAATAAAGCACTCCACCTCCTGAAGCACCCTCCTCTCCCGAAAAGCATCAAGTCTGTAATCTCCTGTTTATACGGTTTTTCCCTAAACTACTGTCACATGGCAGTTATTTAACTCTGTCTTGCGCCTACACACACACACACACACATGGGTACTGTAAAACATAAGCACTATTGGCATACTGTAGAATATGAGCACTACTGACATACAGCACTAGTGTTTATATTCTACAGCACCCATGTTGTGTATGTAGGTGCAATGCAAAGTGAAAACATTAAGTGTAAATAACTTTATTGATATTCCACCAACAAAGAAATCCCCCATGTGGCCAAGGAACTAATGACAAGCAAAGCCCAGAGCGAGCAATGCTTACATGAAACCACACATGAAGTGGACGGTAGGGATTAAATCAAAACAGAATTGGAGGGGGAATCAAACAGTCTACCCCCTGCAGTGCCCACCTCTCCCTAAAGGCATCAACAATGTAATATCCTGTTTATATCTGTCAGACTTAACAACCCCAATCATGGATCTCATAGTCAATGAGAAACAGCTGGTCCTCATTCCAATCACCACTGAAACCCTGCAATGTTTAGGACTCAATATTGAGTTCAATCATTTTAGGGCCTGAGCAAATCTCTGCTATAGAAAGGATGTTGTGAAACTTGAAAGAGTTCAGAATAGATTTACAAGGATGTTGCCAGGGTTAGAGGGTTTGAGGTACATGGAAAGGCTGAATAGACTGGGGCTATTTTCCCTGGAGCGTTGGAAGCAGAGAGGTGACCTTATAAAGGTTTATAAAATCAAGAGGGCGTGGATTGGGTGGTTAGCTATAGAGGGTATAGCTTTAAGGTAAGAGGGAGAAAATTTAAAAGGGAACTAAAAAGCAACTTCTTCACACAGACAGTGATACATGTATGGAAATGAGCTGCCAGAAGAAGTGGTGGAAGATGGTACAATTACATCATTTAAAAAGCATCTGGACAGGTATATAAATAGGAGGGGTTTAGAGGGATATGGGGCAAATGCTGGCAAATGGGACTGAATTAATTTAAGATATCTGGTCAACATTGACGAATTGGTCTGAAGGGTCTGTTTCCATTCTCTATAGCTCTATAACTGTTCCCATGTTCTTACTCCAAGCCCCATACATCAGGACTTGTCGCCATATGGGCTGCCTCCACAACCAACCCATTGTCAGCTACTCGTGTCTCCATTAGCAGCTCTTGACCATTATCCATTCCTTCGTCTGCCCAATTTCTGCTCTCTCTGCTCTCCATCCCCACCTGTTGTTTACTCCTCCCCTTTTCCCTGCCTCTGCTCAGCATATATACCAAGCTTTTCTCAGCTACAATCAGTTCTGAAGAAAGGTCACTGGACCCAAAACATTAATTCTGCTTTCTCTCCACAAATGATGCCAGGCCTGCTGCGTTTTTCCAACAATTTCTGTCTTTGTAACTGAAAACTAAGAGCCTCGTTAGCTAAAGCAGGACCATTTCAACATCAGCACTAGGAAGCAACACCGCTGATTTGACTTTCTGGTTTCTCTACCTCCATCAATAATCTATCTTCCCTATTTGTTTGTCTGTGCATGAGAAAGAAGAATTTATAAGATGATTAACGTTTTAGTTAATAGTGCTTACATACCAATGATTTATATCTGATTTCCTATAGCTCTAGTCTAGTTACTTTGAATAAATAACGTCTCTGGTTTAGTACAGAAGCCTGGTCCATGCTTTCTAATAACTTTGGTATTAAAATTAGTAAAATTGGGTGCTGTGTGTATGTTAAAAGAATTTCAACATTTAGTATTATTTAATGAATAGCAGGCTTCAATTTACTGTGCACTTCCCCAGTGGATTGTTACACCTGCCAGCCACATTGGTTTGTGAGAGAATGACCTCCATTTGCTCCAACTTGGAGCCAACCAGGGACAGGAATGGTGAGGTGTGGGTTAGGGGGCATTGAGTTAGAATCATAGAATCAATCCCTACAGTGTGGAAGCAGGCCATTTGGCCCTATCGAGCCCACAATGACCCTTTGTCCTACCCTAGTCTTGTAACCCTGCATGTCCCATGGTTAATCCACCGAGACTGCACATCTCTGCCCACTAAGGGCAACTTAGTACAGTCAATCCACCTAATTTGCACATCTTTGGACCGTGGGAGGAAACCCATGCAGACTCGAATATGCAAACTTCACGCAGACAGTCCCTTGAAGGTGAAATTGAGCCTGGGTCCCTGGTGCCAATGATCATCAATAATTCCCTTGTTCTTGCGTCTAATTCTATGGGACACCTATCTTGCAAATAGCTAAAGAAAAGGATTTCCTTCCTCATCATAGCGATTAGGTGTCAAACTTTAGGACCCAGGTCCTGCTAGCCTCTGACATCCAACATTGCTAGAAAGGTGGAGCCTCGCTGTCAAGACTTGCAATTGGCCAAGAAGCTCACCGGTCCTTTACCAAGCTGATTGGAGCGTGATTCGGAAAGCTTTCTCTACCAGCATATGAGTTGCCACTGAAAATGTCTGCTCCCACACTTAGACAATGTATCAGAGAAGCACGACCTCGGTGTCATGGAATTCTTTACCCCAGAAAGCAGTGGATGCTGGATTGTTGACTATATTCAAGTCAATAGGAGCCGAGGGCAATGAACACAGAAAGCAAATGAGTTGAGCCCTCAGTTAGATCAGCCATAGTCCTACCAAATGGTGAAACAGGTTTGAGGGGCTGAATGGTCAACTCATAGCAATTCCTGCATTCTTGAAAAGCTGGTCCTGAAGGAGTGCTGCACTTTTGCTTGAGATGTTAAACCAAGGTTCTGTTTGGCAGTTCTAATGGGTGTAAAAGATCCCGTGGCACTTTTTTGAACAAGAGCAGAAGAACTCTTCAAATTTGCTGGGTTAAGATTTATTCCTCGATCAAGTAAATTAAATTATTAGGTAATTATCACATTGCTACTAGTTGGATCTTACTATGCACAAATTAGCTGCTGTGTTTCTTACATTACAACAGTGAACTACACTTTGAAGAGCTCTTTATTGGCTGCACAGCATTGGGATGTCCTGCACTAAAGTGCTATACAAATGCAAGTTTTCGGAAAAATAAGGGATGAAGTCACAGATAATTACATTGTTAACATTTAGAATGCAAATTGAAATTTTCCTTAAGGTTTGAACATGTTGGTTTACCTCATTTGCACAGCCGATTTTACTGAATCCAGTCCCGGTAATGGTTAGTTTGTCCTTCACTGTTCCTTTCGAGGGTGTGATGCTGTTGATTGTGGGGGAGTAGCAGGCAGACAGGTAGAATGTGAAGCTTTTGTCATCGGTCCTGTTCAATGTCTGGTTACATGTGGGGATCGGTGCTGTACAGTCACTATTACGTTTTTGTTGTGAAGGCAGTTTCTCAGAAGGCCCTACACATAAACAACCAGCTGTTAACCAAGAGAATATGTGCAGGGACAGCAGCCAGTGGAGAAACAAAAAGCAACACATCAAGAAACTCAAATACATTCAGCTTTCTCAGCAGGAGAAGCTCAAAATCTATAGAATTGCTGAAAAGTATTCCTAATCTACCTAATTTTGTTTTGTTTTCCAGTAAGTTACAAGCTAAAGGGTGGATGTTGGGAAGTTGTTTCCGTTAGGTGGAGAGACTAGGACCTGTGGGCACAGCCTTAGAATTAGACGGGGTCAATTTAGAATGGAAATGAGGAGACATTTCTTCAGCCAGAGAGTGGTGGGCCTGTGGAATTCATTGCCATGGACCGCAGTGGAGGTTAGGACGTTAAATGTCTTAAAGGCAGAGACTGATAAATTCTTGATCTCGCAAGGAATTAAGGGCTATGGGCAGACTGTGGGTAAGTGGAGTTGAAATGCCCATCAGCCATGATTAAATGGCAAAGTGAACTCAATGGGCTGAATGGCTTTATTTCCACTCCTATGTCTTATGGTCTTATGGTCTAATCCACATCAGTTTCCAGCCCAACAGTGTCTAAGGTTTTATATTTTCATCTTTGTTTTCAAATACCTCTATGGCCTCATTTCCGCGCTCCCCCCCCCAATCTGTGTCACCTCCTTTTTGTGCCATAGCTCTCTGAGATCTCTGTGCTCCCCCAATTCTGGCCTCTTGAGTTTTGCTGTAATCTAATAACCCGCTATTGGTTACCATAAATCTTCTGCTTTGGCACATTGTGCTTTTGTGAAAAGAACTGCCTAAATATATGGTGCTTCCAGGTTTTAGTTGTGATCTGATGCAAAATTATTTCTAAGCAAAAGATTTCAGTTCTCTTAATTTTACTTATTTTCTCTATAGTTCTACTTTTCGGTTGTATCTTTAACAGGATACAAATGATCAGAAAAATCAAATTTAAATTTTAATAGTATTCTTGACAGGTTGAGAGAGAGAGTTTCAAACAACTTGCCCATTCTAGAAACAAACTGATTTAATTTCTACTGAATTCTGTGCTGATAAAAATCATACATTTTCTATATGTTACAACTGAGACATAATGCATGGAGTAAAGTTGAGAATCTATCCAGTATGGTCCCCAAATAGGTGTGCTGCTGACTGCTTTCTGATAAAGCAGTGTTCCTCAAATCCTATGTGACAAATGGTAGATCCAAATGTGACTGATGAGTAACGTACAAATGAGACTCCAATATTATGAATGCGATCTCAAAGCTCACACTCACATGTGAATTTTATCTGGATTTTTGGTAAAATAGAGATAGGAAAGCAGACATCTTAATTGCATAAAGTAATCTAAAACAAATTAACTAAATCCAAAATAATACACTAGTCTCAGTAATGGTCATATTGGAAATACCAGGCTGTCATAAAAGCCAATCTGTTTGTTACATTCTTTGATCTTGTGATACCTTTACTCCCTCAGTTACTGATGTTGGGAGAACTTTGTTTAACAAAGATCCACACATACATTACGTACATTATCCTGTGTTGGCTTTAAGATATTCTCTGCTGACTCAGTCTTGGTGGCTACTATGTAGTTAACACTTTCAATTGGACAACATTAATCAAAACACTGATTTGTTACTGCATTTAATAGATCCTCAGCATCAAACATAAACACCATCAAACCCTGAGTGATGGAGGCTAATCTATTCTAGGATCATACATCACCTCACCCAGAGCGATGGGAAAGGGATTAACATTTTCAGGCTTTTCCTGTGTTGCTCGAGAATTGACTTATTGAGGAAATTTCCTCCACCAACACACAACCCCTCCAAAATATAAAGAGGACGTGCATTTCACCTGGTACATATTCTGCTTCAATCCCTGCCAAATAAATATGTACACTTTCGATCCTTTCCTCAGCTGGCTTCACATTCACCGTTCCCTGGAGGATGATGCTTTGCTTCTGGTCCACATAACCACTGCTGTAGTAATAAGTCCCGGGGGAGGTGAAATGATAAGAGAACGAACCTACACGGAAAAACCATCGTCCATTAGAGGGCCTGAAATCACCAAATTCATTTTATATTATACCTACAATCAGAAGGCATCAAAGAAAGAAAGAGGAAACAAACTTTGCATTTTCACTGCATAGTAGCATTAATACAGAATCTCCCATACAGCTATCTCAACAACATAGATGCCCAAATTCCAGGAGATTTTTAACAGCTGCTACACATTAAAGTTAATTTTTATTAATTTAGTAAAATAACTTACTGGCTTGTTTGATTAGATGCTGAATGAGTACAAACTAGTTATGAGCTTCACACACCAGAGACTTCCTCAGGGTGTTTAAGCAACCTTTGACCCCACCCAACATGGCTCAGCCTGATCTGGCTCATCCAACCTGGCCCTAAGCACCCACCCAAAAACTGACAAGGTTGAAAAGTTGGCATTGGCCCAGGCATGAAGTTGCCAGTATTGAGAAACAGTTTCAGTATTATGATTCCATTACTGGACTCATAATCCAGAGCACTGGACCAATGCTCCTGAGACCTGAGTTCAAATCTCAACATGCTAGTTGGAAAATTTAGATTTGATTAGTTAATTACATTTTGAATAAAAAGCTACTCTCAACGATGTTGACTGTGCAACTACCATACTGTAATAAAAACTCAAATGGTTCTCCAATGTCCTCCAAGGAAAGAAATTTGCTACCCTTACCTGTTTTGGCCTGCACGTGACTCCAGACTCACAGCCATGTGACTGATACTTAACTGTCCTCTAAATGGCCTAACAAGTTGTTAAGTTGTCATAGAGTCATAGTCATACAGATGTACAGCACGGAAACAGACCCATCACTCAATAAAGGATTGGGATGGCCAACAAATGTTGGCCTTGCCCAACCCTGTGAACAAATAATTAAAAACTTAAGTCTCTTACAAACTCGGAATGTCCCAAAATGCTTTACAGCTAAACGAGAAGCTTTTTGAACAATAGATTTTGCTGTTATGTAGGAAATGCGTCAGATGGACATAAAAGATGGCGTATTCAATATGCTGAAAATTAGGAGAGTTGTTGGTGGTGTCCTATAGCTAATATTTATCTTAACCAACATCACAAAAGCAGGTGATCTGCTAATTATTACATTTCTGGTTGCGAGAGTTTGCTGTGTGCAAGTTGACCAAACAGTACAATATGTCGAAAGTACATCATTGCCTGCAAAGCAGGGATGTCCTGAAGTTGTAAAATGTGCGGTAGAGTATCAAGTCTTTTTCCTTCATGTGAAAGTCTGATCGAAAAAATATGCAATAAGGATGAATTTCTACATGAGATTCTACGGTGCATCAATGCAATTTTACACAAAATGCTGCATGCCAATCTGATCTCTCTGCTATAGGGTAAATATTGTGAAACTTGACAGGGTTCAGAAATGATTTACAAGAATGTTGCCAGGATTGGAGGGTTTGAGCTATAGAGAGAAGCTGGAAAGCCAGGGCTATATTTTCCATGGAGTGTTAGAGGCTGACAGGTAACATTATAGAGTTTTATAAAATCATGAAGGGCATGGATAGGGTGCATATGGTTAAAAAAAAACTCCCGGGATGGAGAGCATAGGTTTAAGGTGAGGGGGAAAAACTTACGAGGGACTTAACGGATAACCTTTTCATGCAGAGGGTGGTGTCTGTATGGAATGAGCTACCAGTAGAAGTGGTGGAGGTGGTAAATTGCAACATTTTTAAAAGCATCTGGATGGGTATATGAATAGGAGAAGTTGAGAAGAATACAGGCCAAATGCTGGCAAATGAGTCTAGATTTATTTATGATATCTAGTTGGCATTGACGAGTTGGATTGAAGGGTCTGTTTCAGCGCTGCACATCCTTACGACTATATCTTCCTGTGGCATCAAATGCAATAGTTATGGACTTACCAGATGAAGTGCTCACATTGCCACTAATAAACCCACTGCCTTTGTAGTTTACACCACTGGGCTTGGAGACACTGAAGACTCTATATCTCAAATTTTGAAGTAAAGGTGGGGACTGCCACTGCCACTGTACTGTATCCCCAACGACGATGTCCAGGGTTGAAGGATCCCACTCATACCCCACTCCAATTGCTATTAGAACAAAGCAGTAACAAATGTGGTTAGAACGTATACTCAGAAAATAAAACTAAACATTTGTGGCATCGAGATTTGTTAAAATACTACAAATGTTTAAGTTGCAGTCACTGATATCCTCTAATTTTGACAATGTATATTATTCAGAAGAAAATATTTTATCTTCGCAATTTGCGAGTTTGATTCTTTATAGTGAGCATGCATCATAAATAGATTTTTCAGCATTTTTTGATATCGCCTATTGCAGTCACCACCAGGCTTCAAAGGGAGAAGACCTTAAAAATTTAACCCAGGATCTTTGGAGGAGATGTCAGGAAATATGTCTTCACACAAATGGGAAAATCAGGAACTCCTTCCCCTAAAGAGCTTTTACGGCTGGGGTCAATAGAAAATATTCAAAACAGAGATGGATAGTTTTATGTTAGGAAAGTGTATTAACAGCTATGGAACCAAGGTCAGAGAATGGTGTTGTGCCACAGTTCAGTCACCATCTAACTAATTTAATTTGAGAGGCTGAATTACCTCTTCCTGATTTCAGCACTCCTACTTACGAGAAGGACGGAAGCAACACTGCACAATTTGAACAAAAATCTTCAAAAAGCTGTCACGTACTTCCACTGCTGCCATTGTTGGTGATGACAAATTTTCTTCCAGTTTGATCAGAAACACACTTGAGAATGTTTGGAGAAGCAAAGGTTATGTGACAGGGAACAGAACCTGTAAATATTGCACATCACAGAATTCCAGTCAGAATAAAATGTGAGTGATTGTTATAAAATCTCTGCTGTAATTCAACTCAATCAAATTACTATCTTTCCACAAGTTATTAATGTGAAATATTAAGTTACTCCAGTTATATATTCATAAAGCAATAATTTGAATCTTGAGGAAATAGCTAAAATGACAAACTAATTGAAACTCCATGAAATTATTGCAGGTTTTATTTTTAATTCATTCATAGGATGTGTGTATTCCTGGCTCGAGTATTGTCCTTTTGGGTGGGAGAAACAAGGGTTTACAAGGTGCTGCCTAAGGAGCTCTAGTGACTTGTCGCAGTGCACCTTGTGGATGGTGCACACCATTGCTAACTTGTGTCAGTGGTGAAGGGTTTGCTTTTAGATGGGGTGTAACTCAAATGGGCTACTTTATCCTTAATGGTTTATCCCTTAATGATTTATCCCTTCTTGGAGGTGAACAGATTTTGAGAAGTCAGGAGATGAGTTATCCACTGCAGGATTCTGACCTGCTCTTGTAGCCACTATATTCATATAGTTGGTCTAATTCAGTTTCTAGTCAATGATAACCCCCAGGTTGTTGATAGTGGATAGTTCTGCGATGTTAATGCCATTGAATGTCAAGGGGTAATACTTAGATTCTCTCTCATAGGCAACGGTGATCACATTGCACTTGTCTTCTGCAAATGTTACTTGCTACTTGTCAACTCAGTCTAGATTTTGCCAAGTCTTGTTGCATATGGAAATCGGGTACTTCAGTATCTGAGGATCGCAAATGATGCTGAACATTGTGCAAAACATCAGCAACACCTCGTCTACTGACCTTATGATAGAGATGGAGATTAATGAAGCAGCTGAAGATGGTTGGGTAGGACACTGCCCTGAAAAGCTCCTACAGTGATAGCCTGAGACTGAGATGATTGACCAACAATGACAAGCTTCTTATGTGGTATAATAAAAACAAAATATAGTGGATGCTGGGAATCTGGAACGTATGCAGAGAGTGCTAGAGAAGCTCAGCAGGTCTGGTAGCATTTGAGGGATAGAGAAAGAGAGCTAACTCTTCTTCAAAACTTCTTCCAATTATCACAGATGCAACCAGTCCTGAGTTCCGCTGGCATTTTGTGTTTGCTCTTTTGTGCTAAGTATTACTCCAAGCAGTGGAGAGGTCTCCTCCACTGGACTCACCCACCCTTTTCCATTTCCTATTGTCTGCAGCTTTACTTGGGCTCCTTGATGTCACACTCAGTCAAATGCTGTTTTGTTTTCGTAACAGTCACCCTCACCTCATCTCTCAAGTTCACCTGATAAGCTTACCAATTTGAACAATGTTGTCCTCTGGGACGGGACTGAAACCAGATCCAGAAATGGTGATTTTCGTGCCTCCATACAATGAGCCCTGCTGAGGAGTCACTTCGGTCACTCGCAAGACATACTCAACTGAAGCATTTAGAGATTTGCTGCGGTGAAAGAGAAAAACAAACACGATAAATCTTAAAAAGTATTAATATGATTGAACAGCAACCAAATGTACAGATGAAACTTTACAGGAACCATTGTCATTCAGTTCCCAACTTTATGTCAAATGTAACATCTACACAAAGACATTGAGTTGACAAAGCAGTCATCTGTGGGGTGTGATGACTTGCTGTGATCTGGAAGGCACTACCTAAAATATCTCTAGAAGCAGATCCAACAGCAAATTTCAAAATGGAATTGAGTGAATATTTGAAGGAGAAAAATTGATATGGCTTTGGGGATAGATCAGGGAAGTTGAACTACTTGAATAGTTCTTACAAAGAGCTGGCACAAGCAAGATGAGCAGAAAGGCTTATTCAGTATTGTGCCATTTTGTAATAGTAATCTCCAACAGGGTGACTTAGGAAAATATATTTGGAATTTACTTTTTTTAAAAAAAACATTCATGGATGTGGTCATCATTGGCTTGGCCAGCATTTATTGCCCATCCCTTTTTATCCTTAAGGAGATGGTGGTGAACTGCTTTCTTGAACCACTTTTGTCTGTTTGCAGTTAGTGGACCCACAATGCTGAGTGGGAGAAAATTCCAGGACTTTGACCCTATAACACTGAAGGATCAGCATTATATTTCCAAGTCAGGATGTTGAGTAGCTTGGAGGGGAACTTACAGGAGATCTTGTCCTTCTGGATGGTAATAGTCATGAGGTTGGCAGTTGCTCTCTCAGGAGTTCTGGTGAATTTGTGCAGTGCATCTTGTAGATGGCACAGATTGCTGCTTCTGAGCTGCTGTGCAGGGAGTGAATGGTTGTGGATGTGATGCCAATCAAGTAGGCTACTTTGTCCTGTGTGGTGACAAGTTTCTTGAGCGTTATTAGAGGTAGAGCAACAACTATTCGATCAGTCCTGCCTTTTGCCTTGCAGATAATGGACTGGATTTGGGAAGTTGGGGGTGTATTTGTATGTGTGTTGGCGGCGGGCGAGTGCGTTTAATGCAGCTGTATTGTCAGTCTCTGACCTGCTCTCATAGTTACAGTATTGATATAGCAAATCCAGTTCAGTTTCTAGTCAATGGTAACCTCCAGGATGTTGATAGTGGGGGATGGTAGTCAGTAATGGTAATGCCAATGAAGATCAAAAGGGTGAATGGTTAGATCCTCTCCTTTTGGAGGTGGTCATTGTCTTACACTCATCCTACTTGCACACAAATCCTACTTACCACTTGTCAGGCCAAACCCGGATATTGACAAAGTCTTGCTGAGTTTGGACATGGACTGCTTCATGGTGCTAAATGTTGTGCAATTTGTGATGGAGAAAGTTCATTACTGAAACAGCTGAAGATCTTTGGTCTTAGGACACTATCCTGATGAATACCTGCAGAGATATCCTGAAGCTGAGATTACTTATCTTCAACAACCACAACCATTTTACTTCATGCCTAGTATGACTCCAATCTGCAGGCAGTTTTCCTCTGATCCTCACTGACTCTAGTTTTGCTGGTGCTGCTTGATGCCACAGACATTCGAATGCTGCTTTGATATCAAGGCAGTCACCCTTCCCTCTGCACTGGTTATGAGTATCTTGGACTCGCCTTGCTCGTGTTGCTTTGGCTGGCGAGGCTCCAGACCTGAAAGTTTGTCTGTAAAAACGCACCAATGGTAAGTGGGCAACTTTTAGTCTGACCTCAGAATCTGACTTTGAATCGATGATTCAGGCCAGTGAACTAATACAAAAGATTTTGCAGAAATTTGCACAATACAATTTGCACTTAAAAGTTTGCTATCTTTTGCACAGTTACACTGGATTCGGGGAAACTTGTAAAGAAAAATCAATGCAATGGAACATAAGCTCTCGGTCTTCATACCCAACACGAGTTTGTACATAGATACTGTAATTCGCCGGAGGGAGGCTGGGCGGACAACACGTGATGTTGTTGGTCGACCATCGAAGAATTGCGCACTCAGAGTTCCCAATAACTACAAAACTATCTTCAGATTTGTTGCCAAAATCCGATCCATAGATTGTCAGATTGGAACCACCTATGAAACAATTTTCATATAATTAATTCCCTTGTCACACAACAATATAAAAATATCAGTCAATCTGTATGCTATTTTAGAATGTATTGCCAACCACCAGTAACAGCATGTGCTTATATGGTGCCTTTAACACAGGGAAATATGGAACTGTGGAGTAAGAGTTAAATGTATCTTTATTCTAAGAGTAGTTATTGAGCATGTGCAGAAGGAGCTATTTCTTAGTGGTGTTGGATCTCACGCACTGGGATCTCAGTGCAGGGCTCCAGACAAGATCTTTCCTGTATTTACTCTCACCGGACCTTTGGAATTCAGCTCTTTTGTCCATGTTTGAACTCAGGCTGTAAGGATGTCAGGAACTGAGTGGCTCTAGTGGAACTCAGACTGCATGCCAGTTAGCAGGTTATCAATGCTTGATAACATTGTTGATGACCTCTTCCATCACGCGACCAATGATCAAAAGTAGACTGCTGGAATGGTAATTGGCCTGTTTGGATATGTTTGATTTTAGTGTACAGAATATACATATACAATGCTCTACATTGCTGAGTAATGCCAGTGTTGCAGCTGTACTGGAACAACCTAGTTAGGAGTGTGACTATGTCTAGAGCTCCAGTACCATTGCCAGAATTTTGGCAGGGTCCATAGCTTTTGTAATATCCATTGCCTCCAACTCACATGAAGTGAATTGAATTGACTGAAGATTGGTATCTGTTATTCTGGAGATCTCAGGAGGAGGCTGAAATGGATCATCCATTCAACACTTCTGGGTGAACATTGTTGCAAGTGGCTCGGCCTTATCTGTTGCATGATGTACTGCATTCTTCCATAATTGAAGGTGGAGATTCTATGGAGCTTCTTCCTCCATGGAGTTAATGAGTCAAAAAGCCCTACGGCACAGAGACAGGCCCTTTGGCCCAAACAGGTCCATGTTGCTCAAAATGTCTGTCCACGCTGACCCCATTTCCCTGCACTTGGCCCATATCCTTCTAATCCTTTCCTATTCATGTATTTGTCCAAATGCCTTTTAAATGTTGCCACTTCTGCTGGCAACTCATTCCATATGTGTACCATCCTCTGTGTAAAAAAGTTGCCCTTCAGGTTCCGTTTTATGATTTCCCCTCTAACCTTAAACTAAGTTTAAGCTTAAATTGGTCCTTGATTCCTCAACCTTGGGAAAAAAACTGAGTGCATTCACCCTCTTCGTGCCTTTCATAATCTTATACACTTCTATAAAGGTCCCCCCTCAGTCTCCCTACACTCTAAAGAAAAAAGTCCTAGCTTGTCCAACCTCTCCCTCTAACCCAGATCATTAAGTCCAGGAAACATCCTTGTAAATTTCTTCTGCACTCCCCCAGTTTAATAACATCCTTCCTATAACAAGGTGACCAAAACTGACACAATATTCCAAGTGCAGCCTCACCAATATCCTATGTAACTGCAATATAACTTCCCAACTTCTATACTCAATGCCCTGACTGATGAAAGCCAGTGTGCCAAAAGCCTTCTTCACTGCCCTGTGTACCTGTGACTCCACTTT
Organism: Chiloscyllium plagiosum; assembly: GCF_037043375.1. NCBI lineage: Eukaryota > Metazoa > Chordata > Chondrichthyes > Orectolobiformes > Hemiscylliidae > Chiloscyllium > Chiloscyllium plagiosum. The sequence continues at coordinate 40,765,158 of NW_028270142.1, forward strand.
CAGAGAACTGTGAACCTGAACTCCAAGATCCCTCTGTTCTACTACACCCCATTCACAATGAAACTATTACCTTGATTTGACTTTCCAAAATGCGAGACCTCACACTTATCTGTATTAAACTGGATTTACCATTCCTTGGCCCACTTCCCCAGCTGATCAAGGTCCAGCTAATAACCTTCCTCACTGTCCACAATACCGTCTATTTTAATTTCATCAGCAAACTTATGAATCATGCCTTGTACATTCTCATCCAAATCACTGACACAGATAAACAGTAATGGGCCCAACACCGAACCCTGAGGCATTCCACAAGTCACAGGTCTCCAGTCCGACAAGCATCCTTCCATTTTTCCCGTCTGCTTCCTACCATCAAGCCAATTTTGTATCCAATTTGCCAGCTTACCCTGGATTCCATGTGATCTAACCTCCAAATCAGCCTACCATGTGGAACCTTATCAAAGGCCTTACTGAAATCCATGTAGACGCAGTCATCAAAGAACTCTAACAAATTTGTGAGGCATGATCTCCCACTCACAAAGCCATACTGATTATACCTAATCAAATCCTGTCTTTCCAAATACATGTATATCTTATCCCTCAGAATCTTCTCAAATACTTTAACCATTCCAGGTTAAGGATGTTAAACTTACTGGTCTATAGTTCCCATGTTTTTCTTTGCAGTCCTTCTTGAATAATGGCAAAACATTTGCTACCCTCCAGTATTCTGGGACCTCACCCGTTGCTAACGATGATGTGAAAATATCTGCCAGGGCCCTGCAATTTCTTCTCAAGCCTCTTGCAGTGTTCTTGAATATATCTGGTCAGGACCAGGAGATTTATCCACCTTCATACATTCTAATGCAAGCAACACCTCCTCTGCCGTGATATGGACTGTTCCCAAGATACTGCCACCAACTTCCCCAAGTTTGCAAGTGTTCACGTCTTTCTCCATGGTAAACACAGCGGGGACATATTCATTGAGAACCTCACCAATCTCCTGCAGTTTTACACATACATGTCCACTTTGGTCCTTGAGGGCCCTATTCTCTCTCGAGGTATTCTTTTTCCTTTAATATACTTAAAGTACCTCTTTAGATTCACCATAATAGTCTCAGCCAAGGCAATCCCGTGCCCTCTTTTTGCCTTCCTGATTTCCTTCTTCAGTAAACTCTTGTATTCCCTGTGTATCTCCAGAGATTCCCTTGATCCCAGCGGCCTGTATCCTGAGCCATGCCTCCTCCTTTTTTCTGGTCAAAGCCTCAATCTCTCTTGTCATCCAGGGTTCCCTATTCCTGCCAACCTTGCCCTTCACCCTCAGAGGAACATATAGACCTTGAACTCTAGCTATCTCACTTTGAAAGGCCTCCCACTTGCCAGAGGTCCCTTTGCCTGCAAACAAATTACTCCAATCAACCCCTGCAAGCTCCTGTCTAATTCCCTCAAAATTTGCCTTGCCCCAATTGAGAACTTGAACCTGTGCACTAGTTTTCTCACTCTCCATAACTATTGTAAAATGACTAGAATTATGGTCATTTTACCAAAGTGCTCCCCACTGTCACGTCCGTCACCTATCCAGCCCTATTTCCCAGGAGTTGGTAAAGTTTTGCCAGTTCTCAAGTAGGACCCTCTATATACTGCTTGAGGAAACGTTCCTAAATGCACTTAACAAATTCCACCCCTTCTAAGCCCTTAACGCTCTGGCAATCACAGCCTATGTTCAGAAAATTAAAATCCCCATCTACGACAACCCTATTGCTCCTGCAAGTCTCCCCAATCTCCCTGCATATTTGTTTCTCTAATTCCCATTGACTACCATCCCCACGGTGATCGATGACATCACTTCCGCTCCCATCATGGCCGCTTCCACAGCCACTTCTGCCCCTCACAATTCCTCATGCATCACACGTGACATCACTTCTGCCCCTCACATCATCACTGATGTCACACGCTCAGTGACTTCTGCGCCCCCTCCCACTGCCGTGTTTGCAACCACTTCCACCCCCACTAACACCACCCACCTGCATTCTACTGACATGCCACCCACAGATCCCACTGTCACCATCCCTGCCCCCCAGAACCCTGAGGGGAACACCACCCCTGTTCATGACTCCACCCCCATTCCCTCCATCACCACACCCACTCCAGTTACAGGCTCTGCCGCCACACCCACTCCATGTCCCAGCTCCCAGCCCTGCCAAGTTTTCACCATCCCTCCAGACCTCCCCCTCGCTGAGGACGAATGATCAGTCCTCAGCAAAGGCCTCATCCCCCTCCGCCCACACATCAATGAATTCAATATACGCCGTGACTTCGAACGCTTCTTCTGCCGCCTCCACCTCCGAGCTTACTTTTACAATCAGGACTGCTGCCCACCTTCCGAGGACCCCTTCGCCCACCTCCAACACACTGCATCCACCTGGACACCCCGTGCTGGCCTATTACCTGCCCTTGACCTTTTCATTTCCAACTGCCGGCGGGACATTAACCGCCTAAACCTGTCTACCCCCATCCCCCACTCCAACCTCTCACCCTCACAACGCGCAGCCCTCCAGTCCCTCTGCTCCAATCCCAATCTCACCATCAAACCACCGGATAAAGGGGGCGCAGTGGTAGTCTGGCACACTGACCTCCACAACGCTGAAGTCAGACGCCAACTCAAAGACACCTCCTCCTACCACCCCCTCAACCATGACCCCACCCCCCATCACCAAACCATCATCTCCCAGACCATAGAGAATGTCATCACCTCAGGAGATCTCCCACCCACAGCTTCCAACATCATAGTCCGGGAACCCCGCACTGCCTGGTTCTACCTCCTTCCCAAGATCCACAAGCCTGACCACCCTGGCCGACCCAATGCCTCAGCATGCTCCTGCCCCACTGAACTCATCATTACCTACCTCGATACTGTCCTATCCCCCCTAGTCCAGGAACTCCCCACATACATTCGAGACACCACCCATTCCCTCCACCTCCTCCAAGACTTCAGTTTCCCCGGTCCCCAACGCCTCATCTTTACCATGGATATCCAATCCCTCTACACCTCCATCCGCCATGACCATGGCCTCCAAGCCCTCCGTTTCTCCTTCTCCAGATGTCCCCAACAGTACCCTTCCACCGACACTCTCATTCGTTTGGCTGAACTGGTCCTCTCCCTTAACAATTTCTCCTTCAAATTCTCCCACTTCCTCCAGCCCAAAGGGGTAGCCATGGACACCCGTATGGGCCCCAGCTATGCCTGTCTCTTTGTTGGCTACACAGAACAGTCCATCTTCCATAGTTACACTGGCACCACTCCCCACCTCCGCTACATTGATGACTGCATTGGCGCCACCTCGGGCTCTCGCGAGGAGGTTGAGCAATTCATCAACTTACCAACACATTCCACCCTGACCTTAAATTTACCTAGACTATCTCTGACACCTCCCTTCCCTTCCTGGACCTCTCCATCTCCATTAATGATGACCGACTTGCCACCGCTGGATTTCACCTCTTCCCACCCCATCTCTTGCAAAAATGCCATCCCGTATTCCCAATTCCTCCGCCTCTGCTGTATCTGCTCCCAGGAGGACCTGTTCCACCACAGAAAACACCAGATAGCCTCCTTCTTTAGAGACCACAATTTCCCTTCCCACGTGGTTAAAGATGCCCTCCAATGCATCTCGTCCACAATCTGCACCTCCACACTCAGACCCAACCCCTCCAACCGCAACAAGGACAGAACCCCCCTTGTGCTCACCTTCTGCCTTACCAATCTTCGCATAATCCAAATCATCCGACGACATTTCTGCCACTTCCAAATGGACCCCACCACCAGGGATATATTTCCCTCCCCACCCCTTTCTGCCTTCCGCAAAGACCATTCTCTCCATGACTACCTGGTCAGGTCCACGCCCCACAACAACCTACCCTCCCATCCTGGCACCTTCCCCTGCCACTGCAGGAATTGCAAAACCTGCACCCACACCTCCTCCCTCATCTCCATCCAACGCCCCAAAGGAGCCTTCCACATCCATCAAAGTTTTACCTGCACATCCACCATTATCATTTATTGCATCCGTTGCTCCCGATGCGGTCTCCTCTACATTGGGGAGACTGGACGCCTCCTAGCAGAGCGCATTAGGGAACATCTCTGGGACACCCGCATCAATCAACCACACCGCCCTGTGGCCCAACATTTCAACCCCCTCTCCCACTCAGCCGAGGACATGGAGGTCCTGGGCCTCCTTCACTGGCGCTCCCTCACCACGTGACACCTGGAGGAAGAATGCCTCATCTTCCGCCTCAGAACACTTCAACCCCAGGGCATCAATGTGGATTTCACCAGTTTCTTCATTTCCCCTTCCCCCACCTCACCCCAGTTCCAAACTTCCAGCTCAGCACTGTCCCCATGACTTGGAGTGGATAGGTGGAAAGGAAGATAGGCAGTATCTTCTGACCTATCCACCTATCCACTCCACCCTCCTCTCTGACCTATCATCTTCATTCCCACCCCATTCACCCATTGTACTCTTTGCTACCTTCCCCCACCCTCCTCCCTGACCTATCACCTCCATTCACCTATTGTACTCTCTGCTACTTTCTCCCCACTCCCACTCTCCTCTCATTTATCTCTCCAGCCTTCAGGCACTCTGCCTGTATTCCTGATGAAGGGCTTTTGTCTGAAACATCGATTTTCCTGCTCCTCGGATGCTGCCTGAACTGCTGTGCTTTTCCAGCACCACTCTACTCCAGAATCTGGTTTCCAGCATCTGCAGTCATTGTTTTTACCTATTTCTTCTCGCAAGTGTTGTCGTTTAGTTGTCCACCACTGTTCATGACTGGATGTGGCAGGACTGCAGGGTTTATAAGCAATCCATTAATCGCGAGATCATTTAGCTCTATGACTCGCTTCTTATGTTGTCAGGTTTCCAAGTAGTCCTGTGTTGTAGCTTCACCAGGATATGACCTTATTATTAGATAAGCTGATGCTGCTTCTGTCATGGCCTCTTACATTCTGCATTGAACCAAGAGTCTTGGTAAGAGTAGAGTGGGGATTATGCCAGGCTATGAAGTTGCAGATTGTGTTGATATGCAATTTGCAATTCTACTGTTACTGATGGCCCACAGCACCTCAAGGATACCCAGTCTTGAATTGCTAAATATATACAAAGTGAAAAGCTATCCAGGGAAAAGGATAAGTTTAAGTTCATGGGTGTGTGTGGTGCAGTTATGGTGTCCCTACCTCTAGGCCAGTAGGCCCAGGTTCAAGTCCTTCCTGCTCTAGAGGTGTGTAATAATATACCTCAACAAGTTGATTAAAGTATCTATCTTTCAGTCCAAATTATATCTTGCCAATATCAAATGTTCAAAAGGTTATTAATTTGCATAAATACTTGTTTAAATCTTCATTTAATGGTTGTTTCAGTAAACATGCATAGGGCCCAACTATAAACCACCAATCCCCACCCCCAGAGCAGAGGAAAGTCTTTAGAAAGAGCTTAATATTGAACATTAATAGGAGTTGATCATATCAACATCAAATGAGCATTGGAGAAGTCCAAGTACCTCAATTGAGACCGCTGGGGACTAGTAGTAACACACAACATTATTACATCCCAGAGACTGAGAAAGAAAAGCTTACGCAGCATTTCTGCCAGTCCTTTGCATGAGACTGCCTTTTTCCATTAAACAACTGACACAAGAAACATATACTATGACGAAAGAAAAGACCTTTCTTATATCCAAATATTCAGAACTCACAGATCATTGTGTATTTTTTTCTCAGGAACTAATCCTGCTTTAGTTGATAAGTGATGATCTTACATTTGAGAAACAGGAAACAGAAATTTTTATTCACATTTACAGAAGGCTGTCACAGAAAAGCAAGCCTTCATTAAGACAGAGATCAGCTATTAATAAATGTGATCTTTTGAAGAATGAATTAGAAATTAGTGGAAAAGAAATGCTGAATTTCAGTCCTCATCATCTAGCTAGTCCAAACATTTGGCTGAGATTAAGACTGGTAGACAGATGATTCAAAATGTCCTGATATTGTCCATTTTTTGTGCAGCCTGCAGACAATGCTGTGCAGTTACCACCACCATCCCCCTCCCCTCCAAGGCCCCAATAAATCTTGAGGCCATTGTTATGGAGTTCTTGAACTGTTTTTGTCTGAAGAGGAGCAGCCTCATGCTGAAGCTGGTGGGGAACTGGTACCATTACCAACAGAAAGAGAAATTTCTCCTCAGTCCCTCATCTCCAGACCTATCTACTAGCTGTTCTTTGTTTTTCTTTCCATCTCCCTAGATTTCTCTGGGCTCAGTGTGCCACAGATGTGATATGAAAGGGAGAATTTCAGTTTATTGCCTTCTTCTTCAAGGGATTGTAATAATTAAAGCACTGGACAATTATATTTTTGATCATTTTTCCTCCATTGCTCTTCACTGCTATTACATTCATGCCACTAAATACCATACTCCAGCTGTGATGAGAAACTACCATCACATTGCACCAATGAAATCACCTTCCAAAACAAAGATAAGGCCACACACAGTCTTATACATCTCCCAAGAGGCAAAGAATATTGTGGTAGATTAATGTCTCAGGCAAAAGAGACCAGCATGGTGACAAAGATGAAACCGAAGTTTGTAAGATGAACAGGTTGTGGGATGAGTGAATTTGGGATTGATGCGAATTAAAGGGTTAACTATTTTGTTACTTTAAGAAACGCTGCTGCACATATGTATAAGATGCAATGTCATAGTGATGTCAGATCACATGAAACTGGGATCTGGGATCTGACTCTATACGGTTCAAGAACCTCTCTTCTGACCCTTGCACATTTTTATGAACAATAAAGCCTTGTAATATTCACTTTATATTTGCTTTATGCCTACCAAATCAAACTCTTTCATAATCTTGAAGACTTTGCTCACATCTTTTTCATATCTAGGGAAAATATTCCCAGGTGCTTCACCAGACTGTAACAGTCAGGAACTGGCTGCAAGCTAAAGCAAGGGACAATTCACTTCAGGATGTTTCCCAGTGTTAAAATCAGAAAATTTTAGATTCCTGCACAACAAACAGAGAAACTTAAAAATGGAAAGTATTGGAAATAAACTACAGGTCTGGCTGCATCTGTCATTTGAATGAGGTCCAAAGGTCAGTCATACTGGACTCGAAACATTAACTTGGTGTTTCCCCCCAGCGATGCTGCCAGACCTTGTTGAGATTCTCCAACACTTTTTGTTTTCATCTTAGATTTCTAGCATCTGCTGCATTTTGCCAGTAACATCGCGAGAAGAGGCAGTCTGGGTCTTTTGTTGGCTCTGCTACGGTAAGGGAGACTCCCCAATTCTGCAATAAGATTCCACTCATTAACTCTTCTTTCTTTCTTCACAGATGCTGCCAAATCTGCTGAGAATTTTAACCATTTTCTAACTTTATATCAAAGTTCCCAACATATGTAATATTTTATTTATTTTAAAAATGTGAAACTTTGACTTACCTGCCACACTGCTTGTTTTTGGAATCACTTCTGAGATTACTGGAATCTTTGCATCAATGTAAATGAAGGAGAAGGGAACTAGGTTGGATATTCCAGCAGCAATCACTGAGATGTTATACATTCCAGGTGGGGCCTGTCAGATGAGCAGAAGTGAATTCATAATTATTTCTCTTTAGTGCTTTTCATAGGGCATTCAGAATATAATAAGCGCTTCAATAAGCCATTATAATTTGACTATCACCCTGAAGGATCAAACTGAGACTAACATTTATACGTTTATAAGCAGCCATTGCTCAAGAAAATGAGCCTAGTTTGAGCACAGATATCAAATTCACAATTAGTGCAGCATGCATTACTTAGCTCTTTGATAAACTATAACTCATTCAGCTTTATAAAAAGTTTGCCATGTTTCAATCACATTCTTCAGTTCCTTTATTATAAAGGTGTGTTTATTTAAAGCATGCTACATATTTTATAGATTGTGTGTTGACGTAGAGTTAATAGCCATCGCAAAGCTTGTTTGATTTATTATACATAACTGAATTATTTCACTTTAGAGTTGTCTCATTTTCTGCCATACTCAGTCACCACTGCAATCATTATTATATTTTTAGGTCCATTTGTAGCTCGTCTAAAAGTAGGCACGAAAGCCAAATATGTCCATTACAAAGAAAATTATCTATGTTATCATGTCATTTTGTTATAAAGGGAATTCTGTATTCAACCAGTGAGAAAAAATTTCTAAAACATAATAATCCTCAAATTATACAGATTGTCAATGTCCAAACATCTGTATAAAATTCTGTTATTCGCTGTTAGGAAGGAGATGCAAAGCCTTTTAATCTAAAACAAATAGAGATAATTTCTCTGTCAAGGTAGCCTTGACATCAAATGAGTGAGAGTAAAATGGTTAAATTTTCAATTGCATTAATTGCTAGATTTGTTTATTATATTTGAGAATGTAGGTCTTGGCACCAACAATAGATATGGGTAGCTTGCATACAAATACTCTTCAGAAATATTGTGATGTTTATGCATCCAATTTTACTGAAGTGCTCCTGGAAAGAGCAAGAATTATCAAAGCATCCCCACAGACTAGTCACTCTCAAGACTGAATTGCCACCACACGAGATTCTCCACTCACCTCTGGAGTTCTGCATTTCATCTTGACAGGACTTTCTGTAAGTTGAAGGCAGGTCTTCCCTCCAATTAAAACCGTTGAATTAGGAACAAATCCATAACCAGATATGGTCAGAATTGTCCCTCCTGAACATGGAAATAAATTCCAATTAAGTAGATCAGAAACTTAAAGACCAAAACACAAATTAAATGCCTAAAGAGATTTATGTACAAAGAAGAGAAATGGGGATTAGGACAAGATTATTCAGCTCCTCAAGCCAGTTCTGTATTCTACTTGATCCTGGCTGACCTGCACCTCAACTGTCATTGGCTGTCATTCCTACAATCCTTCTGTACCTAAAAGAAATCAATCATTCTCTTTTGAAAACTGCATAAAACCCAACATCTAGAGTAAATACTCCAGATTTCTGCTCTCCTTTGTCTGAAGAAGTGCTCCCTGCCATCACCCCTGAATGGAAAAAGTGAGGACTGCAGATGCTGGAGATCAGAGCTGAAAATCAACGTTTCTTCAGGAATTCCTGAAGAAGGGCTCATGCCCGAAACATTGATTCTCCTGCTCCTTGGATGCTGCCTGACCTGCTGCACTTTTCCAGCAACACATTTTCAGCTCATCACCCCTGAATGACCTGACTCAAATTTTAAGCTTGTGTCTTCACTGTCCCCGAGCATCCAATCTTTTGGGAAATGAAATGTTTTCATTTAGACACCAAGTCCATGTCTTTTCATCTGGCTGAGAATACTAAAACTTGATTTTAAGAACATGTTCAACAAAGTTCCGTAAAAGGCTGGTTAACAAAATTGAGGTTTATAGAATAGGAGGATTAGGATTCAATGAAATTTTTTAAAAATGCTATGAACAGAAAATAACAAATCTGGTAAATGGTTTATTTTTGGATTGGAGGATAGTAAAATGGTGATCTCAAGGATCTGTGCAATGACTACTGTTTTTTAAGCCTTGAGATAAATGACATGGACTTTAGAACAAAGGGATACAATTTAAAAGTTTGTTGATAAAATTTGATGGTGTGGCAAACAGTAAGGATGAAACAAATTGCTTGCAATATAATTTTTTTGCATTTTGGCATAAAGGAATGGTGGGTGGAAACAAGGTGGAGGGGTGAGAGCAATCTGCTTCTTTGATAGTCCCTCAGGATCAAGAATGGTTTCCACTCCATTTCAACAGTTTCTGAGATGGCAGTTAAGTCTGGTGCAGGTTTTGCAGACTCTGCTATATGTGGTGCTTAAAATGTGGGGAAGGTTGTTTGGAAGTTTTGTCTGTTCCTTCAAATTCCCCTATCTTGCTCCTGATTACATCTTTCAAGGAGGTTGTTGCCTTCTGAGATAAGCCTTTTTTATTTTGGTTGGTCACAAGTAAAGGAATTACAGGAGTCATTGGGATGGCTGACCTCTTTATGGATGCTTTAAGGACATCCCGAAAGAGATTCTCGTGTTTCCTGCTGCAACCAAGCTCTGAGTCGTGAATTTGCTTTGAGAGACTGCTAAATTACATTTAAAGACTAAATCTGGAATGTAAAATGAGTTCCAAAAAATATGATCATTAACTGTCATAAAAACCCATCTGGTTTAGCAATGTCCTTTAGGAAAGGAAATCTGCCATTCTTACCCAGACTGGCCTACATAGACTCCAGACCCACAGCAATGTGGTTGGCTCTTAACTGTCCTCTGAAATCACCCAGCTAGCCACTTAGCTCAAGGACATTTAGGAAATGGTAATCATTGTTGATCAGTCAGCAATAGCCTCATCCCATGAAGAAAAAAGAAAGGATTCCTCCTCTGTGATAAATGAGTCTATGACTCACAGCAGGAGTGAGATTCTCTCCTCCATTTAGGTCAGGTTTAAAGTGACATTCTGAATGCAAGCTCAGGCTGGAATTACATTATAACCACAATTTGAAAAATAGGATTTATATATAGTTCAAGAGGTAAGGAATGCTTATGGATAGTCAGCATGGTTTTCTGAAAGGGAAATTGTGTCTCACAAACTTGATTGAGTTTTTTAAAGGAAGTAACCAAGAAGATTGATGAGGGCAGAGCAGTAGATATTGTTTACTTGAAATTTAGTAAACCCTTTCATAATGTTCCGCATAGTAGACTAATTAGTAAAGTTAGATCACATGGAATTAAGGAGAAAGTGAGGTCTGCAGATGCTGGAGATCAGAGCTGAAAATGTGTTGCTGGAAAAGCACAGCAGGTCAGGCAGCATCCAGGGAACAGGAGAGATTCCTGAAGAAGGGCTTATGCCCGAAACGTCGATTCTCCTGTTCCCTGGATGCTGCCTGACCTGCTGCGCTTTTCCAGCAACACATTTTCAGCACATGGAATTAAGGGTGAGCTTGCCAATTAGATACAAAATTGGCTTAATGGCAGGAGACAAAGTGATGATATAGAGTTGTTTTCAGACTGGAGGTCTGTGACCAGCATGTTCCATAGAGCCCAGTGTTGGGTTCATTTTTGTTTATCATTTATATAAATAATTCAGATGAGAATATAGAAGACATGTTAGTAAGACGATGGATGACACCGAAATTGGTGGTATAGTAGACAGTGAAGAAGGTCATCTCAGATTACAAAGAGACCTTGATCAATTGGGTCAATGGGCTGAAAAGTGGCTAATGAAGTTTAATTTGGATAAATGCAAGATATTGCATTTTGGTAAAACAAACAAGGCAAGACTTAAACATTTAAAAACAGGGCCTTGACCAGTATTGTCGAAAAAAGAGAAACCTAGGGGTTCAGGTTTATGTCAAATATAAATAGGGTGGTGAAGACACCTTTTAGAACGTTTGCTTTAATTGCTCAGACCTTTGAGTATAAAAATTGGGACGTTATTTTGTGTTTGTACAAGATATTAGTAAAGCTTTTTCTGGAGTACTGTGCCCAGTTCTGGTCGTCCTGTTATAGGAAGGATATTATTAAGTTGGAGAGGGTTCAGATGAGTTTTACAAGATGTTGCTGGGAATGAAGAGTTTCAGTCATAAGGAGACGCTGCTCAGGCTGAGACTTTTCTCACTGGAGCTCAGCAGTTTCAGGGGTGACCTTAAGGGGGTTTATAGGATAATGATAGATAAGGTGAATGGTAGGTATCTTTTCCCTTGGGTGGGAGATATCAAGATCAGGGGGCACATTTTTAAGGTGAGAGGAGGAAGATTTGAAAATTACATGACAAGCAATTTTTGTACACAGAGAGTGATTCATGTATGGAATGAACTTTCAGAGAAAGTGGTGGATGTGGGTACAGTAACAACGTTTACAAGACATGCAGATAAGGACATGAATAAGAAATGTTTGGCGGGCTATGGGCTAAGCACAGGTAGGTGGGACTACATTAATTTGAGATTATGGTTAGCATGGACTGGTTACCACAGGATCTGTTTCCATGCTGTATGACTCCATGACCAAGACTCACAACATGGAAGTGAAACAAAGCTCCTTAACAGCAACTTTGCAAGTGCAGAGGAAACAAACTCTAAAACATTTATATTTTGCCTGGTGGGAAGGGGTCCTCTTTGAAAATTATTTACTCTGTATATGCTGTCAAAAGGGCAGGATCAGTAAAATTAAAAAACAATTCAGGTCTGAGAAAGTCAACTTCCTAAACCCAAACCATCTGGCAAAAAGTATTTTAAAGTCTTATATCATCTATTAATTCAACAGAAAGTCAAAAGAAACAGCAGCCTGTTATAGAGTCATAGTCATGTACAGCATGGAAACAGACCCTTTGGTCCAACTCATTCATGCTGACCAGATATTGGAAACGAATCTATTCCCATTAACCAGCACTTGGCCCATGTCCCTCTAAACCCTTCCTATTCATACACCCATCCAGATGCTTTTTAAATGTTGTAATTGTACCAGACTCCAAGACTTCCTCTGGCAGTTTATTCCATACATGCACTACTCTCTGCATGAATAGGTTGCCCCTTGAGCCCCTTTAAAATCTTTTCCCTCTCATCTTAAACCTATGTCCACTGGTTTTGGACTCACCTACCTTGGGGAAAAGACCTTGACTATTCACCTTATCCATGCCCCTCAAGATTTTATAAGCTTCTATGAGGTCACTCCTCAGCCTCCAATGCTCCAGGGAAAATAGCCCAAGTTGATAGATTAAACCCTGAATCCTGGCAACATCCATGTAAATTTTTTTCTGAACCCCTTCAAGTTTACCATCATCTTAGCTGGGAGACCAAAACTGAACACAGTATTCCAAAAGGTGGCCTAACCAATGAACTGTACGGGCGCAACATGAGCTCCCAACTCTTACACTCAACCCACTGACCAATAAAGGCACTACCCTGTCTTCACTACCCTGTCTTCCTGCAACTCCATTTTTGTATGATAAATGATTAACCACAACATTTTAAAAAATTTGCTGAGGAACATTTAATCTTACTCTTGATCAACTCTTACCACAACAAAAGTTTCATCTAATTTTTCCTGAGTGTTTGCTCGATCACCCAGGATTCTAACCTTGTTGCTTTCAGTGCTCTGAGTTTTGAACAATGTACATGGTCATCATTCATCCAAAATTATATTGTCCATAATGTTACAGAGGTAAAAATATGTTAAAAATGCTTTTTTATCCCAAAAATAATATCCATCATTATTATGAATTGCAGAGGGTGCTTGATTATATTCACCATGGATGGACACATTTCTTTTTATCCAAAATAAGTACAATGCATAAGATATCTAAACGGTGAAAGACTTTAATACAAATGATCATTACTCAGACACAAATTCCCATTTTAAACATGGATGATTTAAGTTTTGGTCAACTGAAAGAAAACGCCTTAATGTTTAATAGTGACTTATATATCTGCGCACTTATGGACAGTCAGTACCTTCAGTGCTGCCTATGGATGGATATATACTTGTTGCCTCAAACTGAAACGTAAATGTGTATGCCTGGTTGCTGGAATAGTTTGCAAAGCCAAGTCCAGCGATGTAAACAATGAGAGGAGATGATGTATTACTGGCAACTCCAATCATACAGGTTATTTCGGTATCTGAAAACAAAATAACAAAGAATGTAAATGATCAAATCCAAACACTAAGAAAAAGCATTTTCCCTCCAAATAACATGCTCTTGATATGTAATGTCAAGAGATCCACATCTTTGTATTTGCATGATGAGATAGATATCTATGTAACTTCTTCAATCCCTCTCGGATCTCGGACCTCTGCCCCAATTCTACCTTCTTATGTATCCCTAATATTCTTTGCTTCGCCTTTGATGGCAGTGTCTTTAGTTTCTGGGGTCCTAAGCTCTGGAATTCCCTGTCTCCTCCTTTCACCTTTCTTAAGATGCTTCTTAAAACTTTTTGGCGAAACCTTTGGCCACCTGTTTGAATTTGTACGTACATAGCTGAGTGTCATATTTTATCTGATTACACTCATGTGAATTAATTTTCTACCTAAAAGATGTTATATAAATGTAAGTTGGTGTTGTGTGTTATATAATATACAAAAACCAGATCATTTGTCACCATTAGTTAAAATTCACTATACGATAGATAACCCCAAACACAGCATTGCATCATGCATCTCACTAGCAGCCTGGAACATTTGCCAAACTCATGCAGTGTTCTCAATGAGTCATGAGCTGCTTCGAAATCTGCATTCTCACTCAAGAGTGTCTGCTGTTCCAACAGACTTTCTCTTATAACTATTACCACAACTCAAACTCAGAGAAAACAAAGACAAGATTTAATCCAGGTTTTGCAAAATTTTAAGAATATGAAAGTGAATTAGGGAATGACAATTCCCTCTTCTTGGTGGTGAGTTCATAGCAATGGCTTATCAATTCCTAAACATCATTAAGAAATGAGAAGAGGAGTTAGGCACAGGGTCCTTGGAAACATGGGGATATTTTACCACAGAGTGGTTGAGGCAGAAACCATTTGCTTCTTGTACTGAAAGGTGGATAAATATATGAAACAAATCATGAGAATTGGTATCTACACAACATTAGGATTAATTTTAGATTTTTGCAGCAAAATGTAACTTGGAAATATATAATGGGTGTTGTGCTGCAAAATGTAATGCTGTGAAAACATTACAGCATTTCCCTCTATATGTAGTCACTTTGCTGGAGTTTATGCTGCAAGGAGAGCACGTGTCACACAGATATTCTCAGTGTCAAAGGATCTCATAGAGATTCCATCACTTCCATCATGGGACAGGTGATCCCAGAGCTATGTCCATGCAAATACTCTCTTCCAATAAAATACTGACAATGCTGGAAATCTGAAACAAAAACAGAAAGTGCTGGAGAAAATCAACATGTCTGGCAGCATCTGTGGAAAAAGAAACAGAGTTAAACATTTTGAGTATGGTACAACTTCTTCAGAACTGGGGTAAGTCAACACAATTACTCCCTCACATCACACTATTCAGTATCAACTGAACTTCATTTGCTTTGAACGTTTTCTCACCAGTTAATCCTGTGATTGGACAATGGGTACCTCCAATCGAAACCCAAGTGGTATCAGTCATCGAACTGTTGGCGAATCCAAAGCCTGTTATGGTCAGAACAGTCCCACTGGACCTGGATCCTGATAAAACAAAATGACAGTTTAAATGAGAATTCAGCAACTGTTCTCTGCTATGGTCTCCATTAGGCATGGATCCAGGAAGAGATTTGCCTGAGGACAGAGTAAACCGACTACCTGATGGCCTCACAAACTGAAAAGTGAGATGATTGGGAGAGGATCTCCTTGAAGCAATGGTCTGGACATTCACTCAGGCCAGTCAACCTCATTCAGCACCTTGTAATCTGTTTCACCCCTGTACTGCAAACAGAGGTCAGTGGGTAGAGGTATCCTTTGCATCTTTTAACATTACAGATTATTTTGAGAGAGAGAATACATAGTAAACAGAATTTTAAAAAGGCAAATAGATTGTTAACTTTAATCTTGAGAAGACTGAAATACAAAAGGCATAAGTTATGCTTCATTTGTATAAGGGAATCCTTGTACACCAGTCACTGAAAGGATGCAGGTACACCAAGCAGTGTAGAGGACAAATGGTATGTTGGCCTTCATAGTAAGAGGATTCATGTACAGGAACAGGGACATCTTGCTGCAACTATGCAGACCTTATAAGGTCATATCTGGATTATTGTGTGCAGGTTTGGTCTGAGGAAGAACGTGATTGGACACGTAGAGGAAGTGCAACAAAGTTTTATCAGACTGATTCATTGGAAGGAAAGATTGATGCATGAAGGAAGGCTGGATCGGTTAGAAATGTATTCACAGAAAGTTAGGAAAACTATGGGAGATGTTATAGAACTAGACAGGTAAATACAGGAAAAGGTGTTGATCAAGGAGTTTAGAACCAGGGGTCATGATTGAAGAATACAGGGAAGACCATTTAGGACTGAGATGAGGAGAAAATGATCCAACCAGAGAATGGTGAATCTGTGGAACTGTCTGCCACAGAAAATATTTGGAGCCAAAACATCGAGTGTTTTCTTAAAGAAATTAGTTAGTTCTTAGGGATAAAGTGATCAAAAGGTATGAGGAGAAAACAGGAACAGGGTACTGAGTTGGAGGATCACCATGGTTACATTTAAGGTGCAGCAGGTTTAAAGGGCTGAATGGCCTACTCCTGCTCTTATTTTCTATGGTCAGACCAACCTACAATGACAATGCTCAGTTGTGGATCCTGTACCTCAAGAAGAATGTAGTGAACTTGGAGTGGTACAGCAAAGATTCACCAGAATGACAGCATGGCTAAAATGGTTAGATGATGACGATAGGTTACATTGACTAGGCTTGTATTCTGTCAAGTTTGGAAGAATAAATTATGGTCTAATTGAGGGTGTTGAGATGAGTGAGGAAATGGATAGAGAGAATCTATTTTCTCAGATGTGCGAAGTCCCAAATTAACTGGTGCAGAAAATTAAAATTGGAGACAAGCTGATCAAGGGTGATCTCAGGAATTGTTCCTTCACACAAAGAATAGTGGAAATCTGGAACTCACTCCCCAGTAAAGCTGTGGAGGCTTGGAGGAGAAAATGTCAAAACTGAGATTAATAGAATTTTGGTGGTAAGAGGATTAAGGAAGGTAAATAGTGCTAGGATGAACATGAGCCAGATTCTCACTGAATGATGGAACAGGCTCAAGGGCTGACTGGCCTCATCCAATTTTCCTTGAATGATGTTAGTGATAATGATCAGTCTAATTGTTTCAAACACTATCTTAAAAGTCGGCAGTGAGTGATTTCAGGCACTTTCACAAGTTCATTAGATTTAAATGGATGACATGATTTAGAAGCCTACCTGAATCTCAAGCATTTACCTGTTGTTGGGGTAATGCGTGAAATGGTCGGGGTTTTCTCAGCTTTCCATTTATATCCACAATTCCCGGAACACTTACTGGGAATACCATTGATGAAAACCTTCACCTGTGAGGAAGAGAAGGGCTTCTGTTGCTACAGATTTGCTTAGTTTTCAGGGAGCATGCTCCTTGCAGATTTAATTATACCTCTTGTGTCAAGCTCCAACTGCTAAACTGTTTATTAGAAAAAACACCCAGTAGAACTGAAAGAAGTTATCTTGGTCCCGGCTATGATTGAGTGATCTTAAGCGTGACTGTACAGCTGGTGTCCTGCTCAGGCAAAAATAATTATCCAATCACATCATTACCTCCTGGTCTGCAACTTTGGGTTGAGAGTTTTTGGTGTCTAGGTGACCGAAAGGTGACCTTTTGCTATGTCGTGTAACCCATATTTCTTGAGTAATTATTTAGCCTTGTCATTCTCAGCAGTTTAAAGAAATCAGACTGCTTGTGGTCTGTCAGTAAAATATTAAGTGTTCATAAGTGTATGTAAATGTATACAGGTGTATGCAGGCATGTCCACATGTGTCTAGGTGTATGCAGGTATGTGCAGATGCATACAGGTGAAACTAAGTGTATGCAGTTGTATATAAGTTTATCTAGGCTGAAAATGTGTTG
Organism: Chiloscyllium plagiosum; assembly: GCF_037043375.1. NCBI lineage: Eukaryota > Metazoa > Chordata > Chondrichthyes > Orectolobiformes > Hemiscylliidae > Chiloscyllium > Chiloscyllium plagiosum. The sequence continues at coordinate 40,782,766 of NW_028270142.1, forward strand.
CTGGAAAAGCGCAGCAGGTCAGGCAGCATCCAGGGAACAGGAGAATCGACATTTCGGGCATAAGCCCTTCTTCAGGAATCATTCCTGAAGAAGGGCTTATGCCCGAAATGTCGATTCTCCTGTTCCCTGGATGCTGCCTGACCTGCTGCGCCTTTCCAGCAACACGTTTTCAGCTCTGATCTCCAGCATCTGCAGTCCTCACTTCCTCCTATAAGTTTATCTAGGTGTGTATGGATATGTGCAGGTGTATGTAAGTATGTGCCTATATATATACATGTGTCTAGTTGTATGCATGTGTGTGCAGTGTGTTTAGCTGCATGTAGTTGTGTTGAAGTGTCAATGATGCAGGCAGTTTATGTGCAGGTGCATACAGTAATTGTTTGTAGATGTGTCTAGGTGTGAGCAAATGTACGCAGTATGTTTCTAAGTTGGTCAACGTGTATGAGATGTATACAAGTGTGACCAGATGCATGCAGGTGTGTTGAGATGCTTTGAGAGATGTGTGCAGATTTATACAGGTGACTAGGTGAATGCAGATGTGTCCGGATGTATGCATGCGTGCGGAGAGTGTCTAGGTGCATGCAGGTGTCTTTAGGTGTGCGTAGATGTATATAGGAGTGTATTCAAGTGTGTCTAGTTGTATGTAGATGTGTCTAGTTGTATACAGGTGTGTCTGGTTGTATGTAGGTGTGTCTAGTGGTATACAGGTGTGTCTGGTTGTATATAGGTGTGTCTGGTTGTATGTGGTGTGTCTAGTTGTATACAGGTGTGTCTGGTTGTATGTAGGTGTGTCTAGTTGTATACAGGTGTGTCTTGTTGTATGTAGGTGTGTCTGGTTGTATGTGGTGTGTCTAGGTGTATGTAGATGTGTCTAGTTGTATGCAGGTGTGTATAAGCATGTCTAGATGTATGCAGCAGTATGCAGATGTACACACGTGTCTAGATTCAAGTGGGTGTGTTTAGGTGTACCTAGGTGTATTCAAGTGTGTGCAGAAGTATATTGGTGTGTCTAGGTGTTCACCTAAGTGTATACAGGTGTGTGCAAGAGTGTGTGCATTCAGGTGTGTCTAGGAGAGTCCAAGTGCGTCTAATTATATGTAGATGTATCTAGGTGTGTGTGCAGGTGAGTCTACATGTGTGTACATGTACATGGGTGTGCATAAATTTGTGAAAGTGTGCATGACTGTGTACATGTCTGCAGACATATTTCCAGGTGTGTATGGGTACTTTTAAATATGTAAGATCTGAGCAAGAATTTCCGAGTTATCTAGGTATATGCAGGTTCACGTGTTGGTGGGTTAAAGTGTGTATAGGAATGTACAGATATGTAGAGGTATGCACAGGTTTGTGCAAATCCGTACAGTGTTGGTAGGTATGTACAGATGTGTGTACATGTAATCTTAGTTTATAAAATGCTGAATGGTAAGAGTCCAAAACAAGGGGTGGAGGGAGGGGTGGGGGTTTGGGGAGGTGTAAGTGATTGGTGTGGAACCCTAATATTGGAATTGGCTCATTCATGTGTAGAAACTGAACTGAAGAGCAGACAGCCACGTTGTAGCAATCCTGAGTAGCTGGGTGCCTCCTCTTTCTTCTGCATGTGTAACTTACAGACACATTTAAGGCAGAACTGTATGTACGTACCTGAGGCAGTGTGTGTGGTGTCCGAAACAGATCGCCGATCAGATGTTCACTGAATAGCCCTCCTTGCTGCTTATTATGAACCTTTGCTGTTGCATTGACTCCAAAGACATTCAGATCATTAATCTGTTCAACATGGAATCAAAACATATTTTACTTTGTGATATTTTGCAGCATCAAGCTCATATTTACCCCATGCTTAATTTTACTCCCTATATATCCCTCAAACATGTATTATGTACAGCTGTTATTTAAATAAGTCATTGTCAGGATGAGGGCACCACTGGCTAGGCCAGGGATTAATACTCATACATAATTGAAATAGAATGGCGGTGAACTGCCTTCAGGAACCACTACAATTTTTGGGGTGTACGGACAATGCTGTTAGGAAGGGAGGTCCAGGAATTTGACCCAGTGACACTGAAGGAATGGTGATTATTGTTCCAAGACAGGACTGAGTGTGCCTTGGAGGGGAACTTACTGATAATGGTAATTTGAAGAACTTCCTTTGACCTTCTAGTTGGTCAAGGTCATGGGTTTGGAAGGCGGCGCTCAAGCAATTTAAACCACTAACAGATATAGGATTGAATAGAGACAGAATGAAACTCCAACTGTTGAAATGCAGCAAAATGCTTGGCAGAGGGAGCAAAATACTTTATTCCAGCATTTGCTTCTTCGGTTGCGTCTAGTCAAGCCAACAAGTTGAATAGCTAAGTTGAAATGTGTTGGGGTTTAAATCTAGGGGACTGTTTCATTATGCCATGAGTCTGGGTCTCACCTTTAACGTGGGCTGATTGCCCGGCTTGCTGAGCCATTTCACTGTCCACTCGGCGGCAGAACAGTTGCCTGATTTCGTTACAGAAACTGTCCCAATCTCAGAGATTGTTTGTAAGGCATATTGCATTTCCGAGGCTGTAGCATTAACTGGCAAATCTTCAAAAATAAAGTGTTTTGAGAAATTACAGAAAAGGTCAAAATATTGATGTGCTTTGATGACAGTGTAATTGAGTAATACTGTCCACAAGAGGGCCATTCTATGAGAGATTTTCTTGAAAGAACTAATTATTCCTATTCATTCTACTCTCCCACACACAACTTTTCAAACTTTTTTCCCTTTAAGTATTTATTCAATTCCCTTTTGAAAATTACTATTGAATTTATTGCCATGGAACTTTCACTTATTTTTTGATCCATTGTATTCCAATGAATCACTCACTGCATAAAAACTTTCTTCATCCAGCCTTTTGATTCGTTTATAAAAATATCTGTTCCTTTATTTACACATCCTCCCTGCATTAGAAATAAATTTCCCTTCTGTACTCTCTCAAAATCCCTTATGGGTTTGGACATTTCTATGAATCTCCCTGTTAACTTGCTATGCTTGAGGGAGAACAATCTTGTAACGAAAGAATTTTGGCACTTGGTGTAGCACTTTTCCACCTCAGAAACATTCCCCGGACTCTTGCTGGAGATCCAGTTGGAGGATGGTGCTTCAGATGGAGGTCCATATGCAGTCAGGGTGGTGCTGTAATCTTTCCATTGAAGGCAGGAGATCTCAGGGGAAGAAATGGGAAAGAATTGCCAAGAATAGGGCTCAGTGACTATGTGGCATAATAGTGAAAACTGGTACTTTGAGTGATACGAAGGGGAATTGCCTTTCAGGCTAGTATGCAAAAGCTAACTGCAATGTGTTTGGATAATGTACTTAAAACTTGGAGTGGGATTTGAACTCATAACCTTCTTGGAGGCAAGAGTACTTCCCGCTAGGCCGTGGCTGACGTAGATATGTGGAGGACAGTCAGTGAGAAGAAAACTCAGATGTGAAAGTTTCATTGAATTGAGCTGCAGAAAGCCAACAGAAATGTTTGAATCTTGTTAGCTGCTCTAAATCAAGAGCTTATTCACGTTATCTGGATCCACTGACACTTTATTAAACGAAATCTAAGCACAAGAATTAAAAGATGTCCTACACAGCCCCTGGACACAAAAATAGCAGGCCATCTATTTAGAGGATACATTCCCCAAACATGTCCACCGAATTTACCACATAGATCATCGTGCCCTGATTTTCCTGAATTAATTGGAAAAATCTAGAAAATTCCTGTAGTTTGAGAATTATCACAGAGCAGAACCTTGTGAGATTTTTTTGAATGAAAGAATTTCCAGCCAGCAAACGGTTATAAGGAGGTTTCCAAAAGAAAAATTCCCTCACAGATTCAGCATTCACTACTTACCTTTCAAGGTTTTCCCAAAGTACTCAATATCCAAGGTACCAGAGATTGGAGGAGATGCTGCTTGTGTTCTTGAAACTCTTAGAACGGCCCCCTGAGGCCAAGTGCTCCCTCTGTAAACCATCTCATCCTTTGTGCCATTAGGCAAAGCCTAAAAGAACATCCATCACAAACAAGATTTTTTATTCGCATTTGTAGTTGACCTTTCTCGATTTCCCACTGTCAACTCAATGAAATATCAGCAAGAACGCCCACAGAAACTAGATCCAAATTCCCCGTCCTTGTTAACTCTCAAATTCTCTCAATCCACATTCCTCTCACTTCGCAACTCCACACCTTTCTCTTACTCTGCTCTTCTCCAAAGACTAATATTCCAGAATAAATAACCTTTCCCTATGACCCAATCCTCTTAAGCTCTTAAATTTAGCACTGAATTTTCAGTACGCAGAAGTATGCTGTTATAATGCACTTTAGTTTCTGTGGGTTTATGAGTAAATATTAGTTGTATCTATCCCTACTAGAAGTATCTCTGGAGTATTGTAGTCAGTCTCTCTCTCCATACAGGATGGATAAAGAATGATTGGAGAGAGCTTTGTGGAGGTCTCAAGGTACATTTCTAAATTTAAGAAATTAAGACGATTGGGTGGAGGGGAAGGTTGTTTATTCTGGATCATTAGTCTTTGGAGAAAAGCAGAGTAAGAGAAAGATGCGGAGTTGAGAAATGAGAGGAATGTGGATTGAGAGAATTTAAAAGTTAATGACCATGGGGAATTTGGATCTAGCCAAAGAGTTAAGTTGAGAACTAGTCGTTCAATATTATTAGTTTTATTGGAAATAGGAAATTTACAAATCTATTTTTAATAAGAAAGGGATGGACTCAGGAAGAGTTTAACAGTACAAGAATAGAAATACATGGCAGTTATCAAATAGAATGGGAAAGATTTGAATGAGAAATATTAAGAATTACAGGAAGTATTACACAGTTTGGCAGTGTATGCTAGATGTTGCTCAAAGCATAGACAAACATAGACTGGAGAGACAATATCTACGATAATAAAGTCAACAGAGAATGTGTGAGAGTGAGTTTGGAGAGGTGACGGTTTAATCTGAGGGTAACTATACCTCAGTTGAAAGGTGAGATTAAAAATGAAGGACCCCATGCTGACCTCAGCCAGTGCAGGAATTGGACCCACATTGTTGGCTTTACCCTGCATCGCAAACCAACCACCAAGCCAACTCAATTAATCACTTTCTGAAAATAATATGTATTGATAAAATATTCTCTTAATCAACACAGACTGAGTCAACTTTCAAATGCTACCCAAATACCACATTATACTGACCTGAGCAAAGGCAATCTCTAGCAACGGAATGTTGCAGCCACAGTCGATGGTAACCATAGTTACTTCATACTGACTGTGCATACCATCTTTTTTCGTTCCTTCTTCAGTAACTAGGAACTCCTCAATAAGAATTCCTTTGTCAAACAATGGAGGATAAGCTACTATTGGTACATCTGCAAATTAAAGAAGTCATTCACTTAAACTGAAAGAAAAAAGTTACAAACAATTTATATTTTATGCAACTTCCACATATCCTCTGAAATACACTTCAAATATGAAATGCTTTAAATTAGAGATCCCACTAAAAATGGCTAAGAAAACCGAGTTCTCAGGAAGGGTCACTAGACCTGAAACATGAGCTCTGATTTTTCTCCACAGATGCTGCCAGACCTTCTGAGCTTTTCCAGCAATTTCATTTTTGATTTTTATATTAAAAAACTCTTAAAGTACCTAACAGGAAGTAAGGGAATCAAGGGTTACAGCAAAACGACAGGAAGGTGGAGTTGAGGATTATCAAATGAACCATTCGTTCAAAAGTGGAGCACACTCAACGTGTTGAATGACGTACATTTTCTCCAACTTCTTATTGTATTATGGTCTTTTAAGAATTCTGTGCCAGTTCCATTTACCAGAGGCTCAGATGGTAGATAGCGACAAGTGGCAATGTCACTGGATTAGTTGTCCAGAAGCCCGGACTTTTGTTTTTGGAATGCACAGGTTTGAATCTAGGTTCAACCACATGGTGAAATTTGAATTCAATAAAAATCTGGAATGAAGAGCTGACCATTCTTGATTATTGTAAAAATCTATCTGGCTCAATAATGTCATTTAGGGAAGAAGATTTGCTGTCCTTAGCTGATGTGGCCTACATGTGACTTCAAATGCACAACAATTATAGGCGACTCTTAAATCCTCTCTGGGCAATTCGGGATGAACAATCAATGCTGGCTTAACCACTGATGCTCTATCCCATGAACAAAAAAAAAATCACTGGTATTAAAAAAAATCATAATCCATGCCTTTGCAATTGTGGAAACAAAGTAACAAGACAAGTCCATTTGACCCCTCATATCTGTTCTGTTATTTCGACCATGATTGATCAGTTCCTCAATTTTGTTTAGTTACTTCAAATCCATTTTCCTAGATACCTAGCTGACAAAAGTGCACAATTTCTCCACCCAATATGAAAGGCAAAGAGAGCATCAGATACAAAAGAGTAAATTGTACAAGTTCAGGGTCCATGTGCATTCTGCAGAGCTATTCACAACAAAGAGGTCTCTGTAAATTTAATCTTCTTTTTTCTTACATTGTGATTGGTTCTGTTCCTTACAGTTTGGTGTTGGTTTAGGTACTGCTATGCTACACAAAACCGACCAGAATCTACATGAATTCTGTACCACATTACCATTTTATCACTATCACAGTAACCAAATTCTGATCAGTACCTCGCTCAGGTTTGAAATACAAAATAACAATACCATCTTGATTCTGCACTGTAGGCCTCTGTCCAATATACACAGTATCAACAAAGAAATCTTGGTCTCTTGCTGTCCGCATATGTATCGCCTTCAACAAAAACCTTGTTCCTCTGGGAACTTTGGATATCACAAGTTCATATAAATTGATGCAGGTGTAGGTCCATCTGGAGTCAAGAGACACTTAGTTAAGGTTTTATACAGTACAGCATATCAAGCTTTAACAATATCCTTCATTTAGTTCCTTAATAAATTAGAAAGCCACATTCGTAAAAAGGTTCTACCAATTTTACATAGAAGTAAAATCAGGCCATTTGGCCCTCAAAACTTGTTGTGTTATTCAGTAACATCATGGTCTGTTTGTATTCCTAATTCCATCCATCCTCGATAACTTATCATTCTTTTCCCTAACAAGAATCTCCTTTACTTCACTTTAAAAATATTCAATGACCTTGCTTCCACCGCCTTCTGAGGCAAGGAGTTCCAAAGTTGCACAACAATCAGAGAAAGGAAAATTGCCCTCATCTCTGTCCTAGAATGCAAACCCTCCTTCTAAAACAGGTACCTCTAGTTCTGGACTCACCAACAAGAGGAAGAGTCTTTTCCACATCCACCTTGTCAAGACCATTTAGGATTTTATACACTTCATCCTGGCTCTTCTAAACACAAACTCAGTCTGTCCAATTTTTCCTCACTAGACAATCTACTTATTCTGGGTATCAATCTAGTCATACTCCACAAAACTGCCTATTCTTCCTTAAGTAAGGAGACCGCACTATCTTCAAGATATGGTTTCACCAAAGCACTGCATAGCTGAAGCATAACCTCCTTAATTTTATGTCCAATTCCTCTCGTAATAAAAACTAGAATCCCATTAGCCTTCCTGATTACTTGCTGGCAAAATGTTGAAAACCTACTCTGAAGCACAAATTTGCAAACTTACTGTCAGCCAGCTGTACAGAATCAGACGGAATCTTGATATAAGAATATGCTTCATTTTTCAGAATTGTGTAGATATGATACCAGCTTCCATATGTCTAACAGGTTCTATTCAGAATCCTCTACAATGTGTTCTCCATACTTCAGCTCTAGCTTGATGGGCTTTGGCGGGCTTTGCTCTGAACCTATATACAGGCTTAACCAATCAAACACAGTGAATATCAATAATAAACAGACTCACACAATCAATCAGAAAACAATTGAACACTATAATTCACTCTGTGGTTCTACTAATGCCTTATATCAGGTACTAAAAATCTTGTAGTTCTAATTTAAGCTTTATTGTGAATGGAATTACATTCATTCCCAAACTTTGCAATATAGTTTATACAAAGCAACACAACAAATAAATGTGCAAACAGGCATGTTTCATGGGTTTCAATTCCAATTGCTGATTGATTTTTCCCTCACCCTTTCTCTAATCATATCCTAAAAGTAGTCCACTCAATAGTAGCTCAAACAATAAATTTTCTTAGATGGTTAATGACAGAAACTCTCTTCTTCTGGAGCAGCATAGGTTTATTTAGGATCAAGCTTCACTCGTAAAGTTGATCAACAATGTAGTTATATACTTTTTTTACAACCTTAAAATGTTTCAGAGTACTTACAGATAGTGAAGTATTTTTGTTGAATGTTGTAATGAAGGAAAAGTAGCAGCAAATTTGTGCACAACAAACTCCTCCAGATAGCAAAGAAATAAGTAACCAAACAATCTAATTTAATGATTAAGGAATAAATATTGGTCAGGACACCAGGGAGAATTCTCCTGATTTACTTTGATTGGTGATATGAGATGTTTTAATGTCTAGCTAAGAAAACATGCAAGGGTCAGTTTCACGTCACATTAAGACAACACTTCTGTCAGTGTAGCACTGCTCCTAGTATTGCATGGGAAGTTTCAGACTGGGTTATGGGCTCAAGTCTCTGGCATGGACCTTGAACGTACAAATACATGGTCAAGATCTTCCAATGAGAAGATTGTTATTACTAGTGTAGACCAGAGTTGTGCATTGGGACCACGTGGAAGTCCTGATACAGCTGATTGCATGGGAGTTGCCCAGGAAGTGAACATCTCTAATGGGTATTTGCCGTGTCTGGAACGCTCAGATTAAAATCCTTATTTCTGATTTAGAGATTGCGTCAGAATGGTTGGAGGATTCTGACTCATTCACCTGAACACGTACCTAAGGAACATTAGAGGAATTAACATCAGTTCTAACTCCTCAATAACTTTAAAACTAAATGCCTTAACTCATCATGGAGCCAACCACCATCTCATCCACACCTCCACATCCTCCAAAATACTCCTTCACTTCATGCTCTCCCCCAACTCAAATTCCCACATTTATGTAACATGTAAATTTGGTAGATGAAGAAATAGGTGGTCAGAGTATAATGTAGAATCGATCAGGATAATTCCAGGGATGGGGAACTTCAGATATGTGAATGGTTTGGAGATGCTGGGGATGTTTTCCTTTGAGAAAAGAAGGCCAATTAGAGATTGGCTAAGAAACCTCTAAAGCTTATTTGAATAACCACAAATGATAGGGTGTAAGTTAGTGTAAACAAGCAAGGCCAAGAAAAGGGTCCTACCTCCAACACTGGTTGGTTTCTTAGAGTGAGGAGTCTGGTCAGAGTATGGACAATGTTATACCCAATGGTTAAAGGAAAAAGAATCACAGATTTAAGTTGATATGCAGAAGAGTCATCAATGATTTGAAGTTACAGACTCTCAATTACTAAGTGATTATGGACTTGAGTGCACTGCCTGGCAGTCTGATGGAAGTGGATTCACTCATGGCCTTTAAAGAGAACTGGTCTGATGAGAAAACATTTGCATAGTCATTGGGAAATTGTGTAAAACAAGAGTAGACTCTTTTAGTGCTGTATCCATACAATAACTCAAAATTCAAATTAAATAATATTAAAAGCATCAGTGCTTACTGATTATCTTGAACAAATCTGTATGGAAACCAAAGATTCTTTGCTTTTCTTTCATCATCAACTTGGTAAGTAAACGATAGACGAAAATTATTTCTCAAACGACCTTTATATGCAAAGCAAAGCTGAACACATGGTTAAAGTGACATGAGTATCCTTTGATTATTATTGGGATATCATATTCAAGAGTAACATATAACAACAAGAATAAGTGACAACTACATAGCAAGCTATCGTTGTACATATTCTGTAATATTGGCCCATGTATTGAGTAGAATAAATGCACAATAATTCATCACAAGCGTGGAATTAATTCAAGACATATTAACTGTTATTAAAATCATGCAAAGGAAATTAAATGTGCCATCACCTAACTAGAATTAATGTTTCCTCCTTAGGTACTATCTGAACTTAAAATATGAAAGCATTGATATGATAATTTTTCCGATGTGAAGTTATGGCCAAAGAAACCTCTCAACCTCATTTGAATATCCATAAATGATAGGGTGTAAGTTAGCGTAAACAATCAAGGCCAAGAAAAGTATCCTACCTACAACACTGGTTGGTTTTTAAGAGTGAAAATCAATGTGCTAATTTAACGAGCAATTTTGCAAGTGGTAATTTACAAAGCCAAGCTCTCCTTGCCACTTCACACTTTTCTTCCCTCCTGAATGAAGGTCGCAAAAGCCATCCTTTCCGACTCCATTTTCTTTTAATACTTTATCACAGAGCAACTATTTGCAGGATATTGGCCCAGGGTAACACCAAAGGCCAGCCTGTTTCTAGCAGCGCACATTGGATAATAGCCACTGAGGAGGTTCTAAGCCTAAATGGCTCACTGCCAAAACCTGGACAGTTCCTACAATTACTGAACTAACAAGAAAACAGAATATATGTACGCGATTATATTCTCCTGGGTTTAATAAGAATTTATAAGAGTTGAACTGATTGGAATGCATAATGCTTAGAAGGTGTAACTGGGGTATGGGGTAAAGGGTATGAATGGATACCAAGATGCTGTCTTCTTCAGAACTTGAAGTTTTCAGGATAGGCAATTCAGGACTAAGATTAGAAAAAATATCATCAGTCTGAGGGTTGAGAATCCTTGCAATTCTATGCCTCAGATGTGGATGCTCAATAATTATGCATATGTAAAGACTGAGACTGATAGATTTTTGTGGACTCGGTAATGAAGACAAATAGTGATAGCTTGCAAACTAGAATTGTTTTAGAAATTCACTCACATTCACACTGAGTGGAGGAGCAGCTTTAAGGGCCTGAATTGCCGCCTCCTCCTATTTATTTTTTTTTATTCATAGGCCTGCCATGAGCCTTTAGCGGAAAAGTGCCATTGAGTGACAATAGATGCAAAACACAGAACATGGATGGAACAAAAACCAATAGAATAGTAACAGAAGTAAACACAAGTTATAAAAGCCTGTCTTTCTCCCTCTTCAGAGTAACAATATAATAAAACCAATTTAAAGTGTAACTAGTATCAGGTGACAACACTCTTCAATAATTATTTGTTTCATCTCGAAGAAGTTTCAAACTTACCTCTCTGTATGTACGTAATGAAAATGGTTGATGATAACTTGCAAAGCCAAACAAAGATGTGGGATTTTTTACACAATAGCGTCCACAAAAAGCATTAGTTTTCATTGTCACTTGGCCACCTTGAAAGATATTCTACAAGATTAAAAGTGAAACAGAAAATTGTATTCCACTGCTGGACTCCGCACTAACAATCCTAAAATCAGAGTTCTAATCCCAGTGAGGACAGTTTAATAATTTGTATATATTATGCAAGTTGCTAATATTTTATCTTTCTTATTCTGGGAATGCAAATCCCCAGACCCAAGTAATAGCTTCCAATTTACTGTGTATAAGGTGATTAGTCCGTGGTAATCGCACAGTGGTAATGTCCCTCTGATTTTGCAGCCCTTCCTCAGTACTGACCCTTTGATGATGCAGTACTGCTCCATTACAATCCCTATGACAATGCAACACTGCATCACTCTAACTCCGCAACAATGCAGTATTGCCTCAGTAAATGGTAAAGTTGCCATAGTATTGCTGTCTCATTAGAGAAAGCGATGATTGGTGGTGGTTTATTTGGAGGGTCACCACATTTCAGGCAATGAGACGTTGAAAAGGAAAATACTCCATGTAACCTCAGTCAGTACAGGAACTGAATCCACGCTGGTGGTATCACTCTGCTTTGCAACCAGCTGTCCTACCAATTGAATTAACTGACCCCATGTACTGTAATCCCTCAGTACTGACCATCTGATAGTGCCAGTGACATACTGCGGAACTAATATATCATTGAAGTATGAGTCCTGAGATGGCACTGCATCATCAGTGTGTCAATTCTTTCAGTACTGACCCTCCAATAAAGCTATAATCCCTCAGCATTGACCCTATGACAGTGTACTGTTACTTCAGTACTGACCCTTTGGAGGTGCAGCATTACCACAGTACAAATTGTTCAATAACTCAGTATTCCCTCAATGCTGGTTCTTTGACATTGCAGTACTTTCTTGGGACTGATCTTCTAACAATGTAGCAGTCCCTTAATACTCACACTACGATAGTGCAGCACTCTCGGTGTACCAATCCTTCAACAGTGTAATGTTGCTTCAGTACAGAACTTCTGATCATGAAGCACTCTCTCTGACAATGCAGCACCCCATCAGGACAGACCCTTCAATCGTGCAGCACTCCATCAGGACAGACCCTTCAGTGGTGCAGCACTCCATCAGGACAGACCCTTCAGTGGTGCAGCACTCCATCAGGACAGACCCTTCAGTGGTGCAGCACTCCATCAGGACAGACCCTTCAGTGGTGCAGCACTCCATCAGGACAGACCCTTCAACCGTGCAGCAGTCCATCAGGACAGACCCTTCAATGGTGCAGCAGTCCATCAGTATTGACTGTCTGATAGTATGGTGCTCCCTTCACGCTGACCCACTGATGATGCAGTGGGATGCCAATAATGATACTTCAACAATGAGTGGTCAACACCAGCCCCTGCAGACACTTTTAAAATCATTTGTTTTCTGAGGCATGTAATAAATTAATCATTTGATTTTATCTGATGCACATACCTTGGATATGTCATCCTCAAAATTGTTGAAATAATAGACTGTGTATCCCTTCCTGTAGTTGACTATGTGATCTGGACACTTTACATCCAACATTCCTTCTAAAGCAGCTTTGACCTGTGATGAAAGATTTTTATTAGCCGAGAAGATCCTCCGTTACCCTGACTTACTGGTGCTGTTCAAAGCAGCCAGAGCTTCTATCTGTCCTTTATTGCTTTCCCTATCAATGGTTCATCTAAATTTTTTGTTAGGCAATGCCACATCATACTATGCAGGTCTGATGTAATGGTTGGGTTTGGGAACGTTATTTTCCCCATTAGTCATTCATGGGATGTGGGTGTCACTGGCAAGGCCAGCATTGGTGGACCATTCCTAATTGAAGCTGAGTGGCTTGCTAGGCTATTTCAGAAGGCAGTTCTGAGTCAATCACATGGTTATGATCTGGATTCTCATGTAGATCACTCCAGATAAAATGGTAGGATCTTTTTCCTGAAGAACATTAGTGAACTAGATTGGTTTTTACAACAATGACATGTTAATGATCATGGTCACTATTACTGAGATTATAGCTTCATATTTCAGACTTATTAACTTAATTAACTGATGTGGATGGTGCGATTTAAATACATGATTAACATTACTAACCCAATGGCACGAACACTAAATCACGCTGGGGGAGATGGTGGTAATATTACTGGACAATAACAAAAGGTCTGAACTAATGAGGAGAAAGACAGACAAAGGCATTGACTATAGAGTCAGAGAAAGAAATCTATGCTGCTGTCTGACACAGCAGTGAATCTGCAATTACTACCTTTGCTGTTTGAGTTCAAGTATCACTGAACATCAGAGTGCATTTAGGAAAATTAACAAACAGCGAAACTCACAGCTGACCTTGGAGGAAACTCTGTGGGAGAGCTCACAGCCATAGGAACAGATAAGTGCATAGTTTCGAAGTGTAGCCTCACTATAAATCTACAATAGTGAGTGGAGTGGGTTGTTTCTTGAAGATATGTTTTATTGAGATCAGTCTCTTGATTACATTTTTAAAATATAAGCCATAGGTATTAAGTTAGCCTGGAGCAATGTTTTCTTTTAGTACAATAAGATGGTGCTATTTTCTGGGTCAGTAGACTATGAAGGAGCAAAGATGGCCCTTAGTAAAGTGATATGCTGTTCTTGTTGGATGTGGGAGTTGAGGGAAAATTTCCATGTTACTGATGATTATGTCTGCAGAAAGTGTCTTTGGTTGAGAATCCTATCAGATCACATGTGTCGGTTTGAGCGGCAGTTAGAGGCAATAAAGAATTTACAGGAGCTAGGGAGTGTGATAGATGGCAGTTATAGGAATGGAAAAAAGCCACAGATACAGTTAGGTAGTTGGGTTAACTCCAGGAAAGGTAGGACATGTAGGCAGGTTGTGCAGGTATCTCTTGTGACTATCCCCATCTCAAACAAATATGCTGCTTTGGAAAATGTAGAGGGTGATGGACTCTCAGGGGAATGTATTACAAACAGCCAAGGTTCTGGTACCAACAATGGCTCTAATGAGGGATACGTCGGGTTCCAAGCGATTGACTGTGATAGGGGACACTCTAGCCAGAGGCACATAGAGACATTTCTGTAGCCAACAGTGAAAAATCAGAATGTTGTGTTGTCGCCATGGTGCCAGGATGAAGGATATCTCAGGGAGGGTGTAGCATGTTCTCAAAGGGGAGAGGGACCAGCAGAAGGTCTTTGTACACATTGGAACTAAAGAAGGGAAAAGGATGAGATTCCAAAGGGAGAATATAAAAAGTTAGGCAGGAATTTAAAAAGGAGGTCCTTGAGAATAGTAATATCTGGATTATTCCCAGTGCTATGTGCTAGTGAGGGTAGGAATAGGAGGACAGAGCAGATGAATGAGTGGCTGAGGAGCTGGTGCAGGGGGAAAGTGTTCACATTTTTGGATCATTGAAATCTCTTCTGGGATAGATGTGACCAGTACAAGAAGGACGGATTGCACCTGAATTGGAAGGGGATTAATGTACTGGCAAGGGGATTTGTTAGAGATGATCGAGAGGATTTAAACGAGCAAGGTGGGGTGGGGGGAGTCCAGAAAAATAGTGAGGAAAGAGATCAATCTGACACTGCGACAGATGGGAGGAGTGAGTCAGGGCAGACAGGAACAAAGCAGAGAACAAGGTAGGACTGATAAATTAAACTGCATTTATTTCAATGAAAAAGGCCTAACAGGATAGGCAAATGAACTCAGGGCATGGTTAGGAACATGGGACTGGGATATCATCACAATTACAGAAATGTGGCTCAGGGATGGACAGGGCTGGCAGCTTCATGTTCCAGGATACAAATGCAGGAAGGATAGCAAAGGAGGCAAGAGAGGAGGCAGAGAAAGCAGAGAAAGGGATAGCATTACTACTATACTTAGGGAGGATATTCCTGGGAATACATCCAGGGAAGGTGTTTGGGTGATTAGATTAGATTCCCTACAGTATGGAAACAGTCCACACTCCGAAGAGTAACGCACCCAGACTCATTCCCCCTGAATGATGCAGGTAACACTATGGGCACTTTAGCATGACAACTTCACCTGACCTGCACACCTTTGAATTGTGGGAGGAAACCGGAGCACTCAGAAGAAATTCACACAGACATGGGAAAAACATGCAAACTCCACACACAGTTGTTGGAGGCGGGAATCAAACCCAGGTCCCTGGTGCTGTGAGGCAGCAGTGCTAACCACTGAGCCACCGTGGCGCCAGGTAGAACTGAGAGATAGGAAAGGGATGATCCCTTATTGGGATTGTATTATAGACACCCCTCTACTCCCGCCAACACACACACACACACACAAAAAAGCGGGAAATTAAGAAACAAATTTGTAAGGAGATCTCAGTTATCTGTAAGAATAATAGGGTGCTTATGGTAGGGGATTTTAACTTTCCAAATATAGATGGGACTGCCATTGTGTTAAAGGTTTAGATGGAGAGGAATTTGTTAAGCATACACAAAAACATTTTCTGATTCAGTATGTGGATTTCACACTGTAGATAATCTAACCTAATGTGTCTACTAGAAAAGCTGTGAAATTTGACCTACTCTTGGGAAATAAGGCAGGGCAGGTGTCTGAGGCATCAGAGAGGGCAAGAGACCATACTTTTATTAGTTTTAAAATAGTGATGGAAAAGGATAGCCCGGGTCTAAAAGTTGAAGTTCTAAATTGGAGGAAGGCCAATTTTGATGGTATTAGGCAAGAACTTTAAAAGTTGACTGGGGAGGGCGGATGGTTTCAGGTAAAGGGACATCTGGAAAATGGGAAGACTTCAAAATGAGATAACGGGAGTCCAGAGACAGTATATTCCTGTTAGGGTGAAAGGCAAGGCTGGTAGGTGTAGGAAATTATGGATGACTAGGGAAAGAGATTTTGGTTAAGAAAAAGAAGGAAGCATAAAGACAGGATAAATCAATTCAATCCTTAGAAGAGTATAAAGGCAATATGAGTATTCTTAACAGGGAAGTCAGGAGGGCAAAAAGGACACGTGAGATAGCTTTGGCAAATAGGATTAAAGGGAATCCAAAGGGATTTTATAAATATTTTAAGCACAAAGGGTAACTACAGAAAGAATAGGGCCCCTTAAAGATCAGCAAGGCAGCCTATGTGTGGAACCACAGAAGATGGAGGAGATACTAAATGAATATTTTGCAACAGTGTTTACAGTGGAGAAGGACATACAAGATATAGAATATTGGGTATTAGATGGTGACATCTTGAACAATGTCTATATTACAGAGGTGGTGGTGCTGGATGTTTGAAAACACATAAAAGTGGGTAAATCCCCAGGAACTGATCAGGTGTACCCTAGAACTCTGTGGGAAGCAAGGGATGTGATTGCTGGGCCCCTTGCTGAGATATTTGTATCATCGATAGTTACAGGTGAGGTGCCGGAAAACTGGAGGTTGGCTAATGTAGTGCCACTATTTAAGAAAGGAGGTAAGGAAAAGCCAGGAAACTGTAGACCAGTGAGACTAACATTGATGGTGGGCAAGATATTGGAAAGGCAAGGACTGATTAGGGAGGGTCAATACGGCTTTGTGTGTGGGAAATCATGTCTCATTAACTTGATTTGAGTTTTTTGAAGAAGTAGTGAAAAGGATTGAAGAGGGCAGGGCGATGGATGTGATCTATATGGACTTCAGTAAGGCATTCAACAAGGTTCCCCATGGTAGAAGGTTATATCTCATAGAATACAGGGAGAACTAGCCATTTGGATACAGAACTGGCTTGAAGGTAGGAGACGGAGAGTAGTGGTGGAGGGTTGCTTTTCAGACTGGAGGCCTGTGATCAGTGGTGTACCACAAAGATTGGTGCTGGGTCCACTGCTTTTCTTCATTTATCTAAATGATTTGGATATGAGCATAGGAGGTATGGTTAGTAAATTTGCAGATAACACTAAAATTGGAGGTGTAGTGGACAGCAAAGAAGGTTACCTCAGGGTACAATGGGATCTTGATCAAATGGGCCAATGGACTAAGGAGTGGCAAATGGAGTTTAATTTAGATAAATGGGAGGTGCTACACTTTGGAAAGGCAAATCAGAGCAGCACTTTAATGGCATGAGTCTAGGGAGTGTTGCTGAACAAAGAGACCTTGAAGTGCAGGTTCCTAGCTCCTTGAAAGTGGAGTCACTTTCAGATAGGATAGTGAAGAAGGCATTTGGTATGCTTTCCTTTATTGGTCAGGGTATTGACTATAGGGGTTGGGGTGTCATGTTGCAGCTGTACAGGACATTGGTTAGGCCAGTTTTGAAATATTGTGCGCAATTCTGGTCTCCCTCCTATCGGAAGGATAGGGTTCAGAAAAGATTTACAGGGATGGTGCCAGGGTTGGAGGATTTGAGCTCCAGGGAGAGGCTGAATAGGCTGAGGCTTCCCTGGATTGTTGGAGGCTGAGGGTTGACCTGATAGAGGTTATTAAAATCATGAGGGGCATGGATAGGTTAAATAGACAAGATCTCCCTGGACAAGAGTCCAGAACTAGAGGGCATAGGTTTAGGGTGAGAGAGGAAAAATTTAAAAGGTACCTAAGGTGCAACCTTTTCATGCAAAGAGTGGTCTGTGTATGTAATGAGCTGCCAGAGGAACTGGCGGAGGCTGGTACAATTATAGCATTTAAAAGGCATCTGGATGGGTATATGAATAGAAAGGGTTTAGAGGAATATGGGCCAAATACTGGCAAATGGGACTAGACTAGGTTAGGGATATCTGGTCGGCATGGACAAGCTGGACCAAAGGGCTGTTTCCGTGCTGTATATCTCTATCACTCTATGACTCTATAATGATCAAGATGCATGAGTTCAAATTCCACCATGGCAGTTTGAATTAATTGAATAAATTCAGAATAAAAAATTAGTATAAGTAATGATGACCAAGAAATACTAGATTACTTTTGACTAGTATCCTTTAGGGAAGAAACCTGTTGTCATTCCCCATCCTGGTCTACATGTGACTTCAGATCCACAGCAATATGGTTGTCCTTAGTTATGTTCAAGAAGGTGGCTCACCACCACCTTAAAAGCATGTGGTGATGAGAAATCTGCTGGTCTTACTGTGAATGAACGAATCAGTTGTTCATCAGCTAAGTATATTGATTCAGGAGCACGTTGTGAAAGAATCAAAAGGAATAAAAGCACTTTAGGGTCTGAATCTCTTCCTTTTTTTAAATATTCCAATCTGAAGATAAGAATAAATAATGTACTAAATGGGAATAGAATACAACTTCAACAACAATGTCCCAAGGAACTTCTAATGAGAATTAAAAAACAAAATATGCCACCAAACTTTCTAAGGAGATAATTACAAGTGACCAAAAGGTTAGTCAAAGAGTTTGATTTTACCATATCTGTTAAAGGAGGAAAGTGAGTTAGAGAGGGCAAGAGATTTAGGCCAGGTATTCCAGAGTTTGGGACCTATGGCACACCAACATGGTGATACATAATTGGGAATGTACAAAAAGCCGGAAATGGAGGAACACAGAGATCTCACAGTGTAATGCAATTCAAGGAAACTACAGAAGTGAGGACATGGAGAGATTTGAAAGCAGGGAATGAGAATTTCAAAATGAAGTCATGTCTGACCATGAGCCCATGTAGCTCAGTGAGCACAGGGATGAACAGGATTTGTTGAAAGTTAAGTAATGGGATGCAAAGTCCTTGACATCCTCAAGTTTACAGAAGCTGGTGTGTGGGAGACCAGGCAGGAGTGCATTGAAATAATTAAGTCTCAAGGTATTGAAAGCACGGATGAGGGTTTTAGCAACAGATGGGCAGAGACAGAGGCAAAGTCAGGCGTGTTGCAGAAGTGGAAATTGACAATCTTAATGATGGCATTGCTCTGAGTTCAGAAGTGCACCTTAGGATCAAATGTGACACCAAGGAGGCAAGAGATAAGCTTGATCTCAGATTATTGTCAGGGAGAGGTAAAGAGTCGGTAATTAGAGAGTAGGAATTCAAGTGGAAACTGAAAGCAATAGCTTCAGTCTTCTCAATATTTAATTGGAGGACATTTCTATTCAGTTCTGGGTGTGGGATAATAAGTCTGATAATCTATCAATCTATCTGGCTGTGGGAAAAGCAATCTGATAACATATTATCAACTGTGAGAAAGTGAGTACTGCAGATGCTAGAGATCAGAGTCAAAATGAGTGGTGCTGGGAAAGCACAGCTGGTCAGACAGCAACTGAGGAGCAGGAGACTCCTGCTTATGCTCGAAACATCGATTCTCCTGCTCCTCAGATGCTGCCTGACCAGCTGTGCTTTCCCAGCGCCACACTTTTTAACATAGCAACTGTGTCAGAAAGAGGTGCTGGTGAGATGGAGCTTGGGTCGTCAGTGTACATGTAAAAATTGACACTGCCTTTCAATGGTGTCACATGTAAATGAGGAATGGCAGTACAGTCAGGCATTTCCAAAACACAATGATTAATTTTCTACTAGGCCAGATTTTGTTGCAAAGAGCAATAGATTATTGTCATTCACTGTCATTGACATTTACATTGTCCATTGGCTTGTGACAAGAGTGATACAAAATATATTGTCAATTGGGACAAGTTACTGGATGCAAGTTGTGCCAGCCTGCCATCAGTCTCATGGAAATGACAGTTCACCATCAAAATCCCCAACAATTCTTAAAGAAATTCAAGGATTGCACAATAATTGCTCATTAATCTGACTGTAGAAAGTTAAGGCATCTACTTAACCATCATTTCAGAGTGTCAGCCTCCATTACTCCACCTAGCAGTCTATTCCAAATCATTATACTAATAAAGTTAATAAGATTTTGTAATCACTAGCCATGGGGAGCACTGTGTAGGTGTGCTCTCTGTTACCCACCAAGTTTAGGAAACCGATGCATATAACAAGGTGGGACACACCTCAGTAACGCTTGCTTTGTGTGAAATAGGTGTCGAGCTGATCCCATCCAACATCAGTGTAAATGTATCCATTTTGGGCTTCCCTTTAGTTCTTTCCACCACTTCAATGGTGACATCATATCCACTCTGGATCTCATATTGAAGTAAATCAAAATCTCCTGTGGAGGAACCAATTTTAACTAAATGATAAAATGTAACAAAGAGACATCTTTCAAAATTCAATTTGATTTACCCTCGAAGTTTATCATGGATCCTCCACAATTGCCAGTTCTCCAACATACTCTTCACACTCTGAGTGGATTTGAAAATAAATGTTCCAGAACCTTTGCTTGCCATATCTCCCTGTATTCTTCCTCTGGCATTCCACTGCTTCAAACAGATTTCATGTTGGACTGGGAGGGTCCTCACTTAAAGGGAAGAAGTATTCAGTCATGTCATACCAGCCATAATGATGCGTGGGGTAGACAGGGGAGAAGCAGCTGGTCTTAACATATCTGTCTGTTTTGTAAGTTGGTGGAATGAATTGTTACTCATATGAGGAACACAGCTCCTGTGCATCAAACAGTAACACAGAACAGCCTTGGAAGGCAGAGGAAAAGGAAAGGTGGGAGAAAGAATTCAAAAGCCATACATTTTCAGCACAATAAAGTTTGAACAAAGAATGAAGAACAAGTCTTTGAAGAGCAAATCCAAGCTAAATTCATCCATGTACTTTATCACACTGGTGAAGAAGCAATCAGGGTTCAGATGCATTTTACCTCGTGTGGATGTGAAGGTCACTTTATAGATAATGTTTTTGTTGGTTGATTTTCTTGACACTTGAACCTTGTCTGGTTTAATTGTCCACAGATCATTTAAAGCTTGTTGAACTTTTGCAGCATTGGCATCCATAGGAATAAGGACTAAGGCAAATAGAGAGAACAGGTTACAGAATTAGTACCATTAAAAACTATGGCAGGAAGCCCTGCTGTCCTTAACCATCACCCATACCAACAGTGTGAAAGTCCCCTACCACAGCAGCCTCACTAAATTAAATCCATTGCAGTCTTCATAGAGTAATACAGCATTGAAATACTTCCTTCGGCCTAATTCATCCATGCAAATCAGGTTTCTTAAACTGAACTAGTCCTATTTGCTTGTGTTTGGCTCATATCCCTCTAAACCTGTACCTGTCCAGATGTCACTAAATATTGTATTTGTATAACTCTAGCATTTCCTCTGGCAGCTCATTCCATATATGCACCACCCTCTGTGTGAAAAAATTGCCCCTCAGGTCCCTTTTAAGCCTTTCCCCTCTCACCTTTAACCTTTGCCCTCTAGTTTTGAATTTCCCTGCTCGAGGAGAAAATTCTTTGCTATTTACCCTCCTCATGATTTTATAAACTATGATGTTTCTTCAGGTTGGGCGGAGTCCCAAGAATGACCACTGCTCTGAGTGGATCAACTGAGGATTGTAGAACTGTTGGCCTTGTGATTGGGAGCGGGATTTCTATCCTTAGGGTATGAGAGCCCTGTGGATGGGCTGTTATTGCATGATAGATATAAAATTATTGTCAGGGCTCCCAGAAAGTATGGTTACCCCTGACTTCCCAGATGGCAAGAAGAACTAGGCAATTTTCAGACAGCAAACTCTGACAAACATTAAATTCAAGATACAATCAGATTACATGATTTGCTGGCATTGGTCGACAGAGGAACGTTGGCCAGAATACTGGAGAAACCTCCTGTGGACCTCTTCAAAATGAGACATTTGTCATTTATTGGACAAACCTATTAGACTTTAATTTAAAATCCAAATGATAGTTAGCATCCTAATTCATAAACAAGCAGATTGAACACAGTTAATCACTTACAAGAACTTTTTTTATACATGATTCAGTTTATACAGACAGAGATTGCGATATGGGGGTCATAAGCTTGCTCTTTAATTTTATGGAGCAAGAATATAAATGAATGAATGAATGAGTAATTCTTGAGGCTATATTTAATATAATTTGCTCCAGACCTGCCCGGTGTCAGTAATTGAGTATAGAATGTTACATTAAAATATATGCATGCTCTCATTCCTAATTGTTTGAAATCTTAATTTGATGGTAATTCTGATCAGTAGATTGATTAAGGTCCACTTAAACTAATTTGAATTAGAATGGCAGCTTATAGTCAATAGTCAATATTACATTTAACGAAGGATTGCTGGGTATTCCAAGTAGATGAAAATAGTCTTTGATTTTCAATTGCTCAAAGAACTTAAATGAGGATATTGCAATCAAATACTCCATCACAAACAACAAAGGAAACACAAAGTACCTCCAATTTATAAAGAATCAATTGAACAACAAGTCCATTAATTAATAACAGCTGTATTGCAGGGAAATCAGCTTGAAAATAGACTCTGTTAACAATTGGAATTATAGTTTTGAATGGCTGGAGGGTAAAGCAGTCCATTGGCTGGAAAACAAAGGTCAGAATGAGTTTTAATCCCAATTAGATACTTACCCACCTACCCATCATGGTTCCCAGCACTTCAGGACAAGGATCCTGGTTGTGGCCAAACAGGCCAGAAACTACTCAGTATTGGAAGGAGAGGCAATTATTGGAAATAAGAGAATCCCAGAAGGAGGATTTATATTGGAAGCCAGAACACAATGGCTGGACTTACCAGGGCAAGTCAGAGGGGCCCCAGTGGAGTAAGGGTGGGGAGTGTGGAGAGATCACCTTACAGGGGCAGCCCTTGTCAGTGGCATGGTTCTCTGGTGAGTACAGAGTGCCTAAACAGGAGGACATTTCCACTAGCTAGACACCAAGGGATGCTGGGCAGGCTTGCAGCTGGCATAGGCCCCCCTCACTGCTCAGCAGTAGCTGATGTGATGGTACCTTAGTAAGCTTTGGCAGTCGATTAACTGATCTCTGGTTGAGAAAGCTGTCCTTAAAACTCCCCGCCTGCTGAAGGGCAAGAGTCGGGAAAGCAATGGGTTCCCCAACCAGCACCTTCCCATCCAATTCTCTGTACAATCCAGCTGGAGAGGGGCATTCAATTCCATTCAGAGCATCACATACGCTGAATGAAACCATTCAGTCCATTGAGTATGTGTTGGGTTTTTTTAAAGACCTATCATATAGTTAGGAATTGGAATGTGCTACATAAAAAGGCAGAGAAAACAGATTCAATAATAGTCTTCAGGAGCCATCCAAATACATATTTGGAAGAAAAAAAGTGGCAGGAAGATAGTGAAAGAGGGAGGGGTATTCTACTCTTTAATTCATTAATTAGCATTTTTCCCTCTTTCTCCAGATGCTTTCTTTTTCATACATGTATCCAATCCACTTTTGAAAGTTATTGTTGAATTTGTTTCCATTGCCATTTTGGTAGCACATTCCAGATCACAACTTCTATATGAATGAACTCTCCTCAGATTCTTCTCTAGTTCTTTAGCCAATTATCTGAAATTTGTATGTCTCTACTATCAACCTTCCTGCTAATGGAAACAATTTCTTCTTATTTACATTCAAACAAACCCAGAATTCTGAACAAAAAATGGTAAAACTTCAACTGTTGCTTGTGATTTTGCCATTAATGTTTTGCCACTTGATCCGATTTACAGTACCAATGTCCAAAAAAAGTACATTTGTGTTTTTATATACACCAGATTATTACATGTTTAAGAAACAATCTGTGTTGGGTCATTGGGAAGTGAGGAATTTTATGCATTTAAATCTGTGTTAATTGAGTACAACATTATGCATTGCATTGCTTACATTGTAAAACAAGCTTAAAAAACCCCTTGTGTTCATGAATCTGATGTTAGAAATCTGTGTATCATGTGGTATCTCACAAATTGCTACTGGTACTAAAGACCTATCGCGAAAGGGGAAACAGGCTCTCAACAATAAGGGATATTTTGGGTTTTCACACTCCGAACAGATCAAAAATAATTTTAAGTTCCTTTGGGCATTGTTGAAGAATCTGGGTGCCAACAAATATAAAAGTTAACGTGTGAAGACCATTTTTATTTTTTGGACTATGGACTTAAAAATTGGAAAAGATACTGTTTTAATTCAAAGTACTTCAAAGAGACCTAGGGATACAATGTGTATAGTTCCTTGAAAGTGGAGTTACAGGTATACAGGGTGGTGAAGAAGGCATTTGGTTTAGCTTCATTGGTCATAACATTGAGTATAGGAGTTTGGACATCATGTTGTGGCAGTACTGGACTTTTCTGAGGCCATTTTTAGAATACTGCATAAATTCTGGTCGTCCTTCTATAGGAAGGATGCTGTTAAACTTGAGAGAGTGCAGAGAAGATTTACAAGGTTGTTGCCAGGACTGGAGGGTTTGAGTTATAGGGAGAGGCTGAATAGGCTGGGAATTTTCTGGCGGATCAGAGGCTAAGGGATGAACCTATAGATGTTTATAAATTATGACAGGCATGGATATAACAATTAGCCAAGCACTTTTTCCGGGGGTGGGGGAGTCCAAAACTAGAGAACATAGTTTAGGGTTAGAGGGGAAAGATTTAAAAGCCCGCTAGGGGTAACTTTCTCATGCAGATGGTTGTGCATCTATGAAAGAACTGCCAGGGGAAGTAGTAGAGGCAGGTACAATTATAAAGGCATCTGAATGGGTGAATGAATAGGAAGGATTTAGAGGGATATGGGCCAAATGCTGGCAAATGGGGTGAGGTCAGATAGGAATGTCTGGTTGGCATGGATGAGTTGGACCAAAGGGTCTGTTTCCATGTGTATGACTCTAAGACGTTACTTGGAAGAATACATGGCAGTTTCAAAAAAAGGAATTTTGCGTTGAATCAACAAGGTTCCCTTGTTCAAGTAGTAGGGGAAGTATGATGCATGGCTTGGCTCTGTGGGGTCTATATTCAGGGTAGCTTTTCTCAGACATTTGATGCGTTTTTCAAAAGCAACTGATTGTGCATGTTCAGCGTTTCATGATAACAATTTCTTGATTGGTTCATGGGCAAGTATTTAAAGCTTTACATTTGGACAATACAGCAAAAACATCCAGCTTGTGAAGGACAACACATTTCTCTATTTCCCTTCTGTGAGTGGAAGTAGAGAAAAATCCAGATGGTTAGCTACTCTTTCTTTCTGCAAGCCCCCTTCTTAAACTGAAACATGTGAAGCCACTTGCTGAAACACTGAAGTAGCAAATCTTAAATCAGAGAATGTAAGGTTTAGAGTTAGTGTGCCCACGGTCTTGTGCCCTCATGAAAACAATTGGAAGGGAACTGAAGGAAAACATCTCCAAAGATGTGCAGGTCAGGTGAATTGACCATGCTAAATTGCCCATAGCAATAGGTGCATTAATCAGAGGGGAAATGGGTCTGGGTGGGTTACTCTTCGGAGGGTCGGTGTGGACTGGTTGGGCCGATGGGCCTGTTTCCACACTATAGGGAATCTAATCTAATCTAATCTCATCGATGTCTGTAATCCAGACTGGTGCAAGAACTTTGCTTCATGATATTTTTATTTGCTCTTTCCCCAACTGTATTACTTGTGCCTTGTCTTGATTCTGTGTATGTGTGATTGTGTTTGGGTTTTTAAAAATCTAGTTGTGTTCTCGGAGGGAGTTATGAGTTAGCAATTTATACCATCAATTAAAAATAATCAGGTTGCAATAATTTTCTGTAACCTTAAATGCAAAAAACCTAATGAGCATTTTTTTTCATCCTGAGTTCATCAGTCACATAATTTGGGGACTTAAATGGTTTGACTAAATCATTTCACATTTGTAATGACTCTGGGAATAGTAGACATGATTTCCAGTGCACTACACCAATGAGCCGTGACACAAAGAATCCTGGAAATGGGCCAGACCCCACTAAACCCTTGCTGTGAAGCTATAAGGAGTCAGAGTGGTTACCCTGATTTCACAGCCATACCAATGAGCACCTCATCAAGCCCAATCCCTGCATTCTCCCCATTCATTAATCTAACCACCCACCTAGGACAAATTTTCAGGCTTCTTAGTGAGAGAATCTGTCTGAGTTACTGAATTAATTTTTAAGGGGCTCCAGCCTAGAACATTAATTTATCCTGGGCCCCAAATATGGCTGGTCTAAGGTCTTCAAAGTTCAAGTGTAGCTTGGTGCCATGAAACCTTGGCCTGGAATGTGACCCTCAAGTTTCAGTAAGCAGACTCTGAGTCAATTTGTCTCTGAGCTAATGCTGTGCTCCAGGCAGCAATGTATCATGTAATCTTCAAATGTCACAACTAAAATACCAGTACAGAGGCTGGTGCTACAGCTCTGTAGTCTCTATGCAGGCTAAAATCATGCTTATGATAATCAGGTTTATTATCTAAGCCCACGTAAAAACAAATCAGATCTTTTCTGGACTATGCAACTGAAATTACACTATTCAGTCCTTTCACTTAACTGAAACTTCTTTAACAGGCCTCAGCAAATTGCATTTATAAAACACATTTAATGTAATGCTATATCCCAAGGTGATTCATAAAATTGACTGTCCATCAAAACTTGAAAAAAATTGAAAGCAAAATACTGAAAATGCTGGAAATCTGAAATAAAGATAGAAAATGCTGGAGAAATTCAGCAGGTCTGACAGCATCCATGAAGACTTAAAAGACTCAAAAGCCAGTTCTGAAGAAGCCCCTTTAGACTCAAAACATTAACATTGTTTCTCTCTGCACAGAATCTGCCAGACCTGCTAAATTTCTCCCACATTTGCTGTTTTATTAAAATTTGACATTGAGCCACATAAGACAATAGTGGTGTAATGACAGAAAGCTTGGTCAAGAAGTTAGGTTCTAAAGAATGCTTAAAGAATGGGAGTGAAACAGAGAGGCTTAGTGAGGGAATTCCAGAGGTTTGGGGCGGCACGGTGGCACAGTGGTTAGCACTGCTGCCTCACAGCGCCAGAGACCCGGGTTCAATTCCCGCCTCAGATGACTCTCTGTGTGGAGTTTGCACATTCTCCCCGTGTCTGCGTGGGTTTTCTCCGGGTGCTCCGGTTTCCTCCCACAATCCAGAAATGTGCAGGTTAGGTGAATTGGCCATGCTAAATTACCTGTAGAGTTAGGTGAAGGGGTAAATGTAGGAGAATGGGTCTGGGTGGGTTACGCTTCGGCGGGTCGGTGTGGACTTGTTGGGCCGAAGGGCCTGTTTCCACACTGTAAGTAATCTAATCTAAAAGCTTAAGACTCAAGCAACTGAAGACACAACCATCAACGTTGGAGCAATGGAAATCAGAGATGCTCAAGATACGAGGATTGCAGTGATTGTGGAGGATTTTGAGGTTAGCAGAGGTAATACAAGGCAGATAGAAGAAGCTTAAATGGCCCGTACCTCCATTTACATATCTGCTGGATTCATCAATACTGTACCTGTGCGGTCTTGATTATAGATGAGTCTATACCAAATGTACGAACAGGTACTGGTCTTTTGACAAGAGCTGCTGATGATGATCTCCTGAACCTCACTGATTGCACGTCGTATATTCCAGTTCTCCAAAGCCAAAATCTAAAATCGTAAAATCAAACACAAGCTGAAGTTGCCATCAAATGTCAGGCAATAAAGATGGAGTATTTTAGTCTTGGAATTAAAATAAGAAAAACTCCTCATAATGGGAAGTGGTGCCAGATGATATGGGAATTAAAGAGTTATATTCTGTGGGCATGGACTAGGCATTTATTCTCTGCATTGTTGAATGTGAATCTAGTTGATGCATGGAAATTGGTGTAATGCTGGAACAACATGTCTCATGCTTCAAGGAAAGGGTGAAAATTTTAGGATTGGGGGAACAAGAAACAGCAAGGAACCAGAAAAAAATGATAGTTATTTTACAATTTTATAATTCTTACAATTCTCACGATAACAGAAGTATGTTATAATAATATGTTGGTTTGTATTTTACTTTTTAACAATAATATGTGTGCACAAAAAAAGGTTAAATTATAATCTGGAGTTATATCTTTTGGTAAATGCAGTCAAGCAAAATTGGCAAAACTTGATAAATTGGGAAAATTAGATAAATATTCAAAGTCAAAGATGCACAGGGGCATGCTGCATGACCTACACAGCCAGAAGTTTTGCATTTCTCTAGTAATAAGATGAGTAAAGACACAAAGAGGAGAAAGTGAGGATTGCAGATGCTGGAGATCAGAGCTGAAAAATGTATTGCTGGAAAAGCGCAGCAGGTCAGGCATCATCCAAGAAGCAGGAGAATCGACGTTTTGGGCATAGCCCTTCTTCAGGAATGAGCAAAGTCTGGGCAAAGCCTGCAACATCTTTTGAACACTGTATTAATTTCAACTGGAGCATTTCAACTAATTTCAATGGGTGCCGGAGGGTTCACATTATAAATTTTGGGTGTAGTGCTTGCAACAGTGTACAGCCCATGTGGGAGAAAATCATCTGAAGATCAAGACCATGGGGAAGATGTTTGTGAGACTGGAGTTAGCACCTGTGCCTGGGCAGAATACAATGGGTGAAAGAATGGTCCAGTTTACCCACCCCCAAAGGTTTAGAGAATCACACTTTATCATACACCACAACCACCCCACATAGCCCATCTCTGACCATCACCACACCATACACCCCATCCCTCAGCCCAACAGCCCATCCTGTATCCTGCCAGGACAGAATGAAAGCAGCAAACCTTCAGCAGTGGGAAAGCCATGTCACTGGGGTCTCTTGAATCATCTTCCCTGAAAATAGCACTCAGCAGGTTTTCAGTACCATCTCATCCCCATTAACCAAACACCACCACCCCCTCCTAACAACTAGCTGTGCCCAAACAATAATTGAAGATTCAGCATTGACCTGTTTCTCAAGAAGAATGTGAGAGTGTGATTTGATGAGCTGAACTTCATTGACAGAGTCTGCTGTCTGTTGTTCCATGTAGGAGATGTTCTCCCTGTACATACCAAGACTAAAGGAGGAGCTGGTTTTTTTCTGCAGCACCAATTCAATGTAATATCTGTGGAGTGAAAGAAGATATCCAATTTGTGGCATATAAACATCACACGCACACAGAGTTCAGTCTGCAAAAAGGTTAATTAAAAAGTTCCAAAGGTTTAGGATTACACCATATTTCATAACATCTCATTGAGTCATACCAAAGGGCTTTAAAGTGTTGGTAAATATAACAAGGATCTTACAAACAGGAAGACCCCCTAGTCACAATAAGTTCAATGACTAGCTATTAATGTTGTTGATTTACAGGGAATTATTGACTGAGCTGTCAGCAAGGACTTACTGGTGCTTCAGTGAAATGCTGGAGGGGGATCTTCAAAATCCACCTGAAGTGAATGGCACATGCCAAAGATAGTTTGTGGGAACGCAACATCCAATTCTCCTTTCAATCCTGATTTAGATTCCTATCTCCAGCCTATCTCTAAGATTGCTCAATTGAAATTCATCATCACAGTTTTATCTCCATCAAGCGGAACAAAAAGGTGTCTGGGGACACAGCTTTGCTGAAACCATGCATGGAACAACGATCTATATACTGACACTGAATATGCAGCTGAGAATCCAAGCTAACATTCTGGTGCATTACTGAAGGAGTGTTGCACTGCTGAAGGTGTCTTTTCTGGTTTATACACTAAACGAAGGTTGTGTGTGTGCGTGTGTGTATATATACAGGATATATATTTAAGTAGGCATGATTTGAATGGAGCATTGAGATTCTAAGTGTCTTGGTCATTGCTCAAAGTAAATCACAACACAGGAAGAAACCACTTGGCTCTTTGTGTCTTCTGCCTAGGAACCCTCCAACCACAAGGGATGAATGCAGATTTCTCCAGCTTCCTCATTTCCCTTCCCCCTACCTTATCTCAGCCCCAACCCTCGGACTCAACACCGCCTTCTTGACCTGCAATCTTCTTCCCGACCTCTCTGCCCCCACCCCACTCCGGCCTATCACCCTCACCTTAACCTCCTTCCACCTATCGCATTCCCAATGCCCCTCACCCAAGTCCCTCCTCTCTACCTTTTATCTTAACCTGCTTGGCACACCTTCCTCATTCCTGAAGAAGGGCTTATGCCCGAAACATCGATTCTCCTGATCCTTGGATGATGCCTGACCTGATGCGCTTTTCCAGCAACACATTTTTCAGCTCTGATCTCCAGCATCTGCAGTCCTCACTTTCTCCTCTTTGTGTCTTTACTCATCTTATTACTAGAGAAATGCAAAACTTCTGGCTGTGTAGGTCATGCACCATGCCCTGTGCAACTTCGACTTTGAATATTTATCTAATTTTCCCAATTTATCAAATTTTGCCAATTTTGCTTGACAAAGTTTCTGGCTTAACCTATGGCAAAGCAATCCATAATCTAAAGTTCCTGCATAAAAATACATTTCTCTTAATGCAGTTCATAAGAACATTAAAAAAGATGGGAGCAGGAGTAGGCCATTCAGCCCCACAAGCCTGCTTCACCATTCCATATGATCCTGGCTGAAGCTCAATCTCCATCCACTTTCTACTTCTGCTCTCTTTTCCAAAGATTTGATTCCGTGAGACATCAAAACCTATCTTCTTTAGAATATGCTCATGGGGGAGCGTCCACTAGTTCAAAGTCCTCTGGTTTACAGAACTCCAAGGATTCAGAACCTCATTGAAAAAAAGAATCTCTCCACATCTCATCTGAAATAACCACACCCTGATCCTAAGATTCCAATCCTATGCTCTACATTCTTCAGTCCTGTTTTAGGATCCATCCTACTTTGCTCCTCAATATTTTACATTTTCCTCTGATTCTTCTGAACTTAATAGAGTACTGGTCCATTGTACTCAGTTTCTCCTTATACAACATCCCAGGAATCAATCTGGTGTAACTCCTTTGCACCTCTTAAAAAGCAGAACATCCTTCAGTACTCCAGCTAAGGGCTCACAAAGTATAATTGTCAGAATACTTCCTGATTCCTGCACTCTCATACCCTAATGAGGTCGACATGCCATTTGCTTGCCTGAAGGCTTTGTGTGTCTGTTCATTAACTTTCCTTCTTGGTTTTGTGTACAAGCTGTTTTGAGCCAACCTCCCTGACTGACTCAGTGGCAAAATTTGATTGAATGACTCTTTGGCTGTGAATTTATTCAGGGATGCTCTGGATTTGTTGCTGTAACTTCGGTAGAATTCACATTTATGCTCATTATGGAGGGTTTGATTGACCATCAATCCACTAAAGGTGAAATGGTGAGAAGGGGTGACATGGTGGCTCAGTGGTTAGCACTGCTGCCTCACAGCACCAGGTTCGATTCCAGTCTCAGGCGACTGTCTGTGTGGAGTTTGCACATTCTCCCCGTGTCTGTGCAGGTTTTCTCCGGTTGTTCCGGTTTACTGCTACAGTCCAAAGACATGCAGGTCAGGTGAATTGGCCAGTCTAAATTGCCCATAGTGGATAGGTGCATTAGGCAGAGGAAGGTGGGTTACTCTTCGGAGGGTCAGTGTGGACTGGTTAGGCCGAAGGGCCTGCTTCCACACTGTAGGGAATCTAATCTGTTCTGACAAATTTGTCATAATCTTTTGATTGATTTATTTTATAAACAGTCACTTTTGGACAGTATAAATTGACTGTTCATACAACTTATCTTTCCTTTCCTTTATTCACCCCATGGAGTCATTTAACATCCTTACTCATTGTCCTTGAAAAGGTGGTGATGAACTACCATATCAGAGACTAGTGTGGCAAGAACAGTCACAGTCTTGGCAAAGGTCACAAATATCACTTTATTATTGGAGACTCTTGTTGTGCTGCATGGAGAAGTTGCAGTACACTGCAGCACCGTCTCTACCATTAAAGGACAGCAGCTGTATATTTTATACTGATACATAAATAGTACAGGCATTTTCCTGTACAAAATAAAAAACTATCACTTTGCAGTGGGTCCAGAATCACATAAGGATGGCTGATTTATTTTCTGAAAGGGCACCAGCAAAGGAGTTGATTTTGTTTTGCAACAGCTCAGTCGTTTAATGGTGATTATGATTGACTTTAATTTTCACTTCCAGGTGGAGGTAATTAATCAAATTTAAATTCCCCAATTGCTGTGGTGGGATTAGAATTCATGGATTATTCACCCAACAGTACAATTCCAATACTAACAAACTCTACTGAGAGGTGCTGCATTACAATGTGCCTTCAGCATAATATCCACACTCATGCTGTTTTCTTATTAATTCATGAGTAAGACCTTACTAACAGCATATAACTCATTAAATCAGTATTGTGTTAACAGTTTCCTAATGAACAGTGTCAATTTCACTATCAATGGGCAACATGTGAAGCAGCTATTAAGAAATTATTGCTAATATTCACATTATCAAACATACAAATATTTGGTCAGAGATTTGTATAGTTGTTACATTCATCTAAGTACAGAGCTGCAGCGGGTATAAATGGACTATGTTAGATGCTGAAGTATCTCATCAAATATATTTTGTTAATTTAATTCATTTTGTTACCTGTCATTGTTATAATTTGATTTTTTCAACCAGTCAGGCATTAATTTTTGTTTCATCGTGTAAATTACATGTGTAAATTTATAATTCAATGTAAAACACAGATGTAAAGTTTCATTGGCATACATAGAATGTGTTAGTAAACGTAAATATGTAATAAAACACAACACTGTCCAATTATCTAGGTAAAATAAACATGAAAATTTCCATTTAAACAAATAAATTATCATATAATTGCATCTGTAGATTTGATATGTATATTTTCAATCATAAATGTAAAGTATAAAAGCCTTGAAGGTTTGTTCACGTGGATGATACTTACGCTTTCCCTTTCTGAAGGTGCATAGTGTCAAATTCTTGATTACCATATCTCCGGAGATTCTGAGGCCTAGAAGCAATGTTCACCTAGGAAATAGTACAATGACAGAATGTGTGAAATTATCAGATGATCTGCCAAAATGTCTTCTTTATTCCTAATTATGCCTAGTTTCTGAGACCATTATCAAAATGAATTGTATGGCATCATCTGTATTGCTTGCTTTCCTATCTTCAAAAATTGTAATTGATCAAATCTGAGTTCCCTCTTCTCCAAAACACTTGATATTAATCTTGTTCATCTCAGCTTGCTGCTGGATCCTGGATCCCTACATTTTTCCATGTGCTAGCCCACCACCATTTGATGCCAAGTAGCTTGTGTCCCCGATACAATGTTCCCTAGATCTCTCAGAATCATTCTATAGAATATCTTTTTGCTTGGTGATTGCAATTGAAACCTAAAACAGGCTAAAGGCCAATACCTTATTTGGTATTAAAGGATTCTTTTCTCCAAATGATTATGGTCAGAATTCTCAAGAACAAACTATTGTTAAATTTAGTTCAATCCTTTAAGAGGTTGGAAAAGGTTTTCAGAAGGTTAAAGCACTACACTGAAGAATTGAAATCTTGCATTCCATTTCTGCTCCAGATAACTCTATTTCTGTATACTGTCTCCATGCTCACAGCAGATAAAGGGATGGTCTGTACAATATCTTATTTTATTACTGATATACTTTACAATGATAAGGTCTCTGTACTCACCAATATGACACTTTTTACATTAAAGTTTCATGAAAGTTGTGACTAGCCAAGCCAGTAAACAATCAAATACACGTGCATGTATTGGCTAACGCACCTTATCCTGAGGGATCCCAGTTAAACTGAAATACAATTGGAAAGAACCGCACTTATTGATATAGAAACGGTAATTATCAGTCTCTGGAGCAACGAAGAACCCACTTAAGCGTGTTACTGATGGACTCTGTGATGTGGAGGCTGGAACTAAAGCCTCATCAGTCCAAGATACTGAATACCCTGGAGTATTTTCATTGTAGTCTGGTAAATCATCCAGGTTGCCACCTTGCCATGTTTCTATCTTCAATCCTCTTCCTCCTAAACCAAGAGGAAAATAACTCATTAAATAGCAGTAAGAATAAATTAGCGTAATATTGTTAACTCTTCCACTGACAATTCTTCAGATAGGAGGATTATGTTACTTGAGCACAATGAATGTGACTACATTTTGAACAAAATCTATCAATTAGTTTTGCAAACGTCATTGGTATAGTTCATAGGTCTGTCCTGTGTGATTCAGACCCAGATAGTTTTTTTAAAAATGTATTCATTTTGTGGGATACGGATGTCACTGGCTGGCCAGCATTTATTACCCTTGAGAAGGTGATGGTGGGCTAACTTCTTGAACTGCTGCAGTCAACCTGCTGTGGGTTGACCTACAAGCCATGAGGGGGGAATTCCAAGATCTTGGCCCAATGACAGTGCAGGAACGGCAATATATTTCCAAGTCAGGATGGCGAGTGGCTTGGAGGTGTTCCCAGATATCTGCTGCTCTTGTCCTTCTAGATGGAAGTAGTCATGGGTTTAGAAAATGGTGTCTGAGGATCTTTGATGAATTTCTGCAGTGCATTTTGGAGATAGTACACACTTCTGCTACTGAGCGTCAGTGATGGAGGGAGTGGATGTAGTGCCAATCAAGCAGGCTGCTTGATCGTGGATGGTGCCAAGCTTCCTGAGTGTTGTTGGGGCTGCACTCATCCAGGGAAGTGGGGTGTAAGCCATCACACTCCTGAATTATGCCTTATACATGGTAGACAGTCTTTGGGAAGTCGGTAGATGAATTACACATCGCAGTATATCTAGCCTCTGACTTGCTTTGTGGCCACGGTGTTTATGTGGTGAGTCCAGTTGAGTTTCTGATGAATGAAAACCCCAAGCATACTGATAGTAGGGGATTCAGTGATGGTAACACCATTGAATGTAAAGGGTTGGTGCTTTGATTGTCTGTTGTTGGTGATGGTCATAGCTGAGCATTTGTTTGGCGCAAATGTTATTTGCCACTTGTTAGCCCAAGGAGAAAGTAAAGACTGCAGATGCTGGAGATTGGAGTTGAAAAGTGTGGCACTGGAAAAGCACAGCAGGTCAGGCAGCATACAAGGAGCAGGAGAATCGATGTTTTGGGCATAAAGATGTTTCGGCTTATGCCCAAAACATCGATTCTCCTGCTTCTCGGATGCTGCCTGACTTGCTGCACTTTTTCATTGCCACACTTTTGTACTTGTTAGCCCAAGCCTGGATTTTGTCCAGATCTTGTTGCATTTGGACATGGACTGCTTCAGTGTCTGAGGAATCGTGAATGGTGCTGAACATTGTGCAATTATCAGCGAACATCCCCACTTCTGACCCTATGGTGGAGTGAAGGTCGTTGATGAAGCAACAGAAAACAGTTGGGCCTAGGACATTACCCTGAAGAACTGTGGAGATGAGATGACTAACCTCTAACAATCACGACCATCTTCCTATGTGTCAGGTTTGACTCTAACTATCAGAGAGTTTGCCCCCGATGCTCATTGATACCAGTTTTACTAGGGCTCCTTGATGCACACTTGGTTGAATGCAGCCTTGATATCAAGGCTGTCACTCTCACCTCACCCTCTGGAATTCAGCTTCTTTATCCATCTTTGAACCAAGGCTGTCATAAGACAAGAGTGAAACCCAGACTGGGCATCACTGAGCAGGTGCTGCTTGATAGCACTGTTGATGACACTTTTCATCACTTTACTGATGATCGACAGTAGACTGGGCGGTAATTAGCCGGGTTGAATTTGTCCTGCTTTTTATGTACAGGACATACTTCAGCAATTTTCCACATTGTGGATGGATGCCAGTGTTGTAGCTGTACTGGAACTGGCTTAGGAAACAGCAAGTTCTGGAGCATGTCTTCAATGTCTTACTATTGCCAGAATGTCATCAGGGCTCGTAGCATTTGCAGTATCGAGTATCTCCAATCATTTCTTGATATCATGTGGAGTGAATCAAGTTGGCTGAAGACTGGTATATATAATGCTGGACATCACTGGAGGAAGCTGAGATGGATCATCCACTCAGCACTTCTGGCTGAAGATTGCTGTGAAAAATCCAGCCTTATATTTTGCAGTGATATGCTGGATTCTTCCATCATAGAGGATGGGGGTATTTGTGGAACCTCCTCTTCCAGTGAGTTTTTAATTGTCCACCACCATTCTCAACTGGATGTGGTAAGACTGCAGAGCTTATATCTAATCTGTTAGTTGTGGGATCGCTTATCTCTGTCTATCACTTACTGTTTATGCTATTTGGCATGAAGTAATCCTGTTTGGTGGCTTCACCAAGCTGACACCTCATCTTCAGGTATGCCTGGTGCTGCTCCTGGCATGCCCTCCTGCACTCTCCACTGAACCAGGGTTGATCCCCTGGCTTGATGGTAATGGTTGAGTAGGGTCATGAGGTTACAGATTGTGCTAGAATCCTGCTGCTGTTGATGGCACACAGTGCCTCATGGATGCCCAGTCTTAAGTCGCTAGATCTGTTTGATATCTGTCCATTTAGCATGGTGACAGTGCCACAAAGCACGATGGAAGCTACTAACAATGTGAAGGCGGAGGTTTGTTTCCACAAATACTGTGTACTGATCGCTCTTACCGATACTGTCATGGAGAGATTCATCTGTAGCTGGTAGATTGGTAAGGATGAGGTCAAATATGTTTTTCCCTCTTGTTGGTTCCCTCACCACCATTTGCTCGAACATTTCCTGTAGTACCCTGCTAGTCCATTTTAAACTGAGAAGATTTTAGTAACTGGACAAATATAATGCTGCACAAGAATTACATAATACATTGACACTGAAAGGCCATTCAGCCCAACTAATCAGTGCCAGTGTTTATGCTGCACAGGAGCCTCCCCCTTACTTTCCTTACCTTGCAATTTTTGACCCATTTCTTCTTCACGTTCATCCAGTTTCTCTCTTAAATTCTTTTTGGTTATATTCTCAATTACGCCCCGTGATGGTGCCATGAGTATAGTGAATGGCAGAAAAGGCTCAAGGGGCTGAGTTTTCTACTCCCCTTTCTATTGTCAATGTTTCCATGTAAGATATGTCTTTTGAATTCCCTATTGTATTTATTAATGACCATCTTCTATTGATAGTCCCTAGTTTTATTCTCACCAACAAGTGGAACCTCAATTATCCAAGCATTCGATTATATGAATATCGGATTGTCCGGCAATATCGCAAGGTCCCTACGCTCAGCTAAATATATTATCCGGCATTCGATTATCCGGAATTCAATTAAATGAACAAAATACTCCCTGTCCGAGTCCTTCAGATAATCGAGGTTCCTCTGTATTTATATTTTCACATGTGGGAAAACCTTCAGTACGTAAACTTCTTTCATAATTTTAAATGCTTCCACCAGGTTCTCGAGGATAGAGAGATATTGAGGGATATTTGGTGATAGATAACTTACAAGTAAGCCTTGCCGAAAGAAGAATACCTGAATGGGGTATGGTGCCTGGTATAGATAGAGCATGCAGAACAGTTAAATCACAATTGAATTAATCTATTTTACTAACAAGTGTATTAATTAAGACAAATACTAAAAGGGAAGGGTTTAGACAGACACGGGCCAAATACTGGCCAATAGGAGTAGACTAATTTATGATATCTAGTTAGCATGGATGAGTTAGATCAAAGGATCTGTTTCGGTCCTGTACATCTTGATGACTTGGTGACTCAAAGTAGTTTGCAACT
Source organism: Chiloscyllium plagiosum (assembly GCF_037043375.1). Lineage (NCBI taxonomy): Eukaryota > Metazoa > Chordata > Chondrichthyes > Orectolobiformes > Hemiscylliidae > Chiloscyllium > Chiloscyllium plagiosum. The sequence continues at coordinate 40,820,487 of NW_028270142.1, forward strand.
TGCTTATCACATTGTGTTTTTGTTATATTGTCTTACATGTGTGTAGTCTTATCCATTTTCATTAACTGGCATTGTTACTTATATACCATTTGACATTAGCAGAACATATAATTTACTAACTGGTTAATGAAGATACAAAATTAAAATTCATTACTAAAAAAGATCACTGAACAATAAAATATACATCACCTGGAAAAACTGTTCTGAGATGACAGGCTTCCTTTGGGGTCTGACAGATTATCTGAGTTGTGCTGACACTTTGAACCTCACAGCTCTGACCTGTGAGAAAAATGGAGAAAATAAGATTTGGAAAAGAAAATTGGGAGAATGGGTTTAATTCTGTGTAGAGTGTGAAAAGGGCTGTTTTGTGAAGTGAAAACAAGCTTTATTTTACTAATCAGCATGCATTAGACGTCAGATTCATTACTAATGATCAGAGATATGTTCAAATAAAAATAGGCTCACATCAGAGATTATTAACTGCATTCTCCAGTATTACATTTATATTTGATGAAAAAATTAGAGTTAGTGTTAGAGAATAGGACCAGGCTCATGCGAAGAACTAGGTGGATTTGGGAATTCTCTTCCATTGAGTGAAATTTGCAGATGTCTTGGAATATCCATTGAAGAAACAGCTTTTTCCTGTGTCAGCCTTGGATCAATCAGTCTAGCATTTTCAAAACTGTATCAGAAACATTTAGGTTCAAGTCCTAAATCAAAGATGTGAAAACCAAATTTGGGTTAACACTTCCAGTGCAATACTGTGGAACGCTGCACTGTTGTAGGTACCAGGATTGGAAAAATAGCAGGAAGTTCTACTTGGTCTTCTGGCTAATATCACATCATTGAAACAAATTATCTGTTCACTATGAGGAGAAAGTGAGGTCTGCAGATGCTGGAGATCAGAGATGGAAATGTGTTGCTGGAAAAGCGCAGCAGGTCAGGCAGCATCTAGGGAATAGGAGAATCGACGTTTCGGGCATTAGCCCTTCTTCAGGAATGAGGAAAGTTGGTCCAGCAGGCTAAGATAAAAGATAGGGAGGAGGGACTTGGGGGAGGGCGTCGGAAATGTGATAGGTGGAAAGAGGTCAAGGTGAGGGTGATAGGTCAGACTGGGGTGGGGGCGGAGAGGTCGGGAAGAAGATTGCAGGTTAGGAAGGCGGTGCTGAATTTGATGGATTTGACTGAGACAGGCTGGGGGGAGGGGAAATGAGGAAACTGGTGAAATCCGAGTTCATCCCTTGTGGTTGGAGGGTTCCTAGCCGGAAGATGAGGCGTTCTTCCTCCAATCGTCGTTTCGCTGTGGTCTGACGATGGAGGAGTCCAAAGACCTGCATATCCTTGGTGGAGTGGGAGGGGGAATTGAAATGTTGAGCTACAGGGTGGTTGGGTTGGTTGGTCCGGGTGTCCCAGAGGTGTTCTCTGAAACGCTCCGCAAGTAGGCGGCCTGTCTCCCCAATATAGAGGAGGCCACATCGGGTGCAAAGGATGCAATAGATGATATGTGTGGAGGTACAGGTGAATCTGTGGCGGATTTGGAAGTTTCCTTTGGGGCCTTGGAGGGAGGTGAGGGGGGAGGTGTGGGCGCAAGTCTTGCACCTCCTGCAGTTGCAGGGGAAGGTGCCGGGAGTGGAGGTTGGGTTGGTGGGGGGTGTGGATCTGACGAGGGAGTCACGGAGGGAGTGGTCTTTACGGAATGCCCCACCACCAAGGATATATTTCCCTCCCCTCCCCTATCAGCATTCCGTAAAGACCACTCCCTCCGTGCTCCCTCGTCAGATCCACACCCCCCACCAACCCAACCTCCACTCCCGGCACCTTCCCCTGCAACCGCAGGAGGTGCAAGACTTGCGCCCACACCTCCCCCCTCACCTCCCTCCAAGGCCCCAAAGGAAACTTCCATATCCGCCACAGATTCACCTGTACCTCCACACATATCATCTATTGCATCCTTTGCACCCGATGTGGCCTCCTCTATATTGGGGAGACAGGCCGCCTACTTGCGGAGCGTTTCAGAGAACACCTCTGGGACACCCGGACCAACCAACCCAACCACCCTGTAGCTCAACATTTCAATTCCCCCTCCCACTCCACCAAGGATATGCAGGTCTTTGGACTCCTCCATCGTCAGACCACAGCGAAACGACGGTTGGAGGAAGAACGCCTCATCTTCCGGCTAGGAACCCTCCAACCACAAGGGCTGAACTCGGATTTCACCAGTTTCCTCATTTCCCCTCCCCCCAGCCTGTCTCAGTCAAATCCATCAAATTCAGCACCGCCTTCCTAACCTGCAATCTTCTTCCCGACCTCTCCGCCCCCACCCCAGTCTGACCTATCACCCTCACCTTGACCTCTTTCCACCTATCACATTTCCGACGCCCCTCCTCCCTACCTTTTATCTTAGCCTGCTGGACCAACTTTCCTCATTCCTGAAGAAGGGCTAATGCCCGAAACGTCGATTCTCCTATTCCCTAGATGCTGCCTGACCTGCTGCGCTTTTCCAGCAACACATTTCCATATCTGTTCACTATCACAGTACTGTTTGCAGGAAGATTGGCTGTGACATGCCCTACACTAAAATGGTTACTACACATTAAAGTACCCCAGTGTCTATAAAGTAGGTTGGGGTGGTGAAATGTGTGATATAAGTTCTTCCATTCTTTTTCATTTTGCATACCTCCTACAGTAACTCTGGCAGGGGCATCTGTTTCATCAAAGAACCGGCCAGTCACAGTCAGGAGGGTTCCTCCTTCCACACTCCCGTCAGACGGATAGATCCCAGTCACCTCTTCAAAGATAGAAACACACATTATGTTTGGCCTTGCAAGCTTTCAGGACTATAATGCACTTCAAGTCAATCTCAGGGTCAAACATTTAAACTTCAACTGTTCGTATTTGATATTAAATGAATTGCATGTCAAGTTAGGATGGCTTTAATCTTAATTAATTCACAGGTTTAAATTGCAAGTAGCTGAAACTGGGAAAAAAGCAATAGATCACATCTGCTGAAATTCTAAAACAGGGTCAGAATATTCTGGAAACACTGCGGCCCAGATTTTCCCACTGGACAGTCATTGTTCTATTTGTGGGTTGGAGTTGCACATGGAGACCCTGCAGAAACCTCAGTGCAGCACACTCCCAAGGAATTCCCTGGGAAATTGAAGATTCCCGCAGAGGGTAGTACATATATGGAATGAGCTGCCAGAGGATGTGGTGGAGGCTGGTACAATTGCAACATTTAAGAGGCATTTGGATGTGTATATGAATAGGAAGGGTTTGGAGGGATATGGGCTGGGTGCTGGCAGGTGGGACTAGATTGGGTTGGGATATCTAGTCGGCATGGACGGGTTGGACCGAAGGGTCTGTTTCCGTGCTGTACATCTCTATGGCTCTATGACTCTATGATTCCACTAGTCAATTCCCCTGCGCCTGGAACACTCGGATTTAAATGAAATATTCTGAGAGTTCAGAGGGCTCTGATGAAATAAAGTAAAAAAGTTGATTTAGAAAATTTAGCCTATTAAATACACAGTCTAATTCCTGAGTAATTATTCAACTGATTCCACAGATCGTTACAGCACAGATCCTCAATTAAACCTCTCCAGACAACTTACACATCCCAGACACTGATCTAACACCTCCCAGGACCTGAGCTCCTTTATCAATTCTGGACCAGAATCCCCTCCATCCAGTCCAGACCCAATTCCGCTCCACCCACTCCAGACCGAACACCCCTGCACCAGCTGCGGACCCGACACCGCTGCACCCCTCCTGCAGCACCCACTCTGGACCTGACTCCCCTTTACCCATTCTGGATTTTACCCCCCTGCGCTCAGTCTGGATCCATCTGCCCTGCATCTGCTCCAGACCCGAATGCCTTCCATCCACTTCAGAACTGACTCTCCTGCACCTGGTCTTGATCTGACTGCCCTGCACCCTCCTTGGACCTGAAACCCTTTCATCTTTTCCATAAACTACCTACTTGCATCCATCTCACACTTCAGACCCAAAATGTCTTCACCACCTGCAATCTTACCCTCCTTTATCACATGCGACCTGACCCCATCACTCATTCCAGATCCGATATGCCAAGTGACTACCCACCCTGGTATCCACCCCCCCCCCCCCCCCCTTGCCCTGCCACTGGACCTGATCATTCCCACCCCACACCCCAACCCAAAACCCACATACCCTTGCTTCTGCCAGACTCGTTTTACATCTAACTGACCTTAGCACAGCATCATTTACTTGCCCGCTTCCTCCCACCAACCTTGTGAACTGCACCTTGGCACCTTACACCATCTGGCTGTTTATGCCCTACCCAGTAAGCAACATACTAAGTTGGCACCCCACCCTCTACACTTCTAGTAACATAATATTCACACTTAACTCACATACTTTTATGTTTGTCAGCAGCTGTCAAAGCTGTTGTCTGTGTTTCTGAATGTTTATATCAGAAAACAATGAAAAAAAGTCCTACATTGTCAGAATGGAAGCATTGGTCCACATTTCTGAACGATCTCTGATTGGAATCTTCTGTCAAAAAAGTGGACATGTCTCTGTTTTTAGAGGAAAAATGGATAATTTGGCAATTTACATGAGGTTACCACTCATAGAGTCAGAGAGCTGTACAGCACAGGAACAGGCCCTTTGATCCAACTCATCCATGCCGATCAGATGTGCTAACCTAATTTTGTCCCATTTGCCAGCATTTGGCCCATATCCCTCCAAACACTTCCTATTCATATACCCATCCAGATGCCTTTTAAATGCTATAATTGTACCAGTCTCCACCACTTCCTCTGGCAGCTCATTCCATACATGCACCACCCTCTGTGTGAAAGAAATTGCCCCTTAGGTCCCTTTTATATCTTTCCCCTCTCACCCTAAACTTCTGCCCTCTAGTTCTGGACTCCCCTACCCCAGGGAAAAGACTTTGTCTATCTATCCTGTCCGTGGCCCTCATAAACCTTGAAGAGGTCACCTTTCAGCTTCTGATGCTCCAGGGAAAACAGCCCCTGGAGCTATTCAGCCTCTCCCTATAGCTCAAACCCTCCAGCCCTGGCAACATCCCTGTAATTCTTTTCTGAACCCCTTCAAGTTTCACAGCATCCTTCCGATAGGAAGGAAACCTGAATTGCACACAATACTGTATTCCAAAACTGGCCTAACCAAACTCCTGTCCTTGCAAAGTCTGGCCCACCCTGTAAGTGTCTCTGGAGAGAATAAATAAGAACAGGTCAACATCTAAAACATCAATTTTTCACTTCTCTCCAAGGATACTGACTAACCAGCTAAGTGTCTTCCTGTTCTTCAACATATAGACAAGATGATAAGGGATCTGCACATTCACAGCTCTGCCTAGGAAGGAAGAGATCAGTCTCGCTCCAATCCATTGACCCCCATCACCATTTAACATAAAAATGTAGACTAAGAAAGGGACTGAGGGATATCTGAGGGAATTTCACTTTGAATCTAGAAATTTACACAGAAATAGTGTGCTTGGGCCAAACAATGTTAATCTCCACATGACATACAATGTTACCAACTCAATAACTATCCTGTTCCCAAATGTCTTTACAGGTGTCTCCTTTTCATTTAACCACATACCAAACCTGTTGACATGGTCTCAGTGAGCAGTGAAGGAAGTGAGGTATGTGTAAATAAAGCAGTGTGCATGGATCCAGAGTGAAAGCTTAAATCATGGGAAAGATGAAATCTTTGCACATTTGTAAATTCTTATATACAGTTATCGATGTGGAATTTTCTCTCTGTTTGGAGCCCAGAGGCTTGATCATCCACAACTGATGCTTCAATCCAAATATTCTTTTATGGCAATTCATGTTCTATTGGGATTTCTTTGAGCAAACAAACAAAACTTTTATGCTTTCAACTAAAATACTATTTTTACAGCTTTGCTACAATACTACAGCAGATGAAGATAAATAAAGCAAGTTAATGGGTTTTGCTAAACTTCCATCTCTGCTTTCAGAGTCATCCCACATTGAGGGCTCTAGTGAATAGTTCTCAACTGCACTCTGAACTCTAGCCCAGAGTTAGACCCGGTTCCATGTAGCATGGGTTCAGTCGAGGCTTGGTGGGATCCCAATTAAAACAATAGCTGCCAACAGCTGGTGAGGGGCAGAGTCACCTGGAACAGGAAAAGATGGGTTGGTGCAATTATTTAATTGAAATTTAAAGATCCGCAGGAAATTGGAGAAAACATTCTCCCTCCACCTAGGCATTGTTTGACTTACTAACTGTCCAATCTGTGGATGAATTGGGATGGGGGGAGGTTGGTCAGTCTATGTGCAGAGTGAGAAGGTGGCGGAGGTACATGACCAGATCTGTCCTTGGAGAAAGTGAGTACTGCAGATGCTGGAGGTCAGAATCAAGAGTCTGGTGCTGGAAAAGCACAGCAGGTCAGGCAGCATCTGAGGAGCAGGAGAGTTGGTGTTTTGGGCGTAAGCCCTTAATCAGGAATGAGTCTTGTGGGCCAAGGAGGGGCTGAGAGATATATAGGAAGGGGCGGGGCGGGGGGGAGGCTGGGGTGAAGGTAGCTGGGAATGTGATAGGTAGATGAAGGTGGTGGGCGGGGGAAGTGATAGGTCGGAGAGGAGAGTGGAGCAGAATGGTGGGCAGGAACATGGACAGGTCAAGAGGGCAGTGCCGAGTTGGAGGCTTGTGACTGGGGTAAGGTTGGGGAAAGGGAAATGAGGAAACTGGTGAAAGCCACATTGATCCTGTGTGGTTGCAGGGTCCCAAGGCGGAAGATGAGGCTTTCTTCCTCCAGGCGTCGGGTGGTTAGGGTTTGGCGATAGAGGAGGTCCGAGGGGGGAGTAAAAGTGTTCAACCACAGAGTGGTGGAATTGGTTGGTGTGGGTGTAACAGAGATGTTCTCTGAAATGATCTACAAGTTGATGTCCTGTCCCCCCGATGTATAGGAGACCACATCGGGTGCAATGGATACAGTAGATGACATTTGTGGAAGTACAGGTAAATTTCTATTGAACGTGGAAGGATCCTTTGGGGCCTTGGACGGAGGTGAGGGGGGAGGTGTGGGTGCAGGTTTTGCACTTCCTGTGGTGCCGGGGAGTGGGGTGTGGGCTGGTGGGAGGCATGGATCAGACAAGGGAGTCGTGGAGGGAATGGTCTCTCCGAAACATTGATACAGGTGGGGAGGGAAATATATCCCTAGTAGTGGGGTCTGTTTATAGGTGGCAGAAGTGGTGGAGGATGTTGTAGTGTATACAGATCGCATTATCCTCCACCACTTCTGCTACAAACAGACCCAAAATGTCAATTCTCCTGCTCTTCAGATGCTGCCTAACCTTTTGTAATTTTCCATCGCCACACTCTCGACTCAGATCTGCCTTTGGTAGAGTAGGAACGTGCCATCAGCATTCTAAGACAATGAATTCCCCCTTACCTCAAAGCACACTTTAACAGTAGAGATCCCAGGATGGCACATGAGCCCATTCCCCGCGAGACCAGGTCTCACCATAGAATATTGATGCCAAGGGTGGAACTTTCCACTCCTTTAGTGACAAGGGCAATGGTAAATATGTTGGGAAAATACTGTGAAGATGGAAGAGTCAGATTCTTGATGTGGAGAAAATAATTCTGATTTTTCTCCTTTGTGTTTAACCAGATTCTGAACTCTCTGTTTAATGAGCAGTGACTACATAATTTCCATTATGTAATCCTCCAATCTGAAAAACAACCCTCCATCATCACCCTCTTTTACCTTTGAGCCAGTTCTGTATCCAAATGGCTAGTTCTCCCTGTATTCCGTGAGATCTAACCTTGCTCACCAGTCTCCCATGGGGATCCTTGTCGGAAGCCTTGCTGAAGTCCATATAGATCACATCTACCGCTCTGCCTTCATCAATCCTCTTTGTTTATTCTTCAAAAAACTCATTCAAATTTGTGAGACATGATTTCCCATGCACAAAGCCATGTTGACTATCCCTAATTAGTTCTTGCCTCTCCAAATACATGTACATCCTGTCCCTCAGGATTCCCTCCAACAACTTGCCCACCACCAACATCAGGCTCACCGGTTTTAGTTCCCTGGCTTGTCCTTTCCACCTTTCTTAAATAGTAGCACCACGTTAGCCAAACTCCAGTCTTCCAGCACCTCACCTGTGACTATCAATGATACAAATATCTCAGCAAGAGGCCCAGCAATCACTTTGCTAGCTTTCCACAAGAGTTCTAGGGTACACCTGATCAGGTCCTGGGGATTTATCCACTTTTATGCATTTCAAGACATCCAGCACTTCATCCTCTGTAATATGGACATTTTTCAAGACGTCACCATCTATTTCCCTATATTCTATATCTTCCATGTCCTTTTCCAGAGTAACTACTGATGCAAAATACGTGTTTAGTATCTCCCACATCTCCTGCAGCTCCACAGAAAGGCTGCGTTGCTGAGCTTTGAGGGGCCCTATTCTCTCCCTAGTTACCCTTTTGTCCTTAAGTTATTTGTAAAATCCCTTTGGATTCTCCTTAACTCTACTTGCCAAAGCTATCTCATGTCCCCTTTTTGCCATCCTGATTTCCCTCTTAAGTATACTCCTACTGCCTTTATACTCTAAGGATTCACTCGATCTATCCTGTTTATACCTGACATATGCTTCCTTCTTTTTCTTAACCAAACCCAGCATTCTCTATACCTACCAGCCTTTCCTTTCACCCTAACAGGAATATACTGTCTCTGCACTCTCGTTATCTCAGTTCTGAAGGCTTCCCATTTTCCAGCCATCCCATTACCTGTAAACATATGCCCCCAATCAGTTTTTGAAAGTTCTTGCCTAATATCGTCAAAAATAGCCTTTCTTCGATTTAGAACTTCAACTATCCTTTTCCAACACCATTTTAAAACTAATAGAATTATGGTCGCTGGCCTCAAAGTGCTCCCCCACTGACACCTTAGTCACCTGCCCTACCTTATTTCCCAAGAATAGGTCAGGTTTCGCACCTTCCAAAGTACGCATACCCACATATTGAATCAGAAAATTGTCTTGTACACACTTAACAAATTCCTCTCCATCTAAACCCTTAACACTATCGCAGTCCCAGTCTACGTTTGGAAAGTTAAAATCTCCTCCCATAACCATCTTATTATTCTTACAGATAACTGAGATCTCCTCACAAATTAGTTTCTCAATTTCCCTCTGACTATTAGGGGGTCTATAATACAATCTCAATAAGGTGACCATCTCTTTCTCATTCCACCCAATCCCTACAAGGTTATTCAGCCAATCGAGTCCACACCAACCGTCCAAAGAGCATTCTACCCCGAATCACCCTCTTGCCCTATCACCATAACCCTGCATTTCTCATAGTTAACCCACCTAGCCAACACATCCCTGGACACTGTAGCATGACCAATCCATGTAACCTGCATATCTTTCGACTCTGGAAGGAAACTGCAACATCTGGAGGAAACCCACGCAGACACAGGGAGAATGTGCAAACTCCACAGAGTCACCCAAGGGTGGAACAGAACCTGGTCCCTTGTGCTGTGGGGCAGCAGTGCTAACCACTGAACCCCCATGCCCCCTACACTAACCTCTGCCCTCGATTCTCTTGAATTTCTGGTATGCTGGTGGTGTTTTCCACTGTGAAGACTGATGCAAACTGCTTCTTCAATTCCTCTGTTATTTCTTTGTTCCCTATTCCTAATTCTCCAGTCTCATTTTCCACCAATCCAATATCTACTTCTACCTCTTTCTTACATTTTGCATATCTAGAAAGCCTCTTGCAACCATCTTTTATATGACTCACTCCCTTACACTCATTATTTCGTTTTGTCCCTAATTATTGATTTTTAGCCATCCTCTGTTAGTTTTTAAAAGGCTTCCCAATACTGTGGCTTCCAATTAAACTTTATCAAATTGTCTGCTTTTTCTTGTGCATTTATTCTGTCCCTGACTTCCCTTGATTCTTCTTCCTTGGGATAAATTTATTCTGTGCCTCTCGAATTACTCCCAGAAACATCTGCCATTGTTGCTGCACTATCTTTCCCACTAAGCTCTCCTTCCAATCAACTCTGGCTAGCTTTTCCCTCATGTCTTTAGTTACCAATTACACAATTGGAAAACTGTGACATCTGATTCCAGCTACTCCCTCTCAAACTGCAGGGTGAATTCTATCACATTTTGATCACCTTAAGCTCTCTGAACAAGTCTCCATCATTACATATCACCAAATCTGAATCACCTGTTCCTAAAGTGCTCTACCACAAGCTGCTCCAAAAAATGCCATCTCGTAGACATTCCACAGATTCCTTTTTCTACTATCAACTTGATTTTGCCAGCCCACCTCCAAATTGAAGTTCCCATGATTATTGTAATAATACCTTTTCTATCTCCTAATTTATTTTCTGCCCTACGTCTTGACTGTTGCTAGGAGGGCTGGACATAACTCAACTCTACTCACACAGATTCTATACCTTCTGACTCTAAATCACTTGTTGCAGTCAATTTAACTTTATTTCCTATTAACAAGGAAACCTCATTCCCTCTGTTCAGCTGACTGTACTTTCAATAGGATAAGTACCTTTGGAAATTTAGATCCCAGCCCTGATCCCCTTTCAGCTGAAGTCCCCTGAGATACCCAAAATGTCATACCTTCCATTTCAATCAGCATTAGAAGCTCATTTATCTTGTTTTGTATACTGCTTGCATTTAAGTATAACACCCCCAAGTCCAGCAATGACCACCCCTTCTCATAGTTTACCAAAAGTTAGATTCTTGACCTTTTCAATAGACTCTGTCCAATTACTTGTTCTGGAAACTTTAATAACATCTCCTAATCTCTCCCTACTGTAACCAGTTTAAAGTCCTTATGAACACCCTGTTCAGCCTTTTCACTAGGATCCTTCTCCTGAATTGGTTCTGGTAGAATATGGTAAAAACAATGACTGCAGATGCTGGAAACCAGATCTGGATCAGTGGTGCTGGAAGAGCACAGCAATTCAGGCAGCATCCGAGGACAGGCAAAATCGACGTTTCGGGCAAAAGCCCTTCATCAGGAATAAAGGCAGAGAGCCTGAAGCATGGAGAGATAAGCTAGAGGAGGGTGGGGGTGGGAGAGAGTGGCATAGAGTACAATAGGTCAGTGGGGAAGGAGATGAAGGTGATAGGTCAGGGAGGAGAGGGTGGAGTGGATAGGTGGAAAAGGAGCTGGGCAGGTCGGACAAGTCCGGACAGGTCAGGGGATCGAGTTTCTGGAGGTTAGAAGCTAGGATGAGGTGGGGGAAGGGGAAATGAGGAAACTGTTAAAATCCACATTGATGCCCTGGGGTTGAAGTGTTCCGAGGCGCAAGATGAGGCGTTCTTCCTCCAGGCGTCTGGTGGTGAGGGAGCGGCGGTGGAGGAGGCCCAGCACCTCCATATCCTCGGCAGAGTGGGAGGGGGAGTTGAAATGTTGAGCCACTGGGCGATGTGGTTGATTGGTGCGGGTGTCTCGGAGATGTTCCCTAAAGCGCTCTGCTAGGAGGCGTCCAGTCTCCCCAATGTAGAGGAGACCGCATCGGGAGCAACGGATACAATAGATGATATTAGTGGATGTGCAAGTAAAACTTTGATGGATGTGGAAAGCTCCTTTGGGGCCTTGGATGGAGGTGAGGGAGGAGGTGTGGGCGCAGGTTTTACAGTTCCTGCGGTGGCAGGGGAAAGTGCCAGGATGGGAGGGTGGGTCGTAGGGGGGCGTGGACCTGACCAGGTAGTCACGGAGGGAACGGTCTTTGCGGAAGGCGGAGAGGGGTGGGGAGGGAAATATATCCCTGGTGGTGGGGTCTGTTTGGAGGTGGCGGAAATGTCGGCGGATGATTTGGTTTATGCGAAGGTTGGTAGGGTGGAAGGTGAGCACCAGGGGCGTTCTGTCCTTGTTGCGGTTGGAGGGGTTGGGTCTGAGGGCGGAGGTGCGGGATGTGGATGAGATGCGTTGGAGGGCATCTTTAACCACGTGGGAAGGGAAATTGCGGTCTCTAAAGAAGGAGGCCATCTGGTGTGTTCTATGGTGGAACCGCTCCTCCTGGGAGCAGATACGGCGGAGGCGGAGGAATTGGGAATACGGGATGGCATTTTTGCAAGAGGTAGGGTGGGAAGAGGTGTAATCCAGGTAGCTGTGGGAGTCGGTTGGTTTGTAGAAGATGTCAGTGTCAAGTCGGTCGTCACTGATGGAGATGGAGAGGTCCAGGAAGGGGAGGGAGGTGTCAGAGATGGTCCAGGTAAATTTAAGGTCAGGGTGGAATGTGTTGGTGAAGTTGATGAATTGCTCAACCTCCTCGCGGGAGCACGAGGTGGCGCCAATGCAGTCATCAATGTAGCGGAGGAAGAGGTGGGGAGTGGTGCCGGTGTAATTACGGAAGATCAACTGCTCTACGTAGCCAACAAAGAGACAGGCATAGCTGGGGCCCATACGTGTGCCCATGGCTACCCCTTTGGTCTGGCCTCCAAGACTTCCGTTTCCCCGGCCCCCAACACCTCATCTTCACCATGGATATCCAATCCCTCTACACCTCCATCCGCCATGACCAGGGCCTCCAAGCCCTCCGTTTTTTCCTCTCCCGACGTTCCCAACAGTACCCCTCCACCGACACTCTCATTCGTTTGGCCGAACTGGTCCTCACCCTTAACAATTTCTCCTTTGAATCCTCCCACTTCCTCCAGACCAAAGGGGTAGCCATGGGCACACGTATGGGCCCCAGCTATGCCTGTCTCTTTGTTGGCTATGTAGAGCAGTTGATCTTCCGTAATTACACCGGCACCACTCCCCACCTCTTCCTCCGCTACATTGATGACTGCATTGGCGCCACCTCGTGCTCCCGCGAGGAGGTTGAGCAATTCATCAACTTCACCAACACATTCCACCCTGACCTTAAATTTACCTGGACCATCTCTGACACCTCCCTCCCCTTCCTGGACCTCTCCATCTCCATCAGTGACGACCGACTTGACACTGACATCTTCTACAAACCCACCGACTCCCACAGCTACCTGGATTACACCTCTTCCCACCCTACCTCTTGCAAAAATGCCATCCCGTATTCCCAATTCCTCCGCCTCCGCCGTATCTGCTCCCAGGAGGAGCGGTTCCACCATAGAACACACCAGATGGCCTCCTTCTTTAGAGACCGCAATTTCCCTTCCCACGTGGTTAAAGATGCCCTCCAACGCATCTCATCCACATCCCGCACCTCCGCCCTCAGACCCAACCCCTCCAACCGCAACAAGGACAGAACGCCCCTGGTGCTCACCTTCCACCCTACCAACCTTCGCATAAACCAAATCATCCGCCGACATTTCCGCCACCTCCAAACAGACCCCACCACCAGGGATATATTTCCCTCCCCACCCCTCTCCGCCTTCCGCAAAGACCGTTCCCTCCGTGACTACCTGGTCAGGTCCACGCCCCCCTACGACCCACCCTCCCATCCTGGCACTTTCCCCTGCCACCGCAGGAACTGTAAAACCTGCGCCCACACCTCCTCCCTCACCTCCATCCAAGGCCCCAAAGGAGCTTTCCACATCCATCAAAGTTTTACTTGCACATCCACTAATATCATCTATTGTATCCGTTGCTCCCGATGCGGTCTCCTCTACATTGGGGAGACTGGACGCCTCCTAGCAGAGCGCTTTAGGGAACATCTCCGAGACACCCGCACCAATCAACCACATCGCCCAGTGGCTCAACATTTCAACTCCCCCTCCCACTCTGCCGAGGATATGGAGGTGCTGGGCCTCCTCCACCGCCGCTCCCTCACCACCAGACGCCTGGAGGAAGAACGCCTCATCTTCCGCCTCGGAACACTTCAACCCCAGGGCATCAATGTGGATTTTAACAGTTTCCTCATTTCCCCTTCCCCCACCTCATCCTAGCTTCTAACCTCCAGAAACTCGATCCCCTGACCTGTCCGGACTTGTCCGACCTGCCCAGCTCCTTTTCCACCTATCCACTCCACCCTCTCCTCCCTGACCTATCACCTTCATCTCCTTCCCCACTGACCTATTGTACTCTATGCCACTCTCTCCCACCCCCACCCTCCTCTAGCTTATCTCTCCATGCTTCAGGCTCTCTGCCTTTATTCCTGATGAAGGGCTTTTGCCCGAAACGTCGATTTTGCCTGTCCTCGGATGCTGCCTGAATTGCTGTGCTCTTCCAGCACCACTGATCCAGATCTGGTAGAATATGTCGCAATGGTCCAGTTCCCTCCTGTCTCAATGGTTATGCTAATGCCCCACGAAATGGAATCCCTCTTTCCCACACTATTCCTTTAGCCAAGTGTTTACTTCCCATCTTATCTCTTTGCCAATTTAGTTCCAGGATAGCCTAGTGGTATTATTGCTGGAATGTTAATCCAGAGATCCAGATAATGTTCTGGGACGGTAGGATTGAATCCTGCCATGGCAGATGGTGGAATTTGAATTCAACATTAAAAAATCTGGAATTAAGAGTCTAATGATGACCATAAATCCATTGTCGATTATCAGAAAAACCCATTAGTTCATTAATGCTGTACAGAGAAGGAAACTGCCATCCTTACCTGGTCTCACCTCCATGTGATTCCACACCCACTCTTACTTGCCCTCTTGGCATTTAGGGATGGGCAATAAATGCTGATCTAACTAGCAATGCTCATACCCCAGGAATATAAAAAAAAGGACATTATGCTTATGTTGTTGGTGCTAATATAGACCACAACAACTAGATCTTGCTCCTCCCTCTCCTGTATCCTTTCAAGCCAACTCCGGGTGTCCTTTACCTTGGCACCAGGTTGGCTTGATCCTGCTCACAAAGGATGCTATCTGTCCCCATCATTATAAAATCCACTACCACTGTCAGTTTTCATTGTGCTCCCCCTCCGCTCCCACCCCCCACCCCCCATCCTCCTCCTGCCTGCTTGAATGGTATTCTGGACCATGGTGCAGTGATCAGAATGAACATCCTCCCAGCTGATTCTTTCCTCAACTATACGGGAAGCAAATACCTCACACCTGTTGAACAAGGTCAAGATCAAAGTTGCCTCGAATGCTATGTTCAGGACCCCTCTACCTCACTTGTTATACTCTCCTGTCCCTGATCAGCAGTCAAATTTGAAATATTTAAGCTATAGGGTGTGACTGTCTGAAACACAGAATCAAGAACCTTAAGTTCCTCAAGTCCCAGAGACTGATGTCATGGTTGTTCACAGTGGAGTCCACTAGCTCCCACATCATGCCACAGCAACAAATCGCCTGACCAACCATTTCTAATGTATTTATTTAGGTCTTATTTATTTGTTTAAAAATATTCTCATACAATCCCTAAATTATTGTACTCATTTCTGTATCTACTACAATTTATTACGATGATGAGTTCTGAAGAAGGGTCACTGGATCCAAAATGTTAACGCTGCCTTCTCTCCACAGATGCTGTCAGGCCTGCTGAGGTTTTCCAGAAAATTCTGGTTTCGTTTCTGATTTCCACTGGCTACTGTTTTCTCGGGGGTTTTTTTGTCTAGTATTAGTTTAGGTTAGTCCCTAATGTAAGATCCTTACCAGGCAATCAGGCATGGCTTCTCTGTGATGCCTTGCCCCCACTCGCACAAGTCTGGACATAGTCTCTGCTCCTTCCCAGAATGCTTCATGGTGACACTAACTGCCAGGATACTCTTACCAAAATGCTTCAGTGATAATGACTGCGAGGACATTCTTCCCAGATGCAATGAATTTTCTCTTCCTAGATCTCCTGAC
Organism: Chiloscyllium plagiosum; assembly: GCF_037043375.1. Lineage (NCBI taxonomy): Eukaryota > Metazoa > Chordata > Chondrichthyes > Orectolobiformes > Hemiscylliidae > Chiloscyllium > Chiloscyllium plagiosum. The sequence goes on from NW_028270142.1 coordinate 40,836,236, forward strand.
TAACTGTTCTAGTTCAGCGGAATGGCTTCAGTTAGAATCTAGGTTGGTGTGTAAGTACGGTGTACCTAAACTATGTGGATTGCAGTGGTTCAAGAAGGCTTTCCTCTACCTTTTGAAAGGTAGTTACGGTTGGATAATAAATGCCATTTTGCTAGCAACAGCCACCATCCCATGAACCAGAACAAGCAACTCAACGCAATGAATTCATTCAGGAATACCGAATTTGAGAGGGATCCATCAACTCTGCACAAGCTCAACCAATCAGATACGATCACTTCAGTTTGAAGTATTGTAATCACCAGCTTGTAACCAAACATGTAACAAAACAAGCTTGTTATAGTCACTGAGATTGTACCCAAATTGTTTATCCATCAAATCCTCATTAGCAGCCAGTAATAGGGTACAGACTTCTGTGGATAACGAAAAACGCTGCTACGATGTAATTCTCACATCTACTGTGAAGGACCGCCAGATCAGACCAAACCACTCAATGGGAAAAGAAAAAATGGGGTTGACCTTGCGAGTATGTGGATCTGCAGGTAGCGAATCCATGAATAACGAGAAGTGATTTGATTTACAACATGTTTTAACAGAGTAGAGAGTTTTTAACAACAGAGGCCCAGTGGCAGGAGGGAAGGTAAACAAAGGCACACAAATGTAAGATTTTTGGTAATCAGAGGAGAAAGTGGGATTTTTTTTAGTGCAGTGAGTTGTGATCAGGGATATATTGCCTGTAAGACATGGCAGAAGCAATCTCAATAGTAACTTCAGGAGTATTTTGGATCAGTACTCAAATTAGCACAAAAACAGCTATGGTGAAAGGGCAAGGGAAATGGGATTAATTGGGTGATGATGAGCTATGTGGTCTTCTTCAAAATGATAAGATTTGATTACATAGTCATATCTAGACAACAACATCTCACTTCAGTAACACACAATACCTTTCTTTGTGTTCCTTTCTTTTTCTGCAATTATTGCAAAGCCAATAATATCCTTTGAACACCAGGAATTTTATGGATATATCTTGAAACAAATCCTGCACCCAGATAAGAACAAAGAACAAAGAAAATTTACAGCCCAGGAACAGGCCCTTCAGTCTCCAAGCCTGAGCCGATCCAAATGTACTGTCAAAACCTGTCGGTCAATTCCTAAGCATCTGTATCCCTCTACTCCCCATCTACTCATGCATTTATCCAGATGCATCTTAAATGAATCTACCGTGCCTGCTTCTACCATCCCTGCTGGCAACGTGTTCCAAACGCCCACCACTCTCTGTGTGAAGTTCTTGCCACATGTATCCCCCTTAAACTTTCCACCTCTCAGCTTGAAAGCGTGACCTCTCGTTATTGAATCCTTTACCCTGGGAAAAAGCTTGTCTCTATCCACTCTGTCTATACCGTTCATGGTTTTATAAACCTCAATCAGGTCCCCCTCAATCGCCTTTTTTCGAGTGAAAATAAACCTAACCTACTCAACCTCTCTTCATAGCTAGCACCTTCCATACCAGGCATCATCCTCGTAAACCTTCTCTGCACCCTCTCCAAAGTGTCCACATCCTTTTGGTAATGTGGCGACCAGAACTGTACATAGTATTCTAAATGCGGCCGAACCAATGTCTTTTCCAATATTCACATGACTTTCCAGCTCTTATATTCAATACCCCATCCAATGAAGGCAAACATACTATTTGCCTTCTTGACCACTCTATCCACCTGTGCAGCAACCTTCAGGGTACAATGGACCTGCACTCCCAGATCTCTCTGCCCATCAACTTTTCTCAAGGCTCTCTTCTGTTCATTGTATAATTCGCTCTAGAATTAGTCTTGCCTAAATGCATCACCTCACATTTGTCTGAATTGAAAACAAACTGCCACTTTTCTGCCCAACTCTCCAATCTATCTATATCCTCCTGTATTCTCTGACAGTCTCTTTTGCTTTCTGCTACTCCATCAATCTTCGTGTCATCTGCAAACTTGCTGATCATACCAACAGTGCCCTCTTCCAGATCATTTATGTATATTACAAACAACAATAGCCCCAACACTGATCCCTGTGGAACACCACTGGTCACCTTTCTGCATTTCAAGAAACTCCCTTCAACTACTACTCCCTGTCTCCTGTTACTCAACCAGTACTTTATCCATCTAGCTAGAACACCCTGCACACCATGTGACTTCACTTTCTCCATTAGTCTACCATGGGGAACCTTATCAAACACCTTACTAAAATCCATTTATATGACATCAACAGCCCTTCCTTCATCTAACAACTTGGTCACTTCCTTGAAGAACTCTATTAAGTTGGTAAGGCACAATCTCCCCCGCACAAAACTATGTTGCCTATCACTGATAAGCCCATTCTTTTCTAAATATAAATAGATCCTATCTCTTAGTACCCTCTCCAGCAACTTTCCCACCACCGACGTCAGGCTCACTGGTCTGTAGTTACCCAGAATATCCCTACTACCCTTCTTGTACAGGGGGACAACATGTGCAACCCTCCAGTCCTCCGGCACCTCATCTGTATTTAAGGATGCCACAAAAATATCTGTCAGGGCCCCAGCTATTTCCTCTCTCGCCTCCCTCAACAACCTGGGATAGATCCCATCCAGTCCTGGGGATTTGTCCACCTTAATAACCTCTAGCCTACCCAACACATCCTCCCTACTTATGTTAACATGATCCAGACAATGAAACTTTTATCTCTAATCTCAACATTCATCATGTTCTTCTCCTCAGTGAACACTGATGCAAAGTAATCATTCAGAATTTCACCCATACTCTCAGGTTCGATACACAGCCTTCCTTCATTATCCTTTAGTGGACCAATCCTTTGAGGAGAAAGTGAGGTCTGCAGATGCTGGAGATCTGAGCTGAAAATGTGTTGCTGGAACAGTGCAGCAGGTCAAGCAGCATCCAGGGAACAGGAGAATCGATGTTTCGGACATAAGCCCTTCTTCAGGAATGAGGAAAGTGTGTCCAGCAGGCTAAGATAAAAGATAGGGAGGAGGGACTTGGGGGAGGGGCATTGGATATGTGATAGGTGGAAAGAGGTCAAGGTGAGGGTGATAGGTCAGACTGGGGTGGGGGCGGAGAGGTCAGGAAGAAGATTGCAGGTTAGGAAGGCGGTACTGAGTTCGATGGATTTGACTGAGACAAGGTGGGGGGAGGGGAAATGAGGAAACTGTGAAATCCGAGTTCATCCCTTGTGGTTGGAGGGTTCCTAGGCGGAAGATGAGGGTGTTGAGCCACAGGGTGGTTGAGTTGGTTGGTCCGGATGTCTCAGAGGTGTTCTCTGAAACACTCCGCAAGTAGGCGGCCTGTCTCCCCAATATAGAGGAGGCCACATCGGGTGCAGAGGATGCAATAGATGATGTGGAGGTGCAGGTGAATCTGCGGCGGATATGGAAGTTTCCTTTGGGGCCTTGGAGGGAGGTGAGGGGGGAGGTGTGGGCGCAGGTCTTGCACCTCCTGTGGTTGCAGGGGAAGGTGCCGGGAGTGGAGGTTGGGTTGGTGGGGGATGTGGATCTGACGAGGGAGTCACGGAGGGAGTGGTCTTTACGGAATGCTGATAGGGGAGGGAAATATATCCTTGGTGGTGGGGTCCATTTGGAGGTGGCGGAAATGACGGCGGATGACACGCTGTACATGAAGATTGGTGGGGTGGTAGGTGAGGACCAGTGGGGTTCTGTCCTGGTGGCGGTTGGAGGGGTGGGGCTCAAGTGCGGAGGAGCAGGAAGTGGAAGAGATGCGGTGGAGGGCATTGTCGACCACGTCGGGGAGGAAATTGTGGTGCTTGAAGAAGGAGGCCATCTGGGTTGTACGTTTTTGGAACTGGTCCTCCTGGGAGCAGATGTGGCGGAAACGAAGGAATTGGGAGAATGGGATGGCGTGTTTACAGGGGGCAGGGTGGGAGGAGGTGTAGTCTAGGTAGCTGTGGGAGTCGGTCGGTTTGTAGTAGATGTCCGTGTTGATTCGGTCACCTGAGATAGAAATAGAAAGGTCGAGGAAGGGGAGGGAGGAGTCCGAGACTGTCCAGGTGAATTTGACGTCGGGGTGAAAGGTGTTGGTGAAGTGGATGAACTGTTCAACCTCCTCGTGGGAGCACGAGGCGGCGCAGATACAGTCATCGATGTAGCGGAGGAAAAGGTGGGGGGTGGGGCCAGTGTAGTTGCGGAAGATGGACTGTTCCAAATATCCTACGAACAGGCAGGCATAGCTGGGGCCCATGCGGGTGCCCATGGCTACTCCTTTGGTTTGGAGGAAGTGGGAGAATTGGAAAGAGAAGTTGTTCAGGGCGAGGACCAGTTCAGTCAGTCGAAGGAGGGTGTCAGTGGAAGGGTACTGGTTGGTACGGCGGGAAAGGAAGAAGCGGAGGGCTTTGAGTCCTTCGTGATGGGGGATGGAGGTGTACAGGGACTGAATGTCCATGGTGAAGATAAGGCGTTGGGGACCAGGGAAGCGAAAATCATGGAGGAGGTGGAGGGCATGGGTGGTGTCCCGAACGTAGGTGGGGAGTTCTTGGACTAAGGGGGACAGGACCGTGTCGAGGAATGCAGATATGAGTTTGGTGGGGCAGGAGCAGGCTGAGACAATGGGTGGGCCGGGGCAGTCAGGTTTGTGAATTTTGGGCAGGAGGTAGAAGTGGGCGGTGCGGGTTTGTGGGACTATGAGGTTGGAGGCGGTGGATGGGAGATCCCCTGAGGTGATGAGGTTATGGATGGTCTGGGAGATGATGGTTTGGTGGTGGGGGTGGGGTCATGGTCAAGGGGGCAGTAGGAGGAGGTATCTGCGAGCTGGCGTTTGGTCTCAGCGGTGTAAAGGTCGGTGCGCCAAACTACTACCGCACCTCCCTTGTCTGTTGGTTTGATAGTGAGGTTGGGGTTGCAACGGAGGGAGTGGAGGGCTGCGCGTTCTGAGGGTGAGAGGTTGGAGTGGGTGAGTGGGGTGGGGGAGTTCAGGTGGCGGTTAATATCGCGGCGGCAGTTGGCTGTGAAGAGTCGAGGGCAGGTAGGAGGCCAGCACAGGGTGTCCAGGTGGATGGGATGTGTTGGAGGCGTGAGAAGGGGTCGCCAGAGGGTGGGCAAGAGTCTTGGTTGAAGAAGTAGGCGCGGAGGCAAAGGCGGCAGAAGAATTGTTCGATGTCACGCTGCGTGTTGAACTCATTAATCTGAGAGCGTAGGGGAATGAAGGTGAGGCCTCTGCCGAGGACTGATCTTTCATCCTCAGAGAGGGGTAGGTCTGGCGGGATGGTGAAAACACGGCAGGGCTGGGAGCTAGGACCTAATGTGGGGCTGGAGCTGGGTGTGGGGGCGGGGTTAGGCCTGGGGGCAGGGATGGAGATTGGCGTGGGGGCGGGGTTAGACGTGGTGACGGGTATCGGCGTGGGGGCGGGGTTAAGTTTTCCAGGTGAATTTGAGGTCGGGGTGGAAGGTGTTGGTGACCAATCCTTTCTCTAGTTACCCGGTTGCTTCTTATATAAGAATAAAATGCTTTGGGATTCTCTTTAATTCTACTTGCTAAAGCTATTCCATGACCCCTTTTAGCCCGCTTGATTCCTCATTTAAGACTTGTCCTACTCTTCTGATATTCTTCCAAGGCCTGTTCTGTTCTTAGCTGCCTAGACCTTATGTACGCTTCCCTTTTCCTCTTGGCTAATCGTACAATTTCTCCTGTCATCCACGGTTCACAAATCTTGCCCCTCCTATTCTTTGCCTTTAACAGGACTTGCTTATCCTGCACTATCTTTAACCTATCTTTGAAAACCTCCTACATCTTAAATGTGGACTTCTCTTCAAATAGCTGTCCAATCCACATTTCTGAGCTCCTGCCTAATTTTGATGTAATTGGCCTTGGCCCAGTTTAGTACTCTTTCCTTAGGATCATTCTCTTCTTTATCTACGAATATTCTAAAACTTATAAAATTGTGGTCACTGTTCCCAAACAAATCCCCCACTGCAACTTATACCACCTATCCTGGCTCGTTCCCCAGTACCAGGTCCAATATGGCCCCTTCCCTCATCGGACTATTGACATACTGCTCTAGAAAACTCTCCTTGATGCTTCTTACAAATTCTACCCCATCCAGACTTCTGACGTTAAGTGTATCCCAGTCAATGTTGGGAAAATTAAAATCTCCCATCACCACTACCCTATTGTCTCTACATCTTTCCATAATCTGTTTACCTATTTGTGCTTCCAACTCACGCTCACTGTTGGGAGGCCTGTAATACAGCCCCAACAGTGTGACTGCACCCAGTTAGTGCAAGTTAGTGCAAGACATAGCATTAAAGTAAAGGAATGCAAATAAAGATCTCAAGCAGACCTCAGAGGTCTCACTGACCCTTCACCATCTCAAATCCAGTCTCTCAATAGACTGTGGGGGTAGGTTTATTTATTCTGCTGTTCTGAGCATGGAGTTACTCAAATGAAATATGCATTCTAACTGGAACACAGAACACCAATATATCCTTTGGGTATAATACCCACTGGGAAGGTGAGATCATTGGATTTGCAGTGTGTTGACCATATTCTCAACTTTTTCTCTACTCCTTTTTATGGCCATCTGCCCTCATATCACTTTTTATGACTCAGTAATAGTTTTTGTTTGTCAATACTCCTTTGAAATGCCAAGGGACATTTCACTAAGCTAAAGGTTTTATGTAAAAACAAACTTGTTGTTATTGTTTGATTACCATAACTAGTGTTATGGAGACAATACTGATGGATCATCCATGCAACGTAGTACTACATAGTGAGGTAAACAATCACAACTAGTTCCCCAAGTAAATTGTGATGCTCTTACCTGCATAGGTTTGAAACATGCTGAGTTTATTCAGGGAAGAAATGAAGTAAGTGTTCAGATTGGGCAAAGACCTGCAGTAAGAAAAAGTCAGGGAATTGTTAGAAAGAGAAAAGGACATCTATCAGACCTAAACATGTACAGTATTGTCAATTTGAAAACAGTTTTAATCTAATCTTGTGAAATAGAGCAAATACAAGGTAGTTTGGAATATATAGGAGAAAGTGAGGACTGCAGATGCTGGAGATCAGAGCTGAAAATGTGTTGCTGGAAAAGTGCAGCAGGTCAGGCAGCATCCAAGGAGCAGGAGATTTTTTTTTGGTGGTGGGAGGTGGGGTCATGGTCAAGGGGAAAGTAGGAGGAGGTGTCCGTGAGCTGGTGTTTAGCCTCAGCGGTGTAAAGGTCGGTGCGCCAAACTACTACGGCCCTCCCTTGTCTGCCGGTTTGATAGTGAGGTTGGGGTTGGAACGGAGGGACTGGAGGGTTGCACATTCTGAGGGTGAGAGGTTGGAGTGGGTGAGAGGGGTGGAGAGGTTGAAGCGGTTAATGTCGCGGTGGCAGTTGGCTATGAAGAGATCGAGGGCAGGTAAGAGGCCAGCACGCGGTATCCAGGTGGATGGGGTGTGTTGGTGGCGGGAGAAGGGGTCGTCAGAGGGTGGGCGAGAATCCTGGTTGAAGAAGTAGGCGCGGAGGCGAAGGCGGCGGAAGAATTGTTCGTTGTCTCGCCGCGTTTTGAACTCGTTAATCCGAGAGCGTAGGGGACTGAAGGTGAGGCCTCTCCTGAAGAAGGGCTCAAGCCTGAAACGTCGATTCTCCTGCTCCTTGGATGCTGCCTGACCTGCTGCGCTTTTCCAGCAACACATTTTCAGTTTGGAATATATAGTTTGAAAGTGAACATTCTTTAGATGCTTGAATAACATCAGACTATATATTGCATGTAAATACACACAGACATGTCATTCTTGTATGCTTACCATCCTGGATGTATGTTATATCTAACAAAAAAATAAAGAACTGCTGGAAATCCGAAACAACTCGGGATAGGTAAAAGAAACAAACTATTTCACTACCAGCTCTATGTTAAAAGTTGAAAACCTTCAACATTTCTTAAGATATCCACTGAAAATTAAATTCTATGCTTTGTCCACAGCAATAATGTATGTGAGGCATGTGAAAAACAAGTAGTAACTGGCGCTTTGTAATTTCTGCTGTACAATAGCTTACTAGATATGCACCCTAGTGCATCAACGCACAACATTTGTTGCCATGTAATTACTATTGCAGAAACTTTAAATTCATACCTTATTACTTTCACTCCATTTCTTACCTTCCATGGCCATTGTCCAAAATAAAACTCACATTGTGGTGACCTGAAACAAACATTTATGAGATGACATACTATACCAGATACTGCATTTAGAATATAATATAGATCATAAATGCAATAAATATGAAACTTACCAACATATGTTCCCATCATTTTACAAGTCATCATGCCACTGTCACTGTACACATTGTCAAGTTTCAAACCATACCTACAGTTATAAAATAAAATCTTGCAGTTATTCAATAATTATATAAATATTGCTAATACAGCTCTTTGTCCAGTTCATTAGTTTAATTTAATGACTGAGTTTATGAAGGAAACCCTTTACTCATGGAGTATGCCTTACAACATGTTGTATCCTAAACTTCTAGAAAGCCTCTGCCAATGTTCCAGGTGAAATGTTGCCCATCAAACACAAAGGGATGAATTTTACTAGAAGTCAGCTGAGTATCGATTTTGTTCAGGTTTTCTTCCCATGACCTCAGGCAACTTAGTCATAGTGACACAGCACAGAAACAGACCCTTTGGTCTAATCAGTTCATGATAAACTGAATCCCAAACTAAACTCATCCCACCTGCCTGCTCCTGGCCCATATCTCTCCTTCTGATTCATTTACTTATCCAAATGTTTTTTTAAATGTTGTAATTGTACCTACATCCACCATTTCCTCAGAAAGTTATTTCACATGCGAACCACCTGTGCAAAAAATTTGCCTCTCATGTCTTTTTTAAACCTCTCTCCTTTCACCTTAAAAATGTGGCACCCTAGTCTTGAAATCCTCCATCCTAGGGGAAAAATCAACTACCATTAATACTATCTTTACCCCTCATTATTTTATAAACTTCTATAAGTTCCTCTTTCAACTTCCTATACTCCAGTGGAAAAAGTCCCAGCCTATCCAGCCTTTCTTTCTAACTCAAACCTTCCATACCCAGCAACATCCTGGTAAATCTCTTCTAAACCCTCTCCACCTTAATAATATTCATCCTGTAACAGAATCGGACACAGTATTCTAGAAGAGGTCTCACCAATATCCAGTACAACCTCCACATGATCAGTTGGCACTGCTGCCTCAGTGCCAGGGACCCGGATTCAATTCCATCCTTGAAGGACTGTCTGTGTGGAGTTTGCACATTCTTCCTATGTCTGCTTGGGTTTCCTTTGAGTGCTCCAGTTTCCTCCCACAGTCCAAGGATGTGAGGTTAGGTAGATTGGTCATAATGTCCAGGGGATGTGCAGGCTAGCGAAATGTATGGTTGTAGGGATAGGGTAGTGGGGTGGATAGGGTGGTGTATCATTCAGAGAGTCGGTGTAGACCCAATGGACCGAATGGCCTGCTTCTACACTGTAGGAATTCTATGACATGCTCAAAGGACTGAGCAATGAAGGCAAGCATGCTAAACGCTTTTTTAACCATGCTGTATAAGCCCTATCCTTGTTTGTTGTACCAAAATGCAATATCTCACACTTGTCTAGATTGAACTCCATCGATCATTCTCAGCACATTGACTCATTTGATCAAGATCCTTTTGTATTCTTAGAAAACTGTCTTCACTTGGAGATAGTAAGAACTGCAGTTGCTGGAAAGTCAAAGTGGAACTGGAGAAAGAAGAGCAGGTCAGACAGCATCGGAGGTGAAGGGGAGTCGATATTTCAGGTTAGAACCTTTCATCAGGACTCTCTAGTATGCCACCAAATTTGGAGTCATCCGCAAACTTACTAACCACTGCTCACCTCAACATGAATGCACCGTGCCGCTAAGCGGCTGCTCTTGTGCTAGTTTCTGCTCACCAGTGGTCAGAGATACTTGCCACTGCTGAGGCTGCCTGGGACTTCTGCTCCTCGTTCTGCTCCTAGTGAAAGTCCAGCTATGCACCATGTGAATCAGTCCCAGCCAGCAATGGCCAAACTGCAATTTCCCTGTCTTTTAGAGCCAGGTAGATAGAAAGTGCAGATCAGGTTTCAATACTGCATAAGAATGATTATTTGTAATGGGTTCAAGCTATGCTTGTTCTTAGAAGGAAAGGGATTAAGCAGTTAAGTGAAATGCTTGTTTTCAAAGGTGATTCGTTGAAAAAATGTCAATGTATTGAATGGCTTTGTTGTCAGTAAATATGTTTATTTAATCAGACATCAGTATCAAAATACATCTTTTGATTCATGTCATCTTGTCTCTTATGGTCTGTGAAGCTGGATACTAGGTCAGTTGGCATGGAGGAGATAAAGGCAACGGATAGTGATTTGGCATTGAGGTTACATAGGGGAGTGTTTTGTGTGAGAGGCCGTGAAAGGTGTGGGCTGTTTTAGTTTTAATCATATTTTAATAACTTCAACACCGTGCCAGGGTACTGAGGCAGGCCTTCCATACAGTTTGCCTTTGCACCCAGAAGTCCACATAGTCATGCCAGTGTTGTCCGGCCCAACTCCTAGGGAATCCGTCATCCTGGATGAAAAGCTAAGCTTTTGGGGCACTTTTTCCCAAACTGGCTTGGAGAGCTGGAATAGGTCCTGCAAACATTTCAGGTAAAACTTGGGTATGGATAAAAAATTGAGGGTGTTAATGAGTTTAATGCTAGAACACAAAACAAGTTGATGTGAAGCAAGTTGATTAAAATGAAAAAATGGGTATGATGCTGCATAGTTTGCAAATTCAAAATCATTAATTTATGCTGCTGCCTAGGGCAAATTCATGCCTTTTGGCTGAAGGCTGAAAAATAACAGAAGACAGATAGGGTAGGGACAGGCAGAATATTGAACAGAGTGCCTGAGGGAGAATTGTTTTGTTTATAATCACAATGATACATGTACAGAAACCCAGACAAGTAACATTTGCTGATAGCACTAAGTAATGGTATTAAAATTGGACAGGGCAAATCTGGAATTACAGGAGTGATTACACTTCAGTGTCAGATGAAATGAGTGAATTAAAACATGCTAAATGGAACCTGCTAATCTATAATAATTTTGCAATGTGTTACAAACTCACAATGTATCAGAATCAGGTTGAAGGAGGTCACAAAACATCCCTCCAGCGTAGACCCTGCAGTTGAACACATTACAAGCTGTTATTTGCAGTTTCTGTTTGTTACTTTAACTATCAAAGCTTTTCATTCTAATTATTAGAAGGACCACATTTTGAAAAACACATGTAAGTGATCTTTAAGTGTAACAGTTACCCCAACCTACAAAAGCCACTAGACTCCACATCTTAAAAGTCGGGAATTAAGATTCTAAATAGAGAGCTCTTAGAAAAGCATTGATACACTGAGCACTCACTGATGTGCTTTAAAAAAATCCCTATTGTGCTATTTTAGCTTGAGAATTCTCAAGGACATGAACAACCCAAATATAACTGCCTTAAAAGCAGACCATTATATCTTGATTATAAAGGCAGAATACTGGAAGTCGGAACTAAAATAGAAAGTTGTGGAGAAACTCAGCAGGTTTGGCAGCATCTGAAAAGAGAGGAAAACAGTTAATATTTCAAGTCTGATAGTTCTGAGGAAGAGTCCTGTCATATTGCTATTTATGGGATTTTGCTGAGCATAAACTGACAGCTGTTTTTCCTGCTTTAAAAAGGGACTAACTTTCACTAAGTACATAACGGCTGGAAAGTGCTCTGAGATGGCTGTGCAACTGATCTTGCTATCTCAACAAACTCTGCAACCTATAATCTTATTAGTTAACAAGTTCAAGGACTTCAACACAGCCACGATGAAGGTCAAACGTTTAAAAGGCAAATCATCATAATTTATTTAAGTTGAGTTTTTTGGCGGAGCTATGTCCAAATTCCAGTTTGAGAGTTTGCTTTTATATAAAAGACAACATGGGGACAGGAATAACCCACTGAATCACTTGAGTCTGATCCAAACTGCATTGTATGTACAGCAGGGCTGTGACTACACACTTTACTCAAAGTTATACTTTTACCTCAAAATCCTGGTTTTTCTGAGATTGGAGTCTATCGGTTTGTTGCTGCCATAGATATTAGTAAAAATATCTCCAGAGATGTTAATGAGTTGACCTAATAGTGAAGAGAAAATTAGAATGAATGAAGGAAATAAAAAAGTGAAACATAATACACAGGTAGAACACTTCACAATTTAATACAGGAACTATTTTAAATTTGTGAGTTCAGCCCCAGTCTTTGGCTTTAAGCACATAGTTGAGGCTGAGACCAAGATAACGGCATCTTTCAGATGAGATGGTAGATTGAGATTCCATCTGATCCTTCATAGATATGAAAATATCCCACAGCAACTGGTGAAAAGCCAATTGAGTGGGACTGGAGAATTAGTCATTTGTGATGACAGAGAAGCTGCAAAAGATGGAAAATGCTGGAAGATGGACAATGGTCATCTCCATCAATTTGTCAGTAGTTTAAACAGCTGTAAAGGAACAAAAAAATGTACTCTGAAAGACAAGAAACAGATCAGTAAAGGACTGAAATAAAATGAGATGAAGTAACACAGAAACGGAAGAAGTGAAAAGGTGCTTTTGAAGATGGTAAGGACACCATTAATGTAAATGAGAAGGACAGCTGGTGTATGGTGTGTGAAGGGACAGCTGAGATGTAGTGCTACGGAAACCATTGGCTCAGAATTCCCAAGATGAGGGAGCTGTGTTGTGAAGGAGTTTATTGACGTTGCAGTGTTTCTTTAGCAAGAGATCACAGAAGTTCTGTTTTGATGGTTCTTCAAGCTGCTAAACTGCGAAAAGTGAAGCCAGAGGTCATCAACCTGAAGAGGCACAGGTCCTAGCAGTACACCCTGTTTTTTAATTTAATGAACATCTGGGACACTTGCCAGATAGTTTAAGATTTTACACTGGCAAGACTGACTCCTGCACTCTCCAACAGCTTTGATACTTGCATCACGATGGGTACTTTAGCTCGATGAGAGTCGGGAGCTATGAATCCTTCACTGCCACATCTTTGCAGCTGGCTGAGGAAAAAAACCTCCTAAGTCACTGGCACTTGGAGGACTGCAGGAGACCAGGCACTTGTTCAGCTTCAGGGAGTGGGAGGGTGGGGGGGGGGGGGGGGCGGGGGACTGTCTGGTGTTGGCCAGTCATGACTTCAGAGAAATTCACAAGCAGACACAAAGGGTCAGTAGCTACTCATTTCATCCTTTCGTCTATGGAAGATGAGTTAGGGATAGCGATGAGTGGCTTCAGTGTCTTTAAGCGCATTGATTGGCAGCACAGAGACTCACACAGAATATAGTGAAACATTTAATATTTTATCTATATAATGTATCCACAGATGTCATCCATGCCAACAATGTGCCCCCAAAAGATTTCTTCTTTCTTTCCCTCTCACTACATCACAGAGCAGTTGTGGATTCCATAACTGATGTGGAGGGAGGCCACCTGACGGTGGAGCCAGTTGGCCTTGGAGCTTTGGTCAAGGAACCCAGGGTATGTTTGTATCATAGCCAGAGGGAGCTGCACCCTCCTTGGCTGAAATTCCTGCAGGGCTGGGATTCACAGATGAGGTGAAGATTAGATTAGATTAGATTAGATTACCTACAGTGTGGAAACAGGCCCTTCGGCCCAACAAGTCCACACCGACCCGCCGAAGCGCAACCCACTCATACACTTACCCGTTCACCTAGCACTACGGGCAATTTAGCATGGCCAATTCACCTAACCTGCACATCTTTGGACTGTGGGAGGAAACCGGAGCACCCGGAGGAAACCCACGCAGACACGGGGAGAATGTGCAAACTCCACACAGACAGTCGCCTGAGGTGGGGATTGAACCCGGGCGCTGTGAGGCAGCAGTGCTAACCACTGTGCCACCGTGCCGCCGAGAATGGAAGAGACAGCTATCTCTGGAGTGACCCGAGGGAGACTTCAAGCGGCCTGGGTGTGATTCTTCCACTGGCTGGGTGCTTTCTGGCACTGCCCTGTCTCCTTGTGAAGAAGGAGCATCTGCAGTGAAGTCAGGGTTCTCTGTCCCCCTGTGACCTTGCCATTGGTTCTGGGGACCACCAGCAAGGCCGATGAAGTCCTTAAGATTGGTGGATCCAGCTCTCCCTGGCGGCCCTGTCACTGGAGGCAGTCAGACAATTGCATTCCTGAGTCAGCAGGGTTGTTGCGACTTTGCTGCACTTCTGCAGTGGTTGTAGTATCATGGCCATTGCCTTCCATAACCTGCCTGATTCCCTGTGTGATTGCGACTTCTGTAACTACAGTCTATCTCTGAGAGATGCACAGATTATTGCTATTGCATCACAAGCATCAGTGAGGTCCACCTAGCAGCCTGCTTCAAATCATCAGTAGGGCCCGAATTGAGGAATGGGACTCTACACTGGAGACTAATTAGTCTATTTGTCACTGGGAAAACTGAGTTTACACGTGTATTTCACCCTCAGTGTCTGGGTATGTGTCTACTGGTGTTGTCCTTTTGAAGGGCTGCACACAGCTGTGAACTACCAACCCCTCTATCACAGACCAGCTGGTCTGACCATAGTCAATGCCTTCAGGGACTTAGCTGTACAGCCCCAAACAATGTGTGACCAGACCCCTGACTGAGATTTGGGCAACACTTGACTGTATTCCTATGACTCCCAGGATCGGCTGATTGTAACCCATTCTCTGAACTGTGGAGGTACAGGTCCACTGAGTGTGCCTTGATCAGAGCCTGGCTGTGCTCAAACCCCTTGACTGATAGCAGAGGCATTTTCCTTGACTTACTATGTTGAGGTGCCTTCCAGAGACAGATGCCTCCAGCAACATCAGTGAGGACTGTTCCAGTAAGATTTTTAAATTTGGCCTTTTGCTTGAAACACAAGATGTGGTTTTGACATGTATGTGGCTGGTGAGATTGACATAGCACAGTGCCGTACACCAAGGTGATCACATCCTTGACTGTTGAATGCTAATAACAGTGACAAGCTGCCTGGTTTCATGTCAGCAATAAACAGTAAGGCAGTACATCAGTAATGCTCTGGCTGAGGGGCATAGCACAAAAAAACAAAGCAAGGCAAGACAGAGATGCTGTGAGCATCCAGGTAGATGCAAGGAGAATGAGTCAAAAAGCGTGGTGCTGGAAAAGCACAGCCGGTCAGGCAACATCCGAGGAGCAGGAGAGTCAATATTTCGAGCATAAGCTCTTCATCAGGAACTCATTCATTCCTGGTGAAATGCTTATGCTTGAAATGTCAACTCTCATGCCCCTCGGATGCTATCTGACCGGCTGTGCTATTCCAGCGCCACACTTTTTGCCTCTGATCTCCAGCATCTGCAGTCCTTACTTTCTCCTTTGCAAGGAGACTGAGTGTTTAGAGAGTAAGAGAAAGATTCTTGAGGTGAGTGAACTGGGTACCTATCCATGCAGCACTACTACAATGACAGTTGTTGTTGGTACAATGCAAAGTTTGAAGTACAGAATTATTGTAAATAGATCAGAGAAGTGTCATGGTGGCACAGAGAGGCTGGCATGTGTTGAATGCAAGTGCTTGTGGAATAGGGTGTGTGCAGCCATGGAGAACAGCTTGAGATGGTGCCAGGTGTCCAAGTTGGTAGTCTGAAGTATCAAGCAGCAAGCTGGAGTCATCAAGTATCTGCTCTGACTGAAAATGTGTTGCTGGAAAAGCGCAGCAGGTCAGGCAGCATCCAGGGAACAGGAGAATCGACGTTTCGGGCATAAGCCCTTCTTCAGGAATGAGGAAAGTTTGTCCAGCAGGCTAAGATAAAGGTAGGGGGAGGGACTTGGGGGAGGGGTGTCGGAAATGCGATAGGTGGAAAGAGGTCAAGGTGAGGGTGATAGGTCAGACTGGGGTGGGGGCGGAGAGGTCAGGAAGAAGATTGCAGGTTAGGAAGGCGGTGCTGAGTTCGATGGATTTGACTGAGACAAAGTGGGGGGAGGGGAAATGAGGAAACTGGTGAAATCAAAGTTCATCCCTTGTGGTTGGAGGGTTCCTAGGCGGAAGATGCGGTGCTCTTCCTCCAACCGTCGTGTTGTTGTGGTCTGGCGATGGAGGAGTCCAAAGACCTGCATATCCTTGGTGGAGTGGGAGGGGGAGTTGAAGTGTTGAGCCACAGGGTGGTTAGATTGGTTGGTCCGGGTGTCCCAGAGGTGTTCTCTGAAACGCTCCGCAAGTAGGCGGCCTGTCTCCCCAATATAGAGGAGGCCACATCGGGTGCAGAGGATGCAATAGGTGATGTGTGTGGAGTTGCAGGTGAATCTGTGGCGGATATGGAAGTTTCCTTTGGGGCCTTGGAGGGAGGTGAGGGGGGAGGTGTGGGCGCAAGTCTTGCACCTCCTGCGGTTGCAGGGGAAGGTGCCGGGAGTGGAGGTTGGGTTGGTGGGGGGTGTGGATCTGACGAGGGAGTCACAGAGGGAGTAGTCTTTACGGAATGCTGATAGGGGAGGGGAGGGAAATATATCCTTGGTGGTGGGGTCCGTTTGGAGGTGGCGGAAATGACGGCGGATGATGCGCTGTACATGGAGATTGGTGGGGTGGTAGGTGAGGACCAGTGGGGTTCTGTCCTGGTGGTGGTTGGAGGGGCGGGGCTCAAGGGCGGAGGAGCGGGAAGTGGAAGAGATGCAATGGAGGGCATCGTCGACAACGTCGGGGGGGAAATTGCGGTCCTTGAAGAAGGAGGCCATCTGGGTTGTACGTTTTTGGAACTGGTCCTCCTGGGAGCAGATGCGGCGGAGACGAAGGAATTGGGAGAATGGGATGGCATTTTTACAGGGGGCAGGGTGGGAGGAGGTGTAGTCCAGGTAGCTGTGGGAGTCGGTCGGTTTGTAGTAGATGTCCGTGTTGATTCGGTCGCCCGAGATAGAAATAGACAGGTCGAGGAAGGGGAGTGAGGAATCTGAGACTGTCCAGGTGAATTTGACGTCGGGGTGGAAGGTGTTGGTGAAGTGGATGAACTGGTGGATGAACAACCCAGATGGCCTCCTTCTTCAAGGACCGCAATTTCCCCCCCGACATGGTCGATGATGCCGTCCACAGCATCTCTTCCACTTCCCGCTCCTCCGCCCTTGAGCCCCGCCCCTCCAACCGCCACCAGGACACAACCCCACTGGTCCTCACCTACCACCCCACCAATCTCCATGTACAGCGCATCATCCGCTGTCATTTCCGTCACCTCCAAACGGACCCCACCACCAAGGATATATGTCCCTCCCCTCCCCTACCAGCATTCCGTAAAGACCACCTCCTCCGTGACTCCCTCGTCAGATCCACATCCCCCACCAACCCAACCTCCACTCCCGGCACCTTCCCCTGCAACCGCAGGAGGTGCAAGACTTGCGCCCACACCTCCCCCCTCACCTTCCTCCAAGGCCCCAAAGGAAACTTCCATATCCGCCACAGATTCACCTCCACACACATCATCTATTGCATCCTCTGCACCCGATGTGGCCTCCTCTATATTGGGGAGACAGGCCGCCTACTTGCGGAGCGTTTCAGAGAACACCTCTGGGACACCCGGACCAACCAACCCAACCACCCTGTGGCTCAACACTTCAACTCCCCCTCCCACTCCACCAAGGATATGCAGGTCTTTGGACTCCTCCATCGCCAGACCACAACAACACGACGGTTGGAGGAAGAGCGCCTCATCTTCCGCCTAGGAACCCTCCAACCACAAGGGATGAACTTTGATTTCACCAGTTTCCTCATTTCCCCTCCCCCACCTTGTCTCAGTCAAATCCATCGAACTCAGCACCGCCTTCCTAACCTGCAATCTTCTTCCTGACCTCTCCGCCCCCACTCCAGTCTGACCTATCACCCTCACCTTGACCTCTTTCCATCTATCGCATTTCTGACGCCCCTCCCCCAAGTCCCTCCCCCTACCTTTTATCTTAGCCTGCTGGACAAACTTTCCTCATTCCTGAATAAGGGCTTATGCCCGAAACGTCGATTCTCCTGTTCCCTGGATGCTGCCTGACCTGCTGCGCTTTTCCAGCAACACATTTTCAGCTCTGATCTCCAGCGTTTGCAGTCCTATCTGCTCTGACTGTCATGTTGCGAATTCTTGGCATCTTTATTCTACTGTTCCAAGATCCAATTGGAAGCTGCATATTAATAAGGCAAGATTTACTGTTAATGAGGTGAAATGAGCAATGATCCACTTGAATAGGCCTTTTATCGCTCCCTCTCATGAGAATCTTGTCTCGATGTCCAGAATTCTGTTGGAAAATGCAACTAGTCACTCCCAACTTTGGGAAAGATCTCATTGGACTTCTTGCACAATTTGTCCAGCTTTCTAGTCATAAACTTCAGGGCTGGCAAGAATGTTGTTAAGAAAATAAAGAGTTGTCAATAATGAGAAGGATCTGCTGGTATAAAATGAAATGGCAAACCCTATTTAAGAGAAAAGCTGGCTACTTTGCTGAACCTCATCTGTATAGCTCTTACTCCACTCCTGAACCATACAGGTTTGTTAATCAGTCTGTAAGTTTCATCTATTCGTTCCTTGTATTCCCTATGTCAGTAGCATGTGGTGTATTTGAAAAGATATTGTGAATGAATTATGCAATTAATTAGAACGATAGGGTCATTATGGCACAAATGATGCTAATTTAGCCTATTGCATTTGTGCTGGTCTGGTGTAGGAACAATTCATCGGTGCCATTCCCCTGCCCTTTTCTCATAGACCTGAATATTTTTTCCTTTTCTTTTTGAATGCCTCAATTGAACCTGCCACCAGCATATTCTCAGGCAAGTTAGAATAGTGCTGGAAAAGCACAGCAGGTCAGGCAGCATCCCTGGAGCAGGAGAATCGATGTTTCAGGCAAAAGCCCTTCATCAGGAATGTTGCCTGAAACATTGACTCTCCTGCTCCGGGGATGCTGCCTGACCTGCTGTGCTTTTCCAGCACAACTCTAACTTAACTCTGATCTCCAGCATTTGCAGTCCTCACTTTCGCCTATTCTCAGGCAATGCATTCCAAATCCTAACCACTTGCCAATCATTTGACTCTGTGCCCTCTCATTCTTGAGCCTTTGATGAATGAGAACCATCTGTAAAAAAAATTTCGTAAAATTCTAAGAACATGATTCCAGCACAAACCTGGTAATCCAGACAAGGGCGAAATCCTCTCAATGGTTGGTGTATAATGGTCTTCTGACTGTTAAAAGAAAAGTCAAAATTTAAATACTAGCAATATCATAGTCTTGACAATGATTTGGAAGGTGGATTTTTGTAGCCCATCTATTCCTAATAGTTAATTTTGTCCTGAACAGAATGAGGAAGAATGTCTATGATCGGAATGAAAATTGGGTAGATCTACAAATGGGAGAATGAATGACTCCTTCAGATCATAATTGAGACAGCAAGATTATAAAATATATTCTTTAAGTAAGGAATGGAACACTGAGCTGATGTCTACTGGTGAGAGATAAATGGGGAAGAAAGAACTTTTATGAGCCAACAGTGACTGCAGCTAAAATCTCAAATTTCAATGTAATTTTACATGGCAATATCATTGTGTGTTTTGTATTTGGTTGATGCCTTGGATTATATTTAAAAATCAACAACATTATAGTATGACCTGCACTCTAAAGGCCAGGTCTGTGAGAGCTCCATCTTGTAAATAATGAATGAAAACGTGTTGCACTTACTTTAAAGACCATCATCTTGTTGGCATTAATCGGAACCCCGTCTACACTCACTACAACCTGATAGCTGTCTTTTGGTAGTGGTCTAAAAAGAAAGGAAAAACGTGCATGAACACCAAAGGAACACAGATTAACAGTGTATTTTGAATAGAACATCAGAAAAATTCTCACCATTGTTTGCGACTAGTCCCTGGGTGAGGCTGCCCAATTTGGTTTGATTGCAGATGGGATAACCTAGATAGTTGAGACCCACCTAATGAGGATGAACTGGCTCCCCTTCTTTATTCACCTGTGCCCTTTATTGGTCTTGAGAACATTTATTTAAGAAAATTATCCCTTCACCTTTCTTCCAGTCCTAAGGAATTTAGGTTTTAAAGGGAGCCAATTTAATCAGACTTTTGTGAGTTACCAAAAGAATAAACTTTGAAATATGAGAATAATGGGTTATCTCCTCCACTTTAATATGATTGAAGCTTCCCTGATTTCCTACAGGAATGACATTCCAGAATTCCTCACCAGATAATCACTGAATTTACATCATGTAACCCTATGGTTGCATCTATTTCTTAACAGCATCACACGTTGAAATTGAAATTTAGTGTGTCCCTAGATGCTGCCAGTTGATCCATTGTCATGATACTTGCCCTGTCTTTTCTCCCACTGGATGAAGAATGACATTAGATTATCCAGGCATGGTGATGGTGGTGTGGGGAGATTTTCTGTAAGGTATAATTCCCTGAGTGTGATTATGTCAAGCTGTTGTTTGACTAGTCTGTGAGATAGCTATCCCAATTTTGGCACTAGCCCCCAGTTGTTAGTGAGGTGGTCTTTGCAGGGTTGACAGGGCTGTTTCTGCCATTGTCTTTTTCGGTGCTTAGCTTGATGCCAGGTGATCTGTCTGGTTTCATTTCTCTGAGAAGTCGTAGCAATTGGTACAATTGAATGGCTTGCTAGGCCATTTCAGAGGGCTGTTGAGAGTCAACCATATTGCTGTGGGTCTGAAGTCACACCTAGGCCAGACTAGGTAAGGTTACCAGGTTTTGTTCCCTGAAGGACATTAATGAACCCGATGGGTTTTTTCTGACAACTGACAATGATTTCATGGCCATCATTGCATTCTTAATTCCAGAATTTGTTTTTTATTATTGAATTCAAATTCCACCATCTGCTGTGGCAGATTTCAAACCTGAGTCCCCAAAACATTACCTGAGTCTCTGGATTAATAGTTGAGCAATAATACCAACACCTTCCCTTTATCTCTTTCCATTTTAGACATTTTGTTTCAGGTTTCTCTAACTCTGCACTGATGTGATATTCTAGAATTTCTCTCCAGTCAGCCACTGAACTTGCATTTGCAATCATCTATTGATTGTAACTCCTTTTAAAAAAAAATGCAGGTTGCAATGAAAAATTCAATATTTCTTAGGTGATCGGAGTTTATGATCCATTGTCATGACATCATGAAAGAAAAGCAACATTTAAACTTCCTGTTGGATTGATTGGGTGTCAAAGGGATGGACAATAAATACTGGCATTACCAGAGATACCCAGATCCCATGAATGAATTAAAATGAATTTAAATCAAATCTATCTATCTTGCTATTTTATTAACAAGAAAATGAATTATTTAACCTTTAGTCATCCAGTTCCTTATGAATTGCAGTATGACCCTGCATAGAGAGACTGAATATATCTACCTGGTGTAGCAAATAACCTGTGTTTCGTGGCTGGAATCTTTCTCTACGTCGCAGGGGATGGACCTGGTTTCTGATAGGAGCTGCACCTTATTGCCCAGTTGTCCATTTCCTCCTGTGTAGTCAAATGGCCTTGGTTTTAAGAAACCTGTGAAGACAACCAAAGTATATTAGATGCAGCAACAGTAAGAATCATCAAAGAGGAAGAGTAACCTGCCTTACCTTTTCCTTTAATCGTCAGCCTGGTTGCTCCATTGATGCTACCGTGATAAGGAGTGATGTCTGAAACAATAGGAGCACTCTGGGAAACTAGGAAATAAATAAATACATAGATGTTATGGGAAGTGGTGATGTAATCACTGAATCAGTAATCTAGAACCCGAGGTGAATGCTCTGGGAACATGGGTTTGAATCCCATCATAGCAGATAGAGAAATTTGAATTCAATTATTTTTAAAAACACAGGGGGAGAAAGTAAATGGCATTTATGTAACCACATCTGCTTCACTAAAACCATTTTGCAAAGGAAATCTATCCTCCTTACCCAGCCTGGCCTACATGGGACTCTGGGCCCACAGCAATCTGGTTGACTCTGAACTGCCCTATGGGGCAATCCTAGCCAGCAGCATCCACATAGAAACAATTAAATAAATAAATAACGGGGGGAAGGTGGAAAGGTAGAAATGTAAAGGATAGTTCATACAGGTGGATATGACGGAAACAGAAAGATAGGAATAGTAGACAGACTAATAGATAGATACTTATTGGGGAGGAGAGAGTAGATAATCGATACTTCAACAGTGAAGATGCCCAGTCAAATTTGTTCAAATTCAGATTTAATTCAAATTCAGATTTAATATTTTGATAAAATACAAATTAATAAAAATGTTTTAGAAAACTGGAAATCTACTTGCTAAATACCGGCAGTGATCTGTGATAACATTTGGCTGTTTTGAGCTGATTCTCAATTACCTGCATTGGTCAGTGACCAGAGACTAAGCACAATGGCCACGCCCCATTGCACTGACTGGCCCTTCATGTTATCCCGCAGCTCCCGTTCCTCCCTCTGGATCTGTCTGTTGGGAGAAAAAAGAGTGCATTAGGCTGTGTGTTGACAGATTACACACACCACTATAGTTGAATTGCCTCCTTCTACTTTATCTCTAACATTTCCCAGTTTGCTATCCCCTTCCTTCCCGGGGCCCTGTACTTGCTAATAAACTGTTAAAACTTCCAGATTTGATCAAATCTGATCAACCTGAAATGATCAGCCTGCTTCTTTCTCTGGATATTGACAGATCCACTGAGTATTTTTTAGTATTTTATCATTCCAGAGCTAGATGGCTTTAAATAAGTTTTTTTTATTAATAAGTAGTTTTTAATTCAAGGGTCAGAGTTAGTTAATTTCTTGTATTTGTCCTGAATTTGTGAAAGAAAAATCATGTCTCACCAGTTTGCTGGAGTTTTTTTGAAGAGATAACAGAGGATTAATGAGTTCAAGACTGTTACTGTGATGTATATGAACTTCTAAAAGGCTTTGGTACAATGTTACACAAAAGATTTATGAGGAAAGTATAGGTCATGGACTAAGAGGAATTGGAGCATGTGGATTTGAATTTGGTCAAGGGATAGGAAACAAGGAATAATCGTTAAGGAGTATTTTTGGGGCTGGAAGAAAGCTTGTAGTGGAATTCCCTAGGATCTATATTGGGATCCTTGCTTTTTCTGATTTAAATAAATTATCTAGATCTTGGCCTGCAAAGGACAATTTCAAAGTTTGTGGATGACACAGAATTTGGAAAAGTTGACCTGTGAGGAGGACAGTGACATTGACACAGTGGAAGAGTGGGTGGATAGGTGACAAATGAATGCAGAAATGTAAGATGACACACTTCGGTCCAAGGAACATGGAGCGACAGTACAAAATAAAGGCCACTGGCTAACTGTTGCAGAGCAACAGAAATACCTGGGCATTTAAACCATGAAAGATGGCAGGACTGGCAAAGAAATGTTTAAAAAAACACAGTATGTTAGGCTTCATTATTGGAGGCGTAGAATACAAAACAGAGAGGTCATGCTGAACTTATATAAGCCATTTGTTAGACCTCACCTGCAGTATTGTATACAGGCAATTCCCAGGTTGGAAATGGATCTGTTCTGGACTGCATTCGCAGGTCGATTGGTTTGTAAGTTGGAACACAATGCAGAACATTAGAAAGTAGCTGTCGTAGCGAAAGGAAATGTTCATATGTCAGGTCTTATAAAATGAAAATCCATATATGGGATCACACTTGAAAGTACTGGCACTTGTAAGTTGGACTTTCAGAAATTGGGCACCCCTGTTTTTTTCTGGGTGCCACACTATAAGAGGGATGTCTCATAGATTCAGACACTTACAGCACAATCAAAGGCTTTTGGTCCAATATATCCACACTATTTAACAAAGAGCTGATTACAGAAATCCAATTTTCCAGCTCTTGGCCAACACCCCTGTAGGCCATGGCAACACAAGTGAATACCTAAATATTGCTAAAATGTGAACAGTTTCTGACCCAAGCACCCCTTCAAGCAGTGATTTTCAGACTCCTTCTACCTTCTAGATGAAAAACATGCTTCTCAACACTCCGCTTAGTCTTTTACATTTCAGCTTATATCTATGATCTCTGGTTATTAATCCCTCTATTGATGGAACTGGTACATTTCTATGAACATTACCTTTACCCCTCATGATCTTATACAGGCAGTCCCCAAGTTGCAAACAAATTGAGTCATTCATAAGTTGATTTGTATGCAAATTTGGAACACAATACAGTAAAACAGCTACCCGTAAGTGTGGAAATAATTTGCATATTAGATCTTTAAAATTATACATTGTCTGGAATTGCATTTGTATGTACGAGTGTTCATAAGTAAGACATTCATATATCAGTCACACCCTATAAACCTCATATCAGGTCCCACTCAACCTTTGCTGCTCCAAGGAAAACAACCCTAACCTTTTGAATCTTTACACATAGCTCAGACCCTTCAGACAGTATCCTGGTAAATCTTCTGTACTGTGATGGAATCAAATCATTCTTAAAATGTGGCGACTAGAACTACACAGAGTACTCCAATTGTAGACTAATCAGCATTTTATACAGTTTTAGCATAACCTCAGTGCTCTTGTTTTTAATGGCTCAGTTAATAAAGGGAAGTGTTCCATATATCCTTCTATCACCTTGTCTAATAGCTTTGCTGCTTCTGGGATTTGTGTATGTACACACCAAGACCCTCTCACCTTCAGTACTTTCCAGGGTCCTAACATTAATAGTGTAAGCCCTTTCCTGGGATCTCACTTCTCGGAGTTGAATTCCATTCACCACTGTCCTGCCCAGCTGACCAGTCCATTGATATCCTCCTGCACTCTACAGCTATCTTCCTCACTATTTACCACCTTACCAATTTTCATGCTATTGCAAACATCATCATATTAAAGCCCCAATCATTAATATGCACCGCAAAAAGCCAATGTTCCACCTCCAAATCCTGCAGAATCCACTGGAAATTGAATTCCTGTTACAGAGACACCCTCTACCATCACTGTCTGTTTTCTGTTTCTTAATCAGTTTTGGATCCAAATTGCTGCTTTGCCTAGAGTCCCACAGGTTCTTATTTTCTTGACTGGTCTGCCATGCAGGAGCTTATCAAACATCTTACTAAACTCCATGTAGAACACATCAAATGAATTACCCTCATCAACAATCATTGCTATCTCCTCAAAAGATTCCGTCAAATCTATCAAAGATGATCTTCCATTAAGAAATCTATGCTGACTAGTCCTGTCTTATCCATGTAATTCCAAGTGCAAGTATCTTCTGCCCTTCAGAATTTTCTCATAACTTCCTCCCACAACCAAGTTAGATCAACTACCCTGTAATTTCCTGGTCTGCCCCTTCCTCCCTTTTTATTTATGTGAATGAATTGAGAGAATGCAGTTTTCAAGAATGATTCCAGGCTGAAACACCAGATGCAGTGAAGATGTTGGAACATGTTTGCCTTGGAAAAGAGAAGACTGAAAGGAGATTTGAGAGATGTTTTCAAAATCATTAGGAATCTGGACAAGAGTAGATGGGAAGTAATTGTTCCTGCTTTTAAAGGGACCGACAGCCAAAAGGCCCAGTTTTAACTGAGTCCTGACAAAACGTTTTGACCCAGAAAGTTAATTTTCCTGCTCTTTGGAAGCTGAATGACCTGCTGTGCTCTTCCAGCTTCACATCTGTTGGCCCAGTTTTAACTTTTTTCAGAGAAAAAGAAGCAAATGTGAGGTGAGAAAAAATTTCCATACTGAGTAAATAGTTAGAGACAGGATTACACTGCCTGGAATTGTGATTGGGGCAAGTTCAACTGAGGTCTTCAAGAGGGCTTCAGATAGAATCATCGAAATGTACAGCATGGGAAACAGACACTTCAGTCCAACTCATCCATGCTGATCAGATATCCTAAACTAATCCACTCCCATTTGCCAGCACTTGGCCCATACCCCTCTTAAACCCATCCTGGTCATATACCCGATAACTATTTATAAAGGAAGTTACTTAAACCATCAAGTCAAAATACTGAGAAAGCTATGTGGTTTCGTTCTGCATTATACCGGTTCTGTGGAATTCTATCAGCATTTAGTTTACAAACACTTCGAAAGCTTACAGCCTTTCTAACTACGTTTCAAAATGCTCCTTTTGAAAGCAGGGTGGGGTTTGAGGCACAAGATATTAAAGGTGGTACAGGTAGTTCAGATTTTGCCCCTTTATTTTGAAAGCGACATGATAGGATGCAACCATATCCACCCAATCCTGTTACAATCAAGAGCGTCAGGTCACAGTAACAAAAATGTAAATTATACATTGGTGCAGAGAGATGTGGGAATTTGAATAACAACCATGACACCCTGCTGCTGAATTATGTAATCTCTATGTAAAAATACACTGTTGCAGATTTACTTAATCAACAACACAGTACACTGTTCTGGATTTGGTCAATTTGTATGTTAATATACATCATTCCCGATCTATCTAGTCTATGCCTTATTGCACCTGGGGCTGGATTTGCTCCAGCTAGATGTTATTGTACATAATTTTTGATTTGCTTTTCTCTTTATCGCATGTAATTTCTTGTAAATCAATCTACTAAATAAAAACAGAGTACTGAGGAAGGATCACTCGACTGAAATGTTAACTCTGATTTCTCTTCACAGATGCTGTCAGATCTGCTGAGTTTTTCCAGCAATTTCTATTTTTGAATCGACTCAATAAGACTTGTTCAGAGACCGAGCTGAGGAAGACAATCGATTTTACTTAAAAGAAACTTAACAAACCTAATAACGAACAAACACCAATCCCCCTTATCTTTAACCAGTCCTGCTTTGAACCCCCAATTCAGGGTTTTGCAAATTGTACGTTGGTTGAATCCAATATAGGAAATAGTAAAGATTGAACCAGAGAGTGAGACATTATCCAGTAAATGTATGAATCTCCTGGGTCACTCAATGTCACTTACCTTTCCTCAGGCACAAGCTTTAATCAAATGTTCCTTTCTTTCGCCTGTGTTCCGAACGTGAGATGATTACCGTGAATATTTCATATCAGTCACGCTTCCGTCACTATTAACAACTTGGCTGTAAACATCAGTGTGAGGGGGGTGAAACATAGAAACCTGAGTCTGACTCTTCTGCCCCTTGCTGTATTTACCTAAGCTCAGGAAGAGAATGGACAATGGCTAATTCAACCCCATGGAAACGACTTCAAAATCTGAACTATCCAAATGTTACTACAATACTTTCTGGAATTCTGTCTCTGTTTATTTGTGTTTAATTGCTTTCATGACTCTGAATGTCAAGGTGTTACCACGCCTCACTTACAAATCTCCCTTTATAAAAATTCTCCTGTGAATGTGATACCTCCCAGTACCTCCTTTTGCCTCCTGGAACATTGATAAGTTGATACCAAAGCACAGAGATGTTGCTCAATGTATTGTGGAGTTGGCATAATATCAACTAAAACCCAGAGGCATGAGCTGCTAAAGGGATAGCAAGTGGGAGCAACACCACATCTCCTTACAGAGAAAACCAACTCACTGCCAAGGTCCAACACATACAGAAGGAACAAGAGTGGGCCACTTGGTCCTTTATGCCAGCTCCACCATTCAATAAGATCATTGCTCATCTCTACATTATGCCTTTCCCTGATGATCTTTCATCTACTAGGCAATCAATACTCTATTTACCCTGCCTTAAAATATTTAAAGATTTTTCATCCGTTACCTTTTGAGGAATCAAATTCCAAAAGCTCAAGAGAGAGAAAAAAGTTACCTCTTCTCTGTTTTAAATACCTGCCTCCTTATATTTAAAAGTCTATTCTCAGGTGGACATGAAGCACCTACAGGTAATGGTGCTAATGCAAACAAAAATGAGAGAATTTTCCCTGGTGTCCTGCCCAACATGTATCCTTTAACAAAGTTCCTTAAAATAGGCTGTGTTCATTATCATAATCTGGTTTGTATGAGCATGTTGTCCACAAATTAATTGCTGTTTTCCCTTCAAAATTGCTTTTAAAATAATTGTTGACTGTAAAGCACACACCCTAAGATCATTTTAAGGTTGGGAAATGTGGTAAATCAATGTAAGTTCTGACTTGTTATTGAGTTATTCCGAATATAGTTAGAATAGATTCATAGAACCTCTATAGTGTGGAAGCAGGTCATTCAGCCCATCAAGTCCACATTGACCATCCAAAGATCATACCACCCACCAACATCCTCCCCCCCCCCCCCCCCCCCCCCCCCCCCACCCCACCCCCCAAAATGATCCCAGTAACGACCCTGCATTTCCCATGGTTAATCCATCCAGCCTGCACATATTTGGACACTATGGGCAATTTGGCACAGACTATGGGCAATTCAGCACAGACAGTGTGAAGGATGAAATCAAATCCAGGTCCTGCACTGCGAGGCAGCAGTGCAAACCACTGAGCTACTGTGCCAGTTAATCTATATCACAAATATAGATTTCAAATTGGTTTTCCTCTAAATCAGTTAATCTCTGCTACCATTCTCACTACTACAAAACAAATGTTCTATCCTTTCTTCAACCAAAGTTCATGGCCTCTACACTTGTTCATAACTTCCACTTGTCTGACATTTTCTTGTTATGACATAAAGTAATTCAACTGAAATGTCTTGTTTCCTTTGCCATTGATGCAGCCTGATGTGCTGAGCATTTCTAACATTTTCTCTTTGTATTATTGCATTAAGTTGTTACATAAGAGGACATCAATTAATTTGGTAACTAGCACAAACATATTGAGAAATAAGGGCAATCAGAAACTTTGGTAACTAGATCAAGGATAATTACCTATTATGGTAATCCTTAATAACATTACATGTGTATACATGATCCTATCCCAGCTTCTGGTAATCAGATACTGACTTAAAAGTGGGAAATTGATGTTTATTTATCATTATGCAAGTATAATAACAATTGATTAAACTAACATATTATTCTGCTTAACATTAAACAATGTAGAGATTTGTAATTTAATACTTGTCAAAGAAACACACCATGGCTTTTCACATAGATACATTGCAAGAAGTTTGAAGCTTCAAGACTGTTTGGGCCCACCTCTTCTTAACTTGTTAAATACTTTGGTGTTAAAATTTCTAGTGATATCAATTAGAGAAGGTTTGATGAGTTTTACTGTAAGAAGAGAGGAAACAAATTTAGCAGCTGTGTACTGCATTAGCTTTATTTTAATTTGTCATGTTTTAATAGAGAATCAATTGCACTTGGTTGAACGTAATAAGCTTTGTGTTGAAGTTAACTTTGTAAAAGTGCATATTTAAATATTTAACTGTCTAATCTTTGAGAATTTTATCAATCAAGACTATGTAACATCAGAATCTCATTATCTGACTCTTTGTACAGTCTAACTTTTGCTATTTTTATACTTTTGTAGCTGTAGTTTGCTTGTTGGCTTCATACAGTTTGAAGTTTATGAATAACCTTCTTCCTGTATCATCTATTTTAAAAGTTAAGAAACTCATTTCACACAACAGCCACCACAGAAAATCACTTGGTAGGTGGGCTTTAACAACAAATAATGATCAGTGCTCCTTTATAGAGGGACTTTCTATCACTTTAGCAAACAAAAATGAGTCAGAGTATCAATCAAGAGAACATAAACTCCAAATTGGCAAGGAAAATATCAGGAAATATCCTGTTATCTTAGTTCAGAGTCATAAAAGTAACAAAATAGATGACAATGAAGCATCTCCAATCAGGAGATAGTGGGAAGTAGTCAGCATCCATCACCCTTAAGGCCAAGCAAAATATAATGATGTAATTGATCATGCTTTGGCCAGAAGGAGTTATAAGTATCAATTTTCAGTGACCAAGGTGTAGCACCAAGCATGAAACTGAAGGTAGTAGTGCTCTGTTCTGTCAGAAGCACAAGATGAGTGTAGGTGCTGGAGAGACCAGAGAGTAAGTGTTGACCACATGTCCCAAGCTGAACCAGGAAGGAAAAACCAAAGTGAGCTTATAAAGTCACTGTCCTACTTTGATATTATTACTTTAAGTATCCTGAGTTGCTCACTAGACTATCTCCTGCTGACTGAATGGTTAAAGCCTCAAATGAACAAATAGGAATTGGGATTGGGGTTTAAATCACAATCTGAAATTTACATTGCTGTTAGTTTCCGTAATGTGAACATCATCAAGGACTGTTCAATGTGTTTGCCATTGCTTAGTATGGAGTCATGAGCGCAGACCACCAGACCATAGTAACAAAAAATGTAAATAATACTGTGGAACAGAGGAAGTTAGGAATCTGAATATCAACCTCAACATCCCACTACTGGATGTGTGTGTAAACATACACTATTCCAGATTTACTGAATCAAACATTATAATACACTATACAGGATTTGGTCAATTTATATGTTAATATGCATCATTCCCAATCTATCCAGTTGATACCTTTATTGCAAATTGGGCTGGATTTGCTCCAGCTAGATGTTACTGTATACAATTTTTGATTTGCTTTTTCCTTTGTTGTTGCATGAAATTTCTTAATCTATTAAATAAGACTTGTTCAGAAACAGAGCTGAGGAAACCAGTTGAATTTACTTAAAATAAACTTAACAAACCCAATCATCAACAAACAACGATTACCCTGATTTTTAACCAGTCCCACTTTGAACCCCAGATTCAGGATGTTGCAAATTGCACTTTGGTGCATTCTAACATAGGAAATAATAAAAGTTGAACCAGAAAGTGAGACATTGTTGAGTAGATGTTTGAATCTCTTGGGTCACACAATGTCCCTTACCTTTCCCCAGGCACAAGTTTCAATGAAATGCTCCTTTCCGTTCGCCTGTATTCTCAATGTGAGGTGATTACTGTGAATATTTCACATCACTTATACTATCGTCACTATTAACAACTTGGCTGTAAACATCAGTGTGAGGGGGGTGAAACATAGAAACCTGAGTCTGACTCTTTTGCCCCTTGCTGTATTTACCTAAGCTCAGGAAGAGAATGGACAATGGCTAATTCAACCCCATGGAAACCACGTCAAAATCTGAACTATCCAAATGTTACTACAATACTTTCTGAAATTCTGTCTCTGTTTATTTGTGTTTAATTGCTTTCATGACTCTGAATGCTCAGGTGTTACAATGCCTCATTCTAAATTTCCCTTTATAAAAATTCTCCTGTGAATGTGATACCTCCCAACACTTCCTTTTGCCTCCTGGATGACTTTAAGGTTGATACCAAAGCACAGAGATGTTGCTTAATGAGACTCTCGAAGGAATTGCAGAGTTGACACAGGATCGACTGAAACCCAGAGGCACGAATTGCTAAAGGGATAGCAAGCAGGAGTTACACCACCTCCCCTTACAGAGAAAGCCCACTCACCACCAAGGTCCAACACATGAACAAAGAACAAGAGTGGGCCACTTGGTCCTTCCAGCCTGCTCCACGATTGAATAGGATCTTGGCTGATGTGATTTTAACCTTATTTCTGCATTATGCCTAACCCTGATGATCTTTCCTTTACTTGCTTAAATGACTGCTTTCTTACTTTTAAATTATGACCCCTAATTCTAGAATCTACCACAAAAGAAAACTTCCATTCTACATTCCCCTGGTCAAGTCCCCTCAGAGTCTTGTATGTTTCAATTAAGTCAGCTCTGACTCTTCCAAACTCCAAAGGATGCAGGACTAGCTTATCCTCATCAGACACCCACTCAGTACAAATATTATTCTAGTCAATGTTCTATGAACTGCTTCCAATGCATTAACATCCTTCTGAAAGTACAGGTAATAAGTACTGTACACAATACTCCAGATGTGCTCTCACCAATGTCCTATAAAACTGAAGGATAACCACCTTATTCTTGCATTCAATGCCCATAGCAATAACATAAAACATACTATTAACTTTCCTGATTGTTTCTCGTATCTTCAGATTAACCTTGTGTGATTCATGCACGAGGACAGCAAGATCTCTTTGCATTTCAGAGTTCTGAATCCCTCACCATTTACATAACATAATTCATGTCAGTTAAGGATGGTCAATAAACATTAGTCCAGTCAGTGATTCTATGATACCCACATTGTGTTATTTGCAGCAATGTGGTCCATCCACTCAATGTTGGCTCTTTTTTTCAATTTGCCCACTCCACTTGTGATCCATCTCCACTGTCTAAATCTAAAGACTTCTATATCCTTACATATGTTAAAACAAGGCCAATCTCAGGTGGGCATGAAGCATCTAACTGTGCTATTTAAAAAAAAAACTGGTGAATACTCCCTGGTATGCATTCCTTAATGAAATTCCCTAAAACAGGCTGTGTTCACTATCATAATATGGTTTGAATAAGCATTTTGTACACAAATTGATTGCTGGTTTCCATCTGTATAACAGCGATAGCATTTCAAAAATACTTCTTGACTGTAAAGCATACATTCTAAGATCACTAAGGATAGGAAATGAGCTACATAAATGCAAGTTCATACTGGTTATTGAATTGTTCACTGTATAATTAGAATAGGTTCATAGAATCTCTACAATGTGGAAGCAGGTCATTTGGCCCATCAAGTCCAAACTGACCGTCTGAAGATCATTCCCCCCCCCAATAAACACTATCCCTATAATCCTGCATTTCCATGGCTAATCCACCTAATCTGCACACCTCTGAACACAATTAGCATTTCAGCATGGCCATTCCACCTAACTTTGGACTGTGAGAGGGAACCAGAATACCTGGAGGAAATCCGCACAGACACAGTGAAAATGTGCAAACTACACACAGACTTGTACTTGTCTGAAATTTTCTTGTTATGACACAAAGTAATTCAACTGAAATGTTCTGTTTCCTTTGCCATTGATGCTGCCTGATGTGCTGAGCATTTCTAACATTTTCTCTTTGTATTATTGCATTAAGTTGTTACATAAGAGGATGTCAACTAATTTGGTAACTAGCACAAACATGTTGAGAAATAAGGGCAATCAGAAACTTTGGTAACTAGATCAAGGATAATTACCTATTACGGTAATCCTTAATAATATTGCATGTGTATACATGATCCTAACCCAGTTTCTGGTAATAATGAGGAGATTGGCATTTCATGATTAGCTTATGTAAGTGTATTAATCGATGAATCTAATATATTAAATAACCAAAAGAACTGTGAATGTGTAAATCGGAAAGAAAAACAAAAATTGCTGGAAAATTAGATTACTTACAGTGTGGAAACAGGCCCTTCAGCCCAACAAGTCCACACCGCCCCGCCGAAGCACAACCCACCCATACCCCTACATTTACCCCTTACCTAACACTACGGGCAACTTAGCATGGCCAATTCACCTGACCTGCACATCTTTGGACTGTGGGAGGAAACCGGAGCACCCGGAGGAAACCCAGGCAGACACGGGGAGAACGTGCAAACTCCACACAGTCAGTCGCCTGAGGCGGGAATTGAACCCGGGTCTCTGGCGCTGTGAGGCAGCAGTGCTAACCACTGTGCCACCCACACGGCAGCATCTGCAGAAGTTGTGAGAAAGGGTCACTTGACCTGAAATGTTCGCTCTGATTTCTCTTCACAGATGCTGCCAGACCAGCTGTACTTTTCCAGAAATTTGACTTTGAACCAAATTATTATTGTTTACTGCTTTACTGCTTAACAGTAAACAATAATAATTTAATATCATGCAATTATTTAGCCTCACGTGACAAAATACACCATGGCTTTTCACAGAGCTACATTGCAAGAAGTTTTAAATTCAAGACTGAATGAGCTGACATCTTGTTAGATACTTTGTTAAAAGCTTGTTGAAATTTTTGGTGTTAGCAATAAAAGAAGGCTTGATGCAGTTTTACGGCAGGAAGACCTCAGCTGTTTGTGATTCATATAAGTGACTAGGATGAAAACATGGACAGGTGGTTTAGTAAGTTTGCAAATGACACAGAGATCGGAAAACTTGTGGATAAAAAGGATGCAGTGGAATATAGATCCATTGCAGATATGGGTGGAGAAATGGCAGATGGAGTTTAATGCAGGCAAGTAGGAGATATTGTACTTTGGGAGATAAAATGTTAAAGGAAAGAGTTGATAATAGGACTCTTAACTGCATGGATGTACATAGGAATGTTGGGGTCTTCGTCCATAGCTCCCTGAAAGTGGTCTTACAAGTAGATAGAGTGGTAAAAAAGATGTATGGCATGCTTGTCTTGATTGGTCAAGGCATTAAGTACAAGAGTCAGGAAAGTATATTGGAGCCTTATAAAAGTTTGGTTAGGCTGCACTTAGAGTATTGCATTCAATTCTGGTTGTCAGACCACGGGAAGGATGTGGAGGGTGCAGAAGTGGTTCATCAGGACACTGCCTGGATTAGAGGGTATGAACTATTAGGAGAGGCTGGGCAAACTAGGGTTGTTTTCTCTGGAGCAGCAGAGACAGAGGGGAGACCTGATAGAAGTTTATAAAATTATGAGAGGCATAGGCAAGGTTGACAAAATACTTTTCCCAGAGTTGAAATGTCTAATATTACAGGGTATGCATTTAAAGGTAAGAGGGGGAAAGTTCAAAGGAGATGTGAGGGGCAATTTATTTTTAAACAGAGAGTGATAGGTGCCTGGAACACACTGGCAGGGGTAGTTGTGGAGACCGATAGAATAGGCGCATTGAAGGGGCTTTTAGATCAGCATATGAATAAGCAAGGAATGGAGGGATAAGGACCATGGGCAGACAGCTTTGTATTAGAGTTAACTTTGTAACAGTATGCGTTTAAGTTTGTCTAATCCTTAAGACTTTTGTCAGTCAAGGCTATGTAATTGTCGAATGTCATAATTTCACTACCTCACACTTTATTCATTCTAACGTGTACTATTGTTATAATTTGTAGCTGTACTTTGCAATCTTCTTTGTTGGCTTCATACGGTTTGAAGTTTATGAATAACTTTTTTACTGTATCATCCCTTTTAAAAGTTAAGAAACTCATTCCACACAATAACCACGAGGGAAAAATCACTTGCTGGTCCTTTGGAAACAAATAATGATCAGTGCTCGGTTTAATGAGGGTCTTATTTCAATTGAGCAAAAAAAGAGAAAATGAGTCAGAGTATCAATTAAGCAAACATTGCAGCATAAACTCCACCTGAACAAATTGGCAAGGAAAATATCATGAAATATCCTGTTATCTTAGTTCAGAGTCATAAAAGTAACAAAAGAAATCAACCAAATGAGGCAATGTATATTTGACTCAAGAAACCAGTCAGGAGATAGCGGGAAGTAATCCATCACTCTTCAGGACCAACCTCAGATTGCTCATACATCCCTTGAGCCAATTAGAGGTAAGCATAGAAATAAACTTAGGTCAACCAAAATTTAGTCATATAATTGATTGGTTGGAAGGTGTTAATAAACACCAGCTTTCAGTGACTGAGGCCATTGATCACAGAGTCTCTACAGTGTGGAAGCAGGCTATTCGGTGTATCAAGTTCACACTAACCATCTGAACAGAATTCCATCCAGGCCCACCCCTCTATTGTATCCCGGTCACTCTGCACCTCCCATGGCCTGCACATCCCTGGTATCTTTGGGCAATTTAATATGGCCAATTAACTAACCTGCACATCTTTAGACTGAGAGGAAAACAGAGCACCCCGCACCAAGCTTGAAACTGAAGGTAGTAACACTGTTCCGCCAGAAGCAGACTAGTTTAGGTGCTGGAGATCAGAGAGCAAGTGTTGACTACATGTCCCAAGCTGAACCAGGAAGGAAGAACTATTGTAAGTCCTGCTTTGATACTATTACTTCATAACTTAGCTTGATGAAGCAACTCAGGATAGATATCACCTTTGATTGAATGGTTAGTGTCTTAAATGAACAAATAGGGCTTGGGGGTTTAGTTCAGTCTGAAATTTATATTGACGTTAGTTTCTATAGTGCAATACCATCAAGAACTGTTCAAGGTGTTTGACGTTGTTTAGTATGGATATGTACCAAGTTTAATGCTCAAAAATAAAGCTATCCATCAATTCTAAAGAGACTAAATTCTTCAAAACATAAAGTGATCCAATTCCTTATTTTCACAGTATATACTGTGAAGTTTTGATGTCAAATTGATTCAGCAAACCATTGAAGGAAGAATTTGTGGGAATAACATTTAAAACAAATGTGAATGACCGGTACTGCACCAGGTCCATCACTAAGTTTAGATTACAATTGTTAATGCTTTAGCCCTTTTATCAGTATCACAGTTGGAATAGATACTGGCAAATAAATGAACACAAAGCTAAATAAAAATTGTAATGGAAAACACCAGTGTGTATTTTAGTTTTAAGACCGAGACTCTGCTCCCGACCGGTTACCTATTTTGCTGATTGATAGTGACTTTGATTCATTCTGTGTCACAACAATGACTTAAAGATTCTAGCTGTTGATGGCCAAGAATCAGGAGTTTGATTCTCAGGAGTTTTTCATTTTCACTATTCAGATACATCAAATTTAACATCTCAGTGAAATAATATCGATGCATTGAATCAACATAAATTACACAAGTTTCACACTATTATATGAACCTTTGATAACCAGTATCTCAACATTTCTATCACTGTGTAACTGTGTAATGTAGATTTATCAAGATGATAATCTCCATGTTGTTAAATGTCCTTTGTTCAATGGGATATCCAAAACTTCTCTCAATGCTTCAACTGTAGACTAGCCAATATTTTGCAGATTTATCATTGCTGTTATAATGCAGCCGATTACTGTTTTTCCACCAAACCTCTGCGTTGAAGAAATACATGCATGCACTCTACAGCTCTGGCCAAGTATCAGCATTCCTGGTGTGTGCAGAATCCAAGGCAAATACCTTTGATATATGAGGCTCAGTTTTATGGTTATTGATTATTCATATTTAAAAACATCCACTCATTCAGACAAAGTCCTAGAGAATAAAGGACTAGTTAACTATTTAAATCATGTGGATTTCATTTTTCAAACTAATAAAGATATCCACAGGGCCAACTAGTATTCAAATAAGTCTCTTAACTATAAGTATCAAAAAAAAGTATTGTTACAGAGCAGAAAGGTTGTTCATGCATTTCCAGCGAGAATTGAAATCAGAAATAAATTCTGGAAAAAATACAGGAAGTTGGAAAAGAACCTCTTAATCTAAAATTTCACAATTAAAGAAAATTTACACCAGACTGTAAAGTTTTCCAACTTCCCCAAATTCTCATAACACTGTCAACCAGTCACAATTGGATGCTAATAAGTTCATAATCTCTAGAAACTAGTATCTCCATTATGTATGGCTTCCCAGTTTCCCCGAAAGACCTCAGAATAAATTAAAACCCTTTGAATTGCATTCACCATTGTAATGTATGAACATTGCACACAATTTGCACAGCAAGATAATAAATAATTAGCAAAAGGTCAAATTACAAGTTAGGTTTCAAATACAAAAAATGCTGGATGTAGTTCGGTCACACAGCATCTGTGTAGGAAAAAAAAATAACTTAATTGACAAGAAAGATTTTGCTACTCTGTTTTGATGAAAGGTCATCAATCTAAAATGATGTTTCTCTCTCTACAGACGCTCCTAAATATCTCCAGTATTGTCTATTTTTATTTTAAATTTTCCACTACCTGCAGTACGTACTTTTCTTTTGACAACCTGTTTTATGGTCCAACTTGAGAGATTAATATTAATTAGAATTCCAGAACTTCCTCCTTTTTCTCCAAACATAGCCCTGACAGAATTTATCTTCACTGGAGTCAGATCTCAAAAAAAAACACCTCAATATTCATGCTCAAAATTGACAAGTAAGTGGCTGTTTCCAGAATAAGAATGATGAAAACTATTCATGGACACCTGAAGGGAAAAAAGCAAAGTTTCTCTCAGACTCAAAGAAATATTGCACTTTCACATAGTAGCAGCTTGACAACTGTAAAAATTTCCATTTACTAACTGCTCTTGAATACTGATAACTGCATGCACATGTCAATACTTTTTGTTCAAGAAGAGGTTATTGAAAATTACTTCATAAAAACAATTCAAGACAATAATCATTTCAAAATAATTTTATTTAAACACCTTCAACATATCAAGGAAAATACAGAAGTGAGTAGAAAAGCTGCTTGTGAATTACATTCGTGAACTTAAAAATTTAAGACAAATGTGTAAAAAAAGTCACAAAAACTTGACAACAAAAAAAAAGCCATGTCCAGTTTCATCTAGGCATTGGAGCTGATCTGATGATCAATTAAACTGCAAAGAAATGGCATTGTAATTTGCTCATCGCATACTTAAAGACTGGCATGCTGAGAAAGGAAGGTCCTTATCCTCTGCAAAAGTTCCTTTTTTACACTATCTGGCACTAGGGCTGAAAGAAAGAATTAGAACTAAGTTAGCACAATACATGTAAACAGGTTAGAATATTGTGCTAAGAGCATACTAGTCTGCATTATGGATGCACGAAGATTCAATGAACTACATTTATTTAAAATCAGTCACAATATGTATGTTAAAGCAAGATTACACCAAGCCACATTTCTAATGGACTACACTTTTTTTTCCATTTGAACCAAGGAACAGAGCAATTGGTCAAAGCATAAAAGTAATAGGCTGCAGGTATGAGGTTGCAGCATGGAGCAGAGTAAGACCGATTTCTTTTTTACCCAGCAGCTGGGAGCACCCAATCTTAGAGCAGAGAACAGCCAGAGCAGAACCTTTCTTTAGAACTTAAAATCAGACTGGACTGTAGGCTTGGCTTTGACTTTGAGATGACAGCTAAGTGAGACAGTGTTACCTCAGCTGTAAATAGGGTGTGCAATATTAACTAAGGGAAAGGAAACCCGATGATAAAAAGACTACCTGCCACTTGGAAGGGTTTTTCAGTTGCTGAGGCAGGCAGAAAAATTGTTGCCAACTAAATGGTAATTTGAATGGACAAAATGAAGTTTTTGTTTCACTCCAAAGTGACACTTAACAGTCCAGCTTCAGTTACATTTGGGGACAAAATAAAGCCAAAGACAGGGTTATACCATATTCTTATACTGTCTCTCTCACACTTTCAGCTTATGCATTACTCTCTGGGAATGGCCAAACTCCCACATTACAGACTAGCATTTAAATTTAAGTGCATGGGATTAGGGATACTGTAATGGCATGGAGTGAAAATTGGTTGGTAAATAGATTAGATTAGATTACTTACAGTGTGGAAACAGACCCTTTGGCCCAACAAGTCCACACCGCCCCGCCGAAGCGCAACCCACCCATACCCCTACATCTACCCCTTACTTAATACTACGGGCAATTTAGCATGGGCAATTCACCTGACCTGCACATCTTTGGACTGTGGGAGGAGACCGGAGCACCCAGAGGAAACCCACGCAGACACGGGGAGAATGTGCAAACTCCACACAGTCAGTCGCCTGAGGCGGGAATTGAACCCGGGTCTCTGGCGCTGTGAGGCAGCAGTGCTAACCACTGTGCCACCGTGCCGCCCACAAATAGGAGACAAGAGTAGGAATAAACAGGTCTTTTTCTGACTGGCAGGCAGTGACTAGTGGGATCAATGTTTGGACCCCAGCTATTCACAAAATATTAATGATTTAGATGAGGGAACTAAATGTAATATCTCCAAGTTTGCAGACGTGACAAAACTAGGTGGGAGGATGAGCTGTGAAGAGATTTCCACTTGTGTGGGAAATTAGAATAGAGGACAGTTTAAAAACAAATGGCCTCTGATTTAATATGGCGAGAAGAATACCTCTCTCGGAAAGGCATTATTCTGTGGAATTTTCCTCTCTCGATAGCAGTGGAGGCAGGGTCATTGAATACTTTTAAGACAGAGATAGATTCTTCACTGACAAGAGTTGAAGACATCGATCCATAGAATCCCTAACAAGTCCACACTGATCCTCTGAAGAGTAACCCACCCAGACCCATTCTCCTACCCTATTAGTCTACATTTATTCCTGACTCATGCACCTCACCTACACATCCCTGAACACTATGGGCAATTTACTTTGGCAATTCACCTAACCTGCACATCTTTGGACTGTGGGAGGAAACAGGAGCACCCAGAGGAAACCCACCAGGCACGGGGAAAATATGCAAACTCCACACAGTCGTCTGAGACTGGAATTGAACTCAGGTACTGGTGCTGAGGAGCAGCAGTGCTAATCACTGAGCCACTGTACCATCTGAGGGAGACAGCAAAATGGAGTTGAGTCCACTGCTTTAATATGATTTAGATATAAATATGTCATTTATTTTAAAGTTTGGATTTGGAACTAGTGGCATGGGGGCTTTGGTTTGTGTGTATGAAGTAGTTGAATAATTAACTTGTCAGTCTTTCTGGAGCCATGGACATTAAACCAGCATGTCAGAAGTCACAGGGTATCATGCAACAGGTTTATTTGAAATCACAAGCTTTTGGAGTGCTGCCCCTCCTGGTGTGATATTAGAAATGTTTGTATTGATATCTGGTCAGCATGGACGATTGGACCGAAGGGTCTGTTTCCATGCTGTACATACCTATGACTCTATGAAAGAGTTTTATGAATACAGAAAGCACATATTAAAAGGCAATAGCTTGTTTTTGGTTTAGAGTAATTAAGGATTGATTTTAATTTTAGAAAAAGCAAGAGACTAGAAAAGCTTTGGGTCAATTCACAGAAGGACCTCGCTAGGGTTGGATGTAAGTATAGTTTCTCCTGGATAAAGAAGCTTGTTCAGAACATTTATGAAATATGTTAACTCAGTGTAAGGGTTTTTGTTTGAAATTTCCAGATGAGAAGTTTTTGGTTATAGCCCTGAATATTTGAAACCAAGAACGTTTAAGCTCAATTGTGTGAATCATCATAGAAAAGGCCAACAAATTCTCAATACAGTGATTTGAAAATAATGGATAAAACCTGCTGATGTGATAAAGAATGGGATTCTCTCTGGTATTTGAGTATTGCAAATGATGGCACTGGGGTAAATGGAAATTTTGTTTTGCCCTTGAATGTTTCAAAATCATTCAAGTTGTGTTTTATGTAAGTAGCTTGGTTTGTTCTATTTGATCTTCAGTTCTATTGCGTATTATAAACAAACATTGTTAAAACCAAATGTGCAGCATAGCGTGCTTGTGTTTCACTGAAAAAACACCTTGTTCAATAAAAAAATTACAAAATTTAATTGATCAAGCTAGATTTCAGTCTGGGATCTGACTTGCCCTATTGTAACATCAACTGAATTTGAATTTATCAAATGGTGGAGCAGATTTGAGGGACCAAATGGTATATTCCTACTCCTCACTTGTTTCAATGAATTTATGTAGGGAGTTACAGGCAGGCTAGGTGATGGATGCAATTGGATATTGGGTTAAAAGTATTGAAAAGGAAAACTGGAATAAATCATGTGCTTAGTAACAGATTTTGAGCATCAGATCACAGTCAGAAGTACCAAAGCTCCTGAATAGACAGGTTTGGAACATGCAACTTACATACAATATTGAACGGTTCAGCACAGTACAGGCCCTTCGGCCCTCGATGTTATGCCAGCCTTTTTTCCTACTCTAAGATCAGACTATCCTACGTACCCTTCATTGTACTCAATTCCAAGAGTTGCTTAGAAGTCCCTAATGTATCTGACTCTACTACCACTGCTCAAAGTGCATTCCATGCACCCACCATTCTCTGACATCTCCCCTAAACCTTCCTCCAATTATCTTAAAATTTATGTGCCTTCGTGATAGATATTTCTGCCATGGGAAAAAGTCTCTGGCTATCCACTCTACCTAGGCCTCTCAACATCCTGTACACCTCTATCAAGTCACCTCTCACCCTTCTTTGCTCCAATGAGAAAAGCCCTAGCTCCCTCAACCTTTCTTCATAAATCATGCCCTCTAATCCAAGTAGCATCCTGGTAAGTCTCCTCTGCACCCTCTCTAAAGCTTCCACATCTTTCCTATAAAGATGAACACAATATTCCAAGTGTGATCTAACCAGGAGTCTATAAAGCCTGCAGCATAACCTTCTGGCTCTTAAACTCAAATCCCCTAATGAAAGCCAACACACCATGCACCTCCTTAACAAACCTATCAACCTGGGTGGCAACTTTGAGATATCTATAGATCCCTCTGTTCCTCCACATTGCCAAGAATCCTGCTTTTAATCCTGTATTCTGCATTCAAATTCAACTTTCCAAAGTGAATGACCTTCACACTTTTCCAGGTTGAACTCCATCTGCCGCTTATCAGTCCAGTTCTGCATCCTGTTAATGTCTCATTGCAATCTACATCAGCTCTCCACACTTTCCACAACTCCACCAACCCTCATGTCATCAGCAAACTTACTAGCCCACCCTTTCACTTTCTTATTTATAAAAAAATCCACAAAACAGGTCTCAGAACCGATCCTTACGGACTTGGAGTTGGAACTGTGACATTGGAGCTAAGTGCAGTAATATCAGTTATTCTTAAGACGGCAACTGTCAATTGATTTACAGTTTTTAAAAAAAAGTAATTTCATGAGATGGTGACGTTGTCACTGGTAAGGCCAGCCCTTGTTGCCCACCCCTAATTTGCCCTGGAGAGGTAAAGGATCAACCACATTGCTGTAGGTCTGGGGTGACGTGTCAGGTAGATCAGGTAAGGATAGCCAGATTTTTTTCCCTAAAGGACATTAGTGAACCAGAACTGTTTTCACAACCACAATATCCACAGATACTGCCAGGCCTGCTAAGTATTTTCTGCTTTTAATGTCAGAAACAGAATTGTCGGTTGGCATTGGCGGGGTGGGGTCTTCATTTATGCCACTTTAATTCTTTCATATAGGAATGGTTCT
Source organism: Chiloscyllium plagiosum (assembly GCF_037043375.1). Taxonomy (NCBI): domain Eukaryota; kingdom Metazoa; phylum Chordata; class Chondrichthyes; order Orectolobiformes; family Hemiscylliidae; genus Chiloscyllium; species Chiloscyllium plagiosum. The sequence continues at coordinate 40,879,024 of NW_028270142.1, forward strand.
AAAGAACTGATGAAGTATGAGGCAGATCCATAGGCTACACCAAAAACTGGTACTGTAGTTATCCTCACATTCGAAGCTTATAGAATCACCATCCTGTACATTCCATATAAGTTAACAACACACATACCTCTTCCTTTTGGAGTAATTTCTGCCACCAAATCATCAACTGTAACATGTTCCAAGCCTTTTTCCCTGATCACATCTGGAGGAGAAAAAAAAATTCAAAAGAAAGGAAGCTTGAAAGCATTTGTATCAAAACAAATGACTAAATACTTAGCACAAATCTTCATCACTTGAGATATATTGAGGAATTGACAATTGCATGACATTCAATTTTTCTTAGTTTTTAAAGTCATCTGAGGTTATCACCTTTCATGCTTTTTCCTTAAACCTTTTTACTATAATAGTATTCAGATATGTGTGTAAGTTAGCTCACTGAGCTGGAGGATTTATTATGCACACCGAATGGATACAAAATATCAGAACTTAATAGCACATGCAAATGTCAGTGCTGTCTCGAAGGGCTGAAGGGCATTTTTACTGTATGATGGTACGATTCTACGTAATTATAAGCACATGCTTCAATGAATTAGTGCAACAAACTTGTGTCCAGAAGTCCACCCACCAAAGCAGCACTCAAATGCATTGGAGGACAGTGAGCTGAATTGATACTCAAAGTCAATGAACTAGAGCTGGAGCACTGTACTTCCATATATGTGGACTTCCCACTGTTCTTGAATAACCTACTTTTAATCTGGCTGCTCCTAAATGAATAACTTTTCAAAAGAATGAGCTTTTCTGGATGATATTATTCTATGATTTGAGTATCCCCCAATTCAGTTTACCCATATTGACCTCCATTTCACAGTGAATGTTGAGAACACAAAGATGGGTATTTATGTAACTAGTTGAGAGATATAGCTCCATTTAAAAAGGCAGGATTAGCAGCTGAAATGACTGATGATTGAGTTGGTTCCTGAATCAAAGTTTGGCTTCCAACATCAATTTCAATCCAGGAGGGATAGAAATTGGGGAAAAGAGAAATCCTCACACAATAAGGGAAAGGTAGATCTTGGTGAAGATCATAAGGATAACTTACCACAGGGTAAAAAGGCAACCCATGAAGGGGAAAGAAAAGTTAAAATGCTCTGATGTTTTCACTGCAGTAAAGTAGGCCACAAGGAATCAGTGTTGGTGGGTTAGAAAACATTGGAAAGTCAGGTGAAGGAAAACAGGAAAAGCCAGTGCATTTTGTTGGGAGTGGTGAAGGAACGCACAGTGGAGGCACCACTACCAAATCTACAGCAGAATGTACAACCTGGTCACAGTTTGCTTAAGGAGGAAGTGCCTGATTTTCTTTAACCATAAAGTTGCGAAGGTAAAGTTTACTTGCATTGACCAGGAGCAGCAGGTAAAGAGGTTACAATATTAAGAGATAAAGAATCCTCTCAATCTTTGATGTTGAAAGACGGGAAGATATGTACTTCTGAAGGACTACTGCCAAAAGAAGTGCTAATAATGGGAGTTCACAGTGAGACAAGAAGCACTCAATTATGTAAAGTGAGGTGAGAGTGTCCAGTGAAGAATGAAGAAGTTGTGGTGGGACTAATGGACAGAGTCTCAGTTCCATGAATGCAATTTGTCCTTGCTAATGATATAAGTGGCTCACAGTAGGAGTATGGTTGAAAAGCCACATTCTGGCAACTGTGGTATTGCAGGAAACATATCCTGGATCTTAAGAGCAAGTATATAAATCCAAATGATTGGGGATAAAGGTGAAGCAACCCAACAAACAGAATAGATGGCATTTATCACAGTGGTGAATTTGAAATTCATGACACTGACAAAATTACCAATATATTGGTTCAGTCCCTTCTTCTTCATTCCCATTTCCCCATTTGATGGGATAAGAGATAGTGTGGACTCAATGGGTTAAATGCTTCCCATTCTGTACCATTTCATGAACCTCTAATAATTGTTTTGCATTCTTCACTGGCCAATTAAAGTTTCTGTTTTTCCTATTTGAATTATTTTATTTAAAAGATCTGGTTAGATTTAAGAGCTGAACTGAAAGTTCCACTGATGTTAAGCTAGACATGATTTTATGTAAACCATAATGAACGTTTCACCCTAAAAATTATTAAACTAGTGTCACTTCACCTGACGAAGGAACAACGCTCTGAAACCTTTCAATTTCAAAAAAACCTTGTTAACTATAACCTGGTGTTGAGTGATTTCTGACTTTGTCCACCCTAGTCCAAGACTGGCAACTCGAAATCATAAACTTGCGAATGACCAAGAATGAGCATTGGGATTGTTTGGCCTGTAGTCACTTTTGATCATTGTAAAATAGAGCATTTTTCAATAGCTCACAAGTTGCAAACTGGACCTGAAGGGCTTGCAAGCGATGTCACCCCATGAAAGTTTACCTTTACAGTGTGCTTTCAACTGATCTTTCCATCCACATTCAGTCAGCTTAGCTCGAAGCAATTCCTTCAGACTGTAGGGAAAAAGAGAGACTAGGAAGAATTGACATTCCAATTGTTTAGAACTTGGAAAATATATTTAAAGTGGACACTGTCTCACCGTTCTCGCTCTCCTGTTTCTATCAGCTTCTGGTTTATGGTTGCTCTGAGTTGTGCGTCTTTATTCATTTCAGAAAGTGAGCAACTGCAACAGGATGAAAACAGCAGCATTTATCAATGTGAAAGGAACAGTAACGCTTTGTTTTGACAGTCAGTATTTCTCCAAATGCTTGTAAAGCAAAATTATTAGCTGACTGCTTTGTGCATTTGAACTTTTCACAACTGACTATGTTCATGTGATGGCACACAAGAATGTAACAGGCAAATGTGAGAAGCGCTAAGTGCATATAATAAAGTATATCTTGATATTAACAAAACAGTTTTTTTAAAAATTAGAAGTTACCAAAACACTGATAGCTACACAAACTTTCTCATTCTTTAATGAACAGGGGGTGGTACAATATCTCAGTGGCATTATTACCTTACAATGCCTAGGATCCAGGTTTGTTTTCAGTCTTGGATAACTTCTGTGTGGAGTTTGATTAGACCTTACTCTCCAGATTACTTATAACCAAAAGTCACTGCACTATTGTGCTCATAATCAAATCTAGAGAGATAAAGAAAACATCAGCTCCAACAGCTCAAATACACAGTTGGTAAATTCTGCACAGAGAAGAGCAAGACAGCACGCCTCTCACTCTCCCCCCAAACAAAAAAGGGGGCCTACAGTGGTTTGTACTGCTGCCTCCTAGTGTCAGGGACCCAGGTTCAATTCCACGGGTGGCTATCAGTGCAGAGTTTGCATGTTTTCCCCATGTCTGTGTCAGTTTCTTCTGGATGCACCTGTTTCCTCCCACAGTTTAAAGCTGCGTAGGTTAAGTGGAGTGACCATGCTAAATTGCCCTCTATGAAGGTTAGGTGGATTTACCTTGGTAAGTGAGGGGTTGGGGCTGGGTGGAATGCTCCTTGGAGGATAGGTACAGGGCTCAATGGGCTGAATTACCTCTTTCCACACTGTTGGGATTCTATGAGTTTAGATGGGTACATAAGATAGAAAATAAACAAGCTGTGTTACTTGCAGAAGATTCCCTTAATTTGGACAAAATACCCATTTCCAAACTATTACTCAGTTTTGAAGCTAATTGTTGGCTTCTTGCTTGCCTTTAGTCTTTTTCCATTTCTACTTCATGCTAAGCCTGTTACATCATGTAGTATTTGGGTTACAGTAACAAGCAGAAGGAAAATCAAAATCAGAAAACAAGGTGATAATTGTTCATTATTGAAACATGTTGATATAAAACAAAGAAAAGTACAAGAGCTTTTATCACAACTGTTCCCGGACACCAGTCCCCTTCACGGCTGCTTGCTGGATACGATGCTGTACAATCCTTATGTCCAGTCCCACACTAAACTAAGTTTCAGACACCATTTCACACCAATTATGAATGTCCGTTCCTATCACACCCTGAATGCCACTGAAAGTCTAATTCATATTATTATCCTCAGAATGGACATCCCTCAATAGGCCTCACCATGTTCAATTTCATGCAAATTACCCACACATCTCAACTAAAAATGTTAACAAACCAAGGGAAATGCTGGAGAAACTCAGCAGGTTTGGCTCTTGTGGAAACTCATATTGGATTTAAAATGTCAATTCTATTTTCTCTCCTCAGACACTGACAGTCCTGCTGGGTTTGTCCAACATTTTGTATCTTTGTTTTAGGTTTCCATCAACTGCAGCATTTTGCTTTTACATAATAAAAGTGACACTGATAATAATTGTGTACGTGCCATGGTTACCTGTCTCTAATCTTCCCTTTGTATACCTAGCACATTAGATAAGCACATCACAAAAAGGAGCTACATTCACACCAATAAATATTGCAGCTCCAAGGTTTTGAAATCTGGCATTTTCTATTTGCTAAATACTGTCATAATAGATGACTACCCTCTAGTGGCTGCAAACAAAAGCACACAGTAAATTATATTTAACTTACACTTGAGATGCAAAATTCAAACATCCTCATTTGTAAGATATAGCTGACTAAAAATAGCTTCATATTTATCAAAAGCCTGAAATAGACCATCTTTTCAGTAGAAATACTCATCAAATCATCCAAGAAACAACTCAGTAATTATCATTGGTATTGCATTATGACCAATACCAAAATCACATTTGTCTATTCAATCATTCTGAAAATTGAACTGCAACGATTTCCTAGTGGTAACCAATTTAACTATAAGGCTCTTCAATGTGCAGCCCATGTTGATGCTTTGCATCCTGATACTATTAAAGTATTGCTGGTTAAAGTGCATTACTGGTTAATTATGACCAGCTAAGACAGCTTTCACCTGTTCTGATCTCTGAAAAAAAGTATTTGTTAGCAGATCAAGGACCAAAAAAGCAAAATCTATGTGATGGCTGCTTTTGAGTAACACCAAGACCTGTACTAATGCTGAGAGACACAAAATGATAGAAATAACAAGTGCCATACAGTGAGAATTTGGATGGAAAGAAGTTGCAGCACGATTAAAAATGAAGCAAAATGAAGCAAAGTTACCCATAGACCCCCATGCTGTGCCTTCTCTTCCTTTCAGAACTTTCTCACCTCCCTATCACCATCCTACACTCCACCTTCATCCTCTCTCTCTACTCCTCTCTTCTATCTTATCCAACCACATCTCTCCTGATCCCATCCTCCTGTGTACTCCATCCTCATTTCTCATCCTTCTTCATAGAAACCCTCCCATACCTCTTTGTCCCTCCAAATCCCTCCTCCCCGACCAAATCCCCTCCCTCTCTATCTTGCCTAAAATCCTCCCTCTTTTCCTCACTCCAAAACCCCCTTCCTGCTCCTCCAAACAACCCCAAAGTCATTCCCCACACCCTCTCCAATCCCCACACCCTCTCCAATCCAAACCCCACTTGCTCCTCCTCTCCAATCACAACCCCCCCTTCCAACCACCCTCCTCCACAATCCCTTAACATCCTCTCCAATCCCCCATCCCCTCCCTGATCTCACCCGCTCCCCCTTTGCAATCCCACCCTCGCCTCCACTTCAATCCATCCTTTCCCCAATCCCACTCCACCCCGTCTCCTCCTCCTCCTCCTCCAATCCCCCCCACCGCCACCCTCTCTCCAAACACACCCCTCCACTCCAATATCCCCCACCCCCTCTCCAATGCCGCCACTCTCTGATACCCCACCCCGTCCAATCCCCAGACTCCCATCTTCGATCCCCAAATTCCCCACCCCCTCTAATTCCCTATTCTTCACCCCTCCCTCTCTGTCTCCAAAATAGCCCCAATCTCTCTCCTTTTCTCCCTCCGTCTCCAATCACCCCCATCTCACCTCTTTGATCTTCCTCTCTGCTCACGATCTCCCCTGTCTCTTTCTTACATACAACAAACTGAGGCCCAGCGCGGCTCCAAGGAAATGCCCGCGGTAACACCGCTCCCCCGGCCACCTGCAGTTTCACAAAATGGTTCCGGACCGTAAGGAACGGGGATACGACCTAGGACCGGAGTGAATAACGAGCACCGACAACTAAAAGAATGTGTGTGTGTGTGTGTGAGAGAGAGAGACGAATTTAATTCAAAATAAACTCCTGTCAAAATGTGATTGAAAAGTGAGGAAACGGAACGTGCAACACATTCATTCCACCCCACGACCGCCGAGCAGTGAACCAAACAACAGCAAATCCTAATGTTAAACCAGAATTAAATTCGTGTTGCAAATACACAATCTATTTGACAGTAAATATTAATTTATGGCGACCTATCGAAGAACAAAGATCTTCATTTATCAAACCAGTGACAGGACTACAATTCCCAGCCTGCCCTGTGATGTCGCCGGAAGTGCGTGGCGGACGGAGTGATGGCGGCGGCTAATTGTTCTCTGACTGTGTCTCGGCACCTTCTCGACCCCAAGTTTGACAGTTACAAACTGTCCTTGGAAACGCTGCCCATTTACACTGTGGACCTTGATGGTGGTGAGTTACCAGGGCAGCAACTCCTTCCCGTAGCAGCAGCTATTCCCGCTTCACTCCATGAGACAGAGAAAACCGCGTTTCTTTAGCGCCGTTCACATCCCCAGGTTGCTTTCAGTTATCGACGTATTTTATTTTATCGTTTAATCTATCACCAGGATTGTTGAGGTTCGCTCACTACATTAATAAACACGTTAGTCCATCTGTGCACATTGCTGTTTGGGGCATTACTTGATAATCCAGCCGGTTTCCACGTTTTGGGTGAGGGTTAGGCATTGGCCCCAGACACGGACACTTTGGGGGCACTCTTCCCTCCGCCAACTCCTTCAAACTAGTGGCTGCTGTGTCTTTTAACGACTACCTTGAGAGGGCAGACAGGACCTTAGTTTAGTGTCTTATTCAGATGGTATCTCTGACCATGCTGCACTTTCTCATTACTGTATTGGATCCGTCCATCTGTGATTTTTTATTATTCCCCGCGAGTCCCAAGAATGGGATTAGATTAGATTAGATTAGATTACTTACAGGCCCTTCGGCCCAACAAGTCCACACCGCCCCGCCGAAGCGCAACCCACCCATACCCCTACATGTACCCCTTACCTAACACTACGGGCAATTTAGCATGGCCAATTCACCTGACCTGCACATCTTTGGACTGTGGGAGGAAACCGGAGCACCCGGAGGAAACCCAGGCAGACACGGGGAGGATGTGCAAACTCCACACAGTCAGTCGCCTGAGGCGGGAATTAAACCCGGGTCTCTGGCGCTGTGAGGCAGCAGTGCTAACCACTGTGCCACCCTAAATCTTCTGTCTCAAAAGCGAGAATGAGACCAATTGAACCAGGGCTGATATCTGCTCTGTTCAGCTTTCTACCTACCTGACTCCACCACAAGAAAATTTGTATCTTTTGTTATGACTTCTGACGCTTCCACATTAAAAATCCTCAATGCATCATGCAGAGCGGCTTGGTCTACAGTACAGTGCTGTCTCATTGCAATGGCCAGTTATTATGGAAATATTATAGGGCTGGGTTTGTTTGGCTCAAATGGCAGCACTCCTCTTGAGTGAGAGGATTGTCTCCAAGACCTGTTGCTGATTTTCAGCAAGTAATCTGTGGTGAACCTCAGCTGGAGGTTCACTCATTGTTGGATGAGTAGAGCTTACAATGTTAAATTGGTGATCTGCCTACTTAATTAAGTGGGTTTAAGATATTGGAGGGCAATATTCTGAATTATGGAGTTCTTTCAATGTTCAGCTTAAAAGCAATGCCATAACTATACCAGGAGAACAGACTATAGATCACTCTAATATTGTTGGAGGGTCTTTTTATGCTTAAATTGACAACCCCCCTAATTTCTTTCTTGACAATGAATGCACTTCAAAAAGACAGAGCTGACTGGTGCTTCATCATGTGATAAGCACCTATGTAAATGCAGGTAGATATATTGTTGTATGAACTGATTTTTTTTAACATAAATTTACTTTATTTCAAGTGTAAACTTTAGTATCCTGTGGGACTCAGCCATGCAGACCAGAAATGTTTTGATCTCAAATCAGACCTCGTTGACTACCTGATTCAGCCATTGAGATTTTAGTCTGTCAAGTTTGTGTTGAATCTTTTTTGGTGCAGAAACCCTCAACTAATTCTGCTGGTCTCTCTACTATTCCCTGTCTTTCTGTGTTGCATCTCTTCTTTGTCGCACCTGATTATGGAAAAACATTTCAACATCTTACAGCTGTTACCAAAAAAAGTCATAATTTTAGGAATTGTGTGCCATTTGGCACCCTCCCCCAAGCAAGCTTTGCCATTCGATGAGATAGTGGCTGGTCTCCACTTTCTTGCCTGCCCTTATCACACTTGACTACTTTGTTGATTAAAGAGGCAATGTATTTAAAGACACCTCTTTCTCACAATCTTGCTCTCTTGTTTTCTCTCTCCACTCACTAGGTCAAACAATTCTAAAAACGTATGTCCCCGTAAGAGAACTTCTTCATCTTTGTCTTAAATGAAAGACTCCTTATTTTGAAACTGTGCCCTGTAGTTCTAAACACCCCATCCTCCCAGCATCTACCTGTGAACCTCCCTCAGAATTTTGCATGTTTCAATAAGGTCATATTTAACTCTTCTAATTGGCAATGCATGTAGTCCCAACCTTCTCATTCTTTTCTCATAAGACAAGCATCTCATCCCAGGAATTGGCCAAATAGGCCACTTCTGAACTGCATTGGATTCAAGTTGATGTCTGCTTTAAGTAAGGACACTAAAACTGCACAGGATACTTTCAAAACTTCTTACAACTTGCTCATTCTTGAGATTGTGAATCAACCCCTTGTTAATTTGCAATCGTAGTAAACTGTCTTTCTTGACTAGCTTCTTAAATTTCCTTTTGGGCTTTTCCATGGTACTAGTTTCAGTATCTCTAGTATCATTAGAAAATGGAACCTCATTTGGAACCTCAAATGGAACGCTGTGCTAACCATTGAGCCACTGTGCTGCTGATCAAATAATGTTGCAGTTTTAAAATTCTTGCCCTTGTTTCAATCTTGTTGAATCTCTGCCATCTCCTTCAGCCTTGCAAACCCAATAAATATATGCAGTCCACAATTTTGATCTATATAGCAGGCTAAATTTTAACCACTCCACCATGTGCGGCCATGCATTCCTATAATTTAGAGATCCCTTTTAAAACCTCTCTTCCTCTGCTAAATCTTTCCTTCAAATCCATTTCTTTGACCCAACACTCAACATTTGGCCTAATATCTCCTTACACAGTTGGTATCTAATTTTGGGATAGGGTGTTTTGGATAGGGCCAGATGTAAGAGGGATGGGAGGAAGTTTGTATGGAGTATAAACTGTTACCAGTTGGACTGACTAGGTTGTTTGTGCTACCTGTAGTACTGTTGAGGTGAATGGAGTGCATATTTAACAAGACTATTTGGCAATTCTTTTTGCAATCAGGAGCTTCTTGTGAGCTGCTGATTAAATATGAAAGGAATAACAAATTTTAAAGAGACAATGTAGTGTGGCCTTAGTTTGTATTTGACTTTGTTTTTGGCTTGAATTTTAGGTGTTAAGACTATAGACTCTGGAAAAGTTTGTACAGATCGGAGGGTGGAAAATCTAATTCCACTATTTAAAAAGGAACGGAGAGAAAAAACAAATTTATGGATCCAGTTAACCTACCATCAGTGGTGGGAAGAAGTAACAAAGAGGATTGATGAGGGCAGAGCGGTAGATGTCATCTATATGGACTTCAGTAAGGTGTTCAACAAGGTTCCCCATGGGAGGCTGGTTAGCAAGGTTAGATATCACGGAATGCAGGGAGAACTAGTCATTTGGATACAGAACTGGATCAAAGGTAGAAGATAGAAGGTGGTGGCATAGGGTTGTTTTTCAGACTGGAGGCCTGTAACCAGTGGAGTGCCACAAGGATTGGTGCTGGGTCCACAGGAGTTGGGAGGTCATGTTGCGGCTGTACAGAATATTGGTTAGGCCACTGTTGGAATATTGCATGCAATTCTGGTCTCCTTCCTATCAGAAAGATGTTGTGAAACTTGAAAGGGTTCAGAAAAGATTTACAAGGATGTTGCCAGGATTGGAGGATTTGAGCTACAGGGAGAGGCTGTTTTCCCTGGGGCGTTGGAGGCTGAGGGGTGACCTTATAGAGGTTTATAAAATCATGAGGGGCATGGATAGGATAAATAGGCAAAGTCTTTTCCCTGTAGTGGGGGAGTCCAGAACTAGAGTTTAGGGTGAGAGGGGGAAGATATAAAAGACAAAAGGGGCAACATTTTCACGCAGAGGGTGGCACATGTATGGAGTGAGCTGCCAGAGGAAGTGGTGGAGGCTGGCGCAATTGCAACACTTTAAAGGCATTTGGTTGGGTATATGAATAGGAAGGGTTTGGAGGGATATAGGTCAGGTGCTGGCAGGTGGGACTAGATTAGGTTGGGATATCTGGTCAGCATGAACAGGTTGGACCGAAGGGTCTGTTTCCAAGCTGTGCATCTCTATGACTCTGACTCTATATGATAACATAACATTTGGAAAACATCATCCTGATTATGCATGACCAGCAAAGGCAAATCATGCTTAGCAAATATACCAGTGGATGGAACTAGCAGGATAGATAAAGGAGAACCAGTCGATATAGTGTATTTGGATTTTCAGAAGTTTTTAAATGTCTCTCGTAAGAAATTAGTGGGTAAAATCAAGGCACATAAGATCGGAAATAATTTTCGTCAAGTCACTCGCTAATGTGAATGATTGTCCACCTCAGAAATTCCATGTCATGAGTTTTGCATGACTGATGAGCCTGATCCGAGAACTGCAGATTCAACCACACATTTGGCAAATATTTCTGGAGATGGAATTGGTTCTTGGCTTTGAGATTGTTGGCTTTCCTTTCTCTGGCTCCTTTTCTGTGCACCCTATTGTCATTGTGTATTCTCAAAGCATTGTGTCTCTTCATACAGGAGATACCTCCAAATGGATTCTGATGAACAAAGGTCTCCCATTCATTGACATCTATATTGCATTCTTTGAGAGAAGCCTTCAGGGACTCTAAAATGTTTTCTTCTCATTGAAATGCCTTCCTTTACCTGGCGAAGAAGATTTCCTTTGTAATTGGAACTCTGGCATGCTAAGTATATAGCTGGTCCAGCAGAGTTGGTTTTGGATGATCAAGGCCTTGATGCTGGTGCTGTTGGCTGTTTCAAGGATACCTGTCTCCCACTTGATACAGAGAAAACATCTCAAACGACATTGGTACTTCCCAAAGTCTAGAGGTTGTGTCTGTATGTAGTCCAAGTTTCAGAACCGTATAGACAAGAACAGAGTTCGTTACTTCTGGGGCCCTCTTGTGGTGCATTGGTAGTGTCTGTACCCTGAACCAATAGACCCACCAGCCACCGAGGTGTGTAAAAGCATCTCTGAACAGGTTCATGGAAAAAAAGGTTAAATTTTTTAAAAACACAGTAAAGTCAGAAAGATGACTGCTTTATGAACAGTAATCCTGATATCAGCAGGGATTGCACAGTTGTCAAAGACTCTTCTCAGGTGTACAACGACAGTGCAAACAGATCAAATGCAATGTTGAACCTCCACATTGATGTCAGCCTTAGATGAGAGACAGGTTGCCAGGTAGTGGAAGTGTTCCACATTTGGGAGGATTTCTCCATTGATCTTAATGGAAGGATGGACTAGAACATGACCTGGGTCAGATTTGTAAAGGAGTGGAGTTGTTTTGAAGTTAAGGTTGATACAAATTCTTAGGTTTTTTCTGCAAAAGTATTAAATGAGGCTTGAAAGTTCTCTTCCGAGGGGGCACACTTGAAATTATCATCCACATACTGAAGTTCCACAACCGAGGTCAAAGGCATTTTCTTTATGGATTTCAACTGATTGAGGTTGCAAAGTCTTCATACCATCTTGTAGACAATGTCCAGACCACTGAAAAGTTTGTTCTCGGCAAGATGAAGAGTGGTGGTGATGAAGATGGAGAAAAGAGTGGGGATTCTGTCATAATACCATTGGTGAGGACTGTCACCAATATCTTGTTGTGGAGGCGATGGAGGATGTTGATTAATTTCTCTGGACAGCCGGCCTTTGACAGGATCTTCCAAAGCACTTCCTGATTAACTGAATCAAAAGCCTTGGTCAGATCGATGATGGCCATGTAGAGTGGTTGATGAAGTTCCTGACATTTCTCTTCGAGATGCTGAGCAGTGAAAAGTATGTCAGTAGTTCTACAGTTTGGTCAGAAACGAGACTGGCTTTCAGGACACATTTTCTCAAGATGATGAGAAGGCATCTAACAAGGGTTCGGATGATGATCTTGCCCCTGTGATGGAGAATACGGAAGTTTCTTGGTAGTTTCCAAAACCACTTTGTCTCCTTTCTTGAAGATGGTGGTGATGGCAGCATCTCTGAAATCAGCAAGGATGTATTCTTGACCTCCGATTTGCTGGAGTGTTTGGTGACATGACAGGTAGGCTATGCTTCTCTAAGTTTGTTAATCTCTGCTGAAGTCCTGTCTACTCCAGCTTTTCCATTCTTCATGTGCCTATTGGCAACTTTAACTTCTGCCATGCTAGATTGTAATCAAGATCATTATTGGGGAGTTAGCTGATTTCCTCATTCACGTCCTTATCAATTATTGTATCACAGTTTAGGAGTTATTTGCGTATTCTCTCCATCGGAGGCTGATATTTTTTACTGTCTCGTAAAAGATTGCCATCCTTACTCTGCACTGGTTGAGGCACAGGGTGTTCAGTCATCTGTTGAAATGAAGAAACCCCAGGTGTCGTGCTTGTCAGCAGGGAGTTGCTGATCCTTAACTTTTTTAGTTCACCAATAGTTATTGATTTCCTTAGATGTTTGTAACTCTGCCTTCACTTTTTGATGACTTTTCCTTTGTTTCAGTATTTTTTTTGTCAGACACAAAGCTTTTTTCTTATCGATGTCTTGGATGATGTGCTCATTCTCGTTGATCTAGTCTTGGTGTTTCCTGATTTTTATAGTTAATAGTTTCTTCACAGCATGAAATGATAGCTGTCTTCAACTCTTTCCAGATTTCCTCTACTCCATTAAAATGAAGCCTTTGGAGATTTTGGTGAAGACGCAGTTGGAGATTCATTGTTCTGCTTTGCTCTTGAAGCTGCTCTTTTTCTTCAGGTGCTTCTGGTGGTGTTTGATGGACATTGAGGAGGGATGAGCCAATGATCACTCCAGCAGTCATCTGCATTGGTCATCACATTGGTAATGTGGATATACTTTTGGTCTCGGGCACAAATGATGATTTAGTCGATCGTGCCAGTGCTTTGATTTTGGATGTCTCCAAGCAATCTTTAACTTTGTATTTTTAGCAGGATGGTACGTTGATGTTGAGCAACTGGTTTCTGCAATTTGGGGAGCAGGAGTATGCCATTGATTTTGCAATTCCCAGCCCCTTCCTTTCCAGTGGTTCCTTTTCAGAATTGCGTATCCTTTCCAACTCTGGCACTGAAATCTCCAAACAAGATGATTTTGTCTTCCTTTGGGATGTTGGTGAGTAGCATGTTCAAGGTGGAGTGGAAGCCTTTGGACTTATCTGTGGTATCAAGAGTTGGAGCATAGGCACTGTGGCTTAAGTCAAGTTGTACTCAGAGTCATAAGGTGATTGTTAATGCCAACAAGGAGCACCAGGAGTCAGTTGAGTTCATTTGACTTGGGTTGATCCTCTGGTTTTCCTGTCCAGAAGAAGGTGTAACCATCTCTTTGTCCCTTAGCTGCCTTTTGTCTGCTCATTGGTATTGCTGCCCTGCAAGCGACATTGAAGTGCCTGATGTCAGGGGAAAAAGGGCAGCTCTTTGTTTTTGAGGCGATGGTTTTGCTTGTTGTCCATGAGGGTTTGTACGTTCCAGGTTCCGAGATTAAGTTTCACTTTGGTTTTCAGATTGTAGGTAGATGAGATATGGTTTTCCAGCCAGATTGGTGACACAAAAGGCTATTTTTGGGGGTCCTATTCTTGCCTCTTCCCCATACACTGTTAACAGAGTGGATCCTAAAGCAAGCTCATAGAATGATAGAATCCCTACAGTGTGGAAACAGGCCCTTCAGCCGAGCAAGTCCACACCGACCTGCCAAAGAGTATCCCACCCAGACCCATTCCCCCTACTCTTATACTCTGCATTTACCCCTGACTAATGCACCTAACCTATGTGGTCTAACTCTATACATTTGTTAATGGAGTTCCTGGTTGAGGGCCAGGCCTCCAGGAATTGTCATGCAATACTTTGTTTGGCTCGTCCTAGGATGGATACGTTGTCCCACTCAATTTTGGTGTCCTCATTTGTCCGTGCATATGGGCACAAGTGATAGTTGATTATGTCTCTCGGTAGCTAGTTGATGTTCGTTTACCCTGATGGTTTATTTTCTTCTGGTTTGTCCTGTGTAATGTTTGTGGCAGTCTTTATATGGTATTTTGTATATAATATTGGTTCTGTTAGTTGTGGGTATGAGATCCTTTATGTCCATCAGTAATTGTCTTAGTGTAGTTGTCGGTTTGTGGTCTACCATGATACCTAGGGGTTGGAATAGTCTGGTAGTCATTTCTGATATATCCTTGGTGTATGGCAGGGTGACCAGTGTTTCTGGATGTGTTGTGTCTTCCTGTTGTGGTCTGCGGTGTAGGTAGGCAGACTACCCTTTTTGGAGACTTGGCGCTCAACCCAGTACTCCATTATCCAATGTAGAGTTAGACCCCATATACCAACCACTAAGAAACAAAACCAGAAATGATGCCATATACTTCAACAAACCAAGACACATAGCAAGCGGGACAGAGCAACACTTCACTGGAGGTGCACTGATGATGTTAATTTGTATGGTGCCGAAATGTCTGCAAACAAACTTAAAAGCTCAGCAAGCAAGACAACAATCTTGTGACCAACTGGTGTCACTTCCTCGTGGCCACAGTATGTAATTTCCATGTTTAAATCAACTACTTCACTTTCTTATGCTCGATCAAGGTACTTCTCATCAGTTATTCCTGTTTAACATGATTTCTGCAAATGTCAGAAACACAATTAACTCCAACCTATTCCGTTTAACTTCAGTAATCAGAGATAGTGCACCCATGCAATGCTATAGAATCATAGAGCATAGCTTAAGACCCTTTGGCCCACTGTGTCTATGCCCAACAAACACCAAACTACACTATGTAAGAACATAAGAAATAGGAGCAGGAGTAGGCTATCTGGCCCATGGAACCTCCTCCACCATTCAATAAGATCATGATTGATCTTTTTGTGGACTCCGTTCCACTTACCCACCTGAACACCATAAACTCTTAGATTTTTGAAGAGTAAAGAAATTATCTGTCTCTGCCTTAAAAACATCCAGCGAGGTAGCCTCAACTGCTTTACTAGGCAGGGAATTCCACAGATTCTCAATCCTTCCAGTGAAGAAGTCCACATTTCCCATATGTTTGCACTTGGTCCATAGCCTGACGTCTTAGGTACTCATCCAAATACTTTGTGTTGCAAGAGTATCTGGCTCCACCACACTGTCAGGCAGCATGTTCCAAATATCTATCACCCTCTGGATAATAAAAAAAAATCCTTTTTAAATCTCCTCTAAACCATCTGCTCCTCACCTTTAAACGTATGTCCTCTGGTTTTAGACATGTCCGTACGCATGGAAAGAGATTTTTCACGACCTACTATGTTCCTCTCATAATTTGTATTCCTCTCAATGAGATCACCCCTCAACATCCAGTGCTCCAAGGAAAACAAACTTAGCCTCTCCAATCTCTCTTCATTACTGAAACTTTTTATCTGCGACAACATCCTGCACTCTCTCTAGTGCAAGTATGTCCTTCCAATTGTTTGGTGAACAGAACTGTATGTAATATTTATCTGTGGCCTAACTTAATATTTTACAAAGTTGTAGGAAGCCTTTCTTCTACCATCTACGCCATGGCTAATTAAGGCAAGCATCCCATAAGAGTAACAAAAAGATGGGGTACTGGGCTAATGGTCGGATACTTGGTAGTGTGGATGATCAGAGGGATCTTGGTGTCCATGAACACAGATCTTTGAAAGTTGCCACCCAGGTAAATAGTGCGGTGAAGAAGGCATATGGCGTACTGGCTTTTATTGGTAGAGGAATTGAGTTCCGGAGTCCTGAGGTCATGTTGCAGTTGTATAAGACTCTGGTGCGGCCACATCTGGAGTATTGTGTGCAGTTTTGGTCGGCATACTATAGGAAGGATGTGGAGGCACTGGAACGGGTGCAGAGGAGGTTTACCAGGATGTTGCCTGGTATGGTAGGAAGATCGTATGAGGAAAGGCTGAGGCACTTGGGGTTGTTTTCATTGGAGAAAAGAAGGTTTAGGGGTGACTTGATAGAGGTGTACAAGATGATTAGGGGTTTAGATAGGGTCGACAGTGAGAATCTTTTTCCACGTATGGAGTCAGCTATTACAAGGGGGCATAGCTTTAAATTAAGCGGGGGTAGGTATAGGACAGATGTTAGGGGTAGGGAATGCCCTGTCAGTAGCAGTGGTGGACTCTCCCTCATTATGGGCATTTAAGCGGGCATTGGATAGGCATATGGAGGATAGTGGGCTAGTGTAGGTTAGGTGGGCTTGGATCGGCGCAACATCGAGGGCCGAAGGGCCTGTACTGCGCTGTATTCTTCTATGTTCTATAAGCCACCTTCATCACACTGTCCATCTGCGCTGACACTGTCAGGAATCTATGGACTTGTACATCAAGGCCCTTTTGACCCTCAGTATTCTCTAGGGGGCCGACAATTCATAGTATATAGCATTCCCTATTAGATCTCCCAAAATGTCCCACCTCTCTCTAATCAGGATGAAACTCCTTTCCCCCTTGCTTTGACCAGTTCATCAGGTGATCAATATCAGACTGTAGCCTGAGATCATCCTGCTTGTATCAACATCACCAACTTTCGTGTTGTCTACAGGCTTACTAATTATTCCTTCTGCACTCACATCCAAGTCATTAATCTAAATAACAAAGAGGCTGAAATATGAAAATAGCATAGTAATTTATTGTCACATATACTTGAAAAATATACTAAAAGGTTTTATAAGTTGCCACACCATGACACCTACATCAATGACAGAAGTCATACATAATAATTAAAAAGTAAAATTAAGACACAGTACATCACCATTCAAGTAATGGCTCCTGGGCTCAGGGAAAGCCTATCCTCTGCAGTTATTTCAGTATCTATCCCATTGCACTTTTTCCACATTTCCATGGTTTCTTCCAACTGTGACTGCTTGTGTTTTGAAGAAAAAAAAAGTAAGGATGGAATACTCTGAAGACACAGCCAGGATGGAATGGCCATGCTGGATCACTGGAGTACTGGACCAGAAGCCTCTGCTGAAGAAGACTGCCATGCCAAACTGAGGTTGCCACTCCTGAACGAGACTGCCTTCCGGGCCTCTGGAATACCTGTACACTGAATACAAAAAAGGCCTCCATGCTGGAACAAGACCGCCACGCTGGGCCGAGAGCGCCTTTGTCCCCTTCCAGGCATTGGGCCTAGCTGCAGACCTGGACCGTCTGCCTAGTCTGCAAGTCTCGGCTGGGGGAGTCAGCTTGGGGCCTGTTTTTTGCTTGGTGTGTCTACCTCTGCTGCCAAAGGCCTTCTCTGGCCACTTTCTGGCTTAACCTCTAACACTTCTAACACCTCTAGCCAAGCTGTTTCAATATAGCTACAAGATTGGCATCTACCCAACAATGTAGAAAATTGCTAGACAGGTCCTGTACACAAAAAGTAGGTCTAATCCAACCTGGCCAATTAAATCCCCCAGCCCCCCCATCTCTCTTCCCACAACCCCAATTTTTCTACTCTCAATTATTTTTAAGGTGATGGAAAGTGTTCTCAACAGCACTTGTTTAGCAATAATTGACCATTGTTTTGAGTTCGCCACCTTCACTTGCTGCCTGACCTCGTGACAGCCTTAGTTCAAACATAGACAAAAAAAGCTGAATTTCAGAGATGAGGTGAGTATGACAGTCCTTGGTATCAAGTGTGGCATCAAGGACTGCTACTAAAACTGGAGTACGAGGCAATATGAGGGAAAGCTATCTGTTGGTTTGAGACATACCTGGCACAAAAGAAGATGGTTGTGTTTCCGATCAGTCATGTCAACTCCAAAACCTCTCTGCAGGTGTTTCTCAAGATGATGGCCTCATCAATTACTCTTCCTTCCTCAGAAGGTTAGAAGTGAGAATATTTGCTGCTGATGCAGAATGTTCAGCACCATTCACAACTTCTCAGATACTGAAGCATTCTATTTCCAAATGCAGTAGAATCTGTGCAAAAGTGCCAGGCAATGAACCATCTCCAACATTAAACAATCTAACTATTACCTATGTCATTCAATAACGTTATCATCACTAAATCACCCACAATCAACATTCTTGGGATTATAATTGATCAGAAACTGAACTGGGCTAGCTATACAAATATAATGGCTCCCCAAAGCCTGTCTGCCATTTGCAAGTTAAAAGACAGGAGCACAGTGGAATACTCCCCACTTGTCTGGATCAGTGCATTTCCTACTTGAGGACTTTAATACCATCCAGTATAAAGAAGCCTTCTTGTTTGGCACTCCCTCCAGCAGTATAGTGTACCATTTACAAGATGACCTACATGTACTAGGCAGTAGGTAAAGAGGAATATGACCACCTGCAAATTCCATCCAAGTCTCTCAATATGTCAAATGTATCACTGTTCTTCTAGCATCACTGGGTCAAAATCCTGAAACTCTTGCCACACTCACTGATGGATATAAATGGATGCTCAACTGTTGATGTCCACGTTCCCACAAATGAATTAAAAAGAGCTTAGCAGTGAAAGTGCAAAACCTGAACAAAGACTAAACACCTTGAAGCATGGAGAAAGATAAACAGACAAAACTAAAGAGATTTGAAAACATAGCTCAGTTAGTTTGAAAAATATGGGAAGGGGATCACACTCTAACCTCATTCCACCAACCATCATCTTATGTAGAAGAAATAGTGATTCAGTGGGTCCTGGGTTCACATACTATAACACACAATCTACATTGATATTCCCAATGCAATAATGAGGGAACACTACATTGTCAGACATGCTGTCATTCAGGTAACAAGCTGAGACTTCTTCCTTCTGGAAGAGTGTATGAGATCCGACAGGACTACTTCAGAAAAGAACAGGCAATTTCTGGCCAGCATTTATCCATTTACTAATGGTACATTCAAAAGTCTTCATTGGCTGACTACGACTTTGTAAAGTCTAAGGTGGTATATAAATGCAAGGGTTTTTATTTTCTTCATTGTCCCTGCTCTTTGCAGACATTTGACCAGATCCTGTGATTGCAGTACTGTGAATGAACACAGTGTGGTGTGCATGATCTTGAAGTGAATGCAGTATCCTGGACCAACGGTATCCCTTCACCGGAATTGTTGCAGTGTGATATTACATCAGTAATCATCATCTTTATAATATAGAATTCCTTTCAAAAAAGAGTTTCTATAATTCCTTACAAGACAGCATGGACTTAAGATAATTGGTAAAACAATTGGGTAGGATGAGAATTGATTAGACAATGTGTTGTGATCTGATATTGTCAGAAAGGGTGATTGTACAGAACTGCTTTCTTGATATCTGCTTTCTTGTTTCGTTATTGACTAGTTTTCTTTGCTACTTTCCTTCTGCACTCTCTTCTTCCTCTTCTGTAGGTATTGGATCTATATTTCCCCTTGCAAACAAACAACTTTTAACCATCGTTCATAATTGAATTTTCAGTGTGACTGTGATATAGAAACTATGGCTCTTTTTTAGTTTATTTTTTTTGATGACTTGCTGGTTAGCTAGTTTTGTTTGAGATTTATCATCTTGAGATTTGGAAAAAATGTTACCATTGATTTGTCCATCAATAAGACAACATAGAACAGAGCATGGAGATCGGTTAGTTTCAGCAGTTTATGAACATAAAAGTACACACTAGTGGGGCTGTGTTGGTCACTTAAGTGGCCTGTGAAATTCAAAGGTTGGATGCTGCTACTAAGAGCCTCTTGGCATATCAGTGCAGCATCAAGTACTCCTAAATATTTAATGCAGTATTTTCAGATATTGAGGTACAATAAAACCATACAGTTGTAACAGTTCAATAGTTATCTTTTGTGACCTATCTCAGGATGATGTATGTTGCCCACTTCTGTTGAATAAGTTACTCTGTCAGCTTTCTACCACCCCCAATCCTCAACTTCAGTATTGAACTTTCATTTTAATCTTTCTTTTTAAATGCACAGCACTGTTGTAACTGGCTCAGGCATGGACAAAGCACATTGAGTTCAGAAAACTCTTAAGCAAAATTGTACAGTCGCCAAGATGGTTTCCACTTCCCTAATGTGGCATCAGTCTGCCACAACATCAACTCATACATTGCTGAAACCTTCATGGATGTTTCAACTCTCAGTGTGACTATTGCTTTGCATACCTGCTGAGCATGGTGCATTCTCCCGTTTAAAAATCTGAGCTCATCAAAATCTCAGCCACTTGTGTCCTAGGGTGAATCAAGATCCATGCGCTTATACTCCTGGTGGCCGATGTTGGCTTGTGGTTAAGTAATGCCTTGATTTTAGCATACTCAACCTTGTTTCCATATCCTTTAGTGACCTCAGCCCTCCCTAGTTGTAATCTCTGTCAGCTTCAGATCCCTAAGAGATATCTGCACTTAACTAATTTGACCCCTTGAAGATCCCCAATTTTATTCATTGCATCTTTGTTGGCCATTCCTTCCCAGCTGCTAAGACCGAAGCTCTGGAATTCCTTCTTTATCTCTAGTTCTCTTCTTTTAAATTGCTCTTGAAAACCTACCTCAATCATAAATTCAAATCTCCTCCATGTGGTTTACATGAAAATGTATCATTTTGCTCCAGCACCAATATTTGCTTATGTGCTTCGTTGTTGAATTTAATTTGATATTTGTAGCTGTTAAGTATCTTGGGACATTTTACTGCATTAAAGGTGCTATATAACTACACGTTGTTCCTTAGGCTGCCAGCATGAGGGAGTGTTTCTATTTCAACAGCAGAGCAACAGTTAGTTGAAAGTTCTTATGCTCCTTTAGCACACTGATAATTAAATGGCACTTTTTTTTATCATCTTGAGTGGAAACCTGGCTCCTGATGGTGAATTTGAAATTTAAAAGACCAGTTTCAGGTTAACAATAGAATCGAAGATTTCTCCAGTGCCGTGAATACTTAAATCATAAAGCTCTCTCCGAATTTTAATCCTGCCTGTTTGATTGCTAAATTTTGGCAATATCTCTATCCTTGGCTGTAACATTAACCTGTGTGTAAAATCTGAGTTAAAATGTGTTCAACAAACAACTATATGTTTGATATCCTTTTTGTTTGAGTTGATTTCTCAGTAGCATTTTTTTAAGAGAGACATCATGATAGATTTCTGTTTGAGTAAAGCAGTTAGCTGATTTAAAAACAAGTGCAATTGATTTAGTATTTATGACCTAGCAAAGTAAAGATTACCTCCATATAATCTGACCACATGGTTTATACACACTGACAGACATATATATTTGCACATGCAAAGGTTTGTGCTCATTGCTGCTTGCAAATAGCATTAGCACTGGCATATTTCTTTCCATATCATTGACAGTCGCACTTGTAGTCCCAAGTCTGATCTTTCTTCCTTGATCTGACGTGAATGTGCACAGACCACAATCGATATCAGGTTCCTCCTTTGACCAGATACTGCGGTGCAGTTTGACTTTATATTTTAATAACAGAATATTTTCTTTCCTTACTTTGATTATTAATACAAGCCTTTAAATTTAAATGAATAAATGGAATTCCTGTTTTTGTTTGACAGCTCGCTGGGGACAGATTTCCAGCCAATACATTTTTATGGACAGATGCACTGTTTGAGCAGGATGCTGATTTGCAGGAGTCCACTTAGGTTTGATTAGTTGCTTCATCCTGTTGTGTTTGTCAGCCAACAGCCTAATCAATCCAATTGGCATGGGGGTATAGGAATTGTTAATGGGCGGTGGGACTTAATCCATGCTGTTCGGCTTGCATTCCAGTACAAATTGCATTTGTCTGTTTTGCTTGAACCAATAACACATCATCATTCTATCAATTATACAAAGTAACTGTCGGTTATCAGCAAATCTCTGAGGACTTTTAATCAATGTGTTCATGACACACTGTGGTAGATGGACTTGAACCTGAGGCCACCACACTATGCTAAAAGAGTCTTTTTTTTTGAGGAACTGATTACAGATACTGCCAAAGTTGTGAACTTAAACAAAAAGGAATCTGTCAGGTGGAGCCTGGCTCATCAACTGTTAATAATTGTGTGTTCTTAGAGACAGGTGACAGGAGAACAGATTTTTTAAAAAAGTCAGGGTGATTTACACTCTGCTAGGGCAGCCAGCTAAATTTTATCAGATTGAAATACAGAAATATGAAATGCTAGAAGATTGCTGTCCTTCAAGTTTTAATTTTTTATTTGCAAATATTTTTGTTTAATTTTCCTTTTTTACTGCTGTCTTCTCTGCTCAGTTTATTCCATGTATTTGTCTTAATTCTTTCCTGTACTTTTTAATCATACCTACCCTCCACTGTTAGTTCCTGTGCCTTGATGAGACCAATTCAAGTTGTGATTACCTCCAGATATAAAATACAGAAGGAGCCATTCAGTCCGTTGTGCCTGTGCCCAGTTCTTTGTCAAAGAGAATCATTTAGTCTCAACCCACCAGTATATCACCTATATTTAATTTTTCCACTTCAAGCATTTGTCCAGTTCTCTTCCTGAAAATTATTCTTGAATTTGCATTCACCGGGCTTTCAGCAATGCACTTCATAACAATTTACTGGGTAAAACAAATTCTCAGCTTGTTAAATTGCCTATTCAAAATGGCTCAGGGAATAATGCACTCGATCCATAAGCCTCTCTTGGTTCGTCCTACAGATCATATCCTGTGGTAGTCTGGAATATAAAACTCTTACAGACAATTTAGTTTAAATTATTACCTTTATTTACCAATGGCATCAATGTTACACTATAATATAGATTTGTACAAGCCAGGTTTGAGCTTAGGTTGTAAAACCATTAGCAGAGTAGCGGTACCATCTCTTACCCCTAAGAGTTCTCTCAGACTACTCCCCTTAATGCTGTAAGCAAGTTTTCTTTATACAGAAATTGGTACTGAGATTACAAAAAAAACTACATGTCCTTAATCATATAAGCAGCAATAAAATGGCAAACATTTGTAGAGGAAGAGAAACTAATTGACAAGTCTGAGTATGCTTGACTAATTAAGCTACATGCACTTCAAAGAGGGAAACCCTGATCAAGCCAGCCTAAATGCCTTAGCTAGATAAGCTCCCTTTTAACATAATCTACAGAGAGACTAATCTAAACTATGTGGAAAGGGTCATGAGGTGACCTCGCTCAGCTAACATATCCAGTACCATCGTCCTACTGAGAATGTGTATAGGGTTTGAGCAAGTAAGGTAAGAGTTAAATTCTGAGTTTTGTGAAACAAGAGGTTCAGCGGAGCATGACTTAGATGAGGTAAGAACTCGTAGTTAACAGTGGGGTGCTGGAGGCAAAGGTAATGAGTTAGCAAGGTGGAAAAGCATTCATTATGTAGAGCCATTTAACTATATTGGAAGCATTCAGTATGTAAGGTCAGTTTAACAAGGTGAAAAGTATTCATTATGTGAAGCCAGTTAAGTTTAAGAACATTCCTTGTGTAACACCAGATGGTTTAATCTTTGCTATTGACACTCACTGATTCTAATGGTCACCCAATCAATCTGTATGTTGCCTTATCTGGATGCTCCTCCCTGTAAAATGACTATATAATTCATTAAGAACCTGCTGTTCCAGAGAAGACAGACAATTCATGTCCTTTGCACATAGGTGATCATTCTGCCTCCCTCCAGGGCCCAGGACAAAGAAGGAGGTAAAACTATGCTGTGTCTCTGACCATTTTGCTTCGACTAAGGCGGGAATGGGACTACACTACAAAATGCAAATTAAATTCAGATCTCGAGCTCCAGACAACAACATACAAACATTCATTCCATGACAAGCAAGTGTACACACAAATCAGGCCACAAAGAGTTAACCTTTCCACCAGCTTTCTCTCTTGCTCTCTCTCACAGCTAGCGTCCCTTGAACCCTTAGGTCAGTGAATATAATTTATAGAAGAATGTTTTCTCTCTCGTGTATGAACATCTTCCAACTTTCTTACTATCTCAGTTTTATTACGTGCACATTCCACTCAGCTTATTAAATTACAATTTCTTCTCCTGTTGAAATTGAGTTTTATTAAGAGTTTTCAATATGCACAGCTTCTAGCTCAAAAGGAAGTACTGCGACACATTCCACAAGTGAAAAAATGTTATGATCTTATTTACACTGATCATTGACACTAAGAACAGATATCCTTAATTCTTCTGAGCAAATCTTAAGAGAATCTTGAACTAGGGCTTCCAAATCCTTTGTGCTTCAGATTTCCGAAGCCTTTCCCAATTTAGAAAGTAGTTTGTGTCTCTATTCTTCCTCCAAAGTGCAAAACCTCACACTTTCCCACTTATTCCATGTGATACTTGTTTGTTCATTCTCTGAGCCTGTCCGAGTGTTTCTGCAACCTTCCACTTTCTCAAAACTGCCTGCCCTTCTACCTATCTTTGTGTCAGCTGAAAATTTAGCAACAGGGACCTCAGTTCCTTCGTCCAGATCATTAATGAACAACATGTATAGTTCTGGTTCCAACACAGGCCCCTGCAGAACTCACTAGTCAGCTGCCATCCTGCGGCTGCCAACCACCACCACCACCATTGAAGAAGTTGTGCTGACTCAGCCTTATCTTATCATTCACTTCCCAAGTACTCTGCAATCTCAACCTTTTTAATAATGGACTTTTAAATCTTACCAACTAACCAAGGTCAGGCCAACTGACCTTTAGTTTCCTGTTTTCTGCCTCTCTCCCTTCTTATTTTCCAGTCATCTTAGATCCTCCCTGATTCCAGTGATTACTGAAAGATCACTGCTAATGCCTCCAAAGTTTCCTCAGCTATCTGTTTCAAAACATGTAGTCCATCCAGTTTTGGTGATTTATCCACCTTCAGTCCTTTCAGTTTCCCCACCACCTTTTCCTTAGTGAAACTGACTACACTCACCTCTGATCACTGAACTGTCTTGAAGTTCTAGTCTGCTGCTGGTGTCTTCCACTGTGAAAACTACTGAAAAGAATCTATATGTTCCTATTCTGTAGATGTGCAAGATATGCATTATTTCAAGTCCTGCCATCTAATATCCAAGTGTGGCTAGTAAATGTACTGAACTAATATCAAAATCTAGATGATTGGAAGCAAGCTGTTAGAACAATGTGAGAGTATTCTGTGCAGAAGAACTGTTTCCAGTACTCCTGTGAGTGTGGAGGAGACCAGTGCCAGACCTCAAATCTAACATATGTGGAAGTGGAAAAGGGGAATCCATCTGTTTCTCTCACCCTCCAAGGACCCATAATGTGAAAGGGCTGTCAGATAGACATTTTCATTGTGCACAGAGGCACAGTGAAAGTTGTAATCGCTTTCTCTCACCATCTTTTGGAAGCAACTGCCAAAATTGTCACTATTTCAGATTCTATGCATTATTTTAAAATGTGGGTTAGTTACAATTAATTTTAATTTGTTTTGAACCATGGATTTCAACTTGATCGTTGGGGTTATTTGATTGTCATAGTTTTAGAACTGATAAAATTTGCAATATCTCAGTCTGTTATGTATGTGTCAGTTTTTGTTTCCTCATTAAGTTTCTATGATTGCAATGGCAATGCTGTCTTAAATTTCCAATGCTCAGCCAACATGACAGTTCTTCACCCATTGATGTACTCCTTGGAAGAAAAAAGTAAACAGAGCAATTTCAATAACTTGGAAGAAAATTCATAAACTTACCCATAAATGTAGCTGAACCATCTAATAACTCCCAATGACTACACTTTACATTCCATGACTGCACCACTCTTTCTAAATATAATCATCTCAGTAAATGGGCAGACCTGGTATACTCAAGTCTCAATTCATACTCTGATGCAAGTGAATAGGGAAAGATCTCTGCAGTTAACCCTTTATAGCCCTAATCTCTCCTGTCCTTTTGCCCAACCTGACTGGTTCAGATTTTCTGTCTCTTAATTCTCTAAGTGTGCCATATTGCATTCATGTAACAAGCAGGGTAGACAAAGGGGAAGCAGTAGATGTAATATATTTGGATTTTTCAGAAAACATTTGGTAAGGTATCACACGTTAATAAAACAGCCCATGGTATTGGAAGTCATTTATTAGCATAGGTAGAGAATTGGCTAACTAATAGAAGGCTTGGTGTTGGAAAAGGGACAGCAGTTCAGGCACTATCCAAGTGCAAATGAGTTGACATTTCAGGCAAGATCCTTCAGGAAGAAGGCTCCTGCCTGAAATGTCGACTCTCTTGCTCCTCATGCTGCCTGACCAGCGCCATGCTTTATCAACGCTGATTTCTCCAGCATGTGCCGTCTCCAGTGTTTCCTAACTAATAGAAGGCAGAGAGCTGGGATGAGGTTGGCGTTTTTAAGATGGAAACCTGTTAGTAGTAGAGTGCCACAGAGATCGGTGCTGGGGGCCACAATTATTTGCAATGTATATTAATGACTTGGATGAGGAAAATGTATGTTCTATAGCCATGTTTGTGCATAGCACAAAAGTATCAGAAAACAAGTGGTGAGGATGACAGTCTGCTGAGATATAAATATGGAGGGGAAAAGTCAGGTTATGAACTTTGGCTGGAAGAATACAAGAGTTGAATATTTAGCTCACCACCACCTCAAGGGCAACTACAGATGGGCAATAAATGCTGGTCAGCCAATGGCATCCACCTCACACAAATGAATTAAAAAATGTGGAGAAAGATTGTTGAAAGCTATAGTACGGGAGAGATTTAACAATCCTTTAACAAAATGCTAGCATCCAAATTCAGCAAATAATAGGGAAAGCAGATGGAATATTGGACTTTATTTCAAAGGGAAAGGAGTACCTGGCATTAGTCAGGTAACAGATGGAATATTTTGAACAATTTTGATTCTCTTATCTAAGGAAAGATATCCAGACACTGAAAGCAGTCAAGTGAAGATTAATTGAGTTGATCCCAGGTGTGGAGGGGCTGTCTTCTGAGAGGTTGAGTAACTTGAGCAGGTATTCATTGGAATTTAGAATGAGAGGTGCCCTTACTGAAGCAGGAAGATTCATAGGGGACTTGACATGATGTTGAAAGGGAGACTCTAGGACCAGAGGGTGTAATCTCAGAATAAGGGGTCACCCATTTAAAACACAGTTGAGCAATTTCTCCGAGGGAAGTGAATCTGTGGAATTCTGTACCACAGAGGGCTGTCAAAACTGGGTCATAAAGTACAGGCAGTTCCTGGTTTCCATTTTCAAGTCTGTTCACAAGTCAATTTTTAAACAAGTTGGAAAACAATGCACAACAGTGTCAGTAGCTGTTCATAAATGCAGGAAATGTTCATATATCGAGTCTTTATATTCTTGACAGAGACAGGTTTTTAAATCAATAACGGAATCAAGAATAATGGAGAAAAATAAGAAAGTGAAGTTGACAATTATCAGATCAACTATGATCACATTGAATGGCAGAGAGACTCGATGGGCCGAATAGCCTACATCTGCTTCTACGTTTTATAGTCACCTCCATCCAAGTGTACGCCCACTTCTTCCTTCACAGATGTGTTCCAGCTGACCTTGACTCAACATCAGATCCTGACAAAGGGTTTTAGCCTGAAACATTGACTTGCCTGCCCCTCAGACGCTGTCTGACCTCCTGTGCTTTTCCAACTTCAGATCTATTGACCACATCCTCCAATGTAGCTTCACTTTTGGGCTCGGATGCAAATTAGTATCTTACACGCATACTGACCTGAGAATTGCCTTCCTGCTCTTTCCTTGCTTTATGTCCTCATTATAAGTACTCCTCAACTTTATTGCATTAATGCTTTCTCAATTCGCTTCAAGCTCTGCCTTATCAAAGAAGGGAAAGTCTCTGATAAAAGTGAGTTACGTTTAGATTGATTTTCTGAGGTGTCGAAGCTACATTTGAGTACACTTTATATATTCATATTTTTAATGCAGGTAAAGTTTGAATAAGTGTGAATGTCGTGGATTTGCACATTATGGAGGCAAAGTGCTGCACAATCTCTGCCATGTACACACAGGGGCATAGATTCTTGGCACCCATGCTTGATGTGATGGCCGAGTATCTGGTGTGTACTTTTTGGTGGGTTAACCGCTTCCCTCCAAACTGTAATGAATGGTGCAGTTGCAGGTTGTGCTCAGAAGAACTACTGATCCTTTACAATTCAGTGAATATTGCTGAGATTGCTGTGTTCAGCCATGGGACAAGATGCAAACTACAAGATGCAACATTCATTTTCTTAACAAGAATTCTGGGTAATCCAAGATGGAGGACGGGAAAATTTCTGGCTATAAGAGCTGCTCCTTTTTTTAGGTATTTTAGGTGTTGGAGGTGATGTCCTCGAATTCCAGGAGCAGCAATTACTGTTTTATATACTGTTGGATTGTTTTGGAACTTTGGAAAAAAAAGTCAAAACAACAGCAGTTTAAAAGGGAGAAGAGCAGACAAAGGAAGCACATGGTGAGGTCAGTGCAGGAGAGAGAGAGAGAGAAAACCTGCACAGTTACCGCCTTTGCTGTTTGAATTCGTGTATCGCTGGACATCGGAGCGCATTCGGGAAAATTAACAAACAATGAAATTCACAACTAATCTTGGAAGAACTGTTGGGCAAAGTTCACAGCACAGAATCAGATAAGTTAATTGTTGTTTAAAGGCTGCAGTAGTGGGTATAGTGGATTCTTTCTTGATTATATGTTTTTGGGGATATGACTCTTGATTAAACTTAAAATATAAGCCATAGCTATTAATTTAACCTGGGGCAGTGTTTGTAGAGGAATAAGACGGTGTTATTTTCTGGGTCTGTAGATTGTGAAGGAGCAAAAATGGCCTTTGCAGTGATATGTATTTGTCAGATGTGGGAGTTTAAAGAGAGAGTTCAAGGGTTACTGCAGATTATATCTGTCATAAATGCTGTTGGATGCGAATCTTATCAGATCGAGTGGATCAGTTGGAGAGACAGATAGAAGCGATGAGGAATTTGCAACAGCAACAGTATGTGATGGATGGCAGTTATAGAAAGGGGGGGAGAAGTCTCAGATACAGTCACATAGATGGGTTAACTCCAGGAAGGGTAACAGAGGTAGGCAGCTAGTGCAGAAGTCTTTTGTGGATATATCCATTTCAAACAGGTATGCTGTTTTGGAAAATGTAGGGGGTGATGGATTCTCAGGGGAACGTAGCACAAATAGCCAAGTTTCTGGTATTGAGACTGGCTCTAATGCAATGAGGGGTACTTCGGCTTCCAAGAGATCAATTGTGTTAGGGGATTCTGTAGTCCGAGGTACAGACAGACGTTTCTGTGGCCCAGCAGAGGAAAAACAGAATGGTGTGTTGTTTCCCTGGTGCCAGGATCAAGGATGTCTCAGAGAGGGTGCAGAATGTTCTCACGGGGGAGAGGGGCCAGCAGGAGGACATTGTCCACATTGGAACCAACGACATTGGAAGGGAAAAGGTTGAGACTCTGGAGGGAGATTACAGAAAGTTAGGTAGAAATTTAAAAAGGAGGTCCTCAAGGGTAGTAATATCTGGATTACTCCTAGTGCTACGAGCTAGTGAGGGCAGGACTAGGAGGATAGAGCAGATGAATGCATGGCTGAGGAGCTGGTGCATGGGGGAAGGATTCACATTTTTGGATCATTGGAATCTCTTTTGGGGTAGAAGTGACCTGTACAAGAAGGACGGATTGCACCTAAATTGGAAGGAGACTAATGTACTGGCAGGGAAATTTGCTAGAAATGCTTGGGAGTGGGGGGTGGGGGGTGGGATGGGAGAGATGGTGAGGAAAGAGATCGATCTGAGACGGGTACAGCCGAGAAAAGAAGTGAGTCAAACAGTCAGGGCAGGCAGGGAAAGGTAGGACTAATAAATTAAACTGCATTTATTTCAATGCAAGGTGCCAAACAGGGAAGGCAGAAGAACTCAGGGCATGGTTAGGAACATGGGATGGGGATATCATAGCAATTACGGAAACATGGCTCAGGGATGGGCAGGACTAGCAGCTTAATGTTCCAGGATACAAATGCTACAGGAAGGATAGAAAGGGAGACAAAAGAGGAGGGGGAGTGGCATTTCTGATAAGGGATAGCATTACAGCTGTGCTAAGTGAGGATATTCCCGGAAATACATCCAGGGAAGTTATTTGGGTGGAACTGAGAACTAAGAAAGGGATGATCACCTTATTGGGATTGTATTATCGACCCCCCAATAGTCAGAGGGAAATTGAGAAACAAACTTGTAAGGAGATCTCAGCTATCTGTAAGAATAGTAGGGTAATTATGGTAGGGGATTTTATCTTTCCAAACATCGACTGGGACTGCCATAGTGTTAAAGGTTTAGATGGAGAGGAATTTCTTAACTCTGTACAAGACAATTTTCTGATTCAGTATGTGGATGTACCTACTAGAGAAGGTGCAAAACTTGACCTACTCTTGGGAAATAAGGCAGGACAGGTGACTGAGGTGTCAGTGGGGGAGCACTTTGGGGCCAGCGACCATAATTCTATCGTTTTAAAATAGTAATGGAAAAGGATAGACCAGATCTAAAAGTTGAAGTTCTAAATTGGAGAAAGGCCAATTTTGACGGTATTAGGCCAGAACTTTCGAAAGCTGATTGGAGGCAGATGTTCGCAGGTAAAGGGACGGCTGGAAAATGGGAAGCCTTCAGAAATGAATCCAGAGAAAGTATATTCCTGTCAGGGTGAAAGGAAAGGCTGGTAGGTATAGGGAATGCTGGATGGCTAAAGAAATTGAGGGTTTGGTTAAGAAAAAGAAGGAAGCATATGTCAGGTACAGACAGGATAGATCTGAGTGAATCCTTAGAAGAGTACAAAGGAAGTAGGAGTATACTTAAGAGGGAAATCAGGAGGGCAAAACAGGGACATGTGAGAGCTTTGGCAAATAGAATTAAGGAGAATCCAAAGAGGTTTTACAAATATATTAAGGACAAAAGGGTAACTAGGGAGAGAATAGGGCCCCTCAAAGATCAGCAAGGTGGCCTTTGTGTGGAGCCACAGAAAATGGGGGAGATACTAAATGAATATTTTGCATCAGTATTTACTATGGAAAAGGATATGGAAGATATAGACTGTAGGGAAATAGATGGTGACATCTTGCAAAATGTCCAGATTACAGAGGAGGAAGTGTTGGATGTCTTGAAACAGTTAAAAGTGGATAAATCCCCAGGACCTGATCAGGTGTCCCCGAGAACTCTGTGGGAAGCTAGAGAAGTGATTGCTGGGCCTCTTGCTGAGATATTTGTATCATCGATAGTCACAGGTGAGGTGCTGGAAGACTGGAGGTTGGCAAACGTGGTGCCACTGTTTAAGGAAGGTGGCAAAGACAAGCCAGGGAACTATAGACTGGTGAGCCTGACCTCGGTGGTGGGCAAGTTGTTGGATGGAATCCTGAGGGACAGGATGTACATGTATTGGAAAGGCAAGGACTAATTCAGGATGGTCAACATGGCTTTGTGCGTGGGATATCATGTCTCAGAAACTTGATTGAGTTTTTTGAAGAAGTAACAAAGAAGATTGATGAGGGCAGAGCAGTAGATGTGATCTATATGGACTTCAGTAAGGCATTCGACAAGGTTCCCCATGGGAGACTGATTAACAAGGTTAGATCTCATGTAATACAAGAAGAACTAACCATTTGGATACAGAACTGGCTCTCAAAGGTAGAAGACAGGGTGGTGGTGGAGGGTTGTTTTTCAGACTGGAGGCCTGTGACCAGTGGAGTGCCACAAGGATCGGTGTTAGCCCTCTACTTTTTGTCATTTACATAAATGATTTTGATGCGAGCATAAGAAGTACAGTTAGTAAGTTTGCAGATGACACCAAAATTGGAGGTGTAGTGGACAGCGACGAGGGTTACCTCCGATTACAACAGGCTCTGGACTAGATGGGCCAATGGGCTGAGAAGTGGCAGATGGAGTTTAATTCAGATAAATGCGAGGTGCTGCATTTTGGGAAAGCAAATATTAGTAGAATATATACACTTAATGGTAAGGTCCGAGGTAGTGTTGCTGAACAAAGAGACTTTGGAGTGCAGGTTCATAGTTCCTTGAAAGTGGAGTCGCAGGTAGATAGGATAGTGAAGAATGCGTTTGGTATGCTTTCCTTCATTGGTCAGAGTATTGAGTACAGAGTTGGGAGGTCATGTTGTGGCTGTACAGGACATTGGTTAGGCCACTGTTGGAATATTGCGTGCAATTCTGGTCTCCTTCCTATCGGAAAGATGTGAAACTTGAAAGGGTTCAGAAAAGATTTACAAGGATGTTGCCAGGGTTGGCGGATCTGATCTACAGGCTGGGGCTGTTTTTCCCTGGAGCGTCGGAGGTTGAGGGGTGACCTTAGAGGTTTACAAAATTTTGAGGGGCATGGATAGGATAAATAGGCAAAGTCTTTTCCCTGGGGCCGGGGAGTCCAGAACTAGAGGTCATAGGTTTAGGGTGAGAGGGGAAAGATATAAAAGAGACCTAAGGGGCAACTTTTTCACGCAGAGGGTGGTGCATGTATGGAATGAGCTACCAGAGGATTTGGTGGAGGCTGGTACAATTGCAAATTTTAGAGGCATTTGGATGGGTATATGAATAGGAAGGGTTTGGAGGGATATGGGTTGGGTGCTGGCAGGTGGGACTAGATTGGGTTGGGATATCTGGTCGGCATGGATGGGTTGGACCGAAGGGTCTGTTTCCATACTGTACATCTCTATGACTCTGACTGTCCAAGCCATTAAATAATCCCAACTATCAGGTTAGCTTGAGACAATCAAGGCATTTTACAGAAAAGAGTCACTAATAAATCAGTTCACAATAGAATTCCTAAAGTTGAATGGTGGAAACTCTGCAATAGCAATACCCAATAAATTAAAGTGACAGTCAGCATTTTAAAAAAAAAATCCTTTCTTAGTGTTTTAAATCCAGTTTATAACGATGATTGTCTTCGACTAAAATGCATAAATGGAAAGCTGGACCAACTTGCTTTATTATAGGAAATCAATACGTTTTCAGTTTTGTTTGCTCGTATCCTACTTCAATGAGGGATGATTTTTAAATGTCAGTTTCAGGTTTCATGATATGATTTCACTTTGCAAAATGCATGTGATAGCTCATCCTGTATAATTTTGATTTAGATTGCAAATATTATATTGGTTTCCAGTCTGGTTCATGAGTGACTTAACTATTTCTGTTTTCAGTGTTGGTCACAAAATCCTGACATCAGGTGTCTTATCTCTCAGGTCAGTCAGGGTGCTGAAGCTGCAGCTCACTACTTTCCTCATCAACATCAGCTTTCTGCTACCCCACAGTATTGTCGGCTTGATTTTTCTTTTGTTTTTAATTCAGTCATGGGATTTGGGTATTGTTGACTAGGTCAGAATTTATTGTCGATTTCTAATTTCCCTGCTGTGTTTCTTGAACCACTGTAGTCTGTAGGGTGGTTGGAGATATAAGGCAATACATGCAGTAGTGGTGTTAGAAATGTTAATTGAGGACTTTAACTCACTGACAGTGAAAGAATGGTGTGTTGCTTGATGGAGATTAAATTAAACTCCCTTCAAAGACCTATAATATATATATATACACACACACATATACACACACACACACACACACACACACACACACACACACACACACACACACAAAATCTTCAACACATACCTAATGGTGCAAAAAGAATATAGAAACAGGGAAACAAAATTCTGATGGTCAGCATTCCAGACCACAGGTGGAAAGTTCTCTTTTCAGACCTTTTTGATTCTACACATGATTACTATTGCCAGCAAGGTGACAGTTGTTCTTCAATCTAATGATCGATCAGGTGGACTTGGGCCTTGCCTTGTATGAATTTTTTGTTATTTTGAGCTTTCCCATGTTTTTTTGTTCTGGAGAGTAAGAGAGGGACAAATGGATTCTTTCTGTCTGCAAGCACCGGACGTTTCTCCATTTTAACATTCTTCAGCTCAACGAATGAAATAGCTGTTGTCAGGCAGAATTTCCTTGACTCAAATCATTCTTGGTACCACTTGGCCTTGAATTGATCTTTGAACTGCTTCAGCGTTATACCGCACAGCTAGACAACATATACAACAATTGATTTTTTTTTTCAAGCAGTCATGGTATTTTAGTTATGACAGTTCAGGTTCATTTCCGTTTATTATCCCAAAAAAGAATTTGTGACCTATGCTCGCAGCTCGGAGAGAAACCTGCAGGAGGTGGTGTGCCTGTGTTTCTTTTGTCTTTCTAAGTGGTTAAGGTCATGGAATGCCAGGTTTGCAAGCAGCCTTGGTAAGTTGCTACAGTGAATGCTTGTATATGGTACATGCTTCAGTCACTGTGCAATGGTAGTGCAGGGCGAGTGTGTTAAAAGGGTGCATATAGTGCAAATCAAGTCATCTGTTTTGTCCTGGGTGGTGTCTAGTTTCCATAGTGGTGGTGGAGCTGCATTCATCCATGGAAATGGAGTAGATGATACCATACTCCTGACTGGTGCCTTATACATTGTGAACATGGATACTGTATTGGGCAATATTTATCTTTCCACTGA
The DNA here is from genome assembly GCF_037043375.1 of Chiloscyllium plagiosum. Lineage (NCBI taxonomy): Eukaryota > Metazoa > Chordata > Chondrichthyes > Orectolobiformes > Hemiscylliidae > Chiloscyllium > Chiloscyllium plagiosum. Next base: position 40,913,871 of record NW_028270142.1, read on the forward strand.
AACAGGGTATTAGCTCAATACCACATTGCTATATGTTGGAACTTGCTGTGTACTAATAACTACTATGTTTACTGTATTGGTTATAAAATGCTTTAGGACACTGACAGATGCCACAGAAATGCAAGTCCTTTTTGTTTGTAAATACTGTGCTTAGATTAGTATGTTTCTGTTTATCAAGTTATCTGATTCTTCTAGCATAATAGCAGTTATATTGTAATTTTTATAAAAATTTTGTTGATTTAAGACATGATAAATAGCTTGTCATGTGAACTGAAATGGAGTGAATGCTTCTTAATGGACTAGCGAATAAAGGACGCAAGCATTCATCAGCTTTGTAGCCTGGAACTCGCAGAGTCAGTTCCTGATCTGTGCTGTTATTCTCACTGAATTATCATAGCATAATGTTTCCTTTTGTTGGAAAGTTCATAACTGCTGGCCACCAATTTAAGATTGTTTCCAAAATATTCCATAGGGAATTCAGGAGAAACCAGTGGTGAGAATGTGGAACTTGCTATCACAGGAAGTGATGTCAGTAGATGCATGTAAGGGAAGGTGAGGCAACCAGGAAAATTGGGATGAGGCTCAAATAGAACATAAACACCAGTATGCGTTGGTTGGGCTGTATCCTGCTGTATATGCAATCTAACCCTATGTAGCCATTCACTAAGAGGAAGGAATGTGATGATGCATTTCTACATCACTCATCTTTTATGAGAAAGAGGGTGCCAAATTTGCTGGTGCATCTTCATCATTGCCATTGTGTTTTGTGTGGATAAGGCATAAATGCAGACATTGGATGAGAGTGGGATCTTCACGGTGAAGTAGGTGGCTTTGACAGACCCATTTTGAAACATGCCACTTGGGGAGAAAGGACAGGAGGAAATTGGCTCCAAAGGAAAAACTATGTGGGACGTACGATTATTTTGTAATTTGAGATCAATCACATGAGATGGTGTTATAATTCAAGACAGTGACACCTTATTTTCAGTGTCCATGCTAATACATTTTGCCCCTTATATCGAGGAAGTGTGGAGTATCTTATAAGCAAATATTGATAGAATTTTAGGTAATGTCTACATGTGACTGATAAATGTAGAAAATTGTGGTTGAAATCATGAAACAATTGTTGCCAAACATCACATTAATATTAAACTTTGAGATTCTTGTCAGCAATTTATACCTAAATAATAAACCAAGACTACTTTAATTTCGGATTGTATTATAAAATCTGCATACAAGGAACAAAGCGAGAGAGAAAGTATCAAACCAAAACTCTAAATATAACCAAATTTCTTATTTTCAACATAGCCTTCTAGAAACAAACTTTGCCTTTAAAAGCCAACTTCAGTGCATATTAATGCTTTTTATCTACTACCTGTAGACAGCCAATAGGTGGAAAAACACAACAAGCCAGGTAGCATCAGGAGGTGGAGAAGTCAATGTTTCAGGCATGACACTTCAGGAAGGGAGGTAAAAACAATGACTGCAGATGCTGGAAACCAGATTCTGGATCAGTGTTGCTGGAAGAGCACAGCAATTCAGGCAGCATCCGAAAAGCTTCGAAATCGACGTTTCGGGCAAAAGCCCTTCATCAGGAATAAAGGCAGACAGCCTGAAGCGTGGAGAGATAAGCTAGAGGAGGGTGGGGGTGGGGATAGAGTAGCATAGAGTACAATAGGTCAGTGAGGGAGGAGATGAAGGTGATAGGTCAGGGAGGAGAGGGTGGAGTGGATAGGTGGAAAAGGAGCTGGGCAGATCGGACAAGTCCGGACAAGTCAAGGGGATCGTGTTGCTGGAGGTTAGAAACTAGGATGAGGTGGGGGAAGGAGAAATGAGGAAGCTGTTGAAATCCATATTGATGCCCTGGGGTTGAAGTGTTCCGAGGCGGAAGATGAGGCGTTCTTCTTCCATGCATCTGGTGATGAGGGAGCGGCGGTGGAGGAGGCCCAGCACCTCCATATCCTCGGCAGAGTGGGAGGGGGAGTTGAAATGTTGAGCCACGGGGCGGTTTGGTTGATTGGTGCGGGTGTCTCGGAGATGTTCCCTAAAGTGCTCTGCTAGGAGGCGCCCAGTCTCCCCAATGTAGAGGAGACCGCATCGGGAGCAACGGATACAATAAATGATATGAGTGGATGTGCAGGTAAAACTTTGATGGATGTGGAAGGCTCCTTTAGGGCCTTGGATGGAGGTGAGGGAGGAGGTGTGGGCACAGGTTTTACAGTTCCTGCGGTGGCAGGGGAAGGTGCCAGGATGGAAGGGTGGGTCGTAGGGGGGCGTAGACCTACCAGGTAGTCACGGAGGGAACGGTCTTTGCGGAAGGCGAAGAGGGGTGGGGAGGGAAATATATCCCTGGTGGTGGGGTCTGTTTGGAGGTGGTGGAAATGTTGGCGGATGCATAAACCAAATCATCCGCCGACATTTCCGCCACCACCAGATGCATGGAAGAACGCCTCATCTTCCGCCTCGGAACACTTCAACCCCAGGGCATCAATGTGGATTTCAACAGCTTCCTCATTTCTCCTTCCCCCACCTCATCCTAGTTTCTAACCTCCAGCAACACGATCCCCTTGACTTGTCCGGACTTGTCCGACCTGCCCAGCTCCTTTTCCACCTATCCACTCCACCCTCTCCTCCCTGACCTATCACCTTCATCTCCTCCCCCACTGACCTATTATACTCTATGCTACTCTCTCCCCACCCCCACCCTCCTCTAGCTTATCTCTCCACGCTTCAGGCTGTCTGCCTTTATTCCTGATGAAGGGCTTTTGCCCGAAACGTCGATTTCGAAGCTTTTCGGATGCTGCCTGAATTGCTGTGCTCTTCCAGCACCACTGATCCAGAACCCACTTCAGGAAGGGTTATACCTAGAATGTCGACTTCTCCACCTCCTCTTGCTGCCTGGCTTGCTGTGTTCTTCCAGTCTCCTGCTTTTCGACTTAGGATTCCACCATCTGCAATTTTTTTTGTCATAAACTATCTGCAAACATAGAAAAAAAGAAATTAATTTATGTATTATCTTTCAGTATCTCATGGTATACACATGGACTAATTGTACTGATTTTTGTGTCTCAAAGGTATTGATTTTATTTTTATATGCCAATGCATTTTTTTTGGGCAGAATGATTCTGTTTCAAACATTGAAAAAATTCAGCTAAGCAGCCAGCTAGAAATGAATTGAACTCTCGAGTGTGGGGGAAAGAGTTGTGTCAGTTCTGATGGTTATTCTGATCATGCTTTTGGTGTATTTTTGTTTAGCTGTAGCTGAAGTGAAACTTCGAGAAGATCAGTACACCTTGGACCATATGTGTGTCTTTGGCATGTACAACTATCTGCACTGTGACAGGTGGTATCCAGACAGTGTCTATTATATTGATCAGCATGAGAGAATCATGCATCTGGACATCACGTTGGTAAGTTTGTCTAATTGTATCTCCAGTTAGCATCTTTAAAATGATAAATATTGCGAACTTGTGAAGGATTGAGAAATTAAACTTTTACCACCTTGATGGAAGCTGCCAGTTCAAATATCTGCACTTTCTATAGGAACAGTTTCCTGGAAAGAATTGAATTTGAATTGAGAGGAAATTGTTGAAAGAGATTTGGTCTAAAACTTCAGTAATTTTCCATCTTTAACATTGTTTGCTTTCTCCCTTGGGAACTATAAGCCTGCAGTCCATTCACGAAGCAAAGGAGCAAGTCTAGAACACAGAGTGCCTTGAGCTTGCCATTGCATTCAACCATTGTGATTATTGGCCTTAACTGTGCTTTCCCACAATCTCCCCACGTTCCTTAGTGAGGGACTTTTCTGGTACAGTGGGTGTGCCCCTCTTGACTTAGAAACAAATATAGTGAACATTTGCAGTACTGCTTTCGGTAGAGATACATCCTTTCTAAATTATTGGGACAAGGTCTGCACACACTAATTCTGGTGTGGTCTCACTAAAGCTGTATGGAACGGTAGCAAGACTTCATTATTCTTGTACTCGATCCCCTTGCAGTAAAGGCTAATTTGCAGTTTCCTACCCTGATTACTTGCTGTACCAGTGTGCTAACTTTTTGTTACTTGTATGCCAGTCTCTTGGAACTTCAACATTTTTAGAAATTTCATGCCTTTGTACAAACAATTCTGCTTTTGTATTCTTAATATCGAAATGAATAACTTTGTGCTTTCTCATACTCTAGTCCATCTATTCTCACCTTGCCCATTTGTTCAACCTTCTCGATCTCTTTGCACCCTTTTTCATAGAATCCATACAGTGTGGAAGCAGGCCATTCAGCCCATTGAGTCCACACCAATGCTCTGAAGAGAATCCCACCCAGACCCATATCCCTACTCCAACCCCATGACCCTGCTTTCCCCAAGGCTAACCCACCTAGCCTGCATATCCCTGGACACTATGGGCAATTTAGCATGAGCAATCCACCTACCCTCTATGGTCCATCTATGGACTGTGGGTGGAAACCAGAGCACCCGGAGGAAATCCATTCAGACACGGGGAAAATGTGCAAACTCCACACAGACAGTCATCTGAAGGTGGAATTGAATCCAGGTCTCGGGCATTGTGAGGCAGTAGTGCTAACCACTGAGCCATCTCTGCTTTTATGTCCTTACTGAAGCTTATATGCACCTAACTATATACTGTTAGCAAACGTGGGTACACCCTATTGGGTCTTTTTGTTCAAGTCATTAATATAGATTGCAAGTAGCCGAGGGCCCAATACTGATCCTTGTGGAACTCCACTTGTTTCACCTGCAAGCTTGAAAATGTCTAGTTTATCCCTATTTTTTGCTTCCTGTGCACTAACCAGTTTTCTATCCATGCAAACATATTGTTCCCAACTTTTTAATAGCACTTGTGTATGAACATTTTGTGTGGTATGTTTTGAACATTGGCAGAATGTTTTGAAAACCATTATTGATTTGTGTATTCAGACAACTTGTGGGCATTAGAGTCAAATGCATTTGTTCTTTTGATATTACAACCAACACAATTCCTCACTTAGTCTTGACAGTACATCCTGAAGTTCATTGATGATTCTTTTTCCTTTTTTTAATACAAGAGTTGCTTATGTTGCCTTTAACCTGAATTTGTGTGCTTTTACCTTGGAGCTTTTTCATATCTATTGCATTCTAAAAATCTAAATAAACTGTAGCATGGGATTTAGTTTACTGAAACATTTTGCAGTATTCTCAAAGGAGGCAGTTTTTTTTTGTCAGTGAAGGTCTTTCCTTTTAAATCAGTGTTGGCTATTTGTTCTTTTGTTCTAATTCCTAAATGGAGTGTACGTATTGCAGGTATGAACAAAGGAACTACAAGCAGAAGTAGGTCATTTGTCTCTTTGAGATTGCTCTACCATTCAATAAAATCATGGCTGATTTGTTTGTTTTGAACTCCACATTCTTGCCTATCTGCAAAAACTATTGCTGAGTAAGAATTTATCTACCTCCACCTTAAAATTTCGATGACTCTGCCTGTACTGCCTTCTAAGGAGATGAATTTTGAAGTTGCACTACCTACTGATAAAATGTTTCTTCCAATCTGTGTTCTAGAAGGAAGACTTTTCAATTTAAACAGTGCCCTCTAGATCTCAGAACTCCTTCATGTTGAAATATTCTTACCATTTCCATCTTGTCGGGGCATTTCAGGATCTTGTATGCTTCAATCAAGTTGTCCTTCACTCTTCTAAACAGTATTGGAAACAGCCCAGACTATCCATGAATCATCAGGACAACCTGCTCATTCCAGCTATCAATCTAGCAAATCTTATTTGAACTGCCTCCAAAACATAACCTTCCTTAAGTAAGGAGACCAAAGCTGTTCACAGTACTGCAGATAATGTATTAAATCCAGATTCATCTACCAGCCACTACTTGAAAATTCCATGGCACTTTTTATACAGCAAGAGTATTTCTTGAAGCCCTAACCATCATTCTTTCTTAAACAGTCCTGCCAGAAAATCACTCAACTGCCCATTTCTGTCCTCTGGTTTTTTGTGGGATCCAAATTCTTAACTACAAATGTCACTGTGCTTCAGAGTCAAGCCTTAAAACTGAAAACAATGCCTTTTTTTAAAGAACCTGTGTTAATGTTACAATTGTTATGGATCAATGAGAATGCGTGAGTAGGTGTAAAGGCACTAGAATTGAGTTTGAAAGGAACATTATTTGAATAAGATGTTAATAGACTGTCTGCTGCAGATGTTGGGGGAAATAATTGAGTTAGTCATTTAGGTTAATTCTTCTGTATTTGTGAGAAAAGGCTAATTGAATTCCATTTGTCTAGAATTTTTCAGGTTTTTTTTCTTGCAACTGTAGAGTCCACGGAGATTAATCTGCAACACTGACTGATTAGTTTGCAGCACAGTTGTTAAAATGGCAAGTACAAAGCTAAATGCTGGACTTAAATGACACATCTAAAAGCAATCATTAGCTAGCTTCTAATGCACGCACCTTTTTGGGAATTTTTTTTCCTAAATCCTTCATGGTCTTGTCCCTCCCTATCGCCAGCCCCCTGCCACACCCCCAAGTTTTTTGTCTTCATCCAGTTGTAGCCACTTAAGCATCCTCAATTTTAATCACCTCAGCATTTATGGTCTTTAGCTACTTAGGTTGTCTTATCTCTAGAATTTTCTATCTATGCCTTTTTGTCTGGTTTCCTCTTTTAAGTCATTCCTTAAAACCTACCTCTTGGACAAGCTTTTGGTCATCTGACCCACCATATCCTCACATGGCTTTTGTTTCTATTAAGCATGTTTGATTCAGTGTTTTACTATGTTGAAGTATAAATGAGAGCCGTTGTATAGAATTCCTGTAATTCTGATATATTAACACCTTACTGCTGGGTTCTTTTTTCTACTGTTGATCAATTTTAATGGGCGCTCAATCTTTATCACTGTAAATTTGTAACAGACTTTTTAGTTTCTAAAATAATTTTCCATATGAATTTATCTTGCATTACATGTATCAGAATCAGTGTTATGATTTAAACACTTAGTACTGTAGCTAAATCCACTAACAGTTTGATATATCTTTAAGGGAATTTGTGTTTTCCAATAAACAGGTATCAGCCCACAAGTTTCAAAATATTTCTTTACTATTTTATTCATCTGGTTTTTATTTTCCGTGTTCCAGTATTTTTTAAATCTAATATCTGTTTTGACATTCTTCAAAATGACGCTACACACTTTTTAGCATATGTGGAATACTGAAGCATGAGATCACTCATTGTTAGTATAATATAGGAATAGATGCAAGTCTTATTCAATACTTTCACCCACTTTTAATGGCATAGAAGGCCTGTATACTTAGGGATAAATGTTAGACTATGGTTCACCATAGAAAAAGCTCTCCTAGTTATGTTGAGCTGCCTTAAATAATGATTCGGAGATGCCGGTGTTGGACTGGGGTGTACAAAGTTAAAAATCACACAACACCAGGTTATAGTCCAACAGGTTTAATTGGAAGCACACGAGCTTTCGGAGCGACACTCCTTCATCAGGTGATAGTGATGAAGGAACGTCGCTCCGAAAGCTAGTGTGCTTCCAATTAAACCTGTTGGACTATAACCTGGTGTTGTGTGATTTTTAACTTTGCCTTAAATAATGACATTGATTGGCCCCTTTATTTGGCTAAAAACTGCTTTTGTGGTTATCTCATAGCTTGATTTTTTTGTAATGTATAAAATCATGTTTCCATTGGCTGTTGAAGTAAATATTGAGAAAGGAGGTGAGAGCAGACTAATTTTAGCCTGATATCTGGAAGTAGTTTTGCACTCTATGTCACTTTTACTTTTGACAGCAGGGAAAAGCTTTAAAGAGGGAAAATTATTTTGACTGGTTGAAAGTAGGGGTCAAAAGCTATTGAAGTAATATTTTGTACTTTGATCCTTTGTGAAAAGAGGCAAAGAGGAACTGAGAAATCATGTGAAAGAAGCCCTCCACCGCATCTCTTCCACTTCCCGATCCTCCGCCCTTGAACCCCGCCCCTCCAACCGCCACCAGGACAGAACCCCACTGGTCCTCACCTACCACCCCACTAACCTCCATGTACAGCGCATCATCCGCCGTCATTTCCGCCACCTCCAAACGGACCCCACCACCAAGGATATATTTCCCTCCCCTCCCCTATCAGCATTCCGTAAAGACCACTCCCTCCGTGACTCCCTCGTCAGATCCACACCCCCCACCAACCCAACCTCCACTCCCGGCACCTTCCCCTGCAACCGCAGGAGGTGCAGGACTTGCGCCCACACCTCCCCCCTCACCTCCCTCCAAGGCCCCAAAGGAAACTTCCATATCCGCCACAGATTCACCTGTACCTCCTCACATATCATCTATTGCATCCTTTGCACCCGATGTGGCCTCCTCTATATTGGGGAGACAGGCCGCCTACTTGCGGAGCGTTTCAGAGAACACCTCTGGGACACCCGGACCAACCAACCCAACCACCCTGTAGCTCAACATTTCAATTCCCCCTCCCACTCCACCAAGGATATGCAGGTCTTTGGACTCCTCCATCGTCAGACCACAGCGAAACGACGGTTGGAGGAAGAACGCCTCATCTTCCGGCTAGGAACCCTCCAACCACAAGGGATGAACTCTGATTTCACCAGTTTCCTCATTTCCCCTCCCCCCAGCCTGTCTCAGTCAAATCCATCAAATTCAGCACTGCCTTCCTAACCTGAAATCTTCTTCCCGACCTCTCCGCCCCCACCCCAGTCTGACCTATCACCCTCACCTTGACCTCTTTCCACCTATCACATTTCCGACGCCCCTCCCCCAAGTCCCTCCTCCCTATCTTTTATCTTGGCCTGCTGGACCAACTTTCCTCATTCCTGAAGAAGGGCTAATGCCCGAAACGTCGATTCTCCTGTTCCCTAGATGCTGCCTGACCTGCTGCGCTTTTCCAGCAACACATTTCCATCAAAGAAGAAGATAAGTCAGGGTTACGAGAAAAGAAACTCATTTCGAATTTTGTTTCAAGAAAGGGTAAATTACTGAGAAATATTTAAGTGGAGAAGCTAAACAGACTCACCGGCACTGAACATTTAATTTTATAAGTGAGAAGTCTCATTCTTTCAAACGTTAATATTCGAGATGTGCTTGCTTTTTGCTTTGGCTGTCTCAAAATTTTATCTTTTGTTTTTCCTAACTCCACCTGTGTTTCCCAAACTTTATCTCGATTTTTTTGATCATGGTTTGAATCTTATATGTACTGTCTACTTTATACCTTCTGGTTTAGATTCTGCATGACTCAGTGAGGATTCTGTCATTGATTATTTGATGAGTCATGCTGATACTCATCCCACTCTTAAAGTACCTTATGCTGGATAAGAGCAGTTTTCCGCTCAGAAACCTGCAAAGACCTTGTGTGTCAGCAAGGTGGCCAACAAGTGCCATTTGATTTACCACTGACCAGAAAATCCCATCCAATGTACATGATTGACTGGACTTTCACCCTTTTGTACTGATTTTCCCATCTACTCACCCACTAAAATAAATGTAAGGAACAAGTAAATTGTTTTGCTTGAGATATTTTGGTGGATTTCTGTTCTGGGAACAACACATTGGTAACTAGAATCTAACTGTGAGCAACATGAAGTCCAAAACAACAACTGCTTTTCTTGAACTACTGATGCTACAATCTGTTGATCTTGATGGTTGAATAAATTAGCTGATCTGGACTCTGAAATCTTTTTAGCTGAAGTTTTACAAAGTTGTAAAGGACTTACTAAGAAACAGTATTGGCATTTTTTTCTGCATAATGATGCCAATATGGGGGGGATGTGCAATTGCATTGTCCAATTAAAGGAGAGTGGAAAAGTTAGGAATATATCAACAGGAGTAAGCCATTCAGCCCCAACATTCAATACCATCATGACTGCAGAACACTTCAATACCTTTTACCCGCTCCATGCTTAAAAAGCCTGTTTGCCACTGGGAATCAGAAATGTAACACTCTGTACCTTAAACTCAAAGAATGAACTTCCACAATATAGAGAAGTCCAAAATTTCATAATCACGAGTAAAAGAATTTCTCCTCATCACGGACCTAAATGACATCCACCTTTATTTTTAAATTATGGCCCCAGTTCTAGACTCCAGACAAGGAAAGATCTTACCTGCATCTACCCTGTCTACCCCTTTAAATTTTTTTTTAGTTTCAGTCAGATCACCTCTTGTACGTCAAAACTTTAGAAAATATGGGCTCAGTTTGCCAAATCTCTCTCCGTAGGGCAGTTTGGGCTGAAAAATAGCAAGCAACAATTGTGCCACATGACAGGCAATGACCATCTCCAATAAGAGGCTAGCCTTGTGGGTGGCACGGTAGCACAGTGGAAATAAACTTGCAGTTGGTGGTGTTCCCAGGTCTGTTTCCATAGTCATAGAGCATGGAAACAGACCCTTCAGCTCAAGTCATCCATGGCAACTCAGTTTCCCAAACTAAACTTGCATTTGGCCCATATCCCTCTGAATCTATCCTATTACTGTACCTGTCTAAATTACTTGTAAATGTTGTAACTATACTTGCAGCGCCTGAGACCCGGGTTCAATTCCCGCCTCAGGCGACTGACTGTGTGGAATTTGCACATTCTCCCCGTGTCTGCGTGGGTTTCCTCTGGGTGCTCCGGTTTCCTCCCACAATCTAAAGATGTGCAGGTCAGGTGAATTGGCCATGCTAAATTGCCCGTAGTGTTAGGTAATGGGTAAATGTAGGGGTATGGATGAGTTGAGCTTCGGCGGGTCGGTGTGGACTTGTTGGGCCGAAGGGCCTGTTTCCACACTGTAATGTAATCTAATCTAATCTAGCCACTGCCCTTGATGGTAAATGTCATTGAATTCCCACTATCAACATCCTGTAGTTTACCATTGAGCAGAAACTGAACTGAAATATCCATATTAAATACCATGGCTACAAAAGCAGGTCAGAGACTAGGCATACTACAGTAAGTAACTCACGTCCTGATTCCCCAATCCTGTCCTCCATCTACAAGGAACATGTCGGGAGTGATGGAATGCTCCCCACTTGTCTGGATGAATGCAGCTCCAACAACATTCTAGAAATTTGACCCCATCCAGAACGATGCAGCACACTTGATTGGCATCACAACCATCAACTTCCACTCCCACTACTGACATTAACATACGCTGCCGATACTATCTACAGGATATGCTGCAGAAATGTGCCAAAGACAACCTCTTCTAGACCCATGACCATCTAGAAGGACAAGGGCAAAAAATAAACCACCTTCAAGCCAATGGCCATCCTGACTTCAAAATGTATTGTCATTCCATCAGTGTCATTGGGTCGCAATGTGGAACTCCCTCCCTAACTGCATTGTGGGTCTACCTGATTGAAGAAGGCATCTTCCCACCATCTCAAGGGCGAAAGTGAAGACTGCAGATGCTGGAGATTAGAGTCGAGAGTGTGGTTCTGGAAAAGCACAGCAGGTCAGACCATATCCGAGGAGCAGGAGAATCAATGTTTGGGCAAAAGATGAAGGGCTTTTGCCCAAAACGTTGATTTTTCCTTCTCCTCGGATGGTGCCCGACCTGCTGTGCTTTACCAGCACCACACACTCGACCACTTCAAGGGTACCTAGGGATGGGCAATAAAATACTGGCTCAGTCAGTGCCCACATCCCACAAATCAATAAATCAAAAGTTCTCCTGGGGACAAGTCTAATGAGCATTTTGTTGTGCTGTGTGCATTCAGAATGTCCATAACTTTGTCTTTTGACATCCCCATCCTGCTTTTGAAATGCACTTAATGCTTGACTTCATTTCTCCTATCTTGTAGCCTCCCAAACATCTTTTCGATTTCCTGTTTCCATGTTTACATTCTTATAATTAATTTGCAGAATAACATTACCATAGTTAAGAGTTAACTCAGCGTTCCAATAGACGAAAGTGAGGACAGCAGATGCTGGAGATCAGAGTCGAGTGTGTGGTACTGGAAAAGCACAGAAGGTCAGGCAGCATCCGAGGAGCAAGGGAATCGACATTTCGGGCAAAAGCCTGATTCCTGATGAAGGGCTTCTGTCTGAAATGTCGATCATCCTGCTCCTCTGATGTTGCCTAACCTGCTGTGATTTTCCAGCACCACACACTCAATGCTCCAATAGTTCATTGCACGCACACAACAAGCTTTGGATTAGTAATGACATTTTGAATTTCCCCTTTTTTATGTTTTCTGGTTGTAATTTTTTGCAGAAAAGTAAAGTTGATGATTCACTTGTCTAACACTTGTGCAGTGCAATTAGTCAGTACCTGTACAAGCCGTATATACATAGACCATTCATCAATATAAGCCATAAAAGGGAGGCTTTATACATTACCCAGTGTCTCCAACCTTTCTCCACACATCCACTTTGGATGCCTGATAATCAGTCATCTAATAGTGGCTACAATAGCCATATTTCTACACTTTTGGGAGGTATACTTATGTCGAATAGTTTTAGTGGAGCTTGGACTCTCTAGGACTGTAACTATATGTTTTGTCTGGCTGTAGGAACCAAGAAATGATCCCTATGTTTTTTCTTCTATGTATGTTTTGAGGAGGATTAATTCCTACTGATTCTGGAATAATCTGAGAGATTTGCAACTTTATGCTAAAAGCATTAAATCCGTTTATATAAATGATTTGGATGAGAATATTGGAAACATGGTTAGTAGATTTGTGGATGACATCAAAATTGGTGATATAGTGGACAGTGAAGAAGATCAAGTGCACCAGTGGGCGAGGAATGGCAAATAGACATTAATTTAGATAAATGTGAGGTATTGCATTTTGGAAAGACAATCCAGGGCAGGACCTCCAAGGTAAATGGTAGGGCCTTGGGGAATGTTGTCAAACAGGGAAATCTAGGGGGTGCAGGTACACAGTTCTTGAAAGTGGCGTCCCATTAGACGGGATGGTGAAGAAGGCATTTGACACACTTGGCTTCATCGGCCAGAGCATTGAGTACAGGAATTGGGATATCATCTTGTGTCTGTACAAGACATTGATAAGGCACTTTTGGAGTACTGCATACAATTCTATTCACCCTGCTATAGGAAGGATGTTATTAAATTAGAAAGGGTACAAAAAAGGTTTACAAGGATGTTACTGGAGGGTTTGAGTTATAATGAGAGGCTGGACAAGCTGGGAGTTTAGGAGGCTGTGGAGTTTATAAAATCTTGAGGGGCATTGATTAAGTGAACAGCCAAGGTTCCTTTCTGTGTTAAGGAAATCCAAAACTAGGGGACACAGGTTTAAGGTGAGAGGGGAAAGATTTAAAATGGATCCTAGAGGTAACTTTTTCACGTAAAGGGTTGTGCGTAAATGGAACGAGTTGCCAGAAGAAGTGGTAGAGGTGAGTAGAATTAGAACATTTAAAAGACATTTGAACAGGTACTTGGATAGGAAAGGTTTAGATGGATATGGACCAAGTGCAAGCAAATAGGAGTGGTTCAGTTTAGGAAACCTGGTTGGCATGGACTGAAGGGTCTGTTTCCCTGCTGTATGACTCTGACTCTGACTCGCAAGTCGTCTCCACCTCACCTCATGTCTGGATCTGTTGTAGCCTCATTAAGAAATTGATTGCTGTGATTGATCAATAGCTCCATCATGTTTGTCATTTGACAAGCAGGGTGTTAGGTGAAGTAGATGGCCCTTCATTTTTGTTAGTCTACAATTCCTATGTTTTTCTTTGTCAGGCTGTTTATCCAATTTTTTTTTAGTTGCTAAACTGTAGTTGTATATTTATCTATCTTCCAGTAACATTTCAGAATACTTATGCTAAGGTGAAAATGTGATGCATGAATTTGGTTTAGCTTTCTTTTCTTAAAATCTGGTTGATCCAATCTTCATTTATGTCCTGATTTTTAAAATGCATATAGGATACTGCAATAAGCAAACCCCGAGAAGTATTCCGTCTATCACCAGAGATTAAATCTTGTGATACCTTAGTCTGCGCTTCTATGCATTTTACATCACCTTCGTGGGTATCCTTGTCAGATGGAACAGGAAAGCTTTATCTCATCAGAACAGGCAAACGTGGAGCAAATAACATTGAGAAATGGGAGGTAAGTTAATGTTAAGCAAGTGAGCTATGAATATTTATGGACTTTTATAACTTTGCATTATTGTTTGGTTTTTGTTTTTGGAGGGAACATAGTAATCATTTGCAGCTGTTGAATGGGAGAGCAAGTGCAGGAAAAAAGGCATTAACACCTCTGTAGGATTTGTCACACTTGACTTTTTATTAAACCTATGCCCTGAATTTGACCAAACAAAATATTCAAAAAGGGAATACCTTGAAATAGAATTTCAGTAGAGATTTCCCAAATCTCCCTTTGCAGTTAGTGTACAAGATCAGATCTGGTTGTGCCGTCTCTGAGATATTTTGCTGATTTTAGTGGGACTGAATACATATGCTGATGGTGGGATTATATAATCACAATTTACTGGTCACAAACAGAACTCCTTTTAATGTGAAAAGTATTTTCAAATGGCTTGTCACTGAACAGTGTGAACTGTTTCTATTGAGACTTGTGGCTGGTATTACAACCACCTCAGCTGATAGGGAAATCGGTAAGATGTCACAATCTATAAATTCCCTCAGTGCCTCACCCATTGCTAAATCCTCTCTCTGCAATGATGGGAAGGAAAGATCAGTTTCTATAATCCATGTGTTTTAGCTTGCAATCAAGCTGTTGAATGTTAAAAGATTTCTAATCACATGGAATTTATTTTACCCAATATTTGAAAGATAAATCTTTGCCAGAACACCACCAAAAAGATTCCAGTGCCTTAAAAGATCTAGTGGACTCCGTCTGAATTAGTCTTTGTGTCAAAGCAACAATTTAGGATAGAAAATTTCTTTTATACAGTCATGAATATTTAAGAAGTCATTTGACCAAGTTGGTCCATGCTGGTATAAGTACTACACACAAGCCTCCTCCATTCATCATCACCTCAGCTAATGAACATATTTACAAACCTTTCTCTCAAGGTAAACTTGCAGGTTGAGTCAGTAGTTAGGAAGGCAGATGCAATGATGGCATTTATTTTGAGAGGACTTGAATATAAAAGCAGCAATGTACTTCTGAGGCTCTATAAGGCTCTGGTTAGACTACATTTGGAGTATTGTACCCAGTTTTGGGACCCATATCTCAGGATGTACTGTCCCTGGAGCATCTTCGGAGAAGGTTCACGAGAATTGTTCCAGGACCGAAAAGCTGTGTTCCTCATATGTTCTCTGGGTTTATTCTCCATAGAATTCAGAAAGATAAGAGGGTATATAATTGAAACATACAGAATACTGAATGGTCTGGACAGAGTAGATGTTGAAAAGATATTTCCATTGGTAGGAGAGACGGCCTTAGAGTAAAGGGAAGACCTTTTAGAACGGAGATAAAGAGAAACTTCTTCAGCCAGAGAGTGGTGAATCTACGGAATTCATTGCTACAGAAGGCTGGGGAGGCCAAGTCATTCAGTACGTTTAAGACTCAGGTTCTTGAGTATCAAGGGTTACAGTGAGAAAGCAGAAGAATGGGGTTGAGAAACTTGTCAACCATGATTGAATAGTGGAGCAGATTTGATGGGCTGCATGGCCTAATTTATACTCCTATGTCTTATGGTCTTTCCTCCTTCCCTTTAACATATCCTTCAATCACATGAAACCTTTTACTATGGGTGACAAGTTCCACATTCTAACCTCTTTTTGGGTAAAGACGTTGCAGGTGACTTCCCTAATGGATTTGTTATTGACTGGTACCTTTTATATAAGACCCATAGTGTTTAATTGCCTCGCAAGTGGAAACATTTTCTCTCCATTTAACCTGTCAAACCACTTCATAATTTTAAAATCTTGTATCAGATCATCCTTCAGCCTTCTATATTCTCGGGAGAAAGGGCTCTAACTTGTTTTTAGTATTTTGTTGATACTTATAACCTCCCAGTTGTATTATCATGTAAGTAAGTCTTTTTTTGTATCTTCCCCAGTGCTTTTTTATTCTTTTTCTAACACAGTGACCAGAACTCTGCACAGTATTCAGAAAGGGCACAATCTTTCCTTATTTAACTTGTGACAACCCTCCGTAACTTAGAATTTTGCACGTATTTTGTTGCACATTTTACAATTTTGCTGACCTTTATTTGATCCTTTTTATTAAAACCTATATGGTTCAGTTGGTGCTTTGTTCTGATTTAAAATAAAATTCTGGCCTTGAGCACTTAAGTTGCTTTCACACAAAAGCTCAAACTGTTACTTGTCTACAGACATGCCAGAGCATTACATAGAATCTATAATTCAGAAACAGGCTAATTGGCTCATCCAGTCTGTTGGGTTTATTTGTGTTGTTTCACAACGTTAAGGCCAGGAGCTAAGTTTGATATTCTGATCTTGATATTTATAAAAGTGTTCTTTTTGTACTGATATTTGCAAAGTACAGTACCCAAAGATTTTTCAGAGGAAAACTACAACTTTGGGAATTCTGAGAGTATTTTAGTCCTTCCAGATTCTGCTTGCAAGGAAAGAAAATCTTGATGTTTCTGCACATAATGTTTCTGACCTCTTTGTGATATTAATTTGTGACTGAAATCTCAAATCATTGCAAAAACTTCAAGATCCTTATAGTTTCCATCTTAATGCGACTGTTAGGATCTCAATGAAGAAGTCTGAAAGCTGTCATGGAATAACCCAGTTTTAAAGTAGGGTTTTTGAAACTTGGAGATTCATCTTGTAATGTTTAGAATGTCTAAATCCAACCTTTTGTACTTTTGACCACTCTCCTCTTCCAGATAATGTACCAGCAAGAACTTGGAGAGCCCTTTGTGATAGTCCATAGCCATTCTTACCTTAAAGATAGCACCCACTCAATAGATGTTGTTTTACTCAGGACAGAGAAGGATGAGTCAAACATCAGAGGAAGTGGGTTCCATTCGGCTGTAGATTGGCTAACCATCACTAATGCAAATAATGGTAAGTTATCATCTGTTTCTTTACTGAAAATGATTGTTTTAAATTTGTATTCAGTAATATCTTTGCACAGTGAGGCAAAACTAGAATGTTATGAGTCCATTACTTCAAACCCTTTTGCACAGATGTTAAACAAAGCAGTTCGATACAATTTCTATTAAAACCTCCAAAGATTAAAAATGACTTAACTAATGGTGTATACATTATTTATCTTTGTCTTCATCCATAATTTTAGGAATTAAAATTTATGCTCATTATTGTTGGGCTCATTATTCATGAAGTTTTGTTGAGTTTAATAGATATCTGCTTCCAGGTTAGCAGTCTGGTATTTGTGTGTAGATTGTTAAGCTTCAAGAACCAAATCATGAGTGGTTTACAGCAACCATCTAAATCCTGTGATTAAATCAGTATCTTGGAAAGACTCCAGTGTGCTTGTCCTTTTTCTTAAAACATAGAGGTTTTATGAGTCGGATTGATTTTGTTGTCAAATGTTTATATGCCATCATCTGTTGATACAGATGTTAAATACCAGCAGGCTAGATGACATTCAAGCTGAAGCATCAACAATTGTGTGAGGTCGAGCAACAATTTGCAGCTGGTATTGTCAGAAATTATGCAGCCAGTATGTCATCTACTTTAATTCAAATTGATTTTCACGCATCAAAAAATTCAAGTTTGCCTGTAATACATACTTAAAAATTTGAATGCAGCAGCTCACCAAACCTTCAATGGAGTTAATGGAATGTTTGTTAGGAAGGTGGCTCAGTGGTTAGCACTGCCTCGCAGCGCATGGGATTCGGGTTCAATTGTGACCTTAAAGTTTTATAAAATCATGAGGGTCATGGATAGGGTAAATAGACAAGGTCTTTTCCCTGGCATGGGGGTGTCCAGAACTAGAGGGCACAAGTTTAGGGTGAGAGGGGAAAGATATAAAAGAGACCTAAGGGGTAACTTTTTCACATAGAGGGTGGTGCGTGTGTGGGGTGCCAGAAGTGGTGGAGGCTAATACAATTGCAACATTTAAAAGGCATCTGGATGAGTATATGAATAGGAAGGGTTTGGAGGGATATGCGTCGGGTGCTGGTAGGTGGGGCTAGATTGGGTTGGGAAATCTGGTTGGTGTGGACGAATTGAACCGAAGGGTCTATTTCCATGCTGTACATCTCGATGACTCTGGCTGCATTAGTATGCATACTTCACAAAGACATTCTCCCCATGTCTGTGTGGGTTTCCTGCATGTGCTCCGGTTTCCTTCCACAGTCCAAAGATATACAGGTTGGGTGGTTTGGCCGTGGGAAATGCAGGTTTAAAGGGATAGGGAAGGGAAATGGTCTGAGTGGGTTGCTCGATGGGCCGAATACCCTACTTCCACACTGTAGGGATTCTGTGACTGTAAGGAGTTTACATTTCTGTGGCATTTTTTTGTTCTGAAAGTTCTACTTCAAATGCTTGATTATGCATTTAGCTTTGGTAACCAGTTCTGGTATGTTTCAATATTGCTCGGGCTCCAATGCAATTAGTTGGAGAGGACTGTCCTACATAGCTGCTGATATTGATCAAGAAGTTGAGTGAATGCTGAATTTTAAGGATTCAATTTGTGGGAGTTTACAATTAGTCAATTTTTAAACATCCGTTGAGGGGGTTTAGGCTTTGTTGGCTGGGCCAGGCCATATTACCCTACAATAGGTGGATCTTGGAAGAGTCGAGTTCCAGGACCTTGACCCAGCAGAAGCCATAACTTGGCTTGGAAGGGAACTTGCAGTTGGTGGTGTTTCCCATGTATCTGTTGCCCTTGTCCTTGTGGATGTTAGTAGTCATAGGTTTGGAACATGCTGTCTAAGGAGCACTGGTAAATTTAAATTAAGATGTGAAATAAGCAAAGGATGAACAGCATATTGAATAATTTAACAGACGATTCAAATTTAACAACTTGTTCAATGTTTCAGTTTTGTGACACACTGTTAGTAGAATAATGGTTGATTCATAACAAATGCAGACTACTGGTTTCAATTTTTGTTTATATCGGGAATGTACATCACTTCATCTTTGGGGAAAAGGGAATAGGGAACACAGAACAGGCCAGATGCAAGAAAATCAGAGTTCTTAGGGTTGTAGGGTTGGAAAATGTTACAGAGAGAGCCGGGGAAGGCCATACAGGAATTTAAGCATAGGATGAATATTTTAAAACCAATACTTTGCTGAGCTAGGAATCAATGATGGCCAGTGAACATGCAGTTCTGAGGAGGTGAAACTTGATGCAAGTTGGTTCAAGGATACCAGAGTTCAATATGAGCTTAAGTTCATAGCAGGTGAAGGATGAGAAGCCAGCCAGTGAACATTGAAATGGTCAGGTCCTGAGGTAATTAAAATGTTTGAGAGGTTTTCAGCAGCAGGTTGGTACATGTAGGTGTAATGTTTGGCAGTGCGATGTGGTGGATTTGCGTATAAATTTTGCATTACAAGAGTAGGGAAAGAATACTAGGGGCAAGTAAAGAAGTTGCCAAACTTTACAATCCTCTGTGAATGCTGCTGATCCTTTGGCTATATTGCAGTATCATTGTTTGGCTATATGCTTTGGATCTTTGTATTCTATCTCCTCTGAAATAACTATATTGAGCTCTGAATGCTTCAACAAAGTCTTGCTGTCAAATGTATTAAATCTAGATGACAGATGCTTCTGTGCTTTAATTGAGTAGCCTTTGAAAGGAAGGACATTGAGTGATTGCTCCTTTGAAATGGTCCAGAGCATTTTGAGCAAAATGTCCCAAATGCTGGGCTCGTAAGTGGTCTAAATGGTGTAATTGCTAAGTTCAAGTTCTTTTTTTGTAGAAGGGACTTTGGACTTAACACGTGAACTCCTTTGTTTTCTTTCCACAGATGCTGGCAGAACTGTTGCATTTCTCCAGCAATTTCTGTTTTTATTTCAGTTATCCAGCATCCTTAATATTTTGCTTTGGTGGGAAGTTCCTTGCTTGTGGCAGTATAGCTAGTCTCAGACAAGGCGTTGATTAGCCACGCTTGGTTCCTGCGTCCTGGGATGGGATAAGGAAAGAAACCAAGTGAGGGTTCCCTTTCTGATTTGAAGTAACATGACTTCTGAACGCAGGTGAAATTGAAATCAAGATTCATGAGGATAAGTTGGCTGAAGTGTCTGAATGATCTAATAGCTTGCCAGATAATTTGCTGGGATCATAATTGAAGAATGGCCCCTTCAGCAAGGCTGCAGAGGATGGTTGTAGAAACACTTTCCTGAATTATTTAATGTAGGAGAGAAGTGAGAAAATTTCTTCATGTTCAGTGGTCAATGCATTTTCTCACTTGTCTTGTTAAAAAATGTTACTCTTTCCTTGTGTATTATATGCTTTTTTTCTTATGTTTTTATTTGCAGAGAGCAACAAATATGAAGTTTCAAGGCACCGAACTCTACGTGGGAAACTAGCTCCGCATTATGCAGCTGTAGAGCAGGATGGCACTGGCCTGATGATAGCTTCTGACAAACCTTTCAAGTTTGTCCAGATTGACGGAAAATGTGTAGAGGAACAGAAATTGGAGAAAATGGACACCAACCAGAAAAAAGGTCAGATTTCATGCTGGTGCGGCTTTTAATTCTTCATATTCCTGCTTTAGCAGAATATAATTTTTGAAAAATCAAAACTGAAGAAACTACATAGCAGTTCAGCCAGTATCTGTGAAGTGATGAGGTACATTATTAATGTTACCTGTTCTTTCACTTTATGATGCTTTGTTTTTTGTTTTTGACATTTTTGATTTCCTGTATGTAATTGCAAATATTCCAACACAGAAACAAGCCATAAGGTCAAACTGGTCTGTATCCTCCTTTTATGTTCTACAGGAACCTAGAGCCATAGAGTTGTACGGAATGGAAACAGACCCTTCAGTCCAAGTTATCTATAGCAACCAAATATCCTAAATTAATCTAATCCCATTTGCAAGCATTTGGCCCATATCCCTCTAAAACCTTCTTTTTCTTATACTCATCCAGATGCCTTTTAAATTCAAAGTTTGTGCGAAGATTTGTAGCTCGGGTGCTCGTTGTTGTGGTTCTGTTCGCCGAGCTGGAAGTTTTTGTTGCAAACGTTTCGTCCCCTGGCTAGGCGACATCATCAGCGCTTGGGAGCCTCCTGCGAAGCGCTTCTTTGATGTTTCCTCCGGTGTTTATAGTGGTCTGTCCCTGCCGCTTCCGGTTGTCAGTTTCAGCTGTCCGCTGTAGTGGTTGGTATATTGGGTCCAGGTCGATGTGTTTGTTGATGGAGTTTGTGGATGAATGCCATGCCTCGAGGAATTCCCTGGCTGTTCTCTGTCTGGCTTGCCCTATGATAGTAGTGTTGTCACAGTCGAATTCATGTTGCTTGTTGTCTGCGTGTGTGGCTACTAAGGATAGCTGGTCGAGCAAAACTAATGTAGTGTACAAAATACCATGCAAGGACTGCACAAAACACTATATAGGACAAACAGGAAGACAGCTAACAATCCGCATACATGAACATCAACTAGCCACAAAACGACACGACCAGCTATCCTTAGTAGCCACACACGCAGACAACAAGCAACATGAATTCGACTGGGACAACACTACTATCATAGGGCAAGCCAGACAGAGAAGAGCCAGGGAATTCCTAGAGGCATGGCATTCATCCACAAACTCCATCAACAAACACATCGACCTGGACCCAATATACCAACCACTACAGCGGACAGCTGAAACTGACAACCGGAAGCGGCAGGGACAGACCATTATAAACACTGGAGGAAACATCAAAGAAGCGCTTCGCAGGAGGCTCCCAAGCACTGATGATGTCACCTAGCCAGGGGACGAAATGTTTGCCTTTTAAATGTTGTAATTGTACCAGCCTCCACCACTTCCTTTGGCAGCTCCTTCTATACATGCACCACCCTCTGCCCCTTAGGTCCCTTTTAAATCTCCCCCTCCCCCTTTCCTTAAACTTACGCCCTCTAGTTTTAGACTTCCCCCATCCAGGGGAAAATACTTTAGCTATTCATCCTATCCATGCTCCTCATGATTTTATAAACCTCTATAAGGTCTCTCCTCAGCCTCCAATGCTCCAGGGATTGTAGCCCCAGTCTATTCAGCCTCTCCCTATAGCTCAAACCCTGGCAACATCCTTGTAAATCTTCTCTGAACTCTTTCAAGTTTCACAACATCTTTCTACAGCAGGAAGATTAGAATTGAGCGCAGTATTCCAAAAGTGGCCTAACCAATGTCCTGTACAGTCGCAACATGTCCTCCCAACTCCTATACTCACTGCATTGGCCAGTAAAGTTAAGCACACCAAACACCGCATTTACTATCCTACCTACCTGGGACTCTACTTTCAAGGAACTATGAACCTGCACTCCAAGGTCACTTTACCATTAAGAGTATAAGTCCAGTCCTGATTTGCCTTTCCAAAATGTAGCACCTTACATTTATCTAAGTTGAACTCCATCTTCCACTCCTCCGCCCATTGGCTCATCTTATCAAGATTCCGTTGTACTCTGAGGTAACCTCCTTCTATGTCCACTACACCTCCAATTTTGGTGTCATCTGCAACCTTACTAACCATACCTCATATGTTCACATCCAAATTATTTATTTAATGATGAAAAGCAGTGGACTCAGCACCGATCTCTGTGGCATACCACTATCCGTTGCTCCCAATGCGGTCTCCTCTACATTGGGGAGACTGGACGCCTTCTAGCAGAGTACTTTAGGGAATATCTCTGGGACACCCGCACCAATCCACCACACCGCCCTGTGGTCCAACATTTCAACTCCCCCTCCCACTCTGCCGAGGACATGGGGGTCCTGGGCCTCCTTCACCGCCGGTCCCTCACCACCAGACGCCTGGAGGAAGAAAGCCTCATCTTCCGCCTCAGAACACTTCAACCCCAGAGCATCAATGTGGGCTTCAACAGTTTCCTCATTTCCCCTTCCCCCGCCTCACCCCAGTTCCAAACTTCCAGCTCCACTGTCCCCATGACTTGTCCTACCTGCCTATCTTCTTTTCCACCTATCCACTCCACCCTCCCGTTGACCTATCACCTTCATCCCCTCCCCCACTCACCTATTGTACTCTATGCTACTTTATCCCCACCCCCACCCTCCTCTCATTTATCTCTACACCCTTCAGACACTCTGCTTGTATTCCTGATAAAGGGCTTTTGCCCGAAATGTCGATTTTACTGCTCCTCAGATGCTGCCTGAACTGCTGTGCTTTTCAAGCACCACTCTAATCTAGACTCTAGTTTCCAGCATCTGCAGTCATTGTTTTTACCTGGCACACTACGAGTCACAGGCCTCAGTCTGAAAAACAATCCACCACCACCACCTTCTGTCTTCTACTTTCAAGCCAGTTCTGTATCCAGATGGCTTGTTCTCTCTATGTTCCACAAGTTCTAAAGTTTGCTAGACCCCAATTTCCTGTGCACAACATGTTGACTATGCATAGTCAGTCTTTGCCTTTCCAAGTACATGTAAATCCTGTCCCTCAGGCTTCCTTCTAACAATTTGCCTACCACTGATGTCAGACTCATTGGTCAATAGTTCCCTGGCTTTTTTTTAACCACCTTTCTTAAATAGTGCCACCACTTTAACCAATCTCCAGTCTTCCGGCACCTCACCAGTGGCTATCGATAATACAAATATCTCAGCAAGTTGCCCAACAATCACTTCCCTAGCTTCCCAAAGTCCTAAGGGCACACCTAATCAGGTTTCAGGGGTTTATCCACTTTTATGCGTTTTAAGAAGTCCAGCTGCACCAGCTCTGTAATATGGACATTTTAAAAGATGTTACTGTTTATTTCCCCATGTTCTCTATCTTCCATCTTCTCCACAGTAAACCCATTTCCTGCGATTCCACACATAGGTGGCCTTCTCTTTCTATTCTCTTCATCAAATTCTATCAGCATATCCACCTTTTCTTTCTCCCTTGTATTTATCCAGTTACTCCTTAAAATGTATTCATATGATTCATTTCAACCCTTCCTGTTGTGGAAAATTCCACATTCGAAGTACTTGTTTCTCCTGAATTGCTCGTTAGATTTATTGGTAGCTGTCTCACATTTGTGGCTCCTGGTTTTGCGATCTTTTACCCCAGATTTGAACTTGAGTGTCTTATAGTTTATAAAGAAGCTCAGATCACATTAGGCTTTTAATTACTTTAAGCTCTCCCAAAGCAAATTAAACAACCTTCAGCGAATGTCAGAGAGTACTTCTACACACAGATATTGGCATCATCAGGACTGTTTCAATGAGTAGTTCTGCGAGGAATGTTTGCTGAGACTGGGTTGAGGAAATATTTTTGCAGTAAAATCTCATGATGAATTTTTGTTGCATGAAATTAGTTTCCTTGTAAAAACACATTCCCAACGATAAATTGTGATGCATCCTTTTGTTTCTCATGAGTTTGAAGACAAGGACATAAAAAGTAATTTTGATGGGAGGAATCATATTTTTATGAAATACCAAAGATTAATATGCCCTGGGCACAAAACATCAGATTGGAATTTCACACTTCAGAGCACCAGCTCATTGTCTAAGCTCGCATTGGAAGAATGTGAAGTTTATGTGAGAATGTATTCCTTGAGGAACAAGCTATAGTGGATGGTAGCAGTCTTACACCTTAAGCTACATGTTCCTGCAGTAATGTAATTTTTCCTATAGCATATTGGAGCCTGTCTTTGTATTGCATGCAGAATTAAAGTCTTTACAAGAATAGTAGTTTAACTAATAGCATTGCCAATCCTTGAATGCATTTACTGTAATCAATGAACCAGCACCAATTGCCTTTTTTGTTGTTGCCTCAAATTGTTATTGATGCCTGTTCTGCTTCACATGAGTTTCCCCATAGGATTATCACTGCAGCTTTGCATACATCTCAACATAAAACCCTGTGCAGTTCAAGATAATAGGGAGCATTGACAGCAAGAAAGACATATGCTTTTGGATATTGAAAGAAAACTTAACAGTAAATTGTGAACCTTTTGTATTAGCATGATGTGATGTCCTCTTCGATTTTTACAATTTTAGCTGAACCATAGGACATATAGTACTGAATATAAAGGCTGCAGTTTGTGCGAAGTATATGTCTGACAAATTGTACACAGCTTGTATGTGGACATTTCATCAATTTAATGTTCTAAAACTAAATTCAAAATAGGGATGCTTCAAACTGGTTTTCCATGTTAATAGTCAAAAGGTTTGGCGCTGCAAAAGCACAGCAGATCAGGCAGCATCCGAGGAGTAGGAAAGTCCTGGTTTCGGTCATAAGCCCTTCATCAGGAATGTTAATAGCTGAACACCGAATTATGTGAGATTTTCTAAATCAGCCATTACTTAAAATTGCAGTCTGTTGTGTTTGATTTGTGGCCATTAGCAGTTTAGGTTGCCCTCCTGTTTGGCAGATTTAATGGAACTTCATGTGACATCTGTCAGTATTTTTGGTATCTTGCTAATTGCAAATTAACGCCACGCTTAGCACGTTTGTAATGTTATCAATAATATATTTAGTTGTAAGTGTTTGAAATCTCTTTATAACTTTTTAAAAAGGTTTTACTGACTTGTTGATCTGAGCTGCTCCTTTACATAGAAACATTGGTTATGGTCTCAGGTATTTTACAGCAGATGAAATTGAATTTAAAAAAAAATCAGAGGATCAGTAGTAGACTGTTCTGTCCTCAATCCAAATACCAGTGGTATGTCATAGAGCAGTTAGGCACCTTTGCCTCAGCTGTAGGATCTATATATCCAAAGAGAGAGACAAGATGGAGTCCTACAAGCACTTTTCTTTTAAATAAAAACATTCTTCTATCTTTAAAAATATCCTGTATATTATAGCAGTCATTTTATTAATTGGCACCAATGGGGTCAAGAATGTGCCAGTTGATCAAATATTCCAGTTGATGAAGAGGTCTACATAATCAGTGTAAAAACATCTAAGTAATTGAAATGAAATGTGGGAGAAATCACTTAAGTAATAATGCAACTTTGCCAGTAAATTTTATTTAAGGCAGAGAGTCTTCTCACTTTCTCACTCAATTGACTACTCTGATATCAGAGATCGTGATGATGCAGTCAACATCTAGTATTTCAAGTATTTAATTTTTTACCAACTTAGAGTATGTTGGTTCATAAGCCAGTTAAAACATTTTGCTAGCGTAAGCTTTTCAATATGGAACAAATTATGACTTATTCTCTTTGTCGTATTGAAACAAAATGCAGCAAATCTTTTACTTTTTTCCTCTTTCTAATACTACACCTTGTCTACCTTTTCTTTCCTCCACATTTCCTTAATTTATTGTTTTCTAACTAATGTTATAAATATTTAATTTCAAAGTTTTTTTGACTGAAAGAAACTTCACTCTGAATTTTGGTTAGAAATGTCCAGTTTACATTCTTCAATTTTCTGCTTGGTTGCCAACCAATCCACCATATTAAGCATCTACTCCGTTCACCAGTAGAACATAGTGGCTGCAATATGCAGTACCTACAGAATGCACTGCAGTAACTTGCCAAGATTTTCTTGCCAGTATTCCAAAACCTGCAACCTTTAACATCTTGAAGGACAAGGGCAGCATGTCTGTGGGAAAATCATCCTCTACAAATTCCCTTCCAAATCGCACATCATATTGGTTTTGAAATCTATTGCTGTTGCTTAATTGTCAACATCCAGAACTCCTTTTTTCTAATAGCTTTTAGTGCATCTAGACCACATACACTCAATTCAAGTAGACAGCTCACCACCACCTTCTGAAACTCAACTCTAGGTGGTCAATGAGTGCTGATATCGTCAACAGTGCCCATATCCCAACAATGCCCAAACAAAATTGTCATCCTTCGAAGGATTTCTGCAAGATTCATATGGAAATCATAGAGAAAAATGATCCTGAATGCACTGAACATAGAGTTAATTTGGTCTTCGATATTTTTCCTTTTCTTCAACACCTTCAACTACAGAATGATTAATGCATCCTGTGATTAAGAAAAAAAACAAATAAATGTCCATTTGTATCCTAGGTTACTAAGACATTTCAAAAAAGATTTTGGAGAAATAGCTAATAGTGTTTAAACTACAAGACTGAGCTGAAGGAGAAACCACTAATGACTGGCTTGAAGGCAGCCATTCATCAATGCCAGAAATTCCAAAAAGAAATTGAAGATTTGAGAACACGTGCTAAAGCCAATAACTTCAGTTGCAGTTGTAATAGTTTTTACCATTGATTTGCATCGTACAGTATTCCTCCAAAGGATTTTTCCATTATTGATACGGACTTACAGTAGCAGCTCTTTTGGTAGGAAAAGTTAGAGTTTTAATGATAATAGAGACATGCTGTTGAAGTTTGGCATCTTGCATTTATCAGAGGAGATGTCAGCATGACATTCAATGAGGTGGTTAGGGTGTTCTGATTAAGATAGCTTGCTGTATATTGTAAAAACTCATGAATGGGTCTAAGGCTGTCACTTGCTTCCTTTTTTAATAAAAAAGCCTCACCTCTCTCAAATTACCCTGGAAAAGAAATTTGAGCAACGTTTGAAGCTAGCTATTTCACATTGCTGTTTTGCAGTAAGGTCACAGGTGCTATTTTTCACCAACTAGGTGCTAGTAAAAAGTTATTTTTTTGAACAATTCTGCCTACCATACAGATGAGTAATGTGGCATGTGGGAATTTCAATGCCAATGTGGTGCCAGGAATGTCAACCATGTATCACAAAGACTGGTGGATCATACCAACTGACACGTCTCTTCAGCTATTCGCAGTGGCTAGAGTGCTGACTGCCCTTAACCAGCTTGCAAAACTCTAAGCAGAATTCCTGATGTTAAGTGTGATACCATGCATATATAAAGCATTTGTTGAATAATCCCAAGTGTGTAAGAAATTGATTTACGACAATCAGTTGGATTCACAGAGTGGTTCACTTAAGCTTACATATAGGGTACGTATATTGGTATGCAGGACGCAGACCTTTGCAACAGAGAGGCATTTGTAAAGGCACAATGTCTATGCAATTAACAAACACTTGGCAGGCATTGTTCTCCAGTGTATTTTCCCATGGCATATCTTAACGAATCAGAACCAGTTTTTCTTTTTTTGAAGTTAAATAACCGGTTAGGGCTAACTGTTCCCTTGCACATTCTCAATGGCAATACCTCAACCAATCAGAGTCTGCTTGCCAACCAGTCAATGTTCTTTGAAATTTGTTATTCTTATCAATCCTGATGTTGCAAAACAAAATTCTTCCAACAGCTCATCCCTTTGTTCAGCACTTATTTAGTACTATCAGTTGTCTATAAAAATGAGGCAATAGGTGGTATGTTATATTTACACAATAAGTCGTTAGAATTTAGAATTGGTGGCTATAGATCCATCAGTAGCTTTCAAAAATGAATTAAATATCCAAAGGGGGGAAAAGGGGTACAGAGAAGGAGAGCGGGATAAAATCTGTTGTTTATTTTTAAACTGACCATGCGGCATTGATTGGCTGTATGGTCTTTCTCTGTGCTGTATAATTTTACAATTGAGAGCAAACGTCATGGTAAAGGGGAATAGTTTATAGTTGTCAGCTTGGCTGAAACCAGTGTGAATGATGATATTTGTTTACTGTCATGCATTATTCCTTGGGAAAAACTTCCCATGTTTTGCCTTTGGTGGGGATAAGGTGCAGAATAAGCAGAGAATATTAAAAAGCCGACAATAGTGAAATGGATTACTGCACTTTTTAAAAGCAGGTTAGTGACATTTGTTAACAGTACTGTTTACACTGCAGTTTGTTCAAGCAATGGACCAAGATTTATAAATAAATGAATGCTGGAGAAACTTAGCAATCTGGCAACATCTGTGGAGAGAGGAACAGTTGATGTTTCAAGTCCAGTGTGACTTTTTGCCAGAGCCCTGGACTGGTTTTAGTTGTAGATAAGCTGGAACCAGAAAATATGTACAAAATGAGATTCAATTTGCATTTTAATTGACTACATTGTGGAATGTTGACATGTACAGCCGCGACATGACTGCCCAACTCCTATACTCAATGCTCTGACCAATAAAAGAAAGCATACCAAACGCTTTCAAGGAGGTTCATACTTCCTTGAAAGTGGAGTCACAGGTAGAAAGGATAGTGAAGGTGGTGTTTGGTCTGCTTTCTTTTATTTGAGCTATAGGGAGAGACTGAACAGGCTGGGGGTGTTTTCTGTGGAGCGTCAGAGGCTGAGGGGTGACCTTATAGAGGTTTACAAAATTATGAGGGGCACGGATAGGATAAATAGGCAAATTCTTTTCCCTGCGGTGGGGGAGTCCAAAACTAGAGGGTATAGGTTTAGGGTGAGAGGGGAAAGATATGAAAGGGACCTAAAGGGCAATTTTTTCATGCAGAGGGTAGTGCGTGTATGGAATGAGCTGCCAGAGGAAGTGGTGGAGGCTGGTACAATTGCAACATTTAAAAGGCATTTGGATGGGTATATGAATAGGAGGGGTTTAGAGGGGTATGGGCCGGGTGCTGGCAGGTGGGACGAGATTGGGTTGGGAAATCTGGTTGGCATGGACAGGTTGGACAGAAGGGTCTGTTTCCATGCTGTACAACTCTATGACATGCTTCAACTTTATCTTTGGTCTGTGCTGGGCTGTCCCTTCATTCAAGGTAGGCTTATTGGCCAGCGTGTTATTTAATTGTCCACCACCATTACGACTGGATATGGTAGGACTGTAAAGCCTAGATCAGATCTGTTGGTTGTGGAATTGCTTAGCATTGTTTTTTTACGAGCTGCTTACACTGTAGTTCTGTGTTGACGCTTTATCAGGTTGACACCTCAATGTTATATGTGCCTGGTGCTGTTCCTGGCATTCCCTCTTGCACTCATCATCAAACCAGGATTGATTCCCTCCTTTGATAGTAAGGTAGAGTGGGGGAAAAGCAGGGCCATAATATTGCAAAATGTTTGAGTACAATTCTATTGCTTTAGTTCGATGTCACCTATTTAGTACGATGGGATTGCCACACAAAATGATGCATGGTATCCTGAAAGGACAGGACTATGTTTCCACAAGTGCTCTGCTCCAGTCATTCTTGCCGATACTGTCATGAACTGATGTATCTGCAACAGGTTGATCTGTGAGGATGAAGTCTTTTTTTTCTCTTAGTTTAGGCTTGGGTGTTATCCTGAGGAAGTTGTGCTGCAGGAACTAAGATTATTGACAACTTGTATTGTTCAAATTATGACTCCAACAGTGGAGACGTTCCACCTTGACTTGAACTGAGTTTTCCTTGGGCTGTTTGGTGTCACTCTGTCAAATACTTCCTGAACGTCATGAATGCAATTTAAATGATGATTTGAATAATATAAAATCTGACAGTTACCCCTCTCTTAATCCTTTAACAATTGGTTTTGAGGATTTCAAAGACTGATCGCTGACATAAGCAAACCCCAGGTAGAGCTTGGCTTATTCCTACAACAAGTGAGTCTCATTTTGAGAGTCCACTTAGCCTTTTGAGGGAAGCAAGTTGTTTTTGTTGTTCAAAATACCTTGCAAAATCTTTCAAAACACAATGAGCTTCTACAATGTCACAATTCTGTAATCCTATATATAATGTTTGTGTATGCAGTTTTATTAAAAAAGTGGTTTAAATGTATTAATGGATGACCGTTTCAAATTTGGCAGTTTAGTTTTGGTTGTATTAAGGTAAAATATATGTAAAATACCTTTTACATTTTAAAAGGTAAAATATCTGTGAAAGGTAAAATACTGTAAATGCTGGATATCTGAAAGAAATAAATCTGCCATAATTGCTTAGGTTATTTAATGTTTCTGGAGAGCAGAGCAGAATTAATCTCCAGGGTTGATGACTTTTATCTTGATTTCTCTAATTTATTTTTTGGGTCTTTTGAGGGGTTGATTTAAGAGAAACTCATGTACACGTTTTGGAAGTGCTTTGTGATGTATTTGGTTACGGGCTTTATTACATCCACTAAACTTGACAAAACAGCAAGTTTCTGTTTTAATACACATTTCGTCAACACTAATTCGCTTGAAGAATTGGGAATGCTGTTTCTACAGTACAAACTTTTAAAACGTGTTGGCTGTAATGCATTGTGCTGTTTCTAAAGTGTTTTTTTATAATGCGGGGTTGCATTAGAACACAATCATCGCGTTATAGAAGAACTGTTACAATTAATGAGTCATAAATAGTGTACAGTAATTTGGCTGTGGATGTTTTCCATTCTATAACTGGCTTAAATTTTTGGTTGTAACACTGGATGAACACTGGTATTGTTCCCTCATGATTCTTAGTTAATCTGTTTGTTTACCTAATGTATTGTCTTTAATATTTTAAGATTTAAGCAGAGTAGATTGTTTAATTGCATAATAAGTTGCTGAAATTAAACTTTTTTATGAAACAAAAAATAATATCCTTAATGAAGTTTTAAAATGTACAGAATCTTCTGGGAAATGAATCATGAGAAAAGATTTCCTGTGAAGCTTCGATTGATTTTAAGCACCTTGCATGCTTGCAGAGGTTCAGACTAAACTAAAAGCATTGCAGTATTGAAGCATATTAGTGTTGCAAAGACAGATATTCGGTGTTATACTCTAGAATTTATTTGTCATAATTTGGGCTGACCAAACCTATATAAATTTAAAATTCAGCAATGTTCTCTTAATTATCGTTTGTAATTAGAAAAAAGCTTTGAGTAAAAAGTGATCTGTATGTACAGTGTTTCAGAATATTTATATGGAGCACTGTACAGCAAAGTGACATTTTATTATCCTAAAATATTAGATTCATGAAACATTTGCTACCTTTTCTTTTAATTTTATTCCACAGTAATCCACAAAGAAAAGGCTATATGGTTATGAGAGTGGGAAGAGAATAGGGGAGGTAGCTGGTGGTGTTTTGTTTCAGTTAGTAATGGTGAGAAATGGATTTTAATTTCACAGAACCGGTATATTATTGGCAGCAGACAGATGAAGATCTTACAGTAAACATTCAACTACCAGATAACACCACAAAACAGAACATAGACTTCCAGTTGTCAGCAGGTCATTTGCAAGTTGGAATAAAAGGAGAAGCTGCTATCATAGAGGGCAATTTGTACTCTTCAGTTGACCATGGCCTCAGCAAATGGACAATTAATGGCAATAGGCAAGTACTTTTCCATTCTCTATCTTCATGATTACAACATACTGCAATAGTAACTGGGAAAAAGAGGGCCATGAGGTGTTTTGATAGAGTAGCTAAAAATAAACTGTCTTCATTGACAAGAAGGCCAGTAAACAAAGGTGTTTGCTAAATAAGAAGACAGACATAGATGAGAATTAAATTATGCAACATGTTATTGTGATTGAAAATCTACTTCCTGAAAGGGTGGTGCAAGTACATTCGGTAATAACTTTCAAAGAGAATCATAAAGAGAAATTTGCAGTGAAATGAAGAAAATGCAGGTAAGTAAAGCTAATTGAGACAGTGGGCTGAATGACATCTTCCTGGTCTGTATAGACACCTCTCCACAGAACGAAGCTCGTTATGCCTGTGTTAGCTTTTTCAAAGTGCAACTGTATTTAGTTCCATGTCATCATCAATCTGGTTGTGTTAACTATCAAGCAATAGAAACCAGACGTACAGATATCCAATTAGAGTAGACCTTATTTCAAGACCCCTTTTTTAAAAGACTTATGTAGTTACAAATAGATTCCCCTGCACTAAGTGCTTCAAAGAAGGAAATAAAAGTACTTTAGGATATGAGAATTTGGATTCATGAGCTACAGATACCTGAGAGAGGCAGTCAACTCATTGCACATGTATTTGAGGTGGTTTGTTTGTGATTGTTAAGAAGTAATGGATTAGATATGATACTTTAGCTAAATAGACAGGAAAATATACAACTTGTGATAGTTGTGTTGTTCACTGATACCAGAAAACAAATGGATAGTTGGCACTGTTACCTCATGGCGACAGTCAATCAAGTTAGCCTTTTTACTTCTGTATTCGCGACACAGTAAAATTAAAACTATCCAAGACCCTCAAAGTTGACTCCAGCTGGTTCCTAATCAGACTTTTGAATATCCAATCCCAGACTCTGCAAATATATATTGTTTACATCGATTTGTAACTTGGCAATTTATTAACAATACAGTAACCTTAGCAGAGCAAAATTAAACAAAGCAATCAAATTGCTACCCATGTTTAAACCCAATAACCTGTTTTCACACAAGAGAGACAAGCAAGTAAATACAGTTAAGGGATAAATTAAAGTGGATAGCACAGTGGTTAGCAATGCTGCCTCACAGCGCCAGAGACCTGGATTCAATTCTTGTCTCAGGCAACTATGTGTGGAGTTTGCACATTCTCCCCATGTCTGCGTGGGTTTCCTCCCACAGCCCAAAAATGTGCAGGTTAGGTGAATTGGCGATTCTAAATTGCCCCTAGTGTTAGGTGAAGGGGTAAATGTGGGGGAGTGGGTCTGGGTGGGTTGCTCTTTGGAGGGTTGGTGTAGACTTGTTGGGCTGAAGGGCCTATTTCCACACACTAAGTAATCTAATCTAATCTTTAAAAAAAAAAGCCAGGTTACTTGCGTGGTTTTCATGATGCATTGTTCCAAAGACAAAGATGATTGACAACTTCAAAAATTCAATCAACAATCAGGGTCACCATTTCAGTTCCTTTAGAGGAAGTCGGTGATCCTTCTAATTTAGTTTCTATTCTCTGAACTTCCACTAGTAGATGATGGGAGATTAGGCAAGGAGCATTCAAATGTTTATGCTATCAACTGCCAAACTCCTCTTTCTGGAAAACAGTCCAAAACCCAGTTCGAAACTCTGGCCTCTCCATGTCAGACTGACCATCTCTCCGTTGGTTCCAGTTACCATTCAACACCTACCATTTGCTGGAGCATAAGATCCCTCCTGGACTTGCTGAACCAGTTCTCAGGTACTGGCCAACATGTGCTATCTGCTTAAATGTTCTGCTCATCTGCTACCTGTTTAAATGTACTGCTCTCCCCTGGTGTCGAAGCATCTGTAGAACCTTTTGATCAAGATCCAATTAATCCAGGCCTGGTCTCTCAGACAAACCACAGCTCGTTTCTTTCTTTCTTTTTTTTTGATGCAAGCTGCTGCCCACAATCAAAAGGTCATTTTCCACTCAGTTTTCAATTCACAACTTCAAACCAAAATTGATAAAAAGAATAAAATCCCTTGGTCTTCCTCCCTCTTTCCTCATCTCCCTCTTTCTTCCATCCTGCCCCGCCCATCCCAGATCCAATCCTCCAACTTTGCAATGCTGTCCTGAACTGTCCCACCTGTCCATCTTTCTTTCTTCCTACCTATTCACTCCACCCTCCCCACTGACCTATCACTATCATCCCCCACCTGCATCTATTGCCTTCAAAGTTACCTTCCCCTGGCCCCACCCTCTCTACTATTTATCTCTCAGCCCCCTTCTCTCCCTCTGCCCCCTCACATTCCTGATGAAGGGGGTTATGCCTGAAACGTTGACTCTTCTGCTCCTTGGATGCTGCTTGACCTGCTGTGCTTTTCCAGCACCGCACTTTTTTCGACATTTTTCTCTTCATTTTTTCCATCTTTCCTGGCCCATCTTCCATCTCAGGAAGGTAGGTATCTGACAAGTCCTGCCATCTAAAGAAGTCACTTATACATATTTTATTCAAAGTTTGTGTGAAGATTTGTAGCTTGGGTGCTCGTTGTTGTGGTTCTGTTCGCCGAGCTGGAAGTTTTTGTTGCAAACGATTCGTCCCCTGGCTAGGCGACATCAACAGTGCTTGGGAGGCTCCTGCGAAGCGCTTCTTTGATGTTTCCTCCGGTGTTTATAGTGGTCTGTCCCTGCCGCTTCCGGTTGTCAGTTTCAGCTGTCCGCTGTAGTGGTTGGTATATTGGGTCCAGGTCGATGTGTTTGTTGATGGAGTTTGTGGATGAATGCCATGCCTCTAGGAATTCTTTGGCTGTTCTCTGTCTGGCTTGCCCTATGATAGTAGTGTTGTCCCAGTCGAATTCATGTTGCTTGTTGTCTGCGTGTGTGGCTACTAAGGATAGCTGGTTGTGTCGTTTCGTGGCTAGTTGATGTTCATGTATGCAGATTGTTAGCTGTCTTCCTGTTTGTCCTATATAGTGTTTTGTGCAGTCCTTGCATGGTATTTTGTACACTACATTAGTTTTGCTCATGTTGGGTATCGGGTCCTTCGTTCTGGTGAGTGTGGCTGTTGGTTTGTGTGCCATTATGAGTCCTAGGGGTCGCAGTAGTCTGGCTCTCAGTTCTGAGATGCTCCTGATGTATAGTAGTGTGGCTAGTCCTTTTGGTTGTGGTATGTCCTCGTTCCGTAGTCTTTCTCTTAGGCATCTGTGGATGAAGTTGCGCGGGTATCCGTTTTTGACGAATACCTTGTATAGGTGTTCCTCTTCTTCTTTTTGCAGCCCTGGTGTACTGCAGTGTGTTGTGGCCCTTTTGAATAGTGTCCTGATGCAGCTTCGTTTGTGTGTGTTGGGGTGATTACTTTCATAGTTTAGGACTTAGTCTGTGTGTGTGGCTTTCTTGTATACCCTAGTAGTGAATTCTCCATTCGGTGTTCTCTGTACCATCACGTCTAGGAATGGGAGTTGGCTATCCTTTTCTTCTTCTCTCGTGAATCGGATTCCTGTGAGTGTGGCGTTGATGATCCGGTGTGTTTTTTCTATTTCCGTGTTTTTAATGAATACAAACGTGTCATCGACATATCTGACCCAGAGTTTGGGTTGAATTTGTGGTAGGACTGTTTGTTCTAACCTTTGCATAATTGCCTCTGCTATGAGTCCCGAGATTGGTGATCCCATGAGTGTTCCGTTGATTTGTTCGTATCTGGTTGTTGAATGTGAAGTGTGTTGTGAGGCACAAGTCCAGTAGTTTAAGAATGCCGTCTTTGTTGATAGGTTCAGCGTCCTGTTTTCTGTTCTGTATGTCCAGTAGGTTGGCTATTGTTTCTCTGGCTAGGGTTTTGTCAATCGAAGTGAACAGTGCCGTCACGTCGAATGATATCATGGTTTCATCTTTATCTATGTGTATATTTCTGATGATGTCCAAGAATTCCTGTGTTGATTGTATAGAGTGTTTGGATCCGCTGACCAGGTGTTTCAGTTTCTGTTGTAGTTCTTTGGCCAGTTTGTATGATGGTGTCCCTGGTAGTGATACTATGGGTCTGAGTGGGATGTCTGGTTTGTGTACTTTTTTAGGTAATTCATAGAATCTGGGGGTGTTGTTGCTTTCTGGTTTCATTCTTTGTAGGTCAGCTCTGGTTATCTGTCCGTTTTTTTGTAGATTCCTTAGTGTGTTATTTATCCTATTGGTGAGTTGTGGTGTGGGGTCAAATTCCTTCATTTGGTAGGTGTTGATATCTGCAAGTAGTTGTTGTGCTTTTTGGATGTAATCAGATTTATCTAGGATGACCGTCATTCTGCCTTTATCTGCTGGTAGTATGATTATGTTCTTATCGTTTCTTAGTGATTTCAGTGCTTCCCTCTCCTTGGTGTTGAGGTTATGTGTTTGTCTTTTCCTTATTATCATAGGTACGACAGTTTGTCTCACTGTTTGTTGTGTCTCTTCTGTCAGTCCATTGTTCCTGAGTGTGCATTCTAGTGCTGCTAGGAAGTCTGCTGTCTTGGCGTCCCTGTGGTTGTAGTTGAGTCCCTTGGCCAGTATTGTTCTTTCCGTGTCTGTGAGCTGTCTGTGGGAGACGTTTTTAACCCAGGTGTGTGTTGTAGTGTCCTCTTTGTTGTGTGTTAGTTTGGCCATTTTTTCTTTTAGTGCCGTTTTTTGCAGTGTGTTGTCCTGTTCTGTCCTATGGTGACAGCCTGTTCTATGATCCAGGTCCATTCACGATTAGTGGTTTTTGAAATTAACGACTTTTGGCGCGCAATTTCTTGTTTGTACTTGTGGAGTCGGTTGTGCGCGTCTGTGATCATTACCTGGATCATCCTGAATCTGTTCTGCTTGGCTGTTTCCCTGGCTTGTGGGTTGTTGACTGGCGGTCTGTATCTGACACATTGTGGAAGGATTCGATTCTTTCGGCATTCGTGTAGGAACCGGAGTTGTTCATATGTGGCGCTTAGTCGGTTAGCGCAGGATTCCCATTTCCTGGCTTGTCTCAGCGTCTCTCGCCCGTAAATGTTCAAAGTTTGTGCGAAGATTTGTAGCTCGGGTGCTCGTTGTTGTGGTTCTGTTCGCCGAGCTGGAAGTTTTTGTTGCAAACGTTTCGTCCCCTGGCTAGGCGACATCATCAGTGCTTGGGAGGCTCCTGCGAAGCGCTTCTTTGATGTTTCCTCCGGTGTTTATAGTGGTCTGTCCCTGCCTAAGAGAAAGACCACGGAACGAGGACATACCACAACCAAAAGGACTAGCCACACTACCATACATCAGGAGCATCTCAGAACTGACAGCCAGACTACTGCGACCCCGAGGACTCATAACGGCACACAAACCAACAGCCTCGCTCAGACAACAACTCACCAGAACGAAGGACCCGATACCCAACATGAGCAAAACTAATGTAGTGTACAAAATACTATGCAAGGGCTGCATAAAACACTATATAGGACAAACAGGAAGACAGCTAACAATCTGCATACATGAACATCAACTAGCCACGAAATGACACGACCAGCTATCCTTAGTAGCCACACACGCAGACAACAAGCAACATGAATTCGACTGGGACAACACTACTATCATAGGGCAAGCCAGACAGAGAACAGCCAGGGAATTCCTAGAGGCATGGCATTCATCCACAAACTCCATCAACAAACACATCGACCTGGACCCAATATACCAACCACTACAGCGGACAGCTGAAACTGACAACCGGAAATGGCAGGGACAGACCACTATAAACACCGGAGGAAACATCAAAGAAGCGCTTCGCAGGAGGCTCCCAAGCACTGATGATGTCGCCTAGCCAGGGGACGAAACGTTTGCAACAAAAACTTCCAGCTCGGCGAACAGAACCACAACAACATATTTTATTGCTAGGGGCTGTTATTTTATATCAAATCAATCAATGGTTTCAAACATTCTCATGAATTGGAGCGTGGGTGTCCAAGATGTCAAGATGGTAACCTCTTTCATTTTCTCTCTGCCACTTTTTAAGTTTGTTAACCTGAAATTCATTTGCTAGCCCTTTCTCAACACTTGCATAAAAAAGGAAACTCAGAATGCACCATCCGACAACTTAGGAATGTCAACATGGAAACTTGCGATATAAGACCTTGATATTTCCAAGGAGACCAATGAAAACCGTTCCTCTGCTGAGGCGACCTTGTGGTATGAAAATCCATTTTTATGAAGTGTTTCTACCTTTAATAAATTATGACCTTTAGAATAACGTCCTGTTTCTTACAAGAGCTATACTAAACGAGTGGTTTTGTTGCTGGACTAGTAACGCAGAGACCTGAACCAACTGCAATTGGGTAATTTAAATTCAGGTAATTAACTAAGCTTGCAATAATAGGCAGTATCAATAACGTGCAATTAACAACTGGATTATTATCAAAATTCCAGCTGACGTGTTTGTGTTGTGAAGGGCAGGAAATCTGCTGTTCTTACCAAGTCTCGCCTATCTTTTACTACAGACCCTCAGTCGTTTAATATTGTGTTCTCTGAAATGGCATAACAAGCCACTAAGGTGTATTCTCTAGAAGACAGCTCACCGTAGCATTCTAAATCTCAATATTTGTCTTGCTAGAAACATGTATATCCGATGAGTGTATGGAAGAAAGGTAAAACTTGCATGGTGGCTCAGTGGTTAGCATCGCTGCCTCACTGCCAGGGACCCGGGTTTGATTCCAGCCTCGGGTGACTGTGTGCAGTTTACACATTCTCCCTGTGTCTGTGTGGGTTTCCTCCAGGTGCTCCGGTTTCCTTCCACAATCCAAAAATGTGCAGGTAAGCAAATTGGCCATGCTGAATTACCCATAGTGTTCAGGGATGTGTAGCTTAGGTGCATTTGTCAGGAGAAATGTAAAGAAATAGGTAGGGGAATGGGTCTGGCTGGGATGCTCTTCGGGGAATCAGTGTGGATTTGTTGGGCTAAATGGCCTGTTTTCACACTGAGGATTCTATGATGGAAACCTTTGTAAAAGTGTTAACAAAAGCAATCAAATTATACCAAGGTGTCATTATACATAGAGTCCCAATTAGTGTTTTTGTTCAAGACTTAAATAGGACATTAATTTCACTTGTAGACATCTCCAGGGCGATAGTGAGGAGAGAGATCAATCTGAGCCTGGTACAGTTCAGAAAAGATGAGAGTCAAACAGTCAGGACAGGCAGGGACAAAGCAGAGAACAAGGTAGGACTGATTAATTTAACTACATTTATTTCAATGCAAGGGGCCTAACAGGGAAGGCAGATGAATTCAGGGCATGGTTAGGAACATGGGCCTGGGGTATCATAGCAATTACAGAAATGTGGCTCAGGGATGGACAGGATTGGCAGCCTAATGTTCCAGGATACAAATGTTTCAGGAAGGACAGAAAAAAGGCGATAGGAAGGAGAGTGGCATATTTAATAAGGAATAGCATTACATCTGGACTGAGGGAGGATATTCCTGGAAATATATCCAGGGAAGTTATTTGAGTGGAACTGAGAAATAAGAAAGGGATGATCACTTTAATGGGATTATATTATAGACCTCCTAATAGTCAGAGGGAAATTGAGAAACAAATTTGTAAGAAGATCTTAGTTATCTGTAAGAATAGTAGGGGATTTTAACTTTGCAAACATAGACTAGGACTGCCATAGCGTTAAGGGTTTAGACGGAGAGGAATTTAACTGTGTACAAGACAATTTTCTGATTCAGTATGTGGATGTACCTACTAGAGAAGGCACAAAGCTTGACCTACTCTTGGGAAATAAGGCAGGGCAAGTGACTGAGGTGTCAGTGGGGGAAGCACTTTGGGGCCAGCGACCATAATTCTATTCGTTTTAAAATAGTGATGGAAAAGGATAGACCGGATCTAAAAGTTGATGTTCTAAATTGGAGAGGGGCTAATTTTGACAGTATTGGGCAAGAACTTTCTAAAACTGATTGGAGGCAGATGTTTGCAGGTAATGGGATGGCTGGAAAATGGGGAGTCTTCAGAAATTAGATAACGAGAGTCCAGAGACAGTACATTCCTGTCAGGGTGAAAGGGAAGGCTGGTAGGTATATGGAATGCTGGATGACTAGAGAAATTGAGGGTTTGGTTAAGAAAAAGAAGGAAGCATATGTCAGGTATTAACAGGATAGATCAAGTGAATCCTTAGAGTATAAAGGAAGTAAGAGTATACTTAAGAGGGAAACCAGGTGGGCAAAAAAGGGACATGAGATAGCTTTGGTAAATGGGGTTAAGGAGAATCCAAAGAGTTTTTATAAATACACTAAGGATAAAAGGGTAACTAGGAGAGAATAGGACCCCTCGAAGATCAGCAAGGTGGCCGTCGTGTGGAGCAGCAGGAAATGGGGGAGATACTAAATGAATATTTTTTATCGGTATTTACAGTGGAAAAGGCCATCTTGAAAAATGTCTATACTACAGAGGAGAAAGTGCTGGATGTCTTGAAACGCATAAAAGTGGATAAATCCTCAGGCCCTGATCAGGTATACCCGAGAACTCTGTGGGAAGCTAGAGAAGTGATTGCTGGGCCGCTTGCTGAGATATTTACATCACCAATAGTCACAGGTGAGGTGCCGGAAGACTGGTGGTTGGCTAACATGGTGCCACTACTTAAGAAAGCTAGTAAGGACAAGCCAGGGAGCTATAGACCGGTGAGCCTGACATCAGTGGTGGGCAGATTGTTGGAGGGAATCCTGAGGGCCAGGATGTACATGTATTTGGAAAGACAAGGACTAATTAGGGATTGTCAGCATGGCTTTGTGCATGGGAAATCATGATTCACAAACTTGATTGAGTTTTTTTGAAGTAGTAACAAAGAGGATTGATGAGGGCAGTGTAATGGATGTGATCTATATGGTCTTCAGTAATGCATTCGACAAGGTTCCTCATCAGAGACTGGTTAGCAACGTTAGACCTCATGGAATACACGAAGAACTAGCCATTTGGATACAGAACTGGCTCGAAGGTAGAAGACCGCAAGCGAGGGTGAAGGGTTGTTTTTCAGACTGGATGCCTGCGACCAGTGGAGTGCTACAAGGATCGGTGCTAAGTCCACTACTTTTCATCATTTATTTAATGATTTGGGTGTGAGCATAAGAAGTATAGTTAGTAAGTTTGCAGATGACACCAAAATTGGAGGTTTAGTGGACAGCAAAGGAGGTTACCTCTGATTATAACGGGATCTTGATCAGATGGGCCACTGGGCTGAGGAGTGGCAGTTGGAGTTTAGTTTAGATAAATGTGAGGTGCTGCATTTTGGGAAAGCAAGTCTTAGCAGGACGTATACACTTAATGGTAAGGTCCTAGGGAGTGTTACTGAACAAAGAGACCTTGGAGTGCAGGTTCACAGCTCTTTGAAAGTGGAATCGCAGGTAGATAGGATAGTGAGGAAGGCATTTGGTATGCTTTCCTTTATTGGAGAGAGTATTAAGTACAGGAGTTGGGAGGTCGTGTTACAGCTGTACAGGACATTGGTTAGGCCACTGTTGGAATAGTGTGTGCAATTCTGGTCTCCTTCCTATTGGAAGGATGTTGTGAAACCTGATAGGGTTCAGAAAAGATTTACAAGGATGTTGCCAGGACTGAAGGATTTGAGCTATAGGGAGAGGCTGAACAGGCCGGGGCTGTTTTCCCTGGAGTGTAGGATGCTGAGGGGTGACCTTATAGAGGTATATAAAATCGTGAGGGGCATTTATAGGATAAATAGACAAAGTCTCTTCCTTGGAGTGAGGCAGTCCAGAAGTAGAGTTTTAGTTTGAGAGGGGAAAGCTATAAAAGAGACCTAAGAGGCAGTTTTTTCATACAGAGGGTGGTACATGTATGGAATGAGCTGCCAGAGGAAGTGGTGGAGGCTAGAACAATTGCAACATTTTGAAAGGCATCTGGATGGGTACATGAATAGGATGGGTTTGGAGGGATATGGGTCAGGTGCTGGCAGGTGGGACTAAATTGGGTTTGGGTAGCTGGTCGGCATGGACGAATTGGACTGGAGGATCTGTTTCCGTGTGAGAATAGATTTGAGACAAACACAATTATTTGTTGTGGTATGGTGGCTCAGTGGTTAACACTGCTGCCTCACAGTGCCAGGGACCCGGGTTCGATTCCAACCTTGGGTGAATGTCTATGTGGAGTTTGCACATTCTTCCTGTGTTGCATGGGTTTCCTCCAGGTGTTCCGGTTTCCTCCCACAGTCCAAAGTTAGGTCATAGGGATTTGTAGGTTAGGTGCATTAGTCGGGGCAAATATAGTGTAGGGGAATGGGTCGCTTCGGGTGGGTTACTCTTCGGAGAGTTAGTGTGGACATTTTGGGCCGAAGGGCCTGGTTCCACTCTCTATGGATTCTAATTATGACACATCAAATTCCTGAAACTCCTGTTGAATTCCTTTGCTAACTTCCTCCGATGCATTCTCGGCACTGCTAAGTATCTGTCCTTTTCCTGCCGTTTACAGCTCAGCTCATTTTAGTTTTGATGTCTGTAAGGAACTTGAATTCAAGCAGCCACATTGTCTGACAGCTCACTATTCCTTGACATAAGAAAAGTGATAATTGCAGACATCAGATCTGAACATTTTTACAGTTCTTTCTCCAGACTTAACTACCTAATCAGTCAGCAGGATTAGTTTACCATGGGCAGCATCGAGTTCAGCTAGGTAAAAACGATGACTGCAGATGCTGGAAACCAGAGTCTAGATTAGA
This sequence comes from Chiloscyllium plagiosum, assembly GCF_037043375.1. NCBI lineage: Eukaryota > Metazoa > Chordata > Chondrichthyes > Orectolobiformes > Hemiscylliidae > Chiloscyllium > Chiloscyllium plagiosum. Next base: position 40,956,678 of record NW_028270142.1, read on the forward strand.
GTGGTGCTGGAAAAGCACAGCAATTCGGGCAGCATCCGAGGAGCAGTAAAATCGACATTTCGGGCAAAAGCCCTTCATCAGAAATAGAGGCAGAGAGCCTGAAGGGTGGAGAGATAAATGAGAGGAGGGTGGGGGTGGGGATAAAGTAGTATAGAGTGCAATAGGTGAATGGGGGAGGGGATGAAGGTGATAGGTCAGGGGGGAAGATGGAGTGGATAGGTGGAAAAGAAGATAGGGAGGTAGGACAAGTCATGGGGACAGTGCTGAGCTGAAAGTTTGGAACTGGGGTGAGGTGGGGGAAAGGGGAAATGAGGAAACTGTTGAAGTCCACATTGATGCTCTGGGGCTGAAGTGTTCCGAGGTGGAAGATGAGGCATTCTTCCTCCAGGTGTCTGGTGGTGAGGGAGCGGTGGTGAAGGAGGCCCAGGACCTCCATGTCCTTGGCAGAGTGGGAGGGGGAGTTGAAATGTTGGGCCACAGGGCGGTGTGGTTGATTGGTGCGGGTGTCCCGGAGATGTTTCCCTAAAGCACTCTGCTTGGAGGCTTCCAGTCTCCCCAATGTAGAGGAGACTGCATTGGGAGCAACGGATACAATAAATGATATTGGTGGATGTGCAGGTAAAACTTTGGATGTGGAAAGCTCCTTTAGGGCCTTGGATGGAGGTGAGGGAGTAGGTGTGGGCGCAGGTTTTGCAATTCCTGCGGTGGCAGGGGAAGGTGCCAGGATGGGAGGGTGGGTTGTAGAGGGTCGTGGACCTGACCAGGTAGTCACTGAGGGAACGGTCTTTGCGGAAGGCGGAAAGAGGCTGGGAGAGAAATATATCCCTGGTGGTGGGGTCCGTTTGGAGGTAGTGGAAATGTCGGCAGATGATTTGGTTTATGCGAAGTTGGTAGGGTGGAAGGTGAGCACCAGGGGTGTTCTGTCCTTGTTCCGGTTGGAGGGGTGGGGTCTGAGGGCGGAGGTGCGGGATGTGGATGAGATGCGTTATAGGGCATCTTTAACCATGTGGGAAGGGAAATTGCGGTCTCTAAAGAAGGAGGCCATCTGATGTGTTCTGTGGTAGAACTGGTCCTGCTGGGTGCAGATACGGCAGAGGTGGAGGAATTGGGAAAACAGGATGGCCTTTTTGCAGGAGGTAGGGTGGGAAGAGGTGTAATCCAGGTAGCTGTGGGAGTTAGTGGGTTTGTAAAGAATGTCGGTGTCAAGTCGGTCGTTGTTAATGGAGATGAAGAGATCCAGGAAGGAGAGGGAGATGTCAGAGATGGTCCAGGTAATGTCGATTGCCTGAAACGTCGATTTTACTGCTCCTCGGATGCTGCCCGAGCTGCTGTGTTTTTCCAGCATGACTCTAATCTAGACCCAGCATCGAGTTCAAGTAAGGATTTAAACAAGCAGTGCTAAAGGACTTTTGTTCAAACCATGTTTATGATCTTGAACTTTTCTCATATAATAAAAGTTATAACTTTACTGCTAATGCTTGTTGATGGATTATATAGTGGTAATTGACCAGATTTCTGCAGAATGCCACAAACTTTGCATTTATGCCCGGCATGCTTCATGTATTATCAGGATTAGTGGTGCTGGGAGAGCACAGCAGTTCAGGCAGCATCCAAGGAGCAGCGAAATCGACGTTTCGGGAAAAAGCCCTGAAGGGCTTTTGCCCAAAATGTCGATTTCGCTGCTCCTTGTATGCTGCCTGAACTGCTGTGCTCTTCCAGCACCGCTAATCCAAATTCTAGTTTCCAGCATTTGCAGTCATTGTTTTTACCACCTTCATGTATTATCAGTTGTGTTGGAAGCTAGTTTCTTGATTGGAAGAGTTTCCTGAAGCATCTGCCTTTTGAATTTGTTGTGAATATCTTCACCCCCTTGTTCTCTCTTTAAGTGGCAAAAGGGTGAGAAGATGCTCTTTGCTTTTGTGTGCATGGATTTGAAGGACATAACCAATCAGCTGGGTTCTGTTGATCATGTCTATGAAATCATTGAACTGCAGTGAGAAGTATTCACAGTCCATCTGGTCCTACAGTAATTGCTGAAAGATATCTTTGGGCAAAAAAAATCCACTCATCTTGCTACTGTGGAAGCACCAAGTTGTTGTATATTAATGTAAGTATGTTGGATTGTCTCCTGGAGTCCCATCATGTCATGTGATTACATCATTGTCGATTTTGGAGGCACATAGTTTAGTCTAACTTGTTGCCTTGTAGAATGAACACCACTGTAATAAAGCTTTTTTTTAAAAAAATGCTGCGGTCCCTAGTCCTCTGTGAAACTTAACACAAGCTGATAATTGATGACGAGGCTAAAATCTTAGTCTTAAAAAATAAATTCACACCAGGGAAGAGGTGAAGGGTGCAGAAAATGCTGTTGACATGTTCCCCCTGAGTACCAAGTGCCCTGTGTGGGGGGAAATGTTTTACGTTAGGGATGTAGATCAAGACACAGGCAACTTAAGAACACCTTGTAAGTGGGGGGCAAAGAACAAATAGTGCTAAAATGGTGGTGCATCCTGCTATGCATCCCATTTCCATTTAAAAAAAAGATTAAAAAGCAGCAAGCAATTTGTTGCCATAGGACTGTATGATGAAAACAAAGTGGTGAAACTCCTCCACAGAAATTCTATTATTTTGTTGATGCTAATTGAAGTAGATCGGGAGGTGCACACCAGAGAGGCGGTTTCATTATTTCCAGGAAGTGTATCAGAAGCAATTGTGCTGCAACTCTTTTTTAAGAAAGCTTACAAGGAACGTATACAATACTGTTCTTTTAAGGTGTTATATCAATGTAAATGTTCAATTATTCAGTCAGACTGAATATTTGTCCTTGTATGTTGTCGAAGGACATCTTCCAGCTTTAATGGAAATAATGTGGTTTGAGAAAATGAGATTTAACTGGGCTGAAGTAAATGACTTGTCAGATTCTGAGACACATCTACCATAAATTCTAAAGAAATAGCATTGTTTTCAGTAGGGATCTGGGAATCATGGAAAATATTGCTGTCAAATTGAAAATCAAGGTTGATAATTAAACAAATTGTTACAAGGCTTTATGGAATCCGGTCAAAGATTGAGGCAGAATTAGAGACGCTGGTCAAGACTGGAGTCCTTGAACTTGTAAATATGAGTGATTGATTGGACCGTGCCCCATCATACCATGAAGAAAGATTGATCAGTAGGCATCTGGTGATTTTAAGGTCAATATTATTCAGGTACCCAAAGTGCCAAGTAGCATCCTTTGCTTTCAGTTGATGGTCTATTTGCTGGGCTAGCTAACAGCTTTTCCATAAAATTGTCTTAAGTCAAGTCTAATTCCAGATGAATGTAGATTCTGAATCACCAGAAGTACTTGATAATTGTAACATACAAAGAGCTACTTAAAGATGAGAGACTTTTATTTGGAATCATATCTGCCCCTGCATTATTCCAACATGCCCTGGAACAGATTTTACATTGGATTATGAGGAGTCCAAAGTTAACCTTGATGCTATTTTATTCACAGAGTGAATCAAGAAAGAGCATCTCCATGATTTAGATGCTACTTTGCAGAGACTTGAAGATTATGGCCTAACTGAGGAAAAAGTGTAAATATTTAAAATATTACATTGAATATGTAAGCCATGTCATTTGAAGCTAAGTCACCTTCAAAAGTGAAAGCAATAATAACTAAGGCAGCAACACTAAAAATGTAAGCTAATTGTGATTATGTTTGGACTTGCCAAAGTAATTTAGCAGGTTTGTTCCAAATCATGCCCCCATTCTCAAGCCGTTGCACAATTTATGACACTAAAACAAGAATTGAAAGTGGGAAGATCAGAGCCATTAAACAAGCCAAAAAGGTTTACTAGTGTCAGATGTCCTGACCTATTTTGACCCCAAGTTATATTTGCAACTAGCAATGATGCTAGGAATCAATTTTGGCATTAGATGACTCCACTGATACTTGTATGGCTGGGAATTTACCCACTAACAGACCACAGACCGTTCACCTCAATATTTGGGTCTCACATAGGGATACTTCCTCTAGAGGTGAGCTGTATGCAGAGGTGAGTGTTGTTGCTGTCAGCTCACACATAGACAATTAAGTATCAGCAATCCAACTTGCATGGGCAGTGTTTGCATAATATTTCACCACCGTCAAGGAGTGGGTACTCGCCATTATTATAGCACAGACTGGGCCAGTTTCCGACATCGTTACAGACGAGAGCTGATCCAGTGTGGAAAAGACATGTAGATCACCTCTTGGCAACCAGCACGATTGTGCCAGAGACTACTTTTTTTTTACAACCCACATATAACTGCTGTATGGAGACCTCGATAGAACAATAACTGAAGCACCTGTGGGAGACATTACTTTAGTAGAGGCTACCATGATGTTATGCAAAACTCTGAACATATAGTTGTCTCAGGAAAAGACAATGGCAGATGATGTTCCCAGTATACCTAAACTCTAGAGGTTAAATTGAATGAGAAACCGAATCAGAAGCCTGAAGGATGTCAATAGCCACACAAAGTTTAAAAAAAACCACACAACACCAGGTTATAGTCCAACAGGTTTATTCGGAAGCACTAGTTTTCGGAGTGTTGCTCCTTCATCAGGTAGCTGATGAAGGAGCAGCACTCCGAAACCTCGTGCTTCCAAATAAACCTGTTGGACTATAATCTGGTGTTGTGTGGTTTTTAACTTTGTCCAACACTGGCTCCTCCGCATAACAGCCACACAGGAATCTTTGCCCTCTGCAAATCTTATCTACTGACTCATGTATGTGTATGATTATAAATGTTTTAATTGCAAGAACCACACACGTAAAAGGAGAGGAATGTTGTGTACATGTATTTGTATAAGTATGTTAGACTCTCACTTTTACAGTCTTATGTGAACTGATGACAATGTGATTCGCCATAATGGAGGGACACAATTTAGTTAAGCTTGCCTTGTAGAGTGAACACTTCCTTCATGAAGTTCTTGTTTGATGTGCATGTCATGATTGGCTTGGCATTTATTGGCCTTGAGAAGGTGGTGATAAGTTGCTTTCATGAGCCATTGCACTCCATTTGCTATAGGTACACATACAATACTGCTCGGGAAGGAATTGTAGGATATTGACTTGGTGATACTGAATGTATTTGAAGATGGATTTGAGAGAATTAAGGGTTCTGTAAACTGGACATGCAGAGTGCCTGATCGGTGATGATCTATTGTCCACTTCCTCTACTAATGTGTGTTTTAATGGACAATTTCCTAACTGTTGCTGTTGCTCCTACTCTTCTATACCCTGGATTTCCAGAACCATTTTGGAGACCAGTTTGCAGTCTCCAATGCCCCTCATGAAGTACTGTTAGTTGCGTGATCGCTATTTTTTTCTGATTCCAATATTTAGCCTTGGCAAAAACCCCTGATTTCTTCACTGTATGGCTTATTTGTCATATATTGATGGACTGAGGATCTTTAAGTTGTAAACATTGGAATGATAAGCTACTACTATGATACATGTGATACACGGAATGGAATTCATTATCAGACTTCAACCTAACCTGATGTTGAGTATTTAATTCTAACCAGATAGTTATAGGATTTGTTACTGGCTCAAAGATTTAAAGTGATTGCCTAATATAATTCATATTGGGCTCAATACAATTAGAATTTTTTAAAATAGAATTTTTTAATTTGCCACCAGAAAGGTGAAATAACCACTTAATATTTCTATAACTTATTAATGATCTTGACCAGAACATCATGATCCTGGCATTAGATTAGATTAGATTCCCTACAGTGTGGAAACAGGCCCTTCGGCCCAACAAGTCCACACCGACCCTCTGAAGAGTAACCCATCCAGACCCATTCCCTACTAATGCACCTATCACTATGGGCAAATTAACACGGCCAATTCACCTGACCTGTACATTTTTGGACTGTGGGAGAAAACCGGAGCACCCAGTGGAAACCCACGCAGACATAGAGTCATAGAGATATACAGCATGGAAATAGACCCTTCGGTCCAACCCGTCCATGCTGACCAGATATCCCAACCCAATCTAGTCCCACCTGCCAGCACCCAGCCCATATCCCTCCAAACCCTTCCTATTCATATACCCATCCAAATGCCTCTTAAATGTTGCAATTGTACCAGCCTCCACCACATCCTCTGGCAGCTCATTCCATACACGTACCATCCTCTGCGTAAAAACGTTGCCCCTTAGGTTTCTTTTATATCTTTCCCCTCTCACCCTAAACCTATGCCCTCTAGTTCTGGACTCCCCAACCCCAGGGAAAATACTTGGCCTATTTATCCTATCCATGCCCCTCATAATTTTGTAAACCTCTATAAGGTCACCCCTCAGCCTCCGACGCTCCAGGGAAAACAGCCCCAGCCGGGTCAGCCTCTCCCTGTAGCTCAAATCCTCCAACCCTGGCAACATCCTTGTAAATCTTTTCAAGTTTGACAACATCTTTCCGATAGGAAGGAGACCAGAATTGCATGTAATATTCCAACAGTGGCCTAACCAATGTCCTGTACAGCCGCAACATGACCTCCCAACTCCTGTGCTCAATATTCTAACCAATAAAGGAAAGCATACCAAACGCCTTCTTCACTATCCTATCCACCTGCGACTCCACTTTCAAGGAGCTATGAACCTGCAGTCCAAGATTTCTTTGTTCAGCAACACTCCCTCGGACCTTATCATTAAGTGTATAAGTCCTGCTAAGATTTGCTTTCCCAAAATGCAGCACCTCGCATTTATCTGAATTAAACTCCATCTGCCACTTCTCAGCTTATTGGCCCATCTGGTCCAGATCCTGTTGTAATCTGAGGTAACCCTCTTCGCTGTCCACTACTCCTCCAATTTTGGTGTCATCTGTAAACTTACTAACTGTACCTCTTATGCTCGCATCCAAATCATTTATGTAAATGACAAAAAGTAGACGGAATCAAGGGTTCTGCTTCAGCTTCATCAAGTTTGTGGGCGGCACGGTGGCACAGTGGTTAGCACTGCTGCCTCACAGCGCCAGAGACCCGGGTTCAATTCCTGCCTCAGGCTGCCTGTGTGGAGTTTGCACGTTCTCCCCGTGTCTGAGTGGGTTTCCTCCAGGTGCTCCGGTTTCCTCCCACAGTCCAAAGATGTGCAGGTCAGGTGAATTGGCCATGCTAAATTGTCCGTAGTGTTAGGTAAGGGGTAAATGTAGGGGTATGGGTGGGTTGCGGGTCGGTGTGGACTTGTTGGGCCGAAGGGCCTGTTTCCACACTGTAATCTAATCTAATCTAAGCTAGACATGGAGAATGTGCAAACTCCACACAGACGGTCACCCGAGGCTGGAATCTAACCCGGGTCCCTGGCGCTGCGAGGCAGCAGGGCTAACCACTGAACCACCGTGCCGCCGGCCCTGACTCAAGAGCTGGTGGCAATCATGCTGCAGCCATTTCCAGACCTCCCAACAGGATTAAATCCCATACTTCCGTCAGGATACCTGGTTCTTGCAGGAATTTCTCACCTCTGAGACCTACTGGCCACTCAGCAAGTGCTGCAGCACATCCAGGAGGAGCATTGTTCCAGCGTTGGCATACAGTCAGTTTGGATGGGCAGGCCCTCATGAGGGTAGAGGTTGGTCAGTGTGAAGGCAGGGAGTTGTCCTCTTGAGTGTGCGGCCCTTGCCATGTCCTTCATTGGGTCATAGTGCGTATGCAGGAGGAGCATCCTCTTCCAGCAGATGGAAGACAAGTCCCCCAGGCTTCATTTGACTGTTTGCCCGTGCGTTGGAACCCCAACTGCTCCTGGTTGATCTCAGCACCTTTAAGTGGTTATTTAAGGGCCTCAGTTAGTCTCCAGGATTGAAAGCTGACCATGGCCCTTCCTGTATGAACTTCATTGAGGAGGAGCAGAAAAGCAACAAGCTATACATCTTGAAGATTTCTGTGCCATTATAACCCTAATCCCTCCCAAACTCAAATCTTCGTGTGTGATTTGTGCTACCTCTCTGTACACACTGTCATTAATATGGACCAAGACATCTAAAATGGAAAAACCTTGAGTAAAAAATATCGCTTTATGGCTTGTGACAAGGAGATAGATGTGGGATAATGGGTTTTGCTTCACAATATATTTCACAGTGCAGTAAACAAAATAATTTCACAGCTTCAAGGCACCTTAACATTCAAGATTAATTTGAAGTTTAGCTTCTGATTTTGCTGTATGCAGTTGAATATCCACCATGCAATTGATGAGGGGATGAATACAGATTTTTTGTAAAGCATTTTGAACTTTACTTTTTAGTTTATTGTGGGAGGTTTCATATGAATAGACCCTCGAGTCAGTACAGTATATGGACTAAGTTGGAAATAACTCACATTTTAGACATTAAAATGTTTATCTTTTGCTGAATTTTATTCTAAAACTCTATCACTCTTATTCAGTACTTTATTTTGCATTAGATGTATGTTTATAAATGTATCGAGAAAATTTCCTAGTTATGGATGATATTGGTTCTTGGTTCTAAATTTTGATTATTCTTTATACTTTGCTTATAAGATCAATTGGAGTGTTGCATCCACTTCTGGGCACCACACTTATGAAAGTTATGAAGCCATTAGCAAAAGTGCAGAAAAGATTTGAGAGGATTGCTTCTGGGGATAACGAACTTCAGATACATAGAGTGGAGAAAATATAATAGAGGGAAGATTTGAAAGGAGCATTCAAAATCATGCAAGGTCTGGACGAGTAGATAAGAAAATGGATCAAAAATCAGATGCCACTAAGTTAAGGTCAACAGGAAAAAGAATCAACAGGGTCAGGAAATTTTTGTTTTAACAGTGTAAAGACCATATAGAGTCATACAGCTTGGAAACAGACCCTTTGGTCCAACTAGTCCATGCTGACCATAGTCTCAAACTAAACTAGTCTCACTTGCTTAAGTTTGGCCCATATCCCTCCAAACCTTTTTCTCGTCATGTACTTAGTCAATTTTTTTTAAAATGTTCGAACTGTACTTGCATTCACCACTTCCTGTGGCAGTTCATTCCATACATGAGCATTCTGTTTTTTAAAAAAGGTTGTCCCTCATGTCCTTTTTAAAATTTTCTCCCCTCACCTTAAAAATATGACTTATGGTTTTGAACTCCCCAATCCTAGGGAAAAAGCCCTTGCTATATTCACCTTACCTATGCCCCTCATGATTTTATAAACCTCGTAAGGTCATCCCTCAATCTCCTACACTCTAGTGTAAAAGTCCCAGCATACCCACCCTATTTTTATAACTCCCATCCTCCATTCCTGGCAACATCCTGGTAAGTCTTTTCTGGACCCCCTCCAAGTTAATGATACCCTTCCTATAGCAGGATGACCAGCATTGTACACAGTGCTCCAGAAGAGGCCGCACCAATGTCCTGTACAACCTTAATGTGACACCCAAATTCCTATATTCATTGGTCTGAATTGTGAAATATTTCATACTGTCAGAATTGTTAACCATTTTGCTGATGAAGCGCAATTGACTGCATTTTATGGAATAGAAAGTTTCCATCAGCATGCCTGGGGTCAATCTCCCATGCATTGTTTTTATTTGTCTGTAATTTTGAATGTAGACTGAAAGGGGGAAAGGTCTGTTTTTAAAATGAAGGATTGTGCAAGGTATTGCTGCACTTTTTAAAAGAAATTTACAAAAGCTCATTTGAAGTGGCATTTACTCTGCTGTTTTGTTGAAGTCACAGGGGAGGTTAGTTGCAGATGGGTTAGCATGGAGTCTGTGCAAAGTGAGATTTGATTGGCAACATGTAGCTGATAGGACTGTGGAATTGTGACCAGCTGTGATGACTAAGACTGTCTGCCTGCCAGCAACTATGTGATTGGTTCCTGGGGAGCTAAACAGCTTGTGAGTGTGAACAATGTTGCGAGAAACTATTAGACCTCCAGTATGAGAGGTCATGCATCTGTTAGCAGTAGAAAATACCTGAAGCCTAAAGTCAGTTTACTTTCCTTCACTAACTGATGTAAGCTGTTGTTTTTAATCAAATAGTTAGAAACTTTATTATTTGTGAACCAGTCACTCTATACCTCTAAGGAAGTGCAAAGTACCTGGAAAAGAGAAATTGAAGAGCAGCAAGTCCAGTGCTGACAAGCAATTAGATGATCTCAGTAAACCCTGTAGACCGGGATCATTCCCAGCTTCCCAGCTTTTCCCTCCCTCAATACTAATGTTTTTATGCCTGTATCCGTCCGTCTGTCTGTCTGTATGTACTTATGGAGAGTTTCATTAGGGGGTTAGATTTTTAGCAAGTAGATTTACTCAGATGTTCTTTTGCTCATTCAATTTTTCCTGCCTTCAATGAAGTGCTGAAATGAGGAACTTCAAATGAATTTCACTTATGCCAATAGACTAGAATTTCACATTTTGCCTTAGGCATGTGAAGGTCCAGAATAGTTATTTTCTTTTCCTGTGGTGCAATTGAACCTTATGCCTGGTTGAGCCCAACTTCAAAACCGTGCTTTTGGCAAATTTACTTTTAGCCAGAATGACCAAATTAGCTATTTGTAACCAATCAAGCAGTTCATTCAAGTGGTGTGAATGTTTTACCTGGGCTTGGTTCAAAACGACTAAATCTCTGTAGACAATACCGTTGTTTCAGTAGGTTGGGTGGTTAATTGTTGAAAGTCAGTGGTGAGATGTCATTCTAAGCAGCACGACTTTACATTTGTAACAACAGCAAGCCTTATAAAAATGTTTATATGGCTGTATAAGTCAATAGAATTTCCCAATAATCTATGAACAAATCAGTTTTTGGAATGAGTCGATGCAGTTCTCAAATCATGGAATGCAAGAATCCTACTAAGTAGTTATTCAAAAGTTGAAAATTATCAATTAAGTGTGCAGCTTTAATAGTTGGGGTTTCTCCATCATCTGACATATACGGCAATCTGGCAAAATACAATTGTATCTTTAAGTAACCTTGGGCAATTAAAATGATTTATTTTTAGGAAAACAACAACTATTTCATAAGTTCCCTGCCGTTGGAATTTCATGAGATAATTATGAACATTTAGAACATAGAACATAGAACATAGAACAATACAGCACAGAACAGGCCCTTCGGCCCACGATGTTGTGCCGAACTTCTAACCTAGATTAAGTACCCATCCATGTACCTATTACGATACTAAGATGGAACTACCACCTAATGAGCTATTGTTCTCTCATTATTTGCTATTTGAGGTGGTCTCCATTTCATTATTAATACTTGTCTTGAAATAATACCACAAGTGTTGTTTCCAATTCAGCATCTAAGCAGGATCTTTGATACAGTTTTCTTAATTCAGAATCCATTTGTTGCATTTTTATTAAAGAAAGTGTGCTAAATATGCTAATTTGCTCATCCTCTTTATACTTGTTTCAATTTGTGAGAATTTTGAGAATGCTGCCTGAGAACCAAATTTTCAGGTCCTCTCCATTTTACATTGGTTCCTTCTCTTTCCATCTAATTGGTTGGGCATGTGATTCAGTCACGAGTCAGCAAATAATCTAGGAAATTTCCTCCCTGTAGCATTTTTATGTTTAGTTGGTCAATCACCAATATTTTTAAACCCAGCCAGGTTATTCCCCAAGATAAAATGAATTCCTTCCTTGAAGCCTTGGTGGTTATGTAGTTTTGCAGTTGCAGTTGACATTTTTAATAAAATACCTTTTCAGAACTGACCAAATCAAAGCTACCCGTATTTTAAAATCCAAAACCCAAATGGTAATATATGTTCTCCAACTTGTCAATCGCAACTGTACCTAAGGAATTGTTTAAAAGGGGCAGGCAGCCCTTTTGTCATTTCTTATTGTATTATACATGAAAGGTATTGCACTTCCTATAACATGAACAACTTCATGCATTTCAAACTGCATGACATTTGTGTATTTGAAGACTGTAACTCTGTCTATAAATGCCACTAGACGTAATTACTACTTAGTTCATGCATCTGCCTGTCAAAGTTTGAGTGCCTCTTGATTAAAATGGTAATTCTCGTGCAGTGGTTTTGTATATTTTAAAATTAAGTTTTGTGGAATTGTCAGATGGTCACCAGCTATTTTAAGTCAGTAGTGTCCTTTTTATTAAAATACTTGTTTTTGTCCATCAAAGTCTCAGGTATTGAAATCAAATGAGGAAAGTTGAATATTGATTGTCCATTTTCATTACAATTCTAACAGTGTGATTTGGTATTGGGCAAAATCAGAAACTGAGTTTTTATATCATTGAAAATTTTTTTTTGATTTAGTTCAGTAACAGTTCAGACTTTGCTACATCCCTCCCATCTGTGGATTGTTTGTTTCCTCTCCAAGACTTTAGGAAAAGCATCTATGTCTTTTGACACTCAAAATTATTTACGAACAAGTGGAGGGCATTCTACGTACATGCCTCTACCATGTTATGTTAATACATCATCATACAATTATGCAGTTCCGCCTTTCGGCTTTTCCCCTGTCTAGTTGATGCTTTGTAGCTGAAAAAAGAACCCCTTTTCTATTATTAATAGTTTCCATTTCACTGAGAGGCTTCAGTTCACATCCAACAACCTGCACAACTGTCACCACAGTAGCTGAGACAATCACCAACATTCTTAAATAACCAATAAAAGTCAAAAAGAAGTCCGTATGCCCTATCCTAATGTTAACATTCTTTTTGAAAAAAATTCCAGGATTCTGATCTATACCTTCACTAAAATAAAGCAGTTTGTTTTCTTGTGCTCTACTTGAAATGTGTTGCACAGTTGCATTGAAATCCTTTAGTTTTTGAGGAATATTGTTGAGGGACTAACGAGTTAAAGCAATTCTGATGAAGGGCTCATGCCTGAAACATTGATTCTCCTGCTCCTCTGATATTGTCTGACCTGACATGCTTTTCCAGCACCACACTCTCAACTCTGATCGCCAGCAGTCCTCACTTTCTTAGAGTTAAAGCCTTACCCCTGCTCATCTTCATCAGTGGAAGTAAAATAATTTTTTTAAGGATGCACCCTGTTTTGGAATTTGTGGCAAATTCATTTTAGTTTGAGAATTATTTGTTGTTAAGTACATAATTCTGTCCAAAGGAAGGTTGTTTTTGCCTAAGGTTGAAAATTCAGAGATGGTTCTCCAAATTTTTGTGCGCTCTGAATCTGACAACTGATAAATTATTACTTCGGTCTAATGGAGGTTAGGAGTCAACAATCTAAGGAAGCCACAAACAGATGTCTGATGGCATCCTGTGTGAGGATGATAAATAATCGCCTGTATTCAAAAGTAATATATTTGATGTTGCAGTACTTTGTTGGGAATAAGTTGTTCACTTTCAAGAAAACTATGATGTTGTATACTAATAATTCCTCTGTCAAAGGTGAAGCATGCTCTGTTCTCCACTTGATTTGACCTTAATTTGTTTTCCTTAATCTGTAATTTAAGAGCATCTAAAATAGTTACCTGTACATTTTTTGTATAATGAGCCATTAACTCTTGCATCAGAAATTTAAAAACTACTGTCTGTGCAGCCCTTTCAAGCTAAGTGCTGTTTAAATTAACACCTAATTTTGCAGTTAGCAATGAAACACTAGTGCTTGCCATCAACCACAAATTAAGATATGAACATATCTAGCACAGTAATGGTTGTGAAAGTTTTACATGCAAGGAAAGCATATTCCGAAGGGTGACTGTGTAGCATTATTTAAAGAAGATGAAAATGACAGAGCATCTGATATCATGAACCATGTGATAGAATCTGCCAAAACTAAGCTGCTACATTATCTGTTATAATAGATTCATGTTTTTAAAAGTTATCAGCCCAGCTATTCTGATCAGAATTGCATTTTCTATTTCCTGCTACGTACCTCTCCTTGAATTTTGAAACCACCAGTAAAGGAAATCTCCATTATATCTATGGTGCTCACCTCCCTTTTTGTGGCAGTCAGTTTCCTTGTTATCATGTAGTTTTAGAATCAACAGATGTGGGGAGTCAGTGAGAAAGTGAAGCTGAAGCCCAAGGTGGCCACCAGTGAATGATTGAACAGGTTTGACAAGGCACATAATCTTCTCCACTCCCATGTCTTATACACCTATGTAGCATAAATCTTGCTGTGTATTGGTAGACTAATCAATTCCTGGTGACAGTTCTCATGCGAGTTCGAACCATTTCCACAGGCCAACAAAGAAATTGTTACTTTCAAACAACAAAGCCTCAGGAAGCTTAGAAAATGAATTTCGTCCAAAGTTTTTCAGGAGATTCATACAGGGTCAAATACTGCATCTTGAAGATAAATGAATCCACTTCGGACTAAATTTATTTTTGTTTTGAATGTTGTACTTCTCGTTTCTTGCAGAGTCTTAATTGGGAAGTGGATAGCTTTACTTGCCAAGATCCCCACATCTGTTGATTCTCTTAACAACCAAAAATCCATCTATCCCATCCTTGCATATTTTCATGCACAACCTTAGGGTATTGAATTCAACGGGTTCGTAATCCTCTGAAATGTTGACCCTAAGTGCCAAGCGGAGTATCCTCCTTGGCCTTCTTGCGGGGTTCCTACCATAATAGGTTATTTCATGGAACACCCACCGGCTGCGTGTTCTAGCTCCATAACTTTTATGCCCAATCAGTCGTCTCTTCCACCAATCCACAGTCAATTCTTCTAACGCACCCGTTGCTTGGGTGTATTGTCAAAATATGGAAAAGCCTCCAGATACATTGCAACAGCAAAATAATCCATTTAACCATCTTAGCAATTTAGTAAAACTCTGAAATGAGTCATTTCACCTACTCACTGAAATCCTTCTCATCACTGTTCAGTTCAGGTTCTACCACAATTACATGCCTTGAGACCTCATTTGTCTCGAATCAGATAAAGGTGCGAGAGTTGAATGGCAGAAGAGGAAAAAGAGTAGCTGCCTTTCACTGTGTGACAACAAAGCACCCAAGCAAAACTCAGGACATGGAATCAAGGAGGACTTTAGCCGCAGGAGTCCTACCAGATACAACAGAAAAATGGTTGGGTTTAAGTTCAGTTGTCAAAGTCCTAGACATAACTGCAGCAGTTTTTCAGTTTGATCAGAGATGATAATATGCATTTATTTTGAATGTGATCTCTCAGCTAGTAGGTTCTGTGGTACGTTTATGTGGAGTTTTACGAATCTATGCTTCTCCGTGCCTGCCTCTGCTCTTTAATGCAGATTTTCAAACTAATTCTCAAGTTCACTTAGGTGGAAGGTTAGTTCATATCTTCAAAATCCCATTTAAGTTGATTTGGAATTAATTTGCATGGTGACACCGAGATGCATGCACACAAAGTAGCTTTGGTAATTTTGAGGCCATAAGAAAGGTTTATCTGTACAAAACATAAGGCAGTTCACTTGATATGATTTATATTTTGTTCTTCACTTGATGCTGTTCAATTTTGCCTTATTGGTTTTGAGCTGTAAAATAATGTTTGCTTTATAATTTGTGTTCTACAGTTTCTTTTGCCTCCAATGTGGGCAATTAGCATTTTGGTCTGCAGTTTGATTTGCTCTGGCTTTGATCCTGATATTCAATATTGCAACCAAATGAAGGATGTTTAGTTGTGATGCAAAAGATGGTGTAGGAATGCTGCCTTGATGAAGGTGAAATTGACAGTTTCAGTATACTGCAAAAATATGGATAAGAAATTCTGCTTGAGCTTCTGGAATGCTTGTTTATTGATAACAGCAGAAAACAGTGATTCCATTGAGAGGAAGAAACATGGGCTAATTACTGCAGTGCAGGAGCTTGGGTTAGGCAGTGTGTGACTGTGAAATTACAGCCTGTGCCACACTTTAGTTAATACCTTCAAAAACCAAATGTTCTGATGGAAAGCCAGTAGCTGTTTCGGTGCGTGAAGCTGCTATTCACTTAAAAATCAAAAATGGCAACATTGACAGCCTAGGCAAAATTGAAGCAAGATTTTGGAGACAATTAATTTCAGTTAAATTTTAAAGATTTTGCAGGCAGCAGTGGTCACCATTTAGCATCAGTGTATGGGAATCTTCATATTTTGTTTCTGGCATAAACATGAATCAGAGAAATTAAGATTTAAGATGGCCATAAAATAAGTTTGATTTGTTCAGCTCTATGTCTTATTACCTAACTTGCTCTTACTTATAAGTTGGTAGCTTTGGAGTGATTTGTGTGCAATATCTTTTTTATAATTTCTGTGACATTCATTGCTTTTGCTGTCATATAATTCAACTTTTGGTTCAAAATCTTAGGGTCTATAAATGTAATTTGCATTTGCCTTGTATGCGTGTTTTTAATTTTGTACGCTAGTCACTATTGCTGATTTACAGTAAGCAGTATACTTCATTTATTTTTCTGCCACCGAGTAGTAAAACCATATATTGTGCATGTTATAATTAATTAATTTTGGTCTCTACTCCTTTTTTGTTCTGATTAAAGACTTAATTCTAAAATGCATTTTCTAAAATGAAGTAGTTGTTTATATGAAGAGATGGTAGCATAGCTGTTATGTCACTGGACTAGGACTCCAGATGCCCACAAAGAGGGGACACAGATTCAAATCCCACCAATTTGCTAGTGGAATTCAATTAATAAATCTGGAATTGCAAAATGGCCATTAGTAATGGTAACTATGATGCTGTAATTAATTGTTGTGATCACATATGATTCACTAATGTCCTTTAGGGAAGGAGATCCACCATTCTTCATAGGTCTGACTTACATTGATTGATTGAAGGCCCACAGCAGTGTGGCTGACTGTTTAAAAATATTTTTGAAATGTGGGTGTTACTGACAAGACGAGCATTTGTTATCCTTCCACAGGTAGAGAAGTGTTGATCATATTAATATACGACTGGAGTTACTTGGAGGCCAGACCATTGCTGGTCACCATCACTGAAGCAAGCTTAATATTCTAAATTTATTAGTTGAATGTCCAATTCTATCACCTTCCATGATGGAATTCAGACTTGTGTCCCTAGAGCATTAGCTTAGGCCTCTGGATTGCTTGCCCACTTCCATTGCCACAATGCCACCACCTCCCCCCACTACTGTCTGAAATTTACCTAATTAGCCAATAGATGGGGGAAAACCGACATCCAAATAGGAAAATTTTAAATAGTTATCGACTTGTGTATTTTTAAAATTTTATCTTTGGGTGTCTTGACTGGGCCTGCGTTTGTTGAACATTTCTAATTGCCCCTTGAACTAAGTGGGTTGGTAGGGCCATTTCACAGGGCAGTTAAGTGTCTGCTGCAGGGGGCATATTTTTAAGGTGAGAGGAGGAAGATTTAAAAGGGGCCTGAGGGGCAACTTTTTCAGAGGTGGTTCGTATGTGGAATGAACTGCCAGAGGAAGTGGTAGATGCAGGTGTAGTTACAACATTTTAAAGACATTCAGCTGGGTGCGTGCATAGGAAACATTGAGGGGGATATGGGTCAAACAAGGGCAAGTGGAACTAGTTTAACTTGGGAAACTTGGTCTGCATGGACAAGTTGGTCTGAAGGGTCTGTTTCTGGATGATTCTGTGATTTTACATGTCGGACTAGGTAAGGAAGAAAACAATCAGAGCAAAAATGAAAAATACTGGCAGATCAAATTGCATATAATACTGAAATATTGTATATGTATGGCAAGAGGATAACCAGCGAAAGAGTATTGGGAACCACTGAGGCAATCTCTGTGCGTGTGTGGAGCCAGAGGACATTTGTCGGGTGTTAAATGACTAATGCATATCTGTCTTCACTTTAGATAAAGTAGATCTAGGTAGAATTCGGGAAGAGGGACTGTGATGTTCTTGAGCAACTTGATATAGGGAGTAAGGAGGTTGTGGCAGGCTTAAGAGTGGACAAATCCTTAGGCTCGGATAAGTTGCATCCTAGGTTGCTTTCATGGGAGACAAGGGAGGAAATTACAGTGTCTGTGACCCAAATTTTTAATTCTTCTCTGGCTACAGGGGAGATGCCAGCAGACTGGAGGACAGCTAATATAATTCCAGTTCTCAAGAAGGGTGGTAGTGAATTCCAGTCCAGTGAGACTCTTACGAGGAATAGGGAAACTTTGGGAAAAATTCTGGAGGAGAGAATTAATCTCATTTGGAGAGAAAAAGTTTGATCATAGCATGATTTTGTTAAAGGAAGTCATATCTAACAATTTTGATTGAATTTTACAAGTAGGTGACCAGGCTAGTGCAGTTAATGTAGTTCATAAGAATTTTAGCAAAGCCATTGACAAGGTTTCACATGGGTGACTGAAGGTCATCTTCAGGTAAAAGTACAAGGGATCCATGGTAACTTGGCACATTTGATCCAAAATTGCTTTCTTGGTAAGAGCCAGAGGTGGTGGTAGAAAGTTGTGTGTGTAACCAGAGGCCAGTGTTCAGTGATGTACCACTGGGCTCAATACTGACCCCCTTATTGTTCGTGGCGTATATAAATAATTTATAGATGAGAACGTGGGATGGATAAGTAAATTTGCAGATGACACAAAGATTGTTTGAGTGAGGAAGTAGGTCTTGGTTACACAAGATGTAGATTGGTCAAATAGGCAGATCAGTGGCAGATGGAAATTAACCTTGATTGGTGAGAGGTGATGCACTTTGGAAGGAGTAATTAGACAATGGAGTACTCAAAGAATAGCAGGACACGAGGAAGCTCAGAGGAACTGAGATTTGAGTGCTTGTCCACAGATCCCCAAAGGTGGGAGAACAGAGCTTAAGCCTGAGGTTCTGAATTGATAACAGCATTACTAGCCTGCCATGCCTGCCCTATTTGTGTGTATGCCTGAAGTATAATGTTTGCTTATTTAATCCCTGTAGCTTGGAGGTCTTCTTATTAAAGAAGAATAAAGGAGTGACATGGCCACAACTCATCGTTGGTGACAACAGAGGTGAATTCATCATGGACCCTGATCAGGCTTCTCAGATAAATGAGTGTTTGCTGAACCTAGCCTCTGAAGAATTGGTATGAAAATCTCTTTAAAATGATTCTGCAGTTCCCTTCTGAATGATCAAGTTAATGGAATGAAATGATGAGACACTCTCTTTTTGTGAGGAAAAGCATTATGTACTCATGGTTTCAAACCAGTGTTATTTGCAACATTGCTTTCGAAGAAAGATCTCAGTTGTCATTAGTTTTGACTCTTGACATTTGCACGTTTATAGTTTCTTGAATGTTGGTTTTGTACATGTTCAACTTACTAATGCAGGAAAGTCAAAGAAAAGGGCATGCTGTCTTTTTGTGGGTTGAGATCTTGTGGGGCATATGGAACTATCAGAAACTCATTAGCAGTCTATTAATAATCCTACATGAATTCATAGGCTGCAATGCAACTGTTCTCACCTGAAACAAATCAACATCAATTCTTAAATAGAAATTTTTGTTTTATTTGCTCAGGCTGATATTTAAATCCACAGCCAATATTACACTCAAAAAAAAATGTAAATGCACTGTACCAGTGGGAGCTGCTTTGTTCATTTTTTGTTGTTGGAGCAAATCATGATCAGTAAGAAAAGTAACTCTTTCCAATGTAAGTGTTCCTGTCAATTGGCTCCAAAATATCATGGCCTTATAAGAACATGAGTAATCAATTGAGATATGAAAGGTTGAGGTTTTACTTTGCAATGACACTCCACAGTAACAAGGAAAATCCAACTTAAACCCAAAGTAAACCCTGACCTTACTGTTGAGTGACCCCCAAAAGGACAGAGGGAATAAGAGCAGGAGTAAGTCATTCAACCCCCTTATGTTCGCTCTACTGTCCAACTAGATCATGGTTGATCTTGTGCCCCAGTGCCATTTCCTGTACTATCCTGATGTCCTTTGATATCGTTATACCAAATTTTATTTATCTGTCTTTCATATATTCAGTGCCTGGGCCTCTATAACCAAAATCTCATCATTCCTTTAAGTGAAGGAATTCTGTCTCATCCTAATTCAAAACGGCTAATACTTTTATTCTGAAGTTGCATCCCCTCATTCTAGACCACACACTATCCAACCAGCCAAGGGAAGTCTCCTTCCTGAATTTACATAATCGAGTTCTCTAAGAATCTCGTATACTTCATGATGTCACCTCACATTCATCTAAATTCTAGACCATATTCTCCTCAAGCTCTGCCAATGAAGGATCAGGCTGATGAACTGTTGATGTGCCCCTTCAATGACAAACATATCCTTCCTTCGGTAAGGAGATCAAAACAAAACAATACGCCAGGTAGGGTCTCAGCAAGGCTCTGTATAATTGCAGCAGAAATTCTTTACTTTAGTACCAAATATCTTTGTCCCTAATTCATCTCATTAATTACCATGCATCCAAGTTGTCAACCATTTGCTCGCAAAGAGACTTTATCAGTAACTTAAGTAACACATAACATCTGTCTGCATGAAAAATAGCCACCTTAGTTGTTTTCTGATTGCTCCATGGTAACTGTGTGTTGAGCAGGCGCTAACAAGGTGCAGGAATAATCACAGCCTGATCAGTGCAGTTCTGCAAAATTCTGGTTTGCTTCTATTGTTCCTCAGCCTGTGATTAATTCAGGGGTAGTCTAAGCCTGTGACCGGGTGTTATCAGAAACAGTTTGCATAATCAATCTTGATTTAGCTATCGATGAGTAAAAATTCCTGGTGAGATTCTTCCTAAAGTTTCCAACCACAACAGCACCTAGAAACCTAAAATGTTAAAGAGTAGTAAGCATACAATTCAAAAAGGACAGTTATACTTGACCATTATTCTAGAATTCTTTGGAGTAACAGATGCATGGTTATAATGTATATGTGAAGTACTTGAATTTTTCAAAAGGCCTTTAATCATGTAATGGCAAAGTAAACACAGATCAAAGTAGTCAGGGAACAAGTAGCAATATAGGCAGCAGGCTGGCCAGAAAACAGACTAGGGGTTGAAGATAGTTGCTGAGACAGAAGTGTCAGGTGTGGAATAATGTTCCACATGGATCAGTGCTGGGGTCACCGTTGTTCACTATTTACGTAAATGATTTAGACTCAAAAGGACGATTTCAAAATGTATCCCCATCCTGTATTCTGCTTTGTTACTTAGATTAATACAATCTGAATTAATTTTTAAAATAGAGATTAAAGTAGACTCTAAAATAGAGTCATAGAGATGCGCACCACAGAAACAGATCCTTTGGTCCAACTCGTCCAGGCCAACTAGATATCCTGAATTAATCTAGTCCCATTTGCCAGCATTTGGCCCTCTAAACCCTTCCTATTCATATACCCATCCAGATATGTTTTAAATGTAATTGTTCCAGTCTCCACTACCTCCTCTAGCAGCTCATTCCATACATCTGTGTGAAAAAGATGCCCCTTAGGACCCTCTCACCTTTAAACCTGTTCCATCTAGTTTTGGACTCACCCACCATTGGGAAAAGACCTTGTCAATTTATCCGTGCTTCTCATGATTTTATAAAACTCTATAAAGTCACCTCTCATCCTCTGACATTGAAGAGAAAATAGCCCCAGCCTATTCCTATAGCTCAAGCCCTACAAGCCTGGCAACAGCCTTGTAAATCTTTTCTGAACCCTTTAAAGTTTCACAACATCTTTACTTTAGCAGAAAGACCTGAATTGAATGCAGTATTCCAAAAGTGGTCGAGCAAATATCCTGTACAACCACAACATGTCCTCCCAATTCCTATACTCAATGCACTGACCAATAAAGGTGAGTGTACCAAACTCCACCTTCACTGTACTGTCTACCTGTGACTCTGCTTTCATAGAATTATGAACCTGCATTCCAAGGCCTCTTTGTTTGGCAACACTCCTCAAGATCTTGCCATTAAATATATAAGTCCTGCCCTGAGTTGAGTTTTCAAATAAAGTCACAATTGCAAAGTATCTCAGATGCATTTTGGAATTTTATTCCACTGTGAAAGAAATGAGGGCATCCTAGTGTGATACTGTGTCATATGCTCCCGAAAGGTACCACTTTCAGTCCCTGTGCTGTTCTCAACTCACACCATTCAACCAGAGTGAATTTGGAAAAAGTACCAAAGATTAGAGAGTGAAGTACTAGTTTGTAAATTTAGCTTCTGATCACATTCTGGTTATCCTTGTTGGGAAGTGCATGAGCACATGTTAAGGATAAAGTAGGATGTTGATGTCACGTTCGAAGAGTTGTGTTCCTTCATGGATTATTGAAATATAGTTATGAGTAGGCCATTCAGCCCCTCGAGCCTTTTCCCCATTCACTGAGATCATGGCAGATTTGAGGCCCAACCTACCTTCGATCCATATCCCTTGATACCTTTGTTAGCAAAAGTGTATCTACCTCAGATTTAAAATTAACAATTGATCTCGCATCCACTAACATGTGGTAGAGTTCCAAAAATATGAATGAATGAATAATTTAAGTTAATAATTTGATTTATTAATTGTCACATATATCGAGGGCAATACAGTAAAAAGGTGTTCTGTTGCTACTATCCGGCACCATTTTGAGGTTCAAGAGAATAAAATACTTAGGTAGCATTCATCTTCATCAGCCAGGGTTCTTTGCCATCCTTTCTGTGTAGACATGTTTCCTAATATCTCTCCTGAATGGTCTGGCCTTAATTTTCAGACTATGCCCCTTAGTTCTAGAATCCTCAACCAGTGAAATAATTTATTTTTGTCTACCCTGTGTTTTCCTGTTAATATTTTGAAAACTTTGATTAGATCACCTCTTAACCTTCTAAATTCTGGAGAATACAGGTCTAATTTGTGTAATCACTCCTCATTGACTTCACCCCTGAGGTCCAGGCATCATTCATGTAAACCTATGTTGTACTCTCTCTGAGACCAACATATCCTTCTGTAGTTGTGTTGCTCAGACCTGCTCACAGTACTCTGAATAGGATCTAACTGGGCTTTTGTACAACTGCAATATAACTACTGCATCCTTGTACTCCAGTCCTATAGATATAAAGGCCAGCATTCCATTAGTTGTCTTTATTCTTTTCTGCACCTGGTCAGGACATTTTAAAGATCAATGCTCTGAACCCCCAAACTCTCTTTAGATGTCCCCACTGTATTTAACTTCAAACCATCTAGAAAGTACCTTGATCTATCCTTTTTTGGTCTGAAATGGATGGGGTACACACACAGTGAATGCATTGCTTGCAGAATTGTACCCAGTGTGAGTCAGCAACACTGGGAAAGAAGATAGAAAGTAAACAGTACAAGGTTGCACAAAGATGACCCTGATGCCTAAATAGCTTGCATTTTGGACTGTCATGTCATTTACAGAATGCAGACCCTGAAAAAGACAAGCCACCATGCAATACCAGCGAGTTAGAAGAGTGTGATCGCTTCCCTGATGATACTGCCAGTTTAACTCGATTTGATGCCTACACGTCAAAAGCTACTCATGTGGTAAGAGGTACTCTTTGGTTTAAGAAAATATAGAAAAATGGTGCCGTAACCACCATGATAACTTTGTTTCACATTAATGGCTGAAACAGTGGTTGCAGTTGTTGACATACTATTTATATTTTATTATTATTACTAAATTAGGGTTTTAGTTTTCTAAATAAGCATCTATTTTGTAAGGTTGCCAATGTTTTGGTCTTTGAAATTATTATTTGTTAATCCTGTATCAAATGCAAACAGAGCCCGTCCTGATCAGAAATTTTGGATATGTGGATATTGTTGCTAGGCCAGCATTTACTGCCCATTCTTAAGGTGTGGTGAGAAGGTGCTAGTGAGCTGCTTTCTTGAACTGCTGATGTTTATCTGTTGTAGGCACGCCCACAATGCTGCTAGGAAAGTCTTTCCAGTATTTTGATTCAACTCCAGTGAAGGAGCAAAGCTCTCGTTCTAAGTTAGCATGGTGCATGGATTGGATGGAAATTTGTAATTGGTAGTGTTCCCATATATCTACTGCCCTTGTATTTCTAGATGGTCAAGGTTGTAGCTGTGGAACATATTTGGGAAGGAGTCTTGGTGAGTTGTGATGTTGCAACTTTTAAAAGTTATGTACTTCTGCTGCTGTCAGTAATGGAGAGACTGAATATAGAAGCTGGTGGTTTGAGTGACCATTGGGAGGGCTGCTTTGACCTGGAGTTTGATTTTAATTTGTTTATGGAATGTGGGCATTGCTGGCTTAACCAACATTTCTTATCCACCCTTCTCAAAAGACAATTGGAGCCACATGTCAGAGGATGGCAGAGTTCTTTTCCCAAAGAACATTAATAAGCCAGAATGAGTAACCTTGCTGGTTAAGGCAGTAAAGGCCACATTCTATCAACAAATTCAAATCAAAATCCAGGACAAAGCAGCCCCCTTGATTTGTCACTCTAGCTACCAGCTTCTACGTTCAGTCCCTCCATTAGCGACATAATGGCAAGAGTATATACCATTTACAAGATGCATTGTCACAACGCACCAATGCTCCTTCCACATATTCCAAAGCTACAACCTCGACCATCTAGAAAAAAAAGGCAGCAGGTGTAAGGGAATAGTACCAGCTGTCTTTGCATCTGTTCTGATTATTTTCTTTGTCCAACATTGGCACCTCCACATCATGTTTAAATAAGACATTTTATAGCTAACATATTGACTTCCACCATGTCCTCTGTTTCTCCTTTCTTACTTTTGGAATGAATAATCTAAGATTACCTTAACTCTACTGTTTTGATCATTTATATACTCTGATATCCTTCTTTAATCATTTGCCTTTCAAGACTGTGAAAATTAAAATTCTGTAATCTCTCTGTAGTTCATCCTTTTTACATTTGAGTTCACTCTTGTTGGTCATTTCAGTGATTGACCATCAAATCCACATTACTGAAGTTAAAGATTTTCAACTTTCAGAATCCTGCTCCAAGCTATCATGTCTTTGTCCCTGTTCTCACATGCGCTGACACCTGCTATGTTATCATCACCAGAATACTCTTTGAAAAGCCAGTTTTCAGCTGAGTTTGGTCAATTATCTCCCAACTTGCAACCCAGTTACTATGTTGATATATCTGCTGAGCGAACTTTGGACACTTTACCACTTAGTGGGAAGCATGGTGTATACCAAAAGTCAACCCCCAGCATGGTGGCTCAGTGGTTAGCATCACTACCTTACAACGCCAGAGTTCGATTCCACCCTGTGTAGTGTTTGCACATTCTTCCTGTGTCTGCATATATTTCCTCTGGGTGCTCCGGTTTCCTCCCACAGTCCAAAACTGCATATTAGGTTGGTTGACCATGGTAAATTGCCCATAGTGTCCAGGGACGTGCAGGCTTGGTCAATTAGCTGTGGAAAATGCAGGATTACATGGATAGGCTAAGGGGGGGTTGGGTCAGAGTCTGGTGCTCCTCTTTGAAGGGTCAGTATGCACACTATGGGCTGAATGGCCTGCTTCAACACTGTAGGGATTCTATGACAGCAGCATGGGATGGCAAGGTGCATCCAGTGAGAGAGAAACTCTGGACTGCAAACAGGTTTGGAGAAAAGAAAATGAAATACTTTAAATTTAACTAACATTGTGACCTCAATGTTCCAACACATTTTACATCTGGTTTAAGATCTTCTGAAGTGTTGTTGTGAAGGAAAAGTGGCAATTTGGATACAGCAAACCCCTACAAACAATAAAATAATAATTATCTGCTCATCATCTTTTTGAAGTGCTGATTAATGGATACATTTTGACTACCCAGCCATGAAGTATTCCCCCTCTTTTCTGAGATAATGGCCACCTCATGGCTACTACTTCCACTAGAAATAGTGGAATCTTTTACGTCCACTTGAGAGAACACAGATGGAGCTTTGATTTAATGTTTCATTTACAAGACAATATCTCAAACTGTGCAGCAATCCCTTGATACTGCACTGGGTACGTCAACTTTGACTGTTGTGTTCAAGAACTGCGTAACCACCTCGTTGGTAGAAGAGGTGACGCTGATAAAGCAGAGGAAAAGTTGGGGAATGGTGCCAGTGTAGCTGTGGCGGGTGGACTGTTCCATGTAGCAGGCATAGCTGGAGCCCATACGGGTGCCCATGGCTACCCCTTTGGTCTGAAGGAAGTGGGAGGAGAAATTGTTGAGGGTGAGGACCAGTTCAGCCAATCGAATGAGTGTGTCAGTGGAATGGTACTGGTTGGGTCGGCGGGAGAGGAGGAAACTGAGGGTTTGGAGGCCTTTGTCATGGCGAATGGATGTGTAAAGGAACTGGATGTCCATGGTGAAGATGAGGCATTGGGGCCGGAGAACTGAAAGTCATGGAGGAGCGGTGGGTGTGGGTGGTGTCCCGAATGTGTGTGGGAAGATCATGGGGGACAGGACGGTGTCAAGGTATGCGGAGATAAGTTCGATGGGGCAGGAGCAGGATGAGATGACAGGTCAACCGGGACAGTCAGATTTGTGAATTTTGGGTAAGAGGTAGAACCTGGGTGTGGGGTTCCTGGACTGAGGTTGGAGGTTGTGTGTGTGGGAGATCCCTTGAGGTGATGAGTTTGTGGATTATCTGGGAGATGGTTTGATGATGAGAGGTGAAGTCATGGTCAAGGAGGGAAAAGGAGGAGGTGTCCATGATTTGACGCCTGGCTTCAGCAGTGTACAGATCAGTGCGTCAAGCTTCCACTGCCACCCCAACCCGCATCCGTCTGCTTTGATGGTGAGGTTGGGGTTGAAATTAAGGGCTACGTGTTGCAAGGGAGAGAAGTTGGAGTCGGCGAGAGGGGTGGTCAGATTGAGGCGGTGAATGTCACAGATCAAGGGAGGGTAACAGACCAGTGAATGGGTCCTCAGAGGGTGGGTGGGAGTCTTGATGGAAAAAGTAAGGGCAGAGGCGGCAGAAGAAGAGTTCAATGTCACGACACTTGTTGAATTCGTTGATCCAGGAGCGCACAGGGATGAAGGTGAAGCCTTTACTGAGGATTGATTGTTCATCCTGAGTGAGGGGAAGGTGTAGGGGAATGGTGAAAACACAACAGTGCTGGGAGCTAGAACCTGGTGTGGAGCTGGAGTTGGGAGTGGGGCCAGATACTGTCTCTGGAGTGGATGTGGTCACAGTATAGTGGGTGACACACACCCTGGGGGTCACGGCGGTGGTGGTGGAATTGAGGTTCCATGAGATGTTCGTGATGTCTTTGGCGGTGGCTACATGTTCGTCGGCAGTGTTCCAGTGAGTGATGTCATTGGGGCGGTGGCAGTTATGGGGGCAGAAGTGACATACCAGGTCGTCTTCACAGTGGTTTCGGCAGCAGTGGTTCTGACAGCAGTCACAGAGGCGGTTGTCTTGACGGTGATCACTTTCTGCATTGAGACCCTCCAACCACACTGGATCAATGTCGATTTCACCATTTTCCTCATCTTCCCCCACCTTATCCCAGATCCAACCCTCCAATTCGGCATCACCTTCTTGACCTGTCCTACCTGTCCATCTTCCTTCCCACCTGTCAGCTCTGCCCTCCACTCCGATCTATCAACATCACCCCCCACCTTCATCTTCCTATCACATTCCCAGCTATCTTCCCACCAGCCCCACTCCCCTGCCATTGATCTCTCAACCCCCATCCATCCCCACATTCGTGTTGAAGAGCTCCTGCTCCTCAGATGCTGCCTTACTAGCTGTGCTTATCCAGCACCACACTTTTTGAATCTGTTCTCCAGCATCTGTGTCACTTTCTCCCATCTAAGAGTCAACCACATTGCTGTGCGTCTGGAGTCACACGGCAGCCAGACCAGGTAAGGATGGCAGTTTCCTTCTCTAAAGGACATTGGTGAGCCAGATGGGCTTTTCCACAATCAACAATGGATTCATGGTCATTATTAGACTCTTAATTCCAGATATTTATTGAATTCAAAATCCACCATCTACCATGGCAGAATTCAAACCCACGTCCCTGGAACATTACCTGGGTCCATGGACTAGCATGATTCCTGATGAAGGGCTTTTGCCCGAAACATCGATTTTCCTGCTCCTCGGATGCTGCCTGCCCTGCTGTGCTTTTCCAGCACCACTATACTCTTGACTCCATGGATTAACAGTCCACCAATAGTACCACTAGACCATTGACTCCCCTAGTTTGCAAAATTGGAGAAACTGGAGCAATCCTGTCAGCCCTACTCAATCCCCTGTCCCTACAAGTTTTGTACTTCACTTTTTAATGTCACTTTATGGAAGTATGAAGATTGGAACATATAGGATTGAGATAGAAGCTAAAATGTAAACTTTTCAAAAGTGTGGAAAATAATCATAAGGGGAAAAAATAAACAGTCAAATATGAAATTAGTTTATCTGGGTCAGGGAGTGGATGTCAGTTCTCAGCAGTGGATGTGAGCTTGATATACAGCTGCATCTCTTTCAGTAGGGTGCAGTTTATTCAAGTATTGTAAGCTAGTAATGTAAAAGGGCAAGTTGAGTAATTGTCCATGTCTGTTCAGTGGATTTGTAATTGCAGTTCACAGGGACTTCGATTATGCATCGAACGGAGACACAAGTTTTATCAGGAAAATAGCATTCCAACTTTTTGGGAAATGCTCAGTTTACTGTTAGCACCTGCACATTGAGCAAAAACTTTGGTATTAATATATTTTTAAGATTGTTAAAATAGTCCTTGAATTCCATTGGACCTTAATGCAACAAGCTGAAGTCTCCCTGACAACACCTGAATATCTGTCAGTATACTAAAAATACTGAAAATTGCAAACCATTAACTTCGTTCTTTTGTGCCTTGAGAAGTAAAATGGCATTATTTGTCACCCTATTCAAATTTTCTGGCATGTAGCAGTTCTCAGAAGCTAATCAATATGTGTATGCATTTTATATGGAAGCTAATCACTTCTGCTGCCAGTGGTGAAGGTTCGTATGATGGAGCACGATGAATCCACATTCCATAGAAATATCACTATACAGAAATTGAAATATGATTGTGTCATGCATTTTAAGAATGTCTGATGGAAGCACTGTGACAAATCTATTAATGCTTTGTCTCGCAGAGCAAGAACTGATCTAGAATATGCAAACTCAGATACATTGAAACATAGTGATTTAGTTGTTAAACTAGATTCCTTGCTGTTTTGTTAATGTGTTTCTACTTCAGTGAAGCACTTCTAGATATGAGATGCCAAATTTATGCAGCGGTTGAAACTTCTGAAAAATTAAAGTGGTTTATTTGAACACTCATAGCTTGTAGTCACAAATCAAATGTACAAGTGTGACTATCACTTAGTTGATCAGTGTGCAAGGAACCATTTACTTTTTTCTTAATAACTAAGTGATAAATTTAGAATTGGCTCGTTTTAAGGAGGAGTACTTGGAAGCTCACTATAAACCTAGCATTCTATAGCCATTTGAAGAGCTGATTCATTTTTGGTCAATGTTTTCAAAAATCCATACAGCCTTTGAGGTGGACAGTTTGAAGCTGCATACCTTTTGTTTCAATTCAGTAGTAACGTTTAGAACGGAATTGGAGGTACCAAGAAAATAGCACTAGAGGGAAAGTAATGGGGAATTGAAACGAATCATTCAGAGAGACTGCGCAAGCACCATAGGCGTTCTGTGCTCTGCAATTCCGTGAATGCTCCCACATTCCTACCCTGTGTTAATGGATAATAATCTGTTTCTGGCTCATAAAGTTCCACACACTCAATGATAGCAACAAAGCAATTACCCCATTGAGTATCAGTAACGTAAGTAATCTCTTCCAGTTTAGTGATTATTCAGTAGTTTGCATATTGAATTAAATCTACACCTCCCTGAAAAATGACCATCCTTCTTCTATTTCGAAGTTCTCCGATTAGCTCAGTTGATATTTCTTGTACCAGTGTATTAATTAACTTGTCGTGCTAATACTCATCTGATTTCTTTTCCCCTCTTGATCACACGTCCGTCTTCCTTTAAAATATTTAGTGTGCTCACTATTGTTGGAAAGCACAATACTTAAGTCATATTTCTGTAAAGGCAATTTATAATTTAATCTCTAAAAGACAGATAATGGATTTAACTTTGAAAAGTTGTGCCTGCATGGAATACTTTTTATTTGATTGCACGTGAGGTTATAGTTCTGAGGCTGTTCTGCATTGGATTTTCTATCCACACACTAAATTGAAGAGTATCTAGAAATGTACAGATATTAAATTGCTAATGTTAGTCCAGGCTGCCATCTTCATGTTTCATGCTGTGAAATTGATGCGCAGAGACTGTTAGTAATCATTTTTGAATTGAAGGTTCATAGTATGGTTCATTCTTCTTGTTCAGAAGTACTTTGTTTTGTTAATAATAAATCAGAAAGTAGTAAGAATGCTTGTTTATTTTAGTCCTCGTTTTTAAGCGTGCTGAGTTATCCAGAGTACTTGAAGAATTTTTTTCACATTTTTTTTTGTGTTCAAGTGGCTATATAATTCTTGGTTTACTTCTAGCAGCCATGATGTATTTCCTACAACTCAGTGGGTATGCTATTTTCATGGCAGTGGTTCCTCTAAATTTTATATTACAGCATGCAGCCTGTTTAGTTTAATGTGTAATAGCTTCTAAATTTTTTATGCAGCTGCACATGTATGATAACTTAAGATTGTTGTACGGTTGTATGCACACACAGCTTAGAGGAAGCAGTCATGCGTGGTTTTTATTCTGTTTTATATTTGAAATATCTAATTATCAATTAGATTCCATCTGCACATGCATTTAACCCTTAGGTTAACATTGCGCAGCCCCTTCTCCCCAGTATAGAAGGCCAATATCCTCAGTCTTGAAGAGCTGATACTGATTTCATACAGAACATCATTCATATAGGGAAAAAGAACATTTTCAACTTGAGGTAAAACACAAATAAAGAGCTCACAACTAATAATCAGAAAGACTGTGCTATCCTTTGATTGTTGAGTCATTCTTTGTCAGATTGTGTTTAAAATCTTTTATTCTGATATTTTTGCCTTAAGTTTGGGAAAGCAAATTACAGTCTGACAATGAAAATGTTTCATGCTGCCCAAGACCAAAAATATTAATTTGCAAATGCCAAAGAAACCACTGCCTTCTAGCCATTTTGTATTTGGCTGTTTTTAGTTTCCCTACACTGACAGTCACAACTATTACCTTTCAACTTTCCAATGATCCTAAAATCTGTCTTATTCTCAACATTAAACAATGCATGAAGTTTAATTGTTAGAAATTCAATTAATTTTTCATTAATTCATTAAGTTATTTACCTGAAAGAATTTTGCTAAATTACTTGCTTCATAACCTAGATCCTTTTACTATACTTTTCAAATATATCAATCCACTCACTCATGAGTGTTAGTCAATAATGAGGCTTGTCTTATTAAAAGCATTAAGCAGAACCTGATTGGTTACACTTTAGCTGAGAAGAATGATACAGGTTGGTTGGTTTAGTGTAAAGTGCCAGATTTGGCTCTGTTGGTAGCTAATGGCATCTGAATCAGAGGCAGTGAGTTTAAGCTCTGCGCCAGAGATTTGAGCGCAAAGTCCAGGGTGAAACTGTCTTGTGAGATGTTACCTCAAGATGTGAAATTTCATGGATATAAAAGATCCTATTGCACTGTTTCAAAGAATAGCTATGCCTTCCTCTCCTTTTTAATACAGATCTTGCAAACAATGTTGTTAAAGCATTATTTGATCACTTATTTCATTGCTTTTTGTTGGAACTTCCTGTGTACAAATTGGTGACATTTCCTATGTTATGACTGACTACATTTCAGAAGTACTTTATTGACTTTAAAGCAAGTTTATAATGTCTTGAGTTTGTGAGAGGTGCTTTCGAGATATTTTCTTTCTAGATATGCTCATGTATCTGAGCTTGAAGTGGAATAGTTTACATCTTAGTAGGCAAATAAAACTGTTTTACAAAGTACGTTGTTGTTCTCCTAAGATAAAACTAAGTCAGAATATTTCCCATAATTCAAACTTTCTGTTGTGTGTTTTTGTAACTGTCTTTATTTTAGACAATAGACAATTAGGGCAGGAGTAGGCCATTCGACCCTTCGAACCAGCTCCACCATTCAATATGATCATGGCTGATCATCCACAATCAGTATCCTGTTCCTGCCTAATCCCCATAACCCTTGATTCCACTATCTTTCTTGAGAGCATCCAGAGACTTGGCCTCCACTGCCTTTGGGGCAGAGCATTCTATACACCCACCACTCTTTGGGTGAAGAAGTTTCTCCTCAACTCTGTTCTAAATGGGCTACCCCTTATTTTTAAACTGTATTCTCTGGTTCTGGATTCACGCATCAGCAGGAACATGCTTCCTGCCTCCAGACTGTCCAATCCTTTAATAATCTTATATGTCTCAATCAGATCCGCTCTCATCCTTCTAAACTCAAGCGTATACAAGCCCAGTGGCTCCAATCGTTCAACATATGATAGTCCCACCATTCCAGGAATTGACCTCGTGAACCTACGCTGCACTCCCTCAACAGCTTGAATATCCTTCTTCAAATTTGGAGACCAAAACTGCATACAATACTCCAGGTGCAGTTTTAATCAGGGCCTGTACAGTTACAGAAAGACCTCTTTGTTCCTATACTCAATTCCTCTTGTTATGAAGGCCAACATGCCATTAGCTTTCTTCACTGCCTGCTGTCCCTGCATGCTTGCTTTCATTGACTGATGTACAAGAACACCTAGACCTCATTGTACTTCCCCTTTATCTAAATGGAGTCAAGTTGGGTAGTAATCTGCCTTCCTGTTCTTGCCACCGAAGTGGATAACCACACATTTATTCACATTAAACTACATCTGCCATGCATCCGTCTACTCACCTCGCCCATCCAAGTCACCCTGTATTCTCATAACATCCTCCTCACTTTTCACCCTGCCACCCAGCTTTGTCATCAGCAAATTTTCTAATATTACTATTAATGCCTTCATCTATAGCATAAATGTATATTGTAAACAGCTGCGGTCCCAGCACTGAACCTTGTGGTACCCCACTGGTCACTGCCTTGCATTCCAAAAGGGACCTGTTTATCACTACTCTTTGCTTCCTGTCAGTCAGCCAATTTCCAGTCCAAGTCAGTATTATGTCCCCAGTGCCATGTGTCCTAATTATAGAACCTGACCTGAATTCTGTCATACGTTTATTGATTGCTTCGTTGTTTGACTTATTCAGATTTTAAAATGGGTTATCTTACAATTAATGTTTTAATTTTTGTAGTTTTCTCTGTAGCCAAAACACAGAGAGCTGAAATATATCTAATTGTACTTATTCATTTTTAGAGCTCAAAAATGTGTTTGGCATTGAGGAATCTTAAGTAGCAATCCACCACCTAATCTGTACCTTTTTCTGTGCATTAAATGTGTACGTACCATTAATTCATCAAGACGCTGCTAGTTTTTTCAAACTTTAGTCGCCTCACAATCCTAGGGTAATCTGCCTGCTGTTCTTTATTCCTTTTTCTCCTTCACAGTCTTCAAGAAAGATCCTCCCCCTCTCTTCCCCTGCTTCTCACTGTCCGCTTTTCCATACTCCACCATATCATATCAGTGCCACCAACCAACAAGTTACACTGTGCCCCCTCTCTCTTTGAGATCCTTCTTTATCACTCTCAATTCCATCGTCTTTTGTCCTATCCCAAATCAGACAGCCTTTATTTTCATGGGATCTTCTCCTGACAATTCCCATTGCCCTCCACAATCAACAACAGCAGGTGGCGCTAGGGCTGGTCCGTCTGTCAGATTTAAACATCTCCCACACCAGTTTGCTCAATTTTTAAAATCTATTTGTGTTCTGATTCAGTGGGGGTTTTGTCAGCAGTGAAATGATTGGCCTCACCATTGACTCACCATGCTGCACACAAAGATCTAGCCGTTCCTGTCGACTAGACTCCTTGACATCAGTTTCATCAGTGCCAAGTTCAGGAAATTTCCAGATGCTTAGCAAAAGTGACATCACACAGGATAAATAGCCAATTGCGTTTTTCAGAGTCAGCAAACCTGGAAGAAAGATAAACTGATAACCTTCACTTTCATAACCTTCACAACCTTCACAAATTTTAGATATTTTGTTACAAAAACAAAATAATTGTTTAGGAGACTCAAAAGCACGATGTGGAGGTGCCAGTGTTGGACTAGGGTGGCCAAAGTCAGAAGTTGCAAAATGGTTATAGTACAAGAAGTTTCTTTGAAATCACAAGGTTTCAGAGCGCTGCTCCTTCAAGTGAAGCGCTCCGAAACCTTGTGATTACAAATAAACCTGTTGGACTATAACCTAGTATCATATGACTTTTGACATTCAAAAGATCATGGTGGAGAATGAAATATTAACTGTTTGAAATACAAGTTGTACTTCATTCAATGCATTTTACAGTGTAATTAATGACAGTGTCACTTCTTTGATTTCTGTTTGGTTGTACTGCACCTTATGGAGAGGCAATGAATTACCGACAGCAACTTCTGGATTTTAACGGGTTTTGTGGAATCCCAAATATGCTGTCACTTTCAGAAGAGTGATGAGTGCAAATTCAATGGTTTCACCCGCATTACCACTGCAAAGTCTGGGCCTTTGTGTGAGGCACAGGTATTTTTGTCATTTAGTATGTTAACTTTATGCTTTGAGGTAACGAATGTGGCAGTTTATCTGAAATTTCCTTTGATTTATGAAACTGGCATAAAACAGAGTATAGTTATTAGTGATGGAACTATTAAGTGCTGTTTGGTATCTTGAAGATTTAAACAGTCAATTTCAGATATAATAATTGTAAATCACTTAGGTACATTCCTCAAGTCAGTCTGGAAAGAAAATTGAATCGCCTGATGCTGACCCTAATGGTAGAATGACTCACCCTGTATAGAGCTTCCACATCGGTTCAGTAGTCTGCATTACAATGCTTTCCCTATTACCAATTGCAATGGTACAAGTGCCAGAGGAAAGATTAACCACGTCCATGACTTTTGTTGTATTCCTTAATGTATGCTCTTAATCATTTCTTTCAAGACAGTTTTTCTAGTTCTTTTGCTGCTGGAGATCAGTCTCTTGGCCGGCTTCTGCATTAATACCACGGCTTGAAAGGTGTTTGCAACTGAAACTGAACACACTACTCAAGGTCTGATTTGACCCAGGAACTGTATGATAATAGAATGACATTTTCCACTTTAATTGATCTAGCTCTATATTTAAGCATTCCACTCCCTTTACTATCACTCAGCAGTGATTTAACACCTTTAGTGAATAATCTCACCAGTCCTTATCTCAATCTACTTCACCTACACCATACAAACTATATTTCTGTTATTTGACTTTTTGTTGCATTTAAAGCACTCTCCTCTGTTGGATTTCACTTACCATTGATTTATGTCATTGTAAATTTCATTTAACTCCTATTATACATCTCTTGCTGCTTTGTTGTCCCGCTTTTATTCTCATCTATAAGCTTCACTGATTTGCATTAAATTTCTGTACCTAACTTATGAGCATAGATTTGGAAAATAGCATTATCCATCAATGATTATCCTGGAACACACTATCTCTGGTTATTATGTTGCAATGTATAAGAAGTTAACAGGATTGCGTTTTGTGGGAGTGGGAGGTTGGGAGTAGGTCGGGCATCATGTGGCCTGCTCTGAATTCTGCCTATCGACAAACATGGGTAGTGTGCTTGCTGTGGGGATAAGCTGAAACTTTATTGCTGGAACAGCACAGCAGGTCAGGCAGCATCTAGGGAACAGAAGATTCGACGTTTCGGGCACATGCCCTTCTTCAGGAATGAGCAGAGAGTGTTCAGCAGGAGAAGATAAAAGGTAGGGAGGAGGGACTTGGAGGAGGGGCGTTGGAAATGTGATAGGTGGAAAGAGGTCAAGGTGAGGGTGATAGGTCGGAGTAGGGTGGAGGCGGAGAGGTCAAGAAGAAGACTGCAGGTCAGGAAGGCGGTGCCGGGCTGGAGGGATTCGGCTGAGACAAGGTGGGGGGAGGGGGGATGAAGAAACTGGTGAAGTCCAAGTTCATCCCCTGTGGTTGGAGGGTTCCCAGTCGGAAGATAAGACTCTCCTCCTCCGACCGTCGCGTTGTTGTGGTTTGGCGGTGGATGAGTCCAATGACCTGCATATCCTCGGTGGAGTGGGAGGGGGAGTTGAAATGCTGTGCTACAGGGTGATTGGGTTGGTTCGTCCGGGTGGCCCAGAGGTGCTCTCTGAATCGCTCCGCAAGTAGGCGGCCTGTCTCCCCAATATAGAGGAGGCCACACCGGCTGCAGCGGATGCAGTAGATAATGTGGGTGGAGGTGCAGGTGAATCTGTGGCGGATATGGAAGTTTCCTTTGGGGCCTTGGAGAGAAGTGAGGGGGGAGGTGTGGGCGCAAGTGTTGCACCTCCTGCGGTTGCAAGGGAAGGTGCCGGGAGTGGAGGTTGGGTTGGTGGGGGGTATGGATCTGACAAGGGAGTCGCGGAGGGAGTGGTCTCTACGGAAAGCTGATAGAGGAGGGGAGGGAAATATATCCTTGGTGGTGGGGATAAGTCAGGCCCGAGTTAAGAGACATTGTGAGAAGGATAAACCGATGCAAAATGTTAAGAGCATGTGCTGACTGTGGGGTGACTGTTACCCTGCTGACTGAACTGCTCAGCGCTATGTAATCTAACATGTGAATCTTTTTCTTTATGTATGTGCAGGTAGCTCTCCTACAATGCTGTAGTTGCGTTCCAGCAACATCTCGCTTAATAGAAGATCACTTAATAGAAATAATGACAATGGGAAAAATGGGGTTGGGGGCAGATCAGCAAAAAAATCACTCTGTTGCTCAAAAATCACCCAAAACTCTAAAGCAAAGTATAGCACAGTCTGAATGAAGGTTGAAATCGTTTATTAACAAAACAAAAGTAACACGGTGTGTTTAAAAAATGTAAGAAAGCTGCTTCCTATACAGTACCTTTCACAGAAAGCTACTGTCAGCAGTTGATATCAGTGGATGCGCAGAAAGGCACAAAGACTGGTGCTGACACCACACATGCTCAGAACGGTGCAGAGACTTAAGCGCTGGCATCGGTGTATGCGCAGAATGGAGCAGATGTCGGCGCATGCGCAGAATGGTGCAGAGATTTTGGTGCATGCGCAGAACCAAGTGCATGAACTGATCCCTGCTGGAATTGCACTATTGTCAATGGAGGTAAGCGTTCTTGAAAATACTGTTCCCTAATTCTTCAGAGAGGTTATAGGCGAAACATGCATCATCCCAGAACTACGTGTATATTATATATTTTTTGTTTTAGAGTTTGGATTTAGAACAACTGGCATGTAGATTTTAGGTCATATGTAATGTGTTTAAAAATTAATTTATCAGTTCAGATAAGGACCAATGAAGGGAATTTGTTTGCATTGTCAGTTTTATAATTGGGCAGAGTAAACATTGAAAAGTATTGGCTTGCTTTCAGTTTAGAAGAATCGGGAATAGATTTTCTTAGTGGAATAATCTATAGGTTGGAAAGTTTTTGGTTTTAGATTGCAAAAGTCTTGTTTGAAGCCAGATGTAAGAACTGTTTCTCTGGAAAAAAGAGTTAGTTCATAACAGTTAAGAAATAAGTTAATATCAGTATAAACAGTTTTGGTTTAAAAGGTCAAGACCAGAAGTGTTATGTTAGACCTCTGAATGGATTATTTGAAGCTGAGAAAGTCTCTAAACTCCATTGTGTGAATAACCAAAGAGAAGGTTATGAAATTTTGAAGACTGGGAAGTGAAACAATCCTCTAGGTGTTAGAGCCAGGAATTCTTTCTGGTATTTTGAGAACTGTGAAATGTTGGTACTGGGATTATACTTTGTTTTGGAATCGTTGAAATTGTATTTTATGTAAATTGCTTGGTTTCTTCTATTTTACATCATTTTAATGATTAAAACCAATTCCGCTGCATTGTGTGCTTGAAACATCACCTTGTTAACTAAAAGGATTACTGAATATTACAGGGCAATCCATTGTTGAAGGTTAAACAGCAAGAGATCATTGTCTACATTGCTACCAGTGACTTGGTTAGGAAAGACAATATGGCCTTGCAATCTGAATTTAGTGAGATAGATAAAAAAATTAGCCAGCAGGACCTCAACTGTAGTAATTTCCGGATTACTCTTAGTGCTATATGCCAGTGAGTACAGAACAGTAAGATGTATCAGATGAATATGGTGATGGAAATATGGTGCAGAGGGTAGAATTTTGAATTCCTGTGATACTGGAACTGGCTCTGAAAAATCTGGCATCAGTACAAGCTAGACAGGCTGCATCTGAAAGGAGCTGGGACTCCGTTCCTTGCAGGACAGTTTCCTAGTGCTGTTGAAATAACTTCAACTAACTCGGCAGGGGTATGGGAACCAAGGGAGGATTTAGAAACAAATCCTTTAGTGCACAAAATAGCACTGCACTAGTCTAGAGAATAGAAAGTCAATGGGTAAAGTTGGAATAAGGGATAAAGTAGTGATGTCTAAATCATGGTTATTGTGCATCTGTGAGAATGTACAGAATATAATAAATAAGATTAAAGAGTTAGAGGCCAAGATTGCCCTGTGGAAATGTAATGATATGCTGTTCACAGATACCTGACTCGATCAAGGGCAAGGCTAGGTATAAGAAAAGAT
The DNA here is from genome assembly GCF_037043375.1 of Chiloscyllium plagiosum. Taxonomy (NCBI): domain Eukaryota; kingdom Metazoa; phylum Chordata; class Chondrichthyes; order Orectolobiformes; family Hemiscylliidae; genus Chiloscyllium; species Chiloscyllium plagiosum. The sequence goes on from NW_028270142.1 coordinate 40,995,146, forward strand.
TAAAATAAGAAGGAAAGGAGGAGGGGGAGCTGTGTTGCTCAAAGAGAGCATTGCATTGCTGGAGAAACTGGATGTCTTATTGATTCTATCTTTGAATTCTATCTAGCTGGAGCTAAAAAACATAAAAGGTGCAATTACATTACTCTGTGTGATCTACAGATCATCAGCTAGTTGGAATGCTGTGGAGGAACAAATCTACAGAAAACTTGCAAGGACATACCAATGTTTTAGAGTAGTTGAAATGAGAGACTTTACCTGAATGTAGATTCTGCAATAGTAGTGTAAAGGATGGAAAAAGGCAAACATTCCTAGATTGTGTTAAGAAAAACTTTGTATAGCAGTATGATTCCAGTGCAACAAAAACTGATGCACTGTTGGACCTGGTTCATAGAAATGAGCTAGGTCAAGTAGATCCGTTATTGAAGGGGGGGGGGAGGGCAAGCATGTAAGAGACAGTGATCATTGAACTATGAGATTTATAATGACAATAGAAAAGGACAGGAGGGAATCCAGAATAAAAGTAATAAACTGGGTAAGAGCTGATTTTTGAGTCCCGATGAAGGGTCCTACCTGAAACGAAGACTCCCCTCTTCTGATGCTGCTTGACCTGCTGTGCTTTTGCCAGCTCCACATTTTATCAACTCTTATTTTCCAGTGGGGCAAGTATGGAGCTGGGCAGGAGAGACTGGAGCAAAGATTTAGCAGGAAGACTTTAGCTGAACAATGGGCTGCATTCAATAAGGTACAGTCATTAAGATGTGCAGGAGCAGAGCGTGTAAGTGTGTGTATAGATCATTGAAGATGGCAGGGAAGGTGCAGTAAAACATACAGTATCCTGGAATTTGTAAATCGGGGCATGGAGTACAAGAACGTTTGCTTATTTGGAACTTGCACACGATACTTGTTAGACCTCAGCTGGAGTATTGTGTAGAGATCTGAGTCCCACAATTACTGAAGGATGTGAAGGTATTAAAGAGAGTGCAGAAGAGGTTTACAGGCTTGGTTGCAAGGAATTTAGTTAAAATGATGGATTGGAAAGGTTTGGATGTTCTCCTTGGAGAGAAGAAGGACAAAAGAACTAGGAGAAGGAATAGGCCATCTGGCCTATCAAGCCCACTGTGCCATTCAATAAGATCATACCTGATGTTTTCGTGGCCTCAACTCCACTTACCCACCCTCTGACCATAACCCTTAATTCCATTACTGTTCAAAAAATTACCTATCTTAGCATTAAAAGCATTCAATGAGGAAGTCTCAACTACTTCACTGGGCAGAGAATTCTGCAGAATCACAACTCTCTGGGTGAAGCAGTTCCTTCTCAATTCAGTCCTAAATCTGCTACCCCTAATTTTGAGGCTATGTTGTCTTGTCTTAGTTTCACCTGCCAGTGGAAATATCCTCTCTACTTCTATCATCTATTCCCCTCATAATTTCATATATTTCTGTAAGATCCCCCCAATTCCAAATAATATAATCACAATCAACTCAGTCTCTGTTCATAAGCTAACCCCCTCAACACCAGAATCAACCTCCTCTGCACCCCCTCTAGTGCTAGTACATCCTTTCTCAAGGAAGGAGGCCAAAACTGCATGCAGTCTTCCTACTGCATGTAGCCTCACCAGCACCCTGTACAGCTGCAACATAAACTGCCTGCTTTTAAACTCAATCCCTTTAGCAATGAAGGACAAAATTCCATTTGCTTTAATTACCTGCTGCACCTGCTGGCCAACCTTCTGTGATTCATGCACAAGGACACCCAGGTCCCTCTGCACATCTGCATGCTGCAATGTTTTACCATTCGAATAATAGTCCTTTTTAACTGTTATTTCTACCAAAATGGATGACTTCACATTTATTAACGTTGTGCTGCATCTGCCAGACCTTTGCCCACTCACTATGGCCCTCTGCAAAGTTTGTTCTGCACACTTTGCTCTGCTACTAATCTTTGTGTCAAAGCTTACAGATGACACTCTGCACATGATCCCCAATTCCAAATCATCCAAGTTGTGGTCCCAAAACATCCCTGAGGCAAACCACTAGTCATTGATCACCAACTAGAAAAACACTCATTTATTCCCACTCTTGGCTTCCTGTTAGTTAATCAATTCTCTATCCATGCTAATACATTGCCTGTAATGCCTTGCATGTTAACTTTACGCAGCAGCCTTTTGTGTGGCATCTTGTCGCATGCCTTTTGGAAATCTCTGGATCCCTGTTGTCCACTGCTGGTAATTGAATTTCAGTAGATTAGTTCAGCATCACCTGCCTTTCCTGTACCCATGCTGCATCTGCCAAATGGAACAATCTCTATCTAAATGTCTTGCTATTTCTTCTTTGATAGATTCAAGCATTTTACCCATTAAAGAAGTTAAGCTAACTGGTCTATAATTCCCCATCTTTTGTCTACCATTTTTTTAACCAGTGGTGTCGTGTTTGCTGTTTTCCAATCTGCTGGAACTGCCCCAGAATCCAGCGAATTTGATAATTACCACAAGTATATTTGCTATTTCTCCCACCATCTTTTTTAGTACCCTGGGATGCATTCCATCAGGGCCAGGAAACTGGACTACCTTTAGCTCCATTAGTTTGTCCAACACTACCTCTCGTGATAATTTCTAGGTCCTCACCTGCCTTAATCTCCTTGTTAATTATTGGCATGTTTTTTGTGCTCTCCACTGTGAAGACCGACACAAAATACCTGTTCAATGCCTCACCATTTCCTCATATCCCATTACTAAATTCTACTTCTCATCCCCTAAGGGATCAATGTTTACCTGAACCACACTTTTTCATTTTAAATATTTGTAGAAACATTTTCTATCTGTCTTTATATTCTGAACTAGTTTACTCTGATAATCTTTTCTTTTATAGCTACCTATAAAGGAGGAGAGCTGATAGAAGTATTCAATATCATGGGAAGTCTGGATAGAGTAGGTAGAGAGAATCTGCTCCCCTCATAAAAGGATTAAGAGCATGAGGATATAGAATCCCTACAGCACAGAAAGAGATCGTTCGGTCCATTTGAGTCTGCACCAATCCTCCAAAGAGTATCCAACCCAGACCCACCTTCCACCCTCTTCCCGTAACCACGCACTTACCAAATTAGTGTACCCACAGGAACCCCACGCAGACACTGGGGGAGTGTGCAAACTCCTCACAGTCACCCAGAGCTGGAACCAAACCTGCGTCCCTGACACTGAGAAAAAAAACTTCACAACAAAATGTTTAGGATCAGGGGTACTGTACCTGGGAGGCACAGTGGCTCAGTGGTTAGCACTGCTGCCTCACCGCACCAGGAACACGGGTTTAATTCCTGCCTCAGGCGACTGTCTGGAGTTTTCAAATTTTCCCTGTGTCTGCATGGGTTTCCTCCGGTGCTCCGGTTTCCTCCCACAATCCAAAGATGCGCAGGACAGGTGAATTGGTCATGCTGAATTGCCTATCGTGTTAGTTGCATTAGTCAGGGGTAAATATAGGGTAGGGGAATGGGTCTGAGTGGATTACTCTTCAGAGGGTCGGTGTGGACTTGGGTTCAATGGCCTGTTTCCATACTGTAGATCATTTAATCTAATCAATTGAGACCTTTGAAAATACATTTGAATATAAACAATATATACAACAGTGCAGAAAAATTGCAGAGTTAAGTGAGGGGTACGTCATAATGCTTATTGGGAAGTCGAATGGTGGTATTCTGCAGTGTAACATGTCTGCAGTTTTGTGATATCGACTCAGACTGCTTCTGTATCTGAGAAGCCATGAGAGGTGTTAAACATTCACTGTCGTCAGCAAACATCTCCACTTCTGACCTTATGGCGGAGGGGAAAGTCATTGAATTAACCTGAGATGATTGGACCCTTGACACCAACTTGAGAGACTTCTGCAGCAGTGACCTGATACTGAAGTGATTGACCTCCTATAGTCACAACTATCTTTCTTTGTGCTCGATATGACTCTTAAACAGTGGGTAGTTTTCCCTCTGACTCTGATAAATGTTAATATTGCTACGGCTTCTTGATGAGATAGACAGATGCTACCTTTTCGTTAAAGGCAGTCACTTGCTTCACTCCTCATCAGTTGAGGTTTTTTTTTACCATCTTTGGGCCAGGGTTGTGCTGAGTTCAGGAGCTGAGAGATCCTGGCAGAACCCAAATTGAGCATCTGTGAGCAGATTTTTGCTAGGTCAGTGCCAATTGATCACAATGTTGTCAACATTTTCTATTAATTCGCTAATGATGAGAATATTCTGATGGGCCACAATTAGCTGGATTGGATTTGTGCACAGGATACACCGACCAACTTTCCATGTTGCCAGTATAGTCCACTTACTGGAACAGCTTGGTAAGAATTGCAGCTGGTTCAGGAGCAGAGATCTTCAGTAGTAGAACAGGGATTTTGTCGGAAGCCAATAGTATTTATTTTTATTGTATCTACTGTCTTCACCTGTTTCTTGAAATTGTCTGGCTGAAGACTGGCATTTGTGATGGGCAGTACCTCTGGAGGAGACCATGATGAATCATCCACTCAACACCTCTGACTGAAGTTTGCTAGCTATGAAAGCTATTGATTGATGAGCCTTGCATTTAAAGTGTAATAGTTCACAGTAATTAATAAATTCCAAAGACGATATAAAATGTATTCAAAAAACTGTTGGAGAATCAAAGTTATTCCAATACCAATATGAATACCATATATGGTATTTGAGTAGAGGTTGAATTTTTGTGGCTACTTTTTAAGGTTAAATTTATGGGGTCAACTATTACATGGGTGCTACTTTTGAGGGGCTGAAATTAATGCCCATCAAAATTCATACTGTATCATTAGCAGAAGCCCAATTGATCTCTAAGCAAGTAAAGAAAAGAAAATAAATTAGAATAATCCTGAAAACCCAGAACAGAACACAACAGCCAGAAGACTGGGAGCAGAGCAGAACAACCGGCAAACTGGAAAGCTGGAGTGGGATGTGACGGCCGTCACACTGACTCATAAACATTGATCTGTTATCTGTGAAGAACTGGGGTTGACATTTACATGAGATCTACTATTAATTGAGTGTATATGGTACCTCTATGAATATTGATGTAAAATGTTTTTTTCCCCAAAGGTTAACGTGGTAATGACTGACCAGTTATTGATATAAGGCGTGGACATTCATGTCTTTCAATAAATACAGTATCGAAAACTGGATCAACAAAGCTCCTGGTCATTACAGAACCTTCCCATTCTCAGTTTATAAATGTTTTGAGCATGTTTTAAATTTTGATTTTCAGGTTAATCTGAGCAGTCACCAGTATCTGTTCACAGCAGTGGTGGATCCAGCTGAGATGCCCTGCTTCTGTCTACGCCACGATGTTGATGCACTTCTATGGCAACCACACCCACAACAAGACAACATGTGGGAGCACATTGGGACATTCAATGCTTTAGGTAAGACATGAATTGTGAGCATGCTGCATATGAACTTTTGCGAGTCAGTTTGTTGGGTGCATGAAGTCTTCACATCTTTTAACAAGCTGTAATTGATTGTTCAGTTTGTTTTCCTCTTCCAGATGTTGTGTTGCATTGTTATCTTTCCATGTTAGGTTGCTATTCATAGTAAATGCAGTAAGGCTGTGTTTGAGACGCATCCTCATGTCCTGTACAATGGGATGTTTGAAATCAGTTCGGAGGGGGCACCACATTTGAAGTTGCATGACATTGGAGTGCCTTTAGCATTAATAACTTCTGGATTGGTCGCCACTCCAAGGAAGATGCTTTCTCCCTAGGCCACTGCTGTTTTTTTGGTTATAAGCTTTGACATTGAGATAAGAATGGCTATTATAGCTTCATGTCAGGGATTGTTTTATTGCTGTAATGCCAAGCTTAGTCATACACTTAAATGAATATTAATGTCCTTTTTTAACGTTTCTTTTTAATTTGTCTAATTATCTTATTGTTTCCCCCCAAAAAACCTGGTTGTCAAACTTTTGCTTGCTGCGTTGTTTCTTTCCCCTGGTTCCTTCGTGCATTTTGAAGATCCTTTTAAAAATAAAAAAAATCCTCACCTAAAGTTTTGAAGTTCTGTCTTGTAGCTGATCAAAGACTCCGATTGGAATTTTTGGCATGGGCACGTCATACTTCAATCGCCTGATTTTGATTGCGTATGGTGCTTGGTCCACTTATCATTGTTCAGTTCATCTGGCCAGCATATCTCTATCATCTTGTAGCCTAAGGTTTTCCTCTTTGCTATTTACCACCATCTTACTCTCACTAGTTTGATCATCTGTCTGTACATCTCCTTCCCCCATCCTAATTCCTGTTACATTACACTTCCTTATGCCATTTCTCCTCCCGTGTGCTCATTGTGCTGAAATACAGCACCACCGTGCTGTCTCCTGCTTTATTAGAATCCCACAAGAAACAGAAATAGAGTAGCCATTTATTCCTTCCAGTCCAATCTGCCATTCAGTGCAATCATGGCTGATCACCTACTTCAACATCATGTTCTTGAATTATCTCCATATTCATGATGTATTTCAAATGCAGAAATTTATCAGTCTTAGTCTTGAACATACTCAACTGAGCCTTTACTGCCTCTGAATGAAGAGGCTTCATCAGAACCTTGTGAAGCTCAACTTGCTCAGTCTTTACTTCCTGCTAGACACCCAAGCTTTGCATCGTGCAGTGACTGCTACTGGTTTTCCTGTACTCTTCACTGTTGTCTACAATGTGGGCTATTGTTGTTCTTCTTAGCCTTGATTAAAGAAACATATCATGTCAATATTGTGTAAGGTTGTGGGTTTAGGTCCCATTCCAGAGACTTGAACGCATAATCTAGCTGTGCTAATCTACTTTTGCAATGCTGTCAGAAATCATATTGATTTTAAACAAGGTCTTATCTGACCATTAAAAAAATCCCATTGCACTCTTTCACAAAAGGTCTGAGGAGCTCTTACCATTGTGACCAGTGTTTATCCATCCATCAATATCACACCAGAATCATCTATTATCATGTTGCTGTTTGTGTGATTTTGCTGTGTGCAAACTGATTGCCATGTTTCCTACATTACAATGATTATTACACTTTGGAATGTACTTGTATTGGTAGTGAAATGGTTTAGAATGTGAAAGACACTATTTAAACGTAAGGCTTTTCTTCTAAACAATGGACAGGTTAATAAACTGTAAACCTTGTCTTGTTCTAGGCTATGTTCAGGCATCTAAACGTGAGAAGAAATTTTCAACTTGTGCTCCAAACTATTCCTATGCTGCTCTGTGTGAATGCTTCCGTCGAGTCTTCATTTACCGGCAGCCTGCGCCTGTTCAAACAGTACTTTACAACCGAAAGGAAGCTAGACATGTAGGGCAGGTTGCCAAGCAACAGGTTGCCAGCTTGGAAACAAATGATCCTGTACTGGGTTTTCAAGCTACTAATGAGAGGCTGTTTGTTTTGACAAGAAAAAACTTGTTTATAATTAAAGTGAATACAGACATCTCTGAGTGAATTCAATGCAATAGGTCAAAGGATTTCAGGATGCCATGTAAAATGGTTTATTAATAGTTATAGTTTAGATTAACTTCCCACATGAGTTACAAAACACATTGTTACCTGTTTGTACAGTCCTAGTTACCCCAGAATTATTACAGCTTTCTATTACTTTGAACAGATTTCTGCACAGATGTAGCAGATTGTGCTACATTAATGACATGACTTGGCGATGCATAATTAAAAATGGCTTCATACTTTGAGATCTAAGCATAATATTTCAGTTTGTGCTGAAAAGCAATATTTGAAATGTTTCTGTGTCAAAGCATAGTTTTCTTCTAGCAATGAACATTAGGAAGCACTTGTGAAATAAGTGCTGATCTGGACATGTTGTGTGCAACCTCCATACAGCTCTGGAGATTTATCAGCCGGCTTTCCTGAGCTCCTGCCCACATGATGCACGTTCAAAATGGCCTCGATCTGCACAAAGGATTATTGGAAGCAATGAAAGAGAACAGCAGAGCTTTCCCTGCCACATAGCCAGGGCACTGTCAACTCACTGTCACCTGAACTTCCAACAAAATGCAGTGTTTTACTGGTGTATGGACGTACAGTCCCCACTGTTTATAGTGGATGTGTTTGTGAGACATTGATATTCTTGTTTTGACCATAATCTGCTATATAACTATGTTGATGATTGCAAATAAACTAAACTACTTATAATATAACAACAAGCAACTAGCTTTATTCAACTACAGTTGGTGTTTAGCACTGACTGTACTCCCAAACCAAGAGTGATCAGAAGGGTTCAAATGCACTGAAGATCCTGGGTGAGGTGTTACATAAGCAAAATAACTGCAGATTGGGAAATCTGAAATAAAAACATCAAGTATTGGAAATTCTCTGCAGATCTATTAGCATTTGTGGAAAGTGAAAGATTTAAGGTTTTTGATAGATGACTGATTAGTTGCAAGTTTCCAGCATTTTGTTTTTATTTATGGGGTTTTTTCTGTTTATGTATGTTCCTGACTCAGTGCATCATGTTGAGATTTGAGTTGCTGATGTCATAGCCAGCATGTTCAATACTGACCATTAACCATTAGTATTTTTGGACAATAAAGCAACTATTTGTTTTAAATGTAGACTGTGTGGACTGTGCTTCTGAAAGCCCAACATAATATTACCCTATGTATGTATATACCTCGAACACAATTGGTGTAATTTAACCCAAAAGTATCAAAATGTTTACAGCCCACTTTAGAAGAGTTTTAATTGCTCAAACATTGAATTTCTGATTTCAACAAATTTGATTCTAGGTAAAGCTTGTGTTTTGTAAGTTTCATAATCTAGGTTTATCAATAGTTGGTATATTAAGGGAGTACTGCATGGTTGCTGATATTGACCTTTGGATGCCATATCAAGCCAAGTTCTTGTATGCCTATTTCATTGTTTTAATTGAGCACCAGAGATCCCAGACCATCAACTGAACGGTTTTCTGGAACCCTGATGAGAATTTATCCTCCTTCAGTGTTCCAAAAACCAGGTCTCTGCTTTATCATCTCATTAACTAATTTGTAAATTTCTCTTGTGTGATCATATCCCAGCATGAATTACCTAGGCTGAGTGTCAAACTAGCTGATTGCCATAAAATTCCTGCTGGTAACTATGGTTCTTTAAGAAAGGAAACCTCTCCATATATTTTCTGGTTCTTATGTATATGACTTCATTCCTTCACTAGTACAGGTAACTTAGTTTTCTTCTCAAATAGCTCAGCCAGCCAGTCTGGAAAAATAGGAATGGGTATTGTCAGCAAAATTGACAGAATGGATACATAAAGATAGAGAATATTGACAGTGGTGTTAAGGTTCCTTTACCCACACTGCAGACAGTCAGCATCCACACTCTTGTATTTTCAAAGTAAAATTGGTAGCAGATAGACTTCTTGACCTCCAATTATCCAAACCATCTGCTTCTGCGATTTCATTGAGACATCAGCGCCAAGTTCTTAAACTTGAGATCTCATGGGCCTCTTCTTGAGGCCAGACATGTGCACATCGTTTGCATAGATAGTTTTCTCCTGCCTCAGATTCCAGTCCACCTGGTCATAAGTTAGCACCTGAACTTTACAAGTTGCTATTTATATCTTGCAGCTTTAATTGGTGGAAACATTTTCATTATGTCAGTGTCCACAAACACTTCTTCACGAACAGTACAACCTGATAAAGTCAGAATTCTGACAGTTTTTTTGGAAAGTCTCAGGCTCCTTTTGCACTCGTCAATCTAATATATTACTTGGCATGCAATTATGAGACTAACATTACTCTTTGAAAAGTAGATATTCACTTAAGAATCCAAAAAATCTAGGTAAACAGATTTACTTCACTCTTGCTAGGGTGTTAGTTAAATATAAAGAAAGGGTGCCATAATTTTAAGAGTCACTAATAGATCTTACAGGCAGGAACTTCTTTCACCTAAGAGTTGCCTGTGACATCTCAAATTTAAGAATTTGGCTCTGATGTTTCACTGAAACCACAGAAGGAGCTGGTTTGGAAGAGTTTAGAGGTCTTTGTCTCACCAATTTTACTTTGAAAATATGACAGTCTTGATGTCATCTATGTTCTGAGATTACAGTGTGGATAAAGAAACCTCAATACTAGTGACAGCATTCCCTACTCTGCTGTATTCATTCTGGGGATGTCTGTGAGGCTGACAATTATTGTCCATTCCTATTTATCCCAATAAGGGCTGGCTAAGCCATTTCAGAGGGTAGCTTAGTGTTAACTATACTAGTGAGGGATTATAAATGTGGAATGGTTGAAGTGAAGAGTATAGGTACTGTGATGATGCTCCTTTAACAAGCTTGTGTTGCCCTTGGTTTTTATTTCAGAGAGGTCGCAAACACTGATTCTGTGAGGTCTAGGTTTGAAGGGTTTTCGGGTCAATTTGGTTCTAACTAATAGATACTTGCTCGAGCAAAAGGCCTTCAACATTTTTAGAAAAAATCACTTGTACAATGAAAGGGGAGTGGCTGGTTCTCCGTTCAGAATCTCTCTAGTTTGGGTTTAGTTTGATTTTTAACAAGCAGTCAGTTGTGAAACTGCTGGACCCAAAGAAGCAGATCCATGCTGGTCTCCCTCTCTCTGACATCTCTCCTGTAAGACCCTGTGTTTGATTTTACCTTTTTTGCCAAGGGGTGTTTATGAGAATTGTCACAAGCATTTGGAACAGCATCATTAAGCTGGGATAATCTGCTAGGTTTTTGGCTCGATAAGTTATTCTAAATCCAGTTCTCTTGTGTTTCATTCAGTAATCTTGCAAATAAATTGTTTTGTGTAAAACTCAGTGGTTGGGTCAGCTGCATCACTCCTGGAATATCCACTTACATCTGCTTAAAACAACAAGCAAAATAGGATCCAGGCTACTTTCTTTAAATGTTTTGAGGGGGTCTGCCCTGGTCCATAATAGTCTCCCGCATAGGGCTCTTTGCGGGATTTGTGCTATAGATTCAAATTGGGGTTAAGGTTGTTGGGCTCAAAGGCTGCGAGTGGCAGGTGTTTAGTGCCTTTTGTTCCGGATGTTTTGTGCCTTTGGTTGGTTTTAACAGTGCTTGGGATAGCATTGGCTCTTTAATCCATTTGAATTTTCTGGGGGTGGAAGATGTCACTTTGGGGGTTTTGCAAAAAGTGATTTAAGACCAAGCTGTTGGAATTAGCAGATAAGCTGGGGTTGGAGCTGTCTCCTTCCATAAGGAAAGGAGCGATTAATTATGACAGTAGCTCAACATTTAAATTTGCTGGAAACACTTTCAGAATCTTTAGAGATGGCTGAAATTCAATTGAAAATTAAGCAGATTAGAGGCAAAAGACAAGGAAAGGGCAACAGAAATGAAACAGTTTGAATTACGATTAGAAGCAGAGGAATGAGGAAAGGAAGAAAGAGAGGGAGTTTGAACTTTAGAAATTGGAACTTAGACAGGAAAGAGCTGAAAATGTGTTGCTGGAAAAGCGCAGCAGGTCAGGCAGCGTCCAAGGAACAGGAGAATTGACGTTTCGGGCATAAGCCCTTCTTCAGGAATGAGGAAAGTGTGTCCAGCAGGCTAAGATAAAAGGTAGGGAGGAGGGACTTGGGGGAGGGGCGTTGGAATTGCGATAGATGGAAGGAGGTCAAGGTGAGGGTGATAGGCCGGAGTGGGGTGGGGGCGGAGAAGTCAGGAAGAAGATTGCAGGTTAGGAAGGCGGTACGGAGTTCGAGGGATTTGACTGAGACAAGGTGGGGGGAGGGGAAATGAGGAAACTGGAGAAATCTGAGTTCATCCCTTGTGGTTGGAGGGTTCCTAGGCGGAAGATGAGGCTCTCTTCCTCCAACCGTCGTGTTGCTATTGTCTGGCGATGGAGGAGTCCAAGGACCTGCATGTCCCTGGTGTTGTGGGAGGGGGAGTTGAAGTGTTGAGCCACGGGGTGGTTGGGTTGGTTGGTCCGGGTATCCCAGAGTTGTTCTCTGAAACGTTCCGCAAGAAGGCGGCCTGTCTCCCCAATATAGAGGAGGCCACATCAGGTGCAGCGGATGCAATAGCTGATGTGTGTGGAGGTGCAGGTGAATTTATGGCGGATATGGAAGTATCCGTTGGGGCCTTGGAGGGAAGTAAGGGGGAGGTGTGGGGGCACGTTTTGCATTTCTTGCGGTTGCAGGGGAAGGTGCCGGGAGTGGAGGTTGGGTTGGTGGGGTGTGTGGACCTGACGAGGGAGTCACGGAGGGAGTGGTCTTTTCACCTGGACCGTCTCAGACTCCTCCCTCCCCTTCCTAGACCTTTCCATTTCTATCTCGGGCGACCGAATCAACACAGACATTTACTATAAACCGACCGACTCCCACAGCTACCTAGACTACACCTCCTCCCACCCTGCCCCCTGTAAAAACGCCATCCCATATTCCCAATTCCTTCGTCTCCGCCGCATCTGCTCCCAGGAGGACCAGTTCCAAAACCGTACAACCCAGATGGCCTCCTCCTTCAAAGACCGCAATTTCCCCCCAGAGGTGGTCGACGATGCCCTCCACCACATCTCCTCCACTTCCCGCTCCTCCGCTCTTGAGCCCCACCCCTCCAACCGACACCAGGACCGAACCCCACTGGTCCTCACCTACCACCCCACCAACCTCCATGTACAGCGTATCATCCGCCGTCATTTCCGCCACCTCCAAACGGACCCCACCACCAGGGATATATTTCCCTCCCCTCCCCTATCAGCGTTCCGAAAAGACCACTCCCTCCGTGACTCCCTCGTCAGGTCCACACCCCCCACCAACCCAACCTCCACTCCTGGCACCTTTCCCTGCAACCGCAAGAAAGGCAAAACTTGCGCCCACACCTCCCCCCTTACTTCCATCCAAGGCCCCAAGGGATACTTCCATATCCGCCACAAATTCACCTGCACCTCCACACACATCATCTATTACATCCGCTGCACCTGATGTGGCCTCCTCTATATTGGGGAGACTGGCCGCCTACTTGCGGAACGTTTCAGAGAACACCTCTGGGACACCCAGACCAACCAACCCAACCACCCCGTGCTCAACACTTCAACTCCCCCTCCCACTCCACCAAGGATATGCAGGTCCTTGGACTCCTCCATCGCCAGACCATAGCAACACGACGGTTGGAGGAAGAGAGCCTCCTCTTCCGGCTAGGAACCCTCCAACCACAAGGGATGAACTCAGATTTCTCCAGTTTCCTCATTTCCCCTCCCCCCACCTTGTCTCAGTCAAATCCCTCGGTCTCAGCACTGCCTTCCTAACCTGCAATCTTCTTCCTGACCTCTCCGCCCCCACCCCACTCCGGCCTATCACCCTCACCTTGACCTCCTTCCACCTATCGCATTTCCAACACCCCTCCCCCAAGTCCCTCCTCCCTACCTTTTATCTTAGCCTGCTGGACACACTTTCCTCATTCCTGAAGAAGGGCTTATGCCCGAAACATCGATTCTCCTGTTCCTTGGATGCTGCCTGACCTGCTGCGCTTTTCCAGCAACACATTTTCAGCTCTGATCTCCAGCATCTGTAGTCCTCACTTTCTCTACTTAGACAGGAAAGGTCAGCTTAAAACAATGGAGATGAAGGCTGAAGGTAGAGATAGTGTTGTGAATACCCCACTATCAGAAGAGGTATCTGGGGCATATGAGAAGGTGAAGAAAATCATCTTCAGTACATATAAGCTTCTGCCAGAAGCCTACAGCCAGTGTTTCAGGAATCTAAGGAGGGACCTTGGTCAAACCTACATTTGAGTTTGAAAGGATCAAATAAAATAATTTTGATAGGTGGATAAGGGCATTAAAAATAGGTTTGCTCTATGATGCTCTTAGACAATTATTGTGGAGGAGTTCAAAAGTTTACTTCCTAAAGTAGTGAGAACTCATGTTTCATGTAGAGGGTGATGGAGGTTGGTACAGTTATAACATTTAAAGGCACCTGGGAGGGGACATGAATAGGAAGGGTTTAGAGGGATATGGGCCAAGTGCTGGCAAATGAGACTCAATCAGGTTAGGATAGCTGGTCAGCTGCCCCACTCACTGAATTGCTGAAGAAAGGCAAGAAGTTTCAGTGGAAAGCAGGTTATCAGAAGGCATTTGACAGCCTGAAATCTGTATTAACCACACCTAATTACACAAAAGCCATTCAAGGTGACTCAGTGCGAGTGTTGGTGCTGTGCTCTTACAGGTAGACGACAAGAAAATAGAAAGACCTATTGGGTATTTCTCCAGGAAATTGAACATTCATCAGCAGAAATATTCGACATGTGAGAAGAAGATTTTGAGCTTGGTGTTGGTGTTACAATGTTCACGTTACCAGTAATGTATCTGAGACCATCATATACACATTATAATCCATTGAAATTTGTGGAGAAATTTAAGGACAAAAAATCCAGGCTGTTTAGAAGGAGCTTGTTATGATAGCCTTCAATTTGAAAATTGTGCATGTGGCAGGATGAGAAAATGAGATTTCCATTGCCTTATCGAGACTTGAATGAGAAACCGAGTGTTTGTTGGCAGGAGTTAATCTGTTATTGAATTTTTTCAGTTCACTCTTAATCTTGGCAGCTTTCTGTTGGAGAGACTTCCTGATTTCTATTACTCTGTGCCAAGATGTCCATTCTGACAGCCTGGCTCTAATTTTAAGATTGTCCTTTCGTTTTGCAATGCTCCCATCAGGGTAAATAGTTTCTGTTTACTGATCAGGCACCCTATCATACTTATAGTAAAGCTGTTTCTGTAAAAGCAAATTGTCATGATTTTATGTTCAATGCATATTGAACTATTAGAGTTTGTATTCTTGTAACTGTTTTAAAACAACTGAATACTTTGCTCGGCTGTTTCAGAAAGAATTGAAAAGTTAACCATGTCGATGTGGGACTGGAGTCACATAGGCCAAGTTTACTTCCTTCAAGAATTAGTGAACCAGAGGTACTAACAATTCTGGGAAAACACAGTATAGGAATCTATATTTGGAAATGGAGCAAGTTGGTTAACATATTTCAGAAAGGGCCTTAGTCAATTTAGAGCAGGAATTTCTACCGAAAACACTAACCTACTTCTCTCTTCTCAGGCACAGGCAACACTGTAATATTGTTGTTTGTATGCTTTTATTGCAGATGTCCAATATTTGCAGGTTTTTTTTTGTTTACAAAGGCTGACCTCTCTAGTATCAAAAGATGGGTTTCAGGATGCCCACTTAGGACTGTTGGAATCTAGCCTGACTGCTTATGGCTATACATGCAGTGCAAATTTAGTAACAGTCGTCATGCTAAATAAGAAAAGACAATATAATGAGCTAAGAGATCACAGCTACACCTTGTGGTGAATATATTGGAGACAACCACTGGAAAATATCCAGCAATTCTGGCTGATGTTACAATCATAGATCACATCAATGGACCCTCTTACCATATGTAAACTCTAACATTATTGCACTTATTTCTCTTATTGTGTGAATTGTGACTCAGTGGGTGCTTCTGAATAATGACAGTTCATGTCTGCTCCAGAGATGTGACACACAGTCTAGGGTGACCTTGCAATATTGTCATGATGCTGTCACTTTAACAAGGTTATTTTGTCCTTGTGTGTTTTCAAGAGAGATCGTAAAGACAGAGGTGACTAAGATTAACAATGGCAGGAGAGTAGCCAGTTCTCTCAGTTCAGGTTTTGTTTTCTAGTTTGGTTTAGCTGTAGCAATCAGAAGATGCTGGAGTCCGGAAATGTTCTGATTGGCTTTTCCCTCTGAAAACTCTTTCTAAGTTGTTCCCTCCTGCCTGTAAAATCCTTGTTTAAATTTACCTTTTGCCAAGGGGTGCGTTTATGGGATGTGTTAAGGATTGGAACAGCTTCTTAGTTAAGTTGCTGTATTGGGACAGTTAAGTTTTCCAATAGTTATTCTAAATTCCATTTTCTTTTGTTCATGTTTCAATTATAGTGTTTAAATAAATCCTGTTTTGCTTAAAGCCTAGTGGTTTGACCAGCTGCATCACACATGGGATATCAAAGTTTATGCCTCCCTTTAAAATAAGAAAACGTTAGGCTGCCTTCTTAGAATATTTTGAGGGGGCCTGGCCTGATCCCTAACAATGTATTATCAATAAAATGGAGTAATGTCAGACCTCTGGTCTTTTGGATGAGACACACAGTACAGTAATGAAGGATAATATTGAATTTACAAAACAAGCATATGATTTAGCCAAAACAGTAGCAAGTCTGATGGATTGGTAGAGCTTTAAAAATTAGCAAAGGATAGCTCAAAGAGGAGGAAAGTAGAATATGAATGTAATTAGCAACTTTTAAAAACTTATTCAAAGAGTATCTACAAGTGTATAAAAATGAAGAGATTAGCAAAAGCAAATTGGGTTGTTTAGAGCAAAGAGAGATTATAAAATGGGGAAGAAGGAAATGGTGTTGACTTTCAATAAATTTTTTTGTCTTTCTTTCAGAAAAGAAAACTCTTCACGTAAAAGTGAAACTATTGGCAAGTTAACTTGACATCAGTAGTAGGGAAAGTGCTGGAGTCTGATATTAGGTGCAAGTCAAGGGCCCCTTGATAATCATATAATTAGGCAGAGCCCATGCTGTTTTGTGGAAAATAAATCATATTTACAAATATATTTTTAATAATGCAACTGACTAGGAGATAAAGGGTAACCAATAGTTGTAGTCAGTTTGGATTTTCAGAACAAATTTGATTGGGTTCCCAAGTAAGGTTGTTACACAAAATTAGGGCTTGTTGACCTGGGGGTGATATAGAATCATGGAGACATACAGCATGGAAACAGACCCTTTGGTCCAACAGATCCATGCTGACCATAATCCTAAACTAAGCCAGTCACACCTGCCTGCTCCTGACCCATATCCCTGCAAAACCTTTCCTGTTCATGTACTTCTACAAATGATTTTTAAATATTGTAATTGTACCTGAGTCCACCACTTCCTCTGGATTGTCCTGTACAACCTCAAAATGACTTCCCAACTCCTATACTCAAAGGACTGAGCAATGAAGGCAAACGTGCCAAACGCCTCTTTAATTACCCTGTCTATATGTGACACAAATTTCGAAGAAGCACCTGAACTCTTATGTCCCTCTGTTCCACAACACTACCCAAGGCCCTACCATTAATTATACAAACCCTACCCTTGTTTTACCAAAATGCAATGCCTCACATTTATCCAGACTGAACTTCATTTGCCATTTTTCAGCCCACTGATCCTTTGTAATCTTAGAAAACCTTTTTCACTTCAGGGAGGAAGAAAGCTGGAAGGGAGCAAAATTTTTGAAACCCAGCCAACAATTTCTAAGTCACACCAGTTGAGGGAAAACTCAGTAGAGGACTCAACAGGGTAAATACAAGAAGCATGTTCAGAACCAGAGGGGACAGGGAGGACCGTTTAGGAAGGGGGGGAGGAGAAGTATCTTCATCCAGAGAATGGGTGAGTCTTGTCTGCCACAGAGAGTGGGTGTGGCCAGAACAGTGAATCTTTTCAAGAAGGAGTTAGATATAGCTCTCAAGGCTAAAGGGATCAAAGGTAATGAGGAGAAAATGGGATTGGGTACTGAGTTGGGTGATCAGTCATAATCATACCAAGGTATACAAAGTTATGAGCCAAGTGCTAAAAAATGAGATTAGAATTATTAACTGCTTGCTTTTGATAGGCGCAGACTCGAAGGGCCTTTTTTGCTGTGCTGTTAAACCTCTACTGAATGAAGGAGTACACTAGAAGAACCAAATGCCCTACTCCTACCCCTAATCCCTATGTTTTTAGATTTTTGACAAGAATCGTGTCAGATTCCCATGGAAATCTATGACAGAAATAAAAACCGTCAGCTCCAACTTGGTCTGCCATGTTAACATGGATTGAGAGTTGATAAACAGAAAACAGTAGAAATAAACAAGTCACTTTAGAATCAACAACTTGTAACTCGTGGAATGTCACAAAGGTCAGTACTTAGGCCTAAGTTATTTATAATCTGCACCAACAACTTTAGCAGAGCTTGGAGCAACCTGTCTAAATTTGCTGACATACAGCTTACTTTTACAGCTAGCTTTGTGTGGAGGACACAAAATGACTGCAATGCGATGCAAAGAGGTTAAGGTTGGATAAGAAAACAGTTTGAGAGTAATGTGGAGAAATGTGAAATTGTTCATTTTGCCAGGAAGAAATGAAAGCAGAACTTTCTTTAAGCAGTGAGAGATTGGTAAATATTTATACACGTAGGTACTGTGTCCATAAATCACAAAGTTGGTATTCAGTTATAGTAAGTAATTAGGTAAGTAAAAGGTATGTTGCACTTAATAGCAAGGGGATTGAAGTATAAGAGTGGAGAATTCTTTTGTAATTATTTCTGTGACAGCTGAACTACTGGATACAGTTTTGACCTTACCTTAGACAAAATAGAGTGCGATAGAGCTGCAGGTAATAGATTCCTGCATGAGAGACAGAGATTTAGGACCTATGTTCTCTGGAGTTTTGGAGATGAGAGGTTAAAACAGGGTCTTTTACTCTATCAAGTCCATCTAAAATCTTCCATAGTATTACTTTGAAGAACAGGAATGTTATCCCTAATGCCCAGGATGAATGTTTACCCCACAAACAGCATTGTAAAAATACATATCATCTGGTCATTATCACATTGTTACTCGTACAGGCTTCCCCTGCACCAGTTGGCTGCTTTGTCTTTTATATTACAACAACGATTGTACTTCAACATTGCTTCATGCATTGCTGCTGAAGCACCTTTGGATGTTTTGAGGTCAAAGACACTATTCTTTTAGAAACCTATAAAATTCTTAAAGGGTAAAGTTCTTAGCGGGTTTGACAGTGTTGTTGCTGAGGGTCTGTTTTTCCCAGGCTGGAGAGACGGAACCAAGAGTTTATAGACTCAAGATTTCTTCTCATCTCATTTGGGACTGAGATAAGGAAAAATTCTCTACTCAGAGGGTTATGAATCTCAGGAATTCACTGCTTCAGAAAGCTGTGAATTCTCAACTATTGGGCACATTAAAGAATAAGATCAACAGATTTTGGGGGACAATCTGGCTAATGGCGTATTGCAGGAAAGTGCTCTCGATGTAAAGCTTCAGCCATTAACTTACTAAATGGCAATGCTAGCTTGATAAGTAGGTGCACTTCTAATTTCGTATACTGAGGCCTTTTTTTACTCCCTTTGGAAAGAAGAAATTCCTCCTCATGTTTAAGGTATAGATTGGGAGGAATTTCTTCTTCTGAGAGTTGTGAATCTGGAATTGTTTCCCACAGACGGCTGTTGAGGCTAGATTATTAAGTCTATCAAGGCTGAGGTAGGCAGATCTTTAATCAGTAAGGGAATCAAAGGTTATGGGGAAAACACAGGACAATGGAGTTTAGGATTATCAGATCAGCCATGGTCCTATAGAACGGTGAACAGACTTGATGAGCTGAACGGTCTGCTTCTATGCTTTATGGTCATAAGTGAAATAACTATTTCACTATTTAGTAGAAGAGGAGTTCTCCCTAGTGTTCTGTTAATACTTGCATAGGCTTGAGAGGTGCTTTAGAAATGCAGGCATTTGTTAAACTGCAGGTGCAAGTCTCGCACCAACAGTTCAGTGCTAAACCCATCATACTACAGTTCACCTGCCAGTACAAATATCTCGAAAGTACATTTCTAATAGTATCTGAAGATAGGAAAGATGTCTTCAGGTTGAGACCTATTTTCAAACATATGAATATGATCAACCTAACAAGTGCAAGACTTCTCAATTCTTGTCTTAGAATGCCTTGTCTCCCCAGGGTACGTTTCTGGAAATCTTGAGCTTGCTCTGTTAGATGGGTGCACTGGAAACCATACTTACAGCATTATTTTTATTTATCTTTTGTTTATCTTATACTTTATTTATCTCACCATTTTTCTGTTTCTCCTAGAATTGGGCATGCCCTCTTCACTCATGCGATGAATGAAGTTCTAAAGGATAGTGGGAAAGTAGACTGTCCTTGTTCTTCAAGGTTTCTTTTGGTGTAATTTGCACCTTTTCCTTTCCTTAACATGCAGGTACAGCAAAGATTTTGTGCAAAATAATCCTAAGGTTCCTAGCTTAACTCTGACATTTTGTACCATTGTATGCTCATAGTAGCTTCCAAGAACACTGATTCCCTGCTTTGTTGCTTCGTGACTTTTGGACTCAAGTGTCCTATTTGTGCTTTATGGCTAAGAAACCTCATTACGCTTCCTGTTGCTTATTACCTCCTTGGTGCTGTTTCATCAAATAAGTTTATCTCCTGCTGTAATATGTTGCTGTTTCTGGAAGAGGAAATTACTTATGCCTGTTCAAGACACACGAATTATCAGCAAATGCTGCCAGTAAGTGAGCCAACTGTCTAAGCCTTGAATCCCAGTGCATCACCTGCTACATTACAACCAACTAACTGCAGAAAATTCACCGGCTCTTTCAGTAGATTGACTCATTGATTTCTTTGTAAATATGCCTTTCTTACCTCTGGTCCAAAGGTTGTCTTGTATGGTAAACCCAATTTACAAGAAGTTTCATAGAGTCAACAAAAAACTCAAGAAGGCTTAA
Organism: Chiloscyllium plagiosum; assembly: GCF_037043375.1. NCBI lineage: Eukaryota > Metazoa > Chordata > Chondrichthyes > Orectolobiformes > Hemiscylliidae > Chiloscyllium > Chiloscyllium plagiosum. The sequence goes on from NW_028270142.1 coordinate 41,015,695, forward strand.
GATAGAGTCAGTAGTGTTCCTGCCAGAGGGGGAGGACGGAGCCGACAGGGCAGGTCCAGATGGAAGGTTTTGGCAGGAGAGTGGAAGTGAAAGTCTGGACATATTAACCTAAGGTACAGATGTCTGTGAAACGGAAAACTTTCTGTCAACTGGGAACCTCTATTAGATCTTTCAACAGCAAAACAAAGGAGAAAATAATTTTACAATGAATAATTATTAAATTATGTAAGGATCAAATAAGTACAAGTTACCAAAGATCGTTCCTCATACAATATTTTACATTTTTACAGCATCCCATTTTCTTTTGGCATTTCCCATTTTAATTGGGATAGGAAGAATGCTGATTCACCTTTCTCCCTCTCCTGCTGAACATTTCTGGGAAAACCAAGGAAGATTGTAATGTGAAATGAAATCAGTCATTCACATGTTGAATATCTCACATCTGGTTTGCCACATTGCTATGGCATCTATGCCGGAAGCGCACAGTGATGAAGACCGGACCTCCCAGTGTACGATGAAGGCCCCCCAAACTCTCTTATCAGCATTGCTTTCCAACACTCATTGAGCAGGATGCGTGTGTGTGTCCCACAGTTGAATATCCAACATAACTGTTGAATATGATATTCAGAGCAGCAAGACTGCATGTGTCAAGTTAGATGTAGCGAACAGATTTCCTCTGCCCAATATACATGTGTGTGACATGCAGACGAAGAAAGTATCAGTCTAGCTAGGAGCACCTTGAATTGGATGAGAATCAGACATCTAGGAAACAGACCCTTTGGTCTAAACAGTCCATGCTGACCATAATCCCAAACTAAACTACAGTAGTTCCACCTACCTGTGTTTGGCCCATATCCCTCCAAAGGTTTCCTATTCATGTACTTATCTATATGTCTTTTAAATGTACCTGTATGTGCATCTGTCACTTCCTCTGGAAGTTCATTTCCCCACACTCAGGAAAAGACACCTGACATTCACCTTACCTATACCCCTTGTGATAATGTTTGGTTATGACTGTTTAATTATTATTATTATTATTATTATTGTTTGGTGATCCTTCATTAAATGCAATCACGTAACATTCGAGGTGCACTTCAGCATTGTTCTAGCCAGGGAAATGTCAAAGTGCCACATATATCAGTAAACTGTGGCAGACTAATCTAATTTCTAACAGTAGCTATTTTCATGCCACTTGTTTATGGTCTGAAACATACTTTGGGACATAGATTTATCTCATTCTATTAAGTCTCTGCTTTTCAAACCTCCAGCACTTCACCAAAATGTTTCTGCTTGGAGGCAAAAGCGACTTATGACAAAGAAGACCAGATGGTGCCTTTGCTACAAACTCAGGCACAGGGGACAGCCCTAAGTAATGAAATAGGGCTGGGATCAGGTGGGAGATTTTGTACAGGGAAAATAAAAAATATCCATTTATGTAGCTTTCATGACCATAGGACATCCCTAACAACTGCACAGTCAATTTTGTACTTTTTGAAATGTAGTCACTGCTGTAGTATAGAAACCCCCAATTGGATAAGGAGCAGAAAATCTGTTTTAGTGATTGTTGGGAGCTCAATATTGACCTGGTGACCAAAGTGAATTCTCCTGCTCTTCATTGAAACAGTACCATGTAATCTTTTACACCCACCTGAGATGGCAGATGAGACCTCAGTGCATGATCGTATCCAAAAGATAATGCCTCGGAAAGTGCAGCCTTTCACTATTGTACCACAGTTCAAAGAAAGGAGAAAACCCTTTTGAAGAAAACTGGCCAATTAAAGTCAAATCAGGTACAGTATGATACGAAAAGCGAAATGCTGGACTATGAGAAAAATAGCACAAAGATAGAAAGGGAAAATAAGTTTTAAAATTGGCATTTTAAACATCCCTAACAACAATTTACTATATACAGGAATGAGATTGAACAGCTTAAATTGTTCACTTTCCAGGGCAGGAAGTTTTGACTGGCACTGCATTAAGAATAATCACATTGATAAAAGGAACTCATGTATTAATTATCACCCCTGACTTTATGTGGCAAATTTAATCGGCAATTAATGTGTATATGTAACAGTCCCTTAAAACCAGCAGAGTGGCTGACGGCAGGAGGAGCGAATTAAACTGTGTATAGAAGTAAATCAATATTAACAGGTTCTGAAGATTTGCAGCTCACACTATTGCTCTTTATTAAAACAATCTGCAACATCCATGGATAATGATATGCATTGTTTACACTTTTCTTACTTTTCCAGCAAAGTAAGACATGTAGTCTTCCAAATCCAAAGATGTGCAGGTCAGGTGAATTGGCCATGCTAAATTGTCCACAGTGTTAGGTGCATTCGTCAGGGGTAAGTATAGGGCAGGGGAATGGGTCTGGGTGGGTTACCTTCGGAGGGTCTGTGTGGACTTCTTGGGTCAAAAGGCTTGTTTCTATACTGTAGGGAATCTAATCTAATCTAATTAGGTGTGTCTGAATCGTTGTATATTATCTCTACCACTAGGATCTGGTATTGACCGGTCAGTTTATAATTGGCTGCTTTCTTCCTCCCACTCATCGCCATTTGTCTGAAACAACCTTCTCCAGCTGAGATTTTCTTTGTTGAAATGCAATTGGTACCAACTGTTTCTAATCACATGCAACATGTAGAGGTTATTAAAGAACCAGGGTCACAACAAAGAAAAATAAATCCTGTTACAAATCAAAACTACTTGTTGCTGCTTGTAAAATAAGAAGCACGTTACCTTGTTTGTGAAAGCAAAATGGCCCGACAGCTAAAGCAGAGGAATGGAGATCAACTAGACCTTGATAAAATATATTCTTTACTTGGTTCTCAGGACTCCTACATGTGAAGGAAAACTAGCTGGAAGCACTTGGATTGACACTCATTACTACACAGAATGACAGAGAGCTAACTCATAATGCTCCAGCCTGTACCTCAACACATACAAACCGAAATGGCACCAAAGCGAAAGGAAACCTACTATTTCAGACTGCCTTTCAAAACCTCAGCCAACCAGCCAATGCTTATCTTTAGATAAGGCTGTGGGATATTTTAGATTCAACTGAGAAGAGAGCTGGATCCTCAGTTTAACATTTCAACTGACTGGGCTCCCTCAGTCACGACACTGGAGTTGCAGCTTGTGTACACTTTATGTTATATCATTAAGGTCCAACCAAATGTTCAATTCCATAAAGAAAAGGTTGTTTCAGAGAAATTAACAGCTGAGAAGAATGAGAAATGTGACTACTTTGCCTTGAAGTTACTGCAATAGATCTGGGGAATCTTCCAACTGTGGAATTGCTATTAAGCAGAAGATAGATAGTTAACACGACTGAGATTTGGTTGGCTGAATTGGTGTTGCTATAGTGACAGTTTATTTCCGTTATGATGCAGTTTTACACCTTTTCGTTTCTTCAACAATTTCATCTGGGACTCAGTTACAAGACTGTAGGCTAATTGCTTTTACATAATGCTAATGATCACTAAGGAGGACTCAAACAATTTATAAGTTTTTTTTCAAAACCTTATACCAGATTATAAACTTTAACTTATTCAGAGGTAATCATTTCTTTCTACAGAATACATGCTCTCTAATGAAATATTGAAAAATAAAATTGCAACACAGTTTCATTTGGATTCCTTCAGTACACAGAACAGTCTAGACAGCTTACACACATACTCCAATCTCATGAGGTAGTAACAGGTATCCCAACCTCACATCAAGAGCAACTTGGTAACATTATTCTGATTTTAAAGGTCATATCTGCTAGACTGAGGCTCAAGGGAAAACCTATTTAATCTCATCCACATAAGTGTCCCTGCCACAGACACATCTGTCCAAGGAGACAAAGTCCCACTATCACACTGAGTGTACCCTCCATTTTAACACATGATACTACTATGCTGTCTAATAAGACAGCTTCAAAACAGATCTAGCAGCTCAAATCTAGATATCCAGAGGTACTGAAAGTATCAGCAGTAGCAGAATTGTATTCAAGCACAATTTGTAACCCCATAACATGCCTCCCTCTCTACCATTGTCATCAAGCCAAGGGATCAGTTCTGGTTCAATGTGGAGTTTAGAAGAGCAAATCAGGAGTAGCAACAAGAACAGCTAAAAATGAGATGTACTACATGCATTCTAAGCAATGGAAGCAGCAGGCTACAGAGAAAATCACTGAAAACACCCTGCTTAAATTGAGGAAGAAGGGGTAGATTTTGGGGTCTGATTGCAGATGTGGAAATATTCTTATTTCAAGGTGGGGATGGGGTGGGGGGGGATGTGGGGGGAGGTTGGTGGAATCAATCTTCCTTATCCTGGAGGAGACATCACTGCTGAACAATGACGATATATACAAAATGGTGAAATTCATCCGCACTGACCACTCCTGAATGGCAATGCTGAGCTTGGGAGCTTCGACCAACAGAAAAACAATTTCTGTTCTCCTGCTCTGATATACCTCACTCCCCTGATCTGACCCTGCTCCCACTTGTCTCTGATCTCCCCCATACACTTCCCAAATCAATGTCGGACCCCTTACTCCACACCTACTGTATTGCCTGACCCTCTCTGTACTCCCTCTCCTGCTGTGCTTAGATCCCTTTCTCTTCATCCCCAGCTCCAACCGTGCCTTTAACTGAAGTGGCTGATTAGATTTAATGCTGTCATCAGAATTTGCCAAATTGATGCCTTCAGGAAGACAGTGGGATTTTAACAGAAACACCCAACCTCTCTGGTTTACACTGTCAGGGGAGGGGATAGGGAATTAAAAGGGAGAGGGAGAATTTCTTCACAGCTTACAGGTGTTTTCATTCTTGCTGGATATAGTCTGAAATCCATCATAAGTTTGGGGAAAACTTACTTCAGGGCAGTACATGGTATCAAAATCATTCTTTTGAAGATTTACACATTTTAACTCAGTAATTGCACAACAGAGACATGAGAGATATTTTTATAAGCAAAGTTTTTTTCTGCGATTTTGTTTATAGTGCCAGGTTTTCACTTGTACTAACATTGCTGTCACATTCAGTATCAAGTAATGAATATGTAAAACCCCTGCCGTGTGTTCAGAATACATTTCAGGAACTGTTGCTCAGTGATAGATTACTAAAAGAACATTCCAACTCTCAGCACCTTGCTGACAGCTCTGTGCCACTGCTTCCCAACTCTATGCCTTCTGAACACAATGCCTTGCCTTATTCATTGGCGTATATCTCTTCCTCTTTATTCAAATTTTCCTAAGATATAGGCAGAGAACATTCAATCCTTTTGAGCTGTCTGCTCCATCATTCAATGTAATTATGACTAATCTTCATATAATCTTCTATACTCAGAGATAAGGCATGCACAGCTCTGTAACATAAAGAATCCCAAGCCCTCTAAGTGAAAAAATTTCTCCTCATCTCAGTCTTAAATGGAATCTTAACAATAGAGGACCATTGAGCCCATCGACCCTCCAAACAGCATCCCACTTAGACCCCCATAATCACACATAAGGTTTTTACAATGGCTAACCCCCTTATCCCTGGATGAAACAAGGCAATTTTTACCACGGTCAATTCACCTAGTCTGCACATCTTTAGACTGTAGGAGGAAACCGGAGCACCTGGAGAAAGCCCACACTGACACGGGAAGCAAGTGCAAACACCACACAGACAGTCACCCGAGGCGGGAATTGAACTCAGATCCCAGCACTGTGATGCAGCAGTGGTAACCACTGAGCTACCTTTTTGTTTTGGTGCTATTCTCTGTGGAAAGATTACCAAAGAGCATTTGGTAGTTGTAGCTGATGGGGGTTATAGAGTCATAGTGCATGGAAACAGACCCTTTGGTCCAACTCATCTATGCTGTCCACTTGTTTGCATTTGTCTGATATCCCCCTAAACCTTTCTATTTATGTACCTATCCAAATATCTTTCAAATGTTGTATCTGCACCCGCATCTACCACTTTCTGTGACAGTTGATTCCGCATATGAACCATCTTCTGAGTGAAAAAGTTGCCCCTCAGATCCCTTTTAAATCTTTCTCCTCTCACCTTAAAAACATGCCCCATAGTTTTGAACTCCCCCACTTGAGGGTTTGCTATTCACCTTATCCATGCCCCTTATGATGTTATAAACTTCTATAAGGTTACCCCTTAACCTCCTATGCTCCGGTGAAAAAAATTCCCAGCCTCTCCCTAAAGCTCAAACCCTCCAGTCCCAGCATCATCCTAGTAAATCTTTTCTGAACCCTCCTCAATTTAATAATATCCTTCCTATTGCAGGACAACTAGAACTATACACAGTACTTCAAAAGTGGTCTGGCCAATGTACAAGACAACGTGGTGTGCCAACTCTTATACTTAATGATTTGAGCAATGAAGGCAAGTGTGCTAAATGCCTTCTTAACCACACTATCTACCTGTGATGAAACGTTCAAAGAACTATGTATCTGAACCACTAGGTCTCTTTGTTTAACAACGCAACCTAGGGCCCGACCATTAACTATATAAGTCCTGCCCTTGTTTATTTCACCAAAATGCAATACCTCGCATTTATCCAAATTAAACTTCATCTGCCACTCCTCAGCCCACTGGCCCAATTAATCAAGATCCCTTTGTAATCTTTGATAACCTTCCTCATATATTTACCACTGCAGATTGGATTACGAGCACCATTGTGCAATGGGCTTCTCAATGCATTTCTATTTTGATGGACAAGGAGGTACAATAGCAGGCTAAATTGGAAAGCAGTTTAACCAAAGCAGATAAACCAGGCTAACCGTAGATAACCACAACAGTAGTTCATTTGGGGTAGCACTCTGCCCAACTTATGTTCCATTTCAGAGATTTGATCAAAGAGGTCAGCTGATACTTCTAGTGCCATACTGAAGGAGTGCTACGCTGTTGAAAGTGTTGTCTTTCAGATGAGATATTTCAACAAAGCCTTGCCCACCTGGTGAGCATCAAAGATTGACTGCTCAGACTTGACCACTAGCAGTGTGCATTGGTGCACACACCCAGTGGCTAAGAATCTGTCCATGTTGAGGCAAAAATTCTAAAAAGCTCTGAGACTACCTCTGAGATCTCTGCAGTCTTCAATATGTAAACACTTGTGCAGCCCTCACTTCCTTCACTCCACCTTTGGTGGCTATCTAGAGTGCTAAGTTCAGAAGTTTCCTCCTGAAACAACTCTGTATTTCTTTTCTCAATCTAAACATTCCCTAAGGTATTTGACAAAGCTTTTGACCTGCACTAATGTTTCCTCTTCTAGGAGGAGGGTGGGGGGGGGGGTTCAATTATCTTTTGTCTGATTATGTTTCTGTGATGGCATTGGGATGTTGTAATGCCTTGCCAGATGCTATATAAATGTACTTTATTGTTGACAGACTTAATTTAATACATCTTCATAGTCCCATACAATTGGTGATACACTGACATAGGACTGGGACACAAAATGATGACATTGATTTGTTGCAATTGCAGACAATCATGTGAAAACCCTAGGAGGCCATTATGCCCATCTATTCTGTTCTGATTTGCAAAATATTTTCTTCTATTCTCTCCAAACTGATGCTCAGTATATTTCCCATTGCTACAAGCTTCAGTTCGAAGACATTTATAATGAATTTCAACCGTGATCAAGAACATAAACTCATGTTAGAAAAGGATTAGATGGAGAAAAAGCAGAACATGGTGGCTCAGTGGTTAGCACTGCTGCCTCACAGCACCAAGGTCCCAGGTTCAATTCAGCCTTTGCACATTCTCCCTGTGTCTGCGTGGGTTTCCTCCAGGTGCTCTGGTTTCCTCCCACAGTCCAAAGATGTGCAGGTCAGGTGAATTGGCCGTGCTAAATTGCCCATAGTGTTAGGTGCATTAGTCAGTGGGAAATGGGACTGGGTGGGTTACTCTTCGGAGGGTCGGTGTGGACTGGTTTGGCCGAAGGGCCTGTTTCCACACTAAAAAAAAACATTTTGGAGATAGCTTATCCAGCAGGTTCATGTCAGGAAGGATCTTGTGGGAGAGAGTTGCTGTAACAGGTGGAATTGGCTTTGATGTAGAAGCTAACAGTGCTGAATTCTTACCTCAGGATACATCATTCAAGATTAATTAAGATGGTCAAGCCTGTGACCAGTTTAATAGCACCACTGACCATCCTCAGTAATCTTTCTTTCGAAGATTAAGGGATGAGCTGATTGGGGATTTTAAGATGATTGAAGGATTTGGTGGTGTAGGTGGAGAAAACCTGTAAGGCACACAACCTTAAAATTAAAGCCAGGCTTATCAGGGATGAGGTCAGGAAGCATTTCTTCACATACAGAGCTGTGAAAGTACTTGAACTCTCTCCCCCAAAAAGCTTCTGAGGCTTGGAGTCCATTGAAAATTTTAACATTTTAAAACCCAGAGCTTGACAGATTTTTGTTGGCTAAGGTGATGAAACCAAGGTGGATAGATGGAGTTAGGTAATAAATCAACCAAGATCTAATTCAATGGCAGACTAGCCTCATAAGGATGAATGGCTTCCTCCTTATAATTCAGTTTACAAGTGTGAAGCAATATTTTACAAGAGCGAAAAGCAAAGTGTCAAAGTCAGCTCATTCAAAAATCATGGGATCTCCATATACTGCACCAACAATGCCAAACCTGTCACAATTGTTAACTAGTACAATGTATGAGATTCCAGAACAGAAAGAGAAGAATATATGGTTGATGGTGTGGATTCAGCATCTGATAAAGTTCAAATTTCAGACCATAAATTGATCATATCAGAAATGTTTGCTTCTACACTCTGGATGAGCTTCTCCAGCAAATTCAGCAGACTATTTCTGATGACCAAGTGAACATTGAAGTTCTACAGCACTATCCCTCCCTCCCGTTAAGTTCTTATGATGATACTTCATTCGGCTATCAGGTTATCAAAGGAACCATTGGAAACATTTTCCCGGAGGTAGCCATTGCTCCAGGTGAAAGAAATTCCTGAACAAAGAGACCTTGGAGCGCAGGTTCATAGCTCCTTGAAAGTAGAGTAGCAGGTAGATAGGATAGTGAAGAAGGCGTTTGGTATGCTTTCCTTTATTGATCAGAGTATTGAGTACATGAGTTGAGAGGTCATGTTGCAGCTGTACAGGACATTGGTTAGGCCACTATTGGAATATTGCTTGCAATTCTGGTCTCCATCCTATTGGAAAGATGTTGTGAAACCTGAAAGGGTTCAGAAAAGATTTACAAGGATGTTGCCAGGTTTGGAAGATTTGAGCTATAGGGAGAGGCTGAATAGGCTGGGGCTGTTTTCTCTGGAGCATCGGAGGCTATCAGGTGACCTTATAGAGGTTTATAAAATCATGAGGGGCATGGATAGGATAAATAGAGAAAGTCTCTTCCCTGGGGTGGGGGAGTCCAGAAATAGAGGGCATAGGTTTAGGGTGAGAGGGGAAAGATATAAAAGAGACCTAAGGGGCAACTTTTTTATGCAGAGGGTGGTATGTGGTGGGCATGGATGAGTACAATTGCAACATTTAAGAGGCATTTGGATGGGTATATGAATAGGAAGAGTTTGGAGGGATATGGGCCGGGTGCTGGCAGGTGGGACGAGATTGGGTTGGGATATCTGGTTGGCATGGACAGGTTGGACCGAAGGGTCTATTTCTGTGCTGTACATCTCTTTGACTATAACTGCTCAACGATTTTGTGAACAGTATCATGGGTTCATACATAGCATATAAAAGATATATGGCACAGGAAGAAATGATTCTGCCTATTAACTCCTCATCACCATCACCTGAGAATACAACATTAGACTTTCCATAGTTACTGACCACACTAACATCACCCTCATCATCAGCTCTCTCAACAACTGAGATAAAAAAGGATGAGTTTGCGAAAATGATTATCAAAACTCTCAACCATTGTGGGGTCTTCCTCGACTCACATCAAGACTGTTGCAGACGTAGTTTCATCGATTTGTCAAGAAGTCCATTGTCAGTGTATCATGGGATTACCAGAATGGAAAAGGCAAATCAGATAGATTCTAGACTTTCTGGTAGAAAATTATCATTGCCTCTTAAGTGTGGTGCTCTGTTCAGTAATATTAAACTGGAGAAATGGGAGAGACAGAATGAAGAGAGAGTGAAGACTGCAGATGCTGGAGATCAGAGCTGAGAATGTGTTGCTGGAAAAGCGCAGCAGGTCAGGCAGCTCCTTTTGGATGCTGCATGACCTGCTGCGCTTTTCCAGCAACACATTTTCAGCTCTGATCTCCAGCATCTGCAGTCCTCACTTTCTCCTTGAAGATTTTAACCTACTCCGAATCCTCTTGCAAGGATGCCTTCCTTGAAAAAGCTCTCTTCCTCCCTCTACAAGGATTTCAGTGAGTCCCTCTCTCACTGCACACCCCAAGTCATCTCCTCTGTCCAGAAGCTACGCCTTCCTAACCCGCAATCTTCTTCCTGACCTCTCCGCCCCCACCCCCACCCCCACTCCAGCCTATCACCCTCACCTTGACCTCCTTCCACCTATCGCATTTCCAACACCCCTCCCCCAAGTCCCTCCTCCCTACCTTTTATCTTAGCCTGCTGGACACACTTTCCTCTTTCCTGAAGAAGGGCTCATGCCCGAAATGTCGATTCTCCTGCTCCTTGGATGCTGCCTGACCTGCTGCGCTTTTCCAGCAACATATTTTCAGCAGAGACAGAATGAAAACAAAGTTCAATCTCCAATAAATGCTTAGACAATGACTTTTGCTCACCATTGAGTCATAAAGTCAGAGGTATGTAGCACGGAAACACACCCTTCGGTGCAACTCATCCATGCCCACCAGATATCCTATATAAGTATAGTCCTATTTGCCACCATTTGGCTAATATCCCTCTGAACCCTTCCTAGTCATATACATAAAAGTTATAATTGTACCAGCCTTCGTCAATTCCTCTGGCAGCTCATTCTATATACACACCACTCTTTGTGTGAAAAGGTTGCCCCTTACCTTCCTTTTATATCTTTCCCCTCTCACCTTAAACCTATGCCTTCTCATTTTGGACTCCCCAGTCCCAAGGAAAAGTCTTTGCCAATTTACCCTATCCATGCCTCTCACAATTTTATAAACCTCTATAAGGTCACCCCTCAGCTTCTGATGCTGCAGAGAAAATTGCCCCAGCCTATTCAGCCTCTCCCTTTAGCCTTGCAAATCTTTTCTGAATCCTTTCAAGTTTTACAACATCCTTCCTATAGCAAGAAGACCAAAACTGCACGCAATACTCCAAAAGTGGCCGAATGTCATGTACAGCCACAACATGACTACCTAACTCTGATACTCAATGCACTGACCAATAAAGGCAAGCATACCAAATGCCTTCTTCACTATCCTAATTACCTGCGACTCCACTTCAAGTAACTATGAACCTGCACACCAAGGTCTCTTTGTTCAGAACACTCCCCAGGACCTTACCATCAAGTATATAAGACCTGCCCTTATTTGCCTTTCCAAAATGCAGCACATCACATTTATCTAAATTAAACTCCATCTGCCACTAGTTTGGTTTGAATACAGTGAAAGCTAATCTTCAATGAAGATTAGTCATTCGATTGCCTCTGATTGTGTAATTTTTTTTATTCTTTACATAAAAACAAATAACAGTTGTGAATTGTTATTTGTCGAGTCATAAATCAACCTGTTCATGGTGCAGTCAGTTATGTTATTAATAACATCTATCGATATTTATACATATAAATGACATGTGACAAACAACTAGTGACATTGCTATGAAGACATCTGCTGTTTATTTGACAACAGGCTCTAACTGATGCTGAACAAAAGGATAACAACAACCTCCCATTGACAACCTGAGCTTGGCTTGCTCTAAAATGAGGTATTTTATTTTATTTCCATCCTTTAGAAGCACAACCGAAGCTATTCCTGCTGGGGAGGTGTATCAACCTCATTTGAATTCCCAGCATGTATTGTTTGTGCAACACTAAAGGTGAAGTGTATAAAACTGTAATCCTCATCTTTACCCCATCCATTCTCACCAACCAGAAATGACACCCTCGCACACATAAATTAATGGATACAGAAGAGGGATGGTCAGCTACTTCGTGAAGCTGGATTCTGTACATAGTTTGCAAAATCATAAGTTTATGTAGCACCATTAATGAAAGATGGCTTGCTAAAATGCTACACAAGCAAGAGGAAAAGGAGATTGAACAGTGTGTCAGAAGGAGATCAATCAAATCAACGGATCTTGAGGAAATCGTTTAAGATGGCGAGAGAGATGCACACATTCAAGTATAGAGTGATAAACTGCAGAAGTGTGATGGCTAAAGGATTTGCCAATATTGTGTAATGTAAGGGTGGGCAGACAGTGGGAAACAGGATTGGAGGATAGGAGAGAAAGTAGAGCTGAAGATATCTGCGATAGGGTGGGGGCAAAACCATGGACAGATTCATAGACCAGGATAAATGTGATGGATTGAGAGATGGAGGGAGTCGGGGCAACAGAGCAGGAGAAATGAGATGTACGTGCTGGAAGGCAACGTTCAGCAACAATCCCTAGTGTATAAGTTCTGCTAAGATTTGCTTTCCCAAAATGCAGCACCTCGCATTTATCTGAATTAAACTCCATCTGCCATTTCTCAGCCCATTGGCCCATCTGGTCTAGATCCTGTTGTAATCTGAGGTAACCCTCTTCGCTGTCCACTACACCTCCAATTTTGGTGTCACCTGCAAACTTACTAACTGTACCTCTTATGCTCACATCCAAATCATTTATGTAAATGACGAAAAGTAGAGGGCCCAGCACCGATCCTTGTGGCACTCCACTGGTCACACGCCTCCAGTCTGAAAAACAACCCTCCACCACCACCCTCTGTCTTCTAGCTTTGAGCCAGTCAAAAAAAGACCATTCAGTCCATTGTCACTGTGCTGGTCTCACTCTCCTACATTTTGCCACTAACCCTGTAAAGAATAGCAGGGCAATTCTCCAAGTGTGTTGGTCAACATTTATTTTTTCAACCAACAGCACAATGATCCTCTATGTCTCTGGTTTTGTTTGGATCCCTCTGTGTACAACTCGATAGTGGCAGCAACGCAGAAGTAATTCTTACATGTGTTTATGGAATTGAGCACAAAAATAGATACCAAAGTTTTCTACTGACTGCAAGTTGGATATTAACGCTGCGCTTAAGATTCTGTCCTGTGTATTGAGTGATTGGGAGTTTGGTTTCCTGAGACACTTTGTGTGCAATCGATTTGAAGGCTTACTAAAGTAAAAAAACACTTTGCTCTTCCAATCTTTCCTGTCATTCATTACAAAAGGTTAACTTAGAAACTCTAGATACAGAGACAGCACAAGATCTTAAGGGAGCGCATTGTGATTGATCGAGGAACATTTTGCATCTAGTTTTAAGTTGGAGTGAAGATGCTTTCAACAATCGATTATCTGAATCATGTCCAAATTTTCACATTCAACCCTTTCTTCCTGGCAATAACTTTCTTGTTCAAGTGGCGATCTATGCTGACAGAGATCATTTCCAGTTCAACTATCATTTGGGGGGCAGCACAGTGGCTCAATAGCACTGCTGCCTTCCAGCACCAGGGACCCAGGCTCAATTGCAGCCTCGGGTGACTGTGTAGAGTTTGCACATTTTCCCCCTGTCTGTGTGGGTTTCCTCCGGATGCTCTGGTTTCCTCCCATAGTCCAAAGATGTGCGGGTTATTGGTGGATTGGCTATGGTATATTGCCCATAATGTCCAGGGATGTGCAGTCCAGGTGAATTAGCCATAGAAAATGCAGGGTTACAGGGATAGGGTAGGGGTTGGGTCTGGGTGGAATGCGGGTCAGTACAGACTCAATGGACTGAATGGCCTCTTTCTGCACTGTAGGTTCTATGATTCTATGATCTAAAGTTATTCATCTCAGCACTTACCTCAAAACTATTAGGTGGATGAAATAAAATTCTGAAAATGAATAAGAATGATTAAAAGAAAGATAACATGTAAATAAAATGACAGTTGTCCATGAGAAATGCAAGGGTTTCTTGGCTATTCCTGATTGCTGCTGATGAAGTCAACTATTAATCACGGAGGAGAGTGTAGTCTTAAACCTGGTCCATAAAGTTCACAGCCTGAAAATGTGATTATGCAAGCAGTGCTTAACAGGCCTCCACTGTGGCCAGGAAGATTATGCACATTAGTAGCTGGAGTGTTTCTCATGACCCTCCAACTCCATCCTCACCCCCTTCTTTTCTCTCCCAGAACCTTGCCCTCACCTTCTAAACCACAGGTCTCCATATTCAATGGTTTACCCTCTGCCATTACTGCCACCACCAAACATATCTTTCCATGCCTTAACACCCTTTTCAACATTCTGAACTTCCTTCTGTGACACCCTGGCCCACCTCTCTGTAACTCTCAGCACACATCCCTTCCCCATTCTTGTAGCTGGTACCGTGGAGATGGTGAATGCTGTGACTGGTGGTGGAGGGAGTGAATATTTGTGGTGGTGGATCTGGTGCTAATCAAGCAGGCTGCTTTGTCCTGGGTGTTGTCAAGATTCTAGTGTATTATTAGAGCTGCAGTCATCCAGGCAGGTGGGGAGTATTCCATCGCACACCTGACGTGTGCCTTGTACAAGGACAGACTTTGGCGAAGCAGGAGGTGAGTTCCTCACTTCAGAGTTCTTAGCCCCTGACCTACTCCTGCAGCCATATCATTCACATGATACATCCAGTTATGGTCAATGGTAACCTCCAGGATGATGCTTACTTGCTCAAAATCTATTTTGAAATGTCACTTCTAAAGAATGGTCTTTACCTGAAATGTTAACAGCAATTCTCCCCCCATTGATGCTGCCTAACCTGTTGAGTATTTCCAGCATCTTCTGTTTTCCTTCCATATATTTTACTTCATTACAACACAGAAATGTTGGAAAGCTTGATGGAAAGTAAAGTTTGAATCCTGAAATAATTTCACATGTGCGAACAACAAAAATTGGGAAAGCAAATTGTCCATTGTACTTTATTGCAAAGGAGTTGTTGTAATAGAGTAACAAAGTCTGAGGGCAAGTGAGAATACATTTGGTGCACTGTGCAGAAGTTTGCTCTATGTTTCGCTAAGGAATAATATACTTCCCTTAGAGGCAATTCGACAAAGATTGACTAGATTAATGTTTGAGATGATAGGCTGTTCGAGTGAGAGAGATTGAGGAATATAGATTTCACTCTGGAACTTAGAAGATTGAAAACTGATATCATTGAACATTGAAAGATTGAGTTGGCTTGATATGGTAAATGCTGAGAGGCTGTTTCCCCCTAACAGGAGAGTCCATTGATAGGGTACAAAGCCTCAGAATAAAAGATTGACCATTTAGAGCTGATATGAGGAGGAATTTTCTTCACTCAAAGACTTTGAAAGAAACTTTGGGGAATGGTCTACCCTAGAGAGTTGCCAAAGCTGTCACTGAGTATATTCAAGGCAGAGATTCATGCATTTTCAACTATGGGGGAATGAAGGTAAGTAGAGATCAGGCAGGAAAGTCGAGTTGGGGTAGGAGATCAGCCATGATATTATTGAAAGTGCAGCCTGGAGCAGCTGAACAGCCTACTAATACTCTGTTTCTTATGATCTTATTTTCTTTCTTTTCAACGTATTAGCTTAACAGTTGTCTTGAGTCATTCTTTGTAACTCAGACACAGTTAGGAACTTTAACATATAATCTATTATGAATGAACTGGGAAGAAGAACAGCCTGTGAGAGGTTAATATTATCTTGATGTGCATACAGTAATACAATAATCTGAAGCTTTAAAAAATATTGTCAATGCAACGTGATTGCATCATGATTTTTGATTAGGATGCTCTCTCTGAGACTGTTCATTTTTATCCTGGCACAGCATCTGACTAAGGGCAGCAATTGACGACTACTGTATTTTGAGCTGTTAAATTAAATTGCACTTCACATAACTACTCTCAACATCTTGGTGCTCTCATGAGTTGATAGACATGTTTCAATATTCAATGCCACAGAAGGGAATACTCCCCACCAGATGTTGACACGTGTGAGATATAAATCATTTCTCCACAACGGTTTTTGCATAAAAAATTATGAGACTCTATGTGGGAGTTGAGAGTGCTAGATTGCACTAGCTATCAACTTAAGGAAAGAATGTTACAAATATTTGCTTAAAAATTACAGTTAAGCACCCACTCCAAATTCTGTTGTCTACACTTGTCATCCTAAACCAGTTTTTTAGTGGAGACTGAAAGTCAATATTCTCACTGTCCTACTGAGTGAATCTATCTCTACTGTTATTGTTAATTGGAAAACCAATCATTTTTGTACATCAGTTGCTACTCCCTAGATACCTGTCAGTTTCTTAGTAAAATACTTCACTCCTGCCAATTGACTGATGAATACCTATACAGATTTTATTTTCAGGTTGTGGGCTTCATTTCATTGTTCAATTACTCTGATGACTGGCTTGCTAGGCCATTTCAAAGGAGAATTAAGAATCAACTACATTGTTGTGGAACTAGACTGCTATATCAATCAGAGGGGTGAAATTGGGGGTAAAAGACATTAACGAATGAGATAAGCATTTAATCACAATCTGACACATAATCACTTTTTTGATGCTGCCATTTCATTTCTAGGTTTTTCAAATTCTAGTAAGATTTGAACTTATGTTCATTGGAGTGTTAGAGTGGCCATTATCTAGCCCCTGATGCTTTAATGATTCGGAGTAGTAATTAGTCTCCAATAACCAGTTGGTAAGATATCAGCCTAAATGGAATAATGTTTGGTGAAGATGTCTTCATCATATATCTGAATCACTTTGGGTGTGTAAATCAATGATCACATGAAGGAGGGGATAGGCAGTTGATGCTGCAGTAAGAATATTACAGAATCATTTGGATCCTTTGTCATTCGTCCAGCGGGTTTTTTTCTAGATGTGAGGAATGAACTCATGCCCCTACTGCTGTCAAACTGGTAACGTGATGCAGAGCATGTTGGTCTTAAGCTGAGCTCTCAGCCAATCCCCAAGCTTCTGTGACAGCAATAGTCAGAAATGGATGGTTACTGCCCTGAAAGTGGGGTTGGTTGCCATGACAAAGCAATGGATGCTGAAGAAATCTCACCGTTTCCCATATTGGCCGTTCCAGCATCCCACTGAACTCTGTTGTGTGCAAAGTAGCTCAATGCACTGGGATAGGGCAGACTAAACAACTGGGTACAATGGGAACACTCAATCTCATTTCTGGCTTGGGAGAGAAAGCCCCATCCACAACAACCACACATAACCATGATAGAGGTGGACATTAAATGTTGCCCTGGCAACATCAACATTTCATGTTGATACTGAGTTGTGTCATCTCAGCAGGCAGTGCAATGAACCTCAGCAGGAAATGTAGACTCAGCTTCTCCATCACAAACTCTTCCTGTTAAATGACAGCAGGTGGCGCAATCATTAACATCATTAGTTTGAAAGAGTGAATGTGCATGCATTTAAATAAATCCCTTTCCAAATTACCTTGTTCTCAACCGTCAAACAGAAAGCTGTGGAAATATTCATTAGTTCATCCAGGTGCACCAATATCTCATATCCCCATATCCCATGAGCTGAATGTTATTTGTAGCTTAAATCAAAATTCTACACAGTGGTGTCAGCACTTTGCACCCTTTTGGAAGCTCCTGGTAAGACATTATGTAGAACATTCTGTCCTTTGAAAAGAATTGTCTGTGTGTGTTGTGACGACCAACGCTGAAGGTGTGCATTATTACCATCAACCCACTTTTCCCCTGGTCCAATTACCAGTATAGCCAATTACATCCCTTACTTATATCATGTTTTAAACAGCAGGATCTATCAACCAGTTGCTTAATGAACATAGGTATTGGTTTAACATTCTAATAAAACTTGTTCAACAAAGATGAATAATTGGTTAACATAAGTAGTAATCTGAAATATTGCTTTGCATAAATGGGCTTTCTGGAAGAAAGGAACTTTGGTTGATGGGTTATTCTTGATTGCAAAAAGATAAAACATAAAATGTTCCGGAATCTGTTGCTCTGATATTCTGGCAGGTGTGGTCAATTCATTAATCATCAGCAATTATCACTGAAGTCTTGCAGATACAGTTTGCTGAGGAAATACAATCTTCATATCTTTCTTCGATCATTGTTTTAAAAGAACAAATAGATTTCGCTCTGAATCAACAAAAGCATTTTCATTTCAGAAATGAGTGCGGGCAGCTGGGCAGTTTGTTCTTAGCAGGTTTTCCTGGAATTCAAGCTTGAACCTGGCAGGCCTCTCTCCAACTGAAACAGATCAAACCAGTACCTCTCCAAGCCGGTCATCGTTCAAGACAATCCCAACAGGGGTTTACAGCAAAGCTAGCAGGTATCACAAGACATCTGAATAGCAGGGGATCTTGTTGAAAAGAAATCTCCAATGTTGACAGTAAACTTTCAAAGCAAATGCTTCAGGTATTTCCACAAACCTTGAAATAAATCTATTTTCCACAATCCTTCAAAACTTAAGTCCTCTGAGCAATTTGCAATATTAAATACAAAGTGTATTCATGCCAGTGAATAAGACTGTGAGTTAGTGTGTATTTGAGTTTGTATAAATGTTGTGTTTCTGTGTGAGTATGTGTGAATGTGTGTGTTGGGGTTGCAATGTGAATATATGTGTGTGTGTGTATGTATGAGTGTGTGGATTAGCATATATGGCTGAGTCATGTATGTGTGGGTGAGAATGGGAGTGTGCGAGTGAGTAGTGTGTGTGTGTGTGAAAATAGGAGTGTGTAGGTGAGTGTGTATGATGATTGTGTGAGATTGTGTGTGGGTGTTTGAGTGCGGGTGCGTATGAGTGTTCAAGTGTGCCTGTCTGTGTGTGTGAGAGAGAAAGAGAGAGAGAGAGAGAGAAAGAGAGTATATTTGAATGTCTCCTTTTCTCTTTCTCATTTCTTTAGCCCACGTGTTCCTCTCTTACTGTCTGCAATACATCATTCCAATACTGTCGCTTATCACTTTGTCAGTGGAACAGATTGTCAGTGAGCCATGTCCAACAGTCAGTTAGATAATGGCTGCTCTATATCTCAATTCCATTGCTCAGTCTATACACGAGATTCCTTAGAACCTTATCTAAAACTTGATTCCCAGCAAACTAATTCCCAGCCTCAATAGTTTTATTGGAGGAGAGGTTTCCAGACTCCAATGCCCATTGTGTGAGGGAGTGTTTCCTAACATTCCTTCTGAATTACCTGAATGTTATTATAATAGTCTGCCCCCAGACTGATCCAGCAGAAGAAAGATGTTTGCCTCTATTAGCCCTATCAAATCATTTAATCCTCCCCACTTTGATTGATCACCCCATAACCTCCAAAGTCCCACGGAGTAGAAGTGAGGTTTGTGCAAACTTGTTTTTTTCACCCATTCCAGAATGAAACAGTAAAGCAGCCTTGAATCCAAGAGTCCTAAGAGTGTGAAACCTTCAAAAGATGTATTAACAATCTTCATGTTCCTCATCTTTCCCTCCACATCTGGCAGCGACATCAAGATGTTTACTTGAGAGGCTCACCTCCTTAATCTAACATGTGGCTGTTTCAAACCTCTGTGTGGAAATTATTCCCATGGTAAAGAGCAATAATGTTTGGAAGTTAATGTACTGGGTGCACTAGATCTCCATTTTGAAGTATATAGCTGTACAAGTTGGCCTTGTATGCGTCATTCATCAATTTCACCACTTTTCTCTTCTGGGTACAATTGGATTTCAGATGACCCCATCCCAGCCATCAGTCTACATCTTACTCTTTCATTCCAGAAGTTTATTATTTGGTCCAAAGTGATGCATTCTGACCTCTCACTTGCCTTTCTCAACTCCTGACCTCTCATCTATCTCTCTGATCCTCTCTCACCCCTCACCTGTCTTTCTGACCCACCCTGAACCCTCACCTGTCTCTCTGACCCCTCACCTGTCTCTCTCACCACCTTGGCAGCTTTCCTATCTTCCTGCCCAAACTTTACTCCATGCCCATCTTACTGATCCACTGTTGACTCCTTACCGGTCTCTCTGATCCACTGTTGACTCCTCGCCTGTCTCTCTGATCCACTGTTAACTCCTCGCCTGTCTCTCTGATCCACTGTTGACTCCTCACCTTTCTCTCTCTGATCCACTGTTGACTCCTCGTCTGTCTCTCTGATCCACTGTTGACTCCTCGCCTTTCTCTCTCTGATCCACTGTTGACTCCTCGCCTGTCTCTCTGATCCACTGTTGACTCCTCGCCTTTCTCTCTCTGATCCACTGTTGACTCCTTACCGGTCTCTCTGATCCACGTTGACTCCTTGCTTGTCTCTCTGATCCACTGTTGACTCCTCGCCTGTCTCTCTGATCCACTGTTGACTCCTCGCCTTTCTCTCTCTGATCCACTGTTGACTCCTCGCCTGTCTCTCTGATCCACATTGACTCCTCGCCTGTCTCGCTGATCCACTGTTGACTCCTCGCCTGTCTCTCTGATCCACTGTTGACTCCTCGCCTTTCTCTCTCTGATCCACTGTTGACTCCTCGCCTGTCTCTCTGATCCACATTGACTCCTCGCCTGTCTCTCTGATCCACTGTTGACTCCTCGCCTGGGTCTCTGATCCACTGTTGACTCCTCGCCTGTCTCTCTGATCCACTGTTAAGTCCTTACCGGTCTCTCTGATCTACTGTTGACTCCTCGCCTGTCTCTCTGATGAAACTTGACACTTCAGCTGTCTCCCTGGCCCACGCTCCCCTCTTACATGTCTCTCTAATCCACTCTGGCCCTTCTCTGATCACTCTGACTCACCTTGACCTCTCACCTACCTTTCTGACCCCTCAACTTTCTCACCACCCTGAACCCTGATCCATCTCTCTGACTCACCCTGACCCTTGAGTTTTCTCTTATTTTAAGGATTGCATTGGATAAGCCTTTGCTAATCTTCATGATGATTCAGCTTGCTCACAGGGTGAAGTATTTGTGTGGCGTGTGCATGTTGGATGGCTGTTTGCTATTTCGCAGCTTCTCTGAGCTTAGTCACCCTCTGCTTGTCTCAGCACTACCTGGGTTAATGCAATGATTTCTTGATGGATTTGAAGAGTTAGCATGAGGCTGGGCATGGGGGTACAGGGATTCTCTCCATTATATTGTCTTCATGTAATTTAAATATAACACAGATGAAGTAGCAGGGTTCTTTTTACTTTGATATGTAAGTAGGTTCGTTTACAGCTGAACTACAATATACTGTACGAAGTATTCTCCAGACACAGCCTGTGCCTCAAATGTTACAGTGCAGAGAACCTGACACCTGTGATTATATGACTCATTTTATGTTATCTCTTAACAGGACGTCAATGTGTGATAGCACAACTCTTTGTAACTGCAACATATAGCTGCCTCTCTTGTTTCTCCAGAGATTTTTTCCTAATCGTCGCTAGAATTACAGAGGTCAGGAACCCTTTAATGTCCTTGAAATCTATGAGACCAGACATTCCGGTACATAACAAGCTTCCTTCAATTCTCCTCAGCAACAAACATTCTTTGTTTTTGGCATTGGAATGGGTTGTCAATGCTCCATTTGACATAATTTATGAGGAATATGTGCAAACCCCCTGACCTTCAATTTCTCTACAGTTACCAGGACTTTAAACTCAGCTGTGCGTTAAATCAGTTTCAACATTGAACAGTTTAGCCGTTGAGCAGGAATTAGATTGTGTAATGTTCTCTTTCACGTTAAAACTGCAATTTTAGTATATAAAAAAAACAGGAAAGTATTCTTCCAGAAATCTTCTGCATCTGACAATACAATAACAACAGCAATTTCCAAGATTATATTTCTTCTATTGTCATGATCTTTGGAAAACATTGATTTCCTGAATGAGAGTGGAGTGTTCTAACTGCTGGTACAGACTTGCAATCCACAAATAACTCTTTTTCTATTAGATCTCACTGTGACATTGAATCGATTTTATCAACTGAATTAGATAAAGTCTCAATCCACATGTTCAATATTTAATGGCCTCTCCTTTCTATTTTGAAAGAAATCATTGACAACTCTTTCTCTGAGACTAAGATCCAGACATTGAAACATCCATTCCAAATTCAAGCCATGTTCATAAGTTTAATAATTGCAGATGATGATAAGCTTGTGGAAAAGATTCTTCGGTTTGTATGTTACTGCCAGTAGGGGAATTGTTTTATAATGTTAACATAGAAATGTATAACGGCGCTTATGTATTTCAAAATTTGAGTCAGGCTAATTGAATCTTTAAAGACTGGTCTAAGCTTTATATGTAATTTAGCTCAACCCGCGCTGCTGGCTTTCTCCATTACTCAATAGCTTTGTCCAGTTGCACACTGGGCCTCCCTGCAGTTGTATACGCAGCTCTGCAGATGTCATTTATCTCAAAGCGTACCCCATGGAGATCGATGGATTGCACTCAGAGTCAAGTACAGCATGCCCCTCTAAGCTTCTTCAGATGCAATGAGATAAAAATGTCTTTTTTCACAAAATCTTATCGGTTAATTGTGGAGAAGCAATCTCCAAGAGGCTAAAGCTTATAACATTAGTCTGTGCAATTTTCCTATGCAAACTCATTTATTTGTGGTTTTAAGAGAAGTACAAACCTGTTTAAAATGAATGGATTGATGCCTCTGTTAATGTAACAGATAGAGGAAGAAGACACAATATTATACCTCCTTCAGTTTCCTCTGTGAATAAGATTGCATTGTTCACTCATATATTTTAAGAACAGAGGAAGGCTTTCATTCATATAATGCCTCACAGAACTTCTACATGTCTCAGTGCTTTACAATAAATTAAATACTCATCATAGTCACTGTTGCAATGCTGGAAACATAGTTGACAATTTGTGTACAGTAACCTCACACAAACAGCATTATATTCAATACCATATAATCTGTTTTAGTAATATTCATGGAGAAGCAAATATTAATCAGGACACTGGAGAGGACTACTCTGTTTTGTTTGTAACAGTGCTTTGTGATCTTTTACATTTGCTTGTGAGGGCAAGTGGCTTTTTGGTTTAAAATCTCTGTGCAGCACTACCCCAGTAGTGATCCTCAGACAGTGTAGAACTCCCTCAATACTGAGCTTATACTGAGTACAGTGTCCCTCTTGGCAAAAAGCAATGTCACCTGCTCTGAGAGAGACAGCCAGTAGATGTTCGACCTGAGGGTTACCACAGCCAAAGCAAAGGAAGAGGTTGAGAAGGAAAATCCTTCATAGTCCCCTCAGCTAATGCAGGAATTGAACCCACATCGTGAGCATTACAGACCTGCCATCCAGCCAACTAAGCTAACTAGGTGTCCCTAAGTAGCCAGATAAATATTGCATTATTCTACATCATATGTGTGTGAATAAAAATGTCTTTTTTAATTTAAATAATCTTAACATTCAAACCAGGCTGTTCTGGCCAGGTGGCAGGAAGCACTTCTTTATACAAAAAGGCAAGTGGAAATCTGGAACTCTTTCCCAGAGAGATTGTAGGGGCTGGGAGATGTTTGAAATTTTCAAAACAAAGACTGATGGATTTTTGTTGGGTAAGGGGTACAAGGGCAGAAAGAAAAAAAACAAATAGCTAAAAGTATCAGCTCCTTAGGTCTGTGTGGGTTCTGACAAAAGAGACAGCATAGTGAAAGAACACACAGTAATTGAAAGGCATGAGCTATCATTCTGATGTAATGCACCATCTGAATCCATTGAGTCTTGATCAGCCATCCAAAATTACACTTGATCAATTTTAACTCCACTCCTTTGCAACCTACCAGATTTATATCCACCCAATTTACATCCAACAGATACGCACGTACCAGATTTATACCCATCTATACTCACCAGATTTACACCCACCTGATCTATACTCACCAGATGTACACCCCCAGATTCCCACCAATACAATTTACAGCTGCCTTTAAACTAACTTTATACTTTGTTTCTTTTGATTTTTTTTCTATTTTCCACTTGCCTGATTTATGCCCATCAGATTTTCTTTTATATTATTATGTGAGCAAACAGTCAGAATGTGTCTTTGTTATCAACACACAGCCAATCTCTCAGACACTGCAGTACAATAACAGTCAGGTGTATAATAATTAACATCATGTTGATTCCAAACCAGAACAATCTCCAGCTATTATGCTGTCTAACACAATATTATGGACTTGACAATAATACAATCCACATAATTGATATTATTTTCAGTCATTTTCTGGTTTATTTATTAGCACTTGTATATGATTGTAACACCACTTCAGAAAACAGACTAGGACAACCAGACATGATCATTTGATGATTCTATATAAATAAAATTTCCAATGAAAGTTAAGCAAACACAATCACCATTTTTCTAATATCCTCTCCAGTACCAAATAGCGAAGTGAATTTACAATTATGGTGTCAACAAAATCGCATTTAAATATGACAACATTCTCCAATGAGGTGTCAGCTATGGCTCAGTGAGAATATTCTCACCATTGAGTCAGAAGAATATAGATTTAAATGTCACTCCGGAGACTGGAGCATAAAAATCTGGCTTACCCTCTGAGTGCAGGGTTGCATGCATGATGTACTGTTGAGGTGTCATATTTTGGATGAGGCATTATATTGAAGACCCATCTGTCCTCTAAGGAGCAGACTAAGAAATTTCAGAGCTAACATCAGATGATGAAGGGGAAGTTGCCACTAGCGCCCTGAACAATATTGAATCCTCAATCAATGTCACCCAACAGATGATCTGGTCACTAGTTCTCCATTGTTTGTGAGACCTTACATGTTTCCTACATTTCAGCAAGGACTACATTTCAATCGTATTTCATCAGCTTTAAAATATTATGGGTTAAATATTGACCAAGAAGAACGGTCTGCTCTTCACTGAATGAAGCATTGGTTTAACCTCTGATCCAAAAGTCAGCACCACTGACAGCACAGAACTTTCTCACCAATTGGTAGCCTGGATAAGGGGGTGAGATCTCTGGGTTCTCAAATTGAACTACTTCCTTTGATCTTCTCACTCAAGAGCAAGAGGGTACCATAAGGTCAAGGAAGATGTGTTATGGTGGTTAGTCCCAGATGATGGCAGCATAGAGAAACACTCAAGTCAATACTATGCACAAATTCACTCTGAAAAACAAATCTTCAACTTTTGCTTGAGTTGCCAACTCTGTTTGAACACATTTCCAGCAAGTTTCATCACAACACCTTTCACCTCCAAACCACATTACTCATTCAAATCATTTCTTGCCACTTCCATATTTAAATAATTTATAAATCTCCAAGTTCAAAGGAAATGGAAAGGAAATACTCATTTACTTGGAATTTCTCAGGTCATTTGCTTACGTGATTGTTTGCTACAATCCTTGAGTCCTGGAGGCTCAGCTTGTGAAGGGTTAGCACCTCTCTCCAATTGCCACCTTCATCTCTGTTGCAACAATTGGTAGAGTGTGCCTTTGTGTTCTCAATTCCTCAACCAATGGAAATTGTTTTTAATTATTGACTCTGACAAAATCCTTTCACAATTTGAAAAATCTCTCTTGGATTAGCCCCTCACATCTTCCCACAGAAATGACAAATGAGCCGATATTTCTTCCAACCAACAATCCTCCATTCATTTCTCACCCTCTGGCTCCTCACTGCTGCTTATTCATGGCTCTATTTCTCTTCCTGTACTCTATCCTTCCATTCCTTCTCCAATTCTCCAATGTCATTACTGTTTCCAATAAGCCAGGCTTACAATCAAAATTGTACACAGAAACTTTGAGACTTGCAATTCCAAGTGGGTAGGTTTGGAATAAGTTTACTGAACATTCAGTCTGTTGTACCAGATAGCGTGGGCATTGCAGAAGGGTGTTAGGAAACATTGATTATTTTTCTTAAGGTATGTTAAGACTTCCTGAGTTGTGTAAATCATTAAAAAATAAAATCTGCACTAAGAATTGGAATTCACATGATTGAATTGTAAGCAAACCTGAAATCTTGTTAGGATAGTGTCTGAAAGAAATGAACTCAGTTTGAATGCACTGTAACGACACCAGTTCCCTTAAGTCCAAATTAATTTGTTATGTTGTTTGCCCAGTTTGAATTATCTGAATCCTTTTTTAATGTTATTGGAATGATCTGAAATGTTGATTATTCTATACATTTTAACAATTATTGGCTCAGGAAATCGACGATACCCTAGATAAGACCATGCTAACCTGGAAGAACACATCACAAGTCATAATTAGATTGACTATACTCTAAATATTGACACAGAATTCACAATGAATATATTTACTTTTACTCATTCATGGTATTTGGCATCACTGGCTAGACCAGCATTTGTTGCCCATTCCTAATTTCCAGAGACAGTTAAGTGTCAATGATGTCACTGTGGGTCTGGAACCACATGTAGCCCAGACTGGGTATTATGGTAGATTTCCTTCTTTAAAGGATATTAGTGAATGTAATGGGTTTTTATGATAATCATTGTTGGTTATTTGATCACTGTTAGGCCAGATTTTTATTCTAGAATTTTTAATGAATTCAAATTTCATTACTTGCCATTGTGGGATTTAAACCCACATCCCTAGAAGACTACCCACCCCAGTAATACAAATGAAGTGACCTTCCACGTTTCACTGACGAGAATGTTTTGGAGCATTGTATAGTACTGAATACAATAGTACTGAATATATATTAATGTCTTCCTTTGTGTCTTGGTCATTACCCATCTGCAATTAATAAAATGTAAATTTATTTACATGTCGAACTCGTTTATCAGCTGGATTTCAGGCTTGACTGAACACCACCTTTGGTGATGCAACAGAGGAGATGTTCCTGTAGGGCAGAAACTGATCTGTGATGTCTTCTAGTTCTGTGTTGAAGTGGTCAGGACTTCCATTCGAAGGCTCCTTAAGGCTGTTATTGAGAGCCACATCATAACTGGCTTGTTTTTCTGACAGTTTCGCCTCACACGTGTACAGCTTCCTGAAGGCTGCCTGGAACTTCTGAGACATCAGATTGTAAATAATGGGGTTGACAGCACTGTTCAGGTAGATACAGACTCGACAGAACAGCAGAATCCAGGGATTGGTGAAGGGCTGGCTGAGAAAAGAGTTGATGACCACAAGAGTCCTGTAAGGCATCCACAACAGAGCAAAGAGAATGACCACCACAGCCAACATCCTGGTCACCTAAGCGGCCAAACAAGAAGAATTATTTTGTAATCATTAATACTAACATAAAAATACAAACTTCTATCAGTTTTTAATTTTCTTTTAACAGTAAACTATTTGCTACTGCCCAAAATTCTTGCTAATGTGTTGTACGCCTGGCAGAACATACCCGAGACCTCCACACTATATACAGCCAGGCAATCAGGGCATGTCAGTGCTTGTACATTTTGATGCCCTCTGAGATTATGCCCTCTGGTCCCAGTTTTCATCCAGGTCTTGCTGCATTTGGATGTAGACTGCTTTGGAATCTGAGGTGCCAAACATTGATAGATGCAATGGTTGTATTGAGGACTAATAATCCAAGTTGATGAGTTCAATTTCTACCATGTCAGTTTCAGAATTTGAATACAAAATTGGCACTCGTGGAAGTGACCATGAAACTTCTGAATTGTCTTAACAACCCACCCAGTTCACTGGTATCCTCGAAGGAAGGATATCTGCCATTATTGCCTAGTCTGGTCTATATTGGACTCCAGTCCTCAGCTGTCTGAAGTGGCCTTGAAATCGCCCAGATATATTAAAAGGACTGGTGGTCCAAGAAGGTAATTCATCAACATCTACAGAAGGGAAGAAATGCCAGCTCGAGCACTGTTCATTTCATAAGAATGGCCGATGAGAAAAAAAGGAAGCAGTGGGATTAAAGTTGCACAATTGTAGGAAATTGTAGGAAAAATGTTACTTGTTTAAATATTAAAGGGCCTCAGCACAAATAATTGATTAAGGCAGATTTCTGATACTAATCTCCGCAGTGAGCCACAAAAATGGTTAGCCATGAAATTTGAATGCTTTTATAGTAAATAATTGAATTGTATCAGCAGTTTGACAATCTATGTAAATCACAAATAATAGCAATGAAATGAATTTCTAGTCAATAAGAATAAACAATATATCTTAATTAAAGAATAGAAATTCATCAGCAAACTGTGAGAAAAGGGAATACGTGACAGTACGAGGGCAATAGAGAAAATCTGATAAAGTGTGATAGAGAATCAGTGTGAAGGGGAGAGTATGACAAGGACAGTATTAGACAGAGGAGTCTGACAGTGAGAGATGTGACAGCTTTAAGTGGACAAAAGGTGGAACCTCAATACAGGCAGTCACCAGCACCTAGAGGAGTGGACGAGATGAGGATTCTAAGGCATATAGTCAGCAGAATGCAGATGGATGGGCAAGAGGAAGAGTGGAAGGCAGGCAGCCAGCCACACCTTGAAGAATAGGTGGGAGGACAATCCTGAGTCAGGCTGTCAACATAGTCGAGTACACTGCCTGTCTCTTTTGGAGACATTTAAGTGAAAAAACAATTTTAACCACAAGTTCATCAAGCAGTGAGCAGCATGTAATGTCCTAGAGGTCATGCAAGAACAGGAGATGGTAAATTCTGTTGGATTGTCCTCTGGGCAGATTGTCAGAGTCATTTGAAAGAACTCTTTATCAGCAAAATTTACAAACTAGGAGCAAGATATGTCAACAGGGGTGGTATGAGGGGACTGGAGAGTGGCGAATGTTATGCCCCTGTTCAAAAAAGGGAATAGGGATAACCCTGGGAATTACAGGCCAGTTAGTCTTACTTCGGTGGTAGGCAAAGTAATGGAAAGGGTACGTAGGGATAGGATTTATGAGTATCTGGAAAGACACTGCTTGATTAGGGACAGCCAGCACGGATTTGTGAAGGGTAGGTCTTGCCTTACAAGTCTTATTGAATTCTTTGAGGAGGTGACCAAGCATGTGGATGAGGGTAGAGCAGTGGATGTAGTATACATGGATTTTAGTAAGGCATTTGATAAGGTTCCCCATGGTAGGCTTATGCGGAAAGTCAGGAGGCATGGGATAGAGGGAAATTTGGCCAGTTAGATAGAAAACTGGCTAACCGGTCGAATTCAGAGAGTGGTGGTAGATGGTAAATATTCAGCCTGGAGCCCAGTTACAAGTGGAGTTCCGCAGGGATCAGTTCTGGGTCCTCTGCTGTTTGCAATTTTTATTAATGACTTGGAAGAGGGAGTCGAAGGGTGGGTCAGTAAATTTGCAGATGATACGAAGATTGGTGGAGTTGTGAATAGTGAGGAGTGCTGTTGTCGGCTGCAAAGGGACTTAGATATGATGCAGAGCTGGGCTGAGGAGTGGCAGATGGAGTTCAACCCTGCCAAGTGTGAGGTTGTCCATTTTGGAAGGACAAATAAGAATGCGGAATACAGGGTTAACGGTAGGGTCCTTAGTAAGGTGGAGGAGCAGAGGGATCTTGGGGTCTATGTTCATAGATCTTTGAAAGTTGCCACTCAGGTGGATAGAGCTTGTAAGAAGGCCTATGGTGTATTAGCGTTCATTAGCAGAGGGATTGAATTCAAAAGTCATAAAGTGATGTTACAGCTGTACAGGACATTGGTTAGGCCACATTTGGAGTACTGTGTGCAGTTCTGGTCGCCTCACTTTAGGAAAGATGGAAGCTTTGGAGAGGGTGCAGAGAAGATTTACCAGGATGTTGCCTGGAATGGAGAATAG
Organism: Chiloscyllium plagiosum; assembly: GCF_037043375.1. NCBI lineage: Eukaryota > Metazoa > Chordata > Chondrichthyes > Orectolobiformes > Hemiscylliidae > Chiloscyllium > Chiloscyllium plagiosum. The sequence goes on from NW_028270142.1 coordinate 41,045,424, forward strand.
GTCGTACGAGGATAGGTTGAGCGTGCTAGGCCTTTTCTCATTGGAACGGAGATGGATGAGGGGTGACTTGATAGAGGTGTATAAGATGATCAGGGGAATAGATAGAGTAGACAATCAGAAACTTTTTCCCCGGGTACAACAGAGTGTTACAAGGGGACATAAATTTAAGGTGAAGGGTGGAAGATATAGGGGAGATGTCAGGGGTAGATTCTTTACCCAGAGAGTGGTGGGGGCATGGAATGCGCTGCCTGTGGGAGTGGCAGAGTCAGAATCATTGGCGAATTTTAAGTGGCAATTGGATAGGTACATGGATGGGTGCTTAAGCTAGGATAAATGTTCGGCACAACATCGTGGGCCAAAGGACCTGTTCTGTGCTGTATTGTTCTATGTTCTATGTTCTATGGCTTGGGTGCTGGTGAGAAAGATCTTCCTACCAAATCCTTCCTACCTGACAAGAGTCTCATCCCTTAGGTAGGCTGTCTTTGAAGTGGCTATGGTGGGAAAGACACCTTTATTCACCTATCTTGTGTAACATGCCTTTGCAAAAGAAAGAGATGCAATGATTTTTGTTTAGGTTCATTCCAAGTAGCTCTGTGCTCATTGGGCTGTTCCCAGAGAATGCACACCAGGATAAACATTAACTATGGCTGGAGAGATAAACTCAGTGAAAGATGTTTGATCTCCCTAAAATTTGCTGATCTTCCAGTGCAAAGAGTTATCCTCAATCAAGTGTTACAGACTGACACATTCCATGGTCCAAGACTCCATGCTGAGATACGCATTAAAGCCTGGCACTGCATAGACAGAATGGGGAAAGGTCACTGTTTAAGATTTTTTAAATTAATTGTGTACTAAAGAACTGGAAGTTGAATAACTTCTTTGATTGCATGCCTGAGAAGGAATTGTAAGCATCTAAGAACATAAGTTTGTATTAAGATACCTCAGACTGGAGCACAGTATCTTGTGAAGAGTTTGCTTCTATTGTGCTACCTAAAATTTTCAATCAAATAGTTTTATCCTCAGGCTGTATGGCTGACATGGAATGTAAGTATTAAGATCATTACAATTGTATTGAGACACCTAAGAGTGGAATATGATATATGGAGACAAGTTGAATTGTGTTGTAAATTCATATAATGTACAAGTGAAATGGTTTGTAATGTACTTTTACAGATTTTATGAATAAAATTTTTGCAAACAAAGACATCTGTCCAGTCTTGACTGAAAAAAATCAATGTGAAGTCACAGGGAAACCAGTCAGTGATAGATGAGTATTTTGTTAATTATATTGTAAAACCAGAAGATTGTATTAGTATATGTAAGCTTATTGAAATTTGTTAGCTTTACTCGTGGTCATAAAAGCTTAACGGATTTATTTTTAACAATTAATTAACACAAAATAAAGCAGGTAGGGCAGATGGTGTGTTGCACCTGCAGAATATGGGACTTTCTGGACACCAAGTGTGAATCGGGGAAAACATGCCTGTAGTGAGGCTCCACTGCTAGAGAAGCTTTAGCTCAGAGTCACTGAGCTGGAGGTCAAGCTGCAGACATTTGAATTTCTCAAGGAGAGGGTAAAGATGCCGATGCATTTTTTTCTGGAGGCGATGCCACTTTTGGGAATAGGGTTGACTGATTTGCTTAGTGACAGGAGGATATGAATGTGAGCTGGGAAGGCGTGGGGACCCAGAAGGAGAAGTAGAGGAATGTCCACCTTTACAGTTGTCCAATGGGTCTTAGGTTCTTGCAAGCTGTCATGGTTGATGGCAGGGACTGAAGGGGGGATCAGCAAACTGACCATGGCACAATGGAATTGGAAACCATTCAAGCAAAGAAAGTTAATAGGAAGATTGTGGTAGTAGGGAAAACTACAGTCAAAGACATAGACACAGGCCTCTTTAGCCAAGTGGGAGAATCCAGAAAACAGGCCTGCCCTGTGCCAAAGTTCAGAACATCTGCTCTGGGATGAAGACCACCTTGGAGTGTGAGAGTGAAGATACAGTTGTCATGGTAATATGGGTCAGACTAGGAAAGAGGTTCAGCTTAATGACTATGACAGCTATGAGCTAAATTGAAAACCAGGTTCTCACAGGTAATCATTTCCACATTATGACCTGAAGTAAAAGCAAATTGTCTAGTGGTTTGGTAAGTACCGATGAATGCTTATTTTAAAGAATCATGTGGGAAAAATAGGTTTTGATTTATGGGGGACTGGCAGCAGTACTGGGAAAAGTGTGAGTTCTACCACTAGAAGGGCTCCACCTGAACCGAACTGCAGTCAATGTTCTGGCAATCATATAACTAGGTCTATAGAAAAGGACCTGAAACTAAATAATAGGGGTCAGAGATCACAGACCCACAGAATAGTTATCATGCAGAAGGAAGTTACTTAGCCCATCATGTCTACACTGACTCCCTGAGCAATTTAACTTAATACTAATCCCCTCTCTGTTTCCTGTAACCCTGGGTGCTGCTTCTATTTAAATAATTATCTAAAGCCCTCTTGAATGCCTCAATTGAACCTGTCCCCACCTCATTTCCAGGAAGTGCATACCATACCCTTACGGCTTACTTTGTGAAATAAAATTCTCACCACACATTTGCTTCTTTTGCAAAACATTGTAAAACTGTGCTCTTTGATCTTGATCCATTTACAAGTGATCCATTTGTCAGGTCCTCATGATTTTGAAACCTTCAGTCAAATATCCCCTTATCTTCTCTCCAAGGAAAACAGTTCCGACTTCTTCAATTCCTCCTTCTAACTGAAGTACCTTATCCTGGAACCAATCCTGTAAACTGTTTCTGACCTCACTGTAATGCATTCACTTCCTGGTACACAGTGTTGGTGAAGTCGTATTCAGAACACTGTGTACAGGGTGGTCATTTTTATTTAAGAAAGGATGTATAAGTTAGAAGCAGTTTAGAGAATGCTCTAATATCTGGGATGAAGAGGACATCATACTGGGGAAGTTTGGATAGACTGGGTCTGTATTCATTGGAATTTAAAAGAATGAGAAGTGAACTTATTGAAACACACAAAATCCTGAGGGGACCTGACAAGGTACAAGCTGAAAGGATGTCTCCAGCAAAGAAGGATTAAAATTAAGGAGTTTTCCATTTAAGGCTTAGACATGAGGAGAAGTTATTATCTCAAAGGGTCATGAGTCCTTGGAACCATTCCAAGAAAGTGGTGCAGGTCATTGAATCAATCTTTGAATAATTTTGAGACAGAGTTAAATCAATTCTTGACCTGGAAGGGAGGCAAAGCTTATCAGGAGCAGGCAAGAAAATGCAGTTAATGCAATATCAGATTGGATATATTATCTTGAATGGTGGAGAAATTCAGGCAGGCTTCCGGCATTTCTAAGTCCAATGTTCTATGTTTGTATAACAGTGTGTGAGAGAGAGAGAGAGAGAGATACTGTAACAGAGACAATATGACAAAGTGTGATAGAGAGAGAGTGTGTGACAGTGAGAGATACTGAGTAAGACAGTGATAGTGTGACAGCAAGACTGTATGACAGAAAGTGTGAGACAGAGACAGTGTGTGACACAGAGAGGGAGAGACAGGCAGACAGATAGCATGTGAGACAGAAAAACAGAGTGTGGCAGAGCAAAAGGGAATGTGGTAGAAAGAGAGAGAAGAGCATGAGGAAGAGAGTGTGTGTAATAGAGAGTGTGAGAAAGGGGGAGAGTGTATGACAGAGAGAGTGTGAGACAGAAAAAAGTGAACGTGAAACAAAGGAAAGGATCTTGTGGCAGAGAGGAAGGGTGTGTGATAGAGGGAAACTATGTGTTTTGCAGAGAGAGAGAGAAAGCATGTAAGACTGAGAAAGTGTGAGACAGAGGGAGAGTGTGTTTGACACAGAGAGAAAAAGAGAGTAGGTGTGTGAGACATAGGAGAGTTTGAGACTGAGAGACACAGAGTATGAGACTAGGAAAGAGAGAGAGAGAGAGAGAATGAGACCAAGAGTGAGAGTGAGACACACAGACAAAGAAAGAGATGTGACATAGTGCATGCTACAGAGGTTGTCTGGCAGATTGTATGAGTGTATGAAAAGGTAAAAGAGTATGTGTGTGTGAGAGAGAGAATGTGAGACAAAGGAGAGTATGTGACAGTGAGAGGCACTGTGCCAGAGAAAGTATTTGTGAGGCAGAGAGCATGTGTTACAGGCCAAGAGAGAGAATAATAGAGAGGGAGAGGAAGTGAGACAGAGGGAGCATGTGACACAGAAAGAAAGAGAGAGATTGTCAAAAAATGTGGGTGACAGAGGGACCAAGTGTGAGACAGAGTGAGTGTGTGACAGCAAGAGAGAGCATGTGTGAGAAAGAGAGAATTTGGGACAGAGCAAGACTGTGACAGAAGGATAGGTTGCAACAAAATGTGTGTGAAACAGAGGGAATGCGCGTGAGAGTGTGTGACAAACAACATATATGACAGACAGACTGTGACACAGAGAGAGTGTGTGGCAGTGAAGAGAGAGGGTGAGAGAGAGAGAGAGAGGGTGAGAGACAGAAAGAATGTACTGATGTGGAAAGAGTGTGTGATAGAGAGAGTGTGTGACAGAAAAAGAATGTATAACAGTGTGACAGAGGGAGCGAGAGACTGTGTGACAGTGAAAAATCATATGTGACAGAGCGACGGTTACATTTAGAAGGACAAGGGCAGCAAAAACATTGAAACAATGCCAGTTTCAACTTTCCCAACAAGCCACTCACCATCCTGAATCAAAAATATATTCTTGTTCCTTCATTGCCACTGGGTCAAAATCCTGAAACTCTCTCCCCAACAGCACTGAGTCTACCTACATCAAATGGATTGCAGCAGTTCAAGAAGGCAGTTCAGCACAATCTTCTAAAAGACTACAGGATGAGCAATAAGTGCTGGCTGACATTCCAGGAATGAACAATAAGAGACAGAGCGTAATAATGTGACAAAGAGAGTGAATGCGATGGGGGGAAAGTTTTGTAACAGAGATGTAGAGAAAGTGAGACAGAGACAATGAGTAGCATGGAGAATGGGAGTCAGCAAGGCAGAAAATATCAGTGTGAGAAAGATAAGGGAGTGTGTGACAGAGAGAGAGTGTGAGACTGAGAGGGTGACTGTAACACAGAGAGTCGATGACAGAGGGAATGTGAAGCAAAGGCAGGGACACTGTGTTTGACAGTAACGGGACAGTGTGTGACAGAGATAGTACATGTGTCAGAAAGAGAGAAAATAACAGAATGAGGGAGTCTGAGAATGAATGTTTGACAGTGAGAAAGTGGGTGTGACAGTGGGGGAAGAGTGTGTGATATGGAAAGAGTGCGGAACACATAGAGTATGTGTGAGAGAGAGAGACTGTGACAGAGCGACTAAAGTCAAAAAATGTGACAAGGTAAGTGTGACAGAGAAAGGGTATTGTGTGACAGAGAAGCAGTGAGTTGCTGAGTGAGAAAGTGTGTGATGGAGGGATAAATGTGTGACATCATGGTTAGTGAATGGAGATAGAGAAAGTGTGAGACAGAAAGCGCAAGTGTGGCTGGGCGGGTTATAATTTACGTGTAGGTTAGATGTGTTCCACCCTTTCACAGTTTATGTTCAGTTTTAAAAAGCTGGAATTGTACCAGGGGTTTGCAGGTGGGCTTTGAAAGCTCAGGTCTTCCCTCCAACCTCCACTGAAGGTCCAGAAACTCAGTAGAAAAACAAAATACAGTGGGTGTTGTAATTCTGTAAGAATGACCCTTCAGGAAAGCAGCCAAAGGAGAAGTTACCTCCAGAATGATCATGTCCAGTAGCTGGCCTGAGGTGGCCTGGTTAGTGTAACCATTACACAGATGGTCAGCAATTTTGACTATGCCGGACAGACAGGGAGAGCGAGAGTGAGAGAGAGAGAGAGAGACTACTGCAGTAATGTAGGATGAATATGGTTATTGTCCCATCTCCAGCAACCTTGGAGTCACCAGCTTCCAGCAGGTTCTTGGTGCTGTGAAAGCCTCAGCCAGTGGAGGGTAGCAGCCACGCCATTTTGCACTGTTCAAGTTTCGAAAGAGCTGACTTTGCTCTGACCTCCTGTGAGCTGCCTGAATCTGTGCTGTGAAAGTTGCTTTGTCACTGGAAATGATCTACCTGCTCAGACATGTTATGACACACCTCCTGGGCAGAACCTTCTGATGAATCTGGACCTTGTGGCTATGTGATAGGAGCACTACCACCGTATCATGAGAACCCAAACCTTATCAATGGAAGCTGGCAGTCCATTTGCTAGTTATTCAGCTACACCGCATCCCTGCTCATGACTCCACCCCCATTCCCCCCACCACCACACCCACTCCAGTTACAGGTTCCGCCCCCACACCCAGCTCCACACCCACACCAGATCCCAACTCCCAGCCCTGCCGAGTTTTCACCATCCCTCCAGACCTCCCCCTCACTGAGGATGAACGATTAGTCCTCAGCAAAGGCCTCACCTTCATCCCCCTCCGCCCACACATCAATGAATTTAATACACGCCGTGACATCGAACACTTCTTCCGCCGCCTTCACCTCCGAGCTTACTTTCACAATCAGGACTCCTGCCCACCTTCCGAGGACCCCTTTGCCCGTCTCCAACACACTCCATCCTCCTGGACACCCCATGCTGGCCTATTACCCGCCCTCAACCTCTTCATTTCCAACTGCCGCCGGGACATTAACCGCCTCAATCTGTCTACCCCCCCCAACTCCAACCTCTCACCCTCACAAGGCACAGCCCTCCAGTCCCTCTGCTCCAATCCTAACCTCACCATCAAGCTAGTAGACAAAGGGGGCGCAGTGGTAGTCTGGTGCACTGACCTCTACACTGCTGAAGCCAAACGCCAACTCGAAGACACCTCCTCCTACCACCCCTTGACCATGACCCCACCCCCCATCACCAAATATCATCTCCCAGACCATACAGAACTTCATCACCTCAGAAGATCTCCCACCCACAGCTTCCAACCTCATAGTCCGGGAACCCCACACTGCCTGGTTCTACCTCCTTCCCAAGATCCACAAGCCTGACCACCCTGGCCGACCCATTGTCTCAGCATGCTCCTGCCCCACTGAACTCATCTCTACCTACTTTGACACTGTCCTATCCCCCCAGTCCAGGAACTCCCCACACACATTCGAGACACCACCCATTCCCTCCACCTCCTACAAGACTTCCATTTCCCTGGCCCCAATGCCTCATCTTCACCATGGATATCCAATCCCTCTACACGTCAATCCGCCATGACCAGGACCTCCAAGCCCTCCGTTTCTTCCTCTTCCGACATCCCCAACAGTACTCTTCCAATGACATTCTCATTCGTTTGGTCAAAATGGTCCTCACCCATAACAATTTCTCCTTCGAGTCCTCCCACTTCCTCCAGACCAAAGGGGTAGCCATGGGCACACGTATGGGTCCCAGCTATGCCTGTCTCTTTGTTGGGTATGTAGAACAGTCCATCTACCGTAATTACACCGGCACCACTCCCCACCTCTTCCTCCGCTACATTGACGACTGCATTGGCGCCATCTTGGGCTCCCGCGAGGACATTGAGCAATTCATCAACTTCACCAACACATTCCACCCTGACCTTAAATTTACCTGGACCATCTCTGACACATTTCCTGGACTTCTCCATCTCCATTAATGACGACCGACTTGACAGCAACATTTTTTATAAACCCACCGACTCCCACAGCTACTTGGATTACACCTCTTCCCACCCTACCTCCTGCAAAAATGCCATCCCATATTCCCAATTCCTCCACCTCCACCTCCACCATATCTGCTCCCAGGAGGACCAGTTCCACCACAGAATACACCAGATGGCCTCCTTCTTTAGAAATCACAATTTCCCTTCCCACGTAGTTAAAGATGCCCTCCAACGCACCTCGTCCACATCCCGCACCTCCGCCCTCAGACTCCACCCCTCCAACCATAACAAGGACAGAACCCCCCTGGTGCTCACCTTCCACCCTACCAACCTTCGCATAAACCAAATCATCCGACGACATTTCTGCCACCTCCAAACGGACCCCACCACCAGGGATATATTTCCCTCTCCACCCCTTTCCACCTTCCGCAAAGACCGTTCCCGCGTGACTACCTGGTCAGGTCCACGCCCCCCTACAACCCACCCTCCCGTCCTGGCACCTTCCCCTGCCACCGCAGGAATTGCAAAACCTGCGCCCACACCTCCTCCCTCACCTCCATCCAAAGCCCTAAAGGAGACTTCCTCATCCATCAAAGTTTTACCTGCACATCCACCAATATCATTTATTGTATCCGTTGCTCCCGATGCAGTCTCCTCTACATTGGGGAGACTGGGCGCCTCCTAGCAGAGCGCTTTAGGGACATCTCTGGGACACCTGCACCAATCAACCACACCGCCCTGTGGCCCAACATTTTAGCTCCCCCTCCCACTCTGCCGAGGACATGGAGATCCTGGGACTCCTTCACTACCGCGCCCTCACCACCCAATGCCTGGAGGAAGAATGCCTCATCTTCCGCCTCCGAACACTTCAGCCCCAGGGTATCAATGTGGACTTCACCAGTTTCCTCATTTCCCCTTCTCCCACCTCACCCCAGTTCCAGTCTTCCAGCTCAGCACTGTCCCCATGACCTGTCCTACCAGCCTATCTTCTTTTCCACCTGAAGAAGGCTAATAGCATGCTGGCCTTCATAACAAGAGGGATTGAGTATAGAAGCAAAGAGGTTCTTCTGCAGCTGTACAGGGCCCTGGTGAGACTGCACCTGGAATACTGTGTGCAGTTCTGGTCTCCAAATTTGAGGAAAGACATTCTGGCTATTGAGGGAGTGCAGCATAGGTTCACGAGGTCAATTCCTGGAATGGCAGGACTACCTTATGCTAAAAGACTGGAGCGACTGGGCTTGTATACCCTTGAGTTTAGAAGACTGAGAGGGGATCTGATTGAGACATATAAGATTATTACAGGATTAGACACTCTGGAGGCAGGAAACATGTTTCAGCTGATGGGTGAGTGCCGAACCAAAGGACACAGCTTAAAATATAGGGTAGACCATTTAGGACAGAGATGAGGAGAAACATCTTCACCCAGAGAGTGTTGGCTGTGTGGAATGCTCTGCCCCAGAGGGCAGTGGAGGCCCAGTCTCTGGATTCATTTAAGAAAGAGTTGGATAGAGCTCTCAAGGATAGTGGAATCAAGGTTATGGAGATAAGGCAGGAACAGGATATTGATTAAGGATGATCAGCCATGATCATATTGAATGGTGGTGCAGGCTCAAAGGGCAGAATGGCCTACTCCTGCACCTATTGTCTTTTGTCTATTATCTATCCACTCCACCCTCTTCTCTGACCTATCACCTTCATCCCACCCCCATTCACCCTTTGTACTCTTTGCTACCTTCCCCCACCCTCCTCCCTGACCTATCACCTTCATTCCCACCCCCACTCACCTACTGTTCTCTATGCTACTTTCTCCCCACCCCCACCCTCCTCTCATTTATCTCTCCACCCTCCAGGCACTCTGCCTGTATTCCTGATGAAGGGCTTTTGCCCAAAACATCGATTTTCCTGCTCCTCGGATGCTGCCTGAACTGCTGTGTTTTTCCAGCACCACTCTAATCTAGAATCTGGTTTCCAACATCTGCAGTCATTGTTTTTACCTAGTTATTCTTATTGAAGCCAACTACTGTGGAAGGTGGTTGAAAGAAGGAAGCAGTAAATGTTCTTGTGGGAATCCTCCAGCTCATGACAAGAGTGAGGCTAGTCTAAGCTGGACCCAGGGGGGTTCCCAATGAAATGACAGGTGATAGCTGTTTGTACTTGCCTGTTTCCTGGAAGTGGCTGTGCTGTTGGGCGTAAAGGTGTCACTTGTTTGTTGGTGGCCAATGGATCCGCCCCTCTGGTGTTTGTTGCTTTCTGTTGGATCAGTGTGGATGGGATTCAGAAACAAAATCCTGCTGATCATCCAGTATAGGACAGTGGCCAGGACCAGGGGAGCAATGTAGAACAGAAAGAAATCAAGAAAATAAATGGGCAGGTAAAATTTTCGGGAGACTTTATAGTCACAAACCACCACTGTCATACCCTTGTAGCTGGTGTGTTTAATATCTAACAGGAAAAGCCACATCATGCAATAGAGGGAAGTGAAAGTCCACACTAACAGGATAATCTTTTTAGCTCTGGATGTAGTGCAGATAAACTGGGCTTTCATAGGGTGGCAGATAGCGATGTACCTCTCGATAGTGAATGCAGTTATTGAGCAGGAAGACACATTAACGCCCAGATATTGCATGTACGTGATTGTCAGGCAGCCGGTGTAACCGTAGACCCATGATCCGTAGATGGTGTTGGTGATGTTGGGGAGACCAGCAGCTATCAGTACCACCAGGTCAGCTACCGCCAGGCTCACCAGGTAACAGTTCGTTGGGGTTCTCATGTGCTTTGTGCTGAGGACCACAAAGACCACCAGTACATTTCCCACAATCCCAACTCCACACACCAGCAGGATGAGAGCCACGCTCGCCACTTGGTACTCGCGACTCTGCTCTGTCCCGTTGCCAAAGCTCTCGTTCAGCTGCTCCTCATAGTGGGAACTCAGGTTCTCCATGGCCAGTTGAAGCTGCGTCTCTCTGCGTCCCTGGGATGGTGCTGCTGTTGAGCAGAATCAGCAACTGTCCACCTCTGGCCTGAAGTGGAGTGAACATAAGGATGAATCAGTCTCCAATGAAAAGAAGATTCAGTAAGGATGGCATGTGGCTGTATCATTCTCCTCACTGACTTCCAAAAACATTTCTACAGAAAGCGTAAAGTATTTACTTTTATTTTAAAAAAAACCCTTTGGTAATTAGTTAGATGCACGGTACTGTGTCTCAATCCAATGATACCTGACTGGATGTATAATTGAATTAAATTATACAGCCATCCATTTTCACATTTATACCCAAAGTTGAAAGATGAGTGACAGAGTAATCGTTTTAAACAGGAGGGTGATAAGACAGTAAGTCTTAACCAGACCAGGATACTCACAGTTAAGATTAAGCCCTCCTAGGACCTCCTGAATGGGCTCGGTTCTACACAGACTGACTCTTCAGAAGAAATACCGAGGGTAGGCTCCAGAACTGACAAACTGCTGTTAACATTTCCCTGCACGTACACCATGCAGATTTAGTTGAAAAATGTCACCCCGAACTGAACCGAAACCGTGCTTGGAAAGTTGCAACCACGTCTGGAATTCAGAACGATAGATAAACACCCTTTCCCAGCACCGGCTGCAGATAGCTCATTAAAAGTCTGCACTGCCCCAGTTTTCCGAACTGGGAATGATTTCATTCGATCTGTCTCGCTCTCTCCAACTCCCCCTCAGTTACGAATCCACTGACCTGGCCACACTCCAGCACCTCCTGCTCCACAAATTAGTCCACACAGTCACATAACTGCAATCAGCCTTCCTCTTAACCTTATTGTTCCACTCTCCGCTTTGCTTTTCCCTGTGATTTTGCCTTACAGCAGGCGGGCTGAGCTGGTGCAGTCTCCCACCCCGTTTCCCCTTGTCGACTTGTCACTTCTTCATCTTCACTCAGGCCTGTGTTCTGAAGAAGGGGGCGCTAAATTCGAAACGTTAACTCTTGCCAGAGCAGCTGAGTTTTTCCAGCATTTTCTATTTTTTGTTTCGCAAGTCCCGTTCTCGCCAGAGCAGGCAGGGCTTGAACCCGGACCAGGTTCATTCCCACTGTGCCACAAGAGCCCTCTGTACAGGGCTGCCTGAGACAAAGTTAAAAATCACACAACACCAGGTTATAGTCCAACAGGTTTAATTGGAAGCACTAGCTTTCTGAGCGCTGCTCCTTCATCAGGTGGTTGATGAAGGTTGATGAACCACCTGATGAAGGAGCAGCGCTCAGAAAGCTAGTGCTTCCAATTAAACCTGTTGGACTATAACCTGGTGTTGTGTGATTTTTAACTTTGTACACCCCAGTCCAACACCAGCATCTCCAAATCATGACTGCCTGAGACAGGTCTTTAACCACTTAAGGTTTCAGTTTACATACCATTCCTCAGGCTGAGGAACAACTGCTCGTTTGGGATTGGGGCAGAACTGTTCCTTCACATTGACAGCTCTCTAATTGCATTTATATTCTTTATTTTGAATCCATTTGTATGGATACTCTTCGTGCCTATTTCACTTCAGTTGAAGTGGGTATGGAAGATGAATTTAGCCTCAGTCAAGGATTTGAGCGCATTATCACCCTGAGAATACTGCTGTCTTAAATTTAGGTTCTGCCCATATGTGTTTTTAAAAAAATCTTTTAGCACTACTGGAGGAAAAGTAGAGTGTACCCAAAAATTTACCCTCGAACAACATCACCAAGGAAACAGATTATTAGGTCTGTTATCGTCTTAGATTAGATTACTTACAGTGTGGAAACAGGCCCTTCAGCCCAACAAGTCCACACTGACCCGCCGAAGTGCAACCCACTCATACCCCTACATTTACCCCTTACCTAACACTACAGGCAATTTGGCATGGCCAATTCACCTGACCTGCACATCTTTGGACTGTGGGAGGAAACCGGAGCACCCGGAGGAAACCCACGCAGACACGGGGAGAATGTGCAAACTCCACACAGTCAGTTGCCTGAGTCGGGAATTGAACCCGGGTCTCGCGCTGTGAGGTAGCAGTGCTAACCACAGTGTCTTATTTGTGAAATCTTGCTATACGGAAATTGTTGTCTTCAGAACAGTGACTGCTTTCCAGAAAAGTATTTTGTTGGCTGTGAAGTGGTTTGGCAAACGCTGAGGAAAAAATGGTGCTATATAAATCAAAGTCTTCCTTTCTGCAGGGAGAATGTTTGCAAGAGAATTTTCCCATTCTTCTTTTCAAATTCTAAAATAGCCTGGGCCTTTCCCTATCTCTTGTATTTCCTCCAGCTCTATAAACATTCCAAAATCTCTGCACTTTTCCAATTCTTGCCTCTTGCACATCTTCAATTTCCTTCTCTCCACCATTGGAACTCCCCCTTAACCTCTCTACCTTTCTCTTAGAAAAGAATCTTTCAAATATAGATTTTCAATCAAGCTTTCGATCAATGTCCTAATATCTCCTTCCATAACTCAGTGTCATTCTTTCTTTATTTGATAATTGCTCATAGGAAGCAACTTGGGACAGTTTATTTTGTTCAGGGTGCTATATAAGTGCAGTACATCCATTTCTACTATTTAATTGGCTCTAATACAACTAGGAGCATGTGGTTTTGGATTCTAATACTCTGTCAGTTGGTTCAATTATCTGAAAACAGATTTCATGACCTACCCTGACATGATGATGCAAAATATGAACTATTGATTTTTGCATCCAAATACCCAAATTAATATCTGGGACTTTCATGGACTGAAATGGTTTTAAAAACTGAGCCAAAAATGCTTAAAGTGGCTGCAAGCACCACCTGACCACAAGTAGCCAAATTTCTGAAGTAGAATCATCCTGGACTCAAAACGTTAATTCTGTTTTTGTCTCTCTATACATGCTGCGAGACATACTGTGTTTCTCCAGCACTTTCTGTTTTTGTTTTTGACCAAATTTCAATGTGAATTTGACAACAATCAGACTGAAATTAACATGTTACTGAAAAGCCCAGCCCTCAAGCTTCCTGAAAAAGTGCAGAAAGGCCTCCATCTCCTTTTTTGATCTACACATTTAAGAGAATGTTCATGTGTTGGAGGTGGAACCTTTTATACAATTAACAAGCCTATAAACATAACACCTGCAGGCAGAATACTCAACAAGATGTTGACAGCGAGATACTGAAATGAAGGCTGTAGCACTGTATACCTGCTAGGAACTCTCTCTCTCTCTCTCTCTCTGTCTCAAGAAAGAAAAGCACCTGGTGATAATACTGATTAAAAAGGCACAAGAACTACTTGCAGTCCTACTATTAAAATTCAAACATTCTTTCATGACATACTACCATGCTTATTTCAGTTAAGTGAAAAATATTTCAAATGCAGTGAATTTTATTTGGAAAATAAGATAGGGACATAAAATAAGGTCATTTTGATCAATACTAGAGGACAAGGCAATAAAAATTTATTCTGTGCAGGTTATCAGTTACAGAATCTGACATGAAATCCCTGAGTTTTTTTATTTGAAATTTTCTCTGGAATCCAGCAAGAGCTAATAAAAAAACTTTGTAGATAGGATTGCATTTACCATTTTTTTTAACAATAGATAAACATACAAAGTTTAAAGAAATATTTAACAAAAGTACAAAAGGCTGATGTTGTGGCTTGGCAGCATTGTTTGACCCAACTCTAGAGTCTCACTCTGCAGTCTATCTTTCCCTCTCCCTCTTCTCTCTTTGACCCAAAATCTTGATTAAGCTGGAACAGTGACTTTTTTTTAAAAAAATCAGCTGTGCAAATAACATCACGAATCAAAAGGTATGAAAATATTTTTCAAATGAGTTATTTTTCAAAAGACTCAAAACAGTCCACTTTGGATTTCTATTGAATCCATAATTTGATTCAGAATAATAAAACATGCCTGAGCTTTAAAACAACATGCATATTGAATACTGAATCATTACTTGGATAATGGTGATGGAGCTACAGTTGTAAATGCCAGGCATGAAAATGAAGAAGGATAATATTGGTTATTTCTTTGGCCATTTTAGTCCTGATTGCAAATAATATGTTCAGCTTATTGAATTATTGATCAAGAAATAACAGTACCATGATATAATGTCACAAAGAAATCAATTACAGTAATTAGAGAAATTGTTCCAATACAGAATCATTCCGATACTTTTCACATATAGTTTTTTGCTCAGATGCTGGAAGAAGACGACAGAGATCAGAGGAAAAGAATCTAGAGTGGAACAGCACTTCTTTATGAATTCTGAATCTTTTTATAAAATATGAAATATTGCAAGGAATAAACCAGGATATTCCTGACTGGCCATGAGTTGGAGGCTTGTTAAGTTTCCACATGTGCAACCCCAGTGAGTTTGTTAATGGCCTCGTTGGCAGTAAAACAAATGTAACTCTCACCACAGTGCTGTCAGAGGCAAGGGCTTAACTTTCCAGCATCACCAACAAAGAGACAGGCAATATTGTTAAAATTAATGGTGCTGGTTCTAGGCAATGTCACAGAAACATTACTAAATAGGGTTCATGGCCTCCTTCTATGCTGTAGGTTTCTGTGGTTCTGTAATTGAATAAATTATCAGAGCAGGAGAGAGATGTTAAAAACAAAGAACTGAAGAATAAAATTGTGAGTAAATGCCTGCAACATTGTCCATAGTCAATTCATCATTATCAATCTAACATACTCACAGGACCTTGAAAGAATTGGAAAATCCCTCAGAAACTAATTTTATCCTATGGCCAGTACAGGCTTTACTGTCATTACAGGCAATTGTTTATTTTCCTTTGATGAGGACTATGGTCACTGCTACCAAAACTGACACGGATAGATGCTCCTTCGAGTATGAGGTCAGATAAGACATTACTTCCAGAGTGCTTCACAACCAATGAATTGCTTCCAAAATGTGGTCACTGTTGTACTGAAGGAAGCAACCAGTAGTCAATCCGGTGGTAAAAACAATGACTGCAGATGCTGGAAACCAGATTCTGGATTAGTGGTGCTGGAAGAGCACAGCAGTTCAGGCAGCATCCAAGGAGATTTTGAAGCTGGGAAGCAGGAGCAGGAGAATCGACGTTTCGGGAATAAGCCCTTCTTCCTGCAGGTTCTTTTCTGGCCTGCTGTGTTTTTCCAGCACCACATTTTTCAACCCTGAGGACAACATCCATTGTATTATGTGGCACAAGCACCATGCTAAGTGGGATAGGTTTATAGTAGCTTGAAACCTAAAACATTAGAGATATTGTGGGTTATCAACAACAGCAGAATTACATTCAATTTTAATCTGTTTCCTCATGACCAAGCTTGACCTCCATCTTCTATCATCATCAGGCCATGGGATTCCTGAAAAAGGGTCACTCGATCAAAATGTTAACTCTGCTTTCTCTCCATAGATGATGCCAGACCTGTTGAGTTTCTCCAGCTATTTCTGTTTTTGTTTCATATATTCAGCACCCACAGTTCTTAGTTTTATTATATAAGCCATAGACAGCATAAACTTTGATAAAATTCCTTAACGTTTGTGTTAATGCCAGAAATAATGGGTTTGATTTCCAGCATGCTGCCCCAGTGCAAAGTTACACTATGCATTGCCCCTTGATGTTCAATGGCATTACCATCATCAAATCCTTCACTATAAAGATCCGGGGGGGTGGTGGAGGGGGGGGGTATCACCATTGACCAGAAAGTGGACTGACCATATAAATATTTTGGCTACAAGAACAAGTTAGAGGCTAAGAATTTTACCATCATCATTCATCTCCTAAATCCCAGAAGCCTATCTCCCATCTACAAGGAGTATAATGGAATTTCCCCAATTGCCTGGATAAGTGTAGCTCCAACAACATTCAGTAGGTTTGACACCATTCAGGATGAAGTAGCCTGTTTAATTGACTTCACATCCATCATACCAACATTTACAACATCGCTGCTGCATGGTGATATGTGTATCATCCATATGATGCATTGCAATGACTCACCAAGGGTCCTCCAGACTAGAGACCCCGCTATCCATAAAGGCAAGGGCTGCATGTTAATGCCACCATCTGTAAGTTCTTCTCCATTCTGATTTGGATATATATCACCATACCTCAGTGTCGTTCGATCAAATTGCTGAAATTCCCTTTCGAACAGAGCATGAGTGTTCCTATACCCTGAGGACTGCCAGTTCAAGAATCAACTCACCATCATCCTCTGAAGAGCAATTGGGGATGCAAAATAAATGCCAGCAACACCCACATCACATGCACTCATTAAAAAAAGCTGGATATTATAGAAAATGTCATCGAAGTTATTTAATGCTCATTTATTCATGATTCCTTTCTTTTGAAATGCCGAGATAATTATTCCATTTCCAGATTTCTTCTTATGAATGAAATCTATGATTAAGGAATAGTTAATCATTATAATTTACACAATTCCACCCCCAGATACATTGGTCATTAAATAAATAAATGTTCATGATAATGATAGTTGGTTATTTCAAAAACGCATCTGGAAAAGTGGTAGTGACAGAGTGATGAGGATAATTTAATTGGTTGGTGAGGATGTTATGAATTCCTATCCCATTAAGTACCAAAACACTTCATCTTGAAGCTTGAAATGTCAGTGAAAAAAAGATCATCTGAAAATTATAGCACAAATATTCAAGGTTAATCATATCTTTTGGTTGCTCATCAGAAGCTTAAAATAACAATTATTTTAGAATGACAGTCTAGGAAGCTGACAGAAATTGATCTAATATCTAGTCAGTGAAGTAAGCCTCACACAAAATGTTTAAACAAATTCTGCCACTGTGTCCCAGGGTATCATCTGTATACAAAGCCAGGACAGATCATCTTTGCACTATCTGATGTTGGAAGCCAGTGATGCTTAGCCATCTTTGGTGCAAGTGGAAATATGAGTTCCTTCAGATTGAAATGATGCTGGAATTCCATATTGGAGCATTTTTGTACTGAGCATTGCAGTGCCAACATGATGGGTATCTCCATAACTTCTTCCATATGGTGGTCTCAATTTAGCTAGATAGAACAAAGATTTCCACAGAGGAAAATATCAAAGCAGCTTATTTTTAAGAGAACTCTCTGTGATCAAGAAAGCTTGGACATGTATTTTGTGTGTGCATGTGCGTGTGTGTGTATCAGAAAGATTTATGTTCAAGAAAGGAAGAGTTCCACTTCATGGGACAATGTCACCAAGTACTGGGACAGAAGAAAGCTGCCCCATTAGGATGGCTTCCTCCTAAATTGCCCTGGAAATACGATGCTAGGTCAAAGCATTTATATAATGACGGAATGATATGGCACCAAGAAGGCTACTTGGGTCAATAGATCTATACAGACTCTTTGAAAGACTCTCTAATTAGATCCACTCTTCTGCTCTTTCTTCATAGTCTTGCATTTTCCCCTGAATTTTCTAATTTCCTTTTCAAAGTTCCTATTGAAGTGATGACATTTTCATGCAGTGCATTCCAGATCACAATTCACTGTAAAAAGATTTCTTCCCATGTCCCTCTCTTGTCCAATCACCTTCAATCAGTGAAATCTGATTATCAAACCATTTGCCTGTGGAAGTAATTTGTCCTTATTTACTCAGTGAAACCATCACCCTGATTACCTCTAATGGCACTTGATGCCATCTTACCATCTCTGCCAATTTGTAGTTCAGTTGTTCACTGCCACTAGTCGTCCTTTGTCTAGGACCTGCCAAATGATCAGTTTGGCAGAGGATACACCACTTCTTTATGAAAGAGACAATGTTGTCAGTTAATATGATAGCTTTTGCGTGGTAGCACAAAGCAAAAGAACTTAACTAATCAGACATATTTACCGGATTCTTGGGAGCTGTGTTGCTAACATCTGCACCCGCTGAAAGCTAGTGTCAAACTCATTGTCTTTATTAAGGACTGAATGTAATGTCATACGAAGGGGTTGAGTTAAATATAATCCAAACATTAACTCTTTCATGCCCATTCCAGTAAATATTCTCTGCAGCTGCTCCTAGCCTTGGCACTTTTCTTAATAGGAGAAAGTGAGGACTGTAGATGCTAGAATCAGAGTCAAAGAGTGTGATGCTGGAAAAGCACAGCTGGTCAGGCAGCATCAGAGGAGCAGGAGAGTCAACATTTCTGGCATAAGCCCTCCATCAGCCTCATTCCTGATTCTCCTGTTTCTTGGATGCTTCCTGACCAGCTGTGCCTTTCCAGCATCACACTCTTTGACACTTTTAGAATCATAGAGATGTACAGCATGTAAACACACCCTTCGGTCCCACTCGTCCATGCTGACCAGCTATCTCAACCCAATCTAGTCCCACCTGCTAGCACCTGGCCCATCTCCATCCAAACCCTCCCGATTCATATACCCATCCAAATGCCTCTTAAATGTTGCAATTGTACCAGCCTCCACCACTTCGTCTGGCAGCTTATTCCATACACGCACCACCCTCTGCGTAAAAATGTTGTCCTTAGGTCTCTTTTATATCTTTCCCACTCTCAACCTAAACCTATGCCCTCTAGTTCTGGACTCCCCCACCCCAGGGAAAAGACTTTGTCTATTCATCCTATTCATGCCCCTCATGATTTTATAGACCTCTATGAGGTCACCCCTCAGCCTCCGACGCTCCAGGGAAAACAGCCCCAGCCTATTCAACCTCTCCCTAAAGCTCAAATCCTCCAATCCTGGCAACATCTTTGTAAACCTTTTCTGAACCCTTTCAAGTTTCACAACATCCTTCTGATAGGAAGAAAACCAGAATTACACACAATATTCCAACAGTGGCCTAACCAATGTCCTGTACAGCCGCAACATGACCTCTCAACTCCTGTACTCAATACTCTGACCAATAAAGGAAAGCATACCAAACGCCTTCTTCACTATCCTATCTACCTGCGACTCCACTTTCAAGGAGTTATGAACCTGCACTCCAAGGTCCCTTTGCTCAGCAACACTCCCTAGGACCTTACCATTAAGTGTGTAAGTCCTGCTAAGATTTGCTTTCCCAAAATGCAGCACCTCACATGTATCTAAATTGAACTCCGTCTTTTCTTAATGTAGGCTGTACAGAATTGTGTACAATGATCTAGCTGAGACATAACCAATATATCACATTCTGCATTTTTATTCTTTCTCTATTGAAAATGTCATGGATCACATTCATCTTTTTAACAGCACTCTCACCTTGTTCTTCCAATTTCAAAGAATTGCGCAGAAAGACATTTTGACTAAGAACTTAAAGTGAAAAATATAAGCTGGGGAACACCATTTGTCCTTTTAACCCTGCTTCCCCATTCAACAGAATCTTAGTTGATCAACTCTCTCAATTCTGATCTAGTGACCTTATCCTGAGAAACCAAACCAACAAAGTAATAGCTGGCGCACTGTGTATAAGGGGTAAGGGGGGATCTTAATTACCAGCAGATTTCAGGAAGGAAGTTAGTCAGTGGGTAGCCTGCTAACCTTTGAGGCAGAAAGGCATGAGTTCAAGTCCATTCCAGAGATTTGAGTACAGAGTATGGGCTGATACTCCCTGTGGTATTACTGAGTAAATGCTATGCTGTGGGATTCTCAGAAGGAAATTTGCAGTGTTAGAGCTGACATCTTTTAAATGAGACATTAAGCAGAGGTTCCATCTGCTCTGTCAGGTGGGCATAAAATATCTCACATACTATTTAAAGTTGAGCAGAGGAGTTCACATCGGTATCCTGGTTAATATTTGTTCCATCACAAAAGCAGATTCTCTGGTTGTAATCATACTTTAGGGAGCTTGATGTGGACAAATTAGCTGCTGCAATTCCTACATGATAACAGTGAAGGCACTTCAAAGCCACTTCATTGGCTGTGGAACACTTTTGATTATTCCGAGGCTGTAAAAGGTGTTATATAAATGTCTTTCATTACAAGACAGAAATCCTAACACTTTAATAAGAAAAATGGAACTGATAAGCAGCAAATTGCCTGATCGTCCAACTCAGATAATCAGGTCCTATCTGTCGCTTCTATTAACTAATGTGGGTTTGGTATTTTCAAATATACTTGTTTCACTTTAGGGAACTAACAGGATGATTATCAATCTGATTGAAATGCATTACAAACACTTCTCTTGTGACCAGACCGTCTTGGAGCTGAACTTAAATTCAGAGCTTCAGGCTCAGATGCTGAAGCACTCCCTGCTGAACAGCAAGCCCTCCTCAAATTAATTATCAATTGTGCCTAGGGTTCACAGTGCCAGGGACCTGGGTTTGATTGTACACTGGGATAACTGTCTGTGTGGAACCTGCACATGCTCCCTGCATCTGCATGGGTTTCCTCTGGGTGCTCTGGTTTCCTCCCACAGTCCAAAGATATGCAGCTTAGGTGGATTGGCTGTGCTAAATTGTTTATAGTGTCCGGGGATATGCAGGCTAATTGGATTCGTCATGGGAAGTGCAATAGGGTAGGGAAATGGGTCTAGGTGGAATGCTCTTCAGATGGGTCGATGTGGACTTGATGGACCGATTGGCTTGCTTTCACATTATAGGGGTGCTAAGATTCTATCCTCAGCAGGGGCATCCAAGATGTCTTGAAAACACATTAAACATCTTATCACGTGCTCAGAACTAAGACCGCATTTTCAGACGTAAGAAAAGCAAAGACTGAATAGGTCATTGTCACTAGCTGTTGAATTGTGGGTGATATTTTCTCAGGGTCATAAGTTTTGGTAAAGGATTTTTATGTTACCGAGCAGGTCATTCCATGATGTGCAGGCTCGAAGGGCTGAATGGCCTACTCCTGGACCTATTGTCTATTGTGCAGATGTTTGGTTGCCTGAGGTAGGACATCCCATGAGACAGCAGAATGTGGTGATCAGGATTCTTTTCCTTTCCCTTCCTTCTCTACCATCATTCCGCCTCATCATTAAGGCAATATGACTCAAAGTGTGATGCTGTTTGAGAAATAAGTTGCCACCATTTTGAATAACTGGTAGCAAACTCCTCCCAGTCATTGATGTCAATGCAGCTGCACTTCAAAGAGAGGTACAGAGTTTTTTAAAATGTTAAAATATACTTTATTCATAGTTACAAATATAGGTTGGTTCTGTACAGTAGCATATCAAGGAAACAAACAAAATTTGGAGTTTGTCTCTATCCAAACACACAAAAGGCATCTCTCACTTGAACCAGACTATATTTACATGCACTTGATATACCAGGAAGGTGTAATAACTACTTAATGTCAGCAGGAAGGCCTCATACCGTGGTCTTTCCCCACTGAGTCTTGACGGAACCTGCCCCAGGCTTTAGTGCATCATTCCATATGTAATCCTGGACCTTGGAATGTGCCATCTGCAACACTCAGTTAAGGTCAATTCCTTGTTCTGGAAGATCAACAAGTTTCAGGCAGACCAAAGAGCGTCTTTCTCTGAGTTGATGGTCCTCCACGTGCAGTCAATGTTTGTCTCGGTGTATGTCCAGGGGAACAGCCGTAGAACAGAGTCTGTGTCACAGAGCTGCTAGGGACAAACCTTAACAAAAGCCACTGAATCTTTCTCCAGACTTACTTTGCAAAGGCATATTCCATCAGGAGATGTGTGATTGTCTCAACCACCCCCCCACCCCCTCTGCTGCAGCTGCTTTGAGGGCAGTGTGCAGTGGCACAGAATGACCGGTGTACAAGATAGATTCTCACCATCAACCAAACAATGTCTTGGTGCTTGTTGGAAAGTTCTGGTGATGAAGATTTCTGCCAAATGATTTTGGTAGCCTGCTCAGGAAACCACATGATAGGATCCATCCCCTCCTTTTCAGGGAGGGCGTCAAGGACATTACATACTGACCACTTGCTGATGGACTTGTGGTCAAAGGTGTTTTGCTTTGCAAATTTCTGCGTGAAGGGCAGGTGATGTGAAATGGTCCAGCTACTTGAAGAATTCTGCAGCAACAAGGCCAGACT
Organism: Chiloscyllium plagiosum; assembly: GCF_037043375.1. Taxonomy (NCBI): domain Eukaryota; kingdom Metazoa; phylum Chordata; class Chondrichthyes; order Orectolobiformes; family Hemiscylliidae; genus Chiloscyllium; species Chiloscyllium plagiosum. Next base: position 41,067,972 of record NW_028270142.1, read on the forward strand.
CATCCTTCACAACACTGGGGACAGAGAGAGCTACAGAGTGCCTTTGTCGCGGTTCCTTTGTCCTTCCCTGGGATAATAGCCATTTGAAAATTGAGAGATCAGGACCTCATGGGGGATACACTTTTCAGTCATGTGGACACAGAGTTCAGTTCAGCATAGTTGGTTTTGTGGGTGCGCTGATTGAATGTTTCATGAAGGGCAATCCTCCCACTGAATCTGGAGAATGAGGTGATGACATTACCAGTGGAATTTGTCTAGCGCTCTTTGTGTCAATGATATACAGTCCAGATCTCTATGTAATATAGGAGTACATGTGCAGCACTAAATATGGATGGTATTTTGAACAGGGTTAACATTTCTTACTTAGTGTCAGTCAAGGAGAAACTTTTGCAATATTGTCAATTAAAGGATACAAACCTGTCAGATAACTATGTAAAATGTGATGCATTTGAGTGAAAGCTCAAATGGAATGGACTGTAATAACAGGAAATATTATGGTAGATGTGGGAATGTTCACTGAGAATTATCCCCATGCAGGGAATATAGGCTGTTGTGGGCAAGACCACCATTTAATGTCCTTCACCATTCAACTACAGATGAGGGACTTGCATCAGTCAGGAGTGAGTCATGCTGCTCTGGGACTGAAGTCACACACACACATATAAAACTGTCTCAGTCACCTCCCGGCCTCTGAACGATAATTCAGATTAATTGTCAGAATAAACAGCACCATCATCGCATGCCTCACTCCCTGATTCCATAACCTCTGATATGTCCATTGATTCAGAGCAGTCACTCACTGATTCCCATATTCCAGTGAGCTATAACAGTGAATGGGGTGTATGTGGAGGTTGCACCCACATGGGGGAGGCATGGTGAATGGGTGTAAGGAGGTACAGGGATGTGGAGATTGTTGGAAGCTGAGTCGGCAGGGCCTCAGCTGATAGTGAGGGTACAGGAAACTCCACTGCATATCTCATCAATTTGACTTGCAGTCCGGTTGTACAGGGTGGAAGTTAGAGTTTGTGTATCACTTTCCGTATCCATTTAGGGTGTTTAATGCAGTAAAAGACTTATCATTGTCACAGCTGTGATTTCATTCAGCTTACTTCATTTTGAAGCAGATCACTCAGCTCACAATCTCAATAATAAAATCACAGCCCGCCAGCTCTATAACATAATCCACTTCAAACATTTCTATTTTTCGCACATGCCATATGTTTATTCACAATGTCATGTGTTGGTACCTGCTGTATAAACTCTCTTAATTCCGGATGATTCCATGTAGACTGAAGCTGAACCATACTCTTCACCAACTCATTGTCCTTCTTGTCTCTGAGTTGAGCTTCTCATGTCCTTTCTTATCATCCTGTCCCAATTATCCTTGTGTTTGCTGATCTACATTGTCTCCTGATGCACCAATGCTTCTAATTTAAAATCTTTGTTCACAAATCCCTCCATGGACTCATCGCCACAGTCCCCTGAGTTACTCTTTGTCTCTCCCACCACCATCTCCAATTTTGATCACTTCACCATTGGTGGCTATTCTTATAGCTCCCTAGGCCTTACGCTCAAGAATTCCTTCCCTAAACCTTTTCACTTTGCAATTCTCCCTCTCCTTCTTTAGGATAATCCTTTAAACCTACCTCTTTGACAAAGCTTCCGATCACTTGTCCTGACAGGTGGCTTGGCTCACAAAATTTGATAACATTCCTGTGAAGCATCTACAGACATTTTTGTTATATTAAAAGCACTAATAAATACAAGCTGTTGTTCCTGTCATCTTCAGAAATTTCAAAATTATTCATTAATGAGAAAGCAAACAGCACAAAGCCTCACAGAGGATTCTCGACAGATGAGTGTTTCCAAGGTAACAGAGTCTGTGATGATTTTAGTTGCTACCCAATACAGCCTAATGGCACCTATTAATATCTTAACAGATTTGCATAATATTATTTTATGATAATGAATTATGTGAAATTATTTGAGATCTTTGAATTTCTTGCCTTTATTTTAAATCGTGTTTTAACAGATGGATTAAATTAGCAATAACTAACATTTAACATTGGCTCTAATTCTTAGAAGGATTGAATGTGCATTTATACAGTATATCCCATTTTTGGGGCATCCCAAAAAGTTTCATTAACAATAGAGTTTATGGGAGTGTAGCCTCTGTTTTAATGTAAGAAAATGCAGTAACCAATTTGTTCACACCAAACTGCCACTAATATAAGTTAGGAGAAAGTGAGGACTGCAGATGCTGGAGATCAGGAAGAAGGGCTTATGCCTGAAATGTCGATCCTCCTGCTCCTTGGATGCTGCCTGACCTGCTGCACTTTTCCAGCAACACATTTTTCAGCTCCAGTTTCTTATGCCACAGGAGATAACATAAGTGCTGCTAGATAAGGTAAAAATATCCTGTTTGTATCAAACACATGACATGGTAACAGCAGTAGTCATCTATAATCGCCTCCACTATTTTTTGGTGATTGATATTTGGAAATCTAATTGAAAATCAACCAGACTGCATCTTTGGTGAAAAGTGAATTCTTAAGTAGCATCATTTGCTGTGAGTACAAACAGCTGTACAGATTCAGAGATAAGGCATTAATGACCAGGAAATCAGAATCAATTTCTTTTTGGTTAGAATATATATTACTTCAAGACAAATGAAATTTCCAAGATTGCTTTCATTAAAACAATGAAAAATAAAGCTGCGGTGCACTTTTGAGCTGAAACACACAGTCAGGGAAGTGAAATACAAAATACAGAAACACATTTGCTGGACAAACACTTCTTCCTGACAGTCAATATATACGTTTCTCATGGTAGTCTGTTTTCTTAAAGACTCTTCAAATTCTCACTGACATAAAATCAGTGATACATGGTTTTAGGTGGTTCAGTTCAATTTTTTAAGGGAATCATGGATAACAGAAACTTCAATATGGATTGAGCATCCAGCGACACATTTACTGAATAGAATAGGATATTTTGTCCTTCAAAAATGCTCAGTCATTCAGTACAATCAGGGCTAGTCCTCTATCTCAATGCCATATTTTCCTTTCCTTATAATTAAAATTGCAAGCAGTTTTATTTTCCAGATCAACAACAGATAAGCCCATAAAAGTAGTTCTAAAAATGTTGCTTGCTATTGCAAAGGAAGGTCTTTGCAGAATTAACACATCTGATCTTTCCAAGAATGACTAGAAAAAAAATGGAATGTTCTTGAAGACCAGCATAATTTAAGAATTAACTTCAGAATGAATAGATGATAACTCATTTCATAAAGTCAGTAGATGCTGCAGTGAAGGGTATAAGTGTGAAATTTCCAAAGGGGAACTGACTCAGTTGCCCATTGAGTCATCATGTTTACACCAATTAGAGTATTTTAGGCAGATCTTTTAGGTAAGAAAAATGGCCAAACCACTGGTGGATACAAATAATCAGCATTCCCTCTAAGCTGCACTGAAAGTAAATATGAAGTCATAGTGACAGGTCAACAACAATTACATGCTTTAGGTATAACCAACACCATTGCTAAGGTCAGGCAAGTTTACTAAACCAACAATATTTGTAACAGATGTGATTTGTTTTACCTACCACAATATTCTTGATATCTGTAAAGCATGTGGTACCACGGGACATTAGGCACTTATGTGCAGGAAATCTGGTTCGAAAGGCCAAGCCATACCCCAAGAGGTTGACCAACAATAACAGTAGAACATTATAACACTGACAGCAAAAAAAGTTTTAAGATGGTGCACAAATGCAAATACGTCAATGAGGTTCAGAATTACTATGTCAACAGTATAAGATGCCCAGAAACGTATTACACTGTGCTGAAAATACAGGATGATGCAGGATAATTTTGTGACCGAGCAGAAACTTGCCTGAGACTGCAGCACAGTCATCCTTTTCCAAAACCATTCAACTCAGCTAACTTAATTTGAACAAATGGTATGGAAGCCATTGATTACAGTGTGCTGTGACATGCAGAATATTCCAGTTTGGCGACCATTCTTATGAAGTAAATACTGTACATTCTTTGGGGAATTAATTAGTGCCATGGCAAATGTTCCTCGTAAATAAATGTTTCACTAGGCAGGACAAAGCATCTGGTGTATCATTTTAAGCAGAAATGAAACAAGATCTTCAACACCTGTAGTATTTTCATTTAATTCTTTATTAAAATTTCCTCTCCAGTTCACAATTTGATGTTTGATGATCATTGCATGTGGCACTATCATTCTTAATACCTGGTACACAGGCTTGTTACTGCAAGTGATCTTTCGTAACGTAGTGCTGAGGCAACTATTACTTCACGGTAACTTTATATCTACTGCATCCTAAACTGGCTAAGGGGCAAGAGCTAAATGCTAATCAGTCAGAATCTGGTATCTGGTCGCGGGGGGAGGGATGATCAACCAGCCTGAATTCTGCCCATCTCAGACACCTTCAACCTCTTCATTATCACCAATTAGTCACCAAAGTCCCCAACCACAAAGATCTTCATGCTGTCAGCAAAATGTGATTTAACAGAGAATGGATTTCCTGACACCTTGTGGTGAATATTCCACTCTTCAACCCATGCAGTTATTGCAATGAAGCAGAGGACTGACTGGCTTTGAAGAGCTGTAATATGTACTGAGGGATCTGGGTTAATATTTTCCCTAATATTCGACATGCCTCACAGTGCCATGTCAGAGTTACATTTTGCACTGGTTTCTGAAAGGGTATATATCTGTAAGGCTCTAGTATTGGTTCTATACAAATTACTTACATCAACAAACAACTAAGACAGATATTTGGCCTGTAGGTTTTCATGTGACATCTTTTCCAGTTTTGTTGAGCCCAGAGAGGGAATAATTCACTTTCCACACTTTCCCCTGAGCGCTGTTGAAGTTAATGATCAATATAAAAGGAGAATCTTGAGCAGCACTGGCAGTATATGGCATATCATTATATCTCACTGCTTTAAAAACCTCTTATTTCCCCTTTGACTCTTTTGTCAATGATTTTAAATTTGTGCCCCACTGGTAACAGACACATCTGCCACTGGAATCAGTTTCTCCCTATCTATTCTAACAAAACCCTTCATGATTCCATGCAGTACATCTCTATGACTCTATGACTTTGTTAAAATCACCACTTAACCTTCTTTCTTTGTAGACAATCCCACATTTTCAGATTCTCCACGCTGAAGTCCCTCAGCCCTGGGAATGTTTGTGATAAAATCTCCCCTGATATCATCCCAAAGCCTTAAAATCCAGTTTAAAGTGTGATGCTCAGAGTTTGGATCAATACTTTTGCTCAGGTAACAGTAGATCATTGGTTAGCACTGCTACCTCACAGCACTAGGGATCCAAGTTCATTTCCAACCTTCAGCAACTGTCTGTGTGGAGTTTGCATGTTCTCCCTGTGTCTGCGTGAATTACCTTTGGGTGCTCTAGTTTCCTCCCACAGTCCAAAGATGCATAGATTAGGTGGATTGGGCATGCTAAATTGCCTATAGTGTCCAGGTATATGCAGGCTAGGTTGGTTAGCCATGGGAACTGCAGAGTTATAGAGGTGAGTCTGGGTGGGATTCATTTCAGACGGTTTGTGTGGCTGAATGGTCCACACGATGGGCTGAATGACCTGCTTCCAGAGTAAGGATTCTATGATAAAGCAGTAATTTATTGAGCCCTTCATCCTGATGAAGGGCTTTTGCCTGAAATATTGACTCTCCTGCTCCTCGGATGCTGCCTGACCTGTTGTGCTTTTCCAGCATCACACTCTCACCTCTAATCTCCAGCATCTGCAGTCCTCACTTTCGCCTAATAATTTATTAAGGCTTAACATAACTTCTTTGTTTTTATATGCAATATTTGTCTTTATAAAATTAAGTATCCATTTATAAATCGATCACAAAAAGGATGCACTTGCAAAAAAAAGTACTTTGAAGGGCACATTGTTTATTTGCAACAACGCAAAAAATGACAAGGAAAAATTCAGCCATTTTAACTATTTCTGGTTGAGATCCTGATCAAAGCAAGTCCTTGATCTTCCTTGACCAATATTGTGGAATCATTAAAATCTACCTCACCAAGCTCCATTTACCACCCGATTGCAAAGACAGCACCTCTGACAGTATAGCATTCCCTCAGTACTGAACTGGGGGGATCAGCTTAGGCTATGTCATTAACTTATAGTATCCCGGGGGAGGGTGGCTGGACTAACAAAACATCCCCTGGAAATAAATTAGATTTTCAGGCCAAGCATTTCATAAAACAAAATGGTTTTACGAAAAATAAATATCATATGTAAAATGAAATATAACCATCATGGTTTGATTCCATGAAGTTTTATATTACTCCAGCACAATCTGGTCCTCCTTCTGATTTGTAGTTTCTGTTTAAATTTACCAACATTAAGAACAGGTTAAATAGCTGGATTGAGAGAAAGATGAAATGAAGAGATGTGAGCACAAAATTGGGCATTTGGAATTAGAACAGTGAGTGTAGTGGTGAATGCTGTGCATGGACTTCAAGACAATGGAATAAACTTGTGATGGTGTTATGGCTCAGCTCTTCCCTGGGCATAAATAATGGAGTATGGGCAGAGTTAAGGAGAAAGAGAAAAACAAATGGAGAACTCAGCAGATGTCTAAAATCTTGCTATGTGAGTGTTAGAAATGCAAACAGAGAAGCACGTAAAGGCAGCTGACTAACACTAGGTCATAGAGTCATAGAGATGTACAGCATGGAAACAGACCCTTCGGTCCAACCCGTTTATGCCGACCAGATATCCCAACCCAATCTAGTCCCACCATCCATCACCCGACCCAAATCCCTCCAAACCCTTCCTATTCATATACCCATCCAAATGCCTCTTAAATGTTGCAATTGTATTAGACTCCACCACATCCTCTGGCAGCTCATTCCATACACGTACCACCCTCTGTGTGAAAAAATTGCCCCTTAGGTCTCTTTTATATCTTTCCCCTCTCACCCTAAACCTATGCCTTCCAGGTCTGGACTCCCCCGCGCCAGGGAAAAGACTTTGCCTATTTACCCTATCCATGCCCCTCATGATTTTATAAACCTCTGTAAGGTCACCCCTCAGCCTCCAACGGTCCAAGGAAAACAGCCCCAGCCTGTTCAGCCTCTCCCTATAGCTCAAATCCTCCAACCCTGACTGGTAGGGTTCATGGAATAATCTTTCAATAATGTGACAATAAGATAGGAGCCAGGTACCAAGTTCCTTGAATACCATTTTTAAAGCAGTTTTAAATCTTAATATGTAATAAACAGTGTTTAAAGAAGTCCAAGCCTGAAGACAGTTCTTCACCTTGCATTCTCCTTGATCGGTCTGTCTTGAACTCAAATTTGTAGATATAGGCAAAAAACCACACAACTATATATAGTGATGGTGTTGGGAACAACCACTTGGAAGACAATGGCAGCAGTGAAGATCATGAAACATACCTGGAATCATTTGGAGAAGAGAAGAACTAAAAAAAAACACTTTTTAAAATAAAAAATCATTTACTATCAGTTAGCCAGAGAATGACAGCACTATATAGCACTTTTCATCATGACAATAAACAATTAAATCAAAGCAGCAGAAAAGTCACAGAATTGAACAGCAGCTGTGAGGGAAAGCAAATCGCTGAACAGAGAACTAATAATAGCAACTAAGTCTGAATAAAAGCATTTTACAGCCTGTAATAAGGGAAACAAACCTTTAAGAAAAAACAATGAGTGTAACAAAGTCTATGAACAGCCAGGAACAAACCTGGATTGACCATTCACAAAAAGAAGCCAATTACTGGGCACATAAAGCAGATTAGGTCCCTTCGAGGAAATAATAAAAAAGTTTCATTTCCACAGAGAAAGCTAGTCTGGGAAACAGAGCTAAGACTTCTAACAGCGATTTAACAACTTTTGCGCAATTTACCCAAGGCCAAGTTAACAACAAGCAAGTTTAGAAAATTCTTCAGAAACATGCTGAAAGCAATTATTCTGAACAAAAATCAAGAATGCAAATTATGTGTTGGAATTCGAAATTTCAGAGTCTAAATAGTGAAGTTAGTTAAATCTTCATAATTTCAACAGATGACTGAGAAATGGAAGTTTTATTCCCAAAGAAAAAGATTTATCGATTTTAATCGCTGTAAACAACAAATTAGGGATGAAGACAAAGATCATCAATTTGATCATGTGGTGTAGAATTTGACATGAATATACATGTGATGCAGAAAATATTGGTGCCAGCAATGTCATGGCAGCCATCTTTGATTTTTTTTTAAAAGCAGCATTGAATTTTATTGATTGATTTCACTTTGAGGTTTCTACCCACAGATCTTTTAGAATTCTTTCAGGCATCTTGGAAAAGGAATATCTTCATTCTTGTCTTGAATACGCTGTATTGGTAAAGAAAATAACAAACTCCACATTGAAACCATTTAGAGCAGCAGAAACTTTAACGGCTTTCCGTTTAGTACTACAGTACTAATCTTTACAACAACGAGATTCAGTGACAATTTTAATTAACTAAGAATATAACAAGACAACAAAATGAGTGTTGTTCAGCAACAACTTTAATTAACTAAGAATGCAGCAAGACAACAAAATGAGTGTTGTACAAGAAGATCAAAATCCTAGCAACAATAATTCAAATCAGGAAAATAATCAACAACTTTAATTGTCTATAAACAATTAGTCAAAGCAGCAAGATTCACCTGTACTGATCTTTCCACCAGAATACTTCACACTATCAGATCCATTTGATCAATCACAAATTAGCAAATGTGCAAAGTTCAATTCCTAAAATTTCAAAAAGCTTTAGAATTGAACGTTAAATCAAATACAGAGCAGATTAGTACACTTCTCTCTTACACAGGAAGGACATCAGCTTACATAGGCAACAAATCAATGAAAAATAAGTACATTTGCCAACCATAAAAAGCTTTTGATCAGTATTTTACTGATGGATGGGAGGACATGCCAGGAGCAGTAGCTGGCACACCTGAAAATGAGGTGTCAACCTGGGAAAGCTACAAAACAGGACTGCTTGCTTATAGACAGAGGTAAGCTATCCCACAACCAATGGACCTAACCTTGCAAGTCCTGACAAACCCAGATACTGTAGACCATGAATTCACTCACTGGAGAAGAATGCACCCATCCTCAATAATGTGGGAGCTCAGCTAATCAGTGGAAAAGACAAAACTGAAGCATTTTTAGTATTCTTCAGCCAGAACACAGATTGGATGATCATCTCAGCCTCCTCCTGAGGCTCCCAGCTAAAGAACCAGGTACTGCAGTAGGCAGTGTTCAGCCCCAAGAGCTTGCTCTGCTGATTGAAACAATCATGGTTGATTTCATCTCAGCCTCAACCCCACTTCCCTGCCTGCTTTCCACAGCCCTTGAACCCCTTGCTAATTAAAAATCTGTCTATTCCCCCCCTTAAATTTGCTAAATATCCTGGCATCTGGCCCATCATAGATGCCTGTCCTCAGTAAATTCAATTCACTCCACATGGTATCAAGAAAGGATTGGTGGCACTGGATACTACAAAGGGCCCTGACACCATTTGGTAATAGTCCTGAAGGCTTGTGCTTCAGAACTTACTGAACACCTAGCTAAGCTGTTTCAGTACTGTACAAGAATAGTCTCTGCCTGACAATGTGGAAAATTGCCCAGGTATGTCCTATACAAAAAAAAAGCAGGACAACTCCACAAATTACTGCCCCACCAATATACTGCAATCATCAGTACAGTGATGGAAGGTATCATCAATAATGTTAACAAGGAGCCCTTGCTTAGCAATAACCTGCTCACAGATGCTCAGTTTGGGTTTTGCCGAGTTCACTCCGCTCCTGACCTCATTACAGCCTGAGTTCAAACATGGACAAAGGAGGTGATTTCCAGACAGGAGGTGAGAGTGACTATCTTTGACACCAAATCTGCATTTGACCAAGTGGGATATCAAGGTCTAAGATGGCTGTGGAGAAGCAGGCAGTGCCTGGGCTCCTGTGCCTGGAGCTTATACACGCTGTCTGCTTTTATTTCTATTTTCTAATTTATTTCTCCTTTTTTACGCAATTTTCTTTTCGGAAATTTCCATAATTTTCTTCTTCTATCATTATATTCGCAGAAGGTGGTATGAAGTCCTCTTCATCATGGTCCGGAGTGTGCCTGTGCCTGGTGAGTACGGAGCGGGTCTCTGGAGGATGGCAGTGAGGAGGGTGGTGAGAGTGGAGCAGGTCACTGGAGGATAGCAGTGAGGTGGGTGGTGAGACTGGAGTGGGTCTCTTGAGGATGGCAGTGAGGTGGGTGGTGAGAGTGGAGTGGGTCTCTGGAGGATGGCAATGAGGCGGGTGGTGAGAGTGGAGCAGGTCACTGGAGGATAGCAGTGAGGTGGGTGGTGAGAGTGGAGTGGGTCTCTTGAGGATGGCAGTGAGGTGGGTGGTGAGAGTGGAGTGGGTCTCTGGAGGATGGCGGTGAGGTGGGTGGGGATAGTGGAGGGGGTCTCTGGAGAATAGCAGTGAGGTGGGTGGTGAGAGTGGAGGGGGTCTCTGGAGGATGGCAGTGAGGTGGGTGGTGAGAGTGGAGTGGGTCTCTTGAGGTTGGCAATGAGGTGGGTTGGGAGAGTGGAGCAGGTCTTTGGAGGATGGCAGTGAGGCGGGTGGGGAGTGTGGAGTGGGTCTCTGGAGGATGGCAGTGAGGTGGGTGGTGAGAGTGGAGTGGGTCTCTGGAGGATGGCGGTGAGGTGGGTGGTGAGAGTGGAGTGGGTCTCTGGAGGATGGAAGTGAGGTGGGTGGTGAGAGTGGAGTGAGTCTCTGGAGGATGGCGGTGAGGTGGGTGGTGAGAGTGGAGCGGGTCTCTGGAGGATGGCAGTGAGGCGGGTGGTGAGAGTGGAGTGGGTCTCTGGAGGATGGCAGTGAGGTGGGTGGTGAGAGAGGAGGGGGTCTCTGGAGGATGGCAGTGAGGTGGGTGGTGAGAGTGGAGCGGGTCTCTTGAGATTGGCAATGAGGTAGGTTGGGAGAGTGGAGCAGGTCTTTGGAGGATGGCAGTGAGGCGGGTGGTGAGAGTGGAGGGGGTCTCTGGAGGATGGCAGTGAGGAGGATGGTGAGAGTGGAGTGGGTCTCTGAAGGATGGCAGTGAGATGGGTGGCGAGAGTGAAGTGGGTCTCTGGAGGATGGCGGTGAGGTGGGTGGTGAGAGTGGAGTGGGTCTCTGGAGGATGGAAGTGAGGTGGGTGGTGAGAGTGGAGTGGGTCTCTGTAGGATGGCGGTGAGGAGGGTGGTGAGAGTGGAGCGGGTCTCTGGAGGATGGCAGTGAGGTGCGTGGTGAGAGTGGAGCGGGTCTCTGGAGGATGGCAGTTATGAGGGTGGTGAGAGTGGAGTGGATCTCTGGAGGATGGAAGTTAGGTGGGTGGTAAGAGTGGAGCGGGTCTCTGGAGGATGGCAGTGAGGTGGGTGGTGAGAGTGGAGTGGGTCTCTGGAGGATGGCAGTGAGGAGGGTGGTGAGATGGAGTGGATCTCTGGAGGATAGAAGTGAGGTGGGTGGTGAGAGTGGAGTGGATCTCTGGAGGATGGCAGTGAGGCGATTGGTGAGAGTGGAGGGGGTCTCCGGAGGATGGCAGTGAGGAGGATGGTGAGAGTGGAGTGGGTCTCTGGAGGATGGCAGTGGGGTGGGTGGCGAGAGTGGAGTAGGTCTCTGGAGGATGGCGGTGAGGTGGGTGGTGAGAGTGGAGTGGGTCTCTGGAGGATGGAAGTGAGGTGGGTGGTGAGAGTGGAGTGGGTCTCTGTAGGATGGCGGTGAGGTGGGTGGTGAGAGTGGAGTGGGTCTCTGTAGGATGGCGGTGAGGTGGGTGGTGAGAGTGGAGCGGGTCTCTGGAGGATGGCAGTGAGGCGGGTGGTGAGAGTGGAGTGGGTATCTGGAGGATGGAAGTGAGGTGGGTGGTGAGAGTGGAATGGGTCTCTGGAGGATGGCAGTGAGGAGGGTGGTGAGAGTGGAGTGGGTATCTGGAGGATGGAAGTGAGGTGGGTGGTGAGAGTGGAATAGGTCTCTGGAGGATGGCAGTGAGGAGGGTGGTAAGAGTGGAGCGGGTCTCTGGAGGATGGAAGTGAGGCGGATGGTGAGAGTGGAGTGGGTCTCTGGAGGATGGCAGTGAGGAGGGTGGTGAGAGTGGAGTGGATCTCTGGAGGATGGAAGTGAGGTGGGTGGTGAGAGTGGAGTGGGTCTCTGGAGGATGGCAGTGAGGTGGGTGGTGAGAGTGGAGCGGGTCACTGGAGGATGGCTGTGAGGAGGGTGGTGAAAGTGGAGTGGGTCTCTGGAGGATGTCAGTGAAGTGGGTGGTGAGAGTGGAGTGGGTCTCTGGAGGATGGCAGTGAGGAGGGTGGTGAGAGTGGAGTGGGTCTCTTGAGGTTGGCAATGAGGTGGGTTGGGAGAGTGGAGCAGGTCTCTGGAGGATGGTAGTGAGGGTGGTGGTGAGAGTGGAGTGGGTCTCTGGAGGATGGCAGTGAGGTGGGTGGTGAGAGTGGAGTGAGTCACTAGAGGATAGCAATGATGCGGGTGGTGAGATTGGAGTGGGTCCCTGGAGGTTGGTAGTGAGGTGGGCGGTGAGAGTGGAGTGGGTCTCTTGAGGTTGGCAATGAGGTGGGTTGGGAGAGTGGAGCAGGTCTCTGGAGGATGGTAGTGAGGGTGGTGGTGAGAGTGGATTGGGTCTCTGGAGGATGGCAGTGAGGTGGGCGGTGAGAGTGGAGTGGGTCTCTTGAGGTTGGCAATGAGGTGGGTTGGGAGAGTGGAGCAGGTCTCTGGAGGATGGCAGTGAGGTGGGTGGTGAGAGTGAAGCGGGTCTCTGGAGGATGGCAGTGAGGAGGATGGTGAGAGTGGAGTGGGTCTCTGGAGGATGGCAGTGGGGTGGGTGGTGAGAGTGGTGCGGGTCTCTGGAGGATGGTAGTGAGGTGGGTGGTGAGAGTGGAGTGAGTCACTTGAGGATAGCAATTATGCGGGTGGTGAGAGTGGGGTGGGTCTCTGGAGGTTGGCAGTGAGGCGGGTGGGGAGAGTGTAGTGGGTCTCTGGAGGATGGAAGTGAGGTGGGTGGTGAGAGTGGAGTGAGTCACTGGAGGATAGCAATCATGTGGGTGGTGAGAGTGGAGTGGGTCTCTGGAGGTTGGCAGTGAGGAGGATGGTGAGAGTGCAGTGGGTCTCTGCAGGATGGCAGTGAGGTGGGTGGTGAGAGTGGAGTGGGTCTCTGGAGGATGGCAGTGAGGAGGATGGTGAGAGTGGAGTGGGTCTCTGGAGGATGGCAGTGAGGTGGGTCGTGAGAGTGGGGCCAATCCCTGGAGGATGGCAGTGAGGAGGGTGGTGAGAGTGCAGTGGGTCTCTGGAGGATGGCAGCGAGGAGGGTGGTGAGAGTGGAGTGGGTCTCTTGAGGTTGGCAATGAGGTGGGTTGGGAGAGTGGAGCAGGTCTCTGGAGGATGGCAGTGAGGTGGGTGGTGAGAGTGAAGCGGGTCTCTGGAGGATGGCAGTGAGGAGGATGGTGAGAGTTGAGTGGGTCTCTGGAGGATGGCAGTGGGGTGGGTGGTGAGAGTGGAGCGGGTCACTGGAGGATGGCTGTGAGGAGGGTGGTGAAAGTGGAGTGGGTCTCTGGAGGATGGCAGTGAGGTGGGTGGTGAGAGTGGAGTGGGTCTCTGGAGGATGGCAGTGAGGAGGGTGGTGAGAGTGGAGTGGGTCTCTTGAGGTTGGCAATGAGGTGGGTTGGGAGAGTGGAGCAGGTCTTTGGAGGATGGTAGTGAGGTTGGTGGTGAGAGTGGAGTGGGTCTCTGGAGGATGGCAGTGAGGTGGGTGGTGAGAGTGGTGTGAGTCACTGGAGGATAGCAATGATGCGGGTGGTGAGATTGGAGTGGGTCTCTGGAGGTTGGTTGTGAGGAGGGTGTGAGAGTGGATTGGGTCTCTGGAGGATGGCAGTGAGGAGAGTGGTGAGAGTGGAGTGGGTCTCTGGAGGATGGCAGTGAGGTGGGCGGTGAGAGTGGAGTGGGTCTCTTGAGGTTGGCAATGAGGTGGGTTGGGAGAGTGGAGCAGGTCTCTGGAGGATGGCAGTGAGGTGGGTGGTGAGAGTGAAGCGGGTCTCTGGAGGATGGCAGTGAGGAGGATGGTGAGAGTGGAGTGGGTCTCTGGAGGTTGGCAGTGGGGTGGGTGGTGAGAGTAGAGTGAGTCTCTGGAGGATGGCAGTGAGGCGGGTGGTGAGAGTGGAGTGGGTATCTGGAGGATGGAAGTGAGGTGGGTGGTGAGAGTGGAATGGGTCTCTGGAGGATGGCAGTGAGGAGGGTGGTGAGAGTGGAGTGGGTATCTGGAGGATGGAAGTGAGGTGGGTGGTGAGAGTGGAATGGGTCTCTGGAGGATGGCAGTGAGGAGGGTGGTAAGAGTGGAGCGGGTCTCTGGAGGATGGAAGTGAGGCGGATGGTGAGAGTGGAGTGGGTCTCTGGAGGATGGCAGTGAGGAGGGTGGTGAGAGTGGAGTGGATCTCTGGAGGATGGAATTGAGGTGGGTGGTGAGAGTGGAGTGGGTCTCTGGAGGATGGCAGTGAGGTGGGTGGTGAGAGTGGAGCGGGTCACTGGAGGATGGCTGTGAGGAGGGTGGTGAAAGTGGAGTGGGTCTCTGGAGAATGTCAGTGAAGTGGGTGGTGAGAGTGGAGTGGGTCTCTGGAGGATGGCAGTGAGGAGGGTGGTGAGAGTGGAGTGGGTCTCTGGAGGTTGGCAATGAGGTGGGTTGGGAGAGTGGAGCAGGTCTCTGGAGGATGGTAGTGAGGGTGGTGGTGAGAGTGGAGTGGGTCTCTGGAGGATGGCAGTGAGGTGGGTGGTGAGAGTGGAGTGAGTCACTAGAGGATAGCAATGATGCGGGTGGTGAGATTGGAGTGGGTCCCTGGAGGTTGGTAGTGAGGTGGGCGGTGAGAGTGGAGTGGGTCTCTTGAGGTTGGCAATGAGGTGGGTTGGGAGAGTGGAGCAGGTCTCTGGAGGATGGTAGTGAGGGTGGTGGTGAGAGTGGATTGGGTCTCTGGAGGATGGCAGTGAGGTGGGCGGTGAGAGTGGAGTGGGTCTCTTGAGGTTGGCAATGAGGTGGGTTGGGAGAGTGGAGCAGGTCTCTGGAGGATGGCAGTGAGGTGGGTGGTGAGAGTGAAGCGGGTCTCTGGAGGATGGCAGTGAGGAGGATGGTGAGAGTGGAGTGGGTCTCTGGAGGATGGCAGTGGGGTGGGTGGTGAGAGTGGTGCGGGTCTCTGGAGGATGGTAGTGAGGTGGGTGGTGAGAGTGGAGTGAGTCACTTGAGGATAGCAATTATGCGGGTGGTGAGAGTGGGGTGGGTCTCTGGAGGTTGGCAGTGAGGCGGGTGGGGAGAGTGTAGTGGGTCTCTGGAGGATGGAAGTGAGGTGGGTGGTGAGAGTGGAGTGGATCTCTGGAGGATAGAAGTGAGGTGGGTGGTGAGAGTGGAGTGGGTCTCTGGAGGTTGGCAGTGAGGAGGATGGTGAGAGTGCAGTGGGTCTCTGCAGGATGGCAGTGAGGTGGGTGGTGAGAGTGGAGTGGGTCTCTGGAGGATGGCAGTGAGGAGGATGGTGAGAGTGGAGTGGGTCTCTGGAGGATGGCAGTGAGGTGGGTCGTGAGAGTGGGGCCAATCCCTGGAGGATGGCAGTGAGGAGGGTGGTGAGAGTGCAGTGGGTCTCTGGAGGATGGCAGCGAGGAGGGTGGTGAGAGTGGAGTGGGTCTCTTGAGGTTGGCAATGAGGTGGGTTGGGAGAGTGGAGCAGGTCTCTGGAGGATGGCAGTGAGGTGGGTGGTGAGAGTGAAGCGGGTCTCTGGAGGATGGCAGTGAGGAGGATGGTGAGAGTTGAGTGGGTCTCTGGAGGATGGCAGTGGGGTGGGTGGTGAGAGTGGAGCGGGTCACTGGAGGATGGCTGTGAGGAGGGTGGTGAAAGTGGAGTGGGTCTCTGGAGGATGGCAGTGAGGTGGGTGGTGAGAGTGGAGTGGGTCTCTGGAGGATGGCAGTGAGGAGGGTGGTGAGAGTGGAGTGGGTCTCTTGAGGTTGGCAATGAGGTGGGTTGGGAGAGTGGAGCAGGTCTTTGGAGGATGGTAGTGAGGTTGGTGGTGAGAGTGGAGTGGGTCTCTGGAGGATGGCAGTGAGGTGGGTGGTGAGAGTGGTGTGAGTCACTGGAGGATAGCAATGATGCGGGTGGTGAGATTGGAGTGGGTCTCTGGAGGTTGGTTGTGAGGAGGGTGTGAGAGTGGATTGGGTCTCTGGAGGATGGCAGTGAGGAGAGTGGTGAGAGTGGAGTGGGTCTCTGGAGGATGGCAGTGAGGTGGGCGGTGAGAGTGGAGTGGGTCTCTTGAGGTTGGCAATGAGGTGGGTTGGGAGAGTGGAGCAGGTCTCTGGAGGATGGCAGTGAGGTGGGTGGTGAGAGTGAAGCGGGTCTCTGGAGGATGGCAGTGAGGAGGATGGTGAGAGTGGAGTGGGTCTCTGGAGGTTGGCAGTGGGGTGGGTGGTGAGAGTAGAGTGAGTCTCTGGAGGATGGCGGGGAGGTGGGTGGTGAGAGAAGAGTGGGTGTCTGGAGGATGGCAGTGAGGTGGGTGGTGAGAGTGGAGCGGGTCTCTGGAGGATGGCAGTGAGGTGGGTGGTGAGAGTGGAGTGAGTCACTTGAGGATAGCAATTATGCGGGTGGTGAGAGTGGGGTGGGTCTCTGGAGGATGGCAGTGAGGCGGGTGGGGAGAGTGTAGTGGGTCTCTGGAGGATGGCAGTGAGGTGGGTGGTGAGAGTGGAGTGAGTCACTGGAGGATAGCAATCATGTGGGTGGTGAGAGTGGAATATGTCTCTGGAGGTTGGCAGTGAGGAGGATGGTGAGAGTGGAGTGGGTCTCTGGAGGATGGCAGTGAGGTGGGTGGTGAGAGTGGAGTGGGTCTCTGGAGGATGGCAGTGAGGTGGGTGTTGAGAGTGGAGGGGTTTTCTGGAGGATGGCAGTGAGGTGGGTGTTGAGAGTGGAGTGGGTCTCTTGAGGTTGGCAATGAGGTGGGTTGGGAGAGTGGAGCAGGTCTTTGGAGGATGGCAGTGAGGCGGGTGGGGAGTGTGGAGGGGGTCTCTGGAGGATGGCAGTGGGGTGGGTGGTGAGAGTGGAGTGTGTCTCTGGAGGATGGCAGTGAGGACGGTGGTGAGAGGGGAGTGGATCTCTGGAGGATGGCAGTGAGGAGGATGGTGAGAGTGGAGTGGGTCTCTGGAGGATGGCAGTGAGGTGGGTCGTGAGAGTGGGGCCAATCCCTGGAGGATGGCAGTGAGGAGGGGTGTGAGAGTGGAGTGGGTCTCTGTAGGATGGCTCTGAGTTGGGTTGGGAGAGTGGTGTGGGTCTCTGGAGGATGGCAGTGAGGTGGGTGGTGAGAGTGGAGTGGGTCACTGGAGGAAGGCAGTGAGGTGGGTGGTGAGAGTGGAGTGGGTCTCTGGAGGATGGCAGTGAGGCGGGTGGGGAGAGAGTAATGGGTCTCTGGAGGGTGGCAGTGAGGTGGGTGGTGAGAGGAGAGCGGGTCTCTGGAGGATGGCATTGAGGCGGGTGGGGAGAGTGTAGTGGGTCTCTGGAGGATGGCAGTGAGGTGGGTGGTGAGAGTGGAGTGGGTCACTGGAGGATAGCAATCATGCGGGTGGTGAGAGTGGAGTGGGTCTCTGGAGGTTGGCAGTGAGGAGGATGGTGAGAGTGGAGTGGGTCTCTGGAGGATGGCAGTGAGGTGGGTGGTCAGAGTGGAGTGGGTCTCTGGAGGTTGGCAGTGAGGAGGATGGTGAGAGTGAAGTGGGACTCTGGAGGATGGCCGTGAGGAGGATGGTGAGAGTGGAGTGTCTCTCTGGAGGATGGCAGTGAGGAGGATGGTGAGAGTGGAGTGGATCTCTGGAGCATGGCAGTGAGGTGGGTGGTGAGAGTGGAGTGGGTCTCTGGAGGATGGCAGTGAGGTGGGTGTTGAGAGTGGAGGGGTTTTCTGGAGGATGGCAGTGAGGTGGGTGGTGAGAGTGGAGTGGGTCTCTTGAGGTTGGCAATGAGGTGGGTTGGGAGAGTGGAGCAGGTCTTTGGAGGATGGCAGTGAGACGGGTGGGGAGTGTGGAGGGGGTCTCTGGAGGATGGCAGTGAGGAGGATGGTGAGAGTGGAGTGGGTCTCTGGAGGATGGCAGTGGGGTGGGTGGTGAGAGTGGAGTGGGTCTCTGGAGGATGGCAGTGAGGACGGTGGTGAGAGGGGAGTGGATCTCTGGAGGATGGCAGTGAGGTGGGTGGTGAGAGTGGAGTGGGTCTCTGGAGGATGGAATTGAGGTGGGTGGTGAGAGTGGAGTGGGTCTGTGGAGGATGGCAGTGAGGCGGGTGGGGAGAGTGTAGTGGGTCTCTGGAGGATGGCAGTGAGGTAGGTGGTGAGAGTGGAGAGGGTCTCTGGAGGATGGCAGTGAGGTGGGTGGTGAGAGTGGAGTGTGTCTCAGGAGGAAGGCAGTGAGATCGGTGGTGAGAGTGGAGGGGTCTCTGGAGGATGGCAGTGAGGTGGGTGGTGAGAGTGGAGGGGGTCTCTGGAGGAAGGCAGTGAGGCGGGTGCTGAGAGTGGAGTGAGTCACTGGAGGATAGCAGTGAGGCGGGTGGTGAGAGTGGAGTGGGTCTTTGGAGGATGGAATTGAGGTGGGTGGTGAGAGTGGAGTGGATCTCTGGAGGATGGCAGTGAGGAGGATGGTGAGAGTGGATTGGGTCTCTGGAGGATGGCAGTGAGGTGGGTGTTGAGAGTGGAGGGGGGCTCTGGAGGATGGCAGTGAGGAGGATGGTGAGAGTCGAGTGGGTCTCTGGAGGATGGCAGTGAGGTGGGTGGTGAGAGAGGAGGGTGTCTCTGGAGGATGGCAGTGAGGTGGGTGGTGAGAGTGGAGTGGGTCTCTTGAGATTGGCAATGAGGTAGGTTGGGAGAGTGGAGCAGGTCTTTGGAGGATGGCAGTGAGGCGGGTGGTGAGAGTGGAGGGGGTCTCTGGAGGATGGCAGTGAGGAGGATGGTGAGAGTGGAGTGGGTCTCTGGAGGATGGAAGTGAGATGGGTGGCGAGAGTGGAGTGGGTCTCTGGAGGATGGCGGTGAGGTGGGTGGTGAGAGTGGAGTGGGTCTCTGGAGGATGGAAGTGAGGTGGGTGGTGAGAGTGGTGTGGATCTCTGTAGGATGGCGGTGAGGTGGGTGGTGAGAGTGGAGCGGGTCTCTGGAGGATGGCAGTGAGGTGCGTGGTGAGAGTGGAGCGGGTCTCTGGAGGATGGCAGTGATGAGGGTGGTGAGAGTGGAGTGAATCTCTGGAGGATGGAAGTGAGGTGGGTGGTAAGAGTGGAGCGGGTCTCTGGATGATGGCAGTGAGGCGGGTGGTGAGAGTGGAGTGGGTCTCTGGAGGATGGCAGTGAGGAGGGTGGTGAGATGGCGTGGATCTCTGGAGGATGGAAGTGAGGTGGGTGGTGAGAGTGGAGTGGATCTCTGGAGGATGGCAGTGAGGCGGATGGTGAGAGTGGAGGGGGTCTCTGGAGGATGGCAGTGAGGAGGATGGTGAGAGTGGAGTGGGTCTCTGGAGGATGGCAGTGGGGTGGGTGGCGAGAGTGGAGTAGGTCTCTGGAGGATGGCGGTGAGGTGGGTGGTGAGAGTGGAGTGGGTCTCTGGAGGATGGAAGTGAGGTGGGTGGTGAGAGTGGAGCGGGTCACTGGAGGATGGCAGTGAGGCGGGTGGTGAGAGTGGAGTTGGTCTCTGGAGGATGGAAGTGAGGTGGGTGGTGAGAGTGGAGTGGGTCTCTGGAGGATGGCAGTGAGGTGGGTGGTGAGAGTGGAGTGGGTCACTGGAGGAAGGCAGTGAGGTGGGTGGTGAGAGTGGAGTGGGTCTCTGGAGGATGGCAGTGAGGCGGGTGGGGAGAGAGTAATGGGTCTCTGGAGGGTGGCAGTGAGGTGGGTGGTGAGAGGAGAGCGGGTCTCTGGAGGATGGCATTGAGGCGGGTGGGGAGAGTGTAGTGGGTCTCTGGAGGATGGCAGTGAGGTGGGTGGTGAGAGTGGAGTGGGTCACTGGAGGATAGCAATCATGCGGGTGGTGAGAGTGGAGTGGGTCTCTGGAGGTTGGCAGTGAGGAGGATGGTGAGAGTGGAGTGGGTCTCTGGAGGATGGCAGTGAGGTGGGTGGTCAGAGTGGAGTGGGTCTCTGGAGGTTGGCAGTGAGGAGGATGGTGAGAGTGAAGTGGGACTCTGGAGGATGGCCGTGAGGAGGATGGTGAGAGTGGAGTGTCTCTCTGGAGGATGGCAGTGAGGAGGATGGTGAGAGTGGAGTGGGTCACTGGAGGAAGGCAGTGAGGTGGGTGGTGAGAGTGGAGTGGGTCTCTGGAGGATGGCAGTGAGGCGGGTGGGGAGAGAGTAATGGGTCTCTGGAGGGTGGCAGTGAGGTGGGTGGTGAGAGGAGAGCGGGTCTCTGGAGGATGGCATTGAGGCGGGTGGGGAGAGTGTAGTGGGTCTCTGGAGGATGGCAGTGAGGTGGGTGGTGAGAGTGGAGTGGGTCACTGGAGGATAGCAATCATGCGGGTGGTGAGAGTGGAGTGGGTCTCTGGAGGTTGGCAGTGAGGAGGATGGTGAGAGTGGAGTGGGTCTCTGGAGGATGGCAGTGAGGTGGGTGGTGAGAGTGGAGTGGGTCTCTGGAGGTTGGCAGTGAGGAGGATGGTGAGAGTGAAGTGGGACTCTGGAGGATGGCCGTGAGGAGGATGGTGAGAGTGGAGTGTCTCTCTGGAGGATGGCAGTGAGGAGGATGGTGAGAGTGGAGTGGGTCTCTGGAGGATTGCAGTGAGGTGGATGTTGAGAGTGGAGGGGTTTTCTGGAGGATGGCAGTGAGGTGGGTGGTGAGAGTGGAGTGGGTCTCTTGAGGTTGGCAATGAGGTGGGTTGGGAGAGTGGAGCAGGTCTTTGGAGGATGGCAGTGAGACGGGTGGGGAGTGTGGAGGGGGTCTCTGGAGGATGGCAGTGAGGAGGATGGTGAGAGTGGAGTGGGTCTCTGGAGGATGGCAGTGGGGTGGGTGGTGAGAGTGGAGTGGGTCTCTGGAGGATGGCAGTGAGGACGGTGGTGAGAGGGGAGTGGATCTCTGGAGGATGGCAGTGAGGTCGGTGGTGAGAGTGGAGTGGGTCTCTGGAGGATGGAATTGAGGTGGGTGGTGAGAGTGGAGTGGGTCTGTGGAGGATGGCAGTGAGGCGGGTGGGGAGAGTGTAGTGGGTCTCTGGAGGATGGCAGTGAGGTAGGTGGTGAGAGTGGAGAGGGTCTCTGGAGGATGGCAGTGAGGTGGGTGGTGAGAGTGGAGTGTGTCTCAGGAGGAAGGCAGTGAGATGGGTGGTGAGAGTGGAGGGGTCTCTGGAGGATGGCAGTGAGGTGGGTGGTGAGAGTGGAGGGGGTCTCTGGAGGAAGGCAGTGAGGCGGGTGCTGAGAGTGGAGTGAGTCACTGGAGGATAGCAGTGAGGCGGGTGGTGAGAGTGGAGTGGGTCTTTGGAGGATGGAATTGAGGTGGGTGGTGAGAGTGGAGTGGATCTCTGGAGGATGGCAGTGAGGAGGATGGTGAGAGTGGATTGGGTCTCTGGAGGATGGCAGTGAGGTGGGTGTTGAGAGTGGAGGGGGGCTCTGGAGGATGGCAGTGAGGAGGATGGTGAGAGTCGAGTGGGTCTCTGGAGGATGGCAGTGAGGTGGGTGGTGAGAGAGGAGGGGGTCTCTGGAGGATGGCAGTGAGGTGGGTGGTGAGAGTGGAGTGGGTCTCTTGAGATTGGCAATGAGGTAGGTTGGGAGAGTGGAGCAGGTCTTTGGAGGATGGCAGTGAGGCGGGTGGTGAGAGTGGAGGGGGTCTCTGGAGGATGGCAGTGAGGAGGATGGTGAGAGTGGAGTGGGTCTCTGGAGGATGGCAGTGAGATGGGTGGCGAGAGTGGAGTGGGTCTCTGGAGGATGGCGGTGAGGTGGGTGGTGAGAGTGGAGTGGGTCTCTGGAGGATGGAAGTGAGGTGGGTGGTGAGAGTGGTGTGGATCTCTGTAGGATGGCGGTGAGGTGGGTGGTGAGAGTGGAGCGGGTCTCTGGAGGATGGCAGTGAGGTGCGTGGTGAGAGTGGAGCGGGTCTCTGGAGGATGGCAGTGATGAGGGTGGTGAGAGTGGAGTGAATCTCTGGAGGATGGAAGTGAGGTGGGTGGTAAGAGTGGAGCGGGTCTCTGGATGATGGCAGTGAGGCGGGTGGTGAGAGTGGAGTGGGTCTCTGGAGGATGGCAGTGAGGAGGGTGGTGAGATGGAGTGGATCTCTGGAGGATGGAAGTGAGGTGGGTGGTGAGAGTGGAGTGGATCTCTGGAGGATGGCAGTGAGGCGGATGGTGTGAGTGGAGGGGGTCTCTGGAGGATGGCAGTGAGGAGGATGGTGAGAGTGGAGTGGGTCTCTGGAGGATGGCAGTGGGGTGGGTGGCGAGAGTGGAGTAGGTCTCTGGAGGATGGCGGTGAGGTGGGTGGTGAGAGTGGAGTGGGTCTCTGGAGGATGGAAGTGAGGTGGGTGGTGAGAGTGGAGCGGGTCTCTGGAGGATGGCAGTGAGGCGGGTGGTGAGAGTGGAGTGGGTCTCTGGAGGATGGAAGTGAGGTGGGTGGTGAGAGTGGAATGGGTCTCTGGAGGATGGCAGTGAGGAGGGTGTTAAGAGTGGAGCGGGTCTCTGGAGGATGGCAGTGAGGCGGATGGTGAGAGTGGAGTGGGTCTCTGGAGGATGGAAGTGAGGAGGGTGGTGAGATGGAGTGGATCTCTGGAGGATGGAAGTGAGGAGGGTGGTGAGAGTGGAGTGGGTCTCTGGAGGATGGCAGTGAGGCGGATGGTGAGAGTGGAGGGGGTCTCTGGAGGATGGCAGTGAGGAGGGTGGTGAGAGTGGCGTGGATCTCTGGAGGATGGAAGTGTGGTGGGTGGTGAGAGTGGAGTGGGTGTCTGGAGGATGGCAGTGAGGTGGGTGGTGAGAGTGGAGCGGGTCACTGGAGGATGGCTGTGAGGAGGGTGGTGAAAGTGGAGTGGGTCTCTGGAGGATGTCAGTGAAGTGGGTGGTGAGAGTGGAGTGGGTCTCTGGAGGATGGCAGTGAGGAGGGTGGTGAGAGTGGAGTGGGTCTCTTGAGGTTGGCAATGAGGTGGGTTGGGAGAGTGGAGCAGGTCTCTGGAGGATGGTAGTGAGGGTGGTGGTGAGAGTGGAGTGGGTCTCTGGAGGATGGCAGTGAGGTGGGTGGTGAGAGTGGAGTGAGTCACGAGAGGATAGCAATGATGCGGGTGGTGAGATTGGAGTGGGTCCCTGGAGGTTGGTAGTGAGGAGGGTGTGAGAGTGGATTGGGTCTCTGGAGGATGGCAGTGAGGAGGGTGGTGAGAGTGGAGTGGATCTGGAGGATGGCAGTGAGGTGGGCGGTGAGAGTGGAGTGGGTCTCTTGAGGTTGGCAATGAGGTGGGTTGGGAGAGTGGAGCAGGTCTCTGGAGGATGCCAGTGAGGTGGGTGGTGAGAGTGAAGCGGGTCTCTGGAGGATGGCAGTGAGGAGGATGGTGAGAGTGGAGTGGGTCTCTGGAGGATGGCAGTGGGGTGGGTGGTGAGAGTAGAGTGATTCTCTGGAGGATGGTGGAGAGGTGGGTGGTGAGAGAAGAGTGGGTGTCTGGAGGATGGCTGTGAGGTGGGGTGGTGAGAGTGGTGCGGGTCTCTGGAGGATGGTAGTGAGGTGGGTGGTGAGAGTGGAGTGAGACACTTGAGGATAGCAATTATGCGGGTGGTGAGAGTGGGGTGGGTCTCTGGAGGTTGGCAGTGAGGCGGGTGGGGAGGGTGTAGTGGGTCTCTGGAGGATGGAAGTGAGGTGGGTGGTGAGAGTGGAGTGAGTCACTGGAGGATAGCAATCATGTGGGTGGTGAGAGTGGAGTGGGTCTCTGGAGGTTGGCAGTGAGGAGGATGGTGAGAGTGGAGTGGGTCTCTGGAGGATGGCAATGAGGTGGGTGGTGAGAGTGGAGTGGGTCTCTGGAGGATGGCAGTGAGGAGGATGGTGAGATTGGAGTGGGTCTCTGGAGGATGGCAGTGAGGTGGGTCGTGAGAGTGGGGCCAATCCCTGGAGGATGGCAGTGAGGAGGGTGGTGAGAGTGGAGTGGGGCTCTGGAGGATGGCAGTGAGGTGGGTGGTGAGAGTGGAGTGGGTCTCTGGAGGATGGCAGTGAGGTGGGTCGTGAGAGTGGGGCCAATCCCTGGAGGATGGCAGTGAGGAGGGTGGTGAGAGTGGAGTGCGGCTCTGGAGGATGGCAGTGAGGAGGGTGGTGAGAGTGGAGTGGGTCTCTTGAGGTTGGCAATGAGGTGGGTTGGGAGAGTGGAGCAGGTCTCTGGAGGATGGCAGTGAGGAGGGTGGTGAGAGTGGAGTGGATCTCTGGAGGATGGAAGTGTGGTGGGTGGTGAGAGTGGAGTGGGTCTCTGGAGGATGGCAGTGAGGTGGGTGGTGAGAGTGGAGCGGGTCACTGGAGGATGGCTGTGAGGAGGATGGTGAAAGTGGAGTGGGTCTCTGTAGGATGGCAGTGAGGTGGGTGGTGAGAGTGGAGTGGGTCTCTGGAGGGTGGCAGTGAGGAGGGTGGTGAGAGTGGAGTGGGTCTCTTGAGGTTGGCAATGAGGTGGGTTGGGAGAGTGGAGCAGGTCTCTGGAGGATGGTAGTGAGGTTGGTGGTGAGAGTGGAGAGGGTCTCTGGAGGATGGCAGTGAGGTGGGTGGTGAGAGTGGTGTGAGTCACTGGAGGATAGCAATGATGCGGGTGGTGAGATTGGAGTGGGTCTCTGGAGGTTGGTTGTGAGGAGGGTGTGAGAGTGGATTGGGTCTCTGGAGGATGGCAGTGAGGAGAGTGGTGAGAGTGGAGTGCATCTCTGGAGGATGGCAGTGAGGTGGGCGGTGAGAGTGGAGTGGGTCTCTTGAGGTTGGCAATGAGGTGGGTTGGGAGAGTGGAGCAGGTCTCTGGAGGATGGCAGTGAGGTGGGTGGTGAGAGTGAAGCGGGTCTCTGGAGGATGGCAGTGAGGAGGATGGTGAGAGTGGAGTGGGTCTCTGGAGGATGGCAGTGGGGTGGGTGGTGAGAGTAGAGTGAGTCTCTGGAGGATGGCGGGGAGGTGGGTGGTGAGAGAAGAGTAGGTGTCTGGAGGATGCCAGTGAGGTGGGTGGTGAGAGTGGAGCGGGTCTCTGGAGGATGGCAGTGAGGTGGGTGGTGAGAGTGGAGTTAGTCACTTGAGGATAGCAATTATGCGGGTGGTGAGAGTGGGGTGGGTCTCTGGAGGTTGGCAGTGAGGCGGGTGGGGAGGGTGTAGTGGGTCTCTGGAGGATGGAAGTGAGGTGGGTGGTGAGAGGAGAGTGGGTCTCTGGAGGATGGCAGTGAGGCGGGTGGGGAGAGTGTAGTGGGTCTCTGGAGGATGGCAGTGAGGTGGGTGGTGAGAGTGGAGTGAGTCACTGGAGGATAGCAATCATGTGGGTGGTGAGAGTGGAATGGGTCTCTGGAGGTTGGCAGTGAGGAGGATGGTGAGAGTGGTGTGGGTCTCTGGAGGATGGCAGTGAGGTGGGTGGTGAGAGTGGAGTGGGTCTCTGGAGGATGGCAGTGAGGTGGGTGGGGAGAGTGGAGCGGGTCACTGGAGGAAGGCAGTGAGGTGGGTGGTGAGAGTGGAGTGGGTCTCTGGAGGATGGCAGTGAGGTGGGTGGGGAGAGAGTAATGGGTCTCTGGAGGATGGCAGTGAGGTGGGTGGTGAGAGGAGAGCGGGTCTCTGGATGATGGCATTGAGGCGGGTGGGGAGAGTGTAGTGGGTCTCTGGAGGATGGCAGTGAGGTGGTTGGTGAGAGTGGAGTGGGTCACTAGAGGATAGCAATCATGCGGGTGGTGAGAGTGGAGTGGGTCTCTGGAGGTTGGCAGTGAGGAGGATGGTGAGAGTGGAGTGGGTCTCTGGAGGATGGCAGTGAGGTGGGTGGTGAGAGTGGAGTGGGTCTCTGGAGGTTGGCAGTGAGGAGGATGGTGAGAGTGGAGTGGGTCTCTGGAGGATGGCAGTGAGGAGGATGGTGAGAGTGGAGTGGGACTCTGGAGGATGGCAGTGAGGAGGATGGTGAGAGTGGAGTGTCTCTCTGGAGGGTGGCAGTGAGGAGGATGGTGAGAGTGGAGTGGGTCTCTGGAGGATGGCAGTGAGGTGGGTGGTGAGAGTGGAGTGGGTCTCTGGAGGATGGCAGTGAGGTGGGTGTTGAGAGTGGAGGGGTTTTCTGGAGGATGGCAGTGAGGTGGGTGGTGAGAGTGGAGTGGGTCTCTTGAGGTTGGCAATGAGGTGGGTTGGGAGAGTGGAGCAGGTCTTTGGAGGATGGCAGTGAGGCGGGTGGGGAGTGTGGAGGGGGTCTCTGGAGGATGGCAGTGAGGAGGATGGTGAGAGTGGAGTGGGTCTCTGGAGGATGGCAGTGGGGTGGGTGGTGAGAGTGGAGTGGGTCTCTGGAGGATGGCAGTGAGGACGGTGGTGAGAGGGGAGTGGATCTCTGGAGGATGGCAGTGAGGTGGGTGGTGAGAGTGGAGTGGGTCTCTGGAGGATGGAATTGAGGTGGGTGGTGAGAGTGGAGTGGGTCTGTGGAGGATGGCAGTGAGGCAGGTGGGGAGAGTGTAGTCGGTCTCTGGATGATGGCAGTGAGGTGGGTGGTGAGAGTGGAGTGGATCTCTGGAGGATGGCAGTGAGGAGGATTGTGAGAGTGGAGTGGGTCACTGGAGGATGGCAGTGAGGTGGGTGGTGAGAGTGGAGAGGGTCTCTGGAGGATGGCAGTGAGGTGGGTGGTGAGAGTGGAGTGTGTCTCAGGAGGAAGGCAGTGAGATGGGTGGTGAGAGTGGAGGGGGTCTCTGGAGAATGGCAGTGAGGTGGGTGGTGAGAGTGGAGGGGGTCTCTGGAGGAAGGCAGTGAGGTGGGTGGTGAGAGTGGAGTGAGTAACTGGAGGATAGCTGTGAGGCGGGTGATGAGAGTGGAGTGGGTCTCTGGATGATGGCAGTGAGGTGGGTGGGGAGTGTGGAGGGGGTCTCTGGAGGATGGCAGTGAGGAGGATGGTGAGAGTGGAGTGGGTCTCTGGAGGATGGCAGTGGGGTGGGTGGTGAGAGTGGAGAGGGTCTCTGGAGGATGGAATTGAGGAGGATGGTGAGAGTGGATTGGGTCTCTAGAGGATGGCAGTGAGGTGGGTGTTGAGAGTGGAGGGGGGCTCTGGAGGATGGTAGTGAGGTGGGTGGTGAGAGTGGAGCGGGTCTCTGGAGGATGGCAGTGAGGTGGGTGGTGAGAGTGGAGCGGGTCTCTGGAGGTTGGCAATGAGGCGGGTGGGGAGAGAGTAATGGGTCTCTGGAGGATGGCGGTGAGGTGGGTGTTGAGAGGACAGCGGGTCTCTGGAGGATGGCAGTGAGGCGGGTGGGGAGAGTGTAGTGGGTCTCTGGAGGTTGGCAGTGAGGAGGATGGTGAGAGTGGAGTGGGTCTCTTGAGGTTGGCAATGAGGTGGGTTGGGAGAGTGGAGCAGGTCTTTGGAGGATGGCAGTGAGGCGGGTGGGGAGTGTGGAGTGGGTCTCTGGAGGATGGCAGTGAGGAGGATGTTGAGAGTGGAGTGGGTCTCTGGAGGATGGCATTGAGGAGGATGGTGAGAGTGGAGTGGCTCTCTGGAGGATGGCAGTGAGGAGGATGGTGAGAGTGGAGTGGGTCTCTGGAGGATGGCAGTGAGGTGGGTGTTGAGAGTGGAGTGGGTCTCTGGAGGATGGCAGTGAGGCGGGTGGGGAGAGTGGAGTGGGTCTCTGGAGGATGGCAGTGGGGTGGGTGGTGAGAGTAGAGTGAGTCTCTGGAGGATGGCGGGGAGGTGGGTGGTGAGAGAAGAGTGGGTGTCTGGAGGATGGCAGTGAGGTGGGTGGTGAGAGTGGAGCGGGTCTCTGGAGGATGGCAGTGAGGTGGGTGGTGAGAGTGGAGTGAGTCACTTGAGGATAGCAATTATGCGGGTGGTGAGAGTGGGGTGGGTCTCTGGAGGTTGGCAGTGAGGCGGGTGGGGAGGGTGTCGTGGGTCTCTGGAGGATGGAAGTGAGGTGGGTGGTGAGAGGAGAGTGGGTCTCTGGAGGATGGCAGTGAGGCGGGTGGGGAGAGTGCAGTGGGTCTCTGGAGGATGGCAGTAAGGTGGGTGGTGAGAGTGGAGTGAGTCACTGGAGGATAGCAATCATGTGGGTGGTGAGAGTGGAATGGGTCTCTGGAGGTTGGCAGTGAGGAGGATGGTGAGAGTGGAGTGGGTCTCTGGAGGATGGCAGTGAGGTGGGTGGTGAGAGTGGAGTGGGTCTCTGGAGGATGGCAGTGAGGTGGGTGTTGAGAGTGGAGGGGTTTTCTGGAGGATGGCAGTGAGGTGGGTGGTGAGAGTGGAGTGGGTCTCTTGAGGTTGGGAATGAGGTGGGTTGGGAGAGTGGAGCAGGTCTTTGGAGGATGGCAGTGAGGCGGGTGGGGAGTGTGGAGTGGGTCTCTGGAGGATGGCAGTGGGGTGGGTGGTGAGAGTGGAGTGGGTCTCTGGAGGATGGCAGTGAGGACGGTGGTGAGAGGGGAGTGGATCTCTGGTGGATGGCAGTGAGGAGGATGGTGAGAGTGGAGTGGGTCTCTGGAGGATGGCAGTGAGGTGGGTCGTGAGAGTGGGGCCAATCCCTGGAGGATGGCAGTGAGGAGGGGTGTGAGAGTGGAGTGGGTCTCTGGAGGATGGCTCTGAGTTGGGTTGGGAGAGTGGTGTGGGTCTCTGGAGGATGGCAGTGAGGTGGGTGGTGAGAGTGGAGTGGGTCTCTGGAGGATGGCAGTGAGGTGGGTGGGGAGAGTGGAGCGGGTCACTGGAGGAAGGCAGTGAGGTGGGTGGTGAGAGTGGAGTGGGTCTCTGGAGGATGGCAGTGAAACGGGTGGGGAGAGAGTAATGGGTCTCTGGAGGATGGCAGTGAGGTGGGTGGTGAGAGGAGAGCAGGTCTCTGGAGGATGGCATTGAGGTGGGTGGTGAGAGTGGAGTGGGTCCCTGGAGGATAGCAATCATACGGGTGGTGAGAGTGGAGTGGGTCTCTGGAGGTTGGCAGTGAGGAGGATGGTGAGAGTGGAGTGGGTCTCTGGAGGATGGCAGTGAGGTGGGTGGTGAGAGTGGAGTGGGTCTCTGGAGGTTGGCAGTGAGGAGGATGGTGAGAGTGGAGTGGGTCTCTGGAGGATGGCAGTGAGGAGGATGGTGAGAGTGGAGTGGGACTCTGGAGGATGGCAGTGAGGAGGATGGTGAGAGTGGAGTGAGTCACTGGAGGATAGCAATCATGTGGGTGGTGAGAGTGGAATGGGTCTCTGGAGGTTGGCAGTGAGGAGGATGGTGAGAGTGGAGTGGGTCTCTGGAGGATGGCAGTGAGGTGTGTGGTGAGAGTGGAGTGGGTCTCTGGAGGATGGCAGTGAGGTGGGTGTTGAGAGTGGAGGGGTTTTCTGGAGGATGGCAATGAGGTGGGTGGTGAGAGTGGAGAGGGTCTCTGGAGGATGGCAGTGAGGTGGGTTGGGAGAGTGGAGCAGGTCTTTGGAGGATGGCAGTGAGGCGGGTGGGGAGTGTGGAGGGGGTCTCTGGAGGATGGCAGTGGGGTGGGTGGTGAGAGTGGAGTGGGTCTCTGGAGGATGGCAGTGAGGACGGTGGTGAGAGGGGAGTGGATCTCTGGAGGATGGCAGTGAGGAGGATGGTGAGAGTGGAGTGGGTCTCTGGAGGATGGCAGTGAGGTGGGTCGTGAGAGTGGGGCCAATCCCTGGAGGATGGCAGTGAGGAGGTGTGTGAGAGTGGAGTGGGTCTCTGGAGGATGGCTCTGAGTTGGGTTGGGAGAGTGGTGTGGGTCTCTGGAGGATGGCAGTGAGGTGGGTGGTGAGAGTGGAGTGGGTCTCTGGAGGATGGCAGTGAGGTGGGTGGGGAGAGTGGAGCGGGTCACTGGAGGAAGGCAGTGAGGTGGGTGGTGAGAGTGGAGTGGGTCTCTGGAGGATGGCAGTGAGGCGGGTGGGGAGAGAGTAATGGGTCTCTGGAGGATGGCAGTGAGGTGGGTGGTGAGAGGAGAGCGGGTCTCTGGATGATGGCATTGAGGCGGGTGGGGAGAGTGTAGTGGGTCTCTGGAGGATGGCAGTGAGGTGGTTGGTGAGAGTGGAGTGGGTCACTAGAGGATAGCAATCATGCGGGTGCTGAGAGTGGAGTGGGTCTCTGGAGGTTGGCAGTGAGGAGGATGGTGAGAGTGGAGTGGGACTCTGGAGGATGGCAGTGAGGAGGATGGTGAGAGTGGAGTGTCTCTCTGGAGGGTGGCAGTGAGGAGGATGGTGAGAGTGGAGTGGGTCTCTGGAGGATGGCAGTGAGGTGGGTGGTGAGAGTGGAGTGGGTCTCTGGAGGATGGCAGTGAGGTGGGTGTTGAGAGTGGAGGGGTTTTCTGGAGGATGGCAGTGAGGTGGGTGGTGAGAGTGGAGTGGGTCTCTTGAGGTTGGCAATGAGGTGGGTTGGGAGAGTGGAGCAGGTCTTTGGAGGATGGCAGTGAGGCGGGTGGGGAGTGTGGAGGGGGTCTCTGGAGGATGGCAGTGAGGAGGATGGTGAGAGTGGAGTGGGTCTCTGGAGGATGGCAGTGTGGTGGGTGGTGAGAGTGGAGTGGGTCTCTGGAGGATGGCAGTGAGGACGGTGGTGAGAGGGGAGTGGATCTCTGGAGGATGGCAGTGAGGTGGGTGGTGAGAGTGGAGTGGGTCTCTGGAGGATGGAATTGAGGTGGGTGGTGAGAGTGGAGTGGGTCTGGAGGATGGCAGTGAGGCAGGTGGGGAGAGTGTAGTCGGTCTCTGGATGATGGCAGTGAGGTGGGTGGTGAGAGTGGAGTGGATCTCTGGAGGATGGCAGTGAGGAGGATTGTGAGAGTGGAGTGGGTCACTGGAGGATGGCAGTGAGGTGGGTGGTGAGAGTGGAGAGGGTCTCTGGAGGATGGCAGTGAGGTGGGTGGTGAGAGTGGAGTGTGTCTCAGGAGGAAGGCAGTGAGATGGGTGGTGAGAGTGGAGGGGGTCTCTGGAGAATGGCAGTGAGGTGGGTGGTGAGAGTGGAGGGGGTCTCTGGAGGAAGGCAGTGAGGTGGGTGGTGAGAGTGGAGTGAGTCGCTGGAGGATAGCAGTGAGGCGGGTGATGAGAGTGGAGTGGGTCTTTGGAGGATGGAATTGAGGAGGATGGTGAGAGTGGATTGGGTCTCTGGAGGATGGCAGTGAGGTGGGTGTTGAGAGTGGAGGGGGGCTCTGGAGGATGGTAGTGAGGTGGGTGGTGAGAGTGGAGCGGGTCTCTGGAGGATGGCAGTGAGGTGGGTGGTGAGAGTGGAGCGGGTCTCTGGAGGTTGGCAATGAGGCGGGTGGGGAGAGAGTAATGGGTCTCTGGAGGATGGCGGTGAGGTGGGTGTTGAGAGGAGAGCGGGTCTCTGGAGGATGGCAGTGAGGCGGGTGGGGAGAGTGTAGTGGGTCTCTGGAGGATGGCAGTGAGGTGGGTGGTGAGAGTGGAGTGAGTCACTGGAGGATAGCAATCATGCGGGTGGTGAGAGTGGAGTGGGTCTCTGGAGGTTGGCAGTGAGGAGGATGGTGAGAGTGGAGTGGGTCTCTTGAGGTTGGCAATGAGGTGGGTTGGGAGAGTGGAGCAGGTCTTTGGAGGATGGCAGTGAGGCGGGTGGGGAGTGTGGAGTGGGTCTCTGGAGGATGGCAGTGAGGAGGATGTTGAGAGTGGAGTGGGTCTCTGGAGGATGGCATTGAGGAGGATGGTGAGAGTGGAGTGGCTCTCTGGAGGATGGCAGTGAGGAGGATGGTGAGAGTGGAGTGGGTCTCTGGAGGATGGCAGTGAGGTGGGTGTTGAGAGTGGAGTGGGTCTCTGGAGGATGGCAGTGAGGCGGGTGGGGAGAGTGGAGTGGGTCTCTGGAGGATGGCAGTGGGGTGGGTGGTGAGAGTAGAGTGAGTCTCTGGAGGATGGCGGGGAGGTGGGTGGTGAGAGAAGAGTGGGTGTCTGGAGGATGGCAGTGAGGTGGGTGGTGAGAGTGGAGTGGGTCTCTGGAGGATGGCAGTGAGGTGGGTGGTGAGAGTGGAGTGAGTCACTTGAGGATAGCAATTATGCGGGTGGTGAGAGTGGGGTGGGTCTCTGGAGGTTGGCAGTGATGCGGGTGGGGAGGGTGTCGTGGGTCTCTGGAGGATGGAAGTGAGGTGGGTGGTGAGAGGAGAGTGGGTCTCTGGAGGATGGCAGTGAGGCGGGTGGGGAGAGTGTAGTGGGTCTCTGGAGGATGGCAGTGAGGTGGGTGGTGAGAGTGGAGTGAGTCACTGGAGGATGGCAGTGAGGAGGATGGTGAGAGTGGAGTGGGTCTCTGGAGGATGGCAGTGAGGTGGGTGGTGAGAGTGGAGTGGGTCTCTGGAGGATGGCAGTGAGGTGGGTGTTGAGAGT
The DNA here is from genome assembly GCF_037043375.1 of Chiloscyllium plagiosum. NCBI lineage: Eukaryota > Metazoa > Chordata > Chondrichthyes > Orectolobiformes > Hemiscylliidae > Chiloscyllium > Chiloscyllium plagiosum. The sequence goes on from NW_028270142.1 coordinate 41,100,421, forward strand.
GGAGGGGTTTTCTGGAGGATGGCAGTGAGGTGGGTGGTGAGAGTGGAGTGGGTCTCTTGAGGTTGGCAATGAGGTGGGTTGGGAGAGTGGAGCAGGTCTTTGGAGGATGGCAGTGAGGCGGGTGGGGAGTGTGGAGTGGGTCTCTGGAGGATGGCAGTGGGGTGGGTGGTGAGAGTGGAGTGGGTCTCTGGAGGATGGCAGTGAGGACGGTGGTGAGAGGGGAGTGGATCTCTGGTGGATGGCAGTGAGGAGGATGGTGAGAGTGGAGTGGGTCTCTGGTGGATGGCAGTGAGGTGGGTCGTGAGAGTGGGGCCAATCCCTGGAGGATGGCAGTGAGGAGGGGTGTGAGAGTGGAGTGGGTCTCTGGAGGATGGCTCTGAGTTGGGTTGGGAGAGTGGTGTGGGTCTCTGGAGGATGGCAGTGAGGTGGGTGGTGAGAGTGGAGTGGGTCTCTGGAGGATGGCAGTGAGGTGGGTGGGGAGAGTGGAGCGGGTCACTGGAGGAAGGCAGTGAGGTGGGTGGTGAGAGTGGAGTGGGTCTCTGGAGGATGGCAGTGAGGCGGGTGGGGAGAGAGTAATGGGTCTCTGGAGGATGGCAGTGAGGTGGGTGGTGAGAGGAGAGCGGGTCTCTGGAGGATGGCAGTGAGGTGGGTGGTGAGAGTGGAGTGAGTCACTGGAGGATAGCAATCATGCGGGTGGTGAGAGTGGAGTGGGTCTCTGGAGGTTGGCGGTGAGGAGGATGGTGAGAGTGGAGTGGGTCTCTGGAGGATGGCAGTGAGGTGGGTGGTGAGAGTGGAGTGGGTCTCTGGAGGTTGGCAGTGAGGAGGATGGTGAGAGTGGAGTGGGTCTCTGGAGGATGGCAGTGAGGAGGATGGTGAGAGTGGAGTGGGACTCTGGAGGATGGCAGTGAGGAGGATGGTGAGAGTGGAGTGTCTCTCTGGAGGATGGCAGTGAGGAGGATGGTGAGAGTGGAGTGGGTCTCTGGAGGATGGCAGTGAGGTGGGTGGTGAGAGTGGAGTGGGTCTCTGGAGGATGGCAGTGAGGTGGGTGTTGAGAGTGGAGGGGTTTTCTGGAGGATGGCAGTGAGGTGGGTGGTGAGAGTGGAGTGGGTCTCTTGAGGTTGGCAATGAGGTGGGTTGGGAGAGTGGAGCAGGTCTTTGGAGGATGGCAGTGAGGCGAGTGGGGAGTGTGGAGGGGGTCTCTGGAGGATGGCAGTGAGGAGGATGGTGAGAGTGGAGTGGGTCTCTGGAGGATGGCAGTGGGGTGGGTGGTGAGAGTGGAGTGGGTCTCTGGAGGATGGCAGTGAGGACGGTGGTGAGAGGGGAGTGGATCTCTGGAGGATGGCAGTGAGGTGGGTGGTGAGAGTGGAGTGGGTCTCTGGAGGATGGAATTGAGGTGGGTGGTGAGAGTGGAGTGGGTCTGTGGAGGATGGCAGTGAGGCGGGTGGGGAGAGTGTAGTGGGTCTCTGGAGGATGGCAGTGAGGTGGGTGGTGAGAGTGGAGTGGATCTCTGGAGGATGGCAGTGAGGAGGATTGTGAGAGTGGAGTGGGTCACTGGTGGATGGCAGTGAGGTGGGTGGTGAGAGTGGAGAGGGTCTCTGGAGGATGGCAGTGAGGTGGGTGGTGAGAGTGGAGTGTGTCTCAGGAGGAAGGCAGTGAGATGGGTGGTGAGAGTGGAGGGGGTCTCTGGAGGATGGCAGTGAGGTGGGTGGTGTGAGTGGAGGGGGTCTCTGGAGGAAGGCAGTGAGGTGGGTGGTGAGAGTGGAGTGAGTCACTGGAGGATAGCAGTGAGGCGGGTGGTGAGAGTGCAGTGGGTCTTTGGAGGTTGGAATTGAGGTGGGTGGTGAGAGTGGAGTGGGTCTCTGGAGGATGGCAGTGAGGAGGATGGTGAGAGTGGATTGGGTCACTGGAGGATGGCAGTGAGGTGGGTGTTGAGAGTGGAGGGGGGCTCTGGAGGATGGCAGTGAGGTGGGTGGTGAGAGTGGAGCGGGTCTCTGGAGGATGGCAGTGAGGTGGGTGGTGAGAGTGGAGCGGGTCTCTGGAGGTTGGCAATGAGGCGGGTGGAGAGAGAGTAATGGGTCTCTGGAGGATGGCGGTGAGGTGGGTGTTGAGAGGACAGCGGGTCTCTGGAGGATGGCAGTGAGGCGGGTGGGCAGAGTGTAGTGGGTCTCTGGAGGATGGCAGTGAGGTGGGTGGTGAGAGTGGAGTGAGTCACTGGAGGATAGCAATCATGCGGGTGGTGAGAGTGGAGTGGGTCTCTGGAGGTTGGCAGTGAGGAGGATGGTGAGAGTGGAGTGGGTCTCTTGAGGTTGGCAATGAGGTGGGTTGGGAGAGTGGAGCAGGTCTTTGGAGAATGGCAGTGAGGCGGGTTGGGAGTGTGGAGGGGGTCTCTGCAGGATGGCAGTGAGGAGGATGGTGAGAGTGGAGTGGGTCTCTGGAGGATGGCAGTGGGGTGGGTGGTGAGAGTGGAGTGGGTCTCTGGAGGTTGGCGGTGAGGTGGGTGGTGAGAGTGGAGTGGGTCTCTAGAGGATGGAAGTGAGGTGGGTGGTGAGAGTGGAGTGGGTCTCAGGAGGATGGCGGTGAGGCGGGTGGTGAGAGTGGAGTGGATCTCTGGAGGATGGCAGTGAGGAGGATGGTGAGAGTGGAGTGGGTCTCTGGAGGATGGCAGTGAGGAGGGTGGTAGGTGTGGAGTGGATCTCTGGAGGATGGCAATGAGAAGGGTGGTGAGAGTGGAGTGGGTCTGGAGGATGGCAGTGATGTGGGTGGTGAGAGTGGAGCGGCTCTCTGGAGGATGGAAGTGAGGTGGGTGGTGAGAGTGGAGTGGGTCTCTGGAGGATAGCAGTGAGGAGTGTGGTGAGAGTGGAGCGGGTCTCTGGAGGTTGGCAGTGAGGAGGGTGGGGAGAGTGGAGTGGGTCTCTGTAGGATTGCAGTGAGGTGGGTGGTGAGAGTGGAGTGTGTCTCTGCAGGATGGCAGTGAGGCGGGTGGCGAGAGTGGAGCCGTTCTCTGGAGGATGGCAGTGAGGAGGATGGTGAGAGTGGAGTGGGTCTCTGGAGGATCGCAGTGAGGTGGGGGGTGAGAGTGGAGTGGGTCTCTGGAGGATGGCAGTGAGGTGGGTGGGGGGAGTGGAGCGGGTCTGGAGGATGGCAGTGAGGAGGATGGTGAGAGAGAAGTGGGTCTCTGGAGGGTGGCAGTGAGGAGGGTGGTAAGATTGGAGAGGATCTCTGGAGGATGGCTGTGAGATGGGTGGTGAGAGTGGAGTGGGGCTCTGGAGGATGGCAGTGTGGTGGGTGGTGATAGTGGAGTGGTTCTCTTGAGGTTGGCAATGAGGTGGGTTGGGAGAGTGGAGCAGGTCTCTGGAGGAAGGCAGTGAGGTGGGTGGTGAGAGTGGAGTGGGTCTCTGGAGGATGGAAGTGAGGTGGGTGTTGAGAGTGGAGTGGGTCTCTGGAGGATGGAATTGAGGTGGGTGGTGAGAGTGGAGTGGGTCTGTGGAGGATGGCAGTGAGGCGGGTGGGGAGAGTGTAGTGGGTCTCTGGAGGATGGCAGTGAGGTGGGTGGTGAGAGTGGAGTGGGTCTCTGGAGGATGGCAGTGAGGAGGATGGTGAGAGTGGAGTGGGTCTCTGGAGGATGGCATTGAGGAGGATGGTGAGAGTGGAGTGGGTCTCTAGAGGATGGAAGTGAGGTGGGTGGTGAGAGTGGAGTGGGTCTCTGGAGGATGGCGGAGGTGGGTGGTGAGAGTGGAGGGGGTCTCTGGAGGATGGCAGTGAGGTGGGTGGTGAGAGTGGAGGGGGTCTCTGGAGGAAGGCAGTGAGGTGGGTGGTGAGAGTGGAGTGAGTCACTGGAGGATAGCAGTGAGGCGGGTGGTGAGAGTGCAGTGGGTCTTTGGAGGTTGGAATTGAGGTGGGTGGTGAGAGTGGAGTGGGTCTCTGGAGGATGGCAGTGAGGAGGATGGTGCGAGTGGATTGGATCTCTTGAGGTTGGCAATGAGGTGGGTTGGGAGAGTGGAGCAGGTCTTTGGAGGATGGCAGTGAGGCGGGTGGGGAGTGTGGAGGGGGTCTCTGGAGGATGGCAGTGAGGAGTATGGTGAGAGTGGAGTGGGTCTCTGGAGGATGGCAGTGGGGTGGGTGGTGAGAGTGGAGTGGGTCTCTGGAGGATGGCAGTGAGGACGGTGGTGAGAGGGGAGTGGATCTCTGGAGGATGGCAGTGAGGTGGGTGGTGAGAGTGGAGTGGGTCTCTGGAGGATGGAATTGAGGTGGGTGGTGAGAGTGGAGTGGGTCTGTGGAGGATGGCAGTGAGGCGGGTGGGGAGAGTGTAGTGGGTCTCTGGAGGATGGCAGTGAGGTGGGTGGTGAGAGTGGAGTGGATCTCTGGAGCATGGCAGTGAGGAGGATTGTGAGAGTGGAGTGGGTCACTGGTGGATGGCAGTGAGGTGGGTGGTGAGAGTGGAGAGGGTCTCTGGAGGATGGCAGTGAGGTGGGTGGTGAGAGTGGAGTGTGTCTCAGGAGGAAGGCAGTGAGATGGGTGGTGAGAGTGGAGGGGGTCTCTGGAGGATGGCAGTGAGGTGGGTGGTGAGAGTGGAGGGGGTCTCTGGAGGAAGGCAGTGAGGTGGGTGGTGAGAGTGGAGTGAGTCACTGGAGGATAGCAGTGAGGCGGGTGGTGAGAGTGCAGTGGGTCTTTGGAGGTTGGAATTGAGGTGGGTGGTGAGAGTGGAGTGGGTCTCTGGAGGATGGCAGTGAGGAGGATGGTGAGAGTGGATTGGGTCTCTGGAGGATGGCAGTGAGGTGGGTGTTGAGAGTGGAGGGGGGCTCTGGAGGATGGCAGTGAGGTGGGTGGTGAGAGTGGCGCGGGTCTCTGGAGGATGGCAGTGAGGTGGGTGGTGAGAGTGGAGCGGGTCGCTGGAGGTTGGCAATGAGGCGTGTGGAGAGAGAGTAATGGGTCTCTGGAGGATGGCAGTGAGGTGGGTGTTGAGAGTGGAGGGGGGCTCTGGAGGATGGCAGTGAGGTGGGTGGTGAGAGTGGCGTGGGTCTCTGGAGGATGGCAGTGAGGTGGGTGGTGAGAGTGGAGCGGGTCGCTGGAGGTTGGCAATGAGGCGGGTGGGCAGAGTGTAGTGGGTCTCTGGAGGATGGCAGTGAGGTGGGTGGTGAGAGTGGAGTGAGTCACTGGAGGATAGCAATCATGCGGGTGGTGAGAGTGGAGTGGGTCTCTGGAGGTTGGCAGTGAGGAGGATGGTGAGAGTGGAGTGGGTCTCTTGAGGTTGGCAATGAGGTGGGTTGGGAGAGTGGAGCAGGTCTTTGGAGGATGGCAGTGAGGCGGGTGGGGAGTGTGGAGTTGGTCTCTGGAGGATGGCAGTGAGGAGGATGGTGAGAGTGGAGTGGGTCTCTGGAGGATGGCATTGAGGAGGATGGTGAGAGTGGAGTGGCTCTCTGGAGGATGGCAGTGAGGAGGATGGTGAGAGTGGAGTGGGTCTCTGGAGGATGGCAGTGAGGTGGGTGTTGAGAGTGGAGGGGGTTTCTGGAGCATGGCAGTGAGGTGGGTGGTGAGAGTGGAGTGGGTCTCTTGAGGTTGGCAATGAGGTGGGTTGGGAGAGTGGAGCAGGTCTTTGGAGAATGGCAGTGAGGCGGCTTGGGAGTGTGGAGGGGGTCTCTGCAGGATGGCAGTGAGGAGGATGGTGAGAGTGGAGTGGGTCTCTGGAGGATGGCAGTGGGGTGGGTGGTGAGAGTGGAGTGGGTCTCTGGAGGATGGCGGTGTGGTGGGTGGTGAGAGTGGAGTGGGTCTCTGGAGGATGGAAGTGAGGTGGGTGGTGAGAGTGGAGTGGGTCTCAGGAGGATGGCGGTGAGGCGGGTGGTGAGAGTGGAGTGGATCTCTGGAGGATGGCAGTGAGGAGGATGGTGAGAGTGGAGTGGATCTCTGGAGGATGGCAGTGACGAGGGTGGTAGGTGTGTAGTGGATCTCTGGAGGATGGCAATGAGAAGGGTGGTGAGGGTGGAGTGGGTCTGGAGGATGGCAGTGAGGTGGGTGGTGAGAGTGGAGCGGCACTCTGGAGGATGGAAGTGAGGTGGGTGGTGAGAGTGGAGTGGGTCTCTGGAGGATGGCAGTGAGGTGGGTGGTGAGAGTGGAGCGGGTCGCTGGAGGTTGGCAATGAGGCGGGTGGGCAGAGTGTAGTGGGTCTCTGGAGGATGGCAGTGAGGTGGGTGGTGAGAGTGGAGTGAGTCACTGGAGGATAGCAATCATGCGGGTGGTGAGAGTGGAGTGGGTCTCTGGAGGTTGGCAGTGAGGAGGATGGTGAGAGTGGAGTGGGTCTCTTGAGGTTGGCAATGAGGTGGGTTGGGAGAGTGGAGCAGGTCTTTGGAGGATGGCAGTGAGGCGGGTGGGGAGTGTGGAGTTGGTCTCTGAAGGATGGCAGTGAGGAGGATGGTGAGAGTGGAGTGGGTCTCTGGAGGATGGCATTGAGGAGGATGGTGAGAGTGGAGTGGCTCTCTGGAGGATGGCAGTGAGGAGGATGGTGAGAGTGGAGTGGGTCTCTGGAGGATGGCAGTGAGGTGGGTGTTGAGAGTGGAGGGGGTTTCTGGAGCATGGCAGTGAGGTGGGTGGTGAGAGTGGAGTGGGTCTCTTGAGGTTGGCAATGAGGTGGGTTGGGAGAGTGGAGCAGGTCTTTGGAGAATGGCAGTGAGGCGGCTTGGGAGTGTGGAGGGGGTCTCTGCAGGATGGCAGTGAGGAGGATGGTGAGAGTGGAGTGGCTCTCTGGAGGATGGCAGTGAGGAGGATGGTGAGAGTGGAGTGGGTCTCTGGAGGATGGCAGTGAGGTGGGTGTTGAGAGTGGAGGGGGTTTCTGGAGCATGGCAGTGAGGTGGGTGGTGAGAGTGGAGTGGGTCTCTTGAGGTTGGCAATGAGGTGGGTTGGGAGAGTGGAGCAGGTCTTTGGAGAATGGCAGTGAGGCGGCTTGGGAGTGTGGAGGGGGTCTCTGCAGGATGGCAGTGAGGAGGATGGTGAGAGTGGAGTGGGTCTCTGGAGGATGGCAGTGGGGTGGGTGGTGAGAGTGGAGTGGGTCTCTGGAGGATGGCGGTGTGGTGGGTGGTGAGAGTGGAGTGGGTCTCTGGAGGATGGAAGTGAGGTGGGTGGTGAGAGTGGAGTGGGTCTCAGGAGGATGGCGGTGAGGCGGGTGGTGAGAGTGGAGTGGATCTCTGGAGGATGGCAGTGAGGAGGATGGTGAGAGTGGAGTGGATCTCTGGAGGATGGCAGTGACGAGGGTGGTAGGTGTGTAGTGGATCTCTGGAGGATGGCAATGAGAAGGGTGGTGAGGGTGGAGTGGGTCTGGAGGATGGCAGTGAGGTGGGTGGTGAGAGTGGAGCGGCACTCTGGAGGATGGAAGTGAGGTGGGTGGTGAGAGTGGAGTGGGTCTCTGGAGGATAGCAGTGAGGAGTGTGGTGAGAGTGGAGCGGGTCTCTGGAGGTTGGCAGTGAGGAGGGTGGGGAGAGTGGAGTGGGTCTCTGTTGGATGGCAATGAGGTGGGTGGTGAGAGTGGAGTGGGTCTCTGCAGGATGGCAGTGAGGCGGGTGGCGAGAGTGGAGCCGTTCTCTGGAGGATGGCAGTGAGGAGGATGGTGAGAGTGGAGTGGGTCTCTGGAGGATCGCAGTGAGGTGGGGGGTGAGAGTGGAGTGGGTCTCTGGAGGATGGCAGTGAGGTGGGTGGGGGGAGTGGAGCGGGTCTGGAGGATGGCAGTGAGGAGGATGGTGAGAGAGAAGTGGGTCTCTGGAGGGTGGCAGTGAGGAGGGTGGTAAGATTGGAGAGGATCTCTGGAGGATGGCTGTGAGATGGGTGGTGAGAGTGGAGTGGGGCTCTGGGGGATGGCAGTGTGGTGGGTGGTGATAGTGGAGTGGTTCTCTTGAGGTTGGCAATGAGGTGGGTTGGGAGAGTGGAGCAGGTCTCTGGAGGAAGGCAGTGAGGTGGGTGGTGAGAGTGGAGTGGGTCTCTGGAGGATGGAAGTGAGGTGGGTGTTGAGAGTGGAGTGGGTCTCTGGAGGATGGAATTGAGGTGGGAGGTGAGAGTGGAGTGGGTCTGTGGAGGATGGCAGTGAGGCGGGTGGGGAGAGTGTAGTGGGTCTCTGGAGGATGGCAGTGAGGTGGGTGGTGAGAGTGGAGTGGGTCTCTGGAGGATGGCAGTGAGGAGGATGGTGAGAGTGGAGTGGGTCTCTGGAGGATGGCATTGAGGAGGATGGTGAGAGTGGAGTGGGTCTCTAGAGGATGGAAGTGAGGTGGGTGGTGAGAGTGGAGTGGGTCTCTGGAGGATGGCGGAGGTGGGTGGTGAGAGTGGAGCGGGTCTCTGGAGGATGGCAGTGAGGAGGGTGGTGAGAGTGGAGTGGGTCTCTGGAGGATGGCAGTGAGGCGGGTGGTGAGAGTGGAGTGGGTCTCTGGAGGATGGAAGTGAGGTCGGTGGTGAGAGTGGAGTGGGTCTCTGGAGGATGGAAGTCAGGTGGGTGGTGAGAGTGGAGTGGGTCTCTGGAGGATGGCGGTGAGGTGGGTGGTGAGAGTGGACCGGGTCTCTGGAGGATGGCAGTGAGGCGGGTGGTGACAGTGGAGTGGGTCTCTGGAGAATGGAAGTGAGGTGGGTGGTGAGAGTGGAGTGGGTCTCTGGAGGATGGCGGTGAGGTGGGTGGTGGGAGTGGAGTGGGTCTCTGGAGGATGGAAGTAAGGTGGGTGGTGAGAGTGGAGTGGGTCTCTGGAGGATGGAAGTGAGGTGGGTGGTGAGAGTGGAGTGGGTCTCTGGAGGATGGCAGTGAGGAGGGTGGTGAGAGTGGAGTGGGTCACTGGAGGATGGCAGTGAGGTGGGTGGTGAGAGTGGAGTGGGTCTCTGGAGGATGGAAGTGAGGTCGGTGGTGAGAGTGGAGTGGGTCTCTGGAGGATGGAAGTGAGGTGGGTGGTGAGAGTGGAGTGGGTCTCTGGAGGATGGCGGTGAGGTGGGTGGTGAGAGTGGAGCGGGTCTCTGGAGGATGGCAGTGAGGAGGGTGGTGAGAGTGGAGTGGGTCTCTGGAGGATGGCAGTGAGGAGGGTGGTAGGTGTGTAGTGGATCTCTGGAGGATGGCAATGAGAAGGGTGGTGAGGGTGGAGTGGGTCTGGAGGATGGCAGTGAGGTGGGTGGTGAGAGTGGAGCGGCACTCTGGAGGATGGAAGTGAGGTGGGTGGTGAGAGTGGAGTGGGTCTCTGGAGGATAGCAGTGAGGAGTGTGGTGAGAGTGGAGCGGGTCTCTGGAGGTTGGCAGTGAGGAGGGTGGGGAGAGTGGAGTGGGTCTCTGTAGGATGGCAATGAGGTGGGTGGTGAGAGTGGAGTGGGTCTCTGCAGGATGGCAGTGAGGCGGGTGGCGAGAGTGGAGCCGTTCTCTGGAGGATGGCAGTGAGGAGGATGGTGAGAGTGGAGTGGGTCTCTGGAGGATCGCAGTGAGGTGGGGCGTGAGAGTGGAGTGGGTCTCTGGAGGATGGCAGTGAGGTGGGTGGGGGGAGTGGAGCGGGTCTGGAGGATGGCAGTGAGGAGGATGGTGAGAGAGAAGTGGGTCTCTGGAGGGTGGCAGTGAGGAGGGTGGTAAGATTGGAGAGGATCTCTGGAGGATGGCTGTGAGATGGGTGGTGAGAGTGGAGTGGGGCTCTGGGGGATGGCAGTGTGGTGGGTGGTGATAGTGGAGTGGTTCTCTTGAGGTTGGCAATGAGGTGGGTTGGGAGAGTGGAGCAGGTCTCTGGAGGAAGGCAGTGAGGTGGGTGGTGAGAGTGGAGTGGGTCTCTGGAGGATGGAAGTGAGGTGGGTGTTGAGAGTGGAGTGGGTCTCTGGAGGATGGAATTGAGGTGGGAGGTGAGAGTGGAGTGGGTCTGTGGAGGATGGCAGTGAGGCGGGTGGGGAGAGTGTAGTGGGTCTCTGGAGGATGGCAGTGAGGTGGGTGGTGAGAGTGGAGTGGGTCTCTGGAGGATGGCAGTGAGGAGGATGGTGAGAGTGGAGTGGGTCTCTGGAGGATGGCATTGAGGAGGATGGTGAGAGTGGAGTGGGTCTCTAGAGGATGGAAGTGAGGTGGGTGGTGAGAGTGGAGTGGGTCTCTGGAGGATGGCGGAGGTGGGTGGTGAGAGTGGAGCGGGTCTCTGGAGGATGGCAGTGAGGAGGGTGGTGAGAGTGGAGTGGGTCTCTGGAGGATGGCAGTGAGGCGGGTGGTGAGAGTGGAGTGGGTCTCTGGAGGATGGAAGTGAGGTCGGTGGTGAGAGTGGAGTGGGTCTCTGGAGGATGGAAGTCAGGTGGGTGGTGAGAGTGGAGTGGGTCTCTGGAGGATGGCGGTGAGGTGGGTGGTGAGAGTGGACCGGGTCTCTGGAGGATGGCAGTGAGGCGGGTGGTGACAGTGGAGTGGGTCTCTGGAGAATGGAAGTGAGGTGGGTGGTGAGAGTGGAGTGGGTCTCTGGTGGATGGCGGTGAGGTGGGTGGTGGGAGTGGAGTGGGTCTCTGGAGGATGGAAGTAAGGTGGGTGGTGAGAGTGGAGTGGGTCTCTGGAGGATGGAAGTGAGGTGGGTGGTGAGAGTGGAGTGGGTCTCTGGAGGATGGCAGTGAGGAGGGTGGTGAGAGTGGAGTGGGTCACTGGAGGATGGCAGTGAGGTGGGTGGTGAGAGTGGAGTGGGTCTCTGGAGGATGGAAGTGAGGTCGGTGGTGAGAGTGGAGTGGGTCTCTGGAGGATGGAAGTGAGGTGGGTGGTGAGAGTGGAGTGGGTCTCTGGAGGATGGCGGTGAGGTGGGTGGTGAGAGTGGAGCGGGTCTCTGGAGGATGGCAGTGAGGAGGGTGGTGAGAGTGGAGTGGGTCTCTGGAGGATGGCAGTGAGGCGGGTGGTGAGAGTGGAGTGGGTCTCTGGAGGATGGAAGTGAGGTGGGTGGTGAGAGTGGAGTGGGTCTCTGGAGGATGGAAGTGAGAAGGGTGGTGAGAGTGGAGTGGGTCTCTGGAAGATGGCAGTGAGGCGGGTGGTGAGAGTGGAGTGGGTCTCTGGAGGATGGAAGTGAGGTGGGTGGTGAGAGTGGAGTGGGTCTCTGGAGGATGGCGGTGAGGTGGGTGGTGAGAGTGGACCGGGTCTCTGGAAGATGGCAGTGAGGAGGGTGGTGGGAGTGGAGTGGATCTCAGGACGATGGTGAGAGTGGAGTGGGTCTCTGGAGGATGGCAGTGTGGAGGATGGTGAGAGTGGAGTGGGTCTCTGGAGGATGGCAGTGAGGTGGGTGGTGGGAGTGGAGTGGGTCTCTGGAGGATGGCAGTGAGGAGGATGGTGAGTGTGGAGTGCGTCTCTGGAGAATGGCAGTGAGGTGGGTGGTGAGAGTGGAGGGGATCTCTGGAGGATGGCAGTGAGGTGGGTGGTGAGAGTGGAGTGGGTCTCTGGAGGATGGCAGTGAGGTGGGTGGGGAGAGTGGAGCGCTTCTCTTGAGGATGGCAGTGAGGTGGCGTGTGAGAGAGAAGTGGGTCACTGGAGGGTGGCAGTGAGGATGGGGGTGAGATTGGAGTGGGTCTCTAGAGGATGGCAGTGAGGAGGGTGGTGAGAGTGGAGAGGATCTCTGGAGGAAGGCAGTGAGGTGGGGGGTGAGATTGGAGTGGGTCTCTAGAGGATGGCAGTGAGGAGGGTGGTGAGAGTGGAGTGGATCTCTGGAGGATGGCAGTGATGTGTGTGGTGAGAGTGGAGTAGGTCTCTGGAGGATGGCAGTGAGGTGGGTGGGGAGAGTGGAGCGGTTCTCTGGAGGATGGCAGTGAGGAAGGTGGTGAAATTGGAGTGGGTCTCTGGAGGATGGCAGTGAGGTGGGTGGTGAGAGTGGAGTGGGTCTCTGGAGGATGGCAGTGTGGTTGGTTGTGATAGTGGAGTGGTTCTCTTGATGTTGGCAATGAGGTTGTTTGGGAGAGTGGAGTGTGTCTCTGGAGGATGGCGGTGAGGTGGGTGGTGAGAGTGGAGTGAGTCACTGCAGGATAGCAGTGAGGCGGGTGGTGAGAGTGTAGTGGGTCTTTGGAGGATGTCTGTGAGGTGGGTGGTGAGAGTGGAGTGGGTCTCTGGAGGATGGCAGTGAGGTGGATGGTGAGAGTGGAGTGGGTCTCTGGAGGATGGCAGTGAGGTGGGTGGTGAGAAGTGGAGGGAGTCTCTGGAGGATGGCAGTGAGGTGGGTGGTGAGAGTGGAGCGGGTCTCTGGAGGATGGCAGTGAGGCTGGTGGGGAGAGTGTAGTGGGTCTCTGGAGGATGGCAGTGAGGAGGATGGTGAGAGTGGATTGGGTCTCTGGAGGATGGCAGTGAGGCGGATGGTGAGAGTGGAGTGGGTCTCTGGAGGATGGCAGTGAGGAGGATGGTCAGAGTGGAGTGGGTCTCTGGAGGATGGCAGTGAGGTGGGTGGTGAGAGTGGAGGGGGTCTCTGGAGGATGGCAGTGAGGTGGGTGGTGAGAGTGGAGTTGGTCTCTTGAGGTTGGCAATGAGGTGGTTTGGGAGAGTGGAGTGAGTCTCTGGAGGATGGCAGTGAGGCGGGTGGGGAGTTTGGAAGTTGTCTCTGGAGGATGGCAGTGAGGAGGATGGTGAGAGTGGAGTGGGTCTCTGGAGGATGGCTGTGGGCTGGGTGGTGAGAGTGGAGTGGGTCTTTGGAGGATGGCGGTGAGGTGGGTGGTGAGAGTGGAGTGGGCCTCTGGAGGATGGACGTGAGGTGGGTAGTGAGAGTGGAGTGGGTCTCTGGAGGATGGCGGTGAGGTGGGTGGTGAGAGTGGAGTGGGTCTCTGGAGGATAGCAGTGAGGAGGGTGGTGAGAGTGGAGCGGGTCTCTGGAGGATGGCAGTGAGGTGGGTGGTGAGAGTGGAGTGGGTCTCTGGAGGATGGCAGTGAGGAGGGTGGTGACAGTGGTGTGGATCTCTGGAGAATGGCAGTGAGGAGGATGGTGAGAGTGGAGTGGGCCTCTGGAGGATGGCAGTGAGGAGGGTGGTAACAGTGGAGTGGATGTCTGGAGGATGGCAATGAGAAGGGTGGTGAGAGTGGAGTGGGTCTCTGGAGGATGGCAGTGAGGTGGGTGGTGAGAGTGGAGCGGGTCACTGGAGGATGGCTGTGAGGAGGGTGGTGGAAGTGGAGTGGGTCTCTGGAGGATGGCAGTGAGGTGGGTGGTGAGAGTGGAGGGGTTTTCTGGAGGATGGCAGTGAGGTGGGTGGTGAGAGTGGAGTAGGTCTCAGGAGGATGGCAGTGAGGAGGATGGTGAGAGTGGAGTGGGTCTCTGGAGGATGGCAGTGAGGCGGGTGGTGAGAGTGGAGTGGGTCTCTGGAGGATGGAAGTGAGGTGGGTGGTGAGAGTGGAGTGGGTCTCTGGAGGATGGCGGTGAGGTGGGTGGTGAGAGTGGAGTGGGTCTCTGGAGGATGGAAGTGAGGTCGGTGGTGAGAGTGGAGTGGGTCTCTGGAGGATGGACGTCAGGTGGGTGGTGAGAGTGGAGTGGGTCTCTGGAGGATGGCGGTGAGGTGGGTGGTGAGAGTGGACCGGGTCTCTGGAGGATGGCAGTGAGGAGGGTGGTGAGAGTGGAGTGGGTCTCTGGAGGATGGCAGTGAGGCGGGTGGTGAGAGTGGAGTGGGTCTCTGGAGAATGGAAGTGAGGTGGGCGGTGAGAGTGGAGTGGGTCTCTGGAGGATGGCGGTGAGGTGGGTGGTGGGAGTGGAGTGGGTCTCTGAAGGATGGAAGTAAGGTGGGTGGTGAGAGTGGAGTGGGTCTCTGGAGAATGGAAGTGAGGTGGGTGGTGAGAGTGGAGTGGGTCTCTGGAGGATGGCAGTGAGGAGGGTGGTGAGAGTGGAGTGGGTCTCTGGAGGATGGCAGTGAGGCGGGTGGTGAGAGTGGAGTGGGTCTCTGGAGGATGGAAGTGAGGTGGGTGGTGAGAGTGGAGTGGGTCTCTGGAGGATGGAAGTGAGGTGGGTGGTGAGAGTGGAGTGGGTCTCTGGAGGATGGCGGTGAGTTGGGTGGTGAGAGTGGACCGGGTCTCTGGAAGATGGCAGTGAGGAGGGTGGTGGGAGTGGAGTGCGTCTCTGGAGGATGGCAGTGAGGCGGGTGGTGAGAGTGGAGTGGGTCTCTGGAGGATGGAAGTGAGGTGGGTGGTGAGAGTGGAGTGGGTCTCTGGAGGATGGAAGTGAGGTGGGTGGTGAGAGTGGAGTGGGTCTCTGGAGGATGGCAGTGAGGCGGGTGGTGAGAGTGGAGCGGGTCTCTGGAGGATGGAAGTGAGGTGGGTGGTGAGAGTGGAGTGGGTCTCTGGAGGATGGAAGTGAGGTGGGTGGTGAGAGTGGAGTGGGTCTCTGGAGGATGGCGGTGAGGTGGGTGGTGAGAGTGGACCGGGTCTCTGGAAGATGGCAGTGAGGCGGGTGGTGGGAATGGAGTGGATCTCAGGACGTTGGTGAGAGTGGAGTGGGTCTCTGGAGGATGGCAGTGAGGTGGGTGGTGAGAGTGGAGTGGGTCTCTGGAGAATGGCACTGAGGTGGGTGGTGGGAGTGGAGTGGGTCTCTGGAGGATGGCAGTGAGGAGGATGGTGAGTGTGGAGTGCGTCTCTGGAGAATGGCAGTGAGGTGGGTGGTGAGAGTGGAGGGGATCTCTGGAGGATGGCAGTGAGGTGGGTTGTGAGAGTGGAGTGGGTCTCTGGAGGATGGCAGTGAGGTGGGTGGGGAGAGTGGAGCGGTTCTCTTGAGGATGGCAGTGAGGTGGCGTGTGAGAGAGAAGTGGGTCACTGGAGGGTGGCAGTGAGGATGGGGGTGAGATTGGAGTGGGTCTCTAGAGGATGGCAGTGAGGAGGGTGGTGAGAGTGGAGAGGATCTCTGGAGGAAGGCAGTGAGGTGGGGGGTGAGATTGGAGTGGGTCTCTAGAGGATGGCAGTGAGGAGGGTGGTGAGAGTGGAGTGGATCTCTGGAGGATGGCAGTGATGTGTGTGGCGAGAGTGGAGTAGGTCTCTGGAGGATGGCAGTGAGGTGGGTGGGGAGAGTGGAGCGGTTCTCTGGAGGATGGCAGTGAGGAGGGTGGTGAAATTGGAGTGGGTCTCTGGAGGATGGCAGTGAGGTGGGTGGTGAGAGTGGAGTGGGTCTCTGGAGGATGGCAGTGTGGTTGGTTGTGATAGTGGAGTGGTTCTCTTGATGTTGGCAATGAGGTTGTTTGGGAGAGTGGAGTGTGTCTCTGGAGGATGGCGGTGAGGTGGGTGGTGAGAGTGGAGTGAGTCACTGCAGGATAGCAGTGAAGCGGGTGGTGAGAGTGTAGTGGGTCTCTGGAGGATGGCAGTGAGGAGGATGGTGAGATTGGAGTCGGTCTCTGGAGGATGTCAGTGAGGTGGGTGGTGAGAGTGGAGTGGGTCTCTGGAGGATGGCAGTGAGGAGGATGGTGAGAGTGGAGTGGGTCTCTGGAGGATGGCAGTGAGGTGGGTGGTGAGAAGTGGAGGGAGTCTCTGGAGGATGGCAGTGAGGTGGGTGGTGAGAGTGGAGCGGGTCTCTGGAGGATGGCAGTGAGGCTGGTGGGGAGAGTGTAGTGGGTCTCTGGAGGATGGCAGTGAGGAGGATGGTGAGAGTGGATTGGGTCTCTGGAGGATGGCAGTGAGGCGGATGGTGAGAGTGGAGTGGGTCTCTGGAGGATGGCAGTGAGGAGGATGGTCAGAGTGGAGTGGGTCTCTGGAGGATGGCAGTGAGGTCGGTGGTGAGAGTGGAGGGGGTCGCTGGAGGATGGCAGTGAGGTGGGTGGTGAGAGTGGAGTTGGTCTCTTGAGGTTGGCAATGAGGTGGTTTGGGAGAGTGGAGTGAGTCTCTGGAGGATGGCAGTGAGGCGGGTGGGGAGTTTGGAAGTTGTCTCTGGAGGATGGCAGTGAGGAGGATGGTGAGAGTGGAGTGGGTCTCTGGAGGATGGCTGTGGGCTGGGTGGTGAGAGTGGAGTGGGTCTTTGGAGGATGGCGGTGAGGTGGGTGGTGAGAGTGGAGTGGGCCTCTGGAGGATGGAAGTGAGGTGGGTGGTGAGAGTGGAGTGGGTCTCTGGAGGATGGCGGTGAGGCGGGTGGTGAGAGTGGAGTGGGTCTCTGGAGGATAGCAGTGAGGAGGGTGGTGAGAGTGGAGCGGGTCTCTGGAGGATGGCAGTGAGGTGGGTGGTGAGAGTGGAGTGGGTCTCTGGAGGATGGCAGTGAGGAGGGAGGTGAGAGTGGTGTGGATCTCTGGAGAATGGCAGTGAGGAGGATGGTGAGAGTGGAGTGGGTCTCTGGAGGATGGCAGTGAGGAGGGTGGTAAGAGTGGAGTGGATCTCTGGAGGATGGCAATGAGAAGGGTGGTGAGAGTGGAGTGGGTCTCTGGAGGATGGCAGTGAGGTGGGTGGTGAGAGTGGAGCGGGTCACTGGAGGATGGCTGTGAGGAGGGTGGTGGAAGTGGAGTGGGTCTCTGGAGGATGGCAGTGAGGTGGGTGGTGAGAGTGGAGCGGGTCTCTGGAGGATGGCAGTGAGGAGGGTGGTGAGAGTGGAGTGGGTCTCTTTAGGTTGGCAATGAGGTGGGTTGGGAGAGTGGAGCAGGTCTCTGGAGGATGGCAGTGAGGTTGGTGGTGAGAGTGGAGTGGGTCTCTGGAGGATGGCAGTGATTTGTGTGGTGAGAGTGGAGTGAGTCACTGGATGATAGCAATGATGCGGGTGGTGAGATTGGAGTGGGTCTCTGGAGGTTGGCAGTGAGGGGGGTGTGAGAGTGGAGTGGGTCTCTGCAGGACGGCAGTGAGGAGGGTGGTGAGAGTGGAGTGGATCTCTGGAGGATGGCAGTGAGGTGGGCGGTGAGAGTGGAGTGGGTGTCTGGAGGATGGCAGTGAGGTGGGTGGTGAGAGTGGAGTGGGTCTCTGGAGGATGGCAGTGAGGAGGATGGTGAGAGTGGAGTGGGTCTCTGGAGGATGGCAGTGGGGTTGGTGGTGAGAGTAGAGTGAGTCTCTGGAGGATGGCGGTGAGGTGGGTGGTGAGAGTGGAGTGGGTGTCTGGAGGATGGCAGTGAGGTGGGTGGTGAGAGTGGAGTGGCTCTCTGGAGGATGGCGGTGAGGTGGGTGGTGAGAGTGGAGCGGGTCTCTGGAGGATGGCAGTGAGGTGGGTGGTGAGAGTGGAGTTAGTCTCTGGAGGATAGGAGTGAGGAGCGTGGTGAGAGTGGAGCAGGTCTCTGGAGGTTGGCAATGAGGTGGATGGTGAGAGTGGGGTGTGTCTCTGGAGGATGGCAGTGAGGTGGGTGGTGAGAGTGGAGCGGCTCTCTGGAGGATAGCAGTGAGGTGGGTGATGAGAGTGGAGTGTGTCTCTGGAGGATGGCAGTTAGGTGGGTGGTGAGAGTGGAGCGGCTCTCTGGAGGATGGAAGTGAGGTGGGTGGTGAGAGTGGAGTGGGTTTCTGGAGGATAGCAGTGAGGAGCATGTTGAGTGTGGAGCGGGTCTCTGGAGGTTGGCAGTGAGGAGGGTGGGGAGAGTGGAGCGGGTCTCTGGAGGATGGCAGTGAGGCGGGTGGTGAGAGTGGAGTGGGTCTCTGGAGGATGGCAGTGAGGAGGATGGTGAGTGTGAAGTGGGTCTCTGGAGGATGGCAGTGAGGAGGATGATGAGAGTGGAGTGGGTCTCTGGAGGATGGCAGTGAGGAGGATGGTGAGAGTGGAGTGGGTCTCTGGAGGATGGCAGTGAGGTGGGTGGTGAGAGTGGAGGGAGTC
This sequence comes from Chiloscyllium plagiosum, assembly GCF_037043375.1. NCBI lineage: Eukaryota > Metazoa > Chordata > Chondrichthyes > Orectolobiformes > Hemiscylliidae > Chiloscyllium > Chiloscyllium plagiosum. The sequence goes on from NW_028270142.1 coordinate 41,118,070, forward strand.
TCTGGAGGATGGCAGTGAGGTGGGTGGTGAGAGTGCAGCGGGTCTCTGGAGGATGGCAGTGAGGCTGGTGGGGAGAGTGGAGTGGGTCTCTGGAGGATGGCAGTGAGGAGGATGGTCAGAGTGGAGTGGGTCTCTGGAGGATGGCAGTGAGGTGGGTGGTGAGAGTGGAGGGGGTCTCTGGAGGATGGCAGTGAGGCGGATGGTGAGAGTGGAGTGGGTCTCTGGAGGATGGCAGTGAGGAGGATGGTCAGAGTGGAGTGGGTCTCTGGAGGATGGCAGTGAGTTGGGAGGTGAGAGTGGAGGGGGTCTCTGGAGGATGGCAGTGAGGTGGGTGGTGAGAGTGGAGTTGGTCTCTTGAGGTTGGCAATGAGGTGGGTTGGGAGAGTGGAATGGGTCTCTGGAGGATGGCAGTTAGGCAGGTGGGGAGTGTGGAAGTTGTCTATGGAGGATGGCAGTGAGGACGATGGTGAGAGTGGAGTGGGTCTCTGGAGGATGGCTGTGGGGTGGGTGGTGAGAGTGGAGTGGGTCTTTGGAGGATGGCGGTGAGGTGGGTGGTGAGAGTGGAGTGGGTGTCTGGAGGATGGCAGTGAGGTGGGTGGTGAGAGTGGAGTGGCTCTCTGGAGGATGGCGGTGAGGTGGGTGGTGAGAGTGGAGCGGGTCTCTGGAGGATGGCAGTGAGGTGGGTGGTGAGAGTGGAGTTAGTCTCTGGAGGATGGCGGTGAGGCGGGTGGTGAGAGTGGAGTGGGTCTCTGGAGGATGGCAGTGAGGAGGGTGGTGAGATTGGAGCGGGTCTCTGGAGGATGGCAGTGAGGTGGGTGGTGAGAGTGGATTGGGTCTCTGGAGGATGGCAGTGAGGAGGGTGGTGAGAGTGGTGTGGATCTCTGGAGGATGGCAGTGAGGAGGATGGTGAGAGTGGAGTGGGTCTCTGGAGGATGGCAGTGAGGAGGGTGGTAAGAGTGGAGTGGATCTCTGGAGGATGGCAATGAGAAGGGTGGTGTGAGTGGAGTGGGTCTCTGGAGGATGGCAGTGAGGTGGGTGGTGAGAGTGGAGCGGGTCACTGGAGGATGGCTGTGAGGAGGGTGGTGGAAGTGGAGTGGGTCTCTGGAGGATGGCAGTGAGGTGGGTGGTGAGACTGGAGCGGGTCTCTGGAGGATGGCAGTGAGGAGGGTGGTGAGAGTGGAGTGGGTCTCTTGAGGTTGGCAGTGAGTTGGGTGGTGAGAGTGGGGTGAGTCACTGGAGGATTGCAATGATGCGGGTGGTGAGATTGGAGTGGGTCTCTGGAAGTTGGCAGTGAGGGGGGTGTGAGAGTGGAGTGGGTCTCTGCAGGATGGCAGTGAGGAGAGTGGTGAGAGTGGAGTGGATCTCTGGAGGATGGTAGTGAGGTGGGCGGTGAGAGTGGGGCGGGTCTCTGGAGGATAGCAGTGAGGTGGGTGATGAGAGTGGAGTGTGTCTCCGGATGATGGCAGTGAGGTGGGTGGTGAGAGTGGAGTGGCTCTCTGGAGGATAGCAGTGAGGTGGGTGATGAGAGTGGAGTGTTTCTCTGTAGGATGGCAGTGAGGTGGGTGGTGAGAGTGGAGCGGCTCTCTGGAGGATGGACGTGAGGTGGGTGGTGAGAGTGGAGTGGGTCTCTGGAGGATAGCAGTGAGGAGCGTGGTGAGAGTGGAGCGGGTCTCTGGAGGTTGGCAGTAAGGAGGGTGGGGAGAGTGTCGTGGGTCTCTGGAGAATGGCAGTGAGGTGGGTGGTGAGAGTGGAGCTGGTCTCTGGAGGATGGCAGTGAGGTGGGTGGTGAGAGTGGGGCCATTCTCTGGAGGATGGCAGTGTGGAGGGTGGTGAGAGTGGAGTGGGTCTCTGGAGGATGGCAGTGAGGTGGGTGGTTAGAGTGAGGCCGTTCTCTGGAGGATGGCAGTGAGGTGGGTGGTGAGAGTTGAGTGGGTCTCTGCAGGATGGCAGTGAGGCGGGTGGTGAGAGTGGAGCCGTTCTCTGGAGGATGGCAGTGAGGAGGATGGAGAAAGTGGAGTGGGTCTCTGGAAGATGGCAGTGAGGTGGGTGGTGAGAGTGGGGCCATTCTCTGGAGGATGGCAGTGTGGAGGGTGGTGAGAGTGGAGTGGGTCTCTGGAGGATGGCAGTGAGGTGGGTGGTTAGAGTGAGGCCGTTCTCTGGAGGATGGCAGTGAGGTGGGTGGTGAGAGTTGAGTGGGTCTCTGCAGGATGGCAGTGAGGCGGGTGGTGAGAGTGGAGCCGTTCTCTGGAGGATGGCAGTGAGGAGGATGGAGAAAGTGGAGTGGGTCTCTGGAGGATGGCAGTGAGGTGGGTTGGGAGAGTGGAGTGGGTCTCTGTAGGATGGCAGTGAGGTGGGTGGGGAGAGTGGAGTGGATCTCTGGAGGATGGCAGTGAGGAGGATGGTGAGAGAGAAGTGGGTCTCTGGAGGATGGCAGTGAGGAGGATGGTGAGAGTGGAGTGGGTCACTGGAGGATGGCAGTGAGGAGGATGGTGAGAGTGGAGTGGGTCTCTGCAGGATGGCAGTGAGGAGGGTGGTGAGAGTGGAGTGGGTCTCTGGAGGATGGCAGTGAGGTGGGTGTTGAGAGTGGAGTGGGTCTCTGGAGGATTGCAGTGAGGTGGGTGGTGAGAGTGGAGTGGGTCTCTTGAGGTTGGCAATGAGGTGAGTTGGGAGAGTGGAGCAGGTCTTTGGAGGATGGCAGTGAGGCGTGTGGGTAGTGTGGAGGGGGTCTCTGGAGGATGGCAGTGAGGCGGAGGGGGAGAGTGTAGTGGGTCTCTGGAGGATGTCAGTGAGGAGGATGGGGAGAGTGGAGTGGGTCACTGGAGGATGGCAGTGAGGAGGATGGTGAGAGTGGAGTGGGTCTCTGGAGGATGGCGGTGAGGAGGGTGGTGAGAGTGGAGTGGGTCTCTGGAGGATGGCAGTGAGGTGGGTGGTGAGAGTGGAGGGAGTCTCTGGAGGATGGCAGTGAGGTGGGTGGTGAGAGTGGAGTGGGTCTCTTGATGTTGGCAATGAGGTGGGTTGGGAGAGTGGAGCAGGTCTTTGGAGGATGGCAGTGAGGCGGAGGGGGAGAGTGTATTGGGTCTCTGGAGGATGTCAGTGAGGAGGATGGGGAGAGTGGAGTGGGTCACTGGAGGATGGCAGTGAGGAGGATGGTGAGAGTGGAGTGGGTCTCTGGAGGATGGCGGTGAGGAGGGTGGTGAGAGTGGAGTGGGTCTCTGGAGGATGGCGGTGAGGTGGGTGGTGAGAGTGGAGCGGGTCTCTGGAGGATGGCAGTGACGAGGGTGGTGAGAGTGGAGTGGGTCTCTTGAGGTTGGCAATGAGGTGGGTTGGGAGAGTGGAGCAGGTCTCTGGAGGATGGCAGTGAGGTTGGTGCTGAGAGTGGAGTGGGTCTCTGGAGGATGGCAGTGATTTGGGTGGTGAGAGTGGAGTGAGTCACTGGAGGATTGCAATGATGCGGGTGGTGAGATTGGAGTGGGTCTCTGGAAGTTGGCAGTGAGGGGGGTGTGAGAGTGGAGTGGGTCTCTGCAGGATGGCAGTGAGGAGAGTGGTGAGAGTGGAGTGGATCTCTGGAGGATGGCAGTGAGGTGGGCGGTGAGAGTGGAGTGGGTCTCTTGAGGTTGGCAATGAGGTGGGTGGTGAGAGTGGAGCAGGTCTCTGGAGGATGGCAGTGAGGCGGGTGGTGAGAGTGGAGTGGGTCTCTAGAGGATGGCAGTGAGGAGGATGGTGAGAGTGGAGTGGGTCTCTGGAGGATGGCAGTGGGGTTGGTGGTGAGAGTAGAGTGAGTCTCTGGAGGATGGCGGTGAGGTGGGTGGTGAGAGTGGAGTGGGTATCTGGAGGATGGCAGTGAGGTGGGTGGTGAGAGTGGAGTGGCTCTCTGGAGGATGGCGGTAAGGTGGGTGGTGAGAGTGGAGCGGGTCTCCGGAGGATGGCAGTGATGCGGGTGGTGAGAGTGGAGTCGGTCTCTGGAGGATGGCAGTGAGGTGGGTGGTGAGAGTGGAGTGGGTCTCTGGAGAATAGCAGTGAGGAGCGTGGTGAGAGCGGAGCGGGTCTCTGGAGGTTGGCAGTGAGGTGGGTGGTGAGAGTGGGGCGGGTCTCTGGAGGATAGCAGTGAGGTGGGTGATGAGAGTGGAGTGTGTCTCTGGAGGATGGCAGTGAGGTGGGTGGTGAGAGTGGAGTGGCTCTCTGGAGGATAGCAGTGAGGTGGGTGATGAGAGTGGAGTGTTTCTCTGTAGGATGGCAGTGAGGTGGGTGGTGAGAGTGGAGCGGCTCTCTGGAGGATAGCAGTGAGGAGCGTGGTGAGAGTGGAGCGGGTCTCTGGAGGTTGGCAGTGAGGAGGGTGGGGAGAGTGTAGTGGGTCTCTGGAGGATGGCAGTGAGGTGGGTGGTGAGAGTGGAGCTGGTCTCTGGAGGATGGCAGTGAGGTGGGTGGTGAGAGTGGGGCCATTCTCTGGAGGATGGCAGTGTGGAGGGTGGTGAGAGTGGAGTGGGTCTCTGGAGGATGGCAGTGAGGTGGGTGGTTAGAGTGAGGCCGTTCTCTGGAGGATGGCAGTGAGGTGGGTGGTGAGAGTTGAGTGGGTCTCTGCAGGATGGCAGTGAGGTGGGTGGTGAGAGTGGAGCCGTTCTCTGGAGGATGGCAGTGAGGAGGATGGAGAAAGTGGAGTGGGTCTCTGGAGGATGGCAGTGAGGTGGGTTGGGAGAGTGGAGTGGGTCTCTGGAGGACGGCAGTGAGGTGGGTGGGGAGAGTGGAGTGGATCTCTGGAGGATGGCAGTGAGGAGGATGGTGAGAGAGAAGTGGGTCTCTGGAGGATGGCAGTGAGGAGGATGGTGAGAGTGGAGTGGGTCACTGGAGGATGGCAGTGAGGAGGATGGTGAGAGTGGAGTGGGTCTCTGCAGGATGGCAGTGAGGAGGGTGGTGAGAGTGGAGTGGGTCTCTGGAGGATGGCAGTGAGGTGGGTGGTGAGAGTGGAGTGGGTCTCTGGAGGATGGCAGTGAGGTGGGTGGTGAGAGTGGAGTGGGTCTCTTGAGGTTGGCAATGAGGTGAGTTGGGAGAGTGGAGCAGGTCTTTGGAGGATGGCAGTGAGGCGTGTGGGTAGTGTGGAGGGGGTCTCTGGAGGATGGCAGTGAGGCGGAGGGGGAGAGTGTAGTGGGTCTCTGGAGGATGTCAGTGAGGAGGATGGGGAGAGTGGAGTGGGTCACTGGAGGATGGCAGTGAGGAGGATGGTGAGATTGGAGTGGGTCTCTGGAGGATGGCGGTGAGGAGGGTGGTGAGAGTGGAGTGGGTCTCTGGAGGATGGCAGTGAGGTGGGTGGTGAGAGTGGAGTGGGTCTCTTGATGTTGGCAATGAGGTGGGTTGGGAGAGTGGAGCAGGTCTTTGGAGGATGGCAGTGAGGCGGGTGGGTAGTGTGGAGGGGGTCTCTGGAGGATGGCAATGAGGAGGATGGTGAGAGTGGAGTGGGTCTCTGGAGGATGGCAGTGGGGTGGGTGGTTAGAGTGGAGTGTGTCTCTGGAGGATGGCAGTGAGGAGGTTGGGGAGAGTGCTGTGGGTCTCTGGAGGATGGCAGTGAGGAGGGTGGTGTGAGTGGTGTGGGTCTCTGGAGGATGGCAGTGAGGAGGGTGGGGAGAGTGGTGTGGGTCTCTGGAGGATGGCAGTGAGGATGGTGGGGAGAGTGGAGTGGGTCTCTGGAGGATGGCAGTGGGGTGGGTGAGGAGAATGGAGCTGGTCTCTGGAATCAGTGTTGAGAAGGTGACTGGCAGAGGTGTGAGCATGGGGACCCGATATCTCCTACTATATCTGAAGAGGCCGGCAGTGGCTTCGGCCAGGTATCCCGCAGCGCAGGAACCTTTTGCTATGGGTCCTTCCCTGGGATTGGTCCTTGTGGCAGCTTTTGTGGTGTTTTGTAGCCAGGATTCCACTAACCTAGCACGTTAGCACATCTGGCTTGTCCCAAACACGGGATCCAGGAATTGAACCAAGATGAGATTTGTCTTAATGTTTAATTTTTTTCTTATCTGTGCCTTCTGTTATTAATATAGGCCCCATGGTTTGGCAACTTAAACATTTTTCACCGTATGTTTTCTGTAAAAAACACAAGTGGCAATAAATGACTATTCTATTCAAAAAAGAAGTCTGAGTAAACCTAGAGTCAACTGGAATTGGGGGAAAACTTTCCAGTGATTTGAATCATCCCTCGCACAAAGGAAAATTGTGCAGTTTTTGCAAGTCTGTCATCTCAGCTCTAGGATATCTCTGCAGGAGTTCCTCAGGATAATGTCCTCGGCCCAACCATCTTCAGCTCCTTCATTAATGAGCTTCCCTCTATTGTAAGGTCAGAAGTGGGGATGATTGCAGATGAATGCACAACGCTCAGCACCATTTGTGACTGCTCAGATACTAAAATAGTCCTTGTCCAAATGCAGCCAGACCCAGGCAATATCCCAGACTTGTCTGTCGAGTGGCAAGTAACAGGGGCAAGTACAGTCATGTCACACAAATCCCAGGCAATGACTATGTCCAACAAGAGAAAATCCAAAGTCACCCTTCAACATGCAAGAGTATTACCATCTCTGAATTCCCCCCCCCGGTATAAACATTCTGGGTGGGAGGATTTGTGAGGGTGTTACCATTGATCAGAAACTTTACCAAACTAGCCATATAAATACAATGGCTACAAGGGCAGGTCAGAAGATAGGAACCTTGCAGTGAGTAACTCGCCTCCTGACTCGCCAAAGCCTGTCCAAATTCTACAAGGCACAAGTCAGGAGTGTAGTGGAATACTCCCCACTGGCCTGGATGAGTGCAGCTTCAACATCATTCAAGACGTTTGACAGAGGCAACCCACCTGATTGGCATCACATCCACAAACAATCAGTCCTTTCACCACGGACAGTGAGTAGCAGCAGCATACATCACTTGCAAGACAAACTGCAGAAATTTATCAGAGCTTCTAAGACAGTGAGTGCCCTGTGAACCCACAGGAGATTCTGGAGATAGCTTTATTAATGACCTGTTTGTATTATTTGAGCCGTGCAACTACAGAAGATTATAGCAAATGCTAATTCATAACAGAATTGTCAATTGCTCTTAAATAAATCAAATTTTGAGCTTCTTCAAACAAAATGGGTTCTGATTCTAAAATGATCAGTTCTAATAGCAGTGGGTACAGCATCAAAAAATTGTTCAAGATGCATTATGCTGTAAAATTCATTTAATGTAGAACAATTTATTGAGAGTGAAGTACTTGAAATACAATAAACCACCTGACCAGAGTAGACAGATCTCTGATCTGAAAAAAATTACTACAAAGTGAAAATATTAACACAAACGCTGAAACAATCTACAGTTTCTTGAGACAGGTATGGTTCCCAGCCTTTACATCTGTGAATACAAAACTGGTTAGACTTGCACCAAGGATGTATTCATTGTAGGAAAAGAAAAGTTAATTCTTGAAGATTTGATACAATCTAAAGAACAAACCCTGCAACAAACCAAACCATTTCCAAGGCAACTTGTATATTGCGCTTTGAAACAGAATCGTGAAGAACAGGTCAGGACTATAAAGGAATAAATTCCTTTTATGGGGAATAGCTACCTATGAACAAAGAACATCACTTTTTTCTTGGACAATTAAAAAAAACTGTTGTCCATTCCAGATGTTAATAGAGTCATAGAGTCATAGAGATGTACAGCATGGAAACAGACCCTTCAGTCCAACCCGTCCATGCCAACCAGATATCCCAACCCAATCTAGTCCCACCTGCCAGCAACTGGCCCATATCCCTCCAAACCCTTCCTATTCATATACCCATCCAGATACCTTTTAAATGTTGCAATTGTACCAGCCTCCTCCACTTCCTCTGGCAGCTCATTTCATACACATACTACCCTCTGCGTGAAAAAGTTGCCCCTTATGTCTCTTTTATATTTTTCCCTTCTCACCTAAACCTATGCCCTCTAATTCTGGACTCACCTCACCCCCCCCCCCATCCCAGGGAAAAGACTTTGCCTATTTATCCTATCCATGCCCCTCATGATTTTATAAACCTCTATAAGGTCACCTCTCAGCCTCCGACACTCCAGGGAAAACAGCCCCAGCCTGTTCAGCCTCTCCCCATAGCGCAACTCTCTCACCCTGGCAATATCCTTGTAAATCTTTTCTGAACCCTTTCATGTTTCACAACATCTTTCCGATAGGAAGGAGACCAGAAAGCCAGCATCTATATGCATCTCTGCAGCTGCATTAACATAAGAGCCTTCGGCAAATATTGATCGTAAGGAATATCCTGAGTGCTGAAACTACCATCACCTTTTCTTATTGGTCCAGCCTTCCCATTCAGTTTATTTACTTTCCATCCCTTTATCACAGGAACCACCTCCTTGGCTGGAACAAAACCAAGTCCTGTTGACACTGTCTACAAAACACTATTCCCTTTGATTGATCCCTAAGTTCATGCTACCCATTCAATGCTTATGGTCAGACTGCTAAATAGATTAATTCTCTGATCTAGTGGAACCCAGCAGAGTAAAAGGCAGATCATCAAGTTTGCTTCAAGTGTTTCTACATCTTGACATAGACTTACTGTACACATTTATCAACACAGATGGGCAGCACGGTGGCACAGTGGTTAGCACTGCTGCCTCACAGTGCCAGAGACCCGGGTTCAATTCCCGCCTCAAGCGACTGACTGACTGTTTGCACGTTCTCCCCGTGTCTGCGTGGGTCTCCTCTGGGTGCTCCGGTTTCCTCCCACAGTCCAAAAATGTGCAGGTTAGGTGAATTGGCCATGCTAAATTGCCCATAGTGTTAGGTGAAGGGGTATATGTAGGGGAATGGGTCTGGGTGGGTTGCGCTTTGGCGGGTCGGTGTGGACTGTTGGCCGAAGGGCCTGTTTCCACACTGTAAGTAATCTAATCTAATCTAAGTCGAAGAGTGCGTAATATAAGGAACAATTTGTACTAAATGCTTTACAAAGTAGCAACTAGTTAACTAATTTGAATACACACGTTAATCAATGTTGATAATGGGTGATAAAAAGGAGGGCAGTTGTGCAAGCCCTTTAGGACCTTGGAACAACCCTATGGTGATGTCAAGGAGCTACTCCTCACTGAGTATATATAGCACATTGTGGTCAGAGTGAAGAAGAAGAGAAATACATCGAAAACTGCGCAGAAACCTGACGTCCAGTTGTGCAAATGTTAGAAAAATGCAGCATAGGATGTGAAGTAGAGCCTCTAGTATTTGATAGTTAAGTAGATGGAATAATCTTTAAATGTTGTAACAGTAAGATAAGGACCTGTAATAGATAATGTTGTAAAGAAGGCTGAGCATGAAGATAGCTCTTGGCCTTGCCTTGATCCCAAGCCTTTGGAGATGCACATTAAACCACACAACCAAAGAATGAATAAGCACCAAGATGGGCCCACTGGTGCTTATATATTTCTAGTAATATATTTCTAATTCTGCTTTTAGTAAAATTCCTCTGACAATTAGTTCTAAGTCTCTGTTCGTTGTGCTTACACTCAGGAAATATTTCAGTGGTGTTGGGCAGAATCTGGGTCAGGCATCTTGATGTGTTTGCTTCCTTCCTGCTGCAACTTCAAACAAATCCCTGGGTCTGACAGACAAGGAGGGTTTGTCTGTCGAAAGGCTGTGGCTGTCTTTTTCTGTCACACGCCTGAATTGGATTTGAGATGAATAGTCACTGCACCCTTGTATATGCCTCACTCATCAACATTTTCTTTGCAGTTTAGATCTGATGGTGCTATTCTTCAGTTTGTTTATTTGATGTGTTGGAGAGATGATAGGCAGCTCCCTCCCCCCAGCCCCCACTAGCTACCCTCACTGAGTCCGTTTCCTATCTGTATCATGATGAACCCCAATAACAGGAGCCTAAGAAGGAAATTAATTCCAATGAAAGGAAAGCTTTTAGGAATCAAAAATGAGACGGTGTCGGTTTAAGGTGAGAGAGGATAGATTTAAAAGGGACCTGAGGGGAAACATTTTCATGCAGAGGGTGTTGTGTGTATAGAATGAGTTACCAGAGGCAGTGATGGAGTTTGGTACAATTACAACATTTAAAAGAGGTAAATGAATAGGAAGGGTTTAAAGGGAGGTGTGCCAAATGCTAAAAAATGAGACTAAATAAATTTAGGATATCTGGTTGATATGAAAGAGTTGGACCAAAGGATCTGTTTTTGTGCTGTACAACTCTATGTCTCTAATCAAACAGTAACATGTTGCAAAGTATTTGACAACTTCTAAGATCCACTGATCATTGCCTGCAGTGATATCCTCCATGTTTTTGAAAGGTTTCCGATGCCTGTTCGAAGGACCAGGCATATTGCAAATAAAATCTTCATCGCGATAAGGACTGGCTGGAAATTTCTACAGATATGTTTCCATTCCTTAACTTCATTATAAGTGAAGGGGAATACCTGCTATGTGCAAAAAAAAAACTTCACTTCCTATGAGGTGTCTCTAGAAGCTGCACTCCATGCTCTAACACAGTTCATGTGTTCAGTGATTTATTAAAACTTACTTCTAGATATGAATCCTTCAAACAGACTCCACAGACGGAGCCAGGCTGAAGGAAATGTATGTACTGTGTGTGGGAGGTGAAACTCTCGTCTGTAGTTGTCTCCTTCCTGCTCACTGGCCATGAAACAAAAAGTCCCAGTATAAATGGAATGGTTTTTAATCAATCTGCAATGGAAAACATGATATTGTGTTTGTGTGATGAATGGAGTATTGAATGCTGTAGTAAACAGGCTTTTAAATATTGATCTTTAAATAACTCATTACCTGATCTTGGGTCAGTGACGTACAATATATCAACAGAGAATCAAATTTTAATGGCACACATAGCAGAAACCTTTGGAAAGAAATTGTAATCATTTATACAGCACCTTTTAGATCCTCAGGATATCTCATACATTAATTAAATGCTTCTGAAGTAAACTCACTCCTGTTATGTAGTGCAGCCATTTGTGCACAGTAAGCTCCCAATAAATATGAGTGATCTATGCTTGCTGAGGAATAAATATTTGGCTGGACATCTCCACTGCTCTTTGGCAACAGTGCAATGGATTTTTTTCCATCCACCCAAGAGAGCAGACACGTCCTCAGTTTAACATATTCTCAGATCACATTTCCAACAGCACAACACTCTGTCAGTACAGCATTGAACAGTCTTGAGCCCTCACTTTCTGACACACAGGGAAAATGTGACCACAGCCATTGACCACAGCTGACATCTGGTGAAGTTAGATTGGAAATATCAGACAAGTGTAGTATGTGGTACTGTGATGAGCTGTGCAGTCAACCACTTGTTGGAGCTTTTGTGTAAGATATTTCCTGACTCTCAGCCCCCTGCAGTTGAAAATGTGTGCCTTGACCTAGAATGTTTATCTTTGCCAGACCTTTGACTTCTTCCCCTGATGTATGAAGATACTTAGCATGGTAGGGTTTAAACTGACTACTTCAACAACTTCTCAGCCTGGGTAATGGGGTGTCTTATCCTTTATATTGCTAAAATGTCGGCCACCCTCCCATCCCAATCTTTACCTTCTGTACCTTTTTCAAAGAACTCATCATTGTGCAATGGTCACTCAGGTACTCTCCTGGTTCTGAATCTGAACACTGCGGATACTTGTTCACTTCTAAAGACCAGAAGCCAATATCCAAGCTAAAAATCACACAACACCAGGCTATAGCCCGACAGGTTTAATTGGAAGCACTAGCTTTTGGAGTATTGCTCCTTCATCAGGTGGTTGTGGAGTGTCTTACAATTGTGTACTCCACAACCACCTGATGAAGGAGCAGCGCTCCGAAAGCTAGTGCTTCCAATTAAACCTGTTGGACTATAACCTGGTGTTGTGTGATTTTTAACTTTGTACATCCCAATCCAACACCAGCATCTCCAAATCATATCCAAGCTGCCACTGTCAGTGCAGTATTGGGAAAGTCTTTAACTGTCAGAGATATTGTGTTTCAGATAAAATATTAATCCAAGGTCCTTTCTGCTTCTCAGGTGGATGCACAAGATCCAAAGGCATTATTTGAATAAAAGCAGCAGAACTGACCTTGGTGTTGTGACCAAGATTTCAGCCTCAACCAGGATCATTAAAGAAAAACGAAGACTTAGTCATTATCATGTTGCTTTTGATGGTTGAGTGGTTAGCACTGCTGCCTCACAGCACCAGGGATCCGGGTTTGATTCCAGCCTCTGGTCACTGTCTGGAGTTTGCACATTCTTCCCATGTCTGTGTGCGTTTCCTCTGGGTGCTCCGGTTTCCTCCCACAGCCTAAATATGTGCAGGTTAGGTTGATTGGCTTTGCTAAATTGTCCATGGTGTGTCCAGGGATGTGCAGGCTAGATGGGTTAGCCATGGGAAATGCAGGTTTTCAGGGAGGGTGTGGATCGGGTGGGATGCTCTTGTGAGCTTGATGGGCCAAATGGCCTGTTTCCACACTGTGGGGGGTTTATGATTCAAGTTGACTGCTGCATTCCCTACGTTATAACAGAGATTGCACTTCAAAATACTCATTACCTGTGAAGTACTTCAGGCCATTCTGAATTGTCAAATGATGCCATTTAACTGGAATTTCTTCCCTTATCGACTTAACTTGTTCCCCACCCCCACCCCCCAGCAAATGAGAAACGGTATTATGCAGGCTAAGGTCGCACTGGTGGAGAGTGCTGTAGGCAGAGAATTAGGAGAAAGTGAGGACTGCAGATGCTGGAGATCAGAGTCAAGAGTGCGGTGCTGGAAAAGCACAGCAGGTCAGGCAGCATCCGAGGAGCAGGAGAATCAATATTTTAGGCATCTGAGGAATGAAGCTCACTGTACTGAGACTACTGTAATCCAAAGTACTCATGGGATTAGTGGTGAGGTCAAGTGGGTGATAGTCTGACTGGTAACCTGATAACCAGAACAGATTCCTGCTTGGAGTGGTTTGTTGTTACTGCCTGTCAGTCCTGTTGCCTTTCCTGTTGTGAAAAATACTTTCTGTAAGGAGAACAGATGGTGCATTGTTAATACTGCACTAGGGTTAATTAAAATCTGCAACACTGCCAAAATAAACCGTGTCCTTGGTTCCTTCATCAGTTTGCGTGTCACCAGGTAATTACAAACACTATCGCCAATGAGGTACTACACTAACAACCCATCAACTAAGTGCTGTTCTCAAACAATGTGTTTCCAATATCCTACTTAGCCAAATCCCATGTCACAGCCCCTTGTAAATGGTGAGAGTTATGAATTAGGGCAAGATACTCTCCCAGAGAAGAGCTAGTTTTCCAACAGCTCAAGGATGACATGGTGCTGAAAAAAATGATTAAACTTTGGATGACTGGAACATTTTTGACGTATGTTCTGGAAAGTAAGTACAGCTTGTTTCACAGACAGCTGAGTTAATTTCTATGGAAGCATTTCATTTTTGGAGGTTGAGACAGTGGCCGGGAAATACAGATTTTTACTTATTGAAGGAAATCAGCAGAAGTTATTGATGGAGATGGATTTTGTGAGAACGTAGAGGAAGAAGCTGTAAGTGGGAAATTAGTATTTTTGGTCAGCAAATCTTTATATTGAAAGCACTGGGCTTTCGTTCTCTGGATGCTGCCTGACCTGACCCTATTCCCCTTTTTGATACAACAACAATAATTTTGCTCTAAGTTGTGTGTGCAGCCGCTCTGATACTTGCGCTCAGCAATTAGTGTTGGCATGACAATCATGACATTAACTTCTGGTTCTGGAGGTCCCATGGGCCTTGGATTCCCACACAGTTGGAAAAATAATTAGAGGCAACACTGCCACCAACACACAGCCCCACAGCCCCAGACTGTGAAGGGATAGTTCTTCCCATACCGTTACCATCACCTCTTGCAATGTGGATTCAGCAAGACTTTCTTCCCTAAACTTTTAAAACAGGGTTTACATACATGCATTTCACAAAGGTCATAAAAAGAGAGATCTTTTATTCAACACTCTATGAATCTTTGTAAACATGGGCAAATGGTGGCTTAGTCATGAAACGTTATGGGGTGGGACCGGGTTGATGCTCTTTGGAGGGTTGGTGTGCTTCTACACTGTAGGGATTCTATTAACAATGCCTTCCATCCCCCTCCCCTCATTGAATATCTTTGAACAGTTCTTTCTTTCTCTTTATCGGCTTCATTGGGAAGGGTACAAATTGAACAATCACCTTAGAAGCATCAGTTCTCTTTTTGATGCAATTATGAATAGCTGCTGAACTAATGTAGCAAATTTCATGTGATGAGAGGTATGTGATTTATATATTTTAGTGTTTGGATTTCAAATTAGTCTGTTTTTGTGAAGTAATTTAAAAATTAAGTCAGTCTTCCAGAAGCATGATTTTAAACCAGAGTGTGTTAGAGAGAGCAAGAAATGGTAACAACTGCTGAAGTGTTAATGGAAGTTTGTTTATACTGTGGGAGTTTATGATTGGAGGGAGAAAACATTTAACCAATAGTTGTAGCAGAATCTATCATGAGGAAGCTTATTCTTCAATTAGTTCAAAAGGCATTGGGTTTAGTTCAAAGGAGGACATCAAGAAGGGTTTTGAGACCTCTTCTGGGGTACTGTGTGCAGTTCTGGTCACCCTGTTATAGGAAGGATATTATTAAACTGGAGAGGGCTCAGTAAAGATTTACCAGGATGTTGTCAGGAATAGAAGGTTTGAGATATAAAAATAGACTGGAAAGGCAGTGGGAGCTTTTTCATTGGAGCGCAGGAGGTTGAGGGGTGACCTTAGGAAGGCTTTATAAAATCGTGACGGGGGTTGATGGAGTGAATGACAAGGGCCTTTTCCTTGGGGTTAGGGAGTTCTAAACTAGGGGCATATTTTTTAAGGTGAAAGTAGAAAGTTTTAAAAAGGACATGGGGGCAACGTTTTTACACAAGGAGTGGTTTGTGTATGGAATGAACAGCCAGAGTAAGTGGTGGATGCAGGTACAGTTACAGTGTTTAAAGGACATTTTGACAAAGACATGAATAGGAAATGTATGGATGGATATGGTTTGAGAAGCATGACACAGGAAAAGCATAGCAGGTCAGGCAGCATCTGAGGAGCAGGTGAATCAACATTTCAGGCATAAGCCCTTCATCAGGGATATGGGCCAAGCGCAGGCAGGTGGGACTAGTTTAGTTTGGGATTATGGTCTAGTTGGACCAAAGGGTCTGTTTCCATGTTGTATGACTCTCTGATTCTATGAGACCAGATTGGGGTCAGAAGTGTATATAATCTCTCCTCAAAAAGGAGATTGTTCAGAGCAATTAATGAAATAAAATTACCTCAGTGAAAGGGTTTTACTTCGTGAAAACTTCCAGATCTGAAATGTTTGATTAGAGCTCTGCAGATTCTTCAAAACTGAGAAAATTACAGCTCTCAGTTTTATGAGTTTTCAAGACAAAAGGCTTCATAGCTCATGGAATCAGAACTGAGAAGGTTAAGTCAAACCTTCAGATTTGGTAGGGAAGGAACATTGCTATGGATTGTGATTAATTGTAAAGCGATCATGTTGGGGAGTAGATGGGATTAAGTTTTGCTATTCATTCGAAAATCTTTCAAACAATGTGATATTTAGATGGTTTAATTTGTTTTATTCTATTTTTATTTCTTTTGTTAAACAGCTCTGTAACCTTACCTACTCATATTTCACTAAAACAAAATCACCACATTTAAAAAGATCTATCATGCCAGTTTTCACTTTGGGATTTAACTTGTCCAGTAGGATTCTCAGCTGAGATCATAACAATAATTGGATGCTGAATAGTAGGATCTAGTGGCAAAGAAGTTCAAGGGCACCATGGTGATCTTGACTGGTGTGGACATTTCTGTCTTCCTAAGGGAGCTGATCTGCAGCTCAACAGCCAAAAGTTGCCATATTACCCAAACACCAATGAGGCATTGAAAGTTAGTAAATGCTAAAGGTGTCTTGGTCTGTAGACAATGCTAGCTGAGTGTGAGTATGTAAGGAGGAGATTCCTTCTTTGAATTGAGCAAAACTGTTGAAAAATTCCCACCTGAAGAGATGAATCTTCAGGTAAGGCAACATTAATCTTCGGTGCTGGGGTGTTACATTGACTCCTCAATATAATATTGACCTCAGAGATATGTTTCTCCATCCTTTACCATAACCAGGGTTGCCAAACCTCCTCAATTGCCCTGGAGCCTTCAGGAATTGTAGATTAATTTCCTGGTCAACACTGCAAAATCCTGGGAAAAGAATCAGAGCGGTAAGAGGTAAATTGGAGGTGGAAACTAAGGCTTTCGGACTTGCAATCAAGAATCTCTACTTGAGTAATGAAGACCTTTCCTGTTCTGATGGGAAGATGGAACATGAGAAGGGTGGGCACTTTGGATGGCCATTTGCAGGAGCGTAAGTGCAGAGTGGTTAGAGACAGGAGGCTCACTCAGGGAAACAATTTGGATTATTCCTATCTATAAGTTAGTAAACCCACCTGTCACTCAAATATTGGACTAATAATTTGAGATTGATTTGATATTCAAACCTGGTGAAATTGAAAGGTTTACTACTGTACATTTGTATAAAACACCTGGCTCTCCATGAGTAACAAATTCTTTTAGTTCATTACCAAATGCGTCATTACTATATTACAGGAGATATCTGTATTCAGTTCATCTGTTATTGATACTTTATGAGCTGAAACATCAGTGCAAAAATATTGCATCCTTCATGTGGTGAGGCAAATACTTCAGTTCCAATTTCTGACATGAGATAATTGATTGTTTTTAAGTTCTGTTTGTGGAACAGAGTTAGACAAGAGGGGGCCACCAGATTTGTCCCCTAATTTAGCAATTACCATTTATTGTGCAAGTTAAACTTTGCACCTAAACTTCTTCAACTCGAAACGCTTGAATATCCCTTGATTTTCATTGCCTAGCTCTGGTAGACTTGCCTTCAGCTGCTTGGGCAGAAGTGGGTACTGCAGATGCTGGAGATCAGAGGCAAGATTAGAGTAGTGTTGGAAAGCTGAAACATCGATTTTCCTGCTACTCAGATGCTGCAAGTCCTGCTGTGCTTTTCCAGCCCCACTCTAATCTTCAGCTGCTTGGATTCTAAGCTTTGTAATTCTCTCCCTGTGCTTCCCTAATGGTTTCTCCTTTTTGTAAGGCAGTCCTTAAAAATCTTTGATCAAATGTTTGACCATCTGCCCCACTATCTCTTTATATGACTTTGGTTCAAATTTTCTCATTCTTCAAAATGCCTTAGGATATTTTACTACAGTAAATAGGTTATATAAATGGAATTTGTTGCATCAAGTTCTCTTTTCAAAACTCCATCGCGCGACATTGAAAGCAAAATCTCAAAAAGGTTACCCCAACTTTTTATTTGGACAATGGCAGGCAACTCCAATCTTCTCTGTTGTGGAGTACAGTACTGTACACTTAGGAAATCAAGTAAAAAGAACTAACACAATATTACATAGCATAATCATCAGCCCACATAATTTATCCTCAGACTGCCATTAGCACAAGGACAGACTATCATTCCAAATGATTGAGAAAATGGATAATATTGTGATACATGCTTTGCTGAATTAATCTGATGATTGCCATGTTAACAGTCTATTAAATGTTTAATTTCCAGCCCTCTTGACTAAACGAAACACATTAACAGTTATTACAGAATGCCAGAATAACAAAATAATTAATAACCTAATACAGTGCTTTCTTTTAGCATTGAGTTGCTGCACTATATGAAAGAAAACACATTGGTTTGGATTTAATGAATATTTTATTTTAAAACATTTAATTTTCCTTGAAGCAATTCCCAGCAGTACATTGGATTTGAGATGGAGATGTTTTACCCTTGAGCCATTGTCACTTTTGATGCAATCTAAACTCAATAGTTTTCAAATCAGTAGCCCCGTCATTCTGAGCTGGTGAGATACTGAGACTCCCAGTGGATAGTTTAACCTATCAGGATAGGTCTCCTGATTCTGGAATGTGGAGCAGGTAGCAATGCAAAACCTGCTGATTTCAAAAACTCTGATGTAATGGCACAAAAACTGCAGAAGGTAATAGTTTCACTGAATTGAAAGGCTTCCGTTATCAGTCACAGGGAAAGGCACTATTTATCAGATGGAAAAGTAAAGGTTATGTTTAACAGTCATTGCCAGTGAGATAACTGGGAAAGAGCTTTAAAAGCATATTTCAACCGTATGACCTTAACAGTCTGGAGGGACAGGAGTACAACGACAAGAATGACCACAGAGTCTAAACCTCTCAGCCTCATTTTCCTTTAAGCTGTTCCTTAAAAGCTACATCTCTTGACCAAACATTTGGCCATTGCCCTATCATTGCCCATTGGCTTGGTGCCAGTCTTCATTTTATTCACACTCTGGTGAAGTACCTTAGGTTATTTTGCTATGCTATCAGCACAGTATAAAAGAAAATTTGGTGTCGAATTTAGAGGCTTAAGTTAGGACAATACCAGAAAGCTTGTGAGGTTTTAGGGTCAATATGTTTGTAACATGATGAACGTTCAATTTTACAAGTTAATTTCCGAGCGCAGAGCTTCAACCAGATGAGAGGAAAAGCCAGAAAACTGCTCATAATTCACAAAATTTTCTGTTCATTCATAAAAATCTGTTGGCAACAGCTGTATGGTTCCACAATCTATACTTTCACTTCAAAAAAATCCATCAAGGACAGTGGTGGCATGTGCAGTAAAGTTAGAACAGGTCAGTCTCGTCCTCTCCAAATGTTTGGAAGGATGTGATGGCTTGTCTTTTGAAATTGTTCATCTCAGTGATCCACACCTAAAACTCTTGGAGGAGTAAGCCCCTGCATCGAACACAAAACCAACACAATGGAAGGTTTGGAAATGGGATTATGCTTCCAGAAGGCTTTCAGGAGAAATGGGACAGAGGAGTTTCTTGAGTCAATGGATGGTTCAAACTTTTGTGAGGCCTAAAGGACCTATTTTATTCCTCCTAGCTGACATTTAACCATGTCAAAAAACAAGTGGTAATGATTCATTCTTAGCCTGGCCCCCTCCCAGCTTTTGCTCCAGGGCCCCTACAAGTTTGATCCAGCTGAGAATCTATCACCATTCGCCCTGCACTAAGCTAGAGTTAAAATACCAGCCACAATCAAAATGGCACTCTCGGAACCTAATCTGAATTGAATCTGATTTGCAAAGAATTTCACACAGGTCAGGAAGGGTATATTCCTCAGCTATGATTTAAAATTGAATGTGGCTCAGATTGGGGCAGGAAGGAATGGGTGAGAACTTCCCACAAAGGCCCCCCTCAATCCACTGCATTTTTAAAAAAAAAATCTGTTCCATTCAAGAGGACTAGAGTCAAAAACAACCCTTCAACATCACATTGTGGAAAAGGGAATTGAGGGATATGAGTTGCAGATCAGCCATAATTCAATTGAATGGTGGAACAGGCTCAAGGGGCGGAACAGTGTTGTCCTATTCTTTGTACCTAATGACTGTGGTATGCATCCATGTCCGGCCTGCTGGACGCTATTATTTTGTCTTTGGGCTGCTGGTCACAGCTTCTCATGATAAAAATGCTTCCCCGGATCTTCTCTGAAATATTTCAGTAACACTTATGAGGCTGTTGGGATTTTCATTTGAAGTAGCACAGTGTCATGAATTCGCCCAGTGCCAGGATTCAGATTTTCTAAGTGTGTTCAGCTAGTATTAGTCACTGAGGTCTGTGACACAGGGCCACCAAACCACAGCTATGGAGTCTTCCCCACTTTATTGCTTCAGATAGAATGATGCATGCAAGAAAAGCCCACAGGACAGGTTTGCTTTACTGCGTTACATGATCAATGAGTTGTTGTATAAGGGAGCACACTATGATGTATTACATTAATTATTACTGTCAAATAATACAAATTGCTTCTTAGTTATTTTACATCCACTGGATAAGTGAACAGAAGCAATGTGTTAATGCTTATGCTTCGAGCTTTGTGTCAGTCACAGAAACAGACTGAAATTTTTAGCCACAGAACATTCTGTACATGATTAAAAAACTTTAAAACGTGGTCTCTGCTGTGATGTAGGACATAAAGCAACCATATTATATTAATGACCGCTGTCCAATAATCAATTATTTGTCAGAGATTAATTAACTCCATGTGTTCGTTTATTTTAAACAGTAAAACATATTAGAAGTTAGGAAACAGACATTACAGCAAACCCAAAGTAGAATGTTAGTGGCCACCATTCTCCAGAGGTTTCCCAGCCTTTGAACAAGGTGGTTCGCAGTGAGATCAGAAAAATTAGGTACTCGATGTCAGGGGAAAAAAAAATGTCCAATTTTCCACCCAAGGTTTTTAACAGCAAGCTGAGAAGCTTGTTCATGAGCAGCTTGGGGCCTATTTGCATGCGTTAACATCTCATTATTACCTAATCTCACCTCATTTATATGTAAGTTGCTATTTTCCCAGGAGTGGAGCAAAACTAGACGGGGCCAATTCCTGCCATCCAAGTCTGTGGGTATTTGGCAGCTTCTTCAATGCTGCACTTTGGAGCTGAACAACATGTTACATTTCAATGCAGCTGCCAGATCACTTTGCAAACAAGGACAGGCACTCATCTCATGCATTAGAACAGAGTGCATCGCAAGGCTCTTAGCTTGCTATCTTAGCACTCATACACTGTGCATCTACCCTTTCATTTGGATGCTCACAGCAACTTTGCCTTGGCTTACCTTCCTCATTTGCATTTTGTTGGCTGATTTGGAACTTACAGGCTCACATTTTTTCTGCCTTGCCTTATATTTCAGTGCAGATCCAAAGCTAGGCAACCTGTCATGTTTGCCAGCAATGAACAGTCAAGGGGGTGGACATGTTGTTATACAGCACTGTGCTACCTCAATTTCACACCCACACCATGTGCCAGCACATATGCAGCAAACCAAGTACTTCAACAAAATGGCCATGTCTCAAATTCTAAATCCTCAATCAAGTAAGGGGGTGTGTCATTAGTCAGGAGGCAATGCCATGGTCAGACTAGGGCAGCACATGATATCAGTGCAGGGGTTTTGAACATAGTCAGTTAGCTGCTTGGGGTATTCACATTCAGAGATTCTATATCATTATAGCTCAGGGTGCATGCACCATAGATGCTTTTCCAGATCCAGTGCCAGAAGTGCAGGGATTGGTGATGTCAGCTAGGGAGCTGCATAGAGATCAGTCAGGGCTCTGATCCTTCATCAGTTATAGAGTCATAGAGATGTACAGCACGGAAACGGACCCTTCAGTCCAACTGATCCATGCCAACCAGATATCCTAATTCAATCTAGTCCCACCTGCCAGCACTCGGCCCATATCCCTCCAAACACTTCCTATTATATTCCCATCCAGATGGATTTTAAATGTTGCAATTGTATTATCCTCCACCACTTCCTCTGGCAACTCATTCCATACATGTACCACCCTCTGCGTGAAAATGTTGCCTCTTGGGTCTCTTTTATATCTTTCCCTAAACCTATGCCCTCTAGTTCTGGACTCCCCCATCCCAGGGAAAAGATTTTGTCTATTTATCCTATCCATTCCCCTCATGATTTTGTAAACCTCTATAAGGTCACCCCTCAGCCTCCGATGCTCCAGGGAAAACAGCCCCAGCCGGGTCAGCCTCTCCCTATAGATCAAATCCTCCAACCCTGGCAACATCCTTGTAAATCTTTTCTGAACCCTTTCAAGTCTCCGATAGGAAGGAGACCAGAAGTGCACGCAATATTCCAACGTGGCCTAACCAATATCCTGTACAGCCGCAACATGACCTCTCAACTCCTGTACTCAATACTCAGACCAATAAAGGAAAGCATATCAAACGCCTTGTTCACTATCCTATTTACCTGCGACTCCATTTTCAAGGAACTATGAACCTGCACTCCAAGGTCTCTTTGTTCAGCAACACTCCCTAGGACCTTACCATTAAGTGTATAAGTCCTGCTAAGATTTGCTTTCCCAAAATGCAGCACCTCGCATTTATCTGAATTAAACTCCATCTGCCACTTCTCAGCCCATTGGCCCATCTGGTCAAGATCCCGTTGTAATCTGAGATAACCTTCATAGCTGTTCACTACACCTTCAATTTTGGTGTCATCTGCAAACGTACTAACTATACTTCTTATGCTCACATCCAAATCATTTAGATAAATGACAAAAGGAAGTGGACCCAGCACCGATTCTTGTGGCACTCCACTGGTCACAGGCCTCCAGTCTTTCATTCCAAGTCAATCAGGGGGTGCCACATTGCATTCTGGGATTGTTCTTTGAAAGGCAAGGGAAGGCTGTCGGAAATCATTGCTGTGGTGGGCAAGTTGGAGAAGTCAATTGTGGAGAGGTAGCATGCTGTAATGCAAGAGGGGACAATACTTGAGAAGAAGGGCAACTCAATGTACAATGGTTGGATATCACAGAACATTAGAGAGCACAGATTACTGCAGTGAGGGTGGGAAGAGGATGGGGTATTATCAACTATCACCATCATGTTGGCCACAATGATATCAAGAGGTGGCAAGATATACTGATGATCTGTAACCTGTCACAAGGATGTAATTTTCCCTTTGCATTGTTAATATTTCCATTTCTTTTTGTATAAAGAGTGGATAGATCATCCTATGCCTACAGAGGCTTTCTCTGCTGTTAGAGATTGGTAGGTTTGGTATGCCTCACGGAATTCTGGAGGTTCTAGATAATCTGATTCATTTTGGGTCAGTGTACAGATTCCTATGCTAGCTGCCTTTTGTGTTGAATGCCCATGTGGTACCTGGGTTAACATGAACATGATATCTGGGCATAACCTTTTGGTATTAGCATCTTTTGACCTTGAAATTTACTTGCTACGATATGCCAAGTCAGTCTCTGTATGACAAAAATGCATAAATGTTCTCAGGCACTTCCTTAATACTGCCAGGCCATCCTTGGACAATAACTTTTTGCAGCCCCTGGAGTTGCTCATCTTCAGCAGTTGCTATTTCCAATTCTTCCTACTGACTCTAGCCAAAGTGTAACAGGTCTATCTTAAGAACACCTTCAGTTTCACAGCTTACAGCATCCATGTTTATAGGAAAGGTACATCTCAGTCATTGTGTGCGTTGGGTAATCTGCTCAGTGCATCATACACAATCATCCAGGTTCCTGGTTTGTATTTGACTTCAAAATTATATCCTTACAGTCATCATCTTCATCATAATAGAGTGGCACAACTTTGACACAATAACCCAGACAGGACTTAATTGACTCCCACTTCCAAAAGATCTGAGTTGGGTGAACTCACTATTTGTTGACTGTAAATGTATTCCTGCTCAAAATACGGTTAAACTCTATTTGTTCCCAGAACAAAAGCAGATTTTTGCTTTGTTTTTTTTTTTGCTTTTCTGTTCTTTATTAGAAGTTAACTTTAAGAACTGAATGAACATGTAATCAATGTCATCCTTACCTGGTCTGGCCTACATGTGACTCCAAACCAATAGCAATGTGGCTGATTCTTAACTACCGTCTTGACAATAAATGCTGTCTTAGACAAAACACCCATATCCTGTGAAAGAATAAAACAAAACTGTACAGCCTCCCCAATTTTTTTTGTTTTCTTTTAAGCCTGGCCATCTTCCACTGGCTGTTATAATGATTGTTTGAAATTCTCAATATCCTGCTTGAGTTCTTTCCCGAGAACACCATTCCTTGTATTTATTTCTGAAAGGACTGTCTCGTAAGTGATGTACAGCTCCTTGTTGTCTGTGCTGTATATCTCTACCTGTTTTTGTAGGTCTTTCATTTCCTCCAGCATTGCTTTGGGCTTAAGGTGATGCTTCTTTAGCTGCTCTTGTCAAAGCATGATCTATTTTATCTGTGAGATGCTTCAGATCTTCTTGGAAACTGGTAATCTTTTCATTCAATTGATGATATAGAGCTGGTAGTTCATGCTATTCTCTCAGTTCTTCATTCATTTTAGTGATCTGAACTGAGCATCCTAAAGACTTGATTCCTAAAGTGGAATTCTCAAGTTAGGTTTTATCCTGAGTTACATGTTCAGCTTTTTTATATTGGATTTTCACTTTTTTTCTCCAGAGCAGAAGGTTGAGATTTTAGCTCTACTAATTCTGAAGAATATGAAGCATTTCTTTCTTTTGTCACATTCAGTTCTGCCAGTGTTCTCAGACTGGTTTGTCGCAGTTTCTGTTGCACCTCTGATATTTGACTGATTCCACGGATTGTAACTGATACAAGGTCATGGCATGCTAGTATCCATCTGGTTTCTGATCCAACAGTGTGGTGTAAAACATCAGTGACATCTAGGCAGATTGACTTTACTTGCACACCAGCACTATTAATCATACACAGGGAACTGGTGAACTGTGGTATGCTGAAAGCTTTACATTTTGTATGTTTGGTCATGCATCTCCATGTCTGAGGGTAAATTTGTTTCAGGATTTGCAGGGGCAGTATTTTTGACACTTGGCTTTGTGTCAAACTGAGTCAGTAAAAAATGGTCACCAATTTTCTGAGGACAGGTAATTTGAGTTTTTGCACACACGTCAGATGGCATGATGACATTAATGCTTTCAATGAGATTGACAGTGTGTAATATATGTTCACCACTCTTTCTGGTTTGCCAACCACTTCTACATTACACATATACCTCTGGCAGGATACCAGATGGTCTTTACTATAGTTTTAAGGTAGTCTTTGTATGCAGCCTGTTTGGTTCAGTGCAAAACATTTTGTAGCTATATCTGTCTTTGTTCTAATTAAAACTGCAGCCAATGTCCTTTTCTGCCATATACTTTGTAAAATTGATTGAAAGCTTGTCATTTCTTTGTCAAGTGCAGAAGGCCACAGCCTCTACATGTCCTGCTATGTTTGGGTGTTCTAGTGATTGCATCAATTGCTGTGTTTGTAGTTAAGACTTGTGAGGAATGTTTCATACTTACATCTAGCCTTCAGTAGCTTTTCAATGTTCTATATCTTTGGTTTTCCAGCCAATCTTTCGAGGAAGTTTCCATGGAGGTGGATGCAATCGCTAACAACAATTTTGTTTGCTAGCTCTCCATCTGAAATATCAGTCAGTGAATCCTTGCCCATGTGTATGCTCACAAAATGGTCTATGGATGTTTGTCTAAATATCTAAATCCTAGCTAATGGATGTGGAAATTTAATGTTGTACTGAATCCTAGCTAATGGATGTGGAAATTTAATGTTGTACTGAATCCTAGCTAATGGATGTGGAAATTTAATGTTGTACTGAATCCTAGCTAATGGATGTGGAAATTTAATGTTGTACTGAATTGATCTTCTAATGTGGTCCACAACATTGCGGATGATTCTCAATTGCCCTCTGGAATGGCCTAGCAAGCCATTCTATTGGATCATTTGCTATGAAGTCTCAACAAAGAAAGGAAACTGGATGGATCACCTTAGTTACGAAACAACAACAGCAAAAACATTTCTGTCAAATCTGAAAATCCTTCTTAGTAACATCTGGGGTTAAAACCAAAATTGGGAGAACCATCTCACAAACTGGTTAAGCAACAACATAACATATTCATACTCACAGAATCATACCTTATAGACAATGTCCAGACACTACCATCACCATCCTTGGATATATCTGTCCCATTGACAGAAAGAACCAGCAGGTGACACAATGATACACATTCGAGAGAGAATTGCCCTGGAAATCCTGAATATTTGACACCAAACCTCAAAGTCTCATGGCTTCAGGTTATATGTGGGAAAGGAGACCTCCTGCTGACTACCAAGTAACAAAGAGGATTGATGAGGGCAGAGTGGTAGATGTGATCTATATGGACTTCAGTAAGTCATTCGACAAGGTTCCCCATAAGAGATTGGTTAGCAAGGTTAGATCTCATGGAATACAGGGAGAATTCGCCATTTGGATACAGAACTGGCTCAAAGGTAGAAGACAGAGGGTAGTGGTGGAGGGTTGTTTTTCAGACTGGAGGCCTGTGACCAGTGAAGTGCCACAAGGATCAGTGCTGGGTCCACTACTTTTCATCAATCATATAAATGATTTGGATGTGAGCATAAGAGGAACAGTTAATAAGTTTGCTGATGACACCAAAATTGGAGGTGTAGGGGACAACAAAGGGGGTTACTTCAGATTACAACAGGATCTTGATCAGATGGGCCAATGGGCTGAGAAGTGGCAGATGGAGTTTAATTTAAATAAATGTGCGGTGCTGCATTGTGGGAAAGTAAATCTTAGCAGGACTTATACACTTAATGGTAAGGTCCTAGGGAGTATTGCTGAACAAAGAGACCTTGGAATGCAAGTTCATAGCTCTTTGAAAGTGGAGTCGCAGGTAGATAGGATAGTGAAGAAAGCATTTGGTATGCTTTCCTTTATTGGTCAGAGTATTGAATACAGGTGTTGGGAGGTCATGTTGTGGCTGTACAGGACATTGGTTAGGTCACTGTTGGAATATTGCGTGCAATTCTGGTCTCCTTCCTATCAGAAAGATGGTGTGAAACTTGATAGGGTTCAGAAAAGATTTACAAGGATGTTGCCAGGGTTGGAGGATTTGAGCTATATGGAGCGGCTGAACAGGCTGGTGCTGTTTTCCCTGAAGTGTCGGAGACTGAGGGGTGACTTTATAGAGATTTATAAAATTATGAGCGACATGGATAGGAAAAATAAACAAAGTCTCTTCCCTGTGGTGGGGGAGTCCAGAACTAGAGGGCATAGGTTTAGGGTGAGAGGGGAAAGATATAAAAGAAACCTAAGGTGCAACTTTTTCACACAGAGGGTAGTACGTGCATGGAATGAGCTGCCAGAGGATGTGGTGGAGGCTGGTATAATTGCAACATTTAAGAGGCATTTGGATGGGTATATGAATAGGAAGGGTTTGGAGGGACATGAACCAGGTGCTGGCAGGTGGGACTAGATTGGGTTGGCATGCTTGAGTTGGATCGGGGTTTATTTCCATGCTGTACATCTCTATGACTCTATGTACCATCCTCCCTCAGCTGATAAACCAGTACTCCTCCATGTTGAACAACAGTTGGAGGAAGGGCTGAGGGTGATAAGGGCACAGAATGTACTGGGGGGGAGGGGGGGGGGGGGGGGGGGGGTGGGTGTTCAATGTCCACCACAAAGAGTGACTTGGCATTAGCACTACTGATCGAGTTGGTCAGGTCTTAGATTGGGCCTGCGGCAGGTGGTGAGGGAACCAACATACTTAGCCTCATCCTTATCAATCAGCCGACTGCAGGTGCATCTGTCCATGACAGTATCATTAAGAGTGCCCACTGTGCAGTCTATATGGAAATGAAGCCCCACCTTGTATTGTGTGGCATTATAACCCTGCTAAATGGGACAGACTTCAAACAGATCTATCAATTCAAGATTGGGTATCCATGCAGTTCTATGGGCCATCACCAGCAGCAGAATCGTACTTCAGTGCAATCTGTAACCTCTTGGCCTGGCATATCCCCCACTCAACCATTACTATCAAGCCAGGAGATCACCCCGGTTCAATGGAGAGTGTAGGAGGGCATGCCAGGAGTGGCATCAGGCATACCAAAAACTGAGGTGTCAACAGGATCACCTGGATGTAACCAGCAGAAGCAGCAAGTGATAGACAGAGCTAAGCAATCCCACAACTAATGGATTAGATCTAAGATCTGCAGTCCTGCCCAATCCCAATGGTGGTGGATGATTAAACAACTCATTGGGGGAGGAGGCTCAACAAATATCCCCATTCTCAGTGATGGAAGAGCCTAACATATCAGTGCAAAAGATAAGACTGAAACATTTGCAGCAATCATCAGCCATAACAGCAGAATGGATGATTCATCTCTGCCTCTTTCAGTGGTCCCCAGCATCAGAGTCATAGAGATGTACAGCACAGAAACAGACCCTTTGGTCAAACTTGTCCGTGCCGACCAGCTATCCCAACCTAAGCTATTCCCATTTCCCAGCACTTGGCCCATATCCCTCCAAACCCTTCCTATTCATATACCCATCCAGATGCCTTTTAAATGTTGCAATTGTACCAGCCTCCACCACTTCCTCAGGCAGCTCATTCCATACACGCACCACCATCTGCATGAAAAAGTTGCCCCTTAGGTCCCTTTTATACCTTTCCCCTCTCACCCTAACCTATGCCCTCTAGTTCTGGACTCCCCTACAACAGGGAAAATAACTTGTCTATTTGCCCTATCCATACCCCTCATGATTTTATAAACCTCTATAAGGTCAGCCCTCAGCCTCCAACACTTCAGGGAAAGTGTCCCAGTCTATTCAGTGTCTCCCTACAGATCAAATCCTCCAACCCTGACAACATCCTTGTAAATCTTTTCTGAACCTTTCAAGCTTCACAACATCCTTCCGATAGGAAAGAGACCAGAGTTGCACGCAATATTCCAACAGTGGCCGAACCAATGAACTGTACAGCAGCAACATGGCCTCCCAACTCCTATACTCAATACTCGGACCAATGAAGGAAAGCACACCAAATGCCTTCTTCACTATCCTATCTACCTGTGACTCTACTTTCAAGGAGCTATGAACTTACACTCCAAGGTCTCTTTGTTCACCAACATTCCCCAGGACCTTACCATTAAGTGTATAAGTCCTGCTCTGATTTGCTTTTCCAAAATGCACTTCCTCGCATTTATCTAAATTAAACTCCACCTGCCACTCCTCAGCCCATTGGCCCATCTGATCAAGATCCTGTTGTAATCTGAAGTAACATTCTTCGCTGTCCGCTACACCTCTAATTTTGGTGTCATCTGCAAACTTACTAACTATACCTCCTGTGTTCACACCCAGAACATTTATATAAATGATACCAGTCTTTAGCCACATGATATCAAGAAATGGTTGGAGACACTGGATACTTTAAAGACTATGGGCCCTGACAGCATTCCAGAAAAAGTTACTGAAGGCATGTGCCCCAGAGTTTGCCACTCCCCTAGCCAAGCTGTTCCAGTGCAGCTACAATACTGGCATCTACCTGACAATCTGGGAAATTGTCTACATATGTACTGCACATATAAACCAGGGTGAAGCCAACCCAGCCAATTATTGCCTGACCAGTCTATTCTTGATAGGTAAAAACAATGACTGCAGATGCTGGAAACCAGATTCTGGATTAGTGGTGCTGGAAGAGCACAGCAATTCAGGCAGCATCCGAGGACAGGCAAAATCGACGTTTCGGGCAAAAGCCCTTCATCAGGAATAAAGGCAGAGAGCCTGAAGCATGGAGATATAAGCTAGAGGAGGGTGGGGGTGGGGAGAGAGTATCATAGAGTACAATAGGTCAGTGGGGGAGGAGATGAAGGTGATAGGTCAGGGAAGAGAGGGTGGAGTGGATAGGTGGAAAAGGAGCTGGGCAGGTCGGACAAGTCCGGACAAGTCGAGTTGCTGGAGGTTAGAAACTAGGATGAGGTGGGAGAAGGGGAAATGATGAAACTGTTGAAATCCACATTGATGCCCTGGGGTTGAAGTGTTCCGAGGCGGAAGATGAGGCGTTCTTCCTCCAGGCGTCTGGTGGTGAGGGAGCGGCGGTGGAGGAGGCCCAGCACCTCCATATCCTCGGCAGAGTGGGAGGGGGAGTTGAAATGTTGAGCCACTGGGCGATTTGGTTGATTGATGCGGGTGTCTCTGAGATGTTCCCTAAAGCGCTCTGCTAGGAGGTGCCCAGTCTCCCCAATGTAGAGGAGACCGCATCGGGAGCAACGGATACAATAGATGATATGAGTGGATGTGCAGGTAAAACTTTGATGGATGAGGAAGGCTCCTTTAGGGCCTTGGATGGAGGTGAGGGAGGAGGTGTGGACGCAGGTTTTACAGTTCCTGCGGTGGCAGGGGAAAGTGCCAGGATGGGAGGGTGGGTCGTAGGGGGGCGTGGACCTGACCAGGTAGTCACGGAGGGAACGGTCTTTGCGGAAGGCGGAGAGGGGTGGGGAGGGAAATATATCCCTGGTGGTGGGGTCTGTTTGGAGGTGGCGGAAATGTCGGCGGATGATTTGGTTTATGCGAAGGTTGGTAGGGTGGAAGGTGAGCACCAGGGGCGTTCTGTCCTTGTTGCGGTTGGAGGGGTTGGCTCAGAATTGCAAAGGACCCACTCTGTACTACATCCTCAGGAGAATTCATACTCTCAACAAACAGTATTTCAATTCCATCTCAAACATCAAAAACTGTAAGTACAACAAACTTTTATCTACCCACCTCCATAACCAGCACTCCTCAAACATTCCAGAAGATTCCCCTGGCCTCGGAAACACCATTAGCCATGTGGCTGATGCAGCTACCACCCCCACGCTGATTGATGATGTCACTTCTGCCCCCATCATGGCCGCTCCCACAGCCACTTCCGCCCCTCACATCATCGCCGATGCCACACGCTCAGTGACTTCCGTCACCCCTACTGCCATGTCTGCCACCACCTCCGCCCCCACCAGCGCCACTCACCTGCATTCTGCTGACACGCCCCCCACAGACCCCACTGTCACTATCCCCACCCCCCAGAACCCCGAGGGGAACACTACCCCTGCTCATGACTCTACCCCCATTCCCCCCACCATCACACCCACTCCAGGTACTGGCTCCGACCCCACTCCCAGCTCTACACCTACACCAGCTCCCGGCTCCCACCCCTACCGAGTTTTCACCATCCCTCCAGACCTCCCCCTCACTGAGGACGAACGATCAGTCCTTAGCAAAGGACTCACCTTCGTCCCCCTCCGTCCACGCATCAATGAATTTAATACACGCCGTGACATCGAACAATTCTTCCGTCGCCTCCACCTCCGAGCTTACTTTCACAATCAGGACTCCCGCCCACCTTCCGAGGACCCCTTCGCCCACCTCCAACACACTGCATCCACCTGGACACCCCGCGCTGGCCTATTACCTGCCCTCGACCTCTTCATTTCCAACTGCCGCCGGGACATTAACCGCCTCAACCTGTCGACCCCCCTCCCCCACTCCAACCTCTCACCCTCACAACGCGCAGCCCTCCAATCCCTCTGCTCCAATCCTGACCTCACCATCAAGCCAGCGGACAAAGGGGGCGCAGTGGTAGTCTGGCGCACTGACCTCTACATCGCTGAAGCCAAACGCCAACTCGAGGACACCTCTTCCTACCGCCCCCTTGACCATGACCCCACCCCCCATCACCAAACCATCATCTCCCAGACCATACACAACCTCATCACCTCAGGAGATCTCCCACCCACAGCTACCAACCTCATAGTCCGGGAACCCTGCACTGCCCGGTTCTACCTCCTTCCCAAGATCCACAAGCCTGACCACCCTGGCCGACCCATTGTCTCAGCATGCTCCTGCCCCACTGAACTCATCTCTACCTACCTCGACACTGTCCTATCCCCCCTAGTCCAGGAACTCCCCACATATGTTCGAGACACCACCCACGCCCTGCACCTCCTCCAAGACTTCCGTTTCCCCGGCCCCCAACGCCTCATCTTCACCATGGATATCCAATCCCTCTACACCTCCATCCGCCATGACCAGGGCCTCCAAGCCCTCCGTTTTTTCCTCTCCAGACGTTCCCAACAGTACCCCTCCACCGACACTCTCATTCGTTTGGCCGAACTGGTCCTCACCCTTAACAATTTCTCCTTTGAATCCTCCCACTTCCTCCAGACCAAAGGGGTAGCCATGGGCACACGTATGGGCCCCAGCTATGCCTGTCTCTTTGTTGGCTACGTAGAGCAGTTGATCTTCCATAATTACACCGGCACCACTCCCCACCTCTTCCTCCGCTACATTGATGACTGCATTGGCGCCACCTCGTGCCCCCGCGAGGAGGTTGAGCAATTCATCAACTTCACCAACACATTCCACCCTGACCTTAAATTTACCTGGACCATCTCTGACACCTCCCTCCCCTTCCTGGACCTCTCCATCTCCATCAGTGACGACCGACTTGACACTGACATTTTCTACAAACCCACCGACTCCCACAGCTACCTGGATTACACCTCTTCCCACCCTACCTCTTGCAAAAATGCCATCCCGTATTCCCAATTCCTCCGCCTCCGCCGTATCTGCTCCCAGGAGGAGGGTTCCACCATAGAACACACCAGATGGCCTCCTTCTTTAGAGACCGCAATTTCCCTTCCCACGTGTTAAAGATGCCCTCCAACGCATCTCATCCACATCCCGCACCTCCGCCCTCAGACCCAACCCCTCCAACCGCAACAAGGACAGAATGCCCCTGGTGCTCACCTTCCACCCTACCAACCTTCGCATAAACCAAATCATCCGCTGACATTTCCGCCACCTCCAAACAGACCCCACCACCAGGGATATATTTCCCTCTCCCACCCCTCTCCACCTTCCGCAAAGACCGTTCCCTCCGTGACTACCTGGTCAGGTCCACGCCCCCCTACGACCCACCCTCCCATCTTGGCACTTTCCCCTGCCACCGCAGGAACTGTAAAACCTGCGTCCACACCTCCTCCCTCACCTCCATCCAAGGCCCTAAAGGAGCCTTCCTCATCCATCAAAGTTTTACCTGCACATCCACTAATATCATCTATTGTATCCGTTGCTCCCGATGCGGTCTCCTCTACATTGGGGAGACTGGGCACCTCCTAGCAGAGCGCTTTAGGGAACATCTCAGAGACACCCGCATCAATCAACCAAATCGCCCAGTGGGTCAACATTTCAACTCCCCCTCCCACTCTGCCGAGGATATGGAGGTGCTGGGCCTCCTCCACCGCCGCTCCCTCACCACCAGACGCCTGGAGGAAGAACGCCTCATCTTCCGCCTCGGAACACTTCAACCCCAGGGCATCAATGTGGATTTCAACAGTTTCATCATTTCCCCTTCTCCCACCTCATCCTAGTTTCTAACCTCCAGCAACTCGACTTGTCCGGACTTGTCCGACCTGCCCAGCTCCTTTTCCACCTATCCACTCCACCCTCTCTTCCCTGACCTATCACCTTCATCTCCTTCCCCACTGACCTATTGTACTCTATGGTACTCTCTCCCCACCCCCACCCTCCTCTAGCTTATCTCTCCATGCTTCAGGCTCTCTGCGTTTATTCCTGATGAAGGGCTTTTGCCCGAAACGTCGATTTTGCCTGTCCTCGGATGCTGCCTGAATTGCTGTGCTCTTCCAGCACCACTCATCCAGAGTCTATTCTTGATCATTAGTAAAGTGATGGAAGATGTAATCAACGGTGCTATCAAGCAGCAACTGCTCAGCAATCACCTGCTCAGTTTGGGTTCTGCCAGGGCCACTCAGCTCCTGATCTCATTACAGCCTTGGTTCAAACATGGACAAAAGAGTTGAGAGTGACAGTCCATTCCAGAGGTGAAGTAAGACTGACAGTCCTTGACATCAAGGCCACATTTAATTGAGATGGCATCAAGGAATCGAGCAAAACTGGAATAAATGGGGATCAGGGGCAACTCTCTACTGGTTGTACATATACCTGACACATAGGAGGATGGTTATGATTGCTAGTGGTCAGTCCATGACATCTCTGTAGGAGGTCCTCAAGGTAGTGCCTTGGGCCCAACCATCTTCAATTGCTTTTTCAATGACCTTCCCTCTATCATAAAGTCAGAAGTGGGGATGTTTGCTGATGATTGCATTCATGACTCCTCAGATTCTGAAACAGTCAATGTCCAAATGCTACAAGATCTGGACAATATCCAGGCTCAGGCTGACTTCTGCCACACAAACGATACCCATGCTATCTCCAATAACAGATAATCTATCCATCACTCCTTGACATTCAGCAGTTTTACCATCACTGAATCTCCCAATATCAAGAGCCTTGGGGTTACCATTGACCAGAAACTCAATTGGCCTCACCACATAGTGGTGACAAGAGCAAGTAAAAGGCTAGAAAAACTGTGATGAATAACTCATCTTCTGACTCCCCAAAGCCTGCTGCCCATCTACATGGCAAAAGTCAGGAGTGTGTTGGAATATTCCCCAATTGTCTGATTAAGTATACCTCCAATGACCCTCCAGAAGTTTGACACAATCCACGATAAAGAAGCCTGCTTGATTGGCACCACATCCAGTAGCATCCATTCCCTCTACCATGGACGATCAGTAACTGCAGTGTGTACTATCTGTAAGATGCACTGCAGAAATTCACCAAAGCTCCTTACGCAACACCTTCCAAACACAGGATCGCTCCCATCTAGAAGGTTAAAAATCACATAACACCAGGTTATAGTCCATCAGAGTTTATTTGGAAGTACAAGCTTTCGGAGCACTGCTCCTTCATCAGGTAGCTAGTGGGGCAGGATCATAGGACACAGAATTTATAGTGAAAGATCAAAGTGTCGAACAACTGAAGCAATGTACTGAACAAACCTAGATTGCTCTTAAGTCTTTAATAATTTAGAAATGTGCAACCCGTCTGAGCTGAGATGTCACCTTTTTTTTATAAAACCTTATGTTATCTCAGGAATGTGACTTAAAAGAAGTTCCAGGATTTACATATTAAGGAATCAAAACCTGCAACCCATTCCAAGTGACTAAAGACTTAATAGCAATCTAAGTTTGTTCAATACATTGCATCAGTGTTATGTCACTTTGATCTTTTACTATTAATTCTGTGCCCTATGATCCTGTCCCACTAGTTACCTGATGAAGGAGCATCGCTCCAAAAGCTTGCACTTCCAAATAAATCTGTGGGACTGTAACCTGGTGTGGTGTGATTTTTAACTTTGTCCACCTCAGTCCAACACCGGCACGTCCACATCATAGCTCCCATCTAGAAGGACAAAGGAAGCAGATACATAAAAACATCAGCGCCTGCTAAGTTCCCCTCCAAGCCACTCACCATTGTGACTTGGAAATATATTGGCGTTCCTTCACTGTCACTGGATCAAAATCTTAGAATTCCCTCGGTAAGAGCATTGAGTATCTACCCACAGCACCTGATGATTCAAGAAGCAGCTCATCACCACATTCTCAAAGGCAACTAAGGATGGGCAATAAATGCTGACCCAGTGACACCCACATTCCATGAGTGAATAAATTGGATAACACTCTTTTAGGGGTCAATAGGCTCTTTGTCCGTTAATGTGGATATGTTAAATCTGTGTTGACCTTTGTTCCCAATTGCTTTGGACATCCATAAATCCAGAAACTATAAATCTGAATCCTAAACTGTGGAATTTTGGGCACATTCTTTGTTTATTATTGATCTGGCTCACACCATGATCACTGGTCTTTCTCAAGTGACATAAACTGGACTTACAATAGGAATTTTTATGCTTACCATCAAGTTGCATTCTCAAGGGATGTCTCAAGGTTTTTCGCACAATTTTGGACTGCTGACCATGGAAAGAAATATCAAGGATATTTCAATTCCAATTCTCTGTGAAATGTCATTCTTGCAAAGCTCCTGGAAAAGCAGATGATCTTAGAGGACAACTTCAGGATATCTTCATTTAGTGTGCTGTCACTGTCTTTGACTTCTCACCAGTACTTCTACAAAAAAGTGTGTACAAAAGAAAATAACCGCGATATCAGCCATTGCCTTACTTGCTGCTTGTGGGAGCTCACTTTCGTAAGTGTACCTTGCCTTTAAGAGAGATCACCTTTAAGGACTTCATGTGCTGTATGCATACTAAGTTGTGACTCCGCCTCCCAGTAAATCTGCTTTGTGTTTAGAAGTTGCCTGTATAAAAATCAGTTCATTTGCTACTTAAGCTGTGCTTTACTGTTGTAAATAATCTACCCTTCAGAGTTAATCCCTGATGTGTGATTGATTATTAGGCCATTATCATTAACATGGATAATGAACAACATATGAAAAATATCATATTAATGAGGCCATTCGTGCTTGAACAGTTACCAAGCAATTATTCTACAGGTGAAATCCGTCCCAATAATAGTTCAACGCACAGTGCACAGTTAAAGAATTCATACTCAATGGAAAAAAGGCTGTAATGCTGAACTTGCAGCAAAACTCAGGGATAGGTCTATGAAACAGAGAACACCTGCTAAATGACCCTTCTGTACAAAATAACCAAAATCAATATCAGTTCTCGGTTAAAACAAATTCCAATGAGTGAAATTTTTATTGTTGCAACTTGATGAATTTACCTTTAGCTACATGCATACAATTAATTTCACGCCTGTTTAATGAGCACTCAGCTAATCAATCTTAAACCAGAATATGCATCATTTTCTAAAATCAAGATTGTTCATGCTCAATAAACATTCATTGTTAATCCATTAAAACTGGTGATGCACCACCTTACATTTTGTTTGATTCAATACAGTGGAAACAAGGGAGGCTGGGATTGTTTTCTTTAGAACAGCAAAGGTTAGAGGGAAATTTGCTAGAACTGATGAAAAATTATGAAGGAGTTTGTTAGAGTAAATACGATCAAACTAGGAGGGTTGATAACCAAGGGAGACAGTTTTAAGGTAAATGTCAGGTATGAATGTAAGAACCAGAGGAAGAAGGTTTGTTCAGGTCATGAGTTGTTGTGGCCTGCTATGTGTTGCCTAAAAGGGCAGTGGAAACAGATTCAACAGTAACTTTCAAAAGGGATGTGGATGCATCATTAAAAAGGAAACTCTCTCAATTCTATGGGGAAAGAACTGGGGAATGGCACTTGTTTTCTAGCCCTTTCAAAAGCTATATAAAATAAAGCAAAAATAAAAAACAGCTGTTGAAGTTGGGAATCAATAGGGAATGTAAGAATTGAGATTGATAGACTTCTGTTGGGTAATGTTGTTAAGGGGTGACAGGATCAAAGTGGATAAATGGAGTTCACATGAAGTTCAGCTACGATCGAATTGAATGACGGAACAGTTTTGAAGGGCTGAATGGTCTCTCACTCCTAATTATAGCTGCAGTACTCACTCTGGCAGATGTCCCTGACATCAATTTGCCAAAAATCTCTTAGCTGCGAAAGAAATCCTAACTTAAAATCCACGAGCTGTCTGGATTTTCCATAGTGCACAGGGACACAAAGCCCACGCATATGTGAGAACAGGTGCAATCAGCAGGAATGCACAGTTTCATGGTTAGTGAAGATTTGTGTTCTGTGAATGAGCACGTGGCCTGTGCTGTTTGACACATTATTGTCAGTGTCTGCCAATTCCTGACTCCTACAATCTGTCACAAGTGGCATACCCTATTTGCTTAAGCCAGGAAGGTTTGTAAAAACAGTGCACAAGAAATCATTACATACTTAGCAAACACAGTGGGATGAACAAAGAGTCTAGGGATGTTTTCCCAGCTCTGAGTCAGAAGGATTGGGTGGGAGCCCGACTCCAATAAGCAGAGACCAGAGACTGGAGTTTTGCCTCTCAGTGTTGGGTTAACAACCATTGGATGACTTGGATCTTATAGGCGTAGATGGCCCCAGACTTTAAAGGGATGATAAGTAACCTTTGCCTTGGTTGCAGCCAATGGAAGGGGGAAGGTCCTCTGAAGATAAAACCACAAGGAGAACAACAGGTACCCACCTCAACTAGTCTATACTTATGACTAGCCCAAGGCTGCAACACCTGTTCCAAAGCAGAACAGAAAGAGACATCTTTGTAAAACCTCTTAACAAAATAGATAGAATCTGCAAATCCTGGAAATTAGAAATTGGCAACTATAGAGAGAAAATAATACTCCAACTCAGGATCCTTAATCAGAATTACAGCAGTATTCCAAATTTGTGTAGATCTACACTATCTTTCTTTTGGTTTTGTCTAGAGTATTGCACGGATTGCAGTTTTCCGATCTCTCGGGGGGTGGGATGACAGATTAGATGGGAGGCATAAAATTAGTTGTAATTCCAGCAACACAGTTTCTGATACCTCTCTGCATGACTGTATCTGCTGTAATTTCAGAACGGTGGGCAGGGCTGGCCCACCTGAATGGA
This sequence comes from Chiloscyllium plagiosum, assembly GCF_037043375.1. Taxonomy (NCBI): domain Eukaryota; kingdom Metazoa; phylum Chordata; class Chondrichthyes; order Orectolobiformes; family Hemiscylliidae; genus Chiloscyllium; species Chiloscyllium plagiosum. Next base: position 41,155,942 of record NW_028270142.1, read on the forward strand.
AGAATCCCCTTCCAACAAGGCTGAGATTTTACCAACAGCAAGTGGTGCAGACTGCACCAAGAGTATCACCTACTCAGTGAAACAGAACAGATTCTTAGTGGGGCAAGTAACAGTGCCAGAAGCATTTTTGCGACTGCTCTGGCAATTGGAAACCAAGCCACCTCCCAACGCACCCACCACCTCCTCCCATTACCCCTCCCACTTTTCTGCCCTCCTCAAACACCTACTTATTCACTCATCCTCTGAGGTCTGCTAACCTGTCCCAGTCAAGATGCCAAATCTCCCTCAGCAGTATTGTTCTCCTCTGGGACTTCTGCAAATCCCAGCAATGGCTACAGCTCCTTGTTGTTCTGCTGGAATCAAAGAGTTGCTGTTTGATTAATTGTCTTGCAGACCTTGGAGATACGGCTTTCTCCCCAACAAAGCAATTAACACCCCTTGGCTCCTAGTGTACAGTTCACCCACATGGCTCCAGCACCCTGTGAGTTTGTGAGAAAGGGAAATTGTGATCAGAGGCTTGAGGGATCCATGAGAGTTCATGTTAATATCCTTCCTGGAAGGAAATCTGGTGTCCTTACCTGGTCTGGCCTATATGTCACTCCAGTCACACCTTGAAGTTATTGAATCTCTCAGATGGTCCCCTCAGTACATCATCAGGGCAACTAAGGTTGTACCTGAAGCAAAAATAAAACAGAAATTGCTGGAAAAACTCAGCTAGTCAGGTAGCATATGTGGAGAGAAAACAGTAACCTTTCTTCAGAAGCAGAAGCAGCTGAGAAAGGGCAGTATTTAAGCTGATAACATGGAGTTGGGGGAAGAGAGAGTAAGCAGATAGGTGAAGACAGAGCCCAGAGAAAGAAATGGTTAGGCAGTCAAAGGGATTTTTGATAGTAGGCCAGAGAAGAAGAGAAGCTAGATAGGTGGTAATGGGGAGTATGGGTGGGTAAGCAAAAGGTTGCTTCTACTGAAAAGCAACCCATTCCATGACAGAGCCTGTTAATCAATTTTAGAGCATAAACAGCCTCTTCCTTGTCTACTATTTATCCCCACTGTCCCAGGTCCATGAAATGGGGTTTTTAGTACAGCAGGGTTGAAGAGTGTGGCGCTGGAAAAGCACTGCAGGTCAGGCAGCATCCAAGGAGCAGGAGAGTCGATGTTTCAGGCATAGGCCCTTCATCATGACAATTATCTCCAGCATCTGCAGTCCTCACTTTCTCCTTTTATTACAGCAGGTACCAGTGTGTGGGTGGGGCGCAGATGTTGGTGAGTGAATTTCAAAAGATAATGCTTGACATATTAGAAAACAGGAACTTCATCAAAACAATTTCAACAGAATAATAAGATAGAAATTAGCATCAAATGTACCAAGCAGCAAAGTTTAACAATCAAACCAGCTTTTTTTGCCTTTTTGGTTTACAAGTAGAGCCGGGAACAAAAAGAATTAGCCCCAGTCAGTGATCACTAGAGGCAAGAGAATGGCGTCCGGGGCTGAGCTAGAGTTAGGTTGAACTAATGCTGACCTCAGGTTGGCTCCAGTTTGCCACTCTTTGAGTGACTTTGGCAGAATTCTGATGAAAGTTGGCTTGGAAGTGATTTTTCATTGGTGTTTGCTCCTCCCTCAATTTGCTTTCCCTCTCACTCTCTCCCACACTTTGATTCCTTTCCCTCTTTCTCTCTCATTCCTTTCTTTTTCCCACCACTTCAGCTCTCCCTTCACACACCTCCATTATTTCTTACCCCTCTTGTCCTGTCTGTCTTATTCTGCCCCCCTTTAACTTCAAGAAATATTTCAAAGGGCTTTAAGCTCCACAAGTTGCCAGCACAATTACCCCACTTACAAACATTTTGTGTTGAAGTGAATGCAGGCACGTTTTGGATCTTCAGGACAGACTTAAATACAATTTGGTAAAAGTCAATTTCCTTTTTAATACATGCGATGGAAGAAAAATTAGTAGAATTCTCCAGCCGACAGGATCCACCAGGCCTCGGGATGCTCATGGCTCCTGGCCTAGAGATGCTCCAGACTTTGGAATTCTCCCGGCCTCAGGATTCGTCAGGCTTCAGGATGCTCCGGACTTCAGGATGCTCATGGCTTCTCCAATCACAGACTCCCACATTTGTTGTTGATTGGCTCATCAAATCTACAGCAGACACATCAAGGGGAGAAAGGACCTCTGATTGGAGGAGCAGCTCTTTCCAAAACCTTCCACTCTATATTGATCTGTATTTGAAACTCTGGCTTCAAATAAAACAAATGAGCTTTACTTTACAGCATTTTTTTCTCCTGATCAATGATTTTTGTTGCATAAGGTGATATCATTTTTAATTCTGGGAACCTTATGAACGAACAGTCAATGTATCTTCACAGTAAAGTAATCTTTAGGGTGTATGAATTGTTTTGGGAGGTCAAATATCAAATGCCCTTCGTCCACCAGTTGGGCACTCTGGTCTAAAGGGACAACACAGGGACATCTTTTAATAATAAGTAGCAAAGAACTGGAATGCATCATATGTAAAGATAATGAAATTGGGTTCTGTAGGAACTTTCAAAAGGAAATTGGATATGCGCATGAAAAGGAGTAATCTTCAAAGTTGTGGTGGTGAAGCTGTGTTCTGAAAGTTAGCTGGGCAACTCTTTCACAGAGGTGGCACACATACAATGGGACAAATGACCTCTGATGTGCCATAAGGTTCGTTGAATCTTTAACAGCTATACCTGTTTGTATTTACTCCTTTACACTTTTCAAACCAGAATGAAAGTTCAGGAGCATCTGTTAAGAGGTTTATGCAATGTTTGCTGGAAGCTGCATCAGATTATTACAAGTTCAGAACATGAATATTTCCCACATACAGGCTTTGTAATACTGATCTCTTCTATCTCCTGCTGGTATTCATGCTGGTTACTAAGCTAGAGGACATCTGCTTAGAGAACCTTGTGATGTTTTCTCCTTAGACTGGCCAGCTCATAACGTGAATATTTACCATGTAAGGGCATTCTATTACTAACCCCTTTTCTGAAGAAAACAAATGTACCCATCTGGTCATTAAGAACACAGGTCGGGACAAGAACACTGCGGTCCCAGTAGCTGGATCAATGTCGAAAAATGACATGAGTTGATGCAACTTGGTCAGAATCCAATTGAACAGCAGAACAGGCTGGAGGGCTGAATGGCTTCCTGTGTATCTATGGTACAAACTGACAAATCTATATCTAGGTGATTCATTCAACACTCCCTAAAATTACCGATACACTAATCCATTACTTTCCCCATTGGCAGCTCGTTGCACACAATAGCTATTTTCTAAACAGTGGACCCTTTTATTCCTGATGAAGGGCTTTTGCCTGAAACGTCGATTTTGCTGGTCCTTGCATGCTGCCTGAACTGCTGTGCTCTTCCAGCACCACTAGTCCAGAATCTGGTTTCCAGCATCTGCAGTCATTGTTTTTACCTCCTGAATTTAAGTGCTCCCCAAACGTAATTTCTCCAAGTACTTTTGGTCCTGGTCCAATGGGATGAATACTAGAAGATTTGTATTAAATAATATTTTCTTGGGCTTGACCTCTCTCTGTAAGATACTCTGCACCCCTTGGAGGATGATACATTTCCTAATGAATGGAGTTAGCAAACTGCAACCTTCCTCTGGGTCCCCATGAGATTGGAGAGCGAGGAACTCTGAACGTTGTGCCTCCTATCACCTTGAATCACCGACCTGTTCTGGGTGGGTGAAGGCTGTCTGAAGATTGAGAATGAATACAAAGCTCAGCGTGGGCCCTGGTATATCCTGTTTCCAGCCTATTGTATAGACCTCTATTCACCAGAGGTTCAGTGGGAGAGTCAAGCTGGGCAAGAGCAAGTTGATCCTCATAAGATACGATCTGATTTAATTTCTTTGTTTCTTCTATCAAATCACAACTTACAATGTTTTAAAAATATGAAGTTTATAAGTCTGTTAAATTTTAGGATTGTGCTTTGCATTTACGTTAGAATGGGGGAACTGATACAAATCTTGTGCCCTTTTCTGAATTTTATCTGAAAATTTGAGTGGCCATGTTATAAGGGAGGTCCAGGTTATCCTACTGGGAAAATTATCTGTAAGCAATGATCGGGGACGTTCTGTGGGTGGTGGATTTACTCTTCGTCTCAAAATCCCAGGAAGGTGTTAGGAATGCTTTATTTAATTCCACAATATAGTAAAGTTGGGAATTTAAAGGATGCCTTCATCTCCCACACCTCTCCCCTCACCTCCATCCAAGGCCCCGAAGGAGCCTTCCACATCCATCAAAGTTTCACCTGCACATTCACAAATGTCAGTTATTGTATCTGTTGCTCCCGATGTGGTCTCCTTTACATTTGGGAGCCTGGACACCTTCTCACGGAGCGCTTTAGGAACTTCCCCGGGACACCCATACCACTCAACCCCACTGCACCGTGGCCGAATATTTCAACTCCTCCTCCCACTCTGCCATGGACATGCAGGTCCTGGGCCTCCTCCACCGCCACTCCCTCACCACCCAACACCTGGAGGAAGAACGTCTCACCTTCCGCCTTGGAACACTTCAACCCCAGGGCATCAATGGGGACTGTACCAGTTTCCTCATTTCCCCTTCCCCCACCTTACCCCAGTTCCAACCTGCCAGCTCAGCACCATCATCATGACCTGTCCTACCTGCCAATCTTCCTTCCTACCTATCCACTCCACCCTCCTCTCTGACCTATCATCTTCATCCCCACCTCCATCCACCTATTGCACTCTTAGCCACCTTCTCCTCAGCTGCCCCCCCCCCCCGATTTAACTCTCCACCCTGGAGGCTCCCTGCCTCATTCCTGATGATGGGCCTTTGCCTGAAACATTGATTTTCCTGCTCCTCGGATGCTGCCTGACCTGCTATGTTTTTCCAGCATCACTTTAATCTTGACTCTGATCTCCAGCATCTGCAGTCCTCACTTTCGCCCAATCTAAAAGATAGCTAATTAGTATTTTTACCTAGATATGAGATCCATGTGATTCACGTTGCCATGGAAATGGGCTCCGAGAGGCTTCTTGAAAAAATCACTGAACTTCATAGACAAGGATAACCTGCAAGAATCTGAGAAAGAGCGAGGAGAGAACGGAGAAAGATAATGGTAGGAACAGGAAACATTACACTTCAAGCAAATAAATATTTTCAAACTGCGTTGGCAAACTCGTGGAACAAAGTTGGGTGTTCACACTCAGATTGGAAGATTCTCTAGCTTGACTAGAAGGAAGAATTTCTCATTTGTTTTTCACTGTGAAAGTCCATTCTGGGATTAGGACCTTTCTGGCTGGGAAAGGGAAAAGGAAAGAAGGCCATGTTGGTAAGAATCACTATGAACTAATTTCTGATGCATAAGGAATCTTTATACAGAAGAGGTAAAGTATAAAGGTAGAAGGGGATTTACAGGCAGTTCACAATTAAGGGGAGTACACTTTTCTTATGTTTAATATTTCTGCTGCTAAGGAAATTAGTGTTTAGTCAACATTGTTTTTAATTTGTTAATTAAAACTTAAAATCCTCTTTTGTAACTACTTCAGACGGCCACCATATATGTGAATATCTGTCCCAAAGTATTTGATCGCTTTTGGGATTGTAACACATTTCTGTTACCTTGCACATTCTCCGGATGCTACAAGGGCCTTTACAGTCAATATTGTACACAGCTGAGATCCTATAGACAGTAACATGATAATGACTAGGTTATCAGTGGATATTAACTGGCTGAGACCTTGATGTTGGTCAAATCACCTGGAATTTCAAATCCAAGTTGCTGTTAGGTTTCAAGCTGGCTTTCAATCATAAAATTATTTGCAGTACGGACGGAGGCCATTAAATCTAGCATAACTGTGCTGTCTAATTAGTCCTACACCCCACTTCTATCCACAGGCCAGACGAGAGGAGTTAGCTAAGACAAACTCATAATCAATCCACCCACTGGTCACAGAACAGCTGGCCATGGAGAAACAGCCAATTTAAATCATTGCAATCTCCGAAATGAAGAAGTTGGCGTGGTTGCATGCTACAGGAGTCAGGGTCTAACGCTGTCGATTAAAATTTGGAGAATGGCTATTCAACATAAAACAGTTGAGTGTCAGGGAGTCATGCTGCTGAAAAGCTTTAGTCATGTGTGAAGCATTTCATTTATACAGTGGTCTTCTCTCTTTATATAATGCTACTTGGAACGCAGCCAGATAGTCCATTACATTGAAAAGAGGAAGTCCCATTCATTGAGACTCTGAAATAAGCTTGACAGTGTGTATTCAAAACCATAACCTCACTCAAAATATATACTGCACAAGGGTTGTTTGACAATGTTCTCAATTGTGTTTCAATTTGCGAAAGGTACAAGATGTGAACTATTGTTTCATACTTCCTACATGTTTAAGGTGTCATTTCTGAACTGTCTTTTCTATTGCTAAAAGCAGGTCAAAATTAAATGGGGGTTGTGTGCATTGTGTTGAGTTTATGAGAGTATTGTTCACTGTGAGGCCAAGCAAGTTTTCTTGCCACGTCTTACCAATGCTGCCTCATTAAGTGCCTACCCGACTCCTGAGGTGTTCAATTCTATCCCCATTTTACCTCACAACGCTCCTAGAACAACTCATCATTAGTGAATATCTGCTGAAAGACTAGCATTCCTGGCACCCATGCCAACTTTAAAAAGCCACTGCGTACCCAGGCAATTGTTGGAAACCCAGTGTTGCCCCTCACTGTAATGGCACAGCATCCACAGAGCCAGTTACTTTAGCCACATTAATACAAGATTGACAAGAATGGTTCAAGGATGAGGAGCTTCACTTATAAGGATAGATTGAAGAAGGTGGGACTGTTCTCCTTGGAGAGAAGAAGATTGACAGGAGATTTGATAGAGGTCTTAAAATCATGAGAGAGTAGATTGGGAGAAATTGTTCCCACTCATAAAAGAAAAAAAAAGATTGAGAGAGTATAGGTTTTAAGTGATGTGCAAATGAGCAAGAGTAATGTGAGAAAAGTATTTTTCACACAGCGAGTTGTTAGGGTATAGAACAAACTTGCTGGAAATGTGGTAAAGGCAGGTTGAGTTAAGGTATTCAAGAGGCATTGGATGGTGATTAGGATAGAAGTAGTATTCAGGGGTACGGGAAAAAGGCAGGAGATTAGTACTAGGTAATAGAGTCAGTGCAGTCATGATGGGTATGAGTGGCCTTCTTCTGTGCTGTGACAATTCGGTGATTCTACAACTTAGCCGGCAATGCGGACACTCTCTAGCACCCTGTCCTCTCACACTAGTCACTGCTTAACCACGACCCACACAGTTTACCTTTCCTTCAACATATCCCATCTGAACACCTTCTCTAGCTCACCAGTACTCTGTGCCCACTGGGTAGCCAGATCTTGTCATTTTTGAGTAGGGGAACGTTATGTACAAGTAAGCAATCAGACAATTCCAAATGCAAGTTTTTATTTACAACTAGCACAGCAAGCACAAACAAAGAGACTGCAGTTCACCCCAACAGTGCAAACATCATGATCAAAAACTCGTCTATAGTCTGTGATAGTCTGCAGGGTGCAGTTCTCATTGATCGTAACTGCGTGTCATTTAGGTCCTGTCTGCCTTGTAGCATCCGAAGCAGCTGAGCTCTGTTATGCAAAGGGAGAGATTTCTCCTCCTCAATGTTCTCCTCCTCTTTCTTGGAGGACACTTTTTGTTCCCCAGTTCTTCGGCATCTGTCACACCACCTTGCTGCCTGCTTCAGTTGTACAGAACACAGAATGTCAGGATGACACACACGCTTTGAGGAAGGGTCACTGGACCCGAAATGTTAGCTCTGATTTTTCTCCACAAATGCTGCCAGATCCACTGAGTTTTTTCTGTTTTTCTTCTGATTTCCAGCATTTGCAATTCTTTGTTTTTTTTTTGCTTTATGCACACACTCTGTCTGGACTATACTGGAGGTCCCGCAAGATTGGTCTAAACAGAGGAAGCACACCATCATGTGATCCACCACAGATCTAGTCACAGCATGTTTACCAACTTGGTGAAGGTGCCTTGTTAATTCAATAACTACTACAGTGCATTAAAAAGGAAGTGGCTGCTATCCTCCTATCTCTTTCCATCCCAGACCAATGTCAATTGTTCGACGTATCATTGAATTCGGAGAGTTCATCATCTACTTACATGACATTCCATGCAACAATGATCCCCAAGACCTGTGCAAGTTTCACTAGTGAGCGGACACTTCTGACCAGCATTCACTTTCCTTTAACTCATTACCACTAACATTGGGAAATGTCAGATTTGCAAGCGCCAATGATTAGGGAAATTTTCTTTTGACCAACATTTAAAGATGAAATTCATTCACTCTACATGTGTTCCAAATGGGCAAAGAAATGATTGCAAATAAAATGTAGCTGGAGTTTGCAAATGCCTGCTTCATGTTTTTACCTCTTCAATGTTCTAGTGTCCAGCAGATGTGGATCATGTGCTTTCACCATTGAACTGCCACCGATTCCACCTACCCTGGGCGTACTTCTAGCCATTTTCCAGGTACATTTTTGCATATACAGAGCAGCTTTAGGGAACACAGCTCATAGTGAACTTTGCCTCTAACTGCCCTCCCCGCCCCCAGATGATCAATATTACACAACTGGGTGATGCCAATCCTGCTCAGCCTGTGCAGCCCATGGTAGGTGTCACTGCTGATATACCCGCCCCTTGTAGCCTATTTTACACACCAATGCTTTTCCACAAGCTCACCATACACATGCCACCTCTCCACATGCCACAAACCTGGGCTTTTGTCCCCACCCACACCCTTCAATCCCCATCCATTTTGACAGTATTCCCCTCCTCTGCATCTGTTGGGCAACGATCAATGGACAGACCCTTAGGATTGTACTTCCTCCAGACCTCTGACCGATTTCAATGAACAGTTCTTAGACATGACCACTGATCCTGCAGCTCCCTGACTGATGAGACGACTCCCCTGACTGCTGGTGTTCACCTTACAGGATGGATCTTTGCCCATTTCTCAGATCCCTGACCACGAATGCCTGAGGAAATGACCGACCAGGTCAGAGCCCCTGCTCTGTGAGCAGACTGTATTGGGATCCCTGCGATAATCAGTGGCCTCCCTTAATTGGAAATACTTAGTTTCTGGCATGGCTATTTGTTTGAATAAACATAGAGTGTGTTTGATGCGCAGGCAGCTAGCACATATTATGGGTATTAGATTGAGTCTCAATGTGAAATACAAGATGTGCTCCCCCCCTTCCCCACCCCACACTGCACAGCTTCCACACAACTATGACAAGCAGCCTGCTTTTGTATCTGTGCTAGAAGGACCATCATTGGCTCTGGCCAAAACATTAACAGGCATAGCACGGCTACCAAGGCACAGCTGTAGCGAGTATGCAGTTATGTGCCAATGAGTGAGCACTAGCAGGGCAAGCAATTTGCCCTGACATGCAGCCTGGTCCAATGTGTGAGCTGGGTGCCTGACTATGCCTGCAAATGTTCCTTGCAATAGTCTTTCAATGCTAGTGATTGGTTCATCTTGCAATGAAAGTCCTGTGTGGAGAAAGTGAGGACTGCGGTTGCTGAAGATCAGAGTCAAAAAGTATGCAAACTATGTGGCCGACAACTTGAGTGGGGCAGTGCCATGATGGATGTAAGGGATTGCCAAAATGGTGGATGCCAATGTCCATAGCTGAGGGGTGTGTGTGAGACTCATGCCCATTCACCATGCCCTGAGATACTGTTTGGCGCTGAGCAGCTTCTAGCCAGTGCAAGTTGAAGTCACCAGGTACCTGCACTGAGTTCCATGTCGTGAATTCTCAACATCTAGCTTGTTCAAAATGTTTGGTAAGATAGAAAGCTGACTATGAATAGAACAAATTGTGGTGTAAATTAGGTTTTTAATGATCTATAATTCATCTTAATTGCCAACTTGCCACTGCCTAGCGAGAAACTCATCTCACTGCCTGGCTAATGCATAAAAGAGCCTGTGAGTTGTTCCCAATGACAAGATGAGGTTCATTGGACTACTCACCTGCTTCTGCCACAAACCTCATTATAGCCAACACTGTTCAGGCCCTTATATGATTTAGCCCTTAAAGAGGTTACCATTTGGATACATAATTGGCTCGAAGGTAGAAGACAGAGGGTGGTAGTGGAGGATTGCTTTTCAGACTGGAGACCTATAACCAGTGGTGTGCAACAAGGATTGGTGCTGGGTCCACTGCTTTTCATCATTTATATAAATGATTTGGATTTGAACATAGGAGGTATAGTTAGTAAGTTTGCAGATGACACCAAAATTGGAGGTATAGTGGACAGTGAAGAAGGTTACCTCAGAGTACAATGGGATCTTGATCAGATGGACCAATGGCCCGAGAAGTGGCAGATGGAGTTAATTTAGAGAAATGTGAGGTGCTGCATTTTGGAAAGGCAAATCAGGGCAAGATGTCTATAATTAATGGTAAAGTCTTGGGGAGTGTTGCTGAACAAAGATCCCTTGGAGTGCAGGTTCATAGTTCCTTGAAAGTGGAGTCACAGGTGGATAGGATAGTGAAGGCAGCATTGGGTATGCTTTCCTTTATTTGTCAGAGCATTGAGTATAGGAGTTGGGAGGTCATGTTGCGGCTGTATAGGACATTGGTTAGGCCACTTTTGGAGTAATGCATTCAATTCTGATCTCCCTGCTATAGGAAAGATGTTGTGAAACTTGAAAGAGTTCAGAGAAGATTTACAAGGATGTTGCCAGAGTTGGAGGGTTTGAGTTATAGGGAGAGACTGAATAGGCTGGGGCTGTTTTCCCTGGAGGCTGAGAGGTGACCTCATAGCGGTTTATAAAATCATGAGGGGCATGGTTTCGTTAAATAGACAAGGTATTTTCCCTGGTGAGAGGGGAAAGATTTAAGAGGGACCTAAGGAGCAACATTTTCGCGCAGAGGGTGGAGGATGCATGAAATGAGCTGCCAGAGGAAGTGGTGGAAGGTGGTACAATTACAGCATTTAAAAGGCATGTGGATGGGTATATGAATAGGAAGGGTTGAGAGGGATATGGGCCAAGTGCTGGCAAATGGGACTAGATTAATTTAGGCTGCACATCTCTATGATTCAATGATTTTTAAGAAATCAAGGAGGGAGATAATTGATTAACTAATCAAAATTAGTGAATATAAAGTTCCTGGAGATAGGTGAATTGTTTCCAGACGTATTATATGAATTTAGAGAGGGGATAGCAGAGACATGATTACATATAGTTTAAAATTCATTAGCTAAGGGAATAGGGCCAGGGGACTGGTGGGCTGCTAATATCATGTTTACATTGGAAAAAGGCAAGTCAAACAAATCCAGAGAATGAGAAAAGACCAGAGAACTTAACACCTGTGACGGGCAAGATAATGGAATCTTTACTCAAAGTTGTAACAGAAAAACATTCAGAAATCAAAATCAAGTTAATGTAAATACAAATTTCAAAAACAAAGCTTGCACTTTTTGAGCTTGTTGAATACTTTGAATAATCAACCAAAAAGAGTTCAGAAGAGTAATATGGAAGATATATTTGGATTTTTATATAGTCCTTTGATAAGATGTTGTTGACTCATGACCAAGGCAAAAGCATAAGGAATCAGGAGAAGTAGTAGAATGGATAAAATATCTGGCTCTAAAACACATAAGAGGGTAGAAGTGAAAGTCAGTGATACAGACTGCAAAAAAATATAAATAAGTGTTCCACAAGGTGCTGAGGCCACTGTTGCAGCCATTTACGTAAACAAGTCAACATTTTTGGTGATACCAAATGGATTATACTGTTAATACAGCGGAGGACAACAATAAAATTTAAAAGGCACAAATAAACTGATGGAATCAGCATGTTAGTGAAAAATTAACTTGATTACCAATAATCGCATGATAGTTCATTTTGCTAGGAGCAATAATGAAACCACATATTCTTTGGTTAGAAAGATTCTAAACAGGGTGAACTTTATTTAGTAAGGGCAGAAAAACAAGAGCAAGAATCAGCGTTTGTGTCTGGAGGAACTGCAAAGCAGGGAAAATCTGTTAAATTTGTGTTAGACCACATTTGGAGCAATTGATCAGATCTGATCTAGAAATTACAAAAAGAAACGCAGGATGACTGGGCAGAAAATACTTAGAAGCCTGATGGGAGAATTGAGATTCCCCCATGGCAGGATGATCCAAAACCAGATTCAGTTTCCATGATTTCACTGCCCAGTTCTATGTCCCTTCCAGCTCTCTCTCCACTAATTCTAAATAGCCAGAATGCTTGACTGGGTGAACAAAAATTTCCGTGATTAATTCTGCGAAAGGCTGAAGATATTGGATTGAATCTTACCAGAAATCTGTCAATTTTGGTGAGTTTCTTGGAGGGTTTATCTCAATGAAGCTGGGTGGAATTTTTTCATGACCTCTTCTCAACTCACCCCATTAATTATACACCACACCTCTATGGCACCCTACTTCTTGTATTCTCCCATTTGCAGTGGGAAGAAATATTTGCCACTGCAGTAATATGACTGGATCCCTATTTATGAAACCCAGCTCTGCAGCCAATCAAGCTGCCAGTTTAGAGTTGCCCTTCGTTGTGTATAGACTAAGAGGTCAACCTCAAACCAACATCCCTCAGGACACGTAGGGAGCACGCAGACACCTCAGGGCACATGCAAGTGCACATTCCTACAGCTATTGCTACTTAAGAACCAAGCAACACGGCTTACCCATCCTTAGCCACGTCACATCTTACAACCCTACTTTTTCCCCTATGTCCAGTGTAGCCTAATATGTTTTTCTTGTGCAATGTGGGATTCTCAATGTGGAAAGTCTTCAAATTCTTCAATACATTCAGTTTTATTCAGCAACAGCAAAAACAAACAGAAGCTACGTTTGCCTCTGGGAACAGAAACAGACTGCTTGCCTTTGAGCACCAGTAAATTTAGAGTCAATGAATAATCACTGGATCCAGCTCTCATCTATGAGAAATGGGTGACAATTACATCCTGTCTGGCTTGTTGGGCTTGGCACTATTACATTCTATCATGGAGAAGGTGATTCTCCTCCTGCTCAATGTCCTCATTTGATTTGATTTGATTGGATCTATTTACTGAAGTAGTGAAAAGCTTTGTCTATGAACAGTATAGGCAGATCATAACAAGCAGAGATGTACAGGTCAAAGGTTATAAAAAAAACGTAGACAGAGGCATACAGGTTACATTTCAAGGGGCATGCACTAGGCAAGATCAACATTAGCAGATTAGCATTATTTGAGGTTACAAAATCTATTCCACAGTCTAATAATGACAGGAAGAAGCTGTTCCTGAACCTGCTGGTGCATCTGTTTAAGCGTCTGTATTTTGTGCCTGATGGAAGAGGTAGTAGGAGACCATTACCGGGGTGCGATGGGTCTTTGATGATGTTGGCAGCCTTTCTGCGGCAATGAGCCATGGATGGAAGGTTGACTTTCATGATGGTCTGGGTTATGCACACAACCTTCTGTAGTTTCGTATGGTCTTGGGCAGAACGGTTGCCATACCAGGCTGTTATGCACCTGGACACCATGCTTTCAATGGTGCATCTGTAGAAGTTGGTGAGGGTCCTTATGGACATGCCTAATTTTCTGAGCCGCTTGCGGAAGGAAAGGCATTGTTGTGCCTTTGTGACCGTTGCATCTATGTGGGAAGCCCCACAAGTTGCCGGTTATCATCATTCCGAGGAATATGATGCTCTCCATTGTCTCAATCTCAGTTCTGTTGATGTGGATGGAAGCATGTTCTCCTCCTTTCTTTCTGAAGTCAATCATTAGTTTTGCTGACATTGAGAGAGAGGTTGTTCTCACTGCACAACATCACAAGCCCTCTATCTCCCTTCTTGTTGTTAGATATCCGTCCTTCTACCGTGGTGTCATCAGTGAACTTGTAGATGGCATTCATTCAGAATTTGGCAACACACTCGTGGATGTACAGAGAGTACAGTAGGGAGCTGAGGACGCATCCTTGGGGGCTCGAGTGTTGAGTGTTATTGTGGAGGTGGTGCACTTATCTATCTTCAGTGATTGCAGTCTGTGGGTCAGAAAGTGGAGGATCCAGTTGCAGAGGGCAGAGCGGAGACCAATGTCATGGAGCTTTGAAGTCACTCTGGAGGGGATAATTGATGTTGAAGATGGAGCTGTAGTCAATGAGCAGGAATCTGACGGAGATGTCCTTGTTGTCCAGATGTTCCAGGGATGAGTGCAGGGCGAGGGATATGGCATCTGCTGTAGACTTGTTACGTTGTTAGGCAAATTGTAGGGGATTGAGGCGGGCTGGGAGACTGGTGCTGATGTGGGCCATGGCCAGCCTCTTGAAGCACTTCACGATTACTGAGGTTAGAGCAGCTGGGCGGTAGTGGTTAAGGCACATTGCATGTGCTTTCTCAGATATGGGAATAATGGTGGTCTTCTTGAAGCAGGTGGGAACTTCAGCTTGTAGGAGGGAGAGGCTGAAGATTTCAGTGAATACTTCCACCAGTTGGTCTGGACAGGATCTGAGTGCTCAGCTGTGGACACCATCCAGGCACATCGTTTCATTTGGATTGACTGCCAGGAAGACCAATCTGACGACTGTAGTGGTGACTGAGGGGAATAGGTGTGTCAGGCATTGTCGGGACAGGCATCATCTCGCTGCTTGCATTCTGCTCAAATCGAACACAACATAGAAAGCACTGAGCGCATCAGGGAGGGATGTATCCTTGTCTGCCAGCTTGTTCTGCTTCATTTTGTATCCTGTAATGTTGTTTAGGCCTTACCATGGGCAGCTGGAGTCTGTTTGGTAGGGTTTGGGCCTCTAGCACTGCCTCTTGGCTTTGTGGTGTTCATATCTGGATTTCCTGTATTGGTCTGGGTCATCCAACTTGAATGGTGCATGTCTGGTCTTCAGTAAGGAGTGGGTTTCTTGGTTCATCCAAGGTCTACGGTTGAGGAACACTCAGATTGATTTCTTTGGTACGTAGTTCTCGACACGTTTGCTAATGAAGTCTGGGATGGTGGTGGCATACTCGTCTAGGTTTTCAGCTGAGTACTTGAACATGGTCCAGCTCACTGATTCCAAGCAGTCCTGGAGACGGTCTTCCACAGCCTCGGACCAGCATTGTACTTCCTTTTGTGGAGGGTCCTCCCATTTCAGCTTCTGCTTGCAAGCTGGGAGGAGGAATGCCATACTGTGATCTGATTTTCCAAAGTGTGGGCAGGGGATGGAGTGGTAGGCTTCTTTGATGGTTGTGTAGCAGTGGTCCAGGATAGTCAGTCCTCTGTGGGATAGCAGATGTGTTGGTGGTACTTTGACAGCATCTTCCTCAGAAGACTGCTGTCACTTTCCCAGCTTTCAAACCTTCATCACAGTACATGCTTCCCTTCTGCAGTTATGCAGGACACAGGATGCTAGAATTATGTGGCATGCTCTATCCAGAGTATACTGTCAGCACCCCACACATCCATCCAAGCATCAGAACTTCATCTTCAGGAGGCCTGTCATCTTCTCCTGGTTGAAAATGGGCTTCATTGTATCTACACTCAGCCTCAGTTAGGGAGTTGTGTATTGGAGTCAGCAAGCATTGTTACAGAGGGCAGCCATTTACCCCCAGTAACCATCCTTGTAAGGCATCTGAAGCAGACAGGAATATGTGTTCTCAAGGAAATAGGCATCAGGGCAACTTCTAGGGTGAAAACCTCGAAGACCAATGATGACAGATGGCCTGTACATTGATGGAATGGAACCATTTTCTGTTGATAGATTCAGGTGCATTATAACCTGGGCCTCGCAAAATGGCATGTGTATATTCTGTTGTGCTCTGCACTTGGGGAAAGCCAATCAAGTTGCCAAAATTTACTGCCCAGGTTTCAGCACCAACCTTGTCAGGCAGATATGTGATGAAGTGGTGAGGATCTGGCAGCAACAGCATGGATACCAGCCCTGATACACCTGTTACTTGAGGATTGAGATCTCCCACACAGTTCCCCAATGGTTCCTTGGAAGTAACCAATTGCAGTAAGGTTTCACGCAGCTGTCACTTCAATGAACATTGGGATATGATGGTCACCCAACCTTTCAGATCGTAGCTCCCAATCCTGCAGTTGGCACAGTACCATGACAGTGAGAATGATAGATTTGGGATCTCCTTCACCTCCTATGTATCCTGGGGAGACCTTCAGCTGCAACCACTTTGTGTAGGGGCTGTTCCACATCTGCAGGAAGTTTGCTGCTGGCCCTGGGCTTCCCAGTACACCTGATCCTCCTTCATTTGTCTATGTCTTCCTGGTATCACGGCAACAGCAACAATGACCCCCTCTATGGCTGCATCCATTAGTCACGTTTGCAATAGATCTTTGAGGGGAGCATTAAAAAACAGAATAGGAACTCATCCTTGTGAGCATTCAGCACGTACAGCATTCACAAACAACAGTTTCCCAGTGTCCTCTATACAGTGGGAATCGGAGCACTTTGACAAAGAAGGTCATGGAAAATCTCTAGTGGAACTTTGATTTTGGAGATTATTCTGGTGAATGCAGCATTATTCATGTCACAAAGAGATAGGAGGAGATTGTAAGTGCTGCATGGGATCAGAGGCCTTCCCCTCTCAACTACATATCATACAAAAAGCATATTGTTGCATACAAGAGCACGTTTGAAGATGTAACTTCAAGTTGAGAGGGAATAAATTCCTTTTCCCCATGCAGCCGGGGAAGTGTTTCTTTTTAAATCAACCTGTTTAGAGATGTTACTACACACCTCTGGTGCAAGTGGAACTTGAACCAGAATCTCTGGGTCAGAGGTAGGGACACTGTTTGCCTGTGATTATTTTTGCTCCACACTTTTGCAATCTGCAATGACATTTGACGTGGTGAAGATTGCTTGCAACCAGCATTTAAATGTAACACAATACATTTTGTGTGCATTTCACATGCATCATGCTATGATTACAGATGCCTTCGACCTGTACTGTGATATTCACCCTATCCATTAGACTTGACTATTCCAATAAAATTCTGGCTGGCATCTCAACTTCTAGTTTCTGCAAACTTGAGGTCAGCCAGAATATTTCTACCGGTGTCTTAAGACCGAGTCTCATTCTCCAATCACCCCTGGCTTGCTAACCTATGCTGGCTCCTGATCAAGCCGTATTTTGCTTTTAAAATGCTCATTCTTGTTTTCAAATCTATCATGGAACTAGCCCTCTTTAATCCTGTAATCTTCTGCATCGCCATAAGTCTCTGTAATATCTGTTCAATTCCAATTCTGATTTCTTGGGGACCTCTAATCTCAGTGCCATTGGTAATGGCAAATGGTGTACCATTGGTGACCATGCTTTCAGTTGCCTAGGCCCTATCTATCTCTAAAATATTTCACTTCTCAATCTCTCTTTCCTCCTTTAAGATGCTCCCTACTATCTACATCATTGACCAAGCCTTTGGTCATTAGGTTTTATATCCTCTTATGTGGCTGTATGTCAAACTTTGTTTGGAAAAACATCCTGTAAAGGGAGCACCTTGAGTTGTTGGACTAACATCAACTGTCCTGTATGGTTCTAAGCTGTTCATGTTGCTAAATAGGAACTGGAAATATTTGTAATATTCAGCTGGTCAAATAGCTTCTGAGGAGAGACAAATTGAATTAATATCGTCATAACATTGATGACATTTTGTATCAGTTCTTCTGATTCCATCAACTCAATAATGTTAGGTGCTGTGCTTCTCTAACCTATAGCATGTTGTATTGTGTAATTAACTACAGTATGAGAGTTGGTTGTTAACTCCTTCATCAGATATTTAAAAAGAAAAAAGTGATACCAAATGTAATGTATTGTGCTAAAGACTGCAGCAAGCTGCTCAAAGCACGTGCTGTGATGAAACAATCCATAAAGTGAGATGCCGAACTGGCATTAAAATCAAATAGTGATGACCACCACTTGAACAAAAAAATGTCCAACATCTGGATGTCGCCCACGGCTGTGCATTCGCCCTCTTGTTTAAGCTTACATTACTGTCAATTTTCATTGACAGTGAAATAGATGATTGTTGAATGCCATTCTGCATTTAGCTTAAAGAAACAATCACAAATTGTGACAGCTCTTCATCATGCTTCACATCTGCTAAAGATCTGATTAAATCCAAGTAACAAAATCTAATGGACAAATAAGCAAGGAATGACTCTGAGCTGGGTTTTCTGAATATATTTATTAAGGAGCTTTGATGAAACATGATAACATTACAGAAGTCTTAGTTATATTGTCTTGAGTTTTGCTTTCGAACCTATTTCCTGTGGTGGGGAAAATCAGGGACAACAAAAAGAAATACTTTCATTTATATAGCACCTTTGAAAACATCAGGATGTCCCAAACTACTTAGCAATATTTCATAAGCATTTAATTTGCTGTAACGTAGAAGACATTGCAGGCAATTTTCACACGGCAAGATTAGTGAGCTGCTTACTCAACCAATCTGTTTTTATAGTGTTGGTTGAGTGATAAATATTGGTCAGGACCCCAGGAAGAGCTCATGTACTTTAGTGCAATGGCATATTTTATACACACCTGAGAGCATGGATGAGGCCTTTGTTTAATAGTTCATCTAAAAGACAATGCCTCTGACAGCACAACACTTCCTCAGTAGTATACTGAGAATGTCAGCTGAAGTAAAGTGCATTGAAATTTGAGCAAAAATTAGATCTATCACAGCCTTTCAAACTTAATATTAAATTCAACAATTTCAGATCAGTTTTCTTGAACAGCAACTGCTGGGAATGGTTTTGTGGTTGCCATTTACACCTCCTTTGGATCAATCTTGTATTTCATTACTTAGCTTGCTGACATTTCCTGTTGTCTTATATGGTCATCCCCTTCATCATTTAATCCTTCCTGTCTTTCACCCCATCATAGACCTCTGCATTTGTTTCTTTCCCATTTCTTCTTCCCCTGCCTCTGTCCTTTATTAACACCTGCTACAACTACAGCTTGTGTACAGTTCTTGAAATGTTAATTGACTTGAAATGTTAATTCTGTTTTTATCTTTATTGCTATCAGATCTGCTGAGTATTTCCGGTGTTAGATTCTTAGAGTCATATAACATAGAAATTGACTTTCCGGTCCAACTTGTCTGTACCAACCAAACATCCCAATCTGACATAGTCCCATTTGCCAGCATTTGGCTTATACCCCTCTAAACCCTTCTTATACATATACCCAATCTGATGCCTTTTAAATATTGTAATTGTACCTACCTCCACAACTTCCTCTGACAGCTTGCTCCACACATACACAACCCTCTGCATGAAAACGTTATCCCTCAGGTTCTTTTTAAATCTTTCCTCTTTCACCTTAAAACTATGCTGTCTAGTTTTGGATTTCCCCACCCTAAGAAAGAGGGTGTTTTCTGTTTTGACTTTAGATTTCTGACATCTGCAGGCTTTTGACTTTGTTGTGACCATAGATCCTCACTGGCCCTCAAGAGGTACCCTGAAGCGAGTTGTGATTACCTTGGTGTAGAATTTCAATGTGCTGCACTGGAAACTTCTTGTTTTTATATTTATACATGGAATAGGATATCACTAGCAGGGTCAACTGTTTGAGAAGGTGTTGGTGGGCTGTCTTCTTTAACTGCTGCAGTTCATAGGTTATCCTTGTTTTGTTTAGATGGGGTGATAAACGCAGATATTTTAGGGCCAACCTGATTATAGCTAACAGATACTGCCTCAGGCAAAAGGCTTCCAAGTTAAAAAAAATACTTGTATGATGAAAGGGGCGTGACCATTCTCCCAGCTCAGCGTTTCTCTGGTTTGGTTTGGTTTGGTTTCAGCAAGCAGTTTTTTGAGGCTGCTGCTCAAAGAAACAGCTACATGGAAGAAGATGTTCTCTCTGCCATCTCTCCCTCCTGTAAGACCCTATGTTTGGTTTTATCTATTTTTCCCAAGGCGTGTTTATGGGGATTGTTGCGGGAATTTGGAACAGCATCATTAAATTGGGATAATCTGCTGGGTTTCTAATAGGTTAAGTTATTCTATACTCTGTTCTCTTTTGTTTATGTTTCATTTGATAATCTTGCAAATAAATTCTCTTTTGTTTAAACTAAGTGGTTGGGCCACCTGCATCACTCCTGAAATATCCACTTTACACCTGCTTAAAACAATTAGAAAAGTTAGGGTCCAGGGTACTTTCTTGAAATATTTTGAGGGGCTCTGGCCTAGACCATAATATATGTGGACACACAATGCCATTTGAGAGTTTCAGGATTTTGGCCATGACAGTGAAGGCATGGAAATATATTTGAAGTCATGATGGTGAATGGCTTGGAGGGGAAGTTACAGGGGATGGTGTTCCCATGTATCTACTGCCTTTGTCCTTCTAGATGTTACTGGTTGTGGGTTTGAAAGGTGATGTCTAAGGAACTTTGGTGAATTTCTGCAGTGTATTAGGTAGCTAATATACACCACTGTTCATGAGCATTGATGGTGGAATGTTTGTGCAAATATTGCCAATAAATAGGGCTGCTTTATCCTGGATGGTATCAAGTAGATTGGAGATGAACTCTTCCAGGCAAGTGGGGACTATTTCATCACATGTTTCTTGGAGATGGTGGACTGGCTTTGGGGAATCAGGAGGTGGGGCTATTTGCTTCAGGGCCCTTAGTCTCTGAACTGCTGTTGTAGGCACAGTATTTGTATCATCAATTCATTTTCTGGTTAATGGTAACCCTCAGGATGTTGATTGTAGGAGATTTAGCAGTACTGATAAATGTCAAAGGATAAAGGTTAAAGTCTCTCCTGTTAGAGATGGTCATTACCTGGGACATGTGTGGTGTAACTGTTACCTGTTAGTGTTAGCCAAACCTGGATATTGTGAGTTCCTGCTGCATTTGGACGTAGACTACTTCAGTGTCTGAATAGTCACAAATTGTACTGGATATGGTGCAATCATCTGTACATTTCCATACATCTGAGCCATATGATGATGGAATATCATCGATAAAGCAGTTGGTTAAGCATAAGAGTCTCCACTGAGGAACCGAGGGGCTCTTAGCAAACATTTGCTAATTATCTAGATAGCAAGGGTTCTTGTCATGAAGTGATAGTGACCCTACATCTGAGCCAGGGGGCCTGGGTTCAAGTCCCAACTGCTTCAAAGTTGTAACAACATTGCTGAACAGGTTCGTTAGAAAACATCTACACAAGGAATTCCTGCAGAGATGTCCTGTTGCTGAAATGACTGACCACCAACAGACACATCTTGGTGCTAAATATGACTCTAACATGCAAAGAGTTTTCTCCCTGATTCCCAGTGGCTGCTATCTTGTTAGGGCTCCTTAACTTTGTCAAATGTGGCCATAATGTCAAGCGCATTCACTCTCACCTGTGGAGTTCTTTGGTCCATATTTGAACTAAAACTATAATGAGGTCAGGAGCTGAGTAGACCTAGTGGAATGCAGGCTGAGCAGCAATATGCACATTGTTGGTAAACAAGTGCTGAGGCACATGAGCTTCACAAGCAAGGCCTGTATTTATTGCTCATCCATAAATGCCAGAGGGAACTTAATTGTTAACCACTTTGCTGTGAGTCTGGAGTTACATGTAGGCCAGACTGGGTAAGAATAACAGTTACCTTCCCTAAAGGGCATTAGTAAACCAGATGGGTTTTTCTGGCAATTAATCATGATTTCATGGTGATTAATATACTCTTAATTTCAGATATTTTGTTTTATCAAGTTCAAATTTCACCATCTGCCATAGCAAAATTTGAATATGAGTCTCCAGAACAATACCTGGGTCACTAGATTACTAATCCAGTCATAATACCACTAGGTCATTGTTTTACCCCAGATGTTAGCCAAAAGTCCGGATTAATAAATTTAACAACATTACTGCCACCTCAACCCCTCACCCTAATGATATTGTTGAAGACACTTCCCATCACAATACTGATGATGGAGAGCACAATAATGGGACTAATGGGGTAGTAATTGGCTGGATTGGACTTGTTCTGCTTTTTGTGTGCAGGACATACCTAGGCAATTTCTCACATTCTGGGGTAGATGCCAGTGTTATAGCTTGACTAGAATGGTTTGGCTAGGGGCAGCAGGTTCTGTGAATGCATATCTTCAGGACTATTGCCAAAATGCCACTGGGGGCCATAGGCTTATCCAGTGATTCCAGCTGTTTCTTTGTACCACATGGAAAAAATCCAGTTGTCTGAAATCAGGCATCTGTGATGCTGAGGGTCTCAGGAGGAAGTCAAGATGGATATTTATGGAGCAACGTCCTCCAGTGAGATATTTCTCAATGGATGTGACAGGACTGTGGAGCTTAGTTCTGATCCTTTGGTAGTGAACTCACTTTGCCCTATCTATCATTAGTTGCTTATATTTTTGGTGCACAAGTAGTCCTGTTTTGTAGCTTCACTAGGTTATCACCTTATTTTCTTGATATCCCTGTTGATGCCCCTGGCATGCCTCCTTGCAAGCTTCAATGATGTAGAGCTGATCCCTAAGTTGATGGTAATGGTAAAGGAGGGGGATTATGCAAAGCCATGAGTTTGCAGATTGAATTTCAGTCCAATTTGCTGCTACTGGTGGCTGATAATGCCTCATGGGCCTCAGTATTGGGTTGTGAGATCTGTTTGAAGTCTATCTGATTTAACACAGTGACAGGGCCACACAACATAATGGATCTGTTTCTGAAAGTGATTACTGGACTTCCTCTCCAACAAAGATTCTGCGGTGTTCATTCTTACTGATTATGTCATGGACAAGAATGAGGTCAAGTATGTTTTTCCCTCTTTTTGGTTCCCTCACCAGTCCAACAGCTATGTCCCTCAAGGTTTAACAAGTTTGATCAGTAGTGGTTCTGCTGAGTCAGTCTTTGTGATGGATATTGAAGTTCCCACCCAGAATACATTATTTTCCCTTGCTACCCTCAGTGCTTCCTGCAAGGCAGAGCAGTACATGGTAATGAGGTTAGTTTCCTTGCCCATGTTTCATCTGATGCCATGAGACTTCACGGTGCTCAGAATCAATGTTAAGCACTCCCATGGCAAATCCCTGCCAACTGTATACCACTATGCTGCCTGGATCTGCCCATTTTGGTGTTAATGCCCAGATGTTGATGAGGAGGACTTCTCAGGGTCAACAGAGCTATGTCTGTCATGGTCATTTATGATGCCTAGGTCCATCTGGTTTAATTTCTTTTTCACGCTGTCTAGTCATTTCAGAGTTGGCAGTTAAAAGTCAACCACATTAATGTAAGTCTGGAGTCACATTCAGGGCAGGTTAGATAAATATGGCAGTATTTTCTTCTCCAGAGCACATTAACAAATCATATGGGTTTTTAATGAGAATCAGTAATAGTTGCATATCATTGTTAGTGTTTTGATTCCAGGCCCTTATTGAACTCAATTCCACTGTCTAATACTGAGGGACCTGAATCCACAGCTCCAAGTCTTTTGATTACGAGGCCATTATGTCATCACCTACCTCAATAGACAAAGCAGTTAATGGACTATTTTAATTTCCATCGAGTTAAATGGATGATTTAATTTGTACAATGGATAGACAATCTAATTCATAATCTAAGATAGACTTAGACAAGAAATGTTAAAATTTGCCATTTCTGGGGAAATCTTAGGGGAGGATACCTGTTACAGTTCTAATTCTCACATTTGTTACTAAATACAATGGTTAACAAATCTAACAGAGAGGAACACTAAATTAGGGGATAGGTTTGAGCATTTTCCAAAATGTAAATTAGATCAATACAGCTGTGCGTGCAAAGGTCTCAATACAGGGAGATATCTACATCTGGATGAAATTGAATATCAGATAGTATTCCATGAGAAAATGAGATCAGCCACATTAGTTCAAGAAGCATCAAACAGTTAGAAAGATGGTGAGAAAATCTGAATTCAAGCTGAATATTAAGGCTGTGAATCAAATTTCAGATTCAGCTTAACACAGTGTTTGAGTACAGTGCTCAAGAATAAAGCACACAGTCGATTAGCCTTTGTGAATCTCTCATTGATTTAGCTCAGGCCAATCTTAACTCACATCATCTTAGTTTATTTTCTTAGAATTTAAAGACGGATTTTCGTGTATCATTTCAGTTATTAGGATGCTCGCTGGCGTGGAAACCACAAAAGACAATTTGTCATATTTGCAGCTGCAGACATTGAGATAGAAAGAAGCAATATCTGGAGTATGCTTATAATGTAATTTAAAGAGACATTGCATAGAGCTGAGGGCTATTTGCCTACTGTTCACTGAGCACAGGAACATTAGCTACAGAATCAAATCATGGCTCATCTGCAAATCAAATCCAGTTAGCTGTCTTTACTCCACATCCCTTATCCAACAAATGTTCAATGATCTGAGTCTTGAAAACTCCACTTAATCCCCAGGATCCAGAGACACGTGTGTGTGTGTGTGTTGGGGGGGGGTGGGGGTGGCGTGTGGTGCGACTTCATTTCTCCACTAGTTCTTTGGTTCTAATTTTAAACTGATGACCCCCCATCCTCATCCTTAATTTCCATGAAATCAGAAACAATGGGCTGGAAATTGAATCCTGAGACCCCTAAAAAAGGGAGCAGGAAGCATGTACACATTTTTGTCCAGGATATACTGACTGCTCTCTGTCCTTTATACACACCAGAAGCAGCAATAGACCTAATGAATGTGCAAGTAAGCAATGAACGTATGGTTCAGGTCCCTGGAACTAGGGTAATTTGCTTCCAAGCAATCATATTTCAATGAGGACTGCACTCAGTGAAATTCACCCTCCTGCTATGCAGCCAGCAATTACTCTTACCCCACTCCTTACCAATCACTATCATCACCAGCTGTCTGATCTCCACTGCCTATCTGTTAGCCTATTAATCATAGAACCTTTTTTAATCATTGAATCCCCACCGTGTGGAAGCAGGCCATTCGGCCCATCGCGTTCACAGTGACTGTCCGAAGGGCCTATCCACACTCACCCCATCCCTGTAACCCTGCATTTCCCATCACTAATCTACCTAACCTACACATCCCTGGACTCTACAGGGCAATTTAACATGGCCAATTTACCTAACCCGCACATCTTTGCACTGTAGGAGGAAACCAGAGGAAACCCATTCAGATATGGGGGGATCAATCTTCATAACATTGGGGGCCCAGTATCAGGGGCACTTCAGAGATCAATGTTTAGATATCAGGCAACAAACTGTCCCACTGCCTTTTTCAATTTTCTAGATGATGTTATTCACGTCTTTTCTGTCAGGTCCTACTAACATTTTAAACAGATCTGAATATTTCAATAATTAAGGGGCATAGTCATAAAAGCAATTTGTAGCAAATTTAGATGGGAGATCAGTGAAACATCTTGCATTCAGAAGGTTTCAGGCTGGAGCCCTTCATCAAGGGCTTCAGCCCGAAAAATCGATTTTCCTGCTCCTCAGATGCTGCTTGACCTGCTGTGCTTTTCCAGCAACACACTCTCAACACAGACACAATGGGTCCAACTTACCCTCAGTGTATTCCATTTGAGCCTCTGTGCACACCATTTCAATTTACTCCATCATCATATCCTTCTGTTCTATTGTCTCCCTTGCGGCTATCTATCTTGCTCGTAAATGAACCTACACTATTCCCCTCACCCAAATGCCTTTGGTAACGTGCTCTACATTATTCCCCTCCTTGTGATAGCATGTTTTCCCTGAACTTGATGTCGGACTTAGCATTTACAGTCACTTGTTCATAGAAATGTAGAAACATAGAAAATTAAAGCAGATTAGGCCATTTACTCCATCTAGCCCACTCCACCATTTGACACAATCATGGCTGATCCTTTATCAAAATGCCATACTCCAATCTATTCCCATACACATTTAACTTCTAAAAAACTATACATTTCTCTCTTAAACATATTCAGAGTCTTGGCCTCCACCACCTTCTGTGCAGAGAATGCGACAGGTTCACCAACTGCTGGGTGAAGAGATTTCACCACATCTCAGTCTAAAATGGCCAATGATGTATCATAAGACAGTGACCTCTTAGTCTGGATCCTCTGAACAAGGGAAACATCATCCCTGCACTCTGTCTGTCTAGCCCTGTCAGAATTCTGTATGTTCCTCTAAATTCCAGTTGACCAATCTCTCCTCATATGACAAGTCTGCCATCCTAAGAATCAGTCTGGACAATCTTCACTGCATGACCTCCATGTCAAGTATAATTTTCTTTCAGTAGAGACCAAATATCGACTCCAGGTGTGATCTCACCAAGGGTTGTTATAGCTGCATGTTACATTTCTAACTTTCTCCAGGCCCACTGGAAATGTTGCAGTTTGGCACAGTAACTCTGTTTTTCTCTCTGCAGATGCTGCCAGGTCTGAGGAACTTTTCAGTATTTTCTGTTCCTATTTATTTCACTTTAGGTTTTGACTGCCCCATCAATAGAAACATAATCTCCATATCTATCCTATCATAATATTTATAATTTATAAAGCCCCATCCTATTTATTCTTTCTTGATCACACCCATGCTTCAAAACTTTACATCTAGTTAGAATATGGAACAGGCGCAGACCACAAGAATGATAAATAATATTTTTTAATTTTTCTTTTTTTAATTAAGAAATTAGGATCTAGAAATGTTTTTTTCCATGCTGATTGGATTATGATGATCCTTATTTGTTAGTCAAATAGACTTTGTAAGTTGGGATCATCAAGAAGTCTGAGATCATTGGCTCAGATGCAGAATGCATTATACAGTGCAGAATTAAAAATAACAGGAGCTGTGTAAAAACAGATGATCTCTTCGGTGACGTTCTGTTGGTTACTGCAAGGATTCAGTAACACAGAAATTCAGAGGGCATCTGACTGTCAATTAAATCAGTAGCAATGTCTGGCTGTTGATCCTTGACTAAGAGTTGGATATAAGTTGAAAACTCTTTCATTCACTGTTGAATTACAGCTACTGCATGTGCTATTGGCTACTTCTGTTCAGGCATGTATACTGTATGCATTCTGTATTGAGTACATTTGAGTTCTAGTGGACTGCTTCACAAGACTGTAACCTTTCCAAAACCCAACAACTTGCCTTCTCTTTTTCTCCCTGCTCCTTCTGATCCAAGGCATCCAGTAAGTGTAGACTTTATTCTGTATAGAGCATGTAGTGTGAACAGACTCTATCCTAATGCACAGGAAAGGCATTCGAACAATCATGCTTGCTCCCACTCTTCCTGCACTCTTACCTCATGGCCCTGCATTTCCTTTTCTTCTCAAGTATTTATCCAATTCCCTTTTGAAAGTTACTATTGAGTCTGCTTCCACTGCCCTTTTGGGTAATGCATCCTGGATCATCATTGTGTTAAACAATTTTCTGTATCTCTCCTCTGGCTCCTGTGTCACTTGCCTTAAATCCAGTTATGGACCCTCTGCCTGTGGGAATATTTTGATGCTCTGTATAATTTCTGCACAGGGGATGTGTTTGCTGCCTAGCTTGATACCTGCACTGGACACAAGGAATGTATTGTTTAACCTTTTAGAAAATAGGGTGCTGGAAATTTAGGCAAGCAAAATATTGTGGATGTAGAAAATGTGCAATAAAAACAAAAATATTGTAAATATTCAGCAAGGCAAGAGCATCTGGGCACAAACAGCAACTGCGGAGAAAACAGAGTTAATATTTCAAGAAGCTGGGTTTCAACAAAAGTTTCATAGAGTAGGGTCAGTAAGTCAATCACAGAAATTGCTATTCATACATTTTTCAATTCATTCATGAGATGTGAGCACCGCTGGAAAGGCACAGTTTACTGTCTTGTATTGTCCTTGGTGGCCTTTGAAAAGGTGGCGGTGAGCTGCGTTCTTGAAGCACTGCAACCACCTGGAGTGGAGTGGGGGGGCGAAATGAGGATGATATTCGAATTCCTCAATTTTGACTCGGTATATTATCTATTTCAAGTCAGACTAGTGAGTGGCTCGGAGGGGAAATTGCAGGTGACGGTGCTCTAGTCCTACTGCTGTCGTTATCATTCCAGGTGGTAGAGGTCGCGAGTTTGGAAGGTGCTGTTGAGATGGGTTATTTCAAGAACGGAATAAAATTGCTTTCATTAACATGTAATTTTACAATCCCACTACACGTGCATGTGCTATCACTGACAGATGGCTTCATTCCAGTCTCTGTGAACCCAGGATATCCTGCAATTCATTCTCAGAAATGCTCTGTAACTGTGATCGGAAACTGAAGGAGGAATAACATCTGGGGGAGTTTACTTACGAGCTGAAGTGTTGACAGAATTCATTGGTGTGACAGGCCACTTATTTCACCTTCTAGATCTTTCTTGCTATAAAATGGTAGTTTGATGTAGGGCCAGATTTTACTCGACAGGGAATAAAATGGTGTACGAAACTTGCTCACTAACTAGAAGATGAAAATGAATTCGAAAGGAGGTCTGAGATTAATGCTGTCGACTCAGAATATGTTACACCATGCAGCATTATCCGTGGCACTAACTGTAAAAATAGTCATTATTGCACATTAGCATTCTCTTAGGAAACTGCACACTGTACTCTCGTGAACTAATGCAACTCAATGGTATGTGTCGAATATAAAACAGCACAAAGAGGGGATAGCACATTTGCATTCAGGAATAAGTGAGTGTACAGTGACGGTAAAATGCTAATGGACACTTTGACAAATGTAACTCCCCGGGAGGACGGTGGCTCTTATATTTGACAGGACGTTATCAAAGGGATGGTTATTACGACTTTATCCCCAGTTCGACTGGCTTGCCATTACAGCGAGAACATATATAAACACCTTTCAACAATTCACTCAAAGCGTGAAATGATGAAAAGCCAAGGCACAGATGGTAAAGAAAATGATCAAATGATCCCATCAATCCCTCCTCCCAGCTTTAACACTCTATTGATTGAAAGGAGGCCTTGACATTTAGGTGTGTGGCCCAGGTCAAAGCGATCCGTTTCTTTTGACGGATCCATCATTTCATTCACTGAATTGGGGTAGGGTTGAACCTTTAGCTGCCAGCAGCGATTTCACCTCCCTCCACCTCCCCTACCCTCTTACATGGCAGCTTCTTCCTAAAGTGAATGAAAGCTTGACTATTCCAGGAAAATCTTACGAACTGTTCGGAGCCACGCTTAACGTTAGCTGCGGCACTCTCGCCTTTGATTCAGAAAACTATGGCTTCCATTCCGAATTTAGGACTTGAACACGAAAATAAACCAACGGGTCCTGCACTACCAAATCTGCCAAAGGGAGGCGCCCTCTGTCCTATTCAGTAGAAGTAAAATATAGTACCACATGGAAGAGTGTTTCTTGGAAGAGTCGGGGAGATCTCCGCAAACTCCTGGACAATATTTATTGTTCAATCAACACACACACACAATCTGGTCATTTACTTATTACTGTTTGTGGAATCTTGTTGGGCACATTGTTACCATTGACCAGAAACTAAACTGGACTCGCCAAAAGCAGGCCAGAGCTTAGAAATGCTAGTAACTCACATTCTGACTTCCAAAAGCTTGTTCACCATCTACAAAGGGGCTTTTGCCCGAAACGTCGATTTCGAAGCTCCTTGGATGCTGCCTGAACTGCTGTGCTCTTCCAGCACCACTAATCCAGAATCTGGTTTCCAGCATCTGCAGTCATTGTTTTTACCATCCACAAAGCACAAGTCTGGAGTGTAATGGAATGTTTCCCAATAGGATGAGTGCAGCTCCAACAACATTCAAGAAACTTAGCGCCATCCAAGAAAAACAATGGGCTTGAATGGTAACAAACTCACAAATATCCATTCCCTCCAGCACTGGTGCTCAGTAGCTGCAGTGTATGCCATCTTCAAATTGCACTGCAGAAATTTATCAAGGCTACTTAGCACTTTCCAAACCTATGGCTATCACCATCTAGAAGGACAAGGGCTGCAGATACATGGGAACACCACCACCCTCAAGTACCATCCTGATTTGGAAATATAATGCAGTTCCTTCAGATTTGATGGTTCAAAATCCTGGCACTTCCTCCTGAATGGCACAGTGGATCTATCTAATAGACTGTGGTGGTTCAAGTTGTCAGCTCACTGGCAACTAGGGATGGCTAATAAATGCTGGCCTGTCATGATGTCCACGTCCAATGAATACATAAAAAATATATAGAAAGCACACTGACTGGTACATATATTATAAATTACTAGCCGAACTTCTTGGATGCAAAATATTTTGGAGCATCCTCTGATCACAATAGGTGTTATAGAAAATCAAGGTTTTTGTTAATGGGGAGGTAAATGAAACTTCAATGCTGTGTGGCTGTGACAAGATGCATTCTTATATTGTCTTAATAACAAACTAGACTCTAAAATCAAAGAACACCCATCTGCATAAGGTTCCTACTATGTTTTAAATAAAGGTTATTTTATTCATTTTAGGGCACCATCCTTGTGACCAGTCTCGTGACTATCACTCTGCCTCTGAGTGGAAGGCCCTGACCAACCTCACAGACTTGAGCACAAATTTTAGGCTTGTGCTGTCATACAGTACTGAGGGACTGCAGCACTGCCAGATATGATATTGAGAAAAGGCATTATCAATTGTCTCAAGTTGATACAAAAGATTCTATGTCAAAATTCAATGAATACGAGGAACTCCGTGTTCTGAAAAACAAATCCCCAAACATGAGGAATGAAAACAGATTATCTGATTACTTCTCACATCACTGATTTTGGAATCTCTCTATGTAAATTGCTGTTGCATCTCCTAGAGTACAACAAAGCCTCCAGTTCAGAAGTACTTAATTATTTGGAAATAATGGAAAGTGACAGTATAGATACAATGTGGACAAGTGATAGAAAACTACTGGGGACGAGAACAGATTCCCCAGAAGTTGTTATTCAGACCATGGCTCTCTTGATCTATATTGCTGACAGAGACTTGGGTGTAAAGAGCACAACTTCTAAATGTGTGCATACTACAAAGCTTAGAACTATTGTGAACTGTGAGGTTAGTAATATAAAAGACAAAGTTGTCAAAGTACCAGCAGACCATAGGGCAGTTTTCTCAGTAAAGAGAGAACCATGGTGGTTTAATCTGAGGGTCAGTACACTTCTGGTGAGGACAGAGTTTAAGAAGGAGAGTGCTTCACAGTAACTTCAACCAGTATGGAAATTGAATTCATGATGTTGGGCTGCTCTGCATCACAAACTAGCCATTCAATCACCTAAGGTAACCCACCCCTATAGACTTCAATCGAACATGAACAAGTTAGAGGACAGATGTGTGCAGGTGAAATGTAGTGGAGAGAAGTGTGAGATGGTACATTTTGGTAGGAGCAACATGGTGTGATAATATATCAAAATATTTTTTAAAAAGTGCTTTTATCATGTAAGCCACTATCATGTGGAGAAATGAGTGCACACATACATGAGTGAACACAATGCTGCTCCCCAAAACAATAGCAACAAGCAGCAGTTTCCTTCACAAATATAATTCTGAGGGATCTTTGTGATTGAAAACTTCCCTTCCTTCTGGAAATTGACTTCTCCCTCTCCCCTGGCCAAGCATGAATGAGTATCAGGAGCCAGGCAGGAATGTGAGAAGTCACTGAGGCAGAATGGGGGATTGGTCATTGCTTGTTAAAAAAGCAACTAATTGCTATGAAATAAAAGTGCATCGTTCTGCATATGTACTGGTGGCCTTTTTTGTTGCTGAAATAATTACTTCGATAAAGCCAAGGATGCAACTCCAAAGGAGATGCAGGAACAGAAGGCCTTTGGATTACATATGTATAGGACATCGAATATGAAAGGGTAGGTTTAAAAGGTGTGCAAGATCCTGAGATTTGTGAAAAGAAAGGGTGTAGAATACCAAAACAAGAGAATTATGCTGGATGATTATAAAACACTGGTTCAGCAACAGCAGGAATTGTGTGGGCAGTTCTGGGTATCTCAGTTTAGGAAAATTATGAAAGTATTAGAAAGAGTGCAGAAAAGATTCATGAAATGAATCCTTAGATCTGGAACTTTGGTTATATGGATAGGTTGGAAATAGTGGGTGTGTTTTACTTAAGAGGTGAAGGGGAGATTGGATGGAGGTATTCAATATTATAGGGGGTCTGGACAGAAGTGATAGAAATTCTATTTCTATTGGTGGAAGGATTTAGAACCAGAGGATAATGACTTATTGAGATTGGCAAAAGAACCAAAAGCAACATGAAGGCAAGCCAATGGGTGGTTAGGATTTATGATGCAGAACCCGAGACTATGGTGGAGGTAGATTCAATCAAGGCATTTCAAAGGGGGAATTATGATACCGCCTGAAGGGAGTACATTTGCAGAATCGAGAAAGGCCGGGGAAATGGAATCCATTGATTTGCTCTTACAGTCTCCATTGGTATGATGGGCAGAATGGTCTCCTTCTGTGCGGTGACCATTTGATGATTCTGTGCCGAAGCGGTCTGGAATGGAAAGGCTTTAAGAACACGCAATTCTCTGTAATTAATAATGACTGCATGCAGTTAAGATGAGATCCAAACTGCTTTTTGAAGCTGCTTTATATAGCTGAGTGCGTTGGCTCCAGGTGTCGTTTGCTGCACGGGCAGCCGGGAGGGAGGGGTTGGATTGCGGAGTGGTAAGACTCCAGTTCCCAGAGTGCTCCGCCTGTTGGAGATCTGGATTCCCGAGTTTCCGCTGCGAGTACAATCCGGGATTGACACATCATCAGGTCCAGAATGTGAGCGGCGCAGCCCAGTGCAGGGAGGGATCCCGGTCAGACACTGATCCGCTTTCAATTACACAGGGAAGGACAAGCCTGGAGCGAAATATCGCAGAAAGCCTGGACCAGGTATGTCAGGGGAAAAAGAAATGCTGGTTATGATTTCATTGCCTTCACCGGTGCGAGTGCAGGATCGGTGCTAATTATTTTCAGAGGTATTCTCACTCTTTCCTGTTCTTCGGGGGCACAGAGAAAGAGAGAGAGAGCTGAATAAATGTAAACCACCGCGTGTGACTAAAACTGAACAACATTTTGTCTAAGATATGAAGAGTTCTTGGCAAAGGTTTTGTTGGGCGTTGGTTTGAAGTTTATTCGCCTTTGACTAGTAACAATTCTGTTTTTTTTTTCAAAAAATGCACGGTTTGGCAGGAGGGGAGAAAGTTTCGGTTCTCAATTTTCTGATGTATTTATACCTGGGGATTGCTATGCACAGGTTTTTAAATCCCAGCTCGCTGGAAACACGGCATTTAAGAGAAGTGAAAGGGAGTTCACCATCTGCTGCCCAGGGGTAATTTGATTTTATGCTAATGGATTCTATTCCTGACTGCAAAGAATTTAAAGCGACGTGATCATGGGAATGAGGTTCATTTGTTAAAAATACAGGGCTCTGATATTCATGCAAGTTAGAACACTCTAAAATATAACACATTCTCCGCCTCTTGCCCCGAGCAACCAGAGAAGCGTTAAATGAGACTACAGAAGCGCGCCCAACGTGCAGTCTAGACTGATGCACTCTTTTTAAGTAGCGCATCTATGAGTTTCGAAATTATGTTATTTTAATAAACTTGCTTTTTTAAAAAATCAACAGATATATGTCTCCAACTGGCTAATTCCTGACTAAGCTCCAGACCACAGTCGCAAAATAAAAGCTACTCCCTGAGAGCAGGAAGCTGTGTTCTAACGACGAGAGACAGAAGCAGAGAGATGGGAGACGCACTGAAACACGTTGACTCTGATGTGACTTTGAGCTTCATGAGGAGGTTGTGGCGCTCACTGGAGGCTATCGCTGCCTGAGGGTTTATTTTTACAGTCTGTATTAAACTGGAGAACTGTGTGCTTCTCTGTGCAGACAGCTGCTTTCCATCAGAGATGCCTTAAAAGGACACCCGTGGCTGGGAGGTGGAGGGAGAGACCTCGCTTTGTCAAATGGCTTCCGTGGAATTGGTTTACCTGGGCGAAGGCAACAGTCAACCGTGTGCATGGAAAGAACTGGAGTGGGGATTGCACGCGTCGTTCCCGTGCCTCTCCGGTTCAGCACCAGGGACAGCTCCATACGAGTGCTACAGCTACAAACACGGGCAGCAGCACCACCCGGCCGGCAAGGACATCAAGGTGTGCTGCTGCGACCAGCAACTTGAAACATCTTTCACTTATGTGGACGAAAATGTCAACTTGCAACGTGCAAGTCCGACTCTGTCCGACAAAAGCTACCCCATGCAGTCCTACCACGGCTCTTCCAGCGACATCAGAGCTATCCCCGACGGTTTGCAGGAACTCTCGACAGAGTCTGATGATGACAGCTCGTCCGAGAGCTCGGACACATCCGTGGACTATGGCTTTATCAGCGCCCTGCTCTTCCTGTTCAGTGGGATCACGCTGGTCATCATATCCTACGTGATCCCCCGCGACGTGACTGTGAATCCAGACAGTGTTTCAGCCCGGGAGATGGAGAACCTTCAAAAGGAGAGCGCCCGGATCGGGGCTCACCTGGACCGGTGTGTCATCGCGGGACTTGGCCTTTTGACCCTGGGGGGAATCCTCCTCTCCACTTTGTTAATGATATCAATTTGCAAAGGTGAACTATATCAAAGGCAGAGGTTCGCAGCTGTGGGAAGATCGGGAAAACTCTATGGGTCTTTTAGCTTTCGCCTGAAATCTCCAGGTCCCAACAGTTCCATCCAGCGGTTTCCAATGGATGGAGAGGACACTATGACCATTGATTAATGGCGCTGTACGTTGTAAACTTGAAAAGTGTTTACCTTGTTCATCACACAGGTTAATGTTCTCAAATTGTCCAGCGTGAAATAGTCCACAGCATCCCATTCTCCGCAACGTCTCATGCAACACTGACCGAGCAAAACGTCTGTCAACAATTTCACCACATAAATTTCTAAACTTGGTAAGATTCACAATCCAACAATCCACCCCGGCCTCCTGTCACTTTATGCATTCGGATCTGTTTGTAGGTTCACAGAAATAACAGAAAGCCATCAAATCTTTCCAGCCTGTTCCGTGATTGAAGGCAATCACCTGTACCTCAAGTCCATTCCCGCCTCTGACCTCACTCCCCTAAAAATCCACTATATTTGCATAAACTCCAGTTGATTGCCAGCAGCCGCAGGTTTTGGTGGGAGAACATTCAGATTCCCTCTGCTTTTAGCCTAAGGAACTGGTTCCTGATTTTAATTCCTGGCTGTAATTTTAAAGTCTTACCCCATTTTCTCGCGATCCCCAGCAAAAAACATACTGTCTCTGTATCTATTCTCGCTACAAATCCTTTCTGAATTGAACTGCAATTTGGCCAACCCTCAAACTTCCTAATTTATGCAAAAGCAAAACGGTTATTTCTTCTTGATACTATTTAGAGGTTTTGTTTGTGACTTATCAAAAATGTTTAATTCATCAAGTGCATTTAACTCTGGTACAAAAAGGAAATGCTAAAATCACTCAACAAGTCCGGCAGCATCTGTGAAGAGAGTGGGTGAGTTAATGGTTCACTATTGATCTCTATACTACCCATCCAGCCCCCAACACAAACTTTGGTGCCTTGGTCTAACCCAAATGATATCCAGCAACTCTCCAACATTTTATGAACTCTGGATATATAAAAAAATTAAAAGCCACTCGATGTAGTGACATTAAGCTATTTATTGGATAGCTCGTTCAAAGAGCCAGCATGGATATGGTGGGTCAAATGGTCACTTTCTGCTCTGTAGGATTCTATGATTCATTTTACAGACTGCAAAGTCCTGGTTTCTCAAGGATGACTTGTGCACCACTGATTTGAGCTATTCACACCATAAGTGTCTGCAGTACCTCTGGTGCAAGAGCAACAGATTAATTCATTCAGTCTAGTCCACCGAAAATATAACCTTTATTAACAGGGATCTTGAATACATTTGATTATGTTTTCTAAACACATTTTACACTACATCACTCCAGAAAAGCCATTGCTACTTGATCAGGATTGCACCATTAGTATGCTGTTTTGTTCTGAATTCGTGCTTATAGATCGCTGTCCTTTGTTAGGACAAATATACAAATTAATGTTATCTGAAACTTGCAGTATGTACATTTGTTTTTAGAGATAAAACAAACTGTTCTTAAAATGTACACCAATGACTATGCTGTACCTTCTCCATTGTCTTTACCTAATCAAATGTCAAATATCGCATTTGTGGATTGAATTCATTCAAACAGCACAATGACAGAAAGATGACATTTGCAGCAAGAAAAATCTGTCAAATCTTTATTATGTCACCCCATTCTAGTCATGCATTCTCCAAGCAGTTTTGATTTTCTTATGGCCTCTTGGGTGACACATTAGCTATAACCAGCAACAATAATGTGAGGGCTTTGAGGACATTGGGTGAGTTTTGCATTACTTCTTTAATAGAGCAACTTGCATCTCAACATTTGGAATTCTAAAAGAAGAGTGACACAATAATATTTAAAAACAAAATTTTATGCAAAATCTAAAAAAAATTCACAATATTTTTGTTATTTTAATAAAACTTGTTTCCTGACTCTCCTCCATTTCCTGTTTTACCTCCACATTTCCTTGTCCTTTTGTTTCTTACCCATGACTTCCAGCTAGTATTCTAAGAGTTGATCATTTTGCAGATACCTCAGCTCCAAGCTCAGCCTCCCAAATTTGACAGGACCTGCTCATTTTCAATTCACATCTGCTTTTCTGCCTCAGTTCTATGCCTGCTCCACCAGAGAAGCTGCAACTGGACACTTGTCCAGCACCCCCTGCGTGGAATTCATATATTTCTTAAGAAAACTGTTTGAGGAATGAAACAGATTTAAACTTGTTTGTGATTTCTACTCTTTGTGTCCTGTACCATGGCAGTGCATTGGCAGATTAATTACACAGAGTCTTTCTAATTACACTGAAACTGCAACTTGTGCCAGCTATGAAAAATTATTAACTCCACCAATTACATTGTATTAGTATTAATTGTATATTGACTTATTTAGTGTAAGTATTTAATGCCTTATTCAAATGTATCATGTTTATTCTACTGATATGTTCAATAGTTTAACAAAAACAACAATTGGTTTAAAATAAAGTGCTCTTTCAATGGTATTCAAATTGCTTGCAAAATATAAGTGTCTTAATTTCAATAGCCTTAAATTCAAAACAATGCTGCCTTACTCCATAGTCAATAGACAATAATTAGATTTCATTTGGAGTTCTATATTTAATTCCCCTGCACTACAATCAGGCCAGTATTTTCCCACTTAAATCCTTCAGGCAAAATTATTAATAATATAGGACTTGCTTTTTTGACCTCAGAATATCTCAAGCATTTTACAACCAAGGAAACATATTTAAACTGCAATTAGTTTATTATGCACACAGTAAGATCCCACAAACAACAATATTATAATTCCCCTGTTCTTCTTCCAATATTAGCATATCTTCCTAT
Source organism: Chiloscyllium plagiosum (assembly GCF_037043375.1). Taxonomy (NCBI): domain Eukaryota; kingdom Metazoa; phylum Chordata; class Chondrichthyes; order Orectolobiformes; family Hemiscylliidae; genus Chiloscyllium; species Chiloscyllium plagiosum. The sequence goes on from NW_028270142.1 coordinate 41,193,394, forward strand.
GAGACAGCAGATCTGGCCTTGGCCTAATGCTTCTTCTAAAGGCAACATCACAGAATTGAACTGGGAGTAAATGATATGCTCAAGTTTCTGGAGTGAGGCTTGAACCCATGACTTTCTGATTCAGAGGCCAAACTGTTAACAACTGAACATAGCTATTATATTCATTTATCTGCCAATGACTAGAACATAAACAGAAAATGTTTTTTTAAATGATTTTCTAAAATATAGACTCCTACTTTGATGGAGAATTATGCTGCTTGATAAATTTATAAAAATAGATCAGTTTACTCAAGTGTCCAGTTGCTTAACAATAATTTACCAAATCTGATTTTACATTGCTCTTTAATATTCTAGATTGAGATCACCACTTGTTTTCAACACTGTCTGGGAAACATCTGTCTACATTCATAGGCAACATTGGTTTTAAAATTTACAACTTATTTTACAAAGTATGCATGAATAGAAGAGACATTTTACTGTCTGATTTACAAGCACAAAGCTGGGCTGTTGTGACGGATTGCCTTAACATCACATACGCATATCTTTATGGTACCAACAGATGCTCAAGCCAAAGATTCAGTGGATAATGTAATGGGAGATTCTGCCAGTCAGCATATTTTCATTACTTTGATACCTAAATTATGTTGTGTAAAACTGTCGTCATAAATAATATATCATATGGAATGGCAGTTCTACCACATAGAATATTGCTCTTTTTACAGTGTGCAAATCATACTACTGTTTTTTTTTCACTTAAGCAATATTGTATACTATTTAACTGATTAACTTTAACCCTTGCATTACCGTGGAGCTGGATGTATATGAATAAACTTTTAATTTGGAATTGCTAGAAATAGTTTTATCTACTTAGTATTACTCAGAAATTTTAAATATTCTCTGTTTTTTTTTTAAACTCTAAGTTTACTCTTTTCATAATTGATATAATGTGCTTCAACTTTGCCCTACTTTTAACAGTGTTATTTTTATGGTGCTTTTTTTCATCTTTTTCTTTGTTCAAGTTGTTTAGTTGAGAAATGAGAGGCACCTTCAAAATATTCACAGAATCATGGCATAGTTAGAACCCAGAAAGAGGTAATTCAGTCCTTTGAGCTTGTGCAACCTTGCTGCAGGGGCAACTCAGTTATTTTCACTCCTTGCCCTCTGCCCATAGAGCTGCACATTTATCTCCCTTCAAGTCATGATCTATTTCCATTATTAAGGCCTTAATTACAGTTACTTTCACCACACTCTGGGCAATATATCCCAAAATGCTAACTGCTCAGTGTGCAGCAAAACCTTTCCTTATGTTATTTTTGGGGTTTTTTTGACAATTATTTCAAGTCTTACATTCAATCCTGACCATTCTACTAATTTCTTCCTATGCCCTCTGTTTTTTAACTATCTTGATTTTGAACACCTCTGCAAAAGCCCTCTCAGCCAATCCATTTATGTCAGACTTCTTGTGAGACCTCAACCTTCATCACAAGATTTCGATCAGGACAGCCTGCGCCTAGTATCACCCATTTTCTCCCCCACATATGCCAAAAAGAAATTCACATTGTTAATTATTCGAATCTACATCAGTTTATGATAAAGCTCATGAAGAATAAATATCCATATTCTGCATTCATAGATAAATTAGATCTACTTACAAGAAAAAAGAATATATTACTGAAAATGAGTTTTATATGATTATCTCCATTGCTCCACTCTATGCAACCTTTCATTTTGCAACAATGCACATATATTAATGAGTAGTTTAACACAGATGGCTCACATGACTTGATACTGTGCTATATTGTCTGCATTTTTCTGCAAGTTGTTGATCAAGAAGATTTAGAATGTAATACTTTGTAATTTCAACAAGTACAGAAGCAAGTTCTTTCAGGATAATGTTTCATGGAATTTCATGTTTTATTGAGATGGTGGATAGTCTTTCCTGCATCATTGAAGAATTAAGGTAAGTTTTGATCAATTTTAGCTTAGAAATGTTTCGCTGCCTACTGGCCATAGAAATGTGGAATGTCAAGAGAATGCAGAGAGCCATAAGTGGGTTAGAGACATTTACCTCATTCTGTTCTTGCAAACCAAATTCAATGCATCTTGCGGCGATGAACACTATGGAACTCATTTTGACATGATTCATTGTTCAGCACACAAATCTGAAGCATCAATAACCTGAATCCTCACATCTGAGTAGGACTCCTTATTTCAGGCCCAGATCTGACAAAAATTGTCCATCTTAGTGCAATTTTCTGGATGAACAACTGTGTCAAGAGCTTTCCCAGCTGAAGCAGTGTGGTCAAATTCAGGATACAATATGGGCAGTGACAGAATGGAGATCAATACTGAAACCACAACCCTATTTTGTGGCATTATGTGTACAATGCTCCATAAAGGTCCAAATGTATTTTGACAGTTGCTGACAAAAGACAAGTGAGGGAGTAGAGAGACAGGACAATGGGGGAGAAACCGTGCCAGTTGTGTAAGGTGGTAGGGTAACTGGTCAGTGAGGCAGTACCTACCAGTTGGGAGAGGGGGTAGGGTGCAAAATGTGTGATGTGGTTAGGGTGTCATGTGGGTGAGGGAGGGGCTAGGGTGGATAGGATGTGAGGCAGAAAAGATGTTGAGCTCAGAAGATCTGAGTGGAAAGGGAAGTAGGATTTCAGATTTTGAGTCAAGGCCCAGTGTGTGTGGGGAACCAGGGGCTGTGGGTAAAGGGAACAATGGGACACAGGCTGTCAGTTCTGGGGAGACTGTCAAAGAGTGGGGAGCATTGGGTCATGTGGGAAGGGATGGGAGTTATCTGATTAGATTAGATTACTTACAGTGTGGAAACAGGCCCTTCGGTCCAACAAGTCCACACCGACCCTCTGAAGAGGAACCCACCCAGACCCGTTCCCCTACATTTACCGCTTCACCTAACACTACGGGCAATTTAGCATGGCCAATTCACCTAACCTGCACATCTTTGGACCGTGGGAGGAAACCGGAGCACCGGTAAGGAAACCCACACAGACACGGGGAGAATGTGCAAACTCAACACAGACAGTTGCCCGAATTGAACCCGGGTCTCTGGCGTTGTGAGGCAGCAGTGCTAACCACTGCGCCACCATGCCGCTGTGGGAAGGTGTTGGGATTTGGGGCAGATTTGGTGTTTGGAGGTGTTTGGGATGTCCGAGGTCAAGGTGGGGTGGAGGACCAGGATGGTCAAGATTGGAAATGGAGTTAGATCCACAAGAGGGTGTTCGGTATTTGTGGTTCATGGTGATTCGGGGGTGGGGTTAGTTTTATAGTTAGCCAGGTGGTAAATCCGATTTTAATTCTCTAACTAAAACAAAGAATTGCGGATGCTGGAGATCTGAAATAAGATTCATATGAGAAGTGCTTCTTCCTCCTTTAAATATGGATCAGATCTGGTTCAGTGTGTCAATATGACCAATTTCTCAGCATGTGCACATACATCCAACAGTGTTTTCTCAAACCCTTTTTCACGCCTGTAGCCTCCAAGAAATATCTTGGCTTCTCTCAGTTGTTTCATAGAGCTGTGAATGCCCATTTCATTCAGCTGAAGCTGAAGTTTCAAATTAACCTTAAGGATGAAGTCTTACCACACAATAAGAGAAACCACAAACTTGAAAATAGAAATGCCTTTTCAAAGAATTTGTGCATCTATTAATGAGGTGTTGCCAGTTGCTCTTTTAGGATAATCTCATCACAGTTTTCCATTAGTGCATCGTGGGTATCAAACAAAAGATGGCAAAGAGCTGTCAAGGTTTCATTTTGAATTTTTCATCTTGTTTCGCCCAAAAGATTCACTCTAAGATTAGGCACATGGTGCATCAGAATTTCCTAATGACATGTTGAAGGTGAGAAATACACATATACTCATTGGACCAGGTCAAAGAGCACCATTGCTTCCAAGTGATACTTGGCATCATTCTTAACAACTTCATTCAAACAAGGTTCATGGATCCAGAGATCTACATTGCCCATGAATCTCTTTTCCCTTCTTTTACTTCCATTACAGTGGCCTTTCTGTATTGTTAGGCTGAAAATACACAGAAACCTGACAGTGCAGAAAGAGTCATTCGGCCCATGGAGTCTGCACCTACCCTCCAAAAAGCAGCCACCTAGACCCATCCTATCGCTTTAATCCCACAATTACCATGCTAACCCACCTAGCCTGCACATTGCTGGATATTATTGGCCAATTTAGAATGACCAATCCAGCTCACTGCACATCTTCATACTGTGGGAGGAAACCAAATCACTTGAAGGAAACCTACATAGACATGGGGAGGACATGCAAACTCCATGCAGACAGTCGTCCACAGCTGGAACCAAATCTGGGTCCCTGGCACTGTGAGGCAGCAGTGTTAACCATATGCTGAATCTCCATTTCGTAATGACTGCAGACTTTTCCAACCTTCAAATCAGACTGAGAAACAAATTCAATGATCTCTGTGTGACAGCACAACAGGACAGTTCTCACAGACAATTCTGAGTCATGTGGTAACCACCCAGTCAAAGCAGGCTGTATTAGGTCTGTTCTTCATGTACCTTTCCACATTCTTTCAATTGCAGAGGATGTGGTGGAGGCTGGTACAATTGCAACATTTAAGAGGCATTTGGATGGGTATATGAATAGGAAGGGTTTGGAGGGATATGGTCCAGGTGCTGGCAGGTGGGACTAGATTGGATTGGGATATCTGGTCAGCATGGATGAGTTGGACCGAAGGGTCTGTTTCCATGCTGTACATCTGTATGACTATGACTCAATGCTCATTGACATATCCAATTAATCCTTAATGTTTAACCTTTTACTAGCCTGGTTTGAAGATACCATTTTTAAGTTCAACACCACACTTGGCCACTTAAGTTTTCAATAGATGATAACATCTCTTCTAACAGGAGTAGGATAATGTCTGTCATGATGTTCTATGGTGTAAGGAATGAAGTGAGCAGTTTCTGCGCCATGCACAGAAAATGGGTAAGTGACTGGTTATTGTTATTTTGGCAACTTGGTTGCATCTTTCCAGGTAGATAAATATTGCTGTTGCATCACAGGGATGAGTGGGTTCACTTGTTATCTACAGCATGATATGTTCAGGAGTGCTTGGGCAAAGATCTGGACTTCACACTATAGGTTAATGCCCAGGTATCACAGAGAAGGCATGTTTCAGCTTTGGCATATATATGTCTGTGTAACGCTGTGGCACTTTGAAGAATTGCTCATCACTTGAAATCAAAGCCATTCCTCCCCATGAAAGGAAATAGGTAATGGCAGGCATTTTCATCTCCTTTGTGAACTTGTTATCTACAGCATAGTGAAAGACAGCAGCAGTCACTCCTCAACCACTGAAGCTAAGGCTCAGCCTTCAGTATTGTCATATCCCCAAATGTAAATATTCCCTTCCTGGTAGCCCTTCCTGTCAACCATGAAGGCTTTGAATATCCCCTAGTTTGCCATAACCAACAACTGCTGACAACTATGACAAGCTGCCTGGCTCAGTGCATTAAACAGTAAGGCAAGTGAGAAATACTGAGATCCTCTGTGATCTAATTGAGGGTCCAAAGCACAAAAAAGCTAGGCAGGAATGATGTGAGCATTGAAGTAGGTACACATTGAGTTATCCTTAAGAGAGCAAGTGAGGATCCCTGAAATATATGACCAGCAATACAATGAGAGGTGTTGATGTACTCCTAAGTGCAGCACTCAAGTGTAGAAACATTCTGTAAGAGGATTGGAGATGTCCCATGATGATGTGGTGAGATTGACACTTCAGATCGCAATAACTGTTGATGGGGAGTGTGTGTGACCTCTGCCCTTGGAGATGTTGGTACAAAGTGCCCAAGATAGAGGTTCAGGAGAGTAAGCAGTGAACTGGAATCGCCAGGTACCCCCCCCCCCCCAACTTCCATGTCATGAAATTTCAGCTTCTAGTTTATTTCCGGTGGGTGGGAGCATGAAAATGACACATTAATGAGGTGAAATTTAATAATAATGAGGGTGATAATGAGCGATAATTCCTGTTAATAGGCATCTCACTGCTCACTAACAAGAATCTTATCTTTATACCCAGAATATGACTGGAAAGTATGACTGTTTGGTCTCAACTTAGGAAAGGGCCTCAAGCAACCTCTTAGGTGATTTTTTTCCAAATTTCCCATATCATTCATGGGGCAGCACAGTGGCTCAGTAGTTAGCACTGCTGCCTGACAGCACCAAGGACTTGGGTTTGATCCCCACCTCGGGTGACTGTCTGTGTGGAATTTGCAGATTCTCCCTGTGTCTGTGCAGGTTTCCTCTGGGTGCTCCAGTTTTCTCCCACAATCCAAAGGTGTGCAGGTTAGATGAATTGGCCATGCTAAATTGTCCATAGTGTTACGGGTAAATCTAGGGTTGGGGAATGGGTCTGGGTGGGTTACTCTTCGGAGGATTGGTGTGGACTTGTTGGGCCGAAGGGCCTGTTCCCATACTGTAGGGATTCTAATCTAATCATTCAAAGGCTGGAAAGATTCTGTCCATAGATATATATTGTTGCACAGACATGCATACACATATTGACACAGACACACACATACAGGTACACACAAACATTGATGCATACAGACACATTGACACACACTTCAGTAATCAGTAATGTGTAGCCGCCTTTGTGTAAGTTTATTGAAGCTGATTGGTTAAAGCTGAGTGATTTTGTGAAGGTATTCCTAGCTGAAAATTTAAACAGAAACATGAGTAGGTGGTGGTGACACAACTCTGAATTTCCATATTCCACAAATCTATTTTAACAATAACTGGAGGAGATAGACAGTAAGTTTTGTAAAATTGAAGGTATAACTTCACTCACTGGAAATTTATATTCATCACAAACACAAAAAATATACAATTATAGAATCTGAGAATCTGACAGCACAGGAGGCATCACTTGGTCCATTGCGTCTGTGTCAGCTTGTTTAAAGAGATATTCATAGACTCTATTCCCTACTCTGTCCCCATAACCCTGCACATTTTTCCTTTCAAGTAATTATCTAACTCCCTTTTGAAACTTACTCTTGAATTTATTTCCACCACCTTTCAGGCAGCACATAACAGGTCATAGCAACTGTCTGCATTGAAAATATGATCCTCATTTCCCCTTTGGTACATTTGCTAATTATTTTGAACCTGTTTCCTTTGGTCAACACCGCTCCCACCAGTGGAAACAGTTTCTCCTTTTTCACTTTGCAAGAGTACAGCCTCAACAACACTCACAAAGTTTCTCATCATCCAGAACAAGACTTGCACTTGATTGACATCACTCCAACACCTCCAACATTAACTGTCTCTATCATTGATGGTCAGTTGCAGCAGAGTCTATCATCTATAAGATGCATTGCAACTTCAATAGCACCTCACAAATCCATAAACTTTGCCACTACAAAGATAAATAATCACTTTCAAGTTTTCTTCATGTGACACACCATCATGACTTGAAACTAAATCACCAATCCTTCACTACTGCTGGTTTTCTCCCTAACAGCACAATGGGTAAACCTAAGCCATATTGACTGCAGCTTTCAAGAAGGCAGCTGAGCAGTACCTTCTCAAGGTCATTTAGGGATGGGGAAAAAAAATGCTAGTTTTGCTAGCGATGCTCACATCGCACGAAGCAACGAAAACAAATAAACTATCAAACCACTCGCAATATGGAACAGCTCTATTTAAGTCTCTCCTTAACCTTCTTTATTCAAAGGAGAGTTTCCTCAGTTTCTCACATCTCTCTACATAACAGAAGTCTCTCATCCTTGGAACCATTCCAGTAAATTTCATCTGCATCTTCTCTAAGGCCTTGACATCCACTCTGAAGTGTGGTGTGCTGAGACTGATCCCAGTGATTTATAAAGATTTTGAATAATGCCAGAAGAAATATTCCTGATACCAGAATCAAACAAAATAAATGACTGGTTTCTCCCCTTTGCATGACCGATACTGATGGAATCGACATTAGACAGATATTTAAGTGAAGCATACTATTTTCAGAAATAAATTTATTCCTTCTTTCATCCTTAGTGATACTAAGCAGCTTGCAGTCTGAAAAAAATAAAAGACTTGATTAATGCTTGATTTGAAATTGATTTGATGTCAAGCCTTTGATCTGAGGTAACTATATAACAGATAAGATAATGTGCTGAGTAGCATTATTTGTAATGGTATAAATGAAGTGATTATCAGAAGCATAATACAGGTTACCTTACAGATCCTTCATTGACATTTGACACAGAACAGCACGGTCCCTGATACAGCTAATCAACTTACATCAGAGCAGCTGAAAACAAAATTCCAAACAATTGCAAAGTAATAGGAAAAGGTACCAGCCAAGAACTGAAAACAGTAGAACATTTACAACAGAATTTACCATAGAGTGTAATGGAGGTTGTGCCAAATAAAATAATTGTTCCGATCACGAATTAATTTTGAATCTTTAACAAAATCTCACACTCCAGTTCCCTAACAGTTCACTGTGAAAGTGTGCTTGCGTATCATTCTGATTCATTTGGAGTGTGCAGTTTGAATCTCTTTATACATGGTCTCAGGAAAGGCACAAGAAGCTTCAAAATTCCTGCTGAAAGTGGTACCAACCACTTTGGTGCTGATCATCACTTCTCACCTTTACTGGAAGAAGCATCTGCAATATCAATTCGAGACCAGGATCAGGCTTGAGTGTGAAGATGATTATGGTTCAATATGCATACATGAGTGAGTATTGGCCCATTTCAAAAGAAGATGAAAGGTATCCATTTCTGCACATCCTGCATCACAGTGATAGAGCAGGGGAAAAAATAACAAAGCAGAAAATATTTAAAACAATCCACATCACCTCAGGTAAACAAAGAGAATAAAACCACAGGTTATAGAACAGAACACAAATAGTAATTCAAAATCAGTTAATTATTATAGCACGGAAGGAGGTCCTTCAGCCTGTCATGTTCCTGCAGCTTCTCCAAAGGCAACGTCTTCTGCTCTTAAGTTATGGATATTGGCGTGCATCTGGGAAAATTAACAAACAGTGAAATTCACAACTAATCTTGGAGGAACCGGCTTGGGTGAAGTTCACAACAAAGAATCAGATAAGTTAATTGTTGTTTTAAGTCTGTCCAAGAGAAAGGCTGTATTAGTGGGTACAGTGGGTTCTTTCTTGATGATATGTTTTTGGAGGTAAGTCTCTTGATTAAACTTAAAATATAAGCCATAGCTATTAATTTAACCTAGTGCAGTGTTTTGTAGAAGAGTAAGACGGTGTTATTTTCTGAGTCTGTAGATTGTGAAGGAGCAAAAATAGCCTTTGCAATGATGTGTACTTCTTGTCAGATGTGGGAGTTTAAAGAGAGTTTAAGGGTTACTGCGGATTATATCGGCCATAAATGCTGTTGGATGCAAATCTTAGCAGATCGAGTGGATCGGTTGGAGAGACAGATAGAAGCAATAAGGAATTTGCAACAGCAACAGTATGTGATGGAAGGCAGTTATAGGAAGGGGGGAAAGTCTCAGATACAGCCACACAGATGGGTTAACTCCAGAAGGGTGAGAGAGGTCGGCACCTAGGGCAGGAGTCTTTTGTGGATATACCTATTTCAAACAGGTATGCTGTTTTGGAAAATGTAGGGGGTGATGGACTCTCAGGGGAACGTAGCACGAACAGCCAAGTTTATGGTATTGAGACTGGCTCTAATGCAACAAGGGGTACGTCGGCTTCCAAGAGATCAATTGTGTTAGGGAATTCTGTAGTTCGAGGTACAGACAGACGTTTCTGTGGCCAGCAGAGGAAAAACAGAATGGTGTGTTGTTTCCCTGGTGCCAGGATCAAGGATGTCTCAGAGAGGGTGCAGAATGTTCTCACCGGGGAGAGGGGCCAGCAGGAGGTCATTGTCCACATTGGAACCAATGATATAGGAAGGGAAAAGGTTCAGATTCTGAAGGGAGATAACAGAGAGTTAAGCAGAAATTTAAAAAGGAGGTCCTCAAAGGTAGTAATATCTGGATTACTCCCATTGCTATGAGCTAGTGAGGGCAGGAATAGGAGGATAGAGCAGATGAATGCATGGCTAATGAGCTAGTGTATAGTGTATGGGAGAAGGATTCACATTTTTGGATCATTGGAATCTCTTTTGGGGTAGAAGTGACCTGTACAAGAAGGACGGATTGCACCTAAATTGGAAGGGGACTAATATACTGGCAGGGAATTTTGCTAGAACTGCTTGGGAGGATTTAAACTAGTAAGGTGGGGGGTGGGACCCAGGGAGATAGTGAGGAAAGAGATCAATCTGAGACTTGGAAATTGAGAACAGAGGTGAGTCAAACAGTCAGGGCAGGCAGAGACAAGGTAGGACTAATAAATTAAACTGCATTTATTTCAATGCAAGGGGCCTAACAGGGAAGGCAGATGAACTCAGGACATGGTTTGGAACATGGGACTGGGATATCATAGCAATTACGGAAACATGGATCAGGTATGGTCAGGACTGGCAGCTTAATGTTCCATGATACAAATGCTACAGGAAGGATAGAAAGGGAGGCAAGAGAGGAGGGGAAGTGGCATTTTTGATAAGGAATAGCATTATAGCTGTGCTGAGGGAGGATATTCCTGAAAATACATCCAGGGAAGTTATTTGGGTGGAACTGAGAAATAAGAAAGGGATGATCATCTTATTGGGATTGTATTATAGAGCACCCCCAATAGTCAGAAGGAAATTGAGAAACAAACTTGTAAGGAGATCTCAGCTATCTGGAAGAATAATAGGGTGGTTATGGTAGGGGATTTTAACTTTCCAAACATCGACTGGGACTGCCATAGTGTTAAAGGTTTAGATGGAGAGGAATTTCTGTAGTGTGTACAAGATAATTTTCTGATTCAGTATGTGGATGTACCTACTAGAGAAGGTGCAAAACTTGATCTACTCTTGGGAAATAAGGCAGGGCAGGTGACTGAGGTGTCAGTGGGGGAGCACTTTGGGGCCAGCGACCATAATTCTATCCATTTCAAAATAGTGATGGAAAAGGATAGATCAGATCTAAAAGTTGAAGTTCTAAATTGGAGAAAGGCCAATTGTGACGGTATTAGGCACGAACTTTCAAAAGCTGGTTGGAGGCAGATGTTCGCAGGTAAAGGGACGGCTGGAAAATGGGAAGCCTTCAGAAATAAGATAACAAGAATCCAGAGAAAGTATATTCCTGTCAGGGTGAAAGGGAAGGCTGGTAGGTATAGGGAATGCTGGATGTCAATTGAGGGTTTGGTTAAGAAAAAGAAGGAAGCATATGTCAGGTATAGACAGGATAGATTGAGTGAATCCTTAGGAGAGTATAAAGGAAGTAGGAGTATACTTAAGAGGGAAATCAGGAGGGCAAAACGGGGACATGAGATAGCGTTGGCAAAGATCAGCAAGGCAGCCTTTGTGTGGAGCCACAGAAAATGGGGGAGATACTAAATGAATATTTTGCATCAGTATTTACTGTGGAAAAGGATATGGAAGATGTAGACTGTAGGGAAATAGATGGTGACATCTTGCAAAATGTCCAGGTTACAGAGGAGGAAGAGCTGGATGACTTGAAATGGTTAAAGGTGGATAAATCCCCAGGACCTGATCAGATATACCCGAGAACTCTGTGGGAAGTTAGAGAAGTGATTGCTGGGCGTCTTGCTGAGATATTTGTATCATCGATAGTCACAGGTGAGGTGCCGGAAGACTGGAGGTTGGCAAACGTGGTGTCACTGTTTAAGAAGGGCGGTGAAGACCAACCAGGCAACTATAGACCGGTGAGCCTGACCTCAGTGGTGGGCAAGTTGTTGGAAGGAATCCTGAGGGACAGGATGTACATGTATTTGGAAAGGTAAGGACTGATTAGGGATGGTCAACATGGCTTTGTGCGTGGGAAATCATGTCTCACAAACTTGATTGAGTTTTTTGAAGAAGTAACAAAGAAGATTGATGAAGGCAGAGCAGTAGATATGATCTATATGGACTTCAGTAAGGCATTCGACAAGGTTCCCCATGGGAGACTGATTAGTAAGGTTAGATCTCACGGAATAAAGGGAGAACTAGCCATTTGAGCCACAGAACTGGCTCAAAGGTAGAAGACAGAGGGTGGTGATGGAGGGTTGTTTTTCAGACTGGAGGCCTGTGACCAGTGGAGTGCCACAAGGATCGGTGCTGGGTCCTCTACTTTTTGTCATTTACATAAATGATTTGGATGCGAGCATAAGAGGTACAGTTAGTAAATTTGCAGATGACACCAAAATTGGAGGTGTAGTGGACAGCGAAGAGGGTTACCTCAAATTACAACAGGATCTTGACCAGACGGGCCAATGGGTTGAGAAGTGGAAGATGGAATTTAATTCAGATAGATGCAAGGTGCTGCATTTTGGGAAAGCAAATCTTAGCAGGACTTATACACTTAATGGTAAGGTCCCAGGGAGTGTTGCTGAACAAAAAGACCTTAGAGTGCAGGTTCATGGCTCCTTGAAAGTGGAGTCACAAGTAGATAGGATGAAGAAGGCGTTTGATATGCTTTCCTTTATTGGTCTGAGTATTGAGTACAGGAGTTGAGAGGTCATGTTGCGGATGTACAGGACATTGGTTAGGCCACTGTTGGAATATTGCGTGCAATTCTGGTCTCCTTCCTATCGAAAAGATGTTGTGAAACTTGAAAGGGTTCAGAAAAGATTTACAAGGATGTTGTCAGGGTTGGAGGATTTGAGCTATAGGGAGAGGTTGAACAGGCTGGGGCTGTTTTTCCAGGAGCGTCGGAGGCCTTATAGACATTTACAAAATTATGAGGGGCATGGATAGGATAAATAGACAAAGTCTTTTCCCTGGGGTCGGGGAGTCGAGAAGTAGAGAGCATAGGTTTAGGGTGAGAGGGGAAAGATATAAAAGAAACCTAAGGGGCAATTTTTTCACACAGAGGGTGGTACGTACATGGAATGAGCTGCCAGAGGATGTGGTGGAGGCTGGTACAATTTCAACATTTAAGAGGCATTTGGATGGGTATATGAATAGGAAGGGTTTGGAGGGATATGGGCCGGGTGCTGGCAGGTGGGACTAGATTGGGTTGGGATATCTAGTCGGCATGGACGGGTTGGACCGAAGATGCTGTACATCTCTAAGACTCTATGACTCTATGAGCATTAGTTGGAACATTTCTGGTTTGCAACCCTGCACAGCCAGCCTTAGTACCTGCCTGATGAATCTTCCCAGAGTTAGCAGGTTAAGAAACCATCTCTGGGTCTGGACTGAGACTGCAGACTATAGTCAGACACCCTATAATAGGGGGCGTATAAGGGAGCCGCCACTTTTGAGACACTATTTTATGACATATTAACTTTAATAAGTTCAACTTTGTCCACAACTGCCACAGCACCCTTATTAAAGTGAAACATGAAGCAGGAACAACTGATGGAAAGGAGGTGGTGGGAAGGGATGTTAGTTGGTGAGAAATGAGGCTACTCAGTTACCACCTACTAGCCAGTTGCCAGGAATCTAACTCCAGGCACTTGCCTCAGTGTGGAGCCCATCCATCACTGGGAAGGTGACAGTCATGTCGTCAGGCAGTCCACTAATAGACATTCATTATACAGATTGCTAACTGTAGCTGCCAGGTAGGCAGGCAGTACCAGATGGCTAGCATCTGTGGGACAGGTAGCCACAATAAGCTTGACCCATCTCCATGAAGATTGCTGATAGATAGGAACACGGTTAGACTCTCACCAAGAAGTCCTCCTCTGAAATGTCTGAAGCTTCTTGAAACCTGATGCTTTGGGTCTACTATAATTCTCCCTGTGTCTGTGTGGGTTTACTCTGGGTGCTCTGGTTTCCTCCCGCTGTCCAAAGATGTGTAGGTCAGGTGATTGGCCATGCTAAATTGCCCATAGTGCTAGGTGCATTAGTCAGAGGGAAATGGGTCTGGGTGGGGTACTCTTCGGAGGGTCGGAATGAACTTGTTGGGTCAAAGGGTTTGTTTCCACATTGTAGGGAATCTAATCTCATCAAACTTTTCCTCTGCAAGAGCTTGTATTCTGGGCCCACTCCGGTCCTTTCTCAAAAAGCTTTGCAAATCTTTTCTCATCAGATAATTGTCCAGTTCCTTCTTGAAAGCTATGATAGGATCTGCCTTCACCACATTCTCAGGTTGTGCATTCCTGATGCTAACTGTTGTCCACCCTAAAACCTTTTCAATCATCTTCCCTTTGCTCTCTTTTTGCCATTGACCTTAAAACTGACGATCTCTTGATCCCTTCACCAATGCGAACAGTTTTTCCTCATTTATTTGGCCCAGAACTCTCTTGATTTTGAAATCCTCCATCAGGTCTCCTCTCGACATTCTCTTTCCGAAGGAAAGCAGCCCCCACTTACCTAACAAAAGTCAAAGTGAGTCGTAGAGTGAAACAACATGGAAACAGACCCTTCTGTCCAACTCAACCATGCCAACCACTCATCCCAACCTGATCTAGTCCCATTTGCCAGCATTTGGTCCATATCTCTCTAAATCCTTCCAGTCATATATCCATTCAGCCTCCACCACTTCCTCTGACAACTTGTCCCATACATATGCCACCCACTGCATGAAAAAGCTGCCCCTCATGCCCTTTTTAAATCTTTCCCCTCTCACCTGAAACGTATTCCCTCTAGTTTTGGACTTGCCCTGTCTTATTCCTCCTATCCTTGCCCCTCAAATACTGTAAATGCTGGAAATCTAAAATAAAAACAAAGTTTTGGAGAAACTCAGCAGGTCTGGCAGCACCTGAGGAGAGAAAAACAGTTCTGAAGAAGAGTCAAACTGGACTCACAACACTAACCTGTTTCCTGCTCCAGAGATGCTGCCAGTCCTGCTGAGTTTCTCTGACAGATTAGGTTTTTATTATAGACTTCTCCAATCCATTCATGTAAGTGAAGGCCCTCGTTGCTGGAGTAAGCTTCATAAATCATTTCTACAACTTGCAAGAAATTATGACATCATAATTTTGTAAACTCTGAAGAAATTTATTAAATGTTATAGGATTAACTCTTTTTCATTCCCAACCGCTCCCCACCCTCTCTCTGTCAACAAGGAAAGTTCCCATTGTATTTTCCGGGGCTGTTCAGCCAGTAACTCCCTCTGCCAAGGACACTTCTTGATTGCAAATGTTGAATCCAAACATTGCTAATGTTGACAGGGAAGTGTAATGTGACCTTATGACCCATATGTAAAGCAAAATTCGGAAGCTAAAACAGTACGTTTTAACAGGCAATAGAACAAGATGACTAATCGATCTTCTGACTGAAAGGTGGGTGGGGTGGCCAATACATAATTGAGATTATGACTGGCTCAAGCCTCTCACAAATAAGGTGTACAAATGGACTCTTGGGAGAGAAAAGCAGCATATCAATGGAAGACAACTGCCTGAGGTCAACAGATGCTGGCTCCAATCCAACCAGCTGCCCTCTCGGGGGAGTTCAAAGATGCTGCATTCCTGGAACATGTCTTACATATGTTCCTCATATGTCACCAGACCCGAAATGTTAACTCTGATTTTTCTTCACAGTTGCCACCAGATCTGCTGAGCTTTTCTAGCAGCCTCTCTTTTTGTATCTCAAAAGAAACTGATTTCTACTGTGTGATCTTGCACTGCATTGATGACTGGGTTTCTTACATTTCAACAGCAAATGCATTTCAGAAGTATTTAATTGGCTGAAAGGAACTTTGGGGTGTCCCAAGCTCTCAGGAGGTGCAATATAAACATACATTCTTCCTCCGTTTAACAGAAGAATACTAATGAGCTCCAGAACCTTCCAGATTCAATGTGGGAAGAGGTGTAGAAATACTTTCTTAAACAGAAGAAGGCTTTTGGAGCTAGATTTTCTTCTGGCAGGCAGTTCTGGCTCCCAGCCATCACCACATCTAATCTGTACTGGCAAAGCCATTAAATTTATATTTCAATTTTCTTGTCAGTGGTGGTTAGCCGTTGTAATACCTAAAACAGTGATCAGAACAGGGTTAGAGGAGGATAAAGAGCAGGAGCCTCAAAGCTGAAATATGAGCCAGATGTGAAAGTCTCCCGAGGCACAGCTGAAATTACATCCCACTGCGAACAAACGGAAATGAGTTTATCTAAACTAAATTAATTAGCACAGCAATAAATCAAAATGGCTTCTCCTCCCTTCTTATCCTTCTGTTTGAAATCAAGGTCTGATGGTAAATACTGCTGACTTTAGTAACATATTTAACCCATAAAGTGCTGATTTCTTTATAGACAGAGTGTATTAATAGATAACCTTCTGCAAACAAAAGCCACCAGGAGGCTACTTGCAAGATAACAAAATCAGTTAAATAACAAACAGAAATGCTGGAAATCCTCAGCGGATCAAGTAGCCTGTGTGGTGAGAAAAACAAAGCCAATGTTTCAGGCATTCTGTGTTTAAATTATACATCAGCTGAGTATCGTTCACTGCTGTTTGGGGTAGAAAATTCCAAAGCATCACAAAAGTCTGAGTGAAGAAGAATTCTCTTCAGCTTGGTCCTAAATGGACAACTTATGATTATGTCCCCATGTTTTATACTCTCCAGCAGAGGAAACCACCTCTCAGCATTGACACTGCAAAGCATCTGATTGCATTAAGTTTATCTCTCAATTTTTTTGAACTCCAAGGAACATAATAGGCTCAAATTTGTCTAATGATAAATCCTCTCATCCCAGGAGTCAATCTGACAAACAACTTTAAGCTGAGTATATCCCTTTTTAAATCAAAAGCACAAAGCAGTACACAATACCTCACATGCATCAAAGAAACACTAAAGCCCTGTAAAGTATCAGAAAAACTTCCTTTTACAGTCTAACCTATTAGAGCATATGAACCCACAGGCAAAAGCATTCTGTAGAATCCCTACATTGTGGGGACAGGCCATTTGGCTCAACAAGTCTGCACTGACCCTCCAAAGAGCACCACCCCTGCCACCCTGTAACCCTGCATTTCTCATGGCCAACACACTTAACCTATACATCCCTGAACAGTATGGGTAATTTAGCATTGCTAAAACATCTAACCTGCACATCTTTGGATTGTGGGAGGAAACTGGAGCACCTGGAGGAAACCCATGCAGACAGTTGCCCAAGAGTGGAATTGAACCCAGGTCCCTAGTACCGTGATACAGCAGTGCTAATCATTGAGCCACCGTGCCACCCAGTTATGTGCACTATAACAATAATACATCAGTAGCTCCCCTTGCTCCCTCAACATATAAAATTATCTATTTTACATAAGTTTCAACTTCAACTTTATTAATGCTTGTTTGATTTATTATTGTCACATGTACCAAGATACAGTGAAAAGTGTTGTTTTGTGTGCTAATCACGCAGATCGTACCATACAAAATGCTTCAGGATAGTAGAACAGAGTACAGAATATAGTGTTGCAGCCACAGAGAAGGTGCAGAGAGAGAGAGAGAGAGATCGACATTAACAATTGAGAGGTCTGTTCCAAAGTCTGATAACAACAGGGAAGAAGTGTTTCTTGAATCTGTTCAAATATGGATTCAAATGTTTATATCTTCTGCCCAACAGAAGAGGGTGGAAGACCATATAACTGGGGTAGGAGGCAGCTTTGATTATGTTGGTTGCTTTCCTGAGGCAGCAGGAAGGATAGATGAAGTCAATGGATGGAAGGCTGGGTTGTATGATTGACTGAGCTGTGTTCATGAAACTCTATTGTTTCTTGCAGTCTTGGGAAGAGCAGTTGCCATACCAAGCTGTGATGTACCTGCATAGGGGGCTTTCTCTGATGCATCTATAAAAATTGGTAAGAGTGTTTGTGGACATGTCAAATTTCCTTAGCTCCCTAAAGAAGTGGAGACGCCATTGTGCTTCCTTGACCATTGCGTCGGCATATGTGGACCAGATTAGATTGTTGGTCAACATCACTCCCAGGAACTTGACACTCTCCACCAACAGCATCATTGATGTAGATAGGGGCATGTCCTCCACTCCACTTTCTGAAGTCAATGACGAGCTCCTTCACTTTGCTGACAATGATGGGGAGATCTTTGTCTTTATACCATGTCAATAAGCTCCCAATCTCTTTCCTGTATTCTGTCTCATTGTTGTTTGAGATATGACCTACGATAGTGATGTCATCAGTAAATTTGTAAATGGAGTTGGTGTGGAATTTGGCCACACGTCGTGAGCATATAAGGAATATTGAGGGGGTGGAATACATATCCTATTGTAAGAATTTTCAACGACTGTGGTAAAATTCTAGGCAATTCTTTACTTAATAGGTATTTTATTTGAAAATCTTAAAGACACAGGTGGAACATGGACATATGGTCTGGCACTCCTCCCTCTGTTTCTTTAAAGCTTCATTAGAATCTCTCCACAATAACTTTGGAATGAGGTACCAGGAACTGAATGAACAGAGAAAGAATTAGCTATTATACATGGTCTTAGGACATCCCAAAGTCCTTTCCAGCCAATGAACCATAATCACTGTTATAATGTAGGGATTATGGTAGTCAATTTACACACAGCAAGCTCCGACATACAGTAATGTCATCTTAACTGGGCCCTCTGTTTTAGTGATGGTGGTTGAAGGATGAATATTGGCCAGGACACAGAGGAGAACTCTCCTGCTCTGCTTCAAATAGTGTCATGGGATCTTTTACATTGATTTCCCTAAGCAGTGCAGACGGATGCGTGCAATTACTGTGGTAAAATTCCCAATGCACCTAACTGTAAAAGCAGATTCTAAACAGGAACACAAATGGTTTCAGGCAAAGACAAACTTGCCAGCAATTATTTGTCAAATAATATTTTAAAGCTCTCTGTAATTCTAATTGCAGAGCTAAAATCTGCCATACACCTCAAGTTGTTGGGGAGAAGGAGAAATCTTGATGATCATTGGTTGAAATGAAATACAGGCGGTTTAAATTTCAAATAAACATGTTGGAAAAGCAGACTTAATGAAGACGACTCTGTAACAAATTAGGAAAGGGCATTTTAAATTTAAATTGAAGGACAACAACTCACGAATGAAAAAGAAAGTCTTACGTTTCTATCAAGCAGCTCAGTTTCTCTCTTTCAAATGCTGCCTAAACTGCTAAGTATTTTCACCATTATTTTGTTTTTATTCCAGATTTCTAGTAATTGTAGAATTTTTCTTCAGGTTTTTTGTTGCATTTCCTGTAGCTTTGTTTACAACCTTAGGATGACCCACAGCAATGAAATCTACTTTTGTAATGCAGTTCCTGTTATAATGCAGAAAAGATGGAGCCAATTCACCAATCAGCTCTCACGAACAGCAGTATGGCAGTGACGAGACAATCAGCAACAATCATGTTGAAGTTGAAGTGTTGGCCAGGATAGGGAGAAGAACACACTGCACTTCCTCAAATATTGTCATGAGGTTTTTTAGATCCAACTGAGAAAGTAGATGGGGCCTCAGTTTTGTTAGAACGATGGCAGCTTTGGTAGTGCAACACAGGATTTTCAATCCAAATAATAGGTCAACATCTGCACTATTTGACCCAGAGGCAAGTATGCGTCTACTGTACCTGAACAAAGCACACAAATATCTCCCTTCTGGACCCTTGCATTTTCTGTGAACTTACCGGTACTTATCAATCCTACAAGCTTTGCATTTTTATGTGTTAAAACCAAAGCAACAAGGAACTAGATATTTTGTGTACATTTCCATCACTAAGTGGGTGGGCAGCATATTTAATTCAGTAGAAACTGACTGTCTTTGTCCAGCAATTTGACATTATAAAGCACTGAAACTCGGAAACATGCGAAAAGGAATGTGTAATTATCTTCTTGTATAAAATTTAGGATAAAATGACAATTCAGAGAAATGTTTTCAAATCTTTAAAACCACGAATGAAAATGTGAATACTTCACCAGCTAGAGAATGCAATGAAAAGCAAAAGGCTCAAGGACATGTTGCATAACAGTAAGCATACAATAAAGCAATCATTTCACAAAGCACTTACTTTTACCTGCACACAATGAAGTCAAACAGAGCACAAATCTGAATCTCACAGCTGCCTGGGCATGTACAAGGCAGGAGGAGAGACTCCAACCTCTGTTCACAGCTTCACCAGACGTAAGCACATATTGTAAATAGAGCAACAGCATCATGAGTCTCTTATACCATGCATAACATTCCAATTCATTTGCCCAGGCTCTCTGACAATTTGTGATTTTAACAAAATGTATTCACATAGCACCTTTAATGGAATAAAACTTCCCAAAGTTCTTCATGAAACAAGACAAGGATAAAAAATCGGATCATGCCATTGTGTTCCTCAAGTCTGCTCTATTAGTTATGATTCGGAGATGTCGGTGTTGGACTGGGGTGTACAAAGTTAAAAATCACACAACACCAGGTTATAGTCCAACAGGTTTAATTGGAAGCACATTAGCTTTCGGACCGACGCTCTTTCATCAGGTGATCCTTCACCAGGTATACCCAGGTATCCCACAAGACCAGAACAGTCAAATCCCTATAGACACAAGTTGGACACAAACTGTTGCAACATTTTTTAAGAACAAGACTTTAATACTAAAGAAAGTATTCCTAATCCCACCCGATCCCCTCAATCGTACAACAGTTTCCAGAGTCTCTTGTAACTGAAGTCGGGTTTGTGAAGTTGTTGTCCTCTGTCCCTCTCACTCTAGGTGGTCAGTCAGTCTGCACCTTCACCTCCAGAAGGCCCAAGAGTTTGATGTGCAGGTAAGCCCCATTTATATGCTTTTTTTTGATGGTTTTCTGGAACTTTCTATAGTACTGGTGAACTCGCTTAATGGTTCCGAACATTGTCATTTGTTTGCATGGCTTGTTAATGTTTGTTTCTTTGTGTAGCAGGGCCAGGCTGCCCTTTTGTTTGGTTTTTGGCAGAATATATGCATTCCTCTTTTATTTGATTGACATTGTTGGGGATATGTGTGTCCAGCATAACTGTTGACAAGAAGTGTCCTTTTACACAACGCTAATGTCATTAGCACTTGGCTGCTATGTTTGCACTGTGTGTAGTTTTAGGTTTTGCAATTTGCAGAGCTTTTCTTGGTCAATGTCTCCCATACCCCGCATCCCTTGCTGTTTTGTCAATTTGGCAACCTACTTGTGTTTTAGCAGCCATGAGGCTGCTACACATCTAAACTCCAGGAAAACCAGTCACAGCTTGTCCAACTTTCCATCATAAAATAACATCCCATTCCAGCAATCAGCTGAATGAGCCTTTTCTGGATCTTTACACTGACTTCAGAAGAATCAAAATTTGACTTCAAGCTGCATAAGGAGATGTAGGTGACCAAAATCTTAGTCAATGTGATAGGTTTCAATGAACATCCTGAAGGAGGTGAGAAGTGGAGAGATTTAGGAAAGCAATTCTAGATCTCAGAGCTCAAGCAGTTGGAGGCATGGCCATCAATACAGGATTGATTAAAATCAGAGCTGTTCAAGGGTTCAGAATTGGAGAATTCAGATATCCTTGGAGGCTTGTGAGGCTGGAGGAGGCAGGATTAGATAGCAAGATGGTCAACA
This sequence comes from Chiloscyllium plagiosum, assembly GCF_037043375.1. Classification (NCBI taxonomy): domain Eukaryota; kingdom Metazoa; phylum Chordata; class Chondrichthyes; order Orectolobiformes; family Hemiscylliidae; genus Chiloscyllium; species Chiloscyllium plagiosum. The sequence continues at coordinate 41,214,952 of NW_028270142.1, forward strand.
GATATGAACAAAAAAAAATTAGGAACTAAGATCAAGGCACTGCTGGTTGGTAATGTTGGTCAGCGAGTATATAAATAACTCGGAAATGAGACTTGGTCCTTACTAAGACATGAGCAACACGAGTTTTAGATGATCTCAAGTTTATCAAAAGTGCAAAGTGGGAGAGGCCAGCCAGAACAGATTTATCAAAGCATAGTGATTCAAGGAACTGCAGTTCTCATTTCTCACCACCTCCTCTAAAATCTCAGCAGATTGGAATAGCAACAGGCCTGTAAACATTTGGAAGTCTGTCTGGGACTGTAACTGTCTGCTATAATATTCATGTGATAAAAAGATGCATTTTTTAAAATCTTATTCATTCAAGAACATGTGTCCCATTGGCAAGGCCATCATTTGTTGTTCATCTCAATTACCCTTTACAAGGTGGTGAAGAGCCATTGTCATGAAGAATTGAAAATCATATGGTGTAGTTACACTCACAGTGATGTCAGGAATGGCGTTCCATGATCTTGACACAGAAACTGTAAAGGAACAGCTATATAGTCTACAAGTCAGAATGGTGTGTGGCTTCAAGGGGATTTTGAAGGTGGCAGTCCCATGCAATTGCTGTCCCTGTCCTTCTGAGTGGTCAAGATTATGGGTTTGGAGGAAGCTGCTGAAGGATTGCCCACATCTCTCATCTGCATTTGGTGAGATTATCACTTCTGGGATTAAGTTCTCCTCTTCTGGATTCAGCTATCCTGGGTCAAATCCCATAAACTAATTCAGCCTTGTACCAACTTCCTGGATAAAGGGTCATTCACTGCATGGAGAAAAGTGAGGACTGCAGATGCTGGAGACGAGAGTTGAAAAATGTGGTGCTGGAAAAACACAGCAGGCCAGGCAGCATCCAAGGAGCAGGAGAATCGACGTTTCGGGAATAAGCATTCCTGAAGAAGGGCTTATGCCCGAAACGTCGATTCTCCTGCTCCTCGGATGCTGCCTGGGCTGCTGTGTTTTTCCAGCACCACATTTTTCAACTCATTCACTGCATGTAATGGATTGCAGAGGGAACCATTTAAAAGGACAGATGATCCCAAAGACAGATTAAGGCTCACAGCTGAGTCCTTAAGATGAATCCTCACTACAGCACATCAATGGTGCAAGATTCATCTGGTGGGTTTACTGCCACCATTGTTTTTCAGCGTAGATACCTATAGGATATGTTTGGACCAGTGTGATAGAGTACACCTTCTTGGTAGTCTAATAAGAGGAGGTGGGCGAAAGTGAGGACAAAGATGCTGGAGATTAGAGTCAAGAGTGTTGTGCTGGAAAAGCACAGCAGGTCAGGCAGCATCTGAGGAGCAGGGAAATTGACATTTCGGACAAAAGCCCTTCATCAGGAATGTCATCCTCTTAATAAAAGGAGCTGTTTTCTTAAATGAGATTTAATTTATTACATGTTGGCAACAAGTATTGTTACTTTGGCTTGACAGACATTGCTATTGAGATAATGTGGATAATCTCCAGGTTAGACTTTACTGCTCTGAGATCCTGTTCTTCTGCCAAGTTCACGGGACATCATCATATTCAGCAGCGTTGAACACACTCCTCGGCATTATCCTTTCATCTTTATACAATACAACTAACACCCAGGTAAATGCAGAATCTGATGCAGAGGGAGAGGTCTTTAGAATACACCTTTCTCCATTCCTTTATCATCACATACATCAGGTTATTAACCACATGGTGTTCATGCTAAGCTGTAGAAACAAGGCTATTGTGCCTCCCTGCCATCATTTAATGGGTGGTGAAGGAGGAGAGTCTAAAGGTCCTAATGGATGGGCTGAGGGAGTCCAGGTCAGGTGGTGAGACAGTTGTAGGCCTTACTCGCCAAATGTCTCTGCTCAGCTCTGCTGCTACTTCATCTTCATGCCAGAACCAGGTGGAACAATCTCCCAATTGGAGCATGTCCCCATTTTGGTGGAATACCAGGAAGCACTTCTTTTCATAAAGGATAGTAGAAATATGAAACTTCTTTCATCAAAGGTTGTGGAAGCTGGACATCAATTGAAGTTTTCTAGAATGAGCTTTACAGACTTTTGTTGGGGATCACAGCTTACCGGACAAAGATGGGAAAATAGTGAAGTGCAGATCAGAAATGATGGAATTCAATGCTGGAACAGACTTGAGGGACTGAATGGCCTCCTCCCCTTTCGAATTAACAAGAGAAACACAGACAAAATTTGGGAAATGTGTATAAAATGTAATTATTTCTTGTGAGATAATTAAAATAAGACTACAACTCAGGGATATCTTCGGAAGGGCTATCTTCAAATGACCATAATTGTCATGGTAGAATAAGTTTTAGAGCAAGTAATTTTCCTCAACTATGGACAAATATCAGTGAGTCTGAAACAGTTAAGAGAACAAGACAATTATACGCCCGAAATCTCCTCCATTTTTATACAACCCAATTATTTTGAAATAAAGCATAAGGGTAGTGGTTATTTTTATTGCAATGAAAATTTTATAGTTGTTCAGACTTAAATTAAGCTCATCGTGAAATAAATGTCTTGTACATGCAGAGTTGGAAACGATGCTACGGTTCTGATGATTCTTATAATTATTGAAACAGCCCTCATCAATGTGTTATAGCAAATGACTATTTAGACACTTGACAATTTACTTTGATATTAGTGTGGACTATCTATAAAGTGCTCATTGTGCAGCCAGGCCTTGAGCTGTCAATTCTTAAGCTCTGGAATTCCCTCCTTGAACCTTAACACCTCTCTACCTTTTTTTCCTACTTAAAGATCCTCCTTAAAAAATCTAACTCTTTAAACTCAACTGCCATATACCTACTCACATGGCTCAGTGTTAAATTTTGTTTGAGAATGGTCACATGAAACACCTCAGAATGGATTACCATGATCAAAGGTGCAATGCAAATGCAAGTTATTGCTGTTGAAACAGGAAGAAAATGACATCATCTATTTTTAGCTCTCGTGAGTTAAGACTATGTAGGAACCTATTTGAAAAGGTTTCGTTCATTCCAACTCCAATATCAGTGCCTCTAGATATTCATTTAATACAAAATGTCACCAAATTATAAAGTTTGCCGGTAAAGCCTGACAAAAGGTGTAGCCCATCACCGTGAGAATGGAGGAACTTCATAACTTTTTCTGGGGGGCACTTAGAGTAGTAATTTCAGTCTAGCATTTATTGAGCTGCCTTCTTGGGTACAACTAAGTGGCTTGATAGGCCATTTAACAGGCCAGTTCAGAGTTCAACCACATTGCTGTGGGTCAGAGTCTAAGGTGAGGACAGACCAGAAAAGTGTAGTAAACTTCCTTCTCTAATTGCAGCCTTTAATCACTTTCAAACCTCTTACTTATTCATTCGCTCAGCACCTGGGCATGAGAAGTATTTGTTTCTAATGAGGACAACGTTTGCGAACACCAGCTGAATGCAGCCACTCACAGGACCTCGGTTAATCTCGAAGATTATTGCACTTGAACACAGAGAGATCTTTCACCTTGGCGTGCAAGCGTTTACAGGGGTGACAGTGAAACAAATCACCATTCCTTTAACATTAATTTCTGTTCCTGCAAAGGAAAAGAAAATAACTGCGACTGAGAACTGTGATCAGAGAACAATCTACACAGCCTGCTGCACTGAATTGGCGTGGTCAGTAGGCATGCATGAGAGGCTGTAGACAATAGTGGAGTGGAGTTGAATAAGCCTGGCACTGAAAGCAGTGAATGGTAGGCAGGGGAAAGCTGGGGTTAGAGGCTGCCAGATTTAGGGGAGGTCAGATATCTTAAAAGTTGGTAGGATCGGAACGGTGATAGAGAGACAGGGCTCAGAGGAATTTGAAAATGAACATGAGAATTTTGAAAATAACAGCAATATAGCATTCCAACACTGAAGAGAAAAGACTGCTATAAATTGTCATTGTCTGATCTTGAGAACACAGAATTGCTGTTGCAATCTGACAAGGCTATCACACTCTGCTGTGGTGAATGCAGCAAAATTATCGTGCGTTTTCCATTTCAAATTTAAAGGAAGCATAATACTTGCATTGATAGCCTTTAAATAAAAACAACCTGTACTGGAAAGGCTCATAACTGACCCTACCTTTAACAAAATTACTTACAATCCCTCAGAGATCTGAGATGTAATATCAAGAAAAGCTCACCCATCCCTATCCAGAGCCACTAGTTTATTAAAGAAGACAGTCTCATCAGCAGAGACCATGTGAGAATGATCTATTCAAAAAAAAAATGTTCTCTGTAGTTATTGCAAAAACCCTCCAACTGAACATTCAGTTCCACCTGGGAGAAATGTGACCAAATTAACTGCATGCTCCTCTGAAAATATGTTCACATCACAATATAATTCCATGTCTAGAATTAATATCGACTTGACAATTTATGCAGCTGTGCATCTGAGAGCAGGACTGAACAGAGAAGAGTAGATGCACATTTAGACTCCTCCAGAACAATTGGTATAACCTACCAGAAAATTGATCTCCTGAAGCAGCATTTGTTTGTGGAAAGTGTAGCTAATGCAGATTTAACAGAAAGATTGCAAAATCAAGACTTCACACATAAAATGGAAAAAAATAGAAATGACTGTTGAAATGAATACCCAGTTGTTGCCCTGGATCCGAGTAATGAGTAACTGACTCAGTTATTTCAACCTGAACTATTGAATCGGGTGATTGATTCGGCTCAAGTGGATTGTCAGTTTGAGGTGTTATTGAGCGCAAAAACCAAATAGCTCCTGTCGTTTCACAGTTTCATTGTAGCTGAGCTCTAGTTTCAGCCATGTGTGTTCTCTATTCTTAATGCTCTACTGCTGATGGGTTTAGGGGTGATATACTCCGCACCAAGCTGCCTGATGAAAATATCAAGCAAAATCGAATGCCCTTAAATAACATGTTAGAATGACCGGGAATTAAGATTAGCTAAGAGATCAATTCCATTTTAATTAAGTCTGAGTTGCTGGATGAAGTATTCATCTGGAAAGAAATTGATTGGGTGCTATTGTGCCATTTCTATCAGGGCGAACAGAATTCTTTATTACAAAATTGTCAATTAGACTAATGTTACATAATCCTCACTATAATCTTTTATATACAGCAAATGGAGAAAAGAAAAAAAAGTCTAATTTTTTTTGGAGTGAAATCATTTCTCCAAAAGATTACAGGGATACAGGAACAAGTTTTGGGTTAAAATCATAGGGAACATTAAGAGGCCATTCAGCCCCTTGAGCTTATTGTACTTTTTAATTGTATCATGGCTGATCTGTTTCTCAACTTCTCTTACCACTTTGATGTGTTTAATTTTCAGCTGATTGTCAGCCTCAATATTGTTTTGGGGAGAGAGTTTCAGATTTCCATTACCCTTTATGTGTTTCCTTAGATTATGTCTGAACAGCTTGACTTTAATTATAAGGCTCTGTCCCCTTGTTCTGAACTCTGAATCAGTTTCCATCTAACTGATTAACTCTGCTGATCATCTTAAACTCTTTAATTAGATCATCCCTAAATCTTCTTTACTCAACAGATTATAAGGTCAATAACTTTTTAACTGATTTGCTTTCATCAGAAGCATGCATCTTTTCTTAAACTGTTACGGCAAAATGTGCTGAGTTTAAAGAGTGCTGCAGATCTCAGCTCTAATTCTGAATCAATTGGATAGGCACTTGTGGAATAGCCCCAGAGAAAAGATTGTAGTCAAGCAAATAAAGAGCTCCTGTGTGTGTACGTTTATTTAACACAAGCAAGAGGTTGTGTTGTGCTCCCGTCTCCCTGAGGTTATTCACACAGTTATTGAATTTTTGCAATGAGACAGGAGACTCTGACAAAAACAAACTCCTGGCTTCAGCCTAGAATTTTAAAATTAAAACAAACATGTTACATAATGCAATGCCTTTTAAGTGCAATGACTGTGGCAATGCTGACATCGAGGCAAAGGTTATCAGGTGCTGTTGTACTGTTGCAATAAGATTTACAACAGTGTTGTGGGGGTGGGAGTGGGGTCAGTTTGTGTGTTGCAGTTGGGGAGTGGGTGGGGAGGAGTTGCAGATAGGGCGGAGTCTGAGGAGAACACTGGGAATTCAGAGTAACAGAATAAGCTGTCAAGGCTCATTAATAAATGGAATTTATTAAAGGAATGCCACTGAAGTCAGTCAGCATGAGAAGTGGGAAACCCAGTGGTGTGGTAATATTAGACAGAGCAGTATTCAGAAGACCAAAGTACTTTTCAACATCCATATCACTGGCAGAGGATTCCTGGAACAAGGGATCTTTGGGAGAGGACATGTTGGGGGTTTGGATCATTCAGGTGTGATTGCTGAATACTGATAATGCAGTTTAGGAATCTGTGAACTGATACATATAAAGTCTCCTCAGAATTGGCCAAGGGCAGAAGGAAGTTCGAAGTCTCACTAAAATATAATTAGAGTTTTGGAGCAGTGGGTAAGGTTGGTATTTGGTGGAATTGGGAGAGCAGCAATAGAACTGAGGGAGGGATGGCCCAGGAAAACAGAACCCAAACTGCTTGTGATTTTGTTGAAATGCTAGTTCTCCATTATCTTCCCATCATCCTTTAGCCAACTTTCCCAACATTCACAAAGCTGTTTTTACATGGTCAGGTGACCCTACCATTCTTCCTATCACCAATCAGTTTTCCCCCACATACACGGACTTTCCACAACAATAATCGCCTGCATTTTTAAAGCAACTTTAGCTTAGTAAAACATTCTAAGCAGCCTCACAAGACTGATTGTCAAACAAAGTCAGCTACCGAGCAACATGGGGAAGTCTTAAGATAAATTACCAAAAGCTTGGTCAAATAGGTTTTAAGGAGCATCTTAAAGGAGGAAAGAAAGGTCGAGAAATTTGGAGAGACAGTTCCAGAGCTTGGGATCTAACAATGATGGAATGCTGAAATTGTTGAAAAGCTGGATTCTGGAGGCTGAACAGATGTTAGATAGAGTTACATAGAAACCTAGAAGATAGAAGCAAGAGTATGCCATTCGGCTCCTCAAGTCCTGCTCCACCATTCAGTTTGATCATGGCTGAATAATGAGCGCAATACCCTAATCTAACCCACATATTGCTTGATCCCTTTAGCCACCTCCTTCTTGAAAGCACTTAATGTTTTGGCCTCAGCCACTTTCTATGGTAGTGAATCCCACAGGCTCACCACTCTCTGGGTGAAAAAAATCCTTATCATTTAAATCTTAATCCTTAAAGTATGATCCCTGATTCTAGACTCCCCTACCATCAGGATCATCCTTCCTGCATCTAAAATATTAGTCCTGTCAGAATTTTATAGATTTCTATGATATCTGGTCTCATTCTTGTAAATTCCAATGAATATAATCACAACTGAATCAATCTCTCCTCATATGCCAGTCCTGTCATCCTAAGAATCAATTTGGCAACTTTTGCTGCACTCCCTCTACAGCAAGAACACCCCTCCTCAGATAAGGACACCAAAACTATACACAATATTCTAGCCTCACCAATGCTTCTTATAATTGCAGAAAGACATCCTTCTTCTTAGAGTTGACCCTCTTGCCATGAAAGCCAAAATATAGATTGCCTTTTTTTACTGGCTATTGCATCCCTGTGATTACTTTCAGCAACTGGTGCACAAGGACACTTAGGTCTTGTTGAACATTCCACTCTTTCAAATTACAGCTATTTAAATAATAACCTGCCTTCCAATTTTTACTGCCAAAGTAGATAACCTCACATTTATCCACATTATATTGCGTATGTCTACTCACTCAGCCTGTCCGATGGATAGCACTCTTGCTTTTAAATCAGAAGGTATGGGTTCAAAGTTCTGATCACAAAATCCAAGAGCATACTTCCACTCTGGCAGTGAGGGAGTGTTGCATTTTTGGGCAAATTGTCTCTTTAATGAGTTGTTAAACCGAGGTCCTGCCTATCCTGTTAAATAGGTATAATATATCCCAAGGTGCTTTTTTTTTTAAAAAGCGTCTTGAAGTTGTCCCTGGTATCCTGGTCAATATGTACCCATCAATTGACACTAAATTCCCTTGCTTTGCTGTATTAGTCTGTCAATGGGTTCTTTACTACTATTTACCAAAAGCTCAAGTTCACTGGGATTCCTACTGTCCCACCCATTACAAGATCTGTAGTGATTATACAAGGTCAGCCAGATGGACCTCATAGAATATGAGTTCCCTGATTTGGGATGCTTCTGGTCCAATCAGGGAGCCCTGGCTGACAGATAGAAACAGGAGTGCCAGAGATTATCTTCATTCTGTTAGCTGGCTGTAACAAAGCTGGACTGGTGTCAAGTACTATGCATGTGTGAATAAAGGGTGACTTGGCAACTGGATACTGGCCTCTGTGGAGTTATATCAAGAGTCAATCTTATTTGCAGCCCGGTGAATAGGGCCGTAGCCATCTGCTCACCATGTGAGCTTGATGCTGAAGTAGGCTTTATTAAAATTCCCCTGCATGATTATAGCTGCCCTGATTATACTCTCATTGACTGTGTATCACAGGACTCTCTCTGCACCTTCTCTGTACCTGTAATAGTTTATTTTGCACTCTGTTCTATTGCCCTGATGTATGATTTGTTTGGTTAGCACACAAAACGATATCTCAGTACATACGTCAATAATAAATCAAATCAAAAATACATTAAAAGGAGCTATGTAAACCACTTTCTAGCATTGAACAGTGTCTAGTCTACCTCAGATAACCCTGAATGGAAGGTGGTTCAAAGGTTTGAACAATGGGGTGAAGCTAGTCACCTCACGCTGCTACCTTGCAATAAAGATGAGGACTTTCTTCAGTAACTGGATGCTGCCTTCTAGCTAAAAAGTTATTTTTCCTATTGCATAAATGCATAAAATGAAATATGATTTTCAGTGCCAGTGTGATGCCTGTTATACAGGTAATATGCCAACAATTGGTGGACTGTGTAAAATTATACATTTCACTGATCATTCACAGTTGGCAGCATGCTCATCACACTCAATCAATTCATGCTTCCAAGTCTCAGAAGAACATGACCACCATCAGATTGAATTCTTCAATTGGAAAACATTTATTGAATAATCCAGATTATGCTAAGAGATATGTAGGCTCCATACATCAATACAGGGTTCATGGAGAAAATAAAGGAATCATGGAGATTGTCAATTTCTGCTGCATTCCCATAGCAACACCCTGACCAATCAGTGTCTACCTGTCTAGTCTGAAAATTGAATTTGACAGTTAACTGTTCTTGTGTTGCTGGAACAGCGCAGCAGGTCAGGCAGCATCCAGGGAACAGGAGAATCGATGTTTCGGGCATAAGCCCTTCTTCAGGAATCCTGAAGAAGGGCTTATGCCCGAAACGTCGATTCTCCTGTTCCCTGGATGCTGCCTGACCTGCTGTGCTGTTCCAACAACACATTTTCAGCTCTGATCTCCAGCATCTGCAGACCTCACTTTCTCCCCAGTTAACTGTTCTTGCCATATATCTATGCCAATGATGTCCCAACCAATTAGCACCCTTTTCTCATGCTGTATACATTTTTGCCCCTTTGTTCAAGTCTATTTCTCCTGTCCTAGTCCAGGTGTATGTAAGAATGTAAGCTTCAACTTCTTATCTCCTATTGACAATGTTTAATTTCAGTATTACCAAGCAATTATTTAGATCCTAAATCAACCTAGTACTGGAATCTGTCCAGAACAGAATTTCAAAGTGTAATGGTTTCAAAATTTCCAGATGCAACAATGAGACACATGTCTTCAATTTCCTTTTGTTTATCCTCCTCTTTCCTGGAGTATTCCATAAATTCCATCACATTTTATCTCCCTCAGTTCTGAAGAAGAGCCATCTTTGACTCAAAATGCTAACTCTGTTTCTGTCTCCACAGAAGCTGCAAGACCTGTTGAATATTTCCAGCATTTTCTGTTTTTATTTCGCGTATTGGTAAATCTGCCAAATATGAGACAAGGTAATTCAGTGTTGGAGGAAATCTCAGCTAGTTTTTACTCTGACAGAACTAGAAGCTAGGGAAGAATCCTCATTGATCCAGTCAGAAGTCTTTGTCAATCACCAATGATTATAATCCAGTAGACCACTAACTTGGAGGTCCATTGATTGTTGAGGAGGTGAACTCTGCTCTTGTCTTGACTAATTGCAACAACTTGGCACTTAGGGCAATAGTTCAGGGCAATATTTTAGATGAATCATCCTGGTCTAGTCCTGTAAGGAATTCTTGTTTAAATGTTCATTCCAAAACTTGGGATGGAAAAAGTCATTTATTTTCTGCTCATTTCCAAACGGTAAAAGTTAAAATGACATAATCTTTCTGCTTTTTCACAAGTCAAAAGGGCCATATCTACTATTACCGTCCCCATGTCCAATCCCTACCAATTGTATGTCTCAGTAAGTTAGTTCCAAAATTATTATCTGTTTCTTTCAAATCTCCAGTCGGCATTGGCTCACCTTATTTGAGCATGCAGTCCTTCATCATGTGTTGTCTGGCTATTTCTGTCTTTAGTTCCTCAATTCCACCGATGGAAACAATCGTATCAGCCGTTATGATTCTGTCATCATGCAGCTTTTTCCCTTTCACGTTATTATTTGATTTTGAAACTCACAATGGATCTGCTCTTTAAAAGTGGTTTGCCCTCCCTACCCTTATCTCTCCATTTTCCTTTCCAGCTCCAATGCTGCTGTTCACTCTTCTCCCATCTTAATGAGTCATCTCTTTGAAACAGCTTCTTATTTGAGTAGAAATTTGCAAAAATAAAAGTTTGTTGTTATTCTGTCTCGTAACAATCCAATTTTAAATGACTTTCGCTGAGGCTGTAGGGAACAGAAAATACTAATGATGCTTATGTTAGCAATGAAATGGGAAACAATCATTACATGTGTTACTTATTAGGACTGTTGCATGAGGATGATCCAAATGACTCACATAATTTGCTGTAAGTCAACAGCAAGAAAATGCTTTTCCTCTTGCTGCTGAAATTCTTTCCTCCTTGTTAGTAGAGAAGGTAAGTTACAAAGAGGAAAGAAAGAGTACTTGCATTTATATATCACCTCTAATGACTTCAGGACTTGCCAGCATTTTACAGCCAATGACATGTGCTCTAATGTAGGAAACATAACAGTCAATTGGTACAAAGCAAAATCTCACAAACAGAAATGTGATAAAGATCAAATATTCTGTTAATTGATGAGTTAAAGACACAAAGTTTCAACTTCTCATCTCCTTCTCACAATGTACATCTGGATTCTATATATTTCCTAATCTGTAAATAGATTCAAGTTGTATTTTCCCATATGGGTTAAGCTGATATAGCTGTCTTTCAAACAGTGGAGTTAGTGTGTGGTACACACTATTTAGTGTGTTATATCCCACACTTGGGGGATAATTGTGAGCCACAGCACAGTATTACATGAATAGTATATGATGCATGTGGCCTCTTAGATACACTAGCCTCTGTTGCTTCATTCGTTTACCAACATCACTGAATCAATATGTTCTGCGCTATTTGTTGAGTCTTGCTGTAATTCCTACATTACACCAGAGACTACACTCCGAACATGTTTCATTGGTGTCTTGAGGATGTGAGAAGTGCAATAAATATGCAAGTTATTTATTTCCTTTTTTTCTGCATTGGTCTCAGTTTGACATCTTAAAATATTAATAAGAGAAGTTAATAATTCTTGAGTTCACAGCTCAGGGAGAACCAGACTTGATGAGTGACAGTGAAGTACCTCATATATGCCACACGTGCGAGAAACATTTGCAACCTTCTCAGAACTCTGTCACTGATAATGCAGCTTTTCCTTACTCATACGCCAAATTTAGCCCTCAACAATTCTATATGCTGTGAGACTGGAGCCTGCAATTCTTTAGTTCAGGGATGTCATAATCAGCTGTAACAGATAGTTTATTAACTAATTATGGCTCAAATTCCTGAACAATCAATGGTTTTCACTTCTTACACTGGAGATAATTAATCTCTGCAGCAACTATAAAGTGACTTCAGTTTCTTAATAATGAGAATCATACAGCATTCTTGCTCTCACCTCTCTGTATTTTTTCAGTCACTCACATAGAATCGGCTGGGGAAACTCATTAAACCTTAACATCTGGTTGCAAGAGACAAGGCAAAAATGCTATCTGAATCATTTTTTTCATTGAAAATGGTATAAAATTGACATTACTTAAAAGCCAAAAGGGTAAATTTTTAAATGGTAGTATAAAACTCATTCTAAGCTTCAGCATACCTTCAAAAGGCCCTTTGCTGATCTCCCTTAATTCTGATTTTGGAACATAGAGATCATGGACCTGAGGCTGTCCTAAAATTGTGGTTCAGGCAAAATGTATATAATTAGGATGAGCTGCATTACATTTCATACCTCCCATAGCATCTCAGACATTGTCAATGCTGCAACTTACATTGAATTATTTTGACTCTGCAACACAGAAATAAAACATTCAGCTTGACTGGTCCTTGCCGGTAATTCTGTTGTACCTCAGCCTCATTCATTTCACCACATTATCATCTCTGTCGATTACTTTCTTCCCTACGCTCTTTGCAGCTTCTTCTTAAAGCGCAATGGATCAGTGGTTAGCGCTGCTGTCTCACAGCGCCAGGGACCCGGGTCTGATTCCAGCCTCAGGTGAATGTCTGAGTGGAGTTTGGACATTCTCTCCATGTCTGTGTGGGTTGCCCGTGGATGCGCTAGTTTCCTCCCACATTCCAAAGATGTGCAGGTTATGTGGATTGGCAATGCTAAATTGCCCAGGGATGCGCAGGCTAGATGGATTAGCCTTAGGAAATGCAGGGTTACATGGATAGAATGGGATGGCCTTTGGTGGGTTGGTGTGGACTCAATGGACTGAATGGCCTGCTTCCACACTGTAGGGATTCTAACAAACTTCTATGTCTCAGCGACGCCTTGTGGTGTCATGGGCCAGCTGCCTCACCTACTATTGACCTATAAGTCCTGGCGTAGAGGGTGGGGTGTTTTGGAGAAGGTATCGGGGACAATGGATATTGCTGCCTGTTCTGCTGCTCCTGACTCCACATCAAGATTTCAAAGATACTCTCACCACCTTGTTTTTTTCATCCCAAGCCAAGGTTGTCAAATCATAGAATCAGGAGACCTTTCAGACCTTTGAGAATATTCCACCCATCAATTAGGTCATGGCTGATTTGCACATGGACCACAATCACAGGCCTGTGCTTCATATTCTTTGATATCCTACCTTGCATTTCCTTACCTTATCATGCATTGCTCCCTCAACCATAGTCATGCTTATACAGCTACTGTCTTGTTCTATTTAGAACAGAGACATAACGAGGAAGCTTACCACAGTCAGCAGGCCTCAGTCCCAGTCAAAGAGATCCTGGCACAGTAAGCCAAACCAGCCTCTCTTACAAGTCAGACCCTGCTCAGGCCAGTCAGAGTCAGGGACCATTCCTCTTAAGGAGTGGAGAGCTGAATAACAGGCAACAGACCACCAGTCTTAACTCTTTTTGCCCCAGTGTTGGCTCCTGGAATGAGAGAGAGGCAGGTATTATGGGAGATGAAAATGGGTGGCTCATTACTTTTGGTGCTGGTGGAGAGGTTGCCTAAGTGAATGAGTAGGCTGTAGAGAGAGCATGCAATGTTCATGGTGTGGCAGGTCAGTGTGGGTGAGGGCAAATGGGAAAATTCTCCAGGCAATCGGGGAGGTGATGGTCTAGTGTTATTATCACTAGACTATAAATTCAGTGACCTAGAAAATGCTCTGGGAATTGGGTTCAAATCCTGCTGTAGCAGATGGTGTAATTTGAAATCAGTGAGAATCCTGGAATTAAGAACCTAATGATGGGTGGCATGGTGGCTCAGTGGTTAGCACTGTTGCCTCACGGCGCCAGGGACCTGGGTTCAATTATACCCTCATGCAACTGTCTGTGTGGAGTTTGTATATTCTCCATGTACTGCATGGGTTTCCTCTGGGTTCTCCGGTTTCCTCCCAAAGTCCAAAGCTGCGCAGGTTAAGTGGATTGGCCAAGCTAAGTTATCCCATAGTGTGGGTTAGATATGGTAAATGAGGGGTTATGGGAATAGGGGGAGGGTTGTTTTTTGGAGGGTTGGTGAGGACTCGATGGGCTAAATTACATTTTTCTGCATTGTAAAAGGGGATTCTGTGATTCCAATAGAGTGTAAACCTTGGTGGGAGATGTGGCCAGTAGTAGAGACAGAGCGAGTATGGTGCCTTCAGGCTCTCTGCCTGTATTCCTGATGAAGGGCTTTTGCCCGAAACATCGATTTTCCTGCTCCTCGGATGCTGCCTGAACTGCTATGCTTTTCCAGCACCAGAGTGAGTATGGCGTATTGGAGAGAAGATGGCAGAGTGGATAACGTAATTAATCTTTCTCTTACATTCTCCAGATGGCTGAGAATGCTCTAACCCAGATGGTAACTGAAATAACTCCACAGAGGCAGTATCCCATGACCAAGTCACCTTTATTTACATGTGGAGGGTCCTTGACATTGATACAGCTTCCTCAGAGCCAACTGTCAGAGTGAACAGACAGCTGATTGGACGAGATTCACAGGCCCAATCAGGGAAATCATTTTCTATGAAGTTCACCTGGATGATTCTATAGGAAGATTGGAGCAGGCCGGTATGGTCTAGTGCCGTGACCTCCACTGCCGGTCCTGGGGCATTAGGCTGGGATGGCATTGCGGATGACAAAGAGGAGGTTTTAGCAATTTTGGAAAATCTGAAAATAGATAAGACCCCTGGCCAGATGGGACTCTCTGGGAAGCCAGGGAAGAGGTTGCAGAGCCTTTGGCTTTGATCTTCATGTCATCATTGTCGACAGCAGTAATGCCAGAAGTCTGGAGGATGGCAAGTGTTGTTCCCTTATTTAAGAAAGGGAGTTGGGACAACTCTGGTAATTATAGGCCAGTGAGCCTTACTTCAGTTATGGGTAAGGTGCTGGAAAAGTTCATAAGTGATAGGATTTATAATCATCTGATTAGGAATAGTCAACACGGTCATGCCTAACTAACCTTATTAAGTTCTTTGAGAAGGTGACAAAATAGGTGGATGAAGGTAAAGCAGCTGATATGGTGTATAAGTAAGATGTTTGATAAGGTTCCACATAGTAGGCAATTGCACAAAATACGGAGTTTCAGGATTGAAGGGGATTTAGCGGTTTGGATCAGAAATTGACTAATTGAAAGAAGACAGAGGGTGGTGGTTGATGGGAAATGTTCATCCTGGAGCTCAGTCACCAGTGGTGTGCCGCAAGGATCTGTTTTGGGGCCACTGCTGTTTGTCATTTTTATACGTGATCTGGATGTGGGCGTAGAAGGATGGGTTAGTAAATTTACAGATGACGCTAAGGTAGTAGAGTTGTAGATAGTGCCAAAGGATGTTATGGGTTACAGAGGGGCATAGATAAGATGCAGAGCTGGGCTGAGAAGTAGCAAATGGAGTTTAATGTGGAAAACTGTGAGGTAGTTCACTTCGGAAGAAGTAACAAGAATGCAGAGTACTGGGCTAATGGTAAAATTCTTGGTAGTGTAGATGAACAGAGACATCTCGGTGTCCAGGTGCATAAATCCCTGAAAGTTACCACCCAGGTTGATAGGATTGTTAAAAAGGCATATGGTATGTTGCATTTATAGGTAGGGGGATTGAGTTTCAGAGCCAAGAGGTCATGCTTCAGCTGTATAAGACACTGGTAAGGCCATACCTGGAGAATTCAGCACAGTTCTGGTCACTGTATTATAGGAAGGATGTGGAAGCTTTGGAAAGGGCTCAGAGCAGATTTACTAGGATGTTGCCTGGCATGGAAGGAAGGTCTTACGAGGAAAGGCTGAGGGAACTGAGACTGTTTTTGTTGGAGAGAAGAAGGTTGAGAGGTGAGTTAATCAAGACGTATAAAATAATTAGAGGGTTAGATAGGGAGGACAGTGAGAGCCTTTTTCCTTGGATGGGGAAGGCTAACATGAAGGGACATAGCTTTAAATTGAGGGGTGATAGATTTAGGACAGATATCAGGAATAGTTACTTTACTCAGAGAGTAGTAGGGGCGTGGAACGGCTTGCCTGCAACAGTAGTAGACTCGTCGACAGTGAGGGCATTTAAATGGGCATTGGACATACATATGGATAATAATAGAACGGTGAAGATTAGATGGGCATCAGATTAATATCGTGGGTCGGCACAACTTTGAGGGCCAAAGGGCCTGTAATGTGCTGTAACGTTCTATGTTCTATGTTCTAGGCAGTCATGCCTGTGCACTACCACATCCAGCACAACTTCAGGAGCCTGCCCACAAGGTGAGGGGCCAATTTCCCCTGTCTATCATTTCTGAAGCAGAAACTGTCCAGGACAGTTCTGAAGTGACTGTGCTTGTCCAGGTATATAATAGATTTTTAAGTATGGCACTGGTGCCAGGAATGCTTATCAATTCTGGGATATCTGATGAGTGGCAAGTTGGTTTGGGAACAATGTCTGGTCAATGGGGTGGAAATCAGACGTGAGTCCAACCACAAAAGCTCAAACACCAATTAATGCAACGGGTTTGACGGGGTGAGAAAGCTCGCTTGGCCTCACATCAAGAATCATCTCATCAAATCTATGCAATTCACATTTTGCTAAAAAGCTGTAAGATGTAGTCCTCTGACCTTTCCGAATTCAACAAATTTCTTTAGTGATTCACTCCCCTTGGCACTTCGCCTGTTATTATTCTTTCCTATCCAGGAGATCCTGTCCATTTTCCTTCAAAACACACTTCAAAGCTATTTAGCAAGTTGGTTTACCCTTTGTATAAGTTTCAAGTTGCAAATCAACATTCCAAATTAAACTCTTTATAAATCATTTCTTGAGTTGTCTTTTTCACCTCCTCTGTCAGCAGCTGTCTCTTCTTATTAAATCTGACCTTTCCATTTGCTATCCTTGTTTTTATTTCCTTATTACTTCAAAGCTTCTGCAGAAACAATGATCAAATAGCATTTGAAGACACAGAATCTGACATTAAGATGTGGTGTGGGGGAGCAAAACAAGCACAGCAAAAGGATTCAATGAACTAGTACATAGACTATTAAAAGCAAGCATAAGCTTTGACCTAAATGTGAACATTGACAAAAACAAAGTGATGTTTATCTCAAAAACAAGAAGCATTGATCCACTTATCCAGTAAAAATCTACCTCAGTCTATAAGGTTTCAATTGAACCCCAACTCCAACAGGTTTTTTTTAAAAAAATCATTGGTGGGCTGCGGGTATCGCTGGCTGGCCAGCATTTATTGCTGGTCTCTAATGCTGTTGATAAGGTCATGGTGAGTTACCTTCTTGAACCACTGCAATCCATGTCTATAGGCAGACTCACAATGTCATTAAGAAGTCTTTGACCTAACGGTACAGTAGGAACGATGATATAGTTCTAAGTCAGGATGATGAAGTGACTTGGAGGGGAACTTGCTGGTGGTGGTGCCCCATGTATCTGCTGATCTTGTCCTTCTAGATGGAAATTGTCATGGGTTTGGAAGGTGCTGTCTAAGGATTCTTAGTGAAGTTCTGCAGTGCATTTGTAGGTAGCACACATTGTAGCTACTGAGTGTTATTAGTGGAGGTAGTGTATATTTGTGGTGCTAAACAAGCAGGCTGCTTTGTCCTGGGTGGTGTCAAATTTCTTGAGCAGTATTGGAGCTGCATTCATCCAGACAAGTAGGGAGCATCCATTACATTTTTGAAGGAAAGAGTTCCAAGTTGCCCTTTGTGTGAAAGAAATGTTTCCTGATATCACCCTTGGATGGGACAGTTTTAATGTTAAGGTGATGTCTCCTTTTCTAAACTTCCCCACGAGAGGAATTAATTTCTCCCTATCTAACCTCTCAAACACCTTTATCAATTTAAATCTATTCTTAACCTTCCTTCATTTTCCCACTGCTGTTTCATTTAACTGTTGGTTATATAACCTGTGGAAGAAGTGTGAAATACACACACACACACTAACATCATACTTACCTTGAAAGGACAAAGATGAAGGAATTCGGCATGTATCCAAATTGGGGGAGAAATTCAAATTTTGCCCATAATGTGGGGAAGGGGATTGATGTGACTTCTGGCCTAACCTATTTATTTCTTTACTTTTCTAATTTGTCTTTTTGTTTCCTAAGAATATGATCTTAAGTATCTGGACTTAGGTACATTTATACCTCAGATAGCGCTGTAATGTGACGACTGTAAACTTTTCACTGTACTCATTTGAGTACATGTAACAATAAAGCTAATTGAATGGAATTGAAATGGGCCACAGAATTTCCATGCAGCTTTGAATCTCCATCCTAGCCGGAACCTGAGGAAGTATTTGGCGTGGTGCATCATTTCAATGTTGGCAGCATGGGTTTGCGGCACCCCAGGTGAATTATGACTTTGCTTCCTCTCCCACACCCAACCCACATTCCATATGGAGAGAAGTAAGGAGTCTAGAATTATATCTGACTTTTAAAGCAGAAACAGAAAGTGCTGGAGAAACTCAGCAAGTTTGGCAATAACTGCGGAGAGAGAAAAAGAATTAATGTTTTGAGTCCAGTATGACTCTTCTTCAGACCTTTATCTTTAAAAGTTCACTCCTTCACTGGCAGCTAATTTAGTGTCCCTTAACGACTTGGATCGTATGTACCTACCTAGTTTGCCTGGATGGTCAGGCTGGCCCTTGGTAGCAGTGCGTTGTAGGCATAAAGCAGGTACTATATTGCAACCAGAAAATCAACAATGTAGCCTCTGATCTGGGCCGCAATTCACAATTCATATGTTAGGGAGCATGATGCCTTAAAAACATGGAAGATTCACCACATAAATCTGGGAGGCCAGAAAGAGAGATAACGTTATATTGAATTGTCCTAGGCTGGAAATAATGACAATTTCAGCATTGAGTTCTCTCAAGTTCTTTTGTAGATAACAGAACATGTTGGAATTTCATAGCACACATGGGTAATGCTTTTTACAAAAGAAAGGACTTCTGTTTATATAGCTCTTTTCACAGCCTCAGGCAATCCCAAAGTGCTTAACAGTGAATTAATTAACGTTAAAGTGTAGGCATGTTTCAAGAAATATGGCAATCAACTTGCACACAGCAAGCAATATGATAAAAAAGCAGATCATCCATTTTTGTTAAGAATATTGGTCAGGACACTATGCAGGGCTCCCTCACTCCTCTTCAAATATAATTCTGAGATTATTTACTTCCACAAGTAAGAGTAGCTGGTTTAGTATTTGAAAATGATGGCACAACCAGCACTTTCTCAATACTGCACTGGGTATATCAGCTTAAATTTGTGTAGGAGTGTCTGGACTGGGACTTGATCCAGAACATTCTGATTTCAGAGCTACTTATTGAACTACAAGTGATTTTCAGCAAAGCAAGTCACATGCAAGAAGAATCTGATTAACCAGAGTAGGTAAAGCTTTATGTGTGCTCCAGCTCTGTATTGATTAGCCCCCTCCCTTCTCCTTACCTGTCCCTCACTTTAGATAGTTTGATTGCCCTTAATGAGCGTTGCATATAAATTATTCAATTGGAAACATGGGTGATTTAATGGTGGTGATTAATAGATGAAAAAAAGCACCACAGGTGATTTGGTGATGGGGGAGAAATGATGTTCTGTTGTGTGTAAGAGCACTTCTGGATAATAAAAGGCTCATATGTGCAGCTTGTTACAAAATTTAGCAGCTTTCAAATCTGACTTGGTGAAGTGCTTCAGCTACAAGCTCCAAGGGCAGTCCAGTTATGACAGTATTTTGTAGGCCCTCTATCACAAAGCTGACAGACCGTAATAACTCACTCATATCTGTGGCATTCAAGAGCTATAACTCTCTTAAAACTTGCAAAAGAACTGTAATAAATCCCATGGGGTTGGAAGCCATTCATTGGTTGTGCTGGAGTGGTAGAGATCAGGCTTTGCCTGGATGAGATGGTAGTCACGAGTAGCTTTATTTAGCTAATTCTCAACTGACTGCCTCTCTGCCTTCTCATCTTTCAGGTTGAATGTGATCCAAGTGAAATAGGCAGGGAACTCGTTAGGCAGCAGAAGTATTTAGTCAATATCTGGCGAATACCCAAGTGTTTAGCTGTTGCAAAAATCCCTTTGGCAGATTGTTGCAGACCAAACAAAATTTACATTTATTGCAAAAGCAAAATAGTGCAGATGCCTGAAATAAGTACAAAAATACTCAACAGCTCAAACAGCATCTGTGGAGAGAGCAATAGAATTAATCTTTCTGATCTATGACATTAATCTCAACAGGAAAAAAGCTAGAGCTGTAATAATATTGCAGCAGGTACTGAAGTTGGGAAAGGGAGGAGGGAGAAGAATGAGCAGTAGGGTAGGTCAGTGATAGGTTGGAAGGTGATAGCTCAGTGGTTAGCACTGCTTCCTCACAGTGCCAGGGACCTGGGTTCCATTCTAGCCTTGGGCAACTGTCTGTGTGGAGTTTGCACATTCCCAGTGTCTGTGTGGGTTTCCTTTGGGTGCTCTGGTTTCCTTCCACAGTCTGAAGATGTGCAGGTTAAGTGGAATGGCCATGGTAAATGTGGGATTACAGGGTTGGGGGTGTGGCGGTAGCGTTGAGTCTGGGTCGGATTTCTTTGGTGCAGACTCAATGGGCTGAATAGCCTCTTTGTGCACTGCAGGGATTCTAAATGAAAACACAGATGACGGTTCAAGAGGAAAGAAGATGGTCATGTGGTCAAGGGATAGGTAAATGCACAGAAAATGGGCCGAGAGAGGTGGAAATGAGATTAACAGAATAAACACCAATAGCTGCTGTCAGAGGAAATGGGGCCGGTGATTATTATCTGAAATTGTCGAACTCGATGTTGAGATTTAAAGGCTGCAAAGAGCCTCATGGAAAGATGAATATATTTTGTTCCACTGCTTGCTTGATGTTGAAATAGAAGTTGTGGAAGCAGTAGCTGAAAAAATAACCTATAAATCCACCGTTGCTTTCACACTCTAGACATTCTGGGACAAAATGGAATCAGGTTTGGAATCGACTCAGAATGGGTAATTTTCTCTTTGGGATGGAACATAGGAACAGAGAAGGCCATACAGATTCTTGAACCTGATCAACAACCTGATTGTGTTTCGTACCTTAACTACATTGAATCAGCTTGGCTCCATAACATTTACATCTTTAACCAACAAGGGAACATCTTCCTAGTCCTACTCGAAAGCTAAGATCTCCCCCACTTCAACATTTCTTTCATGAGTCACCCACCTCCACCATTCGCTTCTCAAGGTAGAGGTTCCATGGTAGGGAGCTGAGTCAGGATTTACTATAGGAAATCTGGTCACCTTTTCAGATGGAAGTTCACGAAAACAAATTGGAATGAATTTTATTTTAAGACGTAAGTGTTAAGTGAAATTAAGAGAGAAAAGTATCTCAGGAGTAGTATTAGATTATTAACAATCATTGCCTTGAAGGTGATACAATCCCTAATATTTAAGCCATCAATGTTTAAAATGGGCATTTGATTTTATTGAATAAAATGTGATGACCATTATCCATTAAAATTAATGTCACTTTCAGAGTTTCTACTTTAGTGTCTTCAGTGCTCTGCTTATTTCAGGCAGAAACTGTGTTCCAGGAATTAATTACTTCCTACATTTCGTGTTGTTCCTGTAGAAATCTAGAAATAGGCGGAGACCATTTCAACCCTCAAGCCTGATCTGTTTTTGATGAGATCATTATTGATCTGTGACCTAACTTTACCTATCCTCATTCCTCCCATATTCATTAATACCTTGAGTTTGCAGAAATGTATACATCTCAGATTTAAAATTGACTGCTATTTGTTCAAGAGAGTTCTAAATCTCTACTACCATTATGCAAGAAAGAATGTCCTAATTTGACTCCTAAAGATCTGGCTCCAATTTTCTTTTTGTTGTATTTGGCAGAAACAATCAATTTCATGAACTGTTCTGCGCTTTGATCAACACATTATCATAATCTGGATACAGCAGAAAAAAAAAGGAGAACACATTCCCATCTACATCAACAGAACTGAGGTTGAGAGGGTGGACACTGTCAAGTTCTTTGGAGTAATGATAACCGACAACTTGTCCTGGACCTCCCACATAGCTGCGACAGTCACGAAGGCACAACAATGCCTCTTCTTTCTCAGGGGACTCAGGAGATTTGGCATGTCCATAACGACCCTCACCAACTTTTACAGATGTACGATTGACAGCATACTGTCCAGGTGCATAACAGCCTGGTATGGTAACGTTCAGTCCAGGACCATAAGAAACTACAGAAGGTGGTGTACACAGCTCAGACCATCACAGAATCCACCCTTCCATCCATGGATTCCATTTACACAACTTGCTGCCGCAGAAAGGCTGCCAACATTATCAAACACCCATCACACCCTGGTAATGATCCCCTACAACCTCTTCCATCAGGCAGAAGATACAGAAGACTGAACACAATCCCCAGCAGGTTCAGGAACAGCTTCTTCCCAGCCGTTATTAGACTGATGAAAGGACTCTCTAGAATCAAATAATGCTGATCCTGCTAATGCTGATCTCAGCAACGCATGCTCTGTGCAATGTAATCTGTATGCCTCTGTCTAAGTCTTTGTACAACCTCTGATCTCTACATCCTTGCTTACTCTGATCTGCCTGTACTGCTTGTAAACAAAGCTTTTCACTGTACTTCAGTACACATGACAATCAATCAATCAATCAATTAATGGTTTGGGTACAGTTTCTTTTAAAAAAGGCTCTGCTCTAATATTTACACTAACTCTCCCAGGCCCAAGCTCCCCAACAAATGAAAATAGTTTGATCCTATCTATTCTATCAGTTTCCTTTAATATCTTGAAAACTTTAATCAGATCTCCTTTCTATCATCTAAATTCCAGGGAATATAATCCTATTTTGTTTAATTTTTTTTGTAGCTAAACATGAGGAGTTCAGGTATAATTCTGGTAAATCTACACTGCACACCCTCGACCACCAATACATTTTTCTGAAGATGGATGCCTGGGACTGCTTACAGTATTCCAGGAGTGAACTAACCAGGGTCTTGTATAGCTGGAGCTGTATTAGTTAATTGATCTGTGTTTTATTAGCTGAGTCTTAATTAGTTAAGCCTGGATTCAGACTGAGAGGAAAGGAAAGAAACTGTAAGAAGTGTTGGGAGCAACATGGAGTCAGAATTTTGAATCAATGTTAACTTTGTGCAGCAGCTGGACTGTTATCTCTGCATATTTCTGAGCTATAAATTATGCAACAGCAGTTGTGAGTGTAATGAATATCAGAAGGACTTGGACAGGCTAGGAATGTGGGCAAAGAACGAGCAGATGGAATATAATGTGGAAAAGTGTGAAGTGATGCATGTTAGTGGAAACTATTTTCTCAACGAAGAAAGGCTTTAGAAATATGAAGCATAGAGGACCTTAGGAGTCTAGTTCAGGGTTCTTTTAAGATTAACATGCAGGTTCAGTTGGTAGTAAGGACAATAAATGCAATGTTAGTGTTCATTTCAGGAGGGCTAGAATACAAGAGGAGAGATGTACTGGAGAGGTTGTATAGCCTCTGGTCAGACCACATTTGGAATATTATGAGCTGTTTTGGACCTCCATGTCAGGAAGGGTTGCCTGGTATTGGAGACGGTCCAGAGGAGGTTTACAAGAATAATCCGGGGATGAAGGGCTTGTCTCTATTTGTACTCAGTGGAATTTAGAAGGATAAGGGGGACCTGATTGAAAGTTACAGAATACTGAGAGGCCTGAATAAAGTGGAAAAGATGTTTCCATTAGTAGCAGAGGCTAGAATCTAAGGGCACAGCCTCAGAGTGAAGGGACAACCCTTTAGAGGAGGGATGTCTTCAGCTGGAGCATGGTTAATTTGTGGAACTCAATCCATACAGGGCGGTGGAAGCCAAGTCATTGAGGGCATTTCAAACAGAGATCATTGATTCTTGATTGGTAGAGGGATCAAGAGTTATGGGGTGAAGGCAGGAGAATGGAGTTAAGAACATATCAAATGGTGGAGCAGGCTTGAAGAACCAAATGGCCTAATTCTGTTCCTACACCTTATAATCTTGTAGTCTTATAAATACTCATGAAATGTATTTTCATGCCCGAAATACAGAATTTGTTGAAATCTTTTAAGAAAGCCCAGAGGAGTATGTTTCGTCCAATGGAACATTCCACAGCTGTCTCTTTGTCTGTAAACCACTTTGGGATGTCCTGCATTGGTGAAATGTGCTTCAGAAAAAAAAGATCCTTCTTTGCCTTATGCTAAGCATAGCAATAATCCAAAGATCTCCCTGGTTCTCTCTGAGCTTCTCCCTTTTAGCTCAAAAATCTTAACTGCTGCCCAGATATTACTTAAACATCCGTATCAATATTCAATGCTTCATGTGTGACAATGCAATGGTGCAAAAAAAAGTGGCAGGAAAGGAGACTTGGTCACCAAGTCCATTGAAAGCGACGACACATTATTTTGAATAAAAGAACCTAATGGTAAGTCTGGTTTCCTAGTTTGTTTTTCCCAAAATAAATATACTACCATAGCAACAGACTGAAAAGTAAGAGAATACCTGATTGATGAACTGGAGACTCACCAAGAAAATTGAAATTATATGATTAATGGTAGGACTTGTCTCAGATCCAAACAGAATGAAAACATTAGATACAGAAATTTATTTAGATTTTAAAAATGTCTCCTTTATATGATTCATCATACAATATGAACCTCACCACACTGAATAACTTAACATAGCCTGAAGGAACATTGATTTCCCTCACTATTATCTTAGATTCCTCCTTAAAATATATATATATATATACACATTATAATTTTTAAATATTTTATGTATAGTAAGTGTACACATGTTCATGATTAAAATCAACATCTTAATATTACAGTGACAGAGTGGACAGAATGGGAAATTTTAAGCCCCCTCCCCCAGCATCTGCTAGAAACTAGATGGGGAAGTGGGAATGGGGAGCGAAAGTGAAACCTGGCATATTGACCTCAACTGCTTTAATAGAACACTCACAGCGGTCTTCCTATGATCGTAAGCCTTGATCATTAATTGATCATCAGGATCCATTCTTTGAATCATAGAGGATACTTTATCATAAGTTAGGAGGTCACAGATGCATCCCGGTCAATTTGTTTTATGTGTTTAAGGCATGCAAACATTGGGAAGTTCTAGGATTTTTGACCCAGCAACTGTGAAGGAATGGCAATTTATTCCCAATTCAGGATGGTGAGTGACTTGGAGGGAAATTTGTAAGTATTGGTGCTCCAATATATCTGCAGCCCTTGTCTTTCTAGGCAGAAGAGACTGTGGGTTTAGATCAGAGTGGTGCTGGAAAAGCACAGCAGGTCAGGCAGCATCCGAGGAGCAGGAAAATCGACACTTCGGGCAAAAGCCCTTCATCAGGAATCATTCCTGATGAAGGGCTTTTGCCTGAAACATTGATTTTCCTGCTCCTCACATGCTGCCTGACCTGCTGTGCTTTTCCAGCACCACTCTGATCTAAACTCTGGTTTCCAGCATCTGCAGTCCTCACTTTTGCCTAGAAGAGACTGTGATATTGGAAGAAATAAATTAGATTGAGTTAGCAGCATTGCAGAAAAGTTGAACATTAATAAAATATAGGCTTTTTTAATTCATGAAAACTATGTGGCTGTCATATGGGATTTGTGTGGTACATGCATTCTATCAATTGTTCCTTATGGAAATAAGAATATGTTAATCTATAGAATTTGCTATCACTCTTTGCATGATTTAGTTGGAAAATATACAAATTGCATGGATCTACTGAAGAGACAATCAGTCACTCTCTTCATACAATGGTGCATTTCATTAATGTGATAAAGGACTCAATATGCTGTTTTGTGGGAGCCGGTGGCAACGAAATTCAAGGTGTCAGGGACTTTGATTGGAATGGACATTATTTCTGCTATGAGGGAAATAGGCTGCAGACAACACTTTCTATATCTCACCACAATCCAGAGTTTTAGCAGAAGGGTGGACGTGATGGTAGATTGGCAGGATAGTATACTGAGGTATTGAAAATGCTAATAGTGTCTTCTTGCTCTGTGCACCTTGATGAATATGCATTGTAAAGAGACACTGACAGGAATTTTAGGATGGCTGGGTTTCCCTATTCACCATCCAAAAAGTCAGTGGTATATGTATTGCCACTGATACCGGCTACTTCACAGTAATTTAATGCCCCATGGAGTGTTAATTGAATTGAACTGAAGGGAAGTTATATTAGGCAGGAATTGGTGTTGGAGAGACTGTTAGGTCTGAAGGCTGATAAGTCCCTGGGACCTGATGGTCTGCATCCCAGGGTACTGAAGGAGGTGGCTCTAGAAATCATGGATGCATTGGTGATCATTTTCCAATGTTCTATAGATTCAGGATCAGTTCCTGCGGATGGGAGTGTGGCTAATGTTGTCCCACATTTTAAGAAAGGAGGGAGAGAGAAAACAGAGAATTATAGACCAGTTAGTCTGACCTCAGTGGTGGGAAAAATAATGGAGTCAATTATAAAGGACGAAATTACGACGCATCTGGATAGCAGTAACAGGATAGGTCAGAGTCAGCATGAAGGGGAAATCATGCTTGACTAATCTTCTGGAATTTTTTGAGGATATAACTCTGAAGATGGACAAGGGAAATCTAGTGGATGTTGTATACCTGGACTTTCAGAAAGCCTTTGATAAAGTCCCACATAGGAGGTTAATGAGCAAAATTAGGGCACATGGTATTAGGGGCAAAATACTGACATGGATTGAAAATTGATTGGCTGACAGGAAACAAAGAATAGTGATAAACGGCTCCCTTTCGGAATGGCAGGCGGTGACCAATGGTGTGCTGCAGGGATCCGTGCTGGGATCGCAGCTTTTTACAATGTACATTAATGATATAGATGAAGGTATTAAAAGTAATATTAGCAAATTTGCTGATGACACAAAGCTTGGTGGCAGGGTGAAATGTGAGGAGGATATTAGGAGAATACAGGGTGACCTGGACAGGCTAGGTGAGTGGACTGTTGCATGGCAGATGCGGTTTAATGTGGATAAATGTGTGGTTATCCACTTTGGTGGCAAGAACAGGAAGGCAGATTACTACCTAAATGGAGTCAAGTTAGGTAAATTGGCAGTACAATGAGATCTAGGTATTCTTGTACGGCAGTCAATGAAAGCAAGCATGCGGGAACAGCAGGCAGTGGAGCAAGCTAATAGCATGCTGGCCTTCATAACAAGAGGAATTGAGTATAGAAGCAAAGAGGTCCTTCTGCAGCTGTACAGGGCCCTGATGAGACCGCACCTGGAATATTGTGCGCAGTTTTGGTCTCTAAATTTGAGGAAAGACATTCTGGCTATTGAGGGAGTGCAGCATAGGTTCACGAGGTCAATTCCCAGAATGGCGGGACTATCTTATGCTGAAAGATTGGAGTGACTGGGCTTGTATACGCTTGAGTTTAGAAGACTGAGAGGGGATCTGATTGAGACGTATAAGATTATTAAAGGATTGGACACTCTGGAGGCAGGAAGCATGCTTCTGCTGATGGGTGAGTCCCGAAACAGAGGACGCAGTTTAAAAATAAGGGATAGGCCACTTAGAACAGAGGAGAAACGTCTTCACCCAGAGAGTGGTGGGTGTATGGAATGCTCTGCCCCAGAAGGCTGTGGAGGCCAAGTCTCTGGATACTTTCAAGAAAGAGTTGGATAGAGCTCTTAAGGATAGTGGAATCAAGGGTTATGGGGATAAGGCAGGAACAGGATACTGATTGAGGATGATCAGCTATGATCATAATGGTGGTGCTGGTTCAAAGGGCAGAATGGCCTACTCCTGCACCTATTGTCTATTGTCTATTGACATTAAATTGGATCTCCTGTCCCTTATTCCAGAGGAGATCCCATCTCAGAGAGATGCAGAAAAATTTGATTGAGTGGCAAATGAAGTAGGAGGGGATTAGGGTTCTTGATGGATAGTTTGGGAAGCAGCATCTCAATGGAGGCAGACTTTGTTGAGGGAGGGGTGGGGTGGTTTCCTGACAGGGTTATAGAATCATTGATTTTTCATAGCACAGAAAGACGCCCTTCAGCCCACTATATCTATGCTGGTTATTAAATATCCATTCATTCTAATCCCATTCTCTAGCACTTGGCCTGTAGCCTTGTAAACTATGATGTTTTAAGTACTCATCTCAATACTTCTTAAATATATTGAGGATTGCTACTTGTACCACCCTTTTAGGCAATGAGATCCAGGTACCAATAATCCTCTGGGTGAAAACACTTTTCCTCAAATCCCCTCAAAGCTTCCTGTCCTTTATTTAAATCTATGTCCCTGGGTATTGACTGCTTTACTAAAGAGAAAAGTTTCTCCTTATCTATCCTGTCTATGTCCACCAGAACATTGTGCACTTCAATCAGATGCCACCACAGCTTTCACAACTCAAAGGAAAACAGCCCCAGCCTATCTAGTTTCTCTTCATAGCTGAATCGCACCAGCCAGGCAACAACCTTGAGAATTTCCTCAGCACCCTTCCTATTGCAGTCACATCCTCCCTATGGTGTGGTGACCTCACCAACTTGGCAAAGCTGGCTGTTTATGGAGGTGTTCCATCCCCCAACTTCTGGCCTGAGAAGGGTCACATTCCGGGCTTGCTCCCCGACCCTGACCTCATCCCACCACCCAAGAAATTGAGGCCTTAACCGGACATTAATTTGCCACATAAGAGCCTGAACTGTGGTAAAGGTGCCATTGTGTAATTGAGGAGAGGTTGGGCTAGCTGGGCAGGTGGGCAACAGGAAGGGCATCGAGGAGTTTTATCGCTCGACTTATCAGCATAATGCAGAATTCTGCCCACTACCTCTGATACAAATCAGTAAAAAGCTCTGATCTAGCCTTTTCATCTTCCTCCTTTGCACAAGAAGACAACAGGAAGATTCCTATTATGCTTCCAGTGAAAAGCAGGGGTTTGAGTAAAGCTGAGTGAAACTACCAGACCAAGCCCACCTATGTGCTGAAAGGAAAAAAAAACCGACATGAGTTTCAAAAATGCTTTTCAAGACCTTGGGGCTAATATTGTAACTGATTTAAAGGCAAACATTAATACATTGACTACAATAAAGATCCCTGTTAACAGGGGCAGATAATCTCAGTCTGAAGTTATCTCTGCACTGCTTGACTGTTCATGCCAACTTTCAAAGTCATACCCTTCCATTGTTGAAGGTTGATATGAATTATGGATCACATACAATCAGAAAAATTGATATTGCTTCTCTATTCACTTAGACCTGCCTAAAGGGGAGTGAAACAAAGCCAACACTAACAGTCTCAGCCTGATTAAAGTGACTAAATAGATTAATATGCCTGTCTGGGATAAATAATTCAATGAATCAAATAATTTCACAAGATATATGAAACAAACCTACTGTTTAACTTTCTTTTCTAGTGAAATAATTAGTAGTAAATGATGCTATAAGCTTGATGCCTACTAATTTTTCATGGAGATTTTAGAATTCTACTTATTTTTCTGTTGTGTATTATCACAATTCTCAGTAAGGTCTCAAAATTATATATTTACAGTAGCTTTGCGATAAAATGACCATTTTGCAGGCAAATATGGGAGCCACGTAATGCACTGCTAGATCCTGCACAAACAGCACCATGGTAACCAGCCAGTGTTATGAATTAATTCTTAGTTACAACACAAAAGGAGGCCATTTAGTCCACAGATCCATGTCAGCTCTCTCCAAGAGCAATATGATGAATGCCGTCCTTGTCCTTTTATCTTCAGGTGCTTATCCAATCCCCTTTTGAAAGCCACGATTGGATCTGCTTCCACCATGCTGACAGACAGTAGCTGTTCTGTCATTCGTTTTAAACTTGTGTCCTCTGATTATCAATCTTTTCACCAATGGGAATTGTTCCTTTCCATCCACCTCTCATAACTGAACGTTTCTATCAAATTTGCTCCTAACCTCCCTACTCTAAAGAGGCTATCCCTAGCTGCTGCAATCAATGCATGAATGAAGTAATTGTAAGATGAATGCTGATGGGAACATATTGGCCACAAAAATTCTCTGCTCTTCTTTGAAAAGTGCTAAATGGGAGATTTAGGATTTTTCTGAACTCCTGCATTATTAGGCAGACAGTCATTAAATAGCCAAACATTAAGCACCTCTGAACATGCTGCATCTCTACAATGTAGTCCTTAATACCAGTTTACAGATGATGAAGGAGATTTAACTCTTCCACCAGAGGGTAACATACCACAGGAGGTCATGGCCTCAGCTGTGATCTCGCACGTTTCTGATTTCCTTTTGCCATCAGTATTGGCTGTGCCTTCAGCCATCTACGTTTTTAACTGTGAAATTCCCTCACTAATCCCCTCTCCTTCACTCCATCTCTCTCCTCTATCTCATTGGCTAGACATTTGGTTCTTAGCCTTCTCTCTACTTACATGGCTCAGTGTCAAATTATGTTTGATAGTTGATGATATGAAGTGCCTTAGTATCTTAGTATGAAGGCACATCGTAAATATAAATTTTAATTGAATGAGTAGAAAGAGTTGTGGTTTTTGAGTTGAGCTCTTCTCCCAAGTTTCTGAAAATCATTCCTGATGGAATAAAATCAATGCGAGTATAAACCATTTATGCTTCTATGGCCACATACCATAAATGGGGACTGAACCCACAATTTTCTGTCTCAGAGAAGACAGTGCTCATTCAAACCTCAGCTAAACTCTAAAACTGACAAAATAGTGGGTTATGGGCTTGAAATCAGGTGTTGGCACTGTGAAGCCAACTGTAGTGCCACAGGTTGCATTTTTAAGTCAAAATCAGAAGTGCATTATTTTAAAGCTGGTCTGGAGACAAGAGCACAGAAACTAGGCTGATACTCAGCTAAGTTAGAGGTGTCATCTTTTACGTCTCATCTCAGGTGGGGGTACACATGTTTTATAGAGCAGAGTAAGTTCTCATCAATCTCTTGGCCAAAATATATTCCCTAATCACATCTCTCGGACGCTCGTTATCACATTGCTGTTTGGAGGAACTTGCTCTGTACAAATTGGTTTCTATGGTTCCTAAAATATTCTGGTGATTACACTTCAAAGTATTCCATTGGACTTTGGGATGTTGTCAAAGTTGCTTTGTAAATCCAAGATTTTGTTTTCCTTATTTTAAATCTTAGATTGGAGGTGAAGTATTCATTTTGCCAGAATTACTTTCAAAAATGCTGCTGTTAAGATTGTGAATAGAGATAGTGCCAGGATAACTAAATCAGAACAGAAAACATATTGACAAATCAGAAATAAAATAATCTCTAAATTGCGTTTGGCTGCAGTGATTAGCTTATTGTTCCAATAATTTGTTGTTTGACATATTCCAACAACGATTTTCAGAGCTTCAAATACTAGCTAGAAATTGTTAGTTAGAAGTGGTAGTTGAATTGAACATGATTATTGGACCATTTTTAAATTATCAAACTTATTGTTTCTCTTTTCCAGTATTTGTCTCTGGAACTAGTAACACCTTAATGGGAATCCATCAAAATAGACTCACTAGTAGCCCATCCAAAATGATTGTACTATTATTATCCCTATCTTCCCAATGAGTGTAGGGATAACAATGCAGCTTATCCACTGCCAGGGGAACCCTGAACTGACAGAGATTCAATTCCAATAACTTTCAAAAGATTGCAATCAGGAGCAGGATCAGAAGTGTTTCTGTCTCTAATTCAGCATTGCTGAAGTTGTTTGGATTCCCTTATTGCAGATTTGTCTGACGTTACACAACTTTACATCACCAGAGATTATATGAAGGCATATCATTTCAAAAGGGACACATTGGCCTTGGAAGAAGTGCATTGCAGGTTCACCAGAGTGTCACCATTGCTGTCCAGGTTAGATTTTGAGGAGACTTTACACAAAATAAGCTCGTCTTCCCTGGATGATCGGAGATTAAAGGGTGATTAGATTGAGGTTTTTAAGATTTTGAATTGATTTGATAGGTGGAGAGAGCGAGAAAAACATATTCCATCAACAGTTTTCAGAGTTTCAAATACAAATTCAAACTGGAACTCCATTAACAAATGCATCGATTTGGATCCCATTTACCATCCTCTCAGATAAAGAACCGGAAGTGATATCACCCACCACAACAGACCAAGACAGTTAAATAGCAAGCGGAACAGAACACCAGCACTTCATCGGCGGCTCACTGGGGATGCTACCTAGCATGGTGACGAAACGTCTGAGAACAAATCTACCAACTCAGTGAGCAAACGTACAACCTGATCCACACCCTGAGATACAAGTCTTCTCCAAAATCGCAGAGAGAGAAACAGTTTCCACTGATGGAGGGGGAGGCTCAAAATCAAAGCATTCCATTTAGGAGAGAGGTTAGAGGGCAATGGAACTCTTTGCCACAAGATACAGTACAAATTAGCTCAATTAATCATTTAAAATCAGAGGTGAATAGCTCTTCACTTAAGTAAAAAAAAGGCTGAATGCCCTCTTCATGTCCCTCTGCTGCCAAGGATCAACACTGGATCTTCTGCTTAAACTCACTTAGAAATGTTGCCCTATCATTGGGGATTCTATTAAACTAACGTTTGAGAAAATGAATTATTTTACCATTTATTCAACAAGGCAGTATATGTACCTGAGAGATCTGAACACAAATAGGAACGACAATCAGAGAGACTCTCAGTCGCCAGAATGATGTCTAAAGGTGTTCAATTATGGTTGCTTTCTACTGATTTTGGGAACAATGTCTTTAAAAAGTTAAAGGGATTCAGTAAGGTAAAAATTGAGAAACTGTGTTCTCTAACGGAAGAATATAGAACACAGGAATGTAAATCTTAAAATTTAAAAGTGCATTCAGGCAGTAAATCAGGTAGCACCTTAGCACATGTACAAGAGTGGGACTCTCTCCCTACAAAAGTCTGTGTATGCTTCGGAGGTTTAAAGACTGATTTGGAGCAAAGGATAAAATGGAATTGAGATACAAATTAATCAAGATCTAATTGAAGAGTGTAAAATGGTCAAGAGGTTAAATGGTCTCCTCCTGATTCAACATTTCCAACTATAATGTACTTTTTATCTCGAAGGGAAGTAGGACTCCTGAGCCTGAGCTCATCCGCACCATCCATTTTCTTTCTTTTACTTGTCTCTTTTTGTGTTTCCTTTTCTTTTTCTCTTGACCTCCCGTTTGGTAGCATTGGCATGTCTGGGGTGAAAGCCACTGTGGACCCTGGCCTCAGTGAGGATTCAAACTCCCGGCTTCAGCATGGACTAGAACTCCCGGTCTCAGCGTGGACTCCAACTCCCGGTCTCAGCGTGGACTCGGACTCCCAGCCTCAGCGTGGACTTCAACTCCCAGCCTCAGCGTGGACTAGAACTCCCGGTCTCAGTGTGAACTCATACTCCCAGCCTCAGCATGGACTAGAACTTCCGGCCTCAGCATGGACTAGAACTCCCGGCCTCAGCATGGACTAGAACTCCCAGCCTCAGCGTGGACTCCAACCCCCGATCTCAGCGTGGACTAGAACTCCCGGTCTCAGCGTGGACTACAACTCCCAGCCTCAGCATGGACTAGAACTCCTGGCCTCAGTGAAGACTCAAACTCCCAGCCTCAGTGTAGACTCAAACTCCCAGCCTCAGCGTGGACTCCAACTCAAACCCTCAGTGTGGACTAGAGCTCCCAGACTCAGCATGGACTCTGACACCCAGCCTCAGCATGGATTCCAACTCTCAGCCTCAGCATGGACTAGGACACCCAGCCTCAGTGTGAACTCAAACTCCCGGTCTCAGCGTGGACTCCAACTCCCAGCCTCAGCGTGGACTCCAACCTCCCAGCCTCAGCATGGACTCCAACTACCAGCCGCAGCGTGGACTCCAACCTCCCAGCCTCGGAGTGGACTCCAACTCCCAGCCTCAGCATGGACTAGAACTCCCAGCCTCAGCGTGGACTCCAAACCTCAATCTCAGCGTGGACTCGAACTCCCGGTCTCAGCGTGGACTACAACTCCCAGCCTCAGCATGGACTAGAACTCCTGGCCTCAGTAAAGACTTGAACTCCCAGCCTCAGTGTAGACTCCAACTCCCAGCCTCAGCGTGGACTCCAACTCAAACCCTCAGTGTGGACTAGAACTCCCAGTCTCAGCATGGACTCTGACAACCAGCCTCAGCATGGATTCCAAATCTCAGCCTCAGCATAGACTAGGACACCCAGCCTCAGTGTGAACTCAAACTCCCGGCCTCAGCATGGACTCCAACTCCCAGCCTCAGCGTGGACTCCAAATCCCAGCCTCAGCGTGGACTCCAACCTCCCAGCCTCAGCGTGGATTAGAACTCCCAGCCTCAGCGTGGACACCAACTCCCAGCCTCAGCATGGACTAGAACTCCCAGCCTCAGCATGGACTCCAACTCCCAGCCTCAGCGTGGAATCCAACTCCCAGCCTCAGCGTGGACTCCAATTCCAAACCTCAGTGTGGACTCCAACTCCCAGCCTCAGCGTGGACTCCAACTCCCAGCCTCAGCATGGACTAGAACTCCCAGCCTCAGCGTGGACTCCAACCTCCCAGCCTCAGCATGGACTCCAACTCCCAGCCTCAGCGTGGACTCCAACTCCCAGCCTCAGCATGGACTAGAACTCCCAGCCTCAGCGTGGACTCCAACTCCCAGCCTCAGCATGGACTCCAACTCCCAGCCTCAGCGTGGACTCCAACTCCCAGCCTCAGCGTGGACACCAACTCCCAGCCTCAGCGTGGACTCCAACTCCCAGCCTCAGCGTGGACACCAACTCCCAGCCTCAGCGTGGACTCCAACTCCCGGTCTCAGCATGGACTCCAATTCCCAGCCTCAGTGTGGACTCCAACTCTCAGCCTAATGTAGACTAGAACTCCTAGGATAAGCTTTTATCCAACTCCCAGCCTCAGTGTGGACTCCAACTCCCAGCCTCAGCGTGGACTCCAAATCCCAGCCTCAGCGTGGACTTCAAATCCCAGCCTCAGCGTGGACTCCAAATCCCAGCCTCAGCATGGACTCCAACTCCCAGCCACAGCGTGGACTCCAAATCCCAGCCTCAGCGTGGACTCCAAATCCCAGCCTCAGCGTGGACTCCAACCTCCCAGCCTCAGCGTGGATTAGAACTCCCAGCCTCAGCGTGGACTCCAACTCCCAGCCTCAGCATGGACTAGAACTCCCAGCCTCAGCATGGACTCCAACTCCCAGCCTCAGCGTGGAATCCAACTCCCAGCCTCAGCGTGGACTCCAATTCCAAACCTCAGTGTGGACTCCAACTCCCAGCCTCAGCGTGGACTCCAACTCCCAGCCTCAGCATGGACTAGAACTCCCAGCCTCAGCGTGGACTCCAACCTCCCAGCCTCAGCATGGACTCCAACTCCCAGCCTCAGCGTGGACTCCAACTCCCAGCCTCAGCATGGACTAGAACTCCCAGCCTCAGAGTGGATTCCAACTCCCAGCCTCAGCGTGGACTTCAACTCCCAGCCTCAGCGTGGACTAGAACTCCCGGTCTCAGTGTGAACTCATACTCCCAGCCTCAGCATGGACTAGAACTTCCGGCCTCAGCATGGACTAGAACTCCCGGCCTCAGCATGGACTAGAACTCCCAGCCTCAGCGTGGACTCCAGCCCCCGATCTCAGCGTGGACTAGAACTCCCGGTCTCAGCGTGGACTCCAACTCCCAGCCTCAGCGTGGACTAGAACTCCTGGCCTCAGTGAAGACTCAAACTCCCAGCCTCAGTGTAGACTCAAACTCCCAGCCTCAGCGTGGACTCCAACTCAAACCCTCAGTGTGGACTAGAGCTCCCAGACTCAGCATGGACTCTGACACCCAGCCTCAGCATGGATTCCAACTCTCAGCCTCAGCATGGACTAGGACACCCAGCCTCAGTGTGAACTCAAACTCCCGGTCTCAGCGTGGACTCCAACTCCCAGCCTCAGCGTGGACTCCAACCTCCCAGCCTCAGCGTGGACTCCAACTCCCAGCCTCAGCGTGGACTCCAACCTCCCAGCCTCAGCGTGGACTCCAACCTCCCAGCCTCAGCATGGACTCCAACTACCAGCCGCAGCGTGGACTCCAACCTCCCAGCCTCGGAGTGGACTCCAACTCCCAGCCTCAGCATGGACTAGAACTCCCAGCCTCAGCGTGGACTCCAAACCTCGATCTCAGCGTGGACTCGAACTCCCGGTCTCAGCGTGGACTACAACTCCCAGCCTCAGCATGGACTAGAACTCCTGGCCTCAGTAAAGACTTGAACTCCCAGCCTCAGTGTAGACTCCAACTCCCAGCCTCAGCGTGGACTCCAACTCAAACCCTCAGTGTGGACTAGAACTCCCAGTCTCAGCATGGACTCTGACAACCAGCCTCAGCATGGATTCCAAATCTCAGCCTCAGCATAGACTAGGACACCCAGCCTCAGTGTGAACTCAAACTCCCGGCCTCAGCATGGACTCCAACTCCCAGCCTCAGCGTGGACTCCAAATCCCAGCCTCAGCGTGGACTCCAACCTCCCAGCCTCAGCGTGGATTAGAACTCCCAGCCTCAGCGTGGACACCAACTCCCAGCCTCAGCATGGACTAGAACTCCCAGCCTCAGCATGGACTCCAACTCCCAGCCTCAGCGTGGAATCCAACTCCCAGCCTCAGCGTGGACTCCAATTCCAAACCTCAGTGTGGACTCCAACTCCCAGCCTCAGCGTGGACTCCAACTCCCAGCCTCAGCATGGACTAGAACTCCCAGCCTCAGCGTGGACTCCAACCTCCCAGCCTCAGCATGGACTCCAACTCCCAGCCTCAGCGTGGACTCCAACTCCCAGCCTCAGCATGGACTAGAACTCCCAGCCTCAGCGTGGACTCCAACTCCCAGCCTCAGCATGGACTCCAACTCCCAGCCTCAGCGTGGACTCCAACTCCCAGCCTCAGCGTGGACACCAACTCCCAGCCTCAGCGTGGACTCCAACTCCCAGCCTCAGCGTGGACACCAACTCCCAGCCTCAGCGTGGACTCCAACTCCCGGTCTCAGCATGGACTCCAATTCCCAGCCTCAGTGTGGACTCCAACTCTCAGCCTAATGTAGACTAGAACTCCTAGGATAAGCTTTTATCCAACTCCCATCCTCAGTGTGGACTCCAACTCCCAGCCTCAGCGTGGACTCCAAATCCCAGCCTCAGCGTGGACTTCAAATCCCAGCCTCAGCGTGGACTCCAAATCCCAGCCTCAGCATGGACTCCAACTCCCAGCCACAGCGTGGACTCCAAATCCCAGCCTCAGCGTGGACTCCAAATCCCAGCCTCAGCGTGGACTCCAACCTCCCAGCCTCAGCGTGGATTAGAACTCCCAGCCTCAGCGTGGACTCCAACTCCCAGCCTCAGCATGGACTAGAACTCCCAGCCTCAGCATGGACTCCAACTCCCAGCCTCAGCGTGGAATCCAACTCCCAGCCTCAGCGTGGACTCCAATTCCAAACCTCAGTGTGGACTCCAACTCCCAGCCTCAGCGTGGACTCCAACTCCCAGCCTCAGCATGGAGTAGAACTCCCAGCCTCAGCGTGGACTCCAACCTCCCAGCCTCAGCATGGACTCCAACTCCCAGCCTCAGCGTGGACTCCAACTCCCAGCCTCAGCATGGACTAGAACTCCCAGCCTCAGAGTGGATTCCAACTCCCAGCCTCAGCGTGGACTTCAACTCCCAGCCTCAGCATGGACTAGAACTTCCGGCCTCAGCATGGACTAGAACTCCCGGCCTCAGCATGGACTAGAACTCCCAGCCTCAGCGTGGACTCCAAACCCCGATCTCAGCGTGGACTCCAACTCCCAGCCTCAGCATGGACTAGAACTCCCAGCCTCAGCGTGGACTCCAACTCCCAGCCTCAGCATGGACTCCAACTCCCAGCCTCAGCGTGGACTCCAACTCCCAGCCTCAGCGTGGACACCAACTCCCAGCCTCAGCGTGGACTCCAACTCCCAGCCTCAGCGTGGACTCCAACTCCCAGCCTCAGCATGGACTAGAACTCCCAGCCTCAGCGTGGACTCCAACCTCCCAGCCTCAGCATGGACTCCAACTCCCAGCCTCAGCGTGGACTCCAACTCCCAGCCTCAGCATGGACTAGAACTCCCAGCCTCAGAGTGGATTCCAACTCCCAGCCTCAGCGTGGACTCCAACTCCCAGCCTCAGCGTGGACTCCAACTCCAAACCTCAGTGTGGACTCCAACTCCCAGCCTCAGCGTGGACTCCAACCTCCCAGCCTCAGCGTGGACTCCAACTCCCAGCCTCAGCGTGGACTCCAACTCCCGGTCTCAGCATGGACTCCAATTCCCAGCCTCAGTGTGGACTCCAACTCTCAGCCTCAGTGTAGACTAGAACTCCTAGGATAAGCTTGGACTCCAACTCCCAGCCTCAGTGTGGACTCCAACTCCCAGCCTCAGTGTGGACTCCAACTCTCAGCCTCAGTGTGGACTAGAACTCCCAGCTTAAGCTTGGACTCCAACTCCCGGTCTCAGCATGGACTCCAACTCCCAGCCTCGGCCCGGACTCCAAATCCCAGCCTCAGCGTGGACTCCATCTCCCAGCCTAAGCATGGACTCCAACTCCCAGCCTCAGCGTGGTCTCCAACTCCCAACCTCAGTGTGGACTAGAGCTCCCAGCCTAAGCATGGACTCCAACTCCCAGCCTCAGCGTGGTCTCCAACTCCCAGCCTCAGTGTGGACTAGAACTCCCGTCCTCAGCTTGGACTAGAACTCCCAGCCTCTGCGTGGACCCCAACTCCCAGCCTCAGCTTGGACTCCAACTCCCAACCTCAGTGTGGACTAGAGCTCCCAGCCTAAGTGTGGACTCAAACTCCAGGCCTCAATGTGGACTCCTACTCCAAGCCTCACCATGGACTAGAACTACGAGCCTCAGCGTGGACTAGAACTCCCAGCCTCAGCGTGGACTAGAACTCCCAGCCCAAGCGTGGACTCCAAATCCCAGCCTCAGAGTGGACTCAAACTCCCAGCCTCAGTGTGGACTCCAACTCAAAGCCTCAGTGTGGACTCCAACTCCCAGCCTCAGTCTGGACTCAAACTCCCAGCCTCAGTGTGGACTCCAACTCCCAGCCTCAGTGTGGACTCCAACTCCCAGCCTCAGCGTGGACTAGAACTCCCAGCCTCAGCGTGGACTAGAACTCCCAGCCTCAGCGTGGACTCCAAATCCCAGCCTCAGAGTGGACTCCAACTCCCAGCCTCAGTGTGGACTCCAACTCCCAGCCTCAGTCTGGACTCAAACTCCCAGCCTCAGTGTGGACTCCAACTCCCAGCCTCAGCGTGGACTCCAAATCCCAGCCTCAGAGTGGACTCCAACTCCCAGCCTCAGTGTGGACTCCAACTCCCAGCCTCAGTCTGGACTCAAACTCCCAGCCTCAGTGTGGACTCCAACTCCCAGCCTCAGTCTGGACTCAAACTCCCAGCCTCAGCGTGGACTAGAACTCCCAGCCTCAGCGTGGACTCCAACTCCCAGCCTGAGTCTGGACTCAAACTCCCAGCCTCAGCGTGGACTAGAACTCCCAGCCTCAGCGTGGACTCCAAATCCCAGCCTCAGAGTGGACTCCAACTCCCAGCCTCAGTGTGGACTCCAACTCCCAGCCTCAGTGTGGACTCCAACTCCCAGCCTCAGTCTGGACTCAAACTCCCAGCCTCAGCGTGGACTCCAAATCCCAGCCTCAGAGTGGACTCCAACTCCCAGCCTCAGTGTGGACTCCAACTCCCAGCCTCAGTCTGGACTCAAACTCCCAGCCTCAGTGTGGACTCCAACTCCCAGCCTCAGTCTGGACTCAAACTCCCAGCCTCAGCGTGGACTAGAACTCCCAGCCACAGCGTGGACTAGAACTCCCAGCCTCAGAGTGGACTCCAACTCCCAGCCTCAGTGTGGACTCCAACTCCCAGCCTCAGTGTGGACTCCAACTCCCAGCCTCAGTCTGGACTCAAACTCCCAGCCTCAGTGTGGACTTCAACTGCCAGCCTAAGCTTGGACTCCAACTCCCTACCTCAGCGTGGACTCCAACTCCCAGCCTCAGCGTGGACTCCAACTCCCAGCCTCAGCGTGGACTCTACCTCCCAGCCTCAGCATGGACTCCAACTCCCAGCCTCAGCGTGGACTCCAACTCCCAGCCTCAGCGTGGACTCTACGTCCCAGCCTCAGCGTGGACTCCAAATCCAAGCCTCAGAGTGGACTCCAACTCCCAGCCTCAGCGTGGACTCCAACTCCCAGCCTCAGCGTGGACTCCAACTCCCAGCCGCAGCATGGACTAGAACTCCCAGCCTCAGCGTGGATTCCAACTCCCAGCCTCAGCGTGGACTAGAACTCCCAGCCTCAGCGTGGACCCCAACTCCCAGCCACAGCGTGGACTCCAACTCCCGGCCTCAGCGTGGATTCCAACTCCCGGCCTCAGCATGGACTCCAACTCCCAGCCTCAGTGTGGACTCAAACACCCAGCCTCAGTGTGGACTCAAACTCCCAGCCTCAGCGTGGACCCCAACTCCCAGCCTCAGCGTGGACTCCAACTCCCAGCCGCAGCATGGACTAGAACTCCCAGCCTCAGCGTGGATTCCAACTCCCAGCCTCAGCGTGGACTAGAACTCCCAGCCTCAGCGTGGACCCCAACTCCCAGCCACAGCGTGGACTCCAACTCCCGGCCTCAGCGTGGATTCCAACTCCCGGCCTCAGCATGGACCCCAACTCCCAGCCTCAGCGTGGACCCCAACTCCCAGCCTCAGCGTGGACTAGAACTCCCGTCCTCAGAGTGGATTCCAACTCCCGGCCTCAGCGTGGACTCCAACTCCCAGCCTCAGTGTGGTCTCAAACACCCAGCCTCAGTGTGGTCTCAAACACCCAGCATCAGTGTGGATTCCAACACCCAGCCTCAGCGTGGACACCAACTCCCAGCCGCGGTGTGGACTCCAACTCCCAGCCTCAGTATGGACTCCAACTTCCAGCCTCAGCATGGTCTCCAACTCCCGTCCTCAGCGTGGACTAGAACTCCTGGCCTCAGCGTGGACTCCAACTTCCAGTCTCAGCTTGGACTCCAACTCCTAGCCTCAACGTGGACTCCAACTCCCAGCCTCACTGTGGACTCAAACTCCCAGTCTCAGTGTGGACTCAAACTCCCAGCCTCAGCGTGGACTAGAACTCCCAGCCTCAGCGTGGACTAGAACTCCCAGCCTCAGCGTGGACTCCAAATCCCAGCCTCAGCGTGGACTCCAAATCCCAGCCTCAGCGTGGACTCCAAATCCCAGCCTCAGAGAGGACTCCAACTCCCTACCTCAGCGTGGACTCCAACTCCCAGCCTCAGTGTGGACTCCAACTCCCAGCCTCAGCGTGGACTCCAACTCCCAGCCTCAGCGTGGACTCCAACTCCCAGCCTCAGCGTGGACTCCAACTCCCAGCCGCAGCATGGACTAGAACTCCTAGCCTCAGCGTGGACTAGAACTCCCAGCCTCAGCGTGGACTAGAACTTCCAGCCTCAGCATGGACTCCTACTCCCAGCCGCAGAGTGGACCCCAACTCCCAGCCTCAGCGTGGACTCCAACTCCCAGCCACAGCGTGGACTCCAACTCCCAGCCTCAGCATGGACTAGAACTCCCGGCCTCAGCGTGGATTCCAACTCCCGGCCTCAGCGTGGACTCAAATTCCCAGCCTCAGTGTGGACTCAAACTCCCAGCCACAGCGTGGACTCCAACTCCCAGCCACAGCGTGGACTAGAACTCCCGTCCTCAGCGTGGATTCCAACTCCCGGCCTCAGCATGGACTCCAACTCCCAGCCTCAGTGTGGACTCCAACTCCCAGCCTCAGTGTGGACTAGAACTCCCGGCCTCAGCGTGGATTCCAACTCCCGGCCTCAGCATGGACTCCAACTCCCAGCCTCAGTGTGGACTCAAACTCCCAGCCTCAGTGTGGACTCAAACTCCCAGCCTCAGTGTGGATTCCAACACCCAGCCTCAGCGTGGACACCAACTCCCAGCCGCGGTGTGGACTCCAACTCCCAGCCTCATTATGGACTCCAACTCCCAGCCTCAGCATGGTCTCCAACTCCAGTCCTCAGCGTGGACTAGAACGCCTGGCCTCAGTATGGAATCCAACTCCCAGTCTCAGCTTGGACTCCAACTCCTAGCCTCAACGTGGACTCCAACTCCCAACCTCAGTGTGGACTCAAACTCCCAGTCTCAGTGTGGACTCAAACTCCCAGCCTCAGCGTGGACTAGAACTCCCAGCCTCAGTGTGGACTAGAACTCCCAGCCTCAGCGTGGACTCCAACTCCCAGCCTCAGCGTGGACTCCAACTCCCAGCCTCAGCGTGGACTCCAACTCCCAGCCTCAGCGTGGACTCCAACTCCCAGCCTCAGCGTGGACTCCAACTCCCAGCCTCAGCGTGGACTCCAACACCCAGCCTCAGCGTGGACTCCAACCTCCCAGCCTCAGCGTGGACTCCAACTCCCAGCCTCAGCGTGGATTAGAACTCCCAGCCTCAGCATGGACTCCAACTCCCAGCCTCAGCGTGGACTCCAAATCCCAGCCTCAGCGTGGACTCCAAATCACAGCCTCAGAGTGGACTCCAACTCCCAGACTCAGTGTCGACTCCAACTCCCAGCCTCAGTCTGGACTCAAACTCCCAGCCTCAGTGTGGACTCAAACTCCCAGCCACAACGTGGACTCCAACTGCCAGCCTAAGCAAGGACTCCAACTCCCTACCTCAGCATGGACTCCAACTCCCAGCCTCAGCGTGGACTCCAACCTCCCAGCCTCAGCGTGGACTATACCTCCCAGCCTCAGTATGGACTCCAACTCCCAGCCTCAGCGTGGACTCCAACTCCCAGCCTCAGCGTGGACTCCAACTCTCAGCCTCAGCGTGGACTCCAACTCCCAGCCTCAGCGTGGACTCCACCTCACAGCCGCAGCATTGACTAGAACTTCCAGCCTCAGCATGGACTCCTACTCCCAGCCGCAGAGTGGACCTCAACTCCCAGCCTCAGCGTGGACCCCAACTCCCAGCCTCAGTGTGGACTCCAACTCCCAGCCTCAGCGTGGACTAGAACTCCCGGCCTCAGCGTGGACTCCAACTCCCAGCCTCAGCGTGGACTAGAACTCCCGGCCTCAGCGTGGATTCCAACTCCCAGCCTCAGCGTGGACTAGAACTCCCGGCCTCAGCGTGGACTAGAACCCCCGGCCTCAGCGTGGATTCCAACTCCCGGCCTCAGCATGGGCTCCAACTCCCAGCCTCAGTGTGGACTCCAACTCCCAGCCTCAGTCTGGACTCAAACTCCCAGCCTCAGTGTGGACTCCAACTCCCAGCCTCAGTCTGGACTCAAACTCCCAGCCTCAGCGTGGACTAGAACTCCCAGCCTCAGCGTGGACTCCAACTCCCAGCCTGAGTCTGGACTCAAACTCCCAGCCTCAGCGTGGACTAGAACTCCCAGCCTCAGCGTGGACTCCAAATCCCAGCCTCAG
The DNA here is from genome assembly GCF_037043375.1 of Chiloscyllium plagiosum. Classification (NCBI taxonomy): domain Eukaryota; kingdom Metazoa; phylum Chordata; class Chondrichthyes; order Orectolobiformes; family Hemiscylliidae; genus Chiloscyllium; species Chiloscyllium plagiosum. The sequence continues at coordinate 41,258,508 of NW_028270142.1, forward strand.
AGTGGACTCCAACTCCCAGCCTCAGTGTGGACTCCAACTCCCAGCCTCAGTGTGGACTCCAACTCCCAGCCTCAGTCTGGACTCAAACTCCCAGCCTCAGCGTGGACTCCAAATCCCAGCCTCAGAGTGGACTCCAACTCCCAGCCTCAGTGTGGACTCCAACTCCCAGCCTCAGTCTGGACTCAAACTCCCAGCCTCAGTGTGGACTCCAACTCCCAGCCTCAGTCTGGACTCAAACTCCCAGCCACAGCGTGGACTAGAACTCCCAGCCTCAGAGTGGACTCCAACTCCCAGCCTCAGTGTGGACTCCAACTCCCAGCCTCAGTGTGGACTCCAACTCCCAGCCTCAGTCTGGACTCAAACTCCCAGCCTCAGTGTGGACTTCAACTGCCAGCCTAAGCTTGGACTCCAACTCCCTACCTCAGCGTGGACTCCAACTCCCAGCCTCAGCGTGGACTCCAACTCCCAGCCTCAGCGTGGACTCTACCTCCCAGCCTCAGCATGGACTCCAACTCCCAGCCTCAGCGTGGACTCCAACTCCCAGCCTCAGCGTGGACTCTATGTCCCAGCCTCAGCGTGGACTCCAAATCCAAGCCTCAGAGTGGACTCCAACTCCCAGCCTCAGCGTGGACTCCAACTCCCAGCCTCAGCGTGGACTCCAACTCCCAGCCGCAGCATGGACTAGAACTCCCAGCCTCAGCGTGGATTCCAACTCCCAGCCTCAGCGTGGACTAGAACTCCCAGCCTCAGCGTGGACCCCAACTCCCAGCCACAGCGTGGACTCCAACTCCCGGCCTCAGCGTGGATTCCAACTCCCGGCCTCAGCATGGACTCCAACTCCCAGCCTCAGTGTGGACTCAAACACCCAGCCTCAGTGTGGACTCAAACTCCCAGCCTCAGCGTGGACCCCAACTCCCAGCCTCAGCGTGGACTCCAACTCCCAGCCGCAGCATGGACTAGAACTCCCAGCCTCAGCGTGGATTCCAACTCCCAGCCTCAGCGTGGACTAGAACTCCCAGCCTCAGCGTGGACCCCAACTCCCAGCCACAGCGTGGACTCCAACTCCCGGCCTCAGCGTGGATTCCAACTCCCGGCCTCAGCATGGACTCCAACTCCCAGCCTCAGTGTGGACTCAAACACCCAGCCTCAGTGTGGACTCAAACTCCCAGCCTCAGCGTGGACCCCAACTCCCAGCCTCAGCGTGGACCCCAACTCCCAGCCTCAGCGTGGACTAGAACTCCCGTCCTCAGAGTGGATTCCAACTCCCGGCCTCAGCGTGGACTCCAACTCCCAGCCTCAGTGTGGTCTCAAACACCCAGCCTCAGTGTGGTCTCAAACACCCAGCATCAGTGTGGATTCCAACACCCAGCCTCAGCGTGGACACCAACTCCCAGCCGCGGTGTGGACTCCAACTCCCAGCCTCAGTATGGACTCCAACTTCCAGCCTCAGCATGGTCTCCAACTCCCGTCCTCAGCGTGGACTAGAACTCCTGGCCTCAGCGTGGACTCCAACTTCCAGTCTCAGCTTGGACTCCAACTCCTAGCCTCAACGTGGACTCCAACTCCCAGCCTCACTGTGGACTCAAACTCCCAGTCTCAGTGTGGACTCAAACTCCCAGCCTCAGCGTGGACTAGAACTCCCAGCCTCAGCGTGGACTAGAACTCCCAGCCTCAGCGTGGACTCCAAATCCCAGCCTCAGCGTGGACTCCAAATCCCAGCCTCAGCGTGGACTCCAAATCCCAGCCTCAGAGAGGACTCCAACTCCCTACCTCAGCGTGGACTCCAACTCCCAGCCTCAATGTGGACTCCAACTCCCAGCCTCAGCGTGGACTCCAACTCCCAGCCTCAGCGTGGACTCCAACTCCCAGCCTCAGCGTGGACTCCAACTCCCAGCCGCAGCATGGACTAGAACTCCTAGCCTCAGCGTGGACTAGAACTCCCAGCCTCAGCGTGGACTAGAACTTCCAGCCTCAGCATGGACTCCTACTCCCAGCCGCAGAGTGGACCCCAACTCCCAGCCTCAGCGTGGACTCCAACTCCCAGCCACAGCGTGGACTCCAACTCCCAGCCTCAGCATGGACTAGAACTCCCGGCCTCAGCGTGGATTCCAACTCCCGGCCTCAGCGTGGACTCAAATTCCCAGCCTCAGTGTGGACTCAAACTCCCAGCCACAGCGTGGACTCCAACTCCCAGCCACAGCGTGGACTAGAACTCCCGTCCTCAGCGTGGATTCCAACTCCCGGCCTCAGCATGGACTCCAACTCCCAGCCTCAGTGTGGCCTCCAACTCCCAGCCTCAGTGTGGACTAGAACTCCCGGCCTCAGCGTGGATTCCAACTCCCGGCCTCAGCATGGACTCCAACTCCCAGCCTCAGTGTGGACTCAAACTCCCAGCCTCAGTGTGGACTCAAACTCCCAGCCTCAGTGTGGATTCCAACACCCAGCCTCAGCGTGGACACCAACTCCCAGCCGCGGTGTGGACTCCAACTCCCAGCCTCATTATGGACTCCAACTCCCAGCCTCAGCATGGTCTCCAACTCCAGTCCTCAGCGTGGACTAGAACGCCTGGCCTCAGTATGGAATCCAACTCCCAGTCTCAGCTTGGACTCCAACTCCTAGCCTCAACGTGGACTCCAACTCCCAACCTCAGTGTGGACTCAAACTCCCAGTCTCAGTGTGGACTCAAACTCCCAGCCTCAGCGTGGACTAGAACTCCCAGCCTCAGTGTGGACTAGAACTCCCAGCCTCAGCGTGGACTCCAACTCCCAGCCTCAGCGTGGACTCCAACTCCCAGCCTCAGCGTGGACTCCAACTCCCAGCCTCAGCGTGGACTCCAACTCCCAGCCTCAGCGTGGACTCCAACACCCAGCCTCAGCGTGGACTCCAACCTCCCAGCCTCAGCGTGGACTCCAACTCCCAGCCTCAGCGTGGATTAGAACTCCCAGCCTCAGCATGGACTCCAACTCCCAGCCTCAGCGTGGACTCCAAATCCCAGCCTCAGCGTGGACTCCAAATCACAGCCTCAGAGTGGACTCCAACTCCCAGACTCAGTGTCGACTCCAACTCCCAGCCTCAGTCTGGACTCAAACTCCCAGCCTCAGTGTGGACTCAAACTCCCAGCCACAACGTGGACTCCAACTGCCAGCCTAAGCAAGGACTCCAACTCCCTACCTCAGCATGGACTCCAACTCCCAGCCTCAGCGTGGACTCCAACCTCCCAGCCTCAGCGTGGACTATACCTCCCAGCCTCAGTATGGACTCCAACTCCCAGCCTCAGCGTGGACTCCAACTCCCAGCCTCAGCGTGGACTCCAACTCTCAGCCTCAGCGTGGACTCCAACTCCCAGCCTCAGCGTGGACTCCACCTCACAGCCGCAGCATTGACTAGAACTTCCAGCCTCAGCATGGACTCCTACTCCCAGCCGCAGAGTGGACCTCAACTCCCAGCCTCAGCGTGGACCCCAACTCCCAGCCTCAGTGTGGACTCCAACTCCCAGCCTCAGCGTGGACTAGAACTCCCGGCCTCAGCGTGGACTCCAACTCCCAGCCTCAGCGTGGACTAGAACTCCCGGCCTCAGCGTGGATTCCAACTCCCAGCCTCAGCGTGGACTAGAACTCCCGGCCTCAGCGTGGACTAGAACCCCCGGCCTCAGCGTGGATTCCAACTCCCGGCCTCAGCATGGGCTCCAACTCCCAGCCTCAGTGTGGACTCAAACTCCCAGCCTCAGTGTGGATTCCAACACCCAGCCTCAGCGTGGACACCAACTCCCAGCCGCGGTGTGGACTCCAACTCCCAGCCTCAGCGTGGATTAGAACTCCCAGCCTCAGCATGGACTCCAACTCCCAGCCTCAGCGTGGACTCCAAATCCCAGCCTCAGCGTGGACTCCAAATCACAGCCTCAGAGTGGACTCCAACTCCCAGACTCAGTGTCGACTCCAACTCCCAGCCTCAGTCTGGACTCAAACTCCCAGCCTCAGTGTGGATTCAAACTCCCAGCCACAACGTGGACTCCAACTGCCAGCCTAAGCAAGGACTCCAACTCCCTACCTCAGCGTGGACTCCAACTCCCAGCCACAGCGTGGACTCCAACTCCCAGCCTCAGCGTGGACTCCAACTCCCAGCCTCAGCGTGGACTCCAACTCACAGCCGCAGCATTGACTAGAACTTCCAGCCTCAGCATGGACTCCTACTCCCAGCCGCAGAGTGGACCCCAACTCCCAGCCTCAGCGTGGACCCCAACTCCCAGCCTCAGCGTGGACTCCAACTCCCAGCCTCAGCGTGGACTAGAACTCCCGGCCTCAGCGTGGACTAGAACTCCCGGCCTCAGCGTGGACTCCAACTCCCAGCCTCAGCGTGGACTAGAACTCCCGGCCTCAGCGTGGATTCCAACTCCCAGCCTCAGTGTGGACTAGACCTCCCGGCCTCAGCGTGGACTAGAACCCCCGGCCTCAGCGTGGATTCCAACTCCCGGCCTCAGCATGGACTCCAACTCCCAGCCTCAGTGTAGACTCAAACTCCCAGCCTCAGTGTGGATTCCAACACCCAGCCTCAGCGTGGACACCAACTCCCAGCCGCGGTGTGGACTCCAACTCCCAGCCTCAGTATGGACGCCAACTCCCGTCCTCAGCGTGGACGAGACCTCCCAGCCTCAGCGTGGACTCCAACTCCCAAACTCAGCGTGGACTCCAACTCCCAGCCTCAGCGTGGACTCCAACTCCCAGCCTCAGCATGGACTCCAACTCCCAGCCTCAGCGTGGACTCCAACTCCCAGCCTCAGCGTGGACTCCAACTCCCAAACTCAGTGTGGACTCCAACTCCCAGCCTCAGCGTGGACTCCAACTCCCAGCCTCAGCGTGGACTCCAACTCCCAGCCTCAGCGTGGACTCCAACTCCCAGCCTCAGCGTGGACTCCAACTCCCAGCCTCAGCGTGGACTCCAACTCCCAGCCTCAGCGTAGACTCCAACTCCCAGCCTCAGTGTGGACTAGAGCTCCCAGCCTAAGCATGGACTCCAACTCCAGGCCTCAGTGTGGACTCAAACTCCTTGCCTCAGTGTGGACTCAAACTCCTTGCCTCAGTGTGGACTCAAATTCCCAGCTGCAGCGTGGACTCCAACTCCCAGCCTCAGCGTGGACCCCAACTTCCAGCCTCAGCATGGACTCCAACTCCCAGCCTCAGCGTGGACTAGAACTCCCAGCCTCAGCATGGACTCCAACTCCCAGCCTCAGCATGGACTCAAACTCCCAGCCTCAGTGTGGATTCCAACACCCAGTCTCAGTTGGATTCCAACTCCCAGCCTCAGTGTGGACTCAAACTCCCAGCCTCAGTGTGGACTCAAACTCCCAGCCTCAGCGTGGACTAGAACTCCCGGCCTCAGCGTGGATTCCAACTCCCGGCCTCAGCATGGACTCCAACTCCCAGCCTCAGTGTGGACTCAAACTCCCAGCCTCAGTGTGGATTCCAACACCCAGCCTCAGCGTGGACACCAACTCCCAGCCTCAGTATGGTCTCCAACTCCCGTCCTCAGCGTGGACTAGAACTCCTGGCCTCAGTATGGAATCCAACTCCCAGTCTCAGCTTGGACTCCAACTCCTAGCCTCAACGTGGACTCCAACTCCCAACCTCAGTGTGGACTCAAACTCCCAGCCTCAGCGTGGACTAGAACTCCCAGCTTCAGCGTGGACAAAACTCCCAGCCTCAGCGTGGACTCCAACTCCCAGCCTCAGCGTGGACTCCAACTCCCAGCCTCAGCGTGGACTCCAACTCCCAGCCTCAGCGTGGACTAGAACTCCCGGCCTCAGCGTGGACTCCAACTCCCAGCCTCAGCGTGGACTAGAACTCCCGGCCTCAGCGTGGATTCCAACTCCCAGCCTCAGCGTGGACTAGAACTCCCGGCCTCAGCGTGGACTAGAACCCCCGGCCTCAGAGTGGATTCCAACTCCCGGCCTCAGCATGGACTCCAACTCCCAGCCTCAGTGTGGACTCAAACTCCCAGCCTCAGTGTGGATTCCAACACCCAGCCTCAGCGTGGACACCAACTCCCAGCCGCGGTGTGGACTCCAACTCCCAGCCTCAGCGTGGATTAGAACTCCCAGCCTCAGCATGGACTCCAACTCCCAGCCTCAGCGTGGACTCCAAATCCCAGCCTCAGCGTGGACTCCAAATCACAGCCTCAGAGTGGACTCCAATTCCCAGACTCAGTGTCGACTCCAACTCCCAGCCTCAGTCTGGACTCAAACTCCCAGCCTCAGTGTGGACTCAAACTCCCAGCCACAACGTGGACTCCAACTGCCAGCCTAAGCAAGGACTCCAACTCCCTACCTCAGCGTGGACTCCAACTCCCAGCCTCAGCGTGGACTCCAACCTCCCAGCCTCAGCGTGGACTCCAACTGCCAGCCTAAGCAAGGACTCCAACTCCCTACCTCAGCGTGGACTCCAACTCCCAGCCTCAGCGTGGACTCCAACCTCCCAGCCTCAGCGTGGACTATACCTCCCAGCCTCAGTATGGACTCCAACTCCCAGCCTCAGCGTGGACTCCAACTCCCAGCCTCAGCGTGGACTCCAACTCCCAGCCTCAGCGTGGACTCCAACTCCCAGCCTCAGCGTGGACTCCAACTCACAGCCGCAGCATTGACTAGAACTTCCAGCCTCAGCATGGACTCCTACTCCCAGCCACAGAGTGGACCCCAACTCCCAGCCTCAGCGTGGACCCCAACTCCCAGCCTCAGCGTGGACTCCAACTCCCAGCCTCAGCGTGGACTAGAACTCCCGGCCTCAGCGTGGACTCCAACTCCCAGCCTCAGCGTGGACTAGAACTCCCAGCCTCAGCGTGGATTCCAACTCCCAGCCTCAGCGTGGACTAGAACTCCCGGCCTCAGCGTGGACTAGAACCCCCGGCCTCAGCGTGGATTCCAACTCCCGGCCTCAGCATGGACTCCAACTCCCAGCCTCAGCATGGACTCCAACTCCCAGCCTCAGTGTGGACTCAAACTCCCAGCCTCAGTGTGGATTCCAACACCCAGCCTCAGCGTAGACACCAACTCCCAGCCGCGGTGTGGACTCCAACTCCCAGCCTCAGCGTGGATTAGAACTCCCAGCCTCAGCATGGACTCCAACTCCCAGCCTCAGCGTGGACTCCAAATCCCAGCCTCAGCGTGGACTCCAAATCACAGCCTCAGAGTGGACTCCAACTCCCAGACTCAGTGTCGACTCCAACTCCCAGCCTCAGTCTGGACTCAAACTCCCAGCCTCAGTGTGGACTCAAACTCCCAGCCACAACGTGGACTCCAACTGCCAGCCTAAGCAAGGACTCCAACTCCCTACCTCAGCGTGGACTCCAACTCCCAGCCTCAGCGTGGACTCCAACCTCCCAGCCTCAGCGTGGACTATACCTCCCAGCCTCAGTATGGACTCCAACTCCCAGCCTCAGTATGGACTCCAACTCCCAGCCTCAGCGTGGACTCCAACTCCCAGCCTCAGCGTGGACTCCAACTCCCAGCCTCAGCGTGGACTCCAACTCCCAGCCTCAGCGTAGACTCCAACTCCCAGCCTCACCGTGGGCGGCACGGTGGCACAGTGGTTAGCACTGCTGCCTCACAGCGCCAGAGACCCGGGTTCAATACCAGCCTCAGGCGACTGACTGTGTGGAGTTTGCACATTCTCCCCGTGTCTGCGTGGGTTTCCTCCGGGTGCTCCGGTTTCCTCCCACAGTCCAAAGATGTGCAGGTCAGGTGAATTGGCCATGCTAAATTGCCCGTAGTGTTATGTAAGGGGTAAATGTAGGGGTATGGGTGGGTTGCGCTTCGGCGGGTTGGTGTGGACTTGTTGGGCCGAAGGGCCTGTTTCCACACTGTAAGTAATCTAATCTCAGTGTGGACTAGAGCTCCCAGCCTAAGCATGGACTCCAACTCCAGGCCTCAGTGTGGACTCAAACTCCTTGCCTCAGTGTGGACTCAAACTCCTTGCCTCAGTGTGGACTCAAACTCCCAGCTGCAGCGTGGACTCCAACTCCCAGCCTCAGCGTGGACCCCAACTTTCAGCCTCAGCATGGACTCCAACTCCCAGCCTCAGGGTGGACTAGAACTCCCAGCCTCAGCATGGACTCCAACTCCCAGCCTCAGCGTGGACTCAAACTCCCAGCCTCAGTGTGGATTCCAACACCCAGTCTCAGTTGGATTCCAACACCCAGCCTCAGCGTGGACAACAACTTCCCGCCGCGGTGTGGACTCCAACTCCCAGCCTCAGTATGGACTCCAACTCCCGTCCTCAGCATGGACTCCAACTGCCAGCCTCAGTGTGGACTCCAACTGCCAGCCTCAGTGTGGACTCCAACTCCTTGCCTCAGTGTGGACGAGACCTCCCAGCCTCAGCGTAGACTCCAACTCCCAGCCTCAGCATGGACTCCAACTGCCAGCCTCAGTGTGGACTCAAACTCCCAGCCTCAGTGTGGACTCCAACTCCTTGCCTCAGTGTGGACTCCAACTCCCAGCTGCAGTGTGGACTCCAACTCCCAGCCTCAGCGTGGACCCCAACTCCCAGCCTCAGCATGGACACCAACTCCCGGCCTCAGCGTTGACTAGAACTCCCAGCCTCAGCATGGACTCCAACTCCCAGCCTCAGCGTGGACTCCAACTCCCAGCCTCAGCGTGGACTCCAACTCCCAGCCTCAGTGTGGATTCCAACACCCAGCCTCAGCGTGGACACCAACTCCCAGCCGCGGTGTGGACTCCAACTCCCAGCCTCAGTATGGACTCCAACTCCCGTCCTCAGCGTGGACGAGACCACCCAGCCTCAGCGTGGACTCCAACTCCCAAACTCAGTGTGGACTCCAACTCCCAGCCTCAGCGTGGACTCCAACTCCCAGCCTCAGCATGGACTCCAACTCCCAGCCTCAGCGTGGACTCCAACTCCCAGCCTCAGTGTGGACTCCAATTCCCAGCCGCAGTGTGGACTCCAACTCCCAGCCTCAGTGTGGACTCCAACTCCCAAACTCAGTGTGGACTCTAACTCCCAGCCTCAGCGTGGACTCCAACTCCCAGCCTCAGCATGGACTCCAACTCCCAGCCACAGCGTGGACTAGAACTCCCGTCCTCAGCGTGGATTCCAACTCCCGGCCTCAGCATGGACTCCAACTCCCAGCCTCAGTGTGGACTCCAACTCCCAGCCTCAGTGTGGACTCAAACTCCCAGCCTCAGTGTGGATTCCAACACCCAGCCTCAGCGTGGACACCAACTCCCAGCCGCGGTGTGGACTCCAACTCCCAGCCTCAGTATGGTCTCCAACTCCCGTCCTCAGCGTGGACTAGAACTCCTGGCCTCAGTATGGAATCCAACTCCCAGTCTCAGCTTGGACTCCAACTCCTAGCCTCAACGTGGACTCCAACTCCCAACCTCAGTGTGGACTCAAACTCCCAGCCTCAGCGTGGACTAGAACTCCCAGCCTCAGCGTGGACAAAACTCCCAGCCTCAGCGTGGACTCCAACTCCCAGCCTCAGCGTGGACTCCAACTCCCAGCCTCAGCGTGGACTCCAACTCCCAGCCTCAGCGTGGACTCCAACTGCCAGCCTAAGCAAGGACTCCAACTCCCTACCTCAGCGTGGACTCCAACTCCCAGCCTCAGCGTGGACTCCAACCTCCCAGCCTCAGCGTGGACTATACCTCCCAGCCTCAGTATGGACTCCAACTCCCAGCCTCAGCGTGGACTAGAGCTCCCAGCCTAAGCATGGACTCCAACTCCCAGCCTCAGTGTGGACTCAAACTCCCAGCCTCAGTGTGGACTCCAACTCCTTGCCTCAGTGTGGACTCCAACTCCCAGCTGCAGCGTGGACTCCAACTCCCAGCCTCAGCGTGGACCCCAACTCCCAGCCTCAGCGTTGACTAGAACTCCCAGCCTCAGCATGGACTCCAACTCCCAGCCTCAGCGTGGACTCCAACTCCCAGCCTCAGCGTGGACTCCAACTCCCAGCCTCAGTGTGGATTCCAACACCCAGCCTCAGCGTGGACACCAACTCCCAGCCGCGGTGTGGACTCCAACTCCCAGCCTCAGTATGGACTCCAACTCCCGTCCTCAGCGTGGACGAGACCTCCCAGCCTCAGCGTGGACTCCAACTCCCAGCCTCAGCATGGACTCCAACTCCCAGCCTCAGCGTGGACTCCAACTCCCAGCCTCAGTGTGGACTCCAACTCCCAGCCTCAGCGTGGACTCCAACTCCCAGCCTCAGCGTGGACTCCAACTCCCAGCCTCAGCGTGGACTAGAACTCCCGGCCTCAGCGTGGACTCCAACTCCCAGCCTCAGCGTGGACTAGAACTCCCGGCCTCAGCGTGGATTCCAACTCCCAGCCTCAGCGTGGACTAGAACTCCCGGCCTCAGCGTGGACTAGAACCCCCGGCCTCAGAGTGGATTCCAACTCCCGGACTCAGCATGGACTCCAACTCCCAGCCTCAGCGTGGACTCCAACTCCCAGCCTCAGCGTGGACTCCAACTCACAGCCGCAGCATTGACTAGAACTTCCAGCCTCAGCGTGGACTCCTACTCCCAGCCTCAGCGTGGACTCCTACTCCCAGCCGCAGAGTGGACCCCAACTCCCAGCCTCAGCGTGGACCCCAACTCCCAGCCTCAGCGTGGACACCAACTCCCAGCCTCAGCGTGGACTAGAACTCCCGGCCTCAGCGTGGACTCCAACTCCCAGCCTCAGCGTGGACTAGAACTCCCGGCCTCAGCGTGGATTCCAACTCCCAGCCTCAGCGTGGACTAGAACTCCCGGCCTCAGCGTGGACTAGAACCCCCGGCCTCAGCGTGGATTCCAACTCCCGGCCTCAGCATGGACTCCAACTCCCAGCCTCAGTGTGGACTCAAACTCCCAGCCTCAGTGTGGATTCCAACACCCAGCCTCAGCGTGGACACCAACTCCCAGCCGCGGTGTGGACTCCAACTCCCAGCCTCAGTATGGACGCCAACTCCCGTCCTCAGCGTGGACGAGACCTCCCAGCCTCAGCGTGGACTCCAACTCCCAAACTCAGTGTGGACTCCAACTCCCAGCCTCAGCGTGGACTCCAACTCCCAGCCTCAGTGTGGACTCCAATTCCCAGCCTCAGTGTGGACTCCAACTCCCAGCCTCAGTGTGGACTCCAACTCCCAAACTCAGTGTGGACTCCAACTCCCAGCCTCAGCGTGGACTCCAACTCCCAGCCTCAGCATGGACTCCAACTCCCAGCCTCAGCGTGGACTCCAACTCCCAGCCTCAGCGTGGACTCCAACTCCCAGCCTCAGCGTGGACTCCAACTCCCAGCCTCAGCGTAGACTCCAACTCCCAGCCTCAGTGTGGACTAGAGCTCCCAGCCTAAGCATGGACTCCAACTCCAGGCCTCAGTGTGGACTCAAACTCCTTGCCTCAGTGTGGACTCAAACTCCTTGCCTCAGTGTGGACTCAAACTCCCAGCTGCAGCGTGGACTCCAACTCCCAGCCTCAGCGTGGACCCCAACTCCCAGCCTCAGCATGGACTCCAACTCCCAGCCTCAGCGTGGACTAGAACTCCCAGCCTCAGCATGGACTCCAACTCCCAGCCTCAGCGTGGACTCAAACTCCCAGCCTCAGTGTGGATTCCAACACCCAGTCTCAGTTGGATTCCAACACGCAGCCTCAGCGTGGACAACAACTTCCCGCCGCGGAGTGGACTCCAACTCCCAGCCTCAGTATGGACTCCAACTCCCGTCCTCAGCGTGGACGAGACCTCCCAGCCTCAGCGTGGACTCCAACTCCCAGCCTCAGCATGGACTCCAACTCCCAGCCTCAGCGTGGACTCCAACTCCCAGCCTCAGTGTGGACTCCATTTCCCAGCCTCAGCGTGGACTCCAACTCCCAGCCTCAGCGTGGACTCCAACTCCCAGACTCAGCGTGGACTAGAACTCCCGGCCTCAGCGTGGACTCCAACTCCCAGCCTCAGCGTGGACTAGAACTCCCGGCCTCAGCGTGGATTCCAACTCCCAGCCTCAGCGTGGACTAGAACTCCCGGCCTCAGCGTGGACTAGAACCCCCGGCCTCAGAGTGGATTCCAACTCCCGGCCTCAGCATGGACTCCAACTCCCAGCCTCAGTGTGGACTCAAACTCCCAGCCTCAGTGTGGATTCCAACACCCAGCCTCAGCGTGGACACCAACTCCCAGCCGCGGTGTGGACTCCAAATCCCAGCCTCAGCGTGGATTAGAACTCCCAGCCTCAGCATGGACTCCAACTCCCAGCCTCAGCGTGGACTCCAACTCCCAGCCTCAGCGTGGACTCCAACTCCCAGCCTCAGCATGGACTCCAACTCCCAGCCTCAGCGTGGACTCCAACTCCCAGCCTCAGCGTGGACTCCAACTCCCAGCCTCAGTGTGGACTCCAATTCCCAGCCGCAGTGTGGACTCCAACTCCCAGCCTCAGTGTGGACTCCAACTCCCAAACTCAGTGTGGACTCTAACTCCCAGCCTCAGCGTGGACTCCAACTCCCAGCCTCAGCATGGACTCCAACTCCCTGCCACAGCGTGGACTAGAACTCCCGTCCTCAGCGTGGATTCCAACTCCCGGCCTCAGCATGGACTCCAACTCCCAGCCTCAGTGTGGACTCCAACTCCCAGCCTCAGTGTGGACTCAAACTCCCAGCCTCAGCGTGGACTAGAACTCCCGGCCTCAGCGTGGATTCCAACTCCCGGCCTCAGCATGGACTCCAACTCCCAGCCTCAGCGTGGACTCAAACTCCCAGCCTCAGTGTGGACTCAAACTCCCAGCCTCAGTGTGGATTCCAACACCCAGCCTCAGCGTGGACACCAACTCCCAGCCTCAGTATGGTCTCCAACTCCCGTCCTCAGCGTGGACTAGAACTCCTGGCCTCAGTATGGAATCCAACTCCCAGTCTCAGCTTGGACTCCAACTCCTAGCCTCAACGTGGACTCCAACTCCCAACCTCAGTGTGGACTCAAACTCCCAGCCTCAGCGTGGACTAGAACTCCCAGCCTCAGCGTGGACAAAACTCCCAGCCTCAGCGTGGACTCTAACTCCCAGCCTCAGCGTGGACTCCAACTCCCAGCCTCAGCGTGGACTCCAACTCCCAGCCTCAGCGTGGACTAGAACTCCCGGCCTCAGCGTGGACTCCAACTCCCAGCCTCAGCGTGGACTAGAACTCCCGGCCTCAGCGTGGATTCCAACTCCCAGCCTCAGCGTGGACTAGAACTCCCGGCCTCAGCGTGGACTAGAACCCCCGGCCTCAGAGTGGATTCCAACTCCCGGCCTCAGCATGGACTCCAACTCCCAGCCTCAGTGTGGACTCAAACTCCCAGCCTCAGTGTGGATTCCAACACCCAGCCTCAGCGTGGACACCAACTCCCAGCCGCGGTGTGGACTCCAACTCCCAGCCTCAGCGTGGATTAGAACTCCCAGCCTCAGCATGGACTCCAACTCCCAGCCTCAGCGTGGACTCCAAATCCCAGCCTCAGCGTGGACTCCAAATCACAGCCTCAAAGTGGACTCCAACTCCCAGACTCAGTGTCGACTCCAACTCCCAGCCTCAGTCTGGACTCAAACTCCCAGCCTCAGTGTGGACTCAAACTCCCAGCCACAATGTGGACTCCAACTGCCAGCCTAAGCAAGGACTCCAACTCCCTACCTCAGCGTGGACTCCAACTCCCAGCCTCAGCGTGGACTCCAACCTCCCAGCCTCAGCGTGGACTCCAACTGCCAGCCTAAGCAAGGACTCCAACTCCCTACCTCAGCGTGGACTCCAACTCCCAGCCTCAGCGTGGACTCCAACCTCCCAGCCTCAGCGTGGACTATACCTCCCAGCCTCAGTATGGACTCCAACTCCCAGCCTCAGCGTGGACTCCAACTCCCAGCCTCAGCGTGGACTCCAACTCCCAGCCTCAGCGTGGACTCCAAATCCCAGCCTCAGCGTGGACTCCAACTCCCAGCCGCAGCATTGACTAGAACTTCCAGCCTCAGCATGGACTCCTACTCCCAGCCGCAGAGTGGACCCCAACTCCCAGCCTCAGCGTGGACCCCAACTCCCAGCCTCAGCGTGGACTCCAACTCCCAGCCTCAGCGTGGACTAGAACTCCCGGCCTCAGCGTGGACTCCAACTCCCAGCCTCAGCGTGGACTAGAACTCCCAGCCTCAGCATGGACTCCAACTCCCAGCCTCAGCGTGGACTCAAACTCCCAGCCTCAGTGTGGATTCCAACACCCAGTCTCAGTTGGATTCCAACACCCAGCCTCAGCGTGGACAACAACTTCCCGCCGCGGAGTGGACTCCAACTCCCAGCCTCAGTATGGACTCCAACTCCCGTCCTCAGCGTGGACGAGACCTCCCAGCCTCAGCGTGGACTCCAACTCCCAGCCTCAGCATGGACTCCAACTCCCAGCCTCAGCGTGGACTCCAACTCCCAGCCTCAGTGTGGACTCCAACTCCCAGCCTCAGCGTGGACTCCAACTCCCAGCCTCAGCGTGGACTCCAACTCCCAGCCTCAGCGTGGACTAGAACTCCCGGCCTCAGCGTGGACTCCAACTCCCAGCCTCAGCGTGGACTAGAACTCCCGGCCTCAGCGTGGATTCCAACTCCCAGCCTCAGCGTGGACTAGAACTCCCGGCCTCAGCGTGGACTAGAACCCCCGGCCTCAGAGTGGATTCCAACTCCCGGCCTCAGCATGGACTCCAACTCCCAGCCTCAGTGTGGACTCAAACTCCCAGCCTCAGTGTGGATTCCAACACCCAGCCTCAGCGTGGACACCAACTCCCAGCCGCGGTGTGGACTCCAAATCCCAGCCTCAGCGTGGATTAGAACTCCCAGCCTCAGCATGGACTCCAACTCCCAGCCTCAGCGTGGACTCCAAATCCCAGCCTCAGCGTGGACTCCAACTCCCAGCCTCAGCGTGGACTCCAACTCCCAGCCTCAGCGTGGACTCCAACTCCCAGCCTCAGTGTGGACTCCAATTCCCAGCCGCAGTGTGGACTCCAACTCCCAGCCTCAGTGTGGACTCCAACTCCCAAACTCAGTGTGGACTCTAACTCCCAGCCTCAGCGTGGACTCCAACTCCCAGCCTCAGCATGGACTCCAACTCCCTGCCACAGCGTGGACTAGAACTCCCGTCCTCAGCGTGGATTCCAACTCCCGGCCTCAGCATGGACTCCAACTCCCAGCCTCAGTGTGGACTCCAACTCCCAGCCTCAGTGTGGACTCAAACTCCCAGCCTCAGCGTGGACTAGAACTCCCGGCCTCAGCGTGGATTCCAACTCCCGGCCTCAGCATGGACTCCAACTCCCAGCCTCAGCGTGGACTCAAACTCCCAGCCTCAGTGTGGACTCAAACTCCCAGCCTCAGTGTGGATTCCAACACCCAGCCTCAGCGTGGACACCAACTCCCAGCCTCAGTATGGTCTCCAACTCCCGTCCTCAGCGTGGACTAGAACTCCTGGCCTCAGTATGGAATCCAACTCCCAGTCTCAGCTTGGACTCCAACTCCTAGCCTCAACGTGGACTCCAACTCCCAACCTCAGTGTGGACTCAAACTCCCAGCCTCAGCGTGGACTAGAACTCCCAGCCTCAGCGTGGACAAAACTCCCAGCCTCAGCGTGGACTCCAACTCCCAGCCTCAGCGTGGACTCCAACTCCCAGCCTCAGCGTGGACTCCAACTCCCAGCCTCAGCGTGGACTAGAACTCCCGGCCTCAGCGTGGACTCCAACTCCCAGCCTCAGCGTGGACTAGAACTCCCGGCCTCAGCGTGGATTCCAACTCCCAGCCTCAGCGTGGACTAGAACTCCCGGCCTCAGCGTGGACTAGAACCCCCGGCCTCAGAGTGGATTCCAACTCCCGGCCTCAGCATGGACTCCAACTCCCAGCCTCAGTGTGGACTCAAACTCCCAGCCTCAGTGTGGATTCCAACACCCAGCCTCAGCGTGGACACCAACTCCCAGCCGCGGTGTGGACTCCAACTCCCAGCCTCAGCGTGGATTAGAACTCCCAGCCTCAGCATGGACTCCAACTCCCAGCCTCAGCGTGGACTCCAAATCACAGCCTCAGAGTGGACTCCAACTCCCAGACTCAGTGTCGACTCCAACTCCCAGCCTCAGTCTGGACTCAAACTCCCAGCCTCAGTGTGGACTCAAACTCCCAGCCACAGCGTGGACTCCAACTGCCAGCCTAAGCAAGGACTCCAACTCCCTACCTCAGCGTGGACTCCAACTCCCAGCCTCAGCGTGGACTCCAACCTCCCAGCCTCAGCGTGGACTCCAACTGCCAGCCTAAGCAAGGACTCCAACTCCCTACCTCAGCGTGGACTCCAACTCCCAGCCTCAGCGTGGACTCCAACCTCCCAGCCTCAGCGTGGACTATACCTCCCAGCCTCAGTATGGACTCCAACTCCCAGCCTCAGCGTGGACTCCAACTCCCAGCCTCAGCGTGGACTCCAACTCCCAGCCTCAGCGTGGACTCCAAATCCCAGCCTCAGCGTGGACTCCAACTCCCAGCCGCAGCATTGACTAGAACTTCCAGCCTCAGCATGGACTCCTACTCACAGCCGCAGAGTGGACCCCAACTCCCAGCCTCAGCGTGGACCCCAACTCCCAGCCTCAGCGTGGACTCCAACTCCCAGCCTCAGCGTGGACTAGAACTCCCGGCCTCAGCGTGGACTCCAACTCCCAGCCTCAGCGTGGACTAGAACTCCCGGCCTCAGCGTGGATTCCAACTCCCAGCCTCAGCGTGGACTAGAACTCCCGGCCTCAGCGTGGACTAGAACCCCCGGCCTCAGCGTGGATTCCAACTCCCGGCCTCAGCATGGACTCCAACTCCCAGCCTCAGTGTGGACTCAAACTCCCAGCCTCAGTGTGGATTCCAACACCCAGCCTCAGCGTAGACACCAACTCCCAGCCGCGGTGTGGACTCCAACTCCCAGCCTCAGCGTGGATTAGAACTCCCAGCCTCAGCATGGACTCCAACTCCCAGCCTCAGCGTGGACTCCAAATCCCAGCCTCAGCGTGGACTCCAAATCACAGCCTCAGAGTGGACTCCAACTCCCAGACTCAGTGTCGACTCCAACTCCCAGCCTCAGTCTGGACTCAAACTCCCAGCCTCAGTGTGGACTCAAACTCCCAGCCACAACGTGGACTCCAACTGCCAGCCTAAGCAAGGACTCCAACTCCCTACCTCAGCGTGGACTCCAACTCCCAGCCTCAGCGTGGACTCCAACCTCCCAGCCTCAGCGTGGACTATACCTCCCAGCCTCAGTATGGACTCCAACTCCCAGCCTCAGCGTGGACTCCAACTCCCAGCCTCAGCGTGGACTCCAACTCCCAGCCTCAGCGTGGACTCCAACTCCCAGCCTCAGCGTAGACTCCAACTCCCAGCCTCAGTGTGGACTAGAGCTCCCAGCCTAAGCATGGACTCCAACTCCAGGCCTCAGTGTGGACTCAAACTCCTTGCCTCAGTGTGGACTCAAACTCCTTGCCTCAGTGTGGACTCAAACTCCCAGCTGCAGCGTGGACTCCAACTCCCAGCCTCAGCGTGGACCCCAACTTCCAGCCTCAGCATGGACTCCAACTCCCAGCCTCAGCGTGGACTAGAACTCCCAGCCTCAGCATGGACTCCAACTCCCAGCCTCAGCGTGGACTCCAACTCCCAGCCTCAGTGTGGATTCCAACACCCAGTCTCAGTTGGATTCCAACACCCAGCCTCAGCGTGGACAACAACTTCCCGCCGCGGTGTGGACTCCAAATCCCAGCCTCAGTATGGACTCCAACTCCCGTCCTCAGCGTGGACGAGACCTCCCAGCCTCAGCGTAGACTCCAACTCCCAGCCTCAGTGTGGACTAGAGCTCCCAGCCTAAGCATGGACTCCAACTCCCAGCCTCAGTGTGGACTCAAACTCCCAGCCTCAGTGTGGACTCCAACTCCTTGCCTCAGTGTGGACTCCAACTCCCAGCTGCAGCGTGGACTCCAACTCCCAGCCTCAGCGTGGACCCCAACTCCCAGCCTCAGCATGGACACCAACTCCCAGCCTCAGCGTTGACTAGAACTCCCAGCCTCAGCATGGACTCCAACTCCCAGCCTCAGCGTGGACTCCAACTCCCAGCCTCAGCGTGGACTCCAACTCCCAGCCTCAGTGTGGATTCCAACACCCAGCCTCAGCGTGGACACCAACTCCCAGCCGCGGTGTGGACTCCAACTCCCAGCCTCAGTATGGACTCCAACTCCCGTCCTCAGCGTGGACGAGACCTCCCAGCCTCAGCGTGGACCCCAACTCCCAAACTCAGTGTGGACTCCAACTCCCAGCCTCAGCGTGGACTCCAACTCCCAGCCTCAGCATGGACTCCAACTCCCAGCCTCAGCGTGGACTCCAACTCCCAGCCTCAGTGTGGACTCCAATTCCCAGCCGCAGTGTGGACTCCAACTCCCAGCCTCAGTGTGGACTCCAACTCCCAAACTCAGTGTGGACTCTAACTCCCAGCCTCAGCGTGGACTCCAACTCCCAGCCTCAGCATGGACTCCAACTCCCAGCCTCAGCGTGGACTCCAACTCCCAGCCTCAGCGTGGATTCCAACTCCCGGCCTCAGCATGGACTCCAACTCCCAGCCTCAGTGTGGACTCCAACTCCCAGCCTCAGTGTGGACTCCAACTCCCTACCTCAGCGTGGACTCCAACTCCCAGCCTCAGCGTGGACTCCAACCTCCCAGCCTCAGCGTGGACTATACCTCCCAGCCTCAGTATGGACTCCAACTCCCAGCCTCAGCGTGGACTCCAACTCCCAGCCTCAGCGTGGACTCCAACTCCCAGCCTCAGCGTGGACTCCAAATCCCAGCCTCAGCGTGGACTCCAACTCCCAGCCGCAGCATTGACTAGAACTTCCAGCCTCAGCATGGACTCCTACTCACAGCCGCAGAGTGGACCCCAACTCCCAGCCTCAGCGTGGACCCCAACTCCCAGCCTCAGCGTGGACTCCAACTCCCAGCCTCAGCGTGGACTAGAACTCCCGGCCTCAGCGTGGACTCCAACTCCCAGCCTCAGCGTGGACGAGAACTCCCGGCCTCAGCGTGGATTCCAACTCCCAGCCTCAGCGTGGACTAGAACTCCCGGCCTCAGCGTGGACTAGAACCCCCGGCCTCACGTGGATTCCAACTCCCGGCCTCAGCATGGACTCCAACTCCCAGCCTCAGTGTGGACTCAAACTCCCAGCCTCAGTGTGGATTCCAACACCCAGCCTCAGCGTAGACACCAACTCCCAGCCGCGGTGTGGACTCCAACTCCCAGCCTCAGCGTGGATTAGAACTCCCAGCCTCAGCATGGACTCCAACTCCCAGCCTCAGCGTGGACTCCAAATCCCAGCCTCAGCGTGGACTCCAAATCACAGCCTCAGAGTGGACTCCAACTCCCAGACTCAGTGTCGACTCCAACTCCCAGCCTCAGTCTGGACTCAAACTCCCAGCCTCAGTGTGGACTCAAACTCCCAGCCACAACGTGGACTCCAACTGCCAGCCTAAGCAAGGACTCCAACTCCCTACCTCAGCGTGGACTCCAACTCCCAGCCTCAGCGTGGACTCCAACCTCCCAGCCTCAGCGTGGACTATACCTCCCAGCCTCAGTATGGACTCCAACTCCCAGCCTCAGCGTGGACTCCAACTCCCAGCCTCAGCGTGGACTCCAACTCCCAGCCTCAGCGTGGACTCCAACTCCCAGCCTCAGCGTAGACTCCAACTCCCAGCCTCAGTGTGGACTAGAGCTCCCAGCCTAAGCATGGACTCCAACTCCAGGCCTCAGTGTGGACTCAAACTCCTTGCCTCAGTGTGGACTCAAACTCCTTGCCTCAGTGTGGACTCAAACTCCCAGCTGCAGCGTGGACTCCAACTCCCAGCCTCAGCGTGGACCCCAACTTCCAGCCTCAGCATGGACTCCAACTCCCAGCCTCAGCGTGGACTAGAACTCCCAGCCTCAGCATGGACTCCAACTCCCAGCCTCAGCGTGGACTCAAACTCCCAGCCTCAGTGTGGATTCCAACACCCAGTCTCAGTTGGATTCCAACACCCAGCCTCAGCGTGGACAACAACTTCCCGCCGCGGTGTGGACTCCAAATCCCAGCCTCAGTATGGACTCCAACTCCCGTCCTCAGCGTGGACGAGACCTCACAGCCTCAGCGTAGACTCCAACTCCCAGCCTCAGTGTGGACTAGAGCTCCCAGCCTAAGCATGGACTCCAACTCCCAGCCTCAGTGTGGACTCAAACTCCCAGCCTCAGTGTGGACTCCAACTCCTTGCCTCAGTGTGGACTCCAACTCCCAGCTGCAGCGTGGACTCCAACTCCCAGCCTCAGCGTGGACCCCAACTCCCAGCCTCAGCATGGACACCAACTCCCAGCCTCAGCGTTGACTAGAACTCCCAGCCTCAGCATGGACTCCAACTCCCAGCCTCAGCGTGGACTCCAACTCCCAGCCTCAGCGTGGACTCCAACTCCCAGCCTCAGTGTGGATTCCAACACCCAGCCTCAGCGTGGACACCAACTCCCAGCCGCGGTGTGGACTCCAACTCCCAGCCTCAGTATGGACTCCAACTCCCGTCCTCAGCGTGGACGAGACCTCCCAGCCTCAGCGTGGACCCCAACTCCCAAACTCAGTGTGGACTCCAACTCCCAGCCTCAGCGTGGACTCCAACTCCCAGCCTCAGCATGGACTCCAACTCCCAGCCTCAGCGTGGACTCCAACTCCCAGCCTCAGTGTGGACTCCAATTCCCAGCCGCAGTGTGGACTCCAACTCCCAGCCTCAGTGTGGACTCCAACTCCCAAACTCAGTGTGGACTCTAACTCCCAGCCTCAGCGTGGACTCCAACTCCCAGCCTCAGCATGGACTCCAACTCCCAGCCACAGCGTGGACTAGAACTCCCGTCCTCAGCGTGGATTCCAACTCCCGGCCTCAGCATGGACTCCAACTCCCAGCCTCAGTGTGGACTCCAACTCCCAGCCTCAGTGTGGACTCAAACTCCCAGCCTCAGTGTGGATTCCAACACCCAGCCTCAGCGTGGACACCAACTCCCAGCCGCGGTGTGGACTCCAACCTCCAGCCTCAGTATGGTCTCCAACTCCCGTCCTCAGCGTGGACTAGAACTCCTGGCCTCAGTATGGAATCCAACTCCCAGTCTCAGCTTGGACTCCAACTCCTAGCCTCAACGTGGACTCCAACTCCCAACCTCAGTGTGGACTCAAACTCCCAGCCACAACGTGGACTAGAACTCCCAGCCTCAGCGTGGACAAAACTCCCAGCCTCAGCGTGGACTCCAACTCCCAGCCTCAGCGTGGACTCCAACTCCCAGCCTCAGCGTGGACTCCAACTCCCAGCCTCAGCGTGGACTCCAACTGCCAGCCTAAGCAAGGACTCCAACTCCCAGCCTCAGCGTGGACTCCAACTCCCAGCCTCAGCGTGGACTCCAACCTCCCAGCCTCAGCGTGGACTATACCTCCCAGCCTCAGTATGGACTCCAACTCCCAGCCTCAGCGTGGACTCCAACTCCCAGCCTCAGCGTGGACTCCAACTCCCAGCCTCAGCGTGGACTCCAACTCACAGCCGCAGCATTGACTAGAACTTCCAGCCTCAGCATGGACTCCTACTCCCAGCCGCAGAGTGGACCCCAACTCCCAGCCTCAGCGTGGACCCCAACTCCCAGCCTCAGCGTGGACTCCAACTCCCAGCCTCAGCGTGGACTAGAACTCCCGGCCTCAGCGTGGACTCCAACTCCCAGCCTCAGCGTGGACTAGAACTCCCGGCCTCAGCGTGGATTCCAACTCCCAGCCTCAGCGTGGACTAGAACTCCCGGCCTCAGCGTGGACTAGAACCCCCGGCCTCAGCGTGGATTCCAACTCCCGGCCTCAGCATGGACTCCAACTCCCAGCCTCAGTGTGGACTCAAACTCCCAGCCTCAGTGTGGATTCCAACACCCAGCCTCAGCGTGGACACCAACTCCCAGCCGCGGTGTGGACTCCAACTCCCAGCCTCAGTATGGACGCCAACTCCCGTCCTCAGCGTGGACGAGACCTCCCAGCCTCAGCGTGGACTCCAACTCCCAAACTCAGTGTGGACTCCAACTCCCAGCCTCAGCGTGGACTCCAACTCCCAGCCTCAGTGTGGACTCCAATTCCCAGCCTCAGTGTGGACTCCAACTCCCAGCCTCAGTGTGGACTCCAACTCCCAAACTCAGTGTGGACTCCAACTCCCAGCCTCAGCGTGGACTCCAACTCCCAGCCTCAGCATGGACTCCAACTCCCAGCCTCAGCGTGGACTCCAACTCCCAGCCTCAGCGTGGACTCCAACTCCCAGCCTCAGCGTGGACTCCAACTCCCAGCCTCAGCGTAGACTCCAACTCCCAGCCTCAGTGTGGACTAGAGCTCCCAGCCTAAGCATGGACTCCAACTCCAGGCCTCAGTGTGGACTCAAACTCCTTGCCTCAGTGTGGACTCAAACTCCTTGCCTCAGTGTGGACTCAAACTCCCAGCTGCAGCGTGGACTCCAACTCCCAGCCTCAGCGTGGACCCCAACTCCCAGCCTCAGCATGGACTCCAACTCCCAGCCTCAGCGTGGACTAGAACTCCCAGCCTCAGCATGGACTCCAACTCCCAGCCTCAGCGTGGACTCAAACTCCCAGCCTCAGTGTGGATTCCAACACCCAGTCTCAGTTGGATTCCAACACCCAGCCTCAGCGTGGACAACAACTTCCCGCCGCGGTGTGGACTCCAACTCCCAGCCTCAGTATGGACTCCAACTCCCGTCCTCAGCGTGGACGAGACCTCCCAGCCTCAGCGTGGACTCCAACTCCCAGCCTCAGCATGGACTCCAACTCCCAGCCTCAGCGTGGACTCCAACTCCCAGCCTCAGTGTGGACTCCAACTCCCAGCCTCAGCGTGGACTCCAACTCCCAGCCTCAGCGTGGACTCCAACTCCCAGCCTCAGCGTGGACTAGAACTCCCGGCCTCAGCGTGGACTCCAACTCCCACCCTCAGCGTGGACTAGAACTCCCGGCCTCAGCGTGGATTCCAACTCCCAGCCTCAGCGTGGACTAGAACTCCCGGCCTCAGCGTGGACTAGAACCCCCGGCCTCAGAGTGGATTCCAACTCCCGGCCTCAGCATGGACTCCAACTCCCAGCCTCAGTGTGGACTCAAACTCCCAGCCTCAGTGTGGATTCCAACACCCAGCCTCAGCGTGGACACCAACTCCCAGCCGCGGTGTGGACTCCAAATCCCAGCCTCAGCGTGGATTAGAACTCCCAGCCTCAGCATGGACTCCAACTCCCAGCCTCAGCGTGGACTCCAAATCCCAGCCTCAGCGTGGACTCCAAATCACAGCCTCAGAGTGGACTCCAACTCCCAGACTCAGTGTCGACTCCAACTCCCAGCCTCAGTCTGGACTCAAACTCCCAGCCTCAGTGTGGACTCAAACTCCCAGCCACAGCGTGGACTCCAACTCCCAGCCTCAGTGTGGACTCCAACTCCCTACCTCAGCGTGGACTCCAACTCCCAGCCTCAGCGTGGACTCCAACCTCCCAGCCTCAGCGTGGACTCCAACTGCCAGCCTAAGCAAGGACTCCAACTCCCTACCTCAGCGTGGACTCCAAATCCCAGCCTCAGCGTGGACTCCAACCTCCCAGCCTCAGCGTGGACTATACCTCCCAGCGTCAGTATGGACTCCAACTCCCAGCCTCAGCATGGACTCCAACTCCCAGCCTCAGCGTGGACTCCAAATCCCAGCCTCAGCGTGGACTCCAAATCACAGCCTCAGAGTGGACTCCAACTCCCAGACTCAGTGTCGACTCCAACTCCCAGCCTCAGTCTGGACTCAAACTCCCAGCCTCAGTGTGGACTCAAACTCCCAGCCACAACGTGGACTCCAACTGCCAGCCTAAGCAAGGACTCCAACTCCCTACCTCAGCGTGGACTCCAACTCCCAGCCTCAGCGTGGACTCCAACCTCCCAGCCTCAGCGTGGACTCCAACTGCCAGCCTAAGCAAGGACTCCAACTCCCTACCTCAGCGTGGACTCCAACTCCCAGCCTCAGCGTGGACTCCAACCTCCCAGCCTCAGCGTGGACTATACCTCCCAGCCTCAGTATGGACTCCAACTCCCAGCCTCAGCGTGGACTCCAACTCCCAGCCTCAGCGTGGACTCCAACTCCCAGCCTCAGTGTGGACTCCAACTCCCAGCCTCAGCGTGGACTCCAACTCCCAGCCGCAGCATTGACTAGAACTTCCAGCCTCAGCATGGACTCCTACTCCCAGCCGCAGAGTGGACCCCAACTCCCAGCCTCAGCGTGGACCCCAACTCCCAGCCTCAGCGTGGACTCCAACTCCCAGCCTCAGCGTGGACTAGAACTCCCGGCCTCAGCGTGGACTCCAACTCCCAGCCTCAGCGTGGACTAGAACTCCCGGCCTCAGCGTGGATTCCAACTCCCAGCCTCAGCGTGGACTAGAACTCCCGGCCTCAGCGTGGACTAGAACCCCCGGCCTCAGCGTGGATTCCAACTCCCGGCCTCAGCATGGACTCCAACTCCCAGCCTCAGTGTGGACTCAAACTCCCAGCCTCAGTGTGGATTCCAACACCCAGCCTCAGCGTGGACACCAACTCCCAGCCGCGGTGTGGACTCCAACTCCCAGCCTCAGCGTGGATTAGAACTCCCTGCCTCAGCATGGACTCCAACTCCCAGCCTCAGCGTGGACTCCAAATCCCAGCCTCAGCGTGGACTCCAAATCACAGCCTCAGAGTGGACTCCAACTCCCAGACTCAGTGTCGACTCCAACTCCCAGCCTCAGTCTGGACTCAAACTCCCAGCCTCAGTGTGGACTCAAACTCCCAGCCACAACGTGGACTCCAACTGCCAGCCTAAGCAAGGACTCCAACTCCCTACCTCAGCGTGGACTCCAACTCCCAGCCTCAGCGTGGACTCCAACCTCCCAGCCTCAGCGTGGACTATACCTCCCAGCCTCAGTATGGACTCCAACTCCCAGCCTCAGCGTGGACTCCAACTCCCAGCCTCAGCGTGGACTCCAACTCCCAGCCTCAGCGTGGACTCCAACTCCCAGCCTCAGCGTGGACTCCAACTCCCAGTCTCAGCGTGGACTCCAACTCCCAGCCTCAGCGTAGACTCCAACTCCCAGCCTCAGTGTGGACTAGAGCTCCCAGCCTAAGCATGGACTCCAACTCCAGGCCTCAGTGTGGACTCAAACTCCTTGCCTCAGTGTGGACTCAAACTCCTTGCCTCAGTGTGGACTCAAACTCCCAGCTGCAGCGTGGACTCCAACTCCCAGCCTCAGCGTGGACCCCAACTTCCAGCCTCAGCATGGACTCCAACTCCCAGCCTCAGCGTGGACTAGAACTCCCAGCCTCAGCATGGACTCCAACTCCCAGCCTCAGCGTGGACTCAAACTCCCAGCCTCAGTGTGGATTCCAACACCCAGTCTCAGTTGGATTCCAACACCCAGCCTCAGCGTGGACAACAACTTCCCGCCGCGGTGTGGACTCCAACTCCCAGCCTCAGTATGGACTCCAACTCCCGTCCTCAGCGTGGACGAGACCTCCCAGCCTCAGCGTAGACTCCAACTCCCAGCCTCAGTGTGGACTAGAGCTCCCAGCCTAAGCATGGACTCCAACTCCCAGCCTCAGTGTGGACTCAAACTCCCAGCCTCAGTGTGGACTCCAACTCCTTGCCTCAGTGTGGACTCCAACTCCCAGCTGCAGCGTGGACTCCAACTCCCAGCCTCAGCGTGGACCCCAACTCCCAGCCTCAGCATGGACACCAACTCCCAGCCTCAGCATTGACTAGAACTCCCAGCCTCAGCATGGACTCCAACTCCCAGCCTCAGCGTGGACTCCAACTCCCAGCCTCAGCGTGGACTCCAACTCCCAGCCTCAGTGTGGATTCCAACACCCAGCCTCAGCGTGGACACCAACTCCCAGCCGCGGTGTGGACTCCAACTCCCAGCCTCAGTATGGACTCCAACTCCCGTCCTCAGCGTGGACGAGACCTCCCAGCCTCAGCGTGGACTCCAACTCCCAGCCTCAGCGTTGACTCCAACTCCCAGCCTCAGCATGGACTCCAACTCCCAGCCTCAGCGTGGACTCCAACTCCCAGCCTCAGTGTGGACTCCAACTCACAGCCGCAGCATTGACTAGAACTTCCAGCCTCAGCATGGACTCCTACTCCCAGCCGCAGAGTGGACCCCAACTCCCAGCCTCAGCGTGGACCCCAACTCCCAGCCTCAGCGTGGACTCCAACTCCCAGCCTCAGCGTGGACTAGAACTCCCGGCCTCAGCGTGGACTAGAACCCCCGGCCTCAGCGTGGATTCCAACTCCCAGCCTCAGCGTGGACTAGAACTCCCGGCCTCAGCGTGGATTCCAACTCCCAGCCTCAGCGTGGACTAGAACTCCCGGCCTCAGCGTGGATTCCAACTCCCAGCCTCAGCGTGGACTAGAACTCCCAGCCTCAGCGTGGACTAGAACTCCCGGCCTCAGCGTGGATTCCAACTCCCAGCCTCAGCGTGGACTAGAACTCCCGGCCACAGCGTGGACTCCAACTCCCAGCCTCAGCGTGGACTAGAACTCCCGGCCTCAGCGTGGATTCCAACTCCCAGCCTCAGCGTGGACTAGAACTCCCGGCCTCAGCGTGGACTAGAACCCCCGGCCTCAGCGTGGATTCCAACTCCCGGCCTCAGCATGGACTCCAACTCCCAGCCTCAGTGTGGACTCAAACTCCCAGCCTCAGTGTGGATTCCAACACCCAGCCTCAGCGTGGACACCAACTCCCAGCCGCGGTGTGGACTCCAACTCCCAGCCTCAGTATGGACGCCAACTCCCGTCCTCAGCGTGGACGAGACCTCCCAGCCTCAGCGTGGACTCCAACTCCCAGCCTCAGTGTGGACTCCAACTCCCAAACTCAGTGTGGACTCCAACTCCCAGCCTCAGCGTGGACTCCAACTCCCAGCCTCAGCATGGACTCCAACTCCCAGCCTCAGCGTGGACTCCAACTCCCAGCCTCAGCGTGGACTCCAACTCCCAGCCTCAGCGTGGACTCCAACTCCCAGCCTCAGCGTAGACTCCAACTCCCAGCCTCAGTGTGGACTAGAGCTCCCAGCCTAAGCATGGACTCCAACTCCAGGCCTCAGTGTGGACTCAAACTCCTTGCCTCAGTGTGGACTCAAACCCCTTGCCTCAGTGTGGACTCAAACTCCCAGCTGCAGCGTGGACTCCAACTCCCAGCCTCAGCGTGGACCCCAACTCCCAGCCTCAGCATGGACTCCAACTCCCAGCCTCAGCGTGGACTAGAACTCCCAGCCTCAGCATGGACTCCAACTCCCAGCCTCAGCGTGGACTCAAACTCCCAGCCTCAGTGTGGATTCCAACACCCAGTCTCAGTTGGATTCCAACACCCAGCCTCAGCGTGGACAACAACTTCCCGCCGCGGTGTGGACTCCAACTCCCAGCCTCAGTATGGACTCCAACTCCCGTCCTCAGCGTGGACGAGACCTCCCAGCCTCAGCGTGGACTCCAACTCCCAGCCTCAGCATGGACTCCAACTCCCAGCCTCAGCGTGGACTCCAACTCCCAGCCTCAGTGTGGACTCCAACTCCCAGCCTCAGCGTGGACTCCAACTCCCAGCCTCAGCGTGGACTCCAACTCCCAGCCTCAGTGTGGACTCCAACTCACAGCCGCAGCATTGACTAGAACTTCCAGCCTCAGCATGGACTCCTACTCCCAGCCGCAGAGTGGACCCCAACTCCCAGCCTCAGCGTGGACCCCAACTCCCAGCCTCAGCGTGGACTCCAACTCCCAGCCTCAGCGTGGACTAGAACTCCCGGCCTCAGCGTGGACTCCAACTCCCAGCCTCAGCGTGGACTAGAACTCCCGGCCTCAGCGTGGATTCCAACTCCCAGCCTCAGCGTGGACTAGAACTCCCGGCCTCAGCGTGGACTAGAACCCCCGGCCTCAGCGTGGATTCCAACTCCCGGCCTCAGCATGGACTCCAACTCCCAGCCTCAGTGTGGACTCAAACTCCCAGCCTCAGTGTGGATTCCAACACCCAGCCTCAGCGTGGACACCAACTCCCAGCCGCGGTGTGGACTCCAACTCCCAGCCTCAGTATGGACGCCAACTCCCGTCCTCAGCGTGGACGAGACCTCCCAGCCTCAGCGTGGACTCCAACTCCCAGCCTCAGTGTGGACTCCAACTCCCAAACTCAGTGTGGACTCCAACTCCCAGCCTCAGCGTGGACTCCAACTCCCAGCCTCAGCATGGACTCCAACTCCCAGCCTCAGCGTGGACTCCAACTCCCAGCCTCAGCGTGGACTCCAACTCCCAGCCTCAGCGTGGACTCCAACTCCCAGCCTCAGCGTAGACTCCAACTCCCAGCCTCAGTGTGGACTAGAGCTCCCAGCCTAAGCATGGACTCCAACTCCAGGCCTCAGTGTGGACTCAAACTCCTTGCCTCAGTGTGGACTCAAACTCCTTGCCTCAGTGTGGACTCAAACTCCCAGCTGCAGCGTGGACTCCAACTCCCAGCCTCAGCGTGGACCCCAACTCCCAGCCTCAGCATGGACTCCAACTCCCAGCCTCAGCGTGGACTAGAACTCCCAGCCTCAGCATGGACTCCAACTCCCAGCCTCAGCGTGGACTCAAACTCCCAGCCTCAGTGTGGATTCCAACACCCAGTCTCAGTTGGATTCCAACACCCAGCCTCAGCGTGGACAACAACTTCCCGCCGCGGTGTGGACTCCAACTCCCAGCCTCAGTATGGACTCCAACTCCCGTCCTCAGCGTGGACGAGACCTCCCAGCCTCAGCGTGGACTCCAACTCCCAGCCTCAGCGTGGACTCCAACTCCCAGCCTCAGTGTGGACTCCAACTCCCAGCCTCAGCGTGGACTCCAACTCCCAGCCTCAGCGTGGACTCCAACTCCCAGCCTCAGTGTGGACTCCAACTCCCAGCCTCAGCGTGGACTCCAACTCCCAGCCTCAGCGTGGACTCCAACTCCCAGCCTCAGCGTGGACTAGAACTCCCGGCCTCAGCGTGGACTCCAACTCCCAGCCTCAGCGTGGACTAGAACTCCCGGCCTCAGCGTGGACTAGAACTCCCGGCCTCAGAGTGGATTCCAACTCCCGGCCTCAGCATGGACTCCAACTCCCAGCCTCAGTGTGGACTCAAACTCCCAGCCTCAGTGTGGATTCCAACACCCAGCCTCAGCGTGGACACCAACTCCCAGCCGCGGTGTGGACTCCAAATCCCAGCCTCAGCGTGGATTAGAACTCCCAGCCTCAGCATGGACTCCAACTCCCAGCCTCAGCGTGGACTCCAAATCCCAGCCTCAGCGTGGACTCCAAATCACAGCCTCAGAGTGGACTCCAACTCCCAGACTCAGTGTCGACTCCAACTCCCAGCCTCAGTCTGGACTCAAACTCCCAGCCTCAGTGTGGACTCAAACTCCCAGCCACAGCGTGGACTCCAACTGCCAGCCTAAGCAAGGACTCCAACTCCCTACCTCAGCGTGGACTCCAACTCCCAGCCTCAGCGTGGACTCCAACCTCCCAGCCTCAGCGTGGACTCCAACTGCCAGCCTAAGCAAGGACTCCAACTCCCTACCTCAGCGTGGACTCCAACTTCCAGCCTCAGCGTGGACTCCAACCTCCCAGCCTCAGCGTGGACTATACCTCCCAGCGTCAGTATGGACTCCAACTCCCAGCCTCAGCATGGACTCCAACTCCCAGCCTCAGCGTGGACTCCAAATCCCAGCCTCAGCGTGGACTCCAAATCACAGCCTCAGAGTGGACTCCAACTCCCAGACTCAGTGTCGACTCCAACTCCCAGCCTCAGTCTGGACTCAAACTCCCAGCCTCAGTGTGGACTCAAACTCCCAGCCACAACGTGGACTCCAACTGCCAGCCTAAGCAAGGACTCCAACTCCCTACCTCAGCGTGGACTCCAACTCCCAGCCTCAGCGTGGACTCCAACTGCCAGCCTAAGCAAGGACTCCAACTCCCTACCTCAGCGTGGACTCCAACTCCCAGCCTCAGCGTGGACTCCAACCTCCCAGCCTCAGCGTGGACTATACCTCCCAGCCTCAGTATGGACTCCAACTCCCAGCCTCAGCGTGGACTCCAACTCCCAGCCTCAGCGTGGACTCCAACTCCCAGCCTCAGCGTGGACTCCAACTCCCAGCCTCAGCGTGGACTCCAACTCCCAGCCGCAGCATTGACTAGAACTTCCAGCCTCAGCATGGACTCCTACTCCCAGCCGCAGAGTGGACCCCAACTCCCAGCCTCAGCGTGGACCCCAACTCCCAGCCTCAGCGTGGACTCCAACTCCCAGCCTCAGCGTGGACTAGAACTCCCGGCCTCAGCGTGGACTCCAACTCCCAGCCTCAGCGTGGACTAGAACTCCCGGCCTCAGCGTGGATTCCAACTCCCAGCCTCAGCGTGGACTAGAACTCCCGGCCTCAGCGTGGACTAGAACCCCCGGCCTCAGCGTGGATTCCAACTCCCGGCCTCAGCATGGACTCCAACTCCCAGCCTCAGTGTGGACTCAAACTCCCAGCCTCAGTGTGGATTCCAACACCCAGCCTCAGCGTGGACACCAACTCCCAGCCGCGGTGTGGACTCCAACTCCCAGCCTCAGCGTGGATTAGAACTCCCAGCCTCAGCATGGACTCCAACTCCCAGCCTCAGCGTGGACTCCAAATCACAGCCTCAGAGTGGACTCCAACTCCCAGACTCAGTGTCGACTCCAACTCCCAGCCTCAGTCTGGACTCAAACTCCCAGCCTCAGTGTGGACTCAAACTCCCAGCCACAACGTGGACTCCAACCTCCCAGCCTCAGCGTGGACTATACCTCCCAGCCTCAGTATGGACTCCAACTCCCAGCCTCAGCGTGGACTCCAACTCCCAGCCTCAGCGTGGACTCCAACTCCCAGCCTCAGCGTGGACTCCAACTCCCAGCCTCAGCGTGGACTCCAACTCCCAGCCTCAGCGTAGACTCCAACTCCCAGCCTCAGTGTGGACTAGAGCTCCCAGCCTAAGCATGGACTCCAACTCCAGGCCTCAGTGTGGACTCAAACTCCTTGCCTCAGTGTGGACTCAAACTCCTTGCCTCAGTGTGGACTCAAACTCCCAGCTGCAGCGTGTACTCCAACTCCCAGCCTCAGCGTGGACCCCAACTTCCAGCCTCAGCATGGACTCCAACTCCCAGCCTCAGCGTGGACTAGAACTCCCAGCCTCAGCATGGACTCCAACTCCCAGCCTCAGCGTGGACTCAAACTCCCAGCCTCAGTGTGGATTCCAACACCCAGTCTCAGTTGGATTCCAACACCCAGCCTCAGCGTGGACAACAACTTCCCGCCGCGGTGTGGACTCCAACTCCCAGCCTCAGTATGGACTCCATCTCCCGTCCTCAGCGTGGACGAGACCTCCCAGCCTCAGCGTAGACTCCAACTCCCAGCCTCAGTGTGGACTAGAGCTCCCAGCCTAAGCATGGACTCCAACTCCCAGCCTCAGTGTGGACTCAAACTCCCAGCCTCAGTGTGGACTCCAACTCCTTACCTCAGTGTGGACTCCAACTCCCAGCTGCAGCGTGGACTCCAACTCCCAGCCTCAGCGTGGACCCCAACTCCCAGCCTCAGCATGGACACCAACTCCCAGCCTCAGCATTGACTAGAACTCCCAGCCTCAGCATGGACTCCAACTCCCAGCCTCAGCGTGGACTCCAACTCCCAGCCTCAGCGTGGACTCCAACTCCCAGCCTCAGTGTGGATTCCAACACCCAGCCTCAGCGTGGACACCAACTCCCAGCCGCGGTGTGGACTCCAACTCCCAGCCTCAGTATGGACTCCAACTCCCGTCCTCAGCGTGGACGAGACCTCCCAGCCTCAGCGTGGACTCCAACTCCCAAACTCAGTGTGGACTCCAACTCCCAGCCTCAGCGTGGACTCCAACTCCCAGCCTCAGCATGGACTCCAACTCCCAGCCTCAGCGTGGACTCCAACTCCCAGCCTCAGCGTGGACTCCAATTCCCAGCCGCAGTGTGGACTCCAACTACCAGCCTCAGTGTGGACTCCAACTCCCAAACTCAGTGTGGACTCTAACTCCCAGCCTCCGCGTGGACTCCAACTCCCAGCCTCAGCATGGACTCCAACTCCCAGCCACAGCGTGGACTAGAACTCCCGTCCTCAGCGTGGATTCCAACTCCCGGCCTCAGCATGGACTCCAACTCCCAGCCTCAGTGTGGACTCCAACTCCCAGCCTCAGTGTGGACTCAAACTCCCAGCCTCAGCGTGGACACCAACTCCCAGCCGCGGTGTGGACTCCAACTCCCAGCCTCAGTATGGTCTCCAACTCCCGTCCTCAGCGTGGACTAGAACTCCTGGCCTCAGTATGGAATCCAACTCCCAGTCTCAGCTTGGACTCCAACTCCTAGCCTCAACGTGGACTCCAACTCCCAACCTCAGTGTGGACTCAAACTCCCAGCCTCAGCGTGGACTAGAACTCCCAGCCTCAGCGTGGACAAAACTCCCAGCCTCAGCGTGGACTCCAACTCCCAGCCTCAGCGTGGACTCCAACTCCCAGCCTCAGCGTGGACTCCAACTCCCAGCCTCAGCGTGGACTAGAACTCCCGGCCTCAGCGTGGACTCCAACTCCCAGCCTCAGCGTGGACTAGAACTCCCGGCCTCAGCGTGGATTCCAACTCCCAGCCTCAGCGTGGACTAGAACTCCCGGCCTCAGCGTGGACTAGAACCCCCGGCCTCAGAGTGGATTCCAACTCCCGGCCTCAGCATGGACTCCAACTCCCAGCCTCAGTGTGGACTCAAACTCCCAGCCTCAGTGTGGATTCCAACACCCAGCCTCAGCGTGGACACCAACTCCCAGCCGCGGTGTGGACTCCAACTCCCAGCCTCAGCGTGGATTAGAACTCCCAGCCTCAGCATGGACTCCAACTCCCAGCCTCAGCGTGGACTCCAAATCCCAGCCTCAGCGTGGACTCCAAATCACAGCCTCAGAGTGGACTCCAACTCCCAGACTCAGTGTCGACTCCAACTCCCAGCCTCAGTCTGGACTCAAACTCCCAGCCTCAGTGTGGACTCAAACTCCCAGCCACAACGTGGACTCCAACTGCCAGCCTAAGCAAGGACTCCAACTCCCTACCTCAGCGTGGACTCCAACTCCCAGCCTCAGCGTGGACTCCAACCTCCCAGCCTCAGCGTGGACTATACCTCCCAGCCTCAGTATGGACTCCAACTCCCAGCCTCAGCGTGGACTCCAACTCCCAGCCTCAGCGTGGACTCCAACTCCCAGCCTCAGCGTGGACTCCAACTCACAGCCGCAGCATTGACTAGAACTTCCAGCCTCAGCATGGACTCCTACTCCCAGCCGCAGAGTGGACCCCAACTCCCAGCCTCAGCGTGGACCCCAACTCCCAGCCTCAGCGTGGACTCCAACTCCCAGCCTCAGCGTGGACTAGAACTCCCGGCCTCAGCGTGGACTCCAACTCCCAGCCTCAGCGTGGACTAGAACTCCCGGCCTCAGCGTGGATTCCAACTCCCAGCCTCAGCGTGGACTAGAACTCCCGGCCTCAGCGTGGACTAGAACCCCCGGCCTCAGCGTGGATTCCAACTCCCGGCCTCAGCATGGACTCCAACTCCCAGCCTCAGTCTGGACTCAAACTCCCAGCCTCAGTGTGGACTCAAACTCCCAGCCACAACGTGGACTCCAACTGCCAGCCTAAGCAAGGACTCCAACTCCCTACCTCAGCGTGGACTCCAACTCCCAGCCTCAGCGTGGACTCCAACCTCCCAGCCTCAGCGTGGACTATACCTCCCAGCCTCAGTATGGACTCCAACTCCCAGCCTCAGCGTGGACTCCAACTCCCAGCCTCAGCGTGGACTCCAACTCCCAGCCTCAGCGTGGACTCCAACTCCCAGCCTCAGCGTGGACTCCAACTCCCAGCCTCAGCGTGGACTCCAACTCCCAGCCTCAGCGTAGACTCCAACTCCCAGCCTCAGTGTGGACTAGAGCTCCCAGCCTAAGCATGGACTCCAACTCCAGGCCTCAGTGTGGACTCAAACTCCTTGCCTCAGTGTGGACTCAAACTCCTTGCCTCAGTGTGGACTCAAACTCCAAGCTGCAGCGTGGACTCCAACTCCCAGCCTCAGCGTGGACCCCAACTTCCAGCCTCAGCATGGACTCCAACTCCCAGCCTCAGCGTGGACTAGAACTCCCAGCCTCAGCATGGACTCCAACTCCCAGCCTCAGCGTGGACTCAAACTCCCAGCCTCAGTGTGGATTCCAACACCCAGTCTCAGTTGGATTCCAACACCCAGCCTCAGCGTGGACAACAACTTCCCGCCGCGGTGTGGACTCCAACTCCCAGCCTCAGTATGGACTCCATCTTCCGTCCTCAGCGTGGACGAGACCTCCCAGCCTCAGCGTAGACTCCAACTCCCAGCCTCAGTGTGGACTAGAGCTCCCAGCCTAAGCATGGACTCCAACTCCCAGCCTCAGTGTGGACTCAAACTCCCAGCTGCAGCGTGGACTCCAACTCCCAGCCTCAGCGTGGACCCCAACTCCCAGCCTCAGCATGGACACCAACTCCCAGCCTCAGCATTGACTAGAACTCCCAGCCTCAGCATGGACTCCAACTCCCAGCCTCAGCGTGGACTCCAACTCCCAGCCTCAGCGTGGACTCCAACTCCCAGCCTCAGTGTGGATTTCAACACCCAGCCTCAGCGTGGACACCAACTCCCAGCCGCGGTGTGGACTCCAACTCCCAGCCTCAGTATGGACTCCAACTCCCGTCCTCAGCGTGGACGAGACCTCCCAGCCTCAGCGTGGACTCCAATTCCCAGCCGCAGTGTGGACTCCAACTCCCAGCCTCAGTGTGGACTCCAACTCCCAAACTCAGTGTGGACTCTAACTCCCAGCCTCCGCGTGGACTCCAACTCCCAGCCTCAGCATGGACTCCAACTCCCAGCCACAGCGTGGACTAGAACTCCCGTCCTCAGCGTGGATTCCAACTCCCGGCCTCAGCATGGACTCCAACTCCCAGCCTCAGTGTGGACTCCAACTCCCAGCCTCAGTGTGGACTCAAACTCCCAGTCTCAGCGTGGACACCAACTCCCAGCCGCGGTGTGGACTCCAACTCCCAGCCTCAGTATGGTCTCCAACTCCCGTCCTCAGCGTGGACTAGAACTCCTGGCCTCAGTATGGAATCCAACTCGCAGTCTCAGCATGGACTCCAACTCCTAGCCTCAACGTGGACTCCAACTCCCAACCTCAGTGTGGACTCAAACTCCCAGCCTCAGCGTGGACTAGAACTCCCAGCCTCAGCGTGGACAAAACTCCCAGCCTCAGCGTGGACTCCAACTCCCAGCCTCAGCGTGGACTCCAACTCCCAGCCTCAGCGTGGACTCCAACTTCCAGCCTCAGCGTGGACTCCAACTTCCAGCCTCAGCGTGGACTAGAACTCCCGGCCTCAGCGTGGACTCCAACTCCCAGCCTCAGCGTGGACTAGAACTCCCGGCCTCAGCGTGGATTCCAACTCCCAGCCTCAGCGTGGACTAGAACTCCCGGCCTCAGCATGGACTAGAACCCCCGGCCTCAGAGTGGATTCCAACTCCCGGCCTCAGCATGGACTCCAACTCCCAGCCTCAGTGTGGACTCAAACTCCCAGCCTCAGTGTGGATTCCAACACCCAGCCTCAGCGTGGACACCAACTCCCAGCCGCGGTGTGGACTCCAACTCCCAGCCTCAGCGTGGATTAGAACTCCCAGCCTCAGCATGGACTCCAACTCCCAGCCTCAGCGTGGACTCCAAATCCCAGCCTCAGCGTGGACTCCAAATCACAGCCTCAGAGTGGACTCCAACTCCCAGACTCAGTGTCGACTCCAACTCCCAGCCTCAGTCTGGACTCAAACTCCCAGCCTCAGTGTGGACTCAAACTCCCAGCCACAACGTGGACTCCAACTGCCAGCCTAAGCAAGGACTCCAACTCCCTACCTCAGCGTGGACTCCAACTCCCAGCCTCAGCGTGGACTCCAACCTCCCAGCCTCAGCGTGGACTATACCTCCCAGCCTCAGTATGGACTCCAACTCCCAGCCTCAGCGTGGACTCCAACTCCCAGCCTCAGCGTGGACTCCAACTCACAGCCGCAGCATTGACTAGAACTTCCAGCCTCAGCATGGACTCCTACTCCCAGCCGCAGAGTGGACCCCAACTCCCAGCCTCAGCGTGGACCCCAACTCCCAGCCTCAGCGTGGACTCCAACTCCCAGCCTCAGCGTGGACTAGAACTCCCGGCCTCAGCGTGGACTCCAACTCCCAGCCTCAGCGTGGACTAGAACTCCCGGCCTCAGCGTGGATTCCAACTCCCAGCCTCAGCGTGGACTAGAACTCCCGGCCTCAGCGTGGACTAGAACCCCCGGCCTCAGCGTGGATTCCAACTCCCGGCCTCAGCATGGACTCCAACTCCCAGCCTCAGTGTGGACTCAAACTCCCAGCCTCAGTGTGGATTCCAACACCCAGCATCAGCGTGGACACCAACTCCCATCCGCGGTGTGGACTCCAACTCCCAGCCTCAGTATGGACGCCAACTCCCGTCCTCAGCGTGGACGAGACCTCCCAGCCTCAGCGTGGACTCCAACTCCCAAACTCAGTGTGGACTCCAACTCCCAGCCTCAGCGTGGACTCCAACTCCCAGCCTCAGCATGGACTCCAACTCCCAGCCTCAGCGTGGACTCCAACTCCCAGCCTCAGTGTGGACTCCAATTCCCAGCCTCAGTGTGGACTCCAACTCCCAGCCTCAGTGTGGACTCCAACTCCCAAACTCAGTGTGGACTCCAACTCCCAGCCTCAGCGTGGACTCCAACTCCCAGCCTCAGCATGGACTCCAACTCCCAGCCTCAGCGTGGACTCCAACTCCCAGCCTCAGCGTGGACTCCAACTCCCAGCCTCAGCGTGGACTCCAACTCCCAGCCTCAGCGTAGACTCCAACTCCCAGCCTCAGTGTGGACTAGAGCTCCCAGCCTAAGCATGGACTCCAACTCCAGGCCTCAGTGTGGACTCAAACTCCTTGCCTCAGTGTGGACTCAAACTCCTTGCCTCAGTGTGGACTCAAACTCCCAGCTGCAGCGTGGACTCCAACTCCCAGCCTCAGCGTGGACCCCAACTCCCAGCCTCAGCATGGACTCCAACTCCCAGCCTCAGCGTGGACTAGAACTCCCAGCCTCAGCATGGACTCCAACTCCCAGCCTCAGCGTGGACTCAAACTCCCAGCCTCAGTGTGGATTCCAACACCCAGTCTCAGTTGGATTCCAACACCCAGCCTCAGCGTGGACAACAACTTCCCGCCGCGGTGTGGACTCCAACTCCCAGCCTCAGTATGGACTCCAACTCCCGTCCTCAGCGTGGACGAGACCTCCCAGCCTCAGCGTGGACTCCAACTCCCAGCCTCAGCATGGACTCCAACTCCCAGCCTCAGCGTGGACTCCAACTCCCAGCCTCAGTGTGGACTCCAACTCCCAGCCTCAGCGTGGACTCCAACTCCCAGCCTCAGCGTGGACTCCAACTCCCAGCCTCAGCGTGGACTAGAACTCCCGGCCTCAGCGTGGATTCCAACTCCCAGCCTCAGCATGGACTAGAACTCCCGGCCTCAGCGTGGACTAGAACCCCCGGCCTCAGAGTGGATTCCAACTCCCGGCCTCAGCATGGACTCCAACTCCCAGCCTCAGTGTGGACTCAAACTCCCAGCCTCAGTGTGGATTCCAACACCCAGCCTCAGCGTGGACACCAACTCCCAGCCGCGGTGTGGACTCCAAATCCCAGCCTCAGCGTGGATTAGAACTCCCAGCCTCAGCATGGACTCCAACTCCCAGCCTCAGCGTGGACTCCAAATCCCAGCCTCAGCGTGGACTCCAAATCACAGCCTCAGAGTGGACTCCAACTCCCAGACTCAGTGTCGACTCCAACTCCCAGCCTCAGTCTGGACTCAAACTCCCAGCCTCAGTGTGGACTCAAACTCCCAGCCACAGCGTGGACTCCAACTGCCAGCCTAAGCAAGGACTCCAACTCCCTACCTCAGCGTGGACTCCAACTCCCAGCCTCAGCGTGGACTCCAACCTCCCAGCCTCAGCGTGGACTATACCTCCCAGCCTCAGTATGGACTCCAACTCCCAGCCTCAGCGTGGACTCCAACTCCCAGCCTCAGCGTGGACTCCAACTCCCAGCCTCAGCGTGGACTCCAACTCCCAGCCTCAGCGTGGACTCCAACTCCCAGCCTCAGTGTGGAGTCCAACTCCCGTCCTCAGCGTGGACGAGACCTCCCAGCCTCAGCGTGGACTCCAACTCCCAGCCTCTGCATGGACTCCAACTCCCAGCCTCAGCGTGGACTCCAACTCCCAGCCTCAGCGTAGACTCCAACTCCCAGCCTCAGTGTGGACTAGAGCTCCCAGCCTAAGCATGGACTCCAACTCCCAGCCTCAGTGTGGACTCAAACTCCCAGCCTCAGTGTGGACTCCAACTCCTTGCCTCAGTGTGGACTCAAACTCCCAGCCTCAGTGTGGACTCCAACTCCTTGCCTCAGTGTGGACTCAAACTCCCAGCTGCAGCGTGGACTCCAACTCCCAGCCTCAGCATGGACCCCAACTCCCAGCCTCAGCATGGACTCCAACTCCCAGCCTCAGCGTGGACTAGAACTCCCAGCCTCAGCATGGACTCCAACTCCCAGCCTCAGCGTGGACTCCAACTCCCAGCCTCAGCGTGGACTCAAACTCCCAGCCTCAGTGTGGATTCCAACACCCAGCCTCAGCGTGGACACCAACTCCCAGCCGCGGTGTGGACTCCAACTCCCAGCCTCAGTATGGACTCCAACTCCCGTCCTCAGCGTGGACGAGACCTCCCAGCCTCAGCGTGGACTCCAACTCCCAAACTCAGTGTGGACTCCAACTCCCAGCCTCAGTGTGGATTCCAACTCCCAGCCTCAGCATGGACTCCAACTCCCAAACTCAGTGTGGACTCTAACTCTCAGCCTCAGCGTGGACTCCAACTCCCAAACTCAGTGTGGACTCTAACTCTCAGCCTCAGCGTGGACTCCAACTCCCAGCCTCAGCATGGACTCCAACTCCCAGCCACAGCGTGGACTAGAACTCCCGTCCTCAGCGTGGATTCCAACTCCCGGCCTCAGCATGGACTCCAACTCCCAGCCTCAGTGTGGACTCCAACTCCCAGCCTCAGTGTGGACTCAAACTCCCAGCCTCAGCGTGGACTAGAACTCCCGGCCTCAGCGTGGATTCCAACTCCCAGCCTCAGCATGGACTCCAACTCCCAGCCTCAGTGTGGACTCAAACTCCCAGCCGCGGTGTGGACTCCAACTCCCAGCCTCAGTATGGACTCCAACTCCCAGCCTCAGTATGGACTCCAACTCCCAGCCTCAGCATGGTCTCCAACTCCCGTCCTCAGCGTGGACTAGAACTCCTGGCCTCAGTATGGAATCCAACTCCCAGTCTCAGCTTGGACTCCAACTCCTAGCCTCAACGTGGACTCCAACTCCCAGCCTCAGTGTGGACTCAAACTCCCAGCCTCAGCGTGGACTAGAACTCCCAGCCTCAGCGTGGACAAAACTCCCAGCCTCAGCGTGGACTCAAACTCCCAGCCTCAGCGTGGACTAGAACTCCCAGCCTCAGCGTGGACTCCAACTCCCAGCCTCAGCGTGGACTCCAACTCCCAGCCTCAGCGTGGACTCCAACTCCCAGCCTCAGCGTGGACTCCAACTCCCAGCCTCAGTGTGGACTCCAACTCCCAGCCTCAGCGTGGACTCCAACTCCCAGCCTCAGCGTAGACTCCAACTCCCAGCCTCAGCGTGGACTCCAACTCCCAGCCTCAGCATGGACTGCAACTCCCAGCCTCAGCGTGGACTAGAACTCCCAGCCTCAGCATGGACTCCAACTCCCAGCCTCAGCGTGGACTCCAACTCCCAGCCTCAGCGTGGACTCCAACTCCCAGCCTCAGCGTGGACTCCAACTCCCAGACTCAGTGTCGACTCCAACTCCCAGCCTCAGTCTGGACTCAAACTCCCAGCCTCAGTGTGGACTCAAACTCCCAGCCACAACGTGGACTCAAACTCCCAGCCACAACGTGGACTCCAACTGCCAGCCTAAGCAAGGACTCCAACTCCCTACCTCAGCGTGGACTCCAACCTCCCAGCCTCAGCGTGGACTATACCTCCCAGCCTCAGCATGGACTCCAACTCCCAACCTCAGCGTGGACTCCAACTCCCAGCCTCAGCGTGGACTCCAACTCACAGCCGCAGCATTGACTAGAACTTCCAGCCTCAGCATGGACTCCTACTCACAGCCGCAGAATGGACCCCAACTCCCAGCCTCAGCGTGGACCCCAACTCCCAGCCTCAGCGTGGACTCCAACTCCCAGCCTCAGCGTGGACTAGAACTCCCGGCCTCAGCGTGGACTCCTACTCCCAGCCGCAGAGTGGACTAGAACTCCCGGCCACAGCGTGGAATAGAACTCGCGGCCTCAGCGTGGATTCCAACTCCCGGCCTCAGCATGGACTCCAACTCCCAGCCTCAGTGTGGACTCAAACTCCCAGCCTCAGTGTGGATTCCAACACCCAGCCTCAGCGTGGACACCAACTCCCAGCCGCGGTGTGGACTCCAACTCCCAGCCTCAGCGTGGACTCCAACTCCCGTCCTCAGCGTGGACGAGACCTCCCAGCCTCAGCGTGGACTCCAACTCCCAAACTCAGTTGGACTCCAACTCCCAGCCTCAGCGTGGACTAGAACTCCCAGCCTCAGCATGGACTCCAACTCCCAGCCTCAGCGTGGACTCCAACCCCCAGCCTCAGTGTGGACTCAAACTCCCAGCCTCAGTGTGGATTCCAACACCCAGCCTCAGCGTGGACACCAACTTCCAGCCGCGGTGTGGACTCCAACTCCCAGCCTCAGTATGGACTCCAACTCCCGTCCTCAGCGTGGACGAGACCTCCCAGCCTCAGTATGGACTCCAACTCCCGTCCTCAGCGTGGACGAGACCTCCCAGCCTCAGCGTGGACTCCAACTCCCAAACTCAGTGTGGACTCCAACTCCCAGCCTCAGCGTGGACTCCAACTCCCAGCCTCACCATGGACTCCAACTCCCAGCCTCAGCGTGGACTCCAACTCCCAGCCTCAGTGTGGACTCCAATTCCCAGCCGCAGTGTGGACTCCAACTCCCAGCCTCAGTGTGGACTCCAACTCCCAAACTCAGCGTGGACTCCAACTCCCAGCCTCAGCATGGACTCCAACTCCCAGCCACAGCGTGGACTAGAACTCCCAGCCTCAGTGTGGACTCAAACTCCCAGCCTCAGCGTGGACTAGAACTCCCGGCCTCAGCGTGGATTCCAACTCCCGGCCTCAGCGTGGATTCCAACTCCCGGCCTCAGCATGGACTCCAACTCCCAGCCTCAGTGTGGACTCCAACTCCCAGCCTCAGTGTGGACTCAAACTCCCAGCCTCAGCGTGGACTAGAACTCCCGGCCTCAGCGTGGATTCCAACTCCCGGCCTCAGCATGGACTCC
Source organism: Chiloscyllium plagiosum (assembly GCF_037043375.1). Classification (NCBI taxonomy): domain Eukaryota; kingdom Metazoa; phylum Chordata; class Chondrichthyes; order Orectolobiformes; family Hemiscylliidae; genus Chiloscyllium; species Chiloscyllium plagiosum. Next base: position 41,300,089 of record NW_028270142.1, read on the forward strand.
AACTCCCAGCCTCAGTGTGGACTCAAACTCCCAGCCTCAGTGTGGACTCAAACTCCCAGCCTCAGTGTGGATTCCAACACCCAGCCTCAGCGTGGACACCAACTCCCAGCCGCGGTGTGGACTCCAACTCCCAGCCTCAGTATGGACTCCAACTCCCAGCCTCAGCATGGTCTCCAACTCCCGTCCTCAGCGTGGACTAGAACTCCTGGCCTCAGTATGGAATCCAACTCCCAGTCTCAGCTTGGACTCCAACTCCTAGCCTCAATGTGGACTCCAACTCCCAACCTCAGTGTGGACTCAAACTCCCAGCCTCAGCGTGGACTAGAACACCCAGCCTCAGCGTGGACAAAACTCCCAGCCTCAGCGTGGACTCAAACTCCCAGCCTCAGCGTGGACTAGAACTCCCAGCCTCAGCGTGGACTCCAACTCCCAGCCTCAGCGTGGACTCCAACTCCCAGCCTCAGCGTAGACTCCAACTCCCAGCCTCAGCGTGGATTCCAACTCCCAGCCTCAGCATGGACTGCAACTCCCAGCCTCAGCGTGGACTAGAACTCCCAGCCTCAGCATGGACTCCAACTCCCAGCCTCAGCGTGGACTCCAACTCCCAGCCTCAGCGTGGACTCCAACTCCCAGCCTCAGCGTGGACTCCAAATCCCAGCCTCAGAGTGGACTCCAACTCCCAGACTCAGTGTCGACTCCAACTCCCAGCCTCAGTCTGGACTCAAACTCCCAGCCTCAGTGTGGACTCAAACTCCCAGCCACAACGTGGACTCAAACTGCCAGCCTAAGCAAGGACTCCAACTCCCTACCTCAGCGTGGACTCCAACTCCCAGCCTCAGCGTGGACTCCAACCTCCCAGCCTCAGCGTGGACTATACCTCCCAGCCTCAGCATGGACTCCAACTCCCAACCTCAGCGTGGACTCCAACTCCCAGCCTCAGCGTGGACTCCAACTCACAGCCGCAGCATTGACTAGAACTTCCAGCCTCAGCATGGACTCCTACTCCCAGCCGCAGAGTGGACCCCAACTCCCAGCCTCAGCGTGGACCCCAACTCCCAGCCTCAGCGTGGACTCCAACTCCCAGCCTCAGCGTGGACTAGAACTCCCGGCCTCAGCGTGGACTCCAACTCCCAGCCTCAGCGTGGACTAGAAGTCCCGGCCTCAGCGTGGATTCCAACTCCCAGCCTCAGCGTGGACTAGAACTTCCAGCCTCAGCGTGGACTCCAACTCCCAGCCTCAGCGTGGACTCCAACTCCCAGCCTCAGTGTGGACTCCAACTCCCAGCCTCAGCGTGGACTCCAACTCCCAGCCTCAGCGTAGACTCCAACTCCCAGCCTCAGCGTGGACTCCAACTCCCAGCCTCAGCATGGACTGCAACTCCCAGCCTCAGCGTGGACTAGAACTCCCAGCCTCAGCATGGACTCCAACTCCCAGCCTCAGCGTGGACTCCAACTCCCAGCCTCAGCGTGGACTCCAACTCCCAGCCTCAGCGTGGACTCCAACTCCCAGACTCAGTGTCGACTCCAACTCCCAGCCTCAGTCTGGACTCAAACTCCCAGCCTCAGTGTGGACTCAAACTCCCAGCCACAACGTGGACTCAAACTCCCAGCCACAACGTGGACTCCAACTGCCAGCCTAAGCAAGGACTCCAACTCCCTACCTCAGCGTGGACTCCAACCTCCCAGCCTCAGCGTGGACTATACCTCCCAGCCTCAGCATGGACTCCAACTCCCAACCTCAGCGTGGACTCCAACTCCCAGCCTCAGCGTGGACTCCAACTCACAGCCGCAGCATTGACTAGAACTTCCAGCCTCAGCATGGACTCCTACTCACAGCCGCAGAATGGACCCCAACTCCCAGCCTCAGCGTGGACCCCAACTCCCAGCCTCAGCGTGGACTCCAACTCCCAGCCTCAGCGTGGACTAGAACTCCCGGCCTCAGCGTGGACTCCTACTCCCAGCCGCAGAGTGGACTAGAACTCCCGGCCACAGCGTGGAATAGAACTCGCGGCCTCAGCGTGGATTCCAACTCCCGGCCTCAGCATGGACTCCAACTCCCAGCCTCAGTGTGGACTCAAACTCCCAGCCTCAGTGTGGATTCCAACACCCAGCCTCAGCGTGGACACCAACTCCCAGCCGCGGTGTGGACTCCAACTCCCAGCCTCAGCGTGGACTCCAACTCCCGTCCTCAGCGTGGACGAGACCTCCCAGCCTCAGCGTGGACTCCAACTCCCAAACTCAGTTGGACTCCAACTCCCAGCCTCAGCGTGGACTAGAACTCCCAGCCTCAGCATGGACTCCAACTCCCAGCCTCAGCGTGGACTCCAACCCCCAGCCTCAGTGTGGACTCAAACTCCCAGCCTCAGTGTGGATTCCAACACCCAGCCTCAGCGTGGACACCAACTTCCAGCCGCGGTGTGGACTCCAACTCCCAGCCTCAGTATGGACTCCAACTCCCGTCCTCAGCGTGGACGAGACCTCCCAGCCTCAGTATGGACTCCAACTCCCGTCCTCAGCGTGGACGAGACCTCCCAGCCTCAGCGTGGACTCCAACTCCCAAACTCAGTGTGGACTCCAACTCCCAGCCTCAGCGTGGACTCCAACTCCCAGCCTCACCATGGACTCCAACTCCCAGCCTCAGCGTGGACTCCAACTCCCAGCCTCAGTGTGGACTCCAATTCCCAGCCGCAGTGTGGACTCCAACTCCCAGCCTCAGTGTGGACTCCAACTCCCAAACTCAGCGTGGACTCCAACTCCCAGCCTCAGCATGGACTCCAACTCCCAGCCACAGCGTGGACTAGAACTCCCGTCCTCAGCGTGGATTCCAACTCCCGGCCTCAGCATGGACTCCAACTCCCAGCCTCAGTGTGGACTCCAACTCCCAGCCTCAGTGTGGACTCAAACTCCCAGCCTCAGCGTGGACTAGAACTCCCGGCCTCAGCGTGGATTCCAACTCCCGGCCTCAGCATGGACTCCAACTCCCAGCCTCAGTGTGGACTCAAACTCCCAGCCTCAGTGTGGACTCAAACTCCCAGCCTCAGTGTGGATTCCAACACCCAGCCTCAGCGTGGACACCAACTCCCAGCCGCGGTGTGGACTCCAACTCCCAGCCTCAGTATGGACTCCAACTCCCAGCCTCAGCATGGTCTCCAACTCCCGTCCTCAGCGTGGACTAGAACTCCTGGCCTCAGTATGGAATCCAACTCCCAGTCTCAGCTTGGACTCCAACTCCTAGCCTCAATGTGGACTCCAACTCCCAACCTCAGTGTGGACTCAAACTCCCAGCCTCAGCGTGGACTAGAACACCCAGCCTCAGCGTGGACAAAACTCCCAGCCTCAGCGTGGACTCAAACTCCCAGCCTCAGCGTGGACTAGAACTCCCAGCCTCAGCGTGGACTCCAACTCCCAGCCTCAGCGTGGACTCCAACTCCCAGCCTCAGCGTAGACTCCAACTCCCAGCCTCAGCGTGGACTCCAACTCCCAGCCTCAGCATGGACTGCAACTCCCAGCCTCAGCGTGGACTAGAACTCCCAGCCTCAGCATGGACTCCAACTCCCAGCCTCAGCGTGGACTCCAACTCCCAGCCTCAGCGTGGACTCCAACTCCCAGCCTCAGCGTGGACTCCAAATCCCAGCCTCAGAGTGGACTCCAACTCCCAGACTCAGTGTCGACTCCAACTCCCAGCCTCAGTCTGGACTCAAACTCCCAGCCTCAGTGTGGACTCAAACTCCCAGCCACAACGTGGACTCAAACTGCCAGCCTAAGCAAGGACTCCAACTCCCTACCTCAGCGTGGACTCCAACTCCCAGCCTCAGCGTGGACTCCAACCTCCCAGCCTCAGCGTGGACTATACCTCCCAGCCTCAGCATGGACTCCAACTCCCAACCTCAGCGTGGACTCCAACTCCCAGCCTCAGCGTGGACTCCAACTCACAGCCGCAGCATTGACTAGAACTTCCAGCCTCAGCATGGACTCCTACTCCCAGCCGCAGAGTGGACCCCAACTCCCAGCCTCAGCGTGGACCCCAACTCCCAGCCTCAGCGTGGACTCCAACTCCCAGCCTCAGCGTGGACTAGAACTCCCGGCCTCAGCGTGGACTCCAACTCCCAGCCTCAGCGTGGACTAGAAGTCCCGGCCTCAGCGTGGATTCCAACTCCCAGCCTCAGCGTGGACTAGAACTTCCAGCCTCAGCGTGGACTCCTACTCCCAGCCGCAGAGTGGACTAGAACTCCCGGCCACAGCGTGGAATAGAACTCGCGGCCTCAGCGTGGATTCCAACTCCCGGCCTCAGCATGGACTCCAACTCCCAGCCTCAGTGTGGACTCAAACTCCCAGCCTCAGTGTGGATTCCTACACCCAGCCTCAGCGTGGAGACCAACTCCCAGCCACGGTGTGGACTCCAACTCCCAGCCTCAGTATGGACTCCAACTCCCGTCCTCAGCGTGGACGAGACCTCCCAGCCTCAGCGTGGACTCCAACTCCCAAACTCAGTGTGGACTCCAACTCCCAGCCTCAGCGTGGACTCCAACTCCCAGCCTCAGCATGGACTCCAACTCCCAGCCTCAGCGTGGACTCCAACTCCCAGCCTCAGTGTGGACTCCAATTCCCAGCCTCAGCATGGACTCCAACTCCCAGCCTCAGCGTGGACTCCAACTCCCAGCCTCAGTGTGGACTCCAACTCCCAGCCTCAGTGTGGACTCCAACTCCCAGCCTCAGTGTGGACTCCAACTCCCAGCCTTAGCGTGGACTCCAACTCCCAGCCTCAGCATGGACTCCAACTCCCAGCCTCAGCGTGGACTCCAACTCCCAGCCTCAGCGTGGACTCCAACTCCCAGCCTCAGCGTGGACTCCAACTCCCAGCCTCAGCGTAGACTCCAACTCCCAGCCTCAGCGTAGACTCCAACTCCCAGCCTCAGTGTGGACTAGAGCTCCCAGCCTAAGCATGGACTCCAACTCCAGGCCTCAGTGTGGACTCAAACTCCTTGCCTCAGTGTGGACTCAAACTCCTTGCCTCAGTGTGGACTCAAACTCCCAGCCTCAGCGTGGACTAGAACTCCCGGCCTCAGCGTGGATTCCAACTCCCGGCCTCAGCATGGACTCCAACTCCCAGCCTCAGTGTGGACTCAAACTCCCAGCCTCAGTGTGGACTCAAACTCCCAGCCTCAGTGTGGATTCCAACACCCAGCCTCAGTGTGGACTCAAACTCCCAGCTGCAGCGTGGACTTCAACTCCCAGCCTCAGCGTGGACCCCAACTCCCAGCCTCAGCATGGACTCCAACTCCCAGCCTCAGCGTGGACTAGAACTCCCAGCCTCAGCATGGACTCCAACTCCCAGCCTCAGCGTGGACTCCAACTCCCAGCCTCAGCGTGGACTCAAACTCCCAGCCTCAGTGTGGATTCCAACACCCAGCCTCAGCGTGGACACCAACTCCCAGCCGCGGTGTGGACTCCAACTCCCAGCCTCAGTATGGACTCCAACTCCCAGCCTCAGCATGGTCTCCAACTCCCGTCCTCAGCGTGGACTAGAACTCCTGGCCTCAGTATGGAATCCAACTCCCAGTCTCAGCTTGGACTCCAACTCCTAGCCTCAACGTGGACTCCAACTCCCAACCTCAGTGTGGACTCAAACTCCCAGCCTCAGCGTGGACTAGAACTCCCAGCCTCAGCGTGGACAAAACTCCCAGCCTCAGCGTGGACTCCAACTCCCAGCCTCAGCGTGGACGAGACCTCCCAGCCTCAGCGTGGACTCCAACTCCCAGCCTCAGCATGGACTCCAACTCCCAGCCTCAGCGTGGACTCCAACTCCCAGCCTCAGCGTAGACTCCAACTCCCAGCCTCAGTGTGGACTAGAGCTCCCAGCCTAAGCATGGACTCCAACTCCCAGCCTCAGTGTGGACTCAAACTCCCAGCCTCAGTGTGGACTCCAACTCCTTGCCTCAGTGTGGACTCAAACTCCCAGCTTCAGCGTGGACTCCAACTCCCAGCCTCAGCGTGGACCCCAACTCCCAGCCTCAGCATGGACTCCAACTCCCAGCCTCAGCGTGGACTCGAACTCCCAGCCTCAGCATGGACTCCAACTCCCAGCCTCAGCGTGGACTCCAACTCCCAGCCTCAGCGTGGACTCAAACTCCCAGCCTCAGTGTGGATTCCAACACCCAGCCTCAGCGTGGACACCAAATCCCAGCCGCGGTGTGGACTCCAAATCCCAGCCTCAGTATGGACTCCAACTCCCGTCCTCAGCGTGGACGAGACCTCCCAGCCTCAGCGTGGACTCCAACTCCCAAACTCAGTGTGGACTCCAACTCCCAGCCTCAGCGTGGACACCAACTCCCAGCCTCAGTGTGGACTCCAACTCCCAGCCTCAGCGTGGACACCAACTCCCAGCCGCGGTGTGGACTCCAACTCCCAGCCTCAGCATGGACTCCAACTCCGAGCCTCAGTGTGGACTCAAACTCCCAGCCTCAGTGTGGACTCCAACTCCTTGCCTCAGTGTGGACTCAAACTCCCAGCTGCAGCGTGGACTCCAACTCCCAGCCTCAGCGTGGACCCCAACTCCCAAACTCAGCATGGACTCCAACTCCCAGCCTCAGCGTGGACTAGAACTCCCAGCCTCAGCATGGACTCCAACTCCCAGCCTCAGCGTGGACTCAAACTCCCAGCCTCAGTTGGATTCCAACACCCAGCCTCAGCGTGGACAACAACTTCCCGCCGCGGTGTGGACTCCAACTCCCAGCCTCAGTATGGACTCCAACTCCCGTCCTCAGCATGGACTCCAACTCCCAGCCTCAGCGTGGACTCCAACTCCCAGCCTCAGCGTGGACTCCAACTCCCAGCCTCAGTGTGGACTCCAATTCCCAGCCGCAGTGTGGACGAGAACTCCCGACCTCAGCGTGGATTCCAACTCTCGGCCTCAGCATGGACTCCAACTCCCAGCCTCAGTGTGGACTCCAACTCCCGTCCTCAGCATGGACTCCAACTCCCAGCCTCAGCATGGACTCCAACTCCCAGCCTCAGCGTGGACTCCAACTCCCAGCCTCAGCGTAGACTCCAACTCCCAGCCTCAGTGTGGACTAGAGCTCCCAGCCTAAGCATGGACTCCAACTCCCAGCCTCAGTGTGGACTCAAACTCCCAGCCTCAGTGTGGACTCCAACTCCTTGCCTCAGTGTGGACTCAAACTCACAGCTGCAGCGTGGACTTCAACTCCCAGCCTCAGCGTGGACCCCAACTCCCAGCCTCAGCGTGGACCCCAACTCCCAGCCTCAGCGTGGACCCCAACTCCCAGCCTCAGCATGGACTCCAACTCCCAGCCTCAGCGTGGACTAGAACTCCCAGCCTCAGCATGGACTCCAACTCCCAGCCTCAGCGTGGACTCCAACTCCCAGCCTCAGCGTGGACTCAAACTCCCAGCCTCAGTGTGGATTCCAACACCCAGCCTCAGCGTGGACACCAACTCCCAGCCGCGGTGTGGACTCCAACTCCCAGCCTCAGTATGGACTCCAACTCCCGTCCTCAGCGTGGACGAGACCTCCCAGCCTCAGCGTGGACTCCAACTCCCAAACTCAGTGTGGACTCCAACTCCCAGCCTCAGCATGGACTCCAACTCCCAGCCTCAGCGTGGACTCCAACTCCCAGCCTCAGTGTGGACTCCAATTCCCAGCCGCAGTGTGGACGAGAACTCCCGACCTCAGCGTGGATTCCAACTCTCGGCCTCAGCATGGACTCCAACTCCCAGCCTCAGTGTGGACTCCAACTCCCAGCCTCAGTGTGGACTCAAACTCCCAGCATCAGCGTGGACTAGAACTCCCGGCCTCAGCGTGGATTCCAACTCCCGGCCTCAGCATGGACTCCAACTCCCAGCCTCAGTGTAGACTCAAACTCCAAGCCTCAGTGTGGACTCAAACTCCCAGTCTCAGTTGGATTCCAACACCCAGCCTCAGCGTGGACACCAACTCCCAGCCGCGGTGTGGACTCCAACTCCCAGCCTCAGTATGGACTCCAACTCCCGTCCTCAGCGTGGACGAGACCTCCCAGCCTCAGCGTGGACTCCAACTCCCAGCCTCAGTATGGACTCCAACTCCCAGCCTCAGCGTGGACTCCAACTCCCAGCCTCAGTGTGGACTCCAATTCCCAGCCACAGCGTGGACTAGAACTCCCGAACACAGCGTGGATTCCAACTCCCAGCCTCAGCGTGGACTAGAACTCCCGGCCTCAGCGTGGATTCCAACTCCCAGCCTCAGCGTGGACTAGAACTTCCAGCCTCAGCGTGGACTCCTACTCCCAGCCGCAGAGTGGACTAGAACTCCCGGCCACAGCGTGGAATAGAACTCCCGGCCTCAGCGTGGATTCCAACTCCCGGCCTCAGCATGGACTCCAACTCCCAGCCTCAGTGTGGATTCCTACACCCAGCCTCAGCGTGGACACCAACTCCCAGCCGCGGTGTGGACTCCAACTCCCAGCCTCAGTATGGACTCCAACTCCCGTCCTCAGCGTGGACGAGACCTCCCAGCCTCAGCGTGGACTCCAACTCCCAGCCTCAGCGTGGACTCCAATTCCCAGCCTCAGTCTGGACTCCAACTCCCAGCCTCAGTGTGGACTCCAACTCCCAGCCTCAGTGTGGACTCCAACTCTCAAACTCAGTGTGGACTCCAACTCCCAGCCTCAGCGTGGACTCCAACTCCCAGCCTCAGCATGGACTCCAACTCCCAGCCACAGCGTGGACTCCAACTCTCAAACTCAGTGTGGACTCCAACTCCCAGCCTCAGCGTGGACTCCAACTCCCAGCCTCAGCATGGACTCCAACTCCCAGCCTCAGCGTGGACTCCAACTCCCAGCCTCAGCGTGGACTCCAACTCCCAGCCTCAGCGTAGACTCCAACTCCCAGCCTCAGCGTAGACTCCAACTCCCAGCCTCAGTGTGGACTAGAGCTCCCAGCATAAGCATGGACTCCAACTCCCAGCCTCAGCGTGGACTCAAACTCCCAGCCTCAGTGTGGATTCCAACTCCCAGCCTCAGCGTGGACTCCAACTCCCAGCCTCAGCGTAGACTCCAACTCCCAGCCTCAGCGTAGACTCCAACTCCCAGCCTCAGTGTGGACTAGAGCTCCCAGCATAAGCATGGACTCCAACTCCCAGCCTCAGCGTGGACTCAAACTCCCAGCCTCAGTGTGGATTCCAACACCCAGCCTCAGCGTGGACACCAACTCCCAGCCGCGGTGTGGACTCCAACTCCCAGCCTCAGTATGGACTCCAACTCCCGTCCTCAGCGTGGACGAGACCTCCCAGCCTCAGCGTGGACTCCAACTCCCAGCCTCAGCGTGGACTCCAACTCCCAAACTCAGTGTGGACTCCAACTCCCAGCCTCAGCATGGACTCCAACTCCCAGCCTCAGCGTGGACTCCAACTCCCAGCCTCAGTGTGGACTCCAACTTCTTGCCTCAGTGTGGACTCAAACTCCCAGCTGCAGCGTGGACTCCAACTCCCAGCCTCAGCGTGGACCCCAACTCCCAGCCTCAGCATGGACTCCAACTCCCAGCCTCAGCGTGGACTCCAACTCCCAGCCTCAGCATGGACTCCAACTCCCAGCCTCAGCGTGGACTCCAACTCCCAGCCTCAGCGTGGACTCAAACTCCCAGCCTCAGTGTGGATTCCAACACCCAGCCTCAGCGTGGACACCAACTCCCAGCCGCGGTGTGGACTCCAACTCCCAGCCTCAGTATGGACTCTAACTCCCGTCCTCAGCGTGGACGAGACCTCCCAGCCTCAGCGTGGACTCCAACTCCCAAACTCAGTGTGGACTCCAACTCCCAGCCTCAGCGTGGACTCCAACTCACAGCCTCAGCATGGACTCCAACTCCCAGCCTCATCGTGGACTCCAACTCCCAGCCTCAGTGTGGACTCCAATTCCCAGCCGCAGTGTGGACTCCAACTCCCAGCCTCAGTGTGGACTCCAACTCCCAAACTCAGTGTGGACTCTAACTCCCAGCCTCAGCGTGGACTCCAACTCCCAGCCTCAGCATGGACTCCAACTCCCAGCCACAGCGTGGACTAGAACTCCCGTCCTCAGCGTGGATTCCAACTCTCGGCCTCAGCATGGACTCCAACTCCCAGCCTCTGTGTGGACTCCAACTCCCAGCCTCAGTGTGGACTCAAACTCCCAGCCTCAGCGTGGACTAGAACTCCCGGCCTCAGCGTGGATTCCAACTCCCGGCCTCAGCATGGACTCCAACTCCCAGCCTCAGTGTGGACTCAAACTCCCAGCCTCAGTGTGGACTCAAACTCCCAGCCTCAGTGTGGATTCCAACACCCAGCCTCAGCGTGGACACCAACTCCCAGCCGCGGTGTGGACTCCAACTCCCAGCCTCAGTATGGACTCCAACTCCCAGCCTCAGCATGGTCTCCAACTCCCGTCCTCAGCGTGGACTAGAACTCCTGGCCTCAGTATGGAATCCAACTCCAAGTCTCAGCTTGGACTCCAACTCGTAGCCTCAACGTGGTTTCCAACTCCCAACCTCAGTGTGGACTCAAACTCCCAGTCTCTGTGTGGACTCAAACTCCCAGCCTCAGCGTGGACTAGAACTCCCAGCCTCAGTGTGGACAAAACTCCCAGCCTCAGCGTGGACTCCAACTCCCAGCCTCAGCATGGACTCCAACTCCCAGCCTCAGCGTGGACTCCATCTCCCAGCCTCAGCGTAGACTCCAACTCCCAGCCTCAGCATGGACTCCAACTCCCAGCCTCAGCATGGACTCCAACATCCAGCCTCAGCGTGGACTCCAACTCCCAGCCTCAGCATGGACTGCAACTCCCAGCCTCAGCGTGGACTCCAAATCCCAGCCTCAGCGTGGACTCCAACTCCCAGCCTCAGTGTGGACTCAAACTCCCAGCCTCAGCGTGGACTAGAACTCCCGGCCTCAGCGTGGATTCCAACTCCCGGCCTCAGCATGGACTCCAACTCCCAGCCTCAGTGTGGACTCAAACTCCCAGCCTCAGTGTGGACTCAAACTCCCAGCCGCGGTGTGGACTCCAACTCCCAGCCTCAGCGTGGACACTAACTCCCAGCCTCAGCATGGTCTCCAACTCCCGTCCTCAGCGTGGACTAGAACTCCTGGCCTCAGTATGGAATCCAACTCCAAGTCTCAGCTTGGACTCCAACTCCTAGCCTCAACGTGGACTCCAACTCCCAACCTCAGTGTGGACTCAAACTCCCAGTCTCTGTGTGGACTCAAACTCCCAGCCTCAGCGTGGACTAGAACTCCCAGCCTCAGCGTGGACAAAACTCCCAGCCTCAGCGTGGACTCCAACCCCCAGCCTCAGCGTGGACTCAAACTCCCAGCCTCAGCGTGGACTCCAACTCCCAGCCTCAGCGTGGACTCCAACTCCCAGCCTCAGCGTGGACTCCAACTCCCAGCCTCAGCGTGGACTCCATCTCCCAGCCTCAGCGTAGACTCCAACTCCCAGCCTCAGCATGGACTCCAACTCCCAGCCTCAGCATGGACTCCAACATCCAGCCTCAGCGTGGATTCCAACTCCCAGCCTCAGCATGGACTGCAACTCCCAGCCTCAGCGTGAACTCCAAATCCCAGCCTCAGCGTGGACTCCAAATCCCAGCCTCAGCGTGGACTCCAAATCCCAGCCTCAGCGTGGACTCCAAATCCCAGCCTCAGCGTGGACTCCAACTCCCAGCCTCAGCGTGGACTCCAACTCCCAGCCTCAGCGTGGACTCCAACTCCCAGCCTCAGCGTGGACTCCATCTCCCAGCCTCAGCGTAGACTCCAACTCCCAGCCTCAGCATGGACTCCAACTCCCAGCCTCAGCATGGACTCCAACATCCAGCCTCAGCGTGGATTCCAACTCCCAGCCTCAGCATGGACTGCAACTCCCAGCCTCAGCGTGAACTCCAAATCCCAGCCTCAGCGTGGACTCCAAATCCCAGCCTCAGCGTGGACTCCAAATCCCAGCCTCAGCGTGGACTCCAAATCCCAGCCTCAGCGTGGACTCCAACTCCCAGCCTCAGCGTGGACTCCAACTCCCAGCCTCAGTGTCGACTCCAACTCCCAGCCTCAGTCTGGACTCAAACTCCCAGCCTCAGTGTGGACTCAAACTCCCAGCCTCAGCGTGGACTCCAACTCCCAGCCTCAGCGTGGACTCCAACTCCCAGCCTCAGCGTGGACTCCATCTCCCAGCCTCAGCGTAGACTCCAACTCCCAGCCTCAGCATGGACTCCAATTCCCAGCCTCAGCATGGACTCCAACATCCAGCCTCAGCGTGGACTCCAACTCCCAGCCTCAGCATGGACTGCAACTCCCAGCCTCAGCATGGACTGCAACTCCCAGCCTCAGCGTGGACTCCAAATCCCAGCCTCAGAGTGGACTCCAACTCCCAGACTCAGTGTCGACTCCAACTCCCAGCCTCAGTCTGGACTCAAACTCCCAGCCTCAGTGTGGACTCAAACTCCCAGCCACAACGTGGACTCAAACTCCCAGCCACAACGTGGACTCCAACTGCCAGCCTAAGCAAGGACTCCAACTCCCTACCTCAGCGTGGACTCCAACTCCCAGCCTCAGCGTGGACCCCAACCTCCCAGCCTCAGCGTGGACTATACCTCCCAGCCTCAGCATGGACTCCAACTCCCAGCCTTAGCGTGGACTCCAACTCCCAGCCTCAGCGTGGGCTCCAACTCACAGCCGCAGCATTGACTAGAACTTCCAGCCTCAGCTTGGACTCCTACTCCCAGCCGCAGAGTGGACCCCAACTCCCAGCCTCAGCGTGGACCCCAACTCCCAGCCTCAGTGTGGACTCAAACTCCTTGCCTCAGTGTGGACTCAAACTCCCAGCTGCAGCGTGGACCCCAACTCCCAGCCTCAGCATGGACTCCAACTCCCAGCCTCAGCGTGGACTCAAACTCCCAGCCTCAGTGTGGACTCCAATTCCCAGCCTCAGTGTGGACTCCAACTCCCAGCCTCAGTGTGGACTCCAACTCCCAAACTCAGTGTGGACTCCAACTCCCAGCCTCAGCGTGGACTCCAACTCCCAGCCTCAGCGTGGACTCCAACTCCCAGCCTCAGTGTGGACTCCAACTCCCAGCCTCAGCGTGGACTCCAACTCCCAGCCTCAGCGGAGACTCCAACTCCCAGCCTCAGTGTGGACTAGAGCTCCCAGCCTAAGCATGGACTCCAACTCCCAGCCTCAGTGTGGACTCAAACTCCCAGCCTCAGTGTGGACTCAAACTCCTTGCCTCAGTGTGGACTCCAACGCCCAGCTGCAGCGTGGACCCCAACTCCCAGCCTCAGCATGGACTCCAACTCCCAGCCTCAGCGTGGACTCCAACTCCCAGCCTCAGCGTGGACTCAAACTCCCAGCCTCAGCGTGGATTCCAACACCCAGTCTCAGTGTGGATTCCAACACCCAGCCTCAGCGTGGACACCAACTCCCAGCCGCGGTGTGGACTCTAACTCCCAGCCTCAGTATGGACTCCAACTCCCGTCCTCAGCGTGGACGAGACCTCCCAGCCTCAGCGTGGACTCCAACTCCCAAACTCAGTGTGGACTCCAACTCCCAGCCTCAGCGTGGACTCCAACTCCCAGCCTCAGTGTGGACTCCAATTCCCAGCCTCAGTGTGGACTCCAACTCCCAGCCTCAGTGTGGACTCCAACTCCCAGCCTCAGTGTGGACTCCAACTCCCAGCCTCAGCGTGGACTCCAACTCCCAGCCTCAGCATGGACTCCAACTCCCAGCCTCAGCGTGGATTCCAACTCCCAGCCTCAGCGTGGACTCCAACTCCCAGCCTCAGCGTGGACTCCAACTCCCAGCCTCAGCGTAGACTCCAACTCCCAGCCTCAGTGTGGACATAGAGCTCCCAGCCTCAGCATGGACTCCAACTCCCAGCCTCAGTGTGGACTCAAACTCCTTGCCTCAGTGTGGACTCCAACTCCCAGCCTCAGCGTGGATTCCAACTCCCAGCCTCAGCGTGGACTCCAACTCCCAGCCTCAGCGTGGACTCCAACTCCCAGCCTCAGCGTAGACTCCAACTCCCAGCCTCAGTGTGGACATAGAGCTCCCAGCCTCAGCATGGACTCCAACTCCCAGCCTCAGTGTGGACTCAAACTCCTTGCCTCAGTGTGGACTCAAACTCCTTGCCTCAGTGTGGACTCAAACTCCCAGCTGCAGCGTGGAGTCCAACTCCCAGCCTCAGCGTGGACCCCAATTCCCAGCCTCAGCATGGACTCCAACTCCCAGCCTCAGCGTGGACTAGAACTTCCAGCCTCAGCATGGACTCCAACTCCCAGCCTCAGCGTGGACTCCAACTCCCAGCCTCAGCGTGGACTAGAACTCCCGGCCTCAGTGTGGACTAGTGCTCCCAGCCTCAGCATGGACTAGAACTCTTGGCCTCAGCGTGGACTAGAACTCTTGGCCTCAGCGTGGACTCCAACTCCCAGTCTCAGCATGGACTAGAACTTCCAGCCTCAGCATGGACTCGAACTCCTGGCTTCAGTGAAGACTCAAACTCCCAGCCTCAGCATGGACTCGAAATCCTAGCCTAAGCGTGGACTCCAACTCCCAGCCTCAGCGTGGATTCCAACTCCCGGCCTCAGCACGGACTCAAACACACGGCCTCAGCATGGACTCCAATTCTCAGCCTCAGTGTGGACTCAAACTCACGGCCTCAGCGTGAACTTAAACTCCCAGCCTCAGTGTGGACTCCAACTCCTGGCCTCAGTGAAGACTTGAACTCCCAGCCTCAGCCTGGACTCGAACTCCCAGCCTCAGCGTGGTCTCCAATTCCTGGCCTGAGTGTGGACTCAAGTTCCTGATCAGTGTGGACTTGAACTCCTGGCCTCAGTGTGGACTTGAACTCCTGGCCTCAGTGTGGACTTGAACTCCTGGCCTCAGTGTGGACTCAAATTCCTGGCCTCAGTGTGGACTCAAATTCCTGGCCTCAGTGTGGACATGAACTCATGGCCTCAGCGAGGACTCAAATTCTCAGAATAGACTCGAACTCCCTGCCTCAATGTGGACTCAAACTCTTAGCCTCGGCACAGATTTGAGCTCCGGGCCTCAGCATGGACTTGAACTCTCAGCCTCAGCGTGGACTCGAACTCCTGGTCTCAGTGCGAATTCGACTTCTGGCCTTGAGGTGTGGTCTGGGTTGGAAGGGCTGTTATTTTGAACTCTGGTCTATTTATTTTTTAATTTATTGCTGGATTTTTTATTTCTTTATTTTTGCTCATTTTTCCCTAAGAATTTGTACTTAAGAATCTGTACCTAGTTACCTTAGCAGCTAAGATGGCGCCATAAGTGGTGACTTGTAATCTTTTCACTGTAGTCATGTGAGTACATGTGACAATAAAGCTAATTCTAATTCTAGAATTCTCTCATTTCAGAAAGAAATCGAGAAATCAACAGATACTTGAGAGTTCATGGTTTCCTACTCTCTCAATTAAGGAAGGGATTATTGAGGATCAGTGCAAAATTGGGTAGAGATTAGAAAAAGGTTGGAAATAAAAAATAATTACAAACTTGTGGGTGGAAAATGATTTTGAGGCTGTGACTTTTTGGTTGCACTTTTATTTTTTTAACTTTCAACTTTCAAAGGCATACTGCCCACATACATATAACGCAGAACACTTCAGCAATTCTAGTCAAAAGATACTTTATTCCAATGCCTCTTTTGGTAAGTGAAACAATTAAAGCAATCATCCATCTTCAGACTCATGCTGGATGTAAATTAATAAAAGAGCAATAGTGCAGGAAGCCTATTCAATAGAAACAAATGCTATTTGAAGAGAAACAGTTAAGATCCCGTGTTAGTCAAAAGTTTAGGAGGAAGTTATGGTGTGAAGTAACTCATATTTACAACAACAATGACAATAACTTATGCACTTATATAGTGATTTAATGCAGTAAAACATCCCAATAAAATTCACATAAAATTTAACACTATACCACGTCAGGAGATCTTAGGGTGAATGACCAAAAGCTTCATCAAAGCTGTAAGTTTTAAGATGTGTCTTAAATAGGGAAGGGGAATTGGAGAGACTGACAGGTTGAGCAAAAAAGAGTCCCAAAGCCTGGGGCCATAGCAGCTAAATGCTTGGGCACCAATCATTGAGTGATTGAAATCTGAAATGCCAAAAAGGCGAGAGGAGTGTAGATGTATCAGAGGGTTGTATGGCTGGAGGAAGTTACATAAAGTACTGGTCATAGTGGGAATTTGAAAACAGAATGTATGCGCACTACGTTTGCAATTTACTTTATATCTGTCTGTGCACTCCCATTCTTGATTCTTTATAAGAGGTTACAGTTTCTCCCTATCTACTCTATCCAACATCCTTATGATTTTTGAAATTTCTATCAGATCTTCCCTTAGCTTTCTTCTCTCTGAGGAAGACTATGCTAATTTCTCCAATCTATCCTTGTAACCGAAGTGTAACTCCTCCCTGAAACCATGCTTGCAAAACTCTTTTGTACTCTATCCAGTTTGTTCACATTCTTCCTAATATATCAAGAACAAATACAATATTCCAGCTGACGTCTGACAAATGTTTTATTTAAGTTCATCAGAATGTTCCTACTCTAAATCCTGAGTAATAAAGCCTAAATTACAACATGCTGTATTAACTGTCTCAACCTGTCCTTTACCTTTCATAATTTATGCAGAAGTACACCCAGGTCTCTCTGCTCCTACACAGCCGTTATTTAATTCTTACATATGTGTTCTTTCCATCAAAATGTATTGTCTGAAACCTCTCCATATTCAATTGCATCTGTCCACTCCACCAACATGTCAATGTCCTTTCGTAATTTTACGTTGTCTACCTCACAGTTTACAATGTTTCCACATGTTGTTTGTTTTCTGTAAATTTCGAAATTGTCCCCTAGATACCAAGATCTCGAACACTCATATATATCAAGAAAATCAAGGGCCCAAAAACCAACCCTTGAGTTATTGAATTACAAACCTTCCCCATCCATAAATATTCATTAACCATATCCTTTATTTCCTATCCCTCAGCTAATTTTGTATCTGTCTTGCTGCTCTCCTATTTGTTCCTTGAGCTATATCATTTCTCAGAAGTTTGTGATGTGGCACTAATTCAGATTTCTTTTGGAAGTTCATGAACAGCATTACCCTCATTAACTCTATTTGTTACCTCTTCAAAGAAATTCCTGCAAGTTAGTTAAGCACAATTTTCCCTTAAGGTATACATGCTGGCTCTACCTAATTAACCTATATTTTTCCATGTGATTATTAATTCTATGCTGAATAATTGTTTTAGGAATGGTCCCGACCACTGAAGTTTTTACATTTTTTACATTACAGTGTGGAAACAGGCCCTTCGGCCAAACAAGTCCACACCGACCCACCGAAGCGCAACCCACCCATAACCCTACATTTACCCCTTACCTAACACTACGGGCAATTTAGCGTGGCCAATTCACCTGACCTGCACATCTTTGGACTGTGGGAGGAAACCGGAGCACCCGGAGGAAACCCACGCAGACACGGGGAGAACGTGCAAACTCCACGCAGTCAGTCGCCTGAGGCGGGAAGTTAACCTAACTGGTCAGTCATTGCTCAACTTATCTTTAAAATCATTTTTTTCTAATTCTCCAGCCTGTTGGTATCACCCTGAGTCCAGGGAAGATTGAAGGATAATGGCCAGTGCTCTGTAATTTTTTTCTTCTGTCACAATGGCCTGGACGGCATCGTCTTCCGCGTAAAGACAAATTTACTATATTTATTTAACACTTAGAGCCATAGAGATGTATAGCACGGAAACAGACCCTTCAGTTCTATTCGTCCATGCCAACCAGATATCCCAACCCAATCTAGTCCCACCTGCCAGCACCCAGCCCATATCCCTCCAAACCCTGCCTATTCATATATCCATCCAGATGTCTTTTAAATGTTGCAATCATACTAACCTCCACCACTTCCTTTGGCAACTCATTCCATACACGTAACGCCCTCTGCATGAAAAAGTTGCCCCTTAGGTCTCTTTTCCCCTCTTTCCCCTCTCACCCTAGACCTATGTCCTCTAGTTCTGGCCTCCCCCCCCAACAGAGAAGAGACTTTGAGTCAGTTCTGTATCCTATCCATGCCCCTCATAATTTTGTAAACCTCTATAAGGTCAACCCTCAGCCTCCGACACTCCGGGGAAAACAGCCCCAGACTATTCAACCTCTCCCTCTAGCCCAAATCCTCCAACCCTGGCAACATCCTTGTAAATCTTTTCTGAACCCTTTCAAGTTTCACAACATCTTTCCAATAGGAAGGAGACCAGAATTGCACGCAATATTCCAACAGTGGCCGAACCAATGTCCTGTACAGCTGCAACATGACCTCCCAACTCCTGTACTCAATACTCTGACCAATAAAGGAAAGCAAACCAAATGCCTTCTTCACTATCCTATCTACCTGTGACTCAACTTTCAAGGAACTATGAACCTGCACTCCAAGGTCTCTTTGTTCAGCAACATTCCCTAGGACCTTACCATTAAGTGTATAAGTCCTGTTAAGATTTGCTTTCCCAAAATGCAGCACCTCACATTTATCTGAATTAAACTCCATCTACCACTTCTCAGCCCATTGGCCCATCTCATCAAGATCCTGTTGTAATCTGGATAACCTTCTTCGCTGTCCACTACACCTCCAATTTTGGTGTCATCTGCAAACTTACTAACTATACCTCCTATGCTCACATGCAAATCATTTGTATAAATGATGAAAAGCAGTGCACCCAGCACTAATCCTTATGGAACTCCACTGGTCAAAGGCTTCCAGTCTGAAAAACAACCCTTCACCACCCTCTGTCTTCTACCTTTGAGCCAGTTCTGTATCCAAAATGGCTAATTCTCCCTGAATTCCATGAGATCTAACCTTGCTATCAGACTCTCATGGGGAATCTTATTGATCGCCTTACTGAAGCCCATACAGATCACATCCACCGCTCTGCCATCTTCAATCCTCACCACCTGCCACCTCATCTTAACCCTTAATTATCTCTATTCCTCTTTTACTACTACTTTACCGTGCATGTGCCTAAATAACATGTTGTGATATACATTGTGATAAATTAGCTGCCAGTCTTTTTTTCATAATCCCTCTTGTATTCTTATTTGTTTTTGCACCTCCTTTCTGTCCTTCCAGTATTTAGCTTGGTTCTCAACTATTTTTGTCATTTGATACTTGTTGTAAGCACATTTTTTTCTCTTTTTCTTAATCTCTATCTCTCTTTCATCCCATCAACTCTGGATTTGTTTGCCCTATCTTTCTTTTATTTGGAAATATACCTTACCTGGTAGCCAAATTACCTCTTATTTGAAGCTAGCCCATTGCACAGTTAGAGTGTTTCCTACCGAACTATATTTACAGTCTATCCAACTTAGATCTGCTCTTGCTCCATTGAAAACCACCTTCAGTCAGTTTTTTCTTATTCTGGATTAACCTTTGTCCTTTCCCTCCCATCCTAAATGATATAATATAATGATAATTATCTCCTGAATGTTCCCTCGCAGATACTTGATCTACTTGGTCCACCTCCTTCCAAAGAATCAAGTTAGCTTTCCTTTCTTGTTGGGCTGGGTACATACTGAAAGTACTTGTCACTCACCACTTTTTACACTATCAGTAATGGAGAATGGCAAGTATTCAAGTGAATGGAGCTTGATGGAAGTTAGGATCCAGGCAGCAGGATAGTCTTAAACCAGGGTAAGTAACACATTTAAATACTCTGGAATTCGGCACGAGGGATAGTTCAGTCAGAAAGGGGATTCACAATTCTCATCTGGCAATTTCAGTCCACATAATGATAATGGCCTGGACTTTGTGTTCAGCAGTGGACAAATAGCCCTAAGCAGTCACATATTTTAAAATGGACAGGTTGTAACATTTTGTTAGAATCCGTACAGTGTGGAGACAGGCCATTCGATCCATCAAGTCCAAACTGACCCTCTGAAAAACATCCCACCTTGACACAACCCCCTGACCTTTAACCCTCATTTCCCAATGCTAGCTCATCTAACCTGCACATCCCTGGATACTTGAGGAAATTTAGCATGACCAACCACCGAAGTTGCATATCTTTGACTGTGGGAGGAAACCCACGCAGACATGGGGAGAATGTGCAAACTCCATACATTTGACCGAGGCTAGAATTGAACCTGGGTTCCTGGCACTGTGAGGCAACAATCTAACCACTGAGCCACCACGTCACCCCATGGCCTGTTTAATAGCTATATAAGGGTTGAGTATCATAACTTTATACCCTTCCTGTAATTGAATACTGATTCTCTTCATAACGTATCATTGTAGCAAAGGTTTTGAAAGAGCAGGACAAATTATTTTGTCTTTGGGTCAATGTGATGGCTGGTGTTGTTTTCTGTTAAATAATTTTGTAACAGTCCACCTACACTGGAACAATGGACTGACCCCACATCCAAACAATGATCTCCACACATTCAGAGTATCTCCTCCACTATCTATCTCTCCAACTCTTTCTCTCAGTTTTCTGATGTTACATCATTATAGCATGAAGCCATAGGCTCAGACTAGTAAGTATTTGCTGCACTCAAATTGGACATCAAATTAACTGCACATGTAGAACTGAAATGCTGTATAATAATAATGGGCCCCAATAACCTTTCTTTTATTCTTATTAAAAGGTCCGCACCGTTATCTCTGCATTTTGGGCTGTGCATACATCTAGTACAGCCAAACCTACACTCCCCACATTAAGCATTTGACTCATACTGGTTAGAAAGAAGATATTTAGCCCATTGAGTCTGCACCAACTGTTTTCAGGCAGTACTTTCCACATCACAACAACTCGCCAGGTAAAGAAAAGGGTTCCTCCATTCTCCCTCTGGTTCTTTTGCCAATTATCTCCAATTGGTGTCTCTGTTTAGTGACCAAGCTGCCACTGAAAACCATTTTTCCTTACTTACTTCATCAAAACTCTTAAATATTTTGAAAACCTTGATCAAAACTCCCCTTTAGCCTTCTATGTTCAAAGGAGAACAACTCCAGAACTCCCTGTTTTTGCATTCCATCAAATTCCATCAAAGTTTTGTTTCAACCAGGATTTCTGTGAGTGGATGTAAATCTTTTGATATCAGCTCTGAAATTGCCATCTGTGTTCCCTTTTTTTTATTCATACATAGGATGAGGACGCTGAAGACTGGGCCAGCATTTATTGCCCATCCTTCAGGTCCTTGAGAAGGTGAATTGCCTTCTTGAACTGCTGCAGTCCATGAAGCTTAGGCACACTTATAGTGCTGTTACTAAGGGATTTTGACCCAAAGATCAGTGAAGGAATATTGATATAGATTCAAGTCAGATTAGTGTGTGGTTTGGAGGGGCCGCACAATAATATTTCAGATTCACCTTTGCTAGACTCCATTTTTCCAGCATATAGGTCTTCTACCATAGAGTCATAAAGTCATACAGCACGGAAACAGACTATTCAGTCCCACCAGTCCATGCCGAACATTATCACAGGGTGACTACTCATTTATGTAAATATTAATAACTTGGACTTGGATGTAATGGTTGTTACAATTTCATAATATGTAGAAGATACAAAACATGGAAGGATAACAAACAAAGATGAAAATATTAATAGACTTAAAGAGGTTGTCAGAAAGAATATGAACTGAAAATTTGTTGCTGGAAAAGCGCAGCAGGTCAGGCAGTATCCAAGGAACAGGAGAATCGACGTTTCGGGCATAAGCCCTGCTTCAGGAATGAGGCAAGAATATGAAGCCATATTCCAGAAAGAATATGAAGCCTGGCCACTGGACGAGAGCCAGGGGCTATTGCTGGTTGTCAGATGTAATTCTCAGCTGCAAGAAGGGAATCTCAATCAGGGAGAGAAATCTGGAGCAGTGAAGTGTTCTGATCATAGTGAAAATGGATGGTCATTATTTAATTTTCATCATTTGACTATAATACCTGAGTCTTTCATGGTGTTAAAATGACACTACTGACTTAAAATGGTTGCCGTGACCATCTAGGAGAACGTGAGGACTGCAGTTGCTGGAGAGCTAGAGTTGATAAAGCGTGGTGCTGGAAAAGTACAGCAGGTCAGGCAGCATCTGAGGAGCAGTAGAGTCGACATTTTGGGCATAACCCTTCTAAGTGTCCTGCCTGAAATGCCGACTCTTTTGCTCCTTGGAAGCTGCCTGACCTGCCGTGCTTTTTTCACCGCCACACTTTATCAACTCTGCTGTGATCACCTGACAAACCTAGGCTGTTGAGGGTGTACCTTGCTTATCAGAGAGTTTACCTTCAAGGGCTCCATGTATATATGATGTGCGTATAAAATGTCACAAATCTGCCTTGTAGTTAGTCTGCTTTGTGTCTGCAAGCTGAATACACAGAAATCAGTTGATTGCTGTAAAATCTGCTTCATAACTTGTGATTTGTTTCACTGTTGAAAATAAAGTAATCCATAGCGCTAATCAATCTCTGCCGAGTGATTAATCATTAGGCCATTATCTTTAACATTACACTCGACACTCAATGGCATCTGCATTAGAATTACCGTTTCAGTCAAGAGACACTGATACTTGAGGAGGTGTCAAGAAATGTGCTTCTCTTCTTTTATTCACAGTTGCATGATAAATTGACAGATTGGGGAAAAAAAATGATGTCTACAACTATCCAGCATGAAATAGACTGATAATACAGATGACAGAATTCACAAAGGAACTGGATATCAACTGCAAGTGAACAACGAAGGAAGCAGAAAACAATATAGACTGATAATAGCAAGGATACTGATAGTTCTTCTTTCCCTCTTAGTTTCAAGAAGAACTTTCCTGCTCCTCTTGGTTAATGAGAAACCAAAACAATGGAAACAGACCTTTATGCAACTGAACTCTTGCTGATCCAAGTGGCTGTTTTCTGGAAGTTGGATTTGGGGAAGAGGGTTTCAGAGAATTGATTACATCTCCCCAGCTCACATATTGGGTTAAAATGGCACATGAGATCCCAAAGCCATTATTGGAGAGCCATTATTATTCTGCATATTTGAAGAGGACCATACACTGGCTCAGAGAAAGTTACCCTGTTAACTGCAGTTTAATATTTCATTAACTCAGGTTGGAGCAGGAAGAGAAACCTCATTCCAGTTTAACAGCTCCTGTCCCCAGTTGGTTTTCATCAAATGAGGCACAGGCAGGGAATTAAAGACTTTCAGTATTTAAGGAACAAATCATATGTGAAATTTTGATGGGGGCCTGCAGTATAGATATTGAGAAGATTTCTCCCCTCATGACAGAGTCTAGATCCAGCGGTGATAACTTCAGAAATGTATCTTATTTACAGAGCAACGAAGATGATTTTTTCTTCTTTCAGAGAGTTGTGAGTCTTTGGAATTCTCTACCCCAACAGAGTAATGGACACTGAATCATTACAATAGGGGATTCAAAGATTATGAAAATGTAAGCAAGAAAGTGGTGTTAAAACTACAATAAGCTTTAAACAGCTTATTGTATGGCAGAGAGGCTTGAAAGGATATGTGACCTGCTCCTGCCCCAGTCACTGAAATGTTTTGGTCAGAAATCACATAACACCAGGTCATAGTACAACAGATTTATTTAGAATCACAAGCTTTTGAAGCGCTGCTCCTTCACTGGGTGATGAAGGAACAGTATTTCAAAAGCTTGTGATTTCAAATAAACCTGTTGGACCCTAATCTGGTGTCATGTGACTTCTGACCTGGTCCACCCCAGTCCAACACCAGCACCTCCACATTTTGTGCTCTTGGTTAAATTTTTCATAGTTCTCTAACATGCATTCTCTGTAGCTGTCTAGTTGAACTTTCTGTGTGCTTTTATCATTCCTGTTTCTGTTACTAAACCCCTGAGATCCATTTCAAACTTCACTCTTAGCCATTTCCCCAAACTTTGTGAAGTAGTTTTGTTGCCTGTATCTGCTTCCCATGCGTAGTGTTTTACACTTGCCACTGCTTTAGCCCACTCACATCGTTTGTGGAAATGATACTGAAATTCCTGCTTTTGATTCCTGTGGAAGAGCTGATTCGAATTCCTGAAGAAGGGCTCATGCCCAAAACGGCGATTCTCCTGCTCCTTGGATGCTACCTGACCTGCTGCGCTTTTCCAGCAACACATTTTCAGCTCTGATTCGTGTGACAGCAAGTTCAGACATGTGAGTTAAGCTATAGATTTAGCTCTTATTCAGAGAATAATGTCACAGTGCATTCTATGAGATAATCAATAAATAACAGATGGATGCTACAATTTGTAATGCACTGTAGAATTTTCTCTTATTCTCCCTTGTGTGTTATTTGTGTATCTTTCAACAGAAGTTTCCCCTCTTTCCAAAATCACTGCCAGTTCACTTCTAGAAAAGGCACTTGTCTTTGTCAATATTTTTGCAGGGAACAGACTGTTTCTTTAAGGAGGTTTTAAAAATACAATTAACTGTGAAATGATTGATGGTTATGATCAATGAAGGCATGTTTAATCTGTGAATTGAATTCTCCCTCACTGTGCAGAGTACCAGGTGATCTTGACTCTAGCACAAATTACACGGTTGATATCAGCAATGAAGAGCTTATTTGCTGTGAAATGTTGTACATGATTGGAATGAGCTAAGGACTAATAAGGTGAAGTTTACGCTTGGTTTCTCGCACTTTAGTATCACACTGATTCTTCAGCTCAATCGGAGCAGTGGGAGAAAGGAATTGAGGCAGGGAAGGAGTTAAAAGCCCAGCAGACACCTCCCTGCTTGAGTCTGGTTGACCCATAATATTGGACAAGACCTGAGTGTAGGAATTCCTGATGAAGGGCTTTTGCCTGAAATGTTGATCTTTTGTATCCAGGCAAGCACATAGTCTGGGCTTTAGTATCATATCTCAGCTGGAAGACAGTGATGCTTGGGATGGATAGCACACCATCAGTGCTGCACTAGACTGTCAGCTGGTATTCTTTACTAAATCTCTGGAGTCGAGTTTGAGCTATGAGAGAGGAGCTATGAATCATGGCTGTTGGCATCACAAAGAGAATTTACAAAATGCTACTCATTCTTTGCTCACCTGGTGTCACAGTTTACCACTCTCTTCAAATGATCTTTGGGAGGTTTTTAGCAAATCTCTATTTTTTTTTCTCTCCCCAGCTATGCGATAAACTCACTTCTGCATACAATGCAAACTAATTTACTTGATTATGTTTGCTTATGTGAGTGGCTGTTGTTCAAAAGAAATTCAGTGGGAGTGGAGTGCTCTATGATGTTCTGAGGATAAGTTTACTTTGATCAGATGGGCCAATGGGCTGAGGAGTGGTAGTTGAAGTTTAATTTAGATAAATATAAGGTGTTGCATTTTGGTAAGGCACATCAGGGCAGGACTGTTGCAGTAAATGGTAGAGCCCTGGAAAGTGTTGCCAAACAAGCAGACCTATGGGTGCATAGTTTCTTGAACGTTGGGTCGCAGGGTGGTGAAGGCAGCATTTGGCAGGCGTACCTTCATTCGTCAGAGCATTGATTATAGGAGTGGGGTCATTATATTGTGGCTGTGCAAGACATTGGTGAGGCCACTTTTGGAATACTGCATACAATTCTGGTGGCCCCTCTACAGGAAGCATATTGTTAAACTTGAAGGGGTACATAAGATTTACAAGTATGTTGCTGGGCGTGGACAGTTTGAGTTATAGGGAGAGGCTGAATAGGATAGGGTTTTTTTCCCTGGAGTGTTGGAGGCTGAGGCATGCCCTTATAGAAATTTATAAAATCATGAGGGGCATGGTAAATAGACAAGGTCTTTTTCCTAGGGTATGAGGGTCCAAAATAGAGAGCATAGGCTTAAGGTGAGAAAGGAAAGATTTAAAAAGGACCTGAGGGCTAACTTTGTCATACAGAGGGTGGTGCATGTATGGAATGAGCTGCCAGAGGAAGTGGTGGAGGCTGGTACAATCACAAATTTAAAAGACGTCTGGATGGGGTACATGAATAAGAAGGGTTTAAAGGGATATGGGCCAAGTTCTGGTAAACAGAACTAGGTCACACTGGGATGTCTGGTCAGCACGGACAAGTTGGACCAAAGGCTCTGTTTCCATACTATGTGACTCTATGACTAATGGATTCTTGCTGTGTTTGATAAGGGTTTGGAGAGGCCACACTCAAAGTCACAGGTCTGCTCCCCCAAACACCATCAGGATGACACTGCAAAGGAGTACATTTGAGTCACAGTGCTCAGACAATCTAATCTGTCATGAACAAGCACACTGCTTCTAATAATCTGCTGTTACACCTACCCCCTCAGACAGAGACACGGCTTATCTTCCCCTCCCTCACTCTGCAAGAGGGTGAGTTACCATTATGGCAGAAAAGAAAATCAGAGGCATGAATCACAGCCTCATTAATGATTATATTGTGACATGGGTGTATGATAGACGCTGCACCCTAATTGTTTAAAGAGAGATGCATTCCTCTACAATAAGATTTAACAGGCCTATCTTATGATGGGAGAAACAGAGAAATTAATTCAAGATCACTAATCTTCAATAATAATGTACCTTTGTTTGTTCTGAAGTTGATGCTTTTTCAAGTGTTTGCATACGGCTTCACATTATTCATATTAATATTGCTTTTCTCTCAGTACAAAGATAAACTCTTACATTATTACATTTATGTTGAATTAGCTCTTTCATCTGCCATATTATTGTCACAACTAGCCAGTGAGGAGAATGGAAGCAGCCCCAGAAGTGACCTCCATCTCATCCAATAATTAAAGTACTAATATATCACTGTGTGGTAACACCACTAAACAGTCCCATATTCACTTATTGAACTCAAGTGCACAATAAAATTAAATAGATATCACCATAAACCTGCACAATTTACAGAACATTGGCTTTCTCAGTAAGATTTACATACTGGTTTTTATAGCCATCAGGAAAACAGAATTCTGCCTTTCCCATTTGAAAGAATAGAAGGGTGTAGCACAGAAGGAGGCTGTTCAGTCCATCATACCTGAGGCAACACTTTGAAAGACCAATCCAGTTAGTCCCTCTTTTTCCATAGCTCTGAAAATTAACTATTTCCCCTTTGGAAAGTTATTGGATCTGCTTCCACCACCTTCTCAGAGGAAAACTGGATCAAAAAACTCACTGTAAAATAAATTCCCAAATCCTCACTTTTCAGGGGTTTTTTTTCCAAGAAATAATCCAATGTGTTTGCGAATTTCTTGGGTGTCAGTTACCTTGTGTCAGTTACCTTGCACCTGCTAGCCAGTAAATCAGGAGTCAGTTTCACGTAACCTTGACCATGAACAAGGTGCAGAAGAGATTCACCAGGATGTTGCCTGTCACCAGCTATGAAGAGAGACTAGATTGGCTGGGGTTGCTTTCCTTAGAGCAGAGAAGGCTGAGGGGGATCTTGTTGAAGTTGTAAATTCTG
The DNA here is from genome assembly GCF_037043375.1 of Chiloscyllium plagiosum. Taxonomy (NCBI): domain Eukaryota; kingdom Metazoa; phylum Chordata; class Chondrichthyes; order Orectolobiformes; family Hemiscylliidae; genus Chiloscyllium; species Chiloscyllium plagiosum. The sequence continues at coordinate 41,327,507 of NW_028270142.1, forward strand.
AGAGACATAGACAGGGTGGATAAGGAGAAACCTTTCTTTTTAGTATAGGGGTCAAGAACCAGGGGGCACAATTTTAAGATAAGCAATAGGAGGTTTGGAGGGGATTTCAGGAAAATGTTTTTCACCAGGGGGCTATGTGTATCTGGAACTCACTGCCTAAAAGAATGTTAAAGATAGGAACCTTCAAGGCATTTAAGAACTATTCAGATGATGGCTTGAAGAGCCAGAGTATCTAAAGCTGTAGGCCAAGTGCTGGAAGATGGGATTACATTAGTTGGATGTTTGATGATGGGTGTGGACATGATGGGCTGAAGGGCCTCTTCCCATGTTGTAAAAACTCTATGACTCAACAGTTGTAAAAGTGAACTAATGATTCTCCAAGTTGTCCAGTTAGCAATTTCTGTAGCTCGTAGATTTCCTGGCTTCCCAATTATAACCTCACTTCGAAGACTGTGAACTGCTTTACTCTTCATATTTAAAAAAATTACAGAGCAGCAATGGAAAAAAAGAGTAAAAATGACTTCCAGGGATGATATCAGAATGTACATGGTTATAACAAATAGGAAGGATTCTACAGAGTAGGGATGTAAATCTCCAGAAAAGTAAAGACTAGGGTATGACCTGATAAAATTTCTTAAAACTGTGAAAAGATGTTTCCAGTTATTGCAGAGAGCAAAACTAAATATCATTTGATAGTCACTAATATGCCCAATAGGAAATTCATGAGAAAAACATTTATTCAGAGAGTGCTTATAATGTGGAACTCACTCCAACAGGGAGTGGTTGAGGTGCAGTTTTAACAATTATTTTTTCTTGGAATGTGGGTATCATTGGCTAGGCCAGCATTTATTGCCCATTCCTGATTAGCCCTTGAGAAAGTGTGCTGAGTACACTTTTTTGAACTGTTCCAGACCTGTTGTAGGTTCACTCAATTTTGAATGGTCTTCAGGCAGGAAGTAATGGCCTAGTGGTATTGTTGCTAAGCTATTAATCCAGGGACCCAGGTTCAAATCCTGTCATGGCAGATGGTGGAATTTGAATATATTAAAAACACTGGAATTAATTGGCTAAAGGTGTAGTTCCAAATCAGTATTGTAAAGTCAACAATCTGGAAAACTGCTGAAGACAGCATTAAACTTCACCTAATCTGATGATGCCATTTAGGCGTGGTTGGGGATAAAGCAGATACATCTTGGGAGTTCAGGAAAGTGAAAACTTATATCTAGAGGTCTCCTTATTGTCATCGCAATGATGTATAGTAAATGAATGAAACCCAGCCTAATTGCTATCATGCAATAAGCTATACCTTGTTTAAGAAAAGAAACTCATCTTGTTAAAACTGTCTTGTTGTTGTTCCTCTCTTTGTAAACCAGGTAACCCCTTAGATGCAGTCAAAGGATGAGGAATGATGGTTGCACACTTTTACCACAAATAGCACATGGTGCTCCACATTGGGCATCATTGCTTAACACCACACGTTAGAAGTCACAGGTTGTAGTCCAACAGGTTTATTTGAAGTCACAAGCTATCGGAGCTGAAGGGTCATGCTCCAAAAGCTTGTGATTTCAAATAAACCTGTTGGACTATAACCTGGTGCATGTGACTTCAGACTTTGTACACCCCAGTCCAACACTGGCACCTCCACATCATAATACCTCAAAGTACAATGATGAAAAAATCCATTGGACTCAGCATAAAGAAATTTCCAGAAGACCAAGCGAGTTTACAACTTCAGGGAATTTACCAATTTAAGAACTATATATACAGACTGTCAGCAGCTACAAGTCCTTGAACGACCAAGTGTTCAGCAGGAACTCATTGAAACAGGGAGAAACAACACATCAGCCTTCACATTAGCCCTGTTAAGAAACACAGAGGAAGCAGCACAGGCAAGAAAATGTTTAGAGTATTCACACGTGGCAAGTGAAGATTTTATTGGAAAGCAAGAATCTGCAGGAGCATTCCTAGATATTTGGTTAGCTAGGAAACAAATATATCCTAATCATTAATTGTGTCATTAATGTTAAAAAAATCTTTGTTGGACAAGGGGTAAAGCTTTAAATCAATGATAGAATAAACTAGCTAAGAAGGGAGATCAAGTGTCATCCAAATACTTTCTGCTGAGGTTGCAATATTGAAACATTGCAATGCAGAATTAAGCTGACAAAACAGATCATTTAAGAGCCCAAGCAGACAGAGTCTAACAGAAGATAGTTAGAATATGTCTGAGGTCATGGTAAGAATGAACTTCCATAAGGTACACTGTGGTTCGGGAGGAAAGAGTTTATTAGAGTCACAGACATAAAACTTTATTGGTGAAGTCATGGAAAAGGATGTGTATTGTGCATCAGATTGTGAAAGGCAGGAAATAATCTGTTTATTGCTGATGAGTAAAGCAGAACATCTGAATTTTGTCTGCAGGAAATCTCCATTCTGACTGGAAACATGAAACTGCTTACTCATAAGCAGGTAGTACAGCTATACGAGATGACTATTCAAAAGCATTAAAAGCTTTTTAAAGTAGAAAAAGAATTCAGCAGTACTATATTGCGAGTTTAAAGCTTTAAGATAAGGAAAGAAAAACTGCACTTCGATTTACTGAAGTAAAGGCCTTCAAAAAAAGAGATTGCAGCTGCGCTGAGATATTGCTGATTTTAAAAGTTTTAAAATAAGATGAATAAATAATCACATTAGGAAGACACAACAGAAGAAACATACAACCAGCAAGATGAAATATCAGTCACAAGTCAAACAGAACACAAGATTCGGACATCTTGGAGAAAACAGTTTTTAGGATACAGATTTGTTTCTAACTTAAATACTAAATCACAATTTGAACAAGTAAATACACTAATTTATTCAATAAGGCACATAATTGTGAATGTTATAATTTGCCAAAACATAAAAGAAGGTACTTTTGACAGAGCTGTAAAAACTTTTGATGATAATTTTAATCTAGGGACAAATACAATTGTTGAAAGAGGAAGATCTATGATGAGTTCAATTTCCATGGGAATCCATAAATAATTTCATTAATGATTTCTTCAGATTAGTGGAAAATTTTGACAATGAGCTTTAAATCATAATTCCTAAGAGACAGACTATTGTTGGAATTGAACAAATGAGCCATTGTCAGACATTTTATAGTCCAAATAAAGACCTGAATTTAGAGAAAACTGTTCTCTAAAACCAGGAAGAAAACAGACAAATCTTGACAGAAGAAGGACAACCTTATCATAGGAAAGTAATACATCCTTTCTAACATTTAAGCTAAACACAAACATTAGGCCAAACAGTAGATACTAAGGTTTCAATCTTTCATTTCTTTGGCTAAATCCAAGTTTCTTTGAGTTTTTTGGATGGTCTTTTTGCCATGTGTCCTATGGAGTTTTCTCTTTATGGAGACCCTGCTAGTCTGGTCTGAGGTCACCACCTAGGTCAGTGTCCTCTCTAAAGGATGAATGGCCAGCAATGCAGAAAGAAACATTAATATCCTTGTCCATTACATCAGGGTGAATGTTATATTTTTCTCTGTCGCCTTGCACTCACTTTATCAGCACTATTGCACACACTTCCCACCAAGACTCATGCCCCATCACTCTCACTGTTGCCTGCAAAATTTTCGTTCACCTGTTTTACCACCTTCGTCTCCTATACCACTAACCCTATACACCCTCTGTGCTGGCTACTCATTCTTTCAGTACATCTCACCCCTTTTGTCCGACATGCACCTGTACTAATAGCCATGCCACTCAGTGCCATCTCACTCATTATAGGAGAATACAGCCCAGAACAGGACAGAGAGTGCCTGGACCAGTAGAGGGGTACCTCACCACCTCTGAGGAGAGAATCCTGGCCCTCACAGGAGAAGACTGGGACCACTCCTGTGGAGTTGCCGAAACATTATTACTCTGAATGCCTTAGCTACTCTCCAATTAACACCAATGTCAGTCTCAATCATTGTAGACCACTTCTAACCACTGGCCATGATGGTTCTTCTTTTTTTCTTGGCTTGCATGTTTCATAAGCCTACCCTCAATGTCTGTGGAGAAAGGTTGGCTGCAGTAAAACTATGCACTGCATTTGAAGGAGCAACAGCAGCAGCAATCAGACATCTGGGTCACAACGGCCTTCATTACCCAGAAGCTGTTGTGATGTAATCAGCCTGCCTGCCTCTATGGATTGCTTAGTGGCTGACACAGACAGGCAGTCAGGCCAAGCACCTTCTGGAGATGCAAATGCACTTGTACTTCATTGCCTTAGCAAGACTGAAGGCAGGCGACAGAAGGGAGAATCTTGATTCTGCTCTACTTGACCTCCAACAAAAAGAATCAACTTTCTTTATGCCAGGAATGGCTCCAATCAGTGGACAGCCTTCTGGCAATTCTCATTGTCTATAGTTTTACTACAGTTCCTTGATAGCGTTCTTGACCAACTGCTGTCTTGATGTCAATCTCTGTGAAAAATTGTGAGGAGCTTTATTCAAAGATCCTGTACCAACTACATGGAGATGTGCCAGCACAATTAACTCCAGAGCTCTACCTGTGGTCATGAACGCCACGTTTACACTGATGGTTTAATGGAGCAGTTTGGGCAATTCCAAGGATTCTCTTTTAAATGATCAAGAGATGCCTTCATCAGGTGAATTGTAACTTGTTCACAGAAGTGAAAATTCATCAGTTTGATATCACAGCAAATGAGCTGGACTCATTTGCTTTTAGGCAGTCCATGGGCTTCCCAAAGTTCAAGGTACAATTGACGGCAGTTGCATTGATTCAGGATCACCTGCGGGAAACCTCATAGACAGTTTATACTTCAATTCCTGAAATACATAGACAGACTGTGTGTTGTTGTTTGATATCACCCTTAACTTCAAGTCAGAAAGTTATGTGTTCTAAGTCCCTGATGCCATTCAAAATTGCACATCAATCATAACAGTGTGAGAGTGGTCTATGTAAGATCTACCCCTTGCTCCAATTTAACAGACCCTATCTACCACCGCATCACTCACTATCCCACCCCTGAGCCCCTCACTACCCCAACCCCAGCCCTTCACTACCTCATATTTGACAGACCAAAGCCATTGTTCCCACTGCGTGGATCAAATGCAATGTGTTACACTATCACAATGGGACAACAATTGAAAAAAGCACAATACTGATAAGGACATGGAAAAATATTCTGTTACTATGGCAACACTCGTGAGTAGAAATATGAAACATCTACAAAATGGCTATGACTTTTTGTTACTGCAAACTTAAAATAAAATCAAAAGATTTGCTGGTGGAAATAGCATTCAGAAACACATTGTGATTGTATAAGGCTCTAACTACTTTGATCCATTTTCAATAAAAGGCATCATATTCATCAGGACCTTTTAATACATAACCTTATTAAAATCATTCATCTTCATTACCAGTTGGTCACAAGCAGAGGCATTAGCCTTTGGCCCATTTGAAAGGTTCCCACTTCTCGTGGATAAATCATTCAGTCCTAACTCCAGAATATCCCAGAGATTGGAGAACAAACCTCTAACTCTGAATCATGAGCTCCCCCCCAACCACTCCCCTGTTCTTACATCCTGTGAAAATTAAATAAAAATACAGTGATCAAGACACAGCCACAAGACTTGGGATTAAATTATGAAAATGAAACTTGGCAGAGATGTATGGATGGACAACCTAATGGATAAGACTTGCAACACTTCTGCTTTTCCTCTCACCATCCATTTCAACAACAAAGTTCATATTCTTATTATTGGGGTCACAGACCCAGTGATGGTGTCTATTGTTGATCATTTACTTCCTTAGGCTCAACCAACTGCTTCATCTTTCTTCATCAACTGCTTTATTTTCATCAGAACTGGGGTTTTTGACTGATAATTGTCATGTACTCATTTCCATTCACAACTCCTCAAATAAGCAAACCCCAACCACATGCAGTGGGACCTGGGCAACCCAAGCATGGGTGACTAAGTTAAAAGTAATACTCACAAAACGTAAGTACCAAGCAATGGCCACTGTTATATTCTGTGTATAGGGTTTAACCAACTTTAGTCTCCCAAGTGCTGCTTGTTGTGTCTAACGTATTTCCTTAAAATTCCTTATTTAAAGTGCAGTAGATATTTGCATTCTCTTGGCTCTGGTAGATCTCCTGCATCCTTCCAAATCTTTTTACAGAATCATGTGACACCGATATCATTAAACCATATAAGAAATGTGGATTTTCAATAGTGCCGCAGACACCAGAGGTTAGCCAGGAAAATAAACCCTATTTAAGGCTGATGTCATTACCCTGGCCGGCTGTACTAGCATTCATTAAGCAATTCATTAAAGAAAAGGGAATTATTTATGAAGGCAGTGAAATACTTCCAATGAAGTCATGAACAGGTGGGAGTTATACACTTTAGCCACTAAAGGCGGGATACATCCCTTTTGACCACATTAATCTGGGAAACAACTTCAGTAGTGCCACAGAGCAACAAGGGAAATAAGTAGTCATACTGCAGCTTGGTGACAGAGGTTGGGGTGGTCTTGATTCTGGGCCAAGAGGAATCACTGTTTGACCTGTTTCCCACTCATCCTGTGGAGACATTCCTCTCCCGTTGGAAGCTTCATGGATATGGGATAGATGGTTGCTGCAAGGAAGATGGAGACTAGGACGAGTGTAATCAGACAGCCTTGCCTGCCTCCAGTTTGTGCACACATTGGGTTTGTGGTGGATCCATTGGTGAGGCTCAGGACTCACATGCCTTTGAGCAGCAGGCAAAGGACAGTGACGATTTTCTTTGGGCATCCATATTTAGAGCCACAATCTAAAGCTGCCCAAATTGGGAGGGTCAAAAGCCATCGTGAGGTCGAAGATGGCTATGTATTGCTGCTGCTCTGCACTTTTCTTAGAATTGTATTGCTGTGAAGACCATGTCCACGCTGCCCCTTGATGGACAGAATCCACATTGTGACTCCAGTAGGAGTTCTTCACCCTCTAGGAGGAAGTGATTGAGGAGTATTTTTGCAATGGCCCCTCCTGGTGGACAGCAGGGTTATCAGTCCTGTCTCACCTCTTGAACATGATCACAATGACATTTCAGATATCTGCTGCTTTGTTCTTCTCCTTCCAGATGATGGAGACAAAGTCATGTACTCAAGCCAAGAATGATTTCCTGCTGTGTTTTCAATAGGATTTCCTCCTGAACATCGGTTCTCAGATGTCAGGCGGCCTTTTGAACCTCATGTTGGGCTGGGTTTGTGCTGATTTGGTAGGATGTGGTTGAAGGCAGCCATATGAAGCAGATTGGTGGAGGAGATCCTCAAAGCACTTCTTTCAATGGCCCTGACTGCCTCCGTGTCCTCAATGACCACCACACTACACTTGGCTCCCCTGGATTGCTTGGCCTATGAATAGTTTGATTACGCTAAAGAATCCATGCTGTTATGGTTGTAGATGAGTTGCTGGATTTCCTGCACTCTTTCCATCTATCATATGCTCTTTAGCCCATGACCTTTTCTGGATCTCGGTCTGCGTTTGTTTATAGATCTACGTCTTTCCTTCGGGTTTTGGTGGAACTTCCATGTCAGGAACACCTTGACCTTGTGATTCATTAGTTCCTGGATCTCCTGATTATTTCCTTTAAACCAGTCTTAATACTTCCTAGTGGAGAAGCAAACTGTCACCTCACTGCTTATGATGAATTTAAGAGCAGATCATATGTAGTGGACACTTAATGGTTCCTGTAATGAGTGCTGCTACTTTGGCTGCGTGGCACTGACTGAGTTGACCTGTCTTTGCAGCGTCAGAGAGTCCTCAACATGCATTTCATGTGGCAGCAATTCTGGACAATTTTGGAGGCAAGTTGATGGAGATAGTAGACCAAATTCAGTGATGATCATTCCAGCAAACATCATCTTCTGTCCTGTCACAGATAATGTGCACATCCTTGCAGTCCCTGGCATAGACAATGATGTAATCAAGAAGGTACCAATGTCCAGAATGAGAATGTCAGCATGAGTTGTTGTATTTGTCTTTGATGAAATACAGCGTAAATTACAAATATGCGATGCTCTGGGCCTTTGTCCAGAGAAGGACTCCATTTGTGCTTGTCTTCTTTAGGCATGCCTTGCCAATCATGCCTTTTCAGAAATGTGTCTCCCTGACTCTGGCAAAAAAATACCCAAGGAGAATCAGCTTGTCTCCATGAGGACAGGACAACTGAAAAAAGTCAAGGCAATCAGGAAGAGTTCACACGTTTTCATCTATCCAAATTAATGACTTGGATGCAGAGATATAGGTAAAATAGCCAAATGGTGATGCACATGACATTAATATAGGTGGCAAAGTAAATTGCAATAAACAAATAAGAAATTTCAAAATGGATATAGATAAGTTGGGTAATCAGCCAAAATTTGGCAGATGGAATACAACCTGGATAAGTGTGAAGTTATCAATTTTGCTCAGAATTGAAGGGCAACTTCTTAGCTAAATAGAGAGAAACTTCAGACTGCTTCAGTGCAGAGGGATGTGGGTGTATGAATTGCAGAAAACTAGCATGCAGACACAGCAAGTAATAAGGAAGGCTCATGGAATGTTGACTACTGAATAGACTACTGAAAAAGGGAAGGATTGCTGGAATTATACAAGGCATTAATGAGACCACGCACAGTTATTGAAGTTATTAGATTAGATTACATTACAGTGTGGAAACAGGCCCTTCGGCCCAACAAGTCCACACCGACCCGTCGAAGCGCAACCCACCCATACCCCTACATTTACCCCTTTACCTAACACTACGGGCAATTTAGCATAGCCAATTCACCTGACCTGCACATCTTTGGACTGTGGGAGGAAACCGGAGCACCCGGAGGAAACCCACGCAGACACGGGGAGAACGTGCAAACTCCACACAGTCAGTCGCTTGAGGCGGGAATTGAACCCGGGTCTCCAGCGCTGTGAGGCAGCAGTGCTAACCACTGTGCCACCGTGCCGCCCAATTGGTCTCCCTATTCAAGCAAGGACGTGATTACATTGGATGCAGTTCAGAGGAAGTTGGCTAGATTGATTCCAAAGATGAATGGCTTGTTTTATGAAGTGATACTGAGCAGTTTAGGCTTGTACGCTCTACAGTTGAGAAGAATGAGAGGAGATGTAATTGACATTTAAAAGATGCTAAAGGGGACTAACAGAGTAAATGTAGAAAGGATGTTTTCTCTTGTGGGGCAATCTAGATTATAATTTTAGGATAAAGGGTAGCAGATTTGAATCAAAGATGAAGAGAAATTATTTCTCTCAAAAGTTCATGAATTTGTGGAATTCGCTATCCCAGAGTACAGCAAATTCCAGGACACTGAGTAAAGTTAAGGAGGAAAAGGACAGATTTTTAATTCATAACATGTTGAAGGGTTACAGAGAGCAGGCAAAAGAAGGTTGAGTTGAGGTTGAGGTGAGATCAGCCATGATCGTAATGGATAACAAAGCAGACTTGAGAGGCTGAATTGTTTACTCCTGTTGCTGGTTCTAATGTTCTCAAATCATGTTTAAACAATTTATGGGAGTTCTTTGAAGGATTAACATGTACTGTGGATAAAGGGGAGCCTGTAGATGCACAGGACATGGATTCCCCAAAGACATTTGATAAGCTGCTGCTTCAAAGGTGATTGCAGAAAATAAAAGTTCATCATACAGTGTATAACATATTAGCGCAGATAGAAGAATGAGTGACTGGTAGAAAACAGACAACACAAATAAATTGTTTTTTTTAATCTGATTGGCATCATATGACAGGTGGCATCCTGCAGAGTTTATAATAGATCCATATAAAATCATAATAAGATCACAGGTGAAATACTACAAGCAGTTTTAAACCTCATGTTACATCATTGCCCACGAGTGGTGGATTGGAAATCCAGATGAGACTGATTCATTTTTCTATTCTTCCATCGATGTGAGCATCACTGATTAGGTCTGCATTTTTCACCCTTGAAAAGGTAATCTGCGCCACTATACCGAGCTTCTGGTGACCCCCACCCTACAAGAACAGCAGTGGGGGTCTTGCCACCATACTGTCCAGGGCAATCAGGGAGGGGCAATAAATGCTGATCTAGCCAGCGATGCCCCCATTCCATGATTGAGCAATAAAGATTTGCCCCATGCCATGATAGAGTCTCAATCTAATGTCTCCTCTCAAATACAGTATCACTGACAGTGTAGAACCACCTCAGTACATCACTCAGAGGGTCAGCTAGGAAGCTATACTCGAATCACTGAAGTGAAATTTGAATCCACAACTTTTTCCACTTAGAGGTAGCGGTGTTACACATTGAGTCACAGCTGCCAGTATCAACTGCTGGGGAACATGCTGCTGTGAATATTTATATTGAAGCATGTCAGAGCTAGTGCAAGTATGGAAATCCCAGAATGATTTTGTTTTACTAAAATTACCAGCATAAGACTTCATAGGTCATAAAACCGAACATACCTGCTCCTGAATTATTCAGAGTTCACAGGGACATGTAGCCGAAATGTTTAGGTAGCAGGACACCTCATTTAGCTGAAGAATTAAAGGAAATTCTCTGACTCACATATAACCTTGAATTCCATGTACCCTAGCAACCTCCCTCCTATAGTCAAACTCTGGATTATTTATACTCACCAATCATATCCTTGTGCTGAAATCAATAAAACATCCACACACTCACTACTTTCTATGTTCTTGAATACGGTAATGAGACAGCCCAGCATAATACTGCACAGACATGAAATATAACCATGGGCAATATTTTTAAGTTTCAAGGAATATATTTATATTTGCAAATAGGTCTCAAAGCTGTCTCCACTCAACAGCATATCTTGGGACATAGCTGTGTCAGTAAATGCCCGCTCGGTGCAATAAATCTTACAGCCCGAGAATAAAAAGAATCATGAGCGGCTGATAAAAAGGAAGCAGTTGGGGTTTAAAAATCATCTGGACCTATTAAACAGGGCTGAACCCAGCTGAAAATTGAGAGGGCTCTCCCTGTTGACATCAGCATGTCTCCAAGGTCAACTTTCGGTATAAAAATATTAGTCAGGCACACTCGTCAATCTCAGCAGTGGGAAATATGGGAGGGGGATGCAGAGAAGAGGGGGAGTGGCAATTGCAAAATCTTTCAGGTGTCCTTGAGATGCAGTGTTCTGATCTCTGAGGTTGTGACTCATCGCATTTTACAGGATTTAATTCCCACATTATTTTATTGCAGATTAACAGTGAGTTAGATTTGAAGAGCAGGCAAGTTATGTTAAACTTGTATAGGATGTTTGTGAGTACTCAGTTGAGTTCTATGCACAATTTTGTTCTCCAAATTATAAAAAGGATACAGAGGCAGTGCAAAAGGTGCAAAATATATTTGTCAGTTTTATACCAGAGCTGAGACGTTACTACTGTGAGGAAATTTTGAATAAGCTATGTCTCTTTTCTCGAGAAGAGAGCAGGCTGAGGGGTGACAAAATTTATGTTTTCAAAATTATCAAAGAGTTCAATCAGATAAAATTAGCAAAAGAATTTCTGATTGTGAAGAAAATCAAAACTGGGACAACTCATATAATCCAGTTATTGATATATCTTCAGGAGAAATATCTTTACCTAATTGGCATTGAGAATGTGGAACTGACTACCACAGGGCGTGGTTGAAGCAAATATTTTCATTTAAGGAAACTGGATAAATGCTTGAGGAAGAGAGGAGTAGAAAATATATATTGATACAGCAAAATGAAGAAGGGTTAGGGGAGACTCATGTGATGCTTAAACACCAATATGCTCCAGTTAGACCATTATGACCGACTGGCCTGCTTCTGTGTGTAAAAATTTGTTATTTAGGGTTGATTAGATTGTTGTACTTGAGAAATGCACAGAGTCACAGAGTCGTACAACATGGAAACAGATCCTTTGATTAAACCAGTTCATTCCAAACTAAACTAGTCCCACTTGCCTGTACTTGGCACATTTCCCTCCCAACCTTTCCCATTCCTTAACATATCCAAACATCTTTTAAACGTTTTAACTGTACCAGCAACCACCACTTTCTCTGACAGTTCATTCCACACACAAATGATTCTCAGTACGAAAAGATTCTCCTTTTTAAATCTTTCTCCTCTCTGCTCAAAGATATGTCCCCTAGCTTTGAATTCACCCACCCTAGGGAAAAGACCTTTTCTTTCAGCTTATGGTCGCCCCTCAATATCCTATGCTCCTGTGAAAAAAGGTCTAGTCTTTCCAGTCTACTTTTATATCTGAAACACTCCATTCCTGACAACATCCTGATAAATAATTTCTGAACCCTCTCCAGTTCTATAATATCCTTCCTAAAAAGGGCTCTTACGCCATGACATTTAATCAAAAGATGGATAATATTAAAAAATACATTTTTTAGCCGCAAAGAAAGCAAAACAAAAGAATCAACACAAAAAAATTCAGAAAAATTTGACAAATTGCTAAACTACTAGCATTTCAGGTTCTGGAAATAGCGAGAGATAGTTTGCCACCTTTACACACTTCAAATGAAAATCACAAATTATGACAGCAACCAAGGCAAAATATAAGATTCCATGGCGGGCTGCCTGGAAACTTTTTAGACTTAGGTCTTACATGTTTCGGAAACCATTTTCCTCAATTGAGATGCAAAATTAGAAATAAAAACAAACGGCATATAAATCTGTTCAGAAATAAACAGTTGTAGTACATACTAGCCAATTCCTTGTGCCAGAACTGGATTCATTTTTGTGTAAGCTGCTCACAAGTCATTTGCACGTATTATTGTAACATATGTAAATAGCAAATATATTTGAGGTGCTATTCACAACTACAAACATTGGAAGTTCAGGTGATATTAAAACAAATTTATAAAATGGATCAACAAAACACAATTCATAGAACATTGTGCATGTGTTGGAAGACCTTCACACACAGAACATCAAATAAAGGTCTAACTGGCATCAATCCTTAGGAGTGTTATATTTGCTTACAAATACCCAACAATGATTTTGACTAATACAATAATGGAAGTAATTTCTTGTTTGCACATCTCTCTCCTCCAATTATCATTATTTACCCTCCTCTCCTGAATGCAATAGGTAATTATTTCCAATCAACCTGCTCAGATATGTTAAGACTCACCTCCATTAGTCCCCACAGGTGAAGTGTGTAAAGATGGCATTTTTTTCACTTGTTCTGTATTTCTGAATGTGGACTGAAACTGGGAAAGAACTGTTGAAAACCAAGGTTTGCTGGAGGATTACCGCATGTTTCTTTCTAAAGCAAGTACCCTGACACTCATTGGACGCACTGTTTACACAGCTGCTGGTTGAAGCAGTAAGAGGAGAAGGTAGGGACAAGCTGGAGTCAGATGGAGCAAATGGATGCTGCTAACAAGGAGCCGATTGTTTTTTGGACCAGTTATTAGTTATTGTTGACAAATACCTTCTCCCTGCCGACAACTATGTGTTGAGTCCCCTGTAGCTGAACAGTTTGGGATTAAGAACAAGATAGTGAGAAGTCATCAGATTTCTACCACCTCAACATCTCTCTCCGTTTTCTCCAGTAAGAGCTAATTTAAGCCTAGAAAAAAAAATTCATTTTCCTTCAATGGCTACTTTAAGCTTTGACTTTTAATTAGTAAGTCAGAGACCTGTGCCTCCTGCAAACAGGTGAACACATCCTGAGAAAGAAGACTGAAAGCAACATTTGGATCAGCATAAGTATCATCTCAGCAGATCCTGTGAACCCACCCAAGTGAACGGATTCCCAGTCTTTTGCTCTACCCATAACATCCATGTTTATTTCCCTCTCTGTGTGTAAGGAGGAATTTATGTGGAAATGAGAGTTTTCATTAAAAGAGTCATATCCCAATGGTTAATAATTATTTGTCTGTAGCTAGAGTTTGTTTATTTGTCATTCTTGTTAAGTTCAGAACCTGGTCTGTGATGTCCAACAACCTGGATTATACAAGATTATAGCATAAAATTACAAATTTATCAGTGAATAAAGTGAATGGGCACAACTGAGGCAGATGGAGTTTAGTGTAAGCAAGTGCAAGGTTATCTCTTTTGGACTGAAAAAGGATGGATCAGGGTACTTTCTAGCCAGTATGAAGATAAATATTGTGAACATTCAATCTGCCCTGAGGGTTCATGTGCATTGATTTTTAAAATTTCACAAACTAGTATAAAAAAACAATCAAGGCATCTAATGGAAAGCTGGTCTTTATAACTACTGGAGAACTGGAGAACAAGAATCCAGAGTTATACTGCAGCTTTTCAAAACCCTGGTCAGTCCCCATTGGATTACTGCAAGCAGGTCTGGGCACCACATCTTAGGAAAGATTGATTGACCTTGGAGCGAGTACAATGTAGGTTTGCAAGAATGATACCTGGACTTCCGGGGGTAAGTTATGAGGACGCCTGTTATACAAATGAGGCCTGTTTTCTCTAGAATTTAGAAGGCTAAAAATGATCTGATCAAGGTCTTGCAGTGTTGTTTGCAGTGCGTGTTGTAGTTTTTGTTGCAATGTGTGTTGCAGTGTGGGTCTGTTGTGTGGGTTGCAATGTGGGTTACAGTGTGGGTTGCAATGTGTGTTGCAGTGTGGGTCTGTTGTGTGGGTTGCAATGTGGGTTACAGTGTGGGTTGCAATGTGTGTTGCAGTGTGGGTCTGTTGTGTGGGTTGCAGTGCGTGTTTCAGTGTTTGTTGCAGTGTGGATTGCAGGGTGTGTTGCAGTGTGGATCTGTTGTGTGGGTTGCAGTGTGTGTTGCAGCATTGGTTGCAGGGTGGGTGGCAATGTGGTTGCAGTTGTGTTGCAGTATGGGTCTATTGTGTAGGTTGCAATGTGTGTTACAGTGTGGGCCTGTTGTGTGTGTTGCAGTGTGGGTTGCAGTGTGTTGCTGTGGGGTTGCAGTGTGGGTTGCTGTGTGGGTTGCAGTGGGGATTAGTTGTGTGGGTTGCAGTGTGGGTCTGTTGTGTGGGTTGTAGTGTGTGTTGCAGTATGGGTCTGTTGTGTGGGTTATAGTGTGGGTCTGTTGAGTGGGTTACAGTGTGTGTTGCAGTGTGGTCTGTTGTGTGGGTTGTAGTGTATGTTGCAGTGTGAGTTGCAGTGTGGGTCTGCTGTGTGAGTTGCAGTGTGGGTTTTGCAATGTGGGTTGCAGTGTGGCTTACGTTGTGTGTTACAGTGTGTGTTACAGTGTGGGTTGCAGTGTGTGTTGGTGTGGGTCAGTTTTGTGTGTTGCAATGTGTGTTGTGTGTTGCAGTGTGTGTTACAGTGTGGGTCGATTGTGTGGGTTGCAGTGTGTGTTACAGTGTGGGTTGCACTGTGGGTCTGTTGTGTGGGTTACAGTGTGGGTTGTAGTGTGTATTACAGTGTGGATCTGTTGTGTGGGTTGCAGTGTGTGTTGTAGTGTAGGGTGTAGTGTGGGTTACAGTGTGGGTCAGTTGTGTGGGTTGCAGTGAGTGTTACAGTGTGGGTCTGTTGTGGGGTTGCAGTGTGGGTTACAGTGTGGATCTGTTGTGTGGGTTGCAGTGTGGGGTGCAGAGTGAGTTGTAGAGTGGGTTACAGTGTGGGTCTGTGGTGTGGATTGCAGTGTGGATTGCAGTGTGGGTTGTAGTGTGGGTCTGTTGTGTGGGTTGCAGTGTGTGTTGCAGTGTGGGTCTGTAGTGTGTGCTGCAGTGTGAGTTGCAGTGTGGGTCTGTTGTGTGAGTTGCAGTGTGGGTTTTGCAATGTGGGTTGCAGTGTGGGTTATAGTGTGTGTTGTGTGTTACAGTGTGTGTTACAGTAGGGGTTGCAGTGTGTGTTGAAGTGTGGGTCTGTTTTGTGGGTTGCAGTGTGTGTTGCAGTGTGGGTCTGTTGTGTGTGTTGCAGTGTGTGTTGTGTGTTGCAGTGTGTGTTGTAGTGTAGGGTGTAGTGTGGGTTATAGTGTGGGTCTTATGTGTGAGTTGCAGTGTGTGGTGCAGAGTGGGTTGTAGTGTGGGTTATAGTGTGGATCTGTTGTGTGGGTTGTAGTGTGAGTTATAGTGTGGGTCTGTTGTGTGGAATGCAGTATGGATTGCAGTGTGGGTTGTAGTGTGGATTGCAGTGTGAGTTGCAGTGTGGGTCTGTTTTGTGAGTTGCAGTGTGGGTTTTGCAATGTGTGTTGCGGTGTGGGTTATAGTGTGTGTTGTGTGTTACAGTGTGTGTTACAGTGTGGGTTGCAGTGCGTGTTGTGGTGTGGGTCTGTTATGTGTGTTGCAGTGTGTATTGTGTGTTGCAGTGTGTGTGACTGTGTGGGTCTATTGTGTGGGTTGCAATGTGTGTTGTTTGTCGCAGTGTGTGTGTTACAGTGTGGGTCTGTTGTCTGGGTTGCAGTGTGGTTGCAGTGTGTGTTGCAGTATGGGTCTATTGTGTAGGTTGCAATGTGTGTTACACAGTGGGTCTGTTGTGTGGGTTTCAGTGTGTGTTGCTGTGGGGTTACAGTGAGGGTTGCTGTGTGGGTTGCAGTGTGGGTCTGTTGTGTGGGTTGCAGTGTGGGTCTGTTGTGCGTGTTGCAGTGGGGGTTGCAGTGTGGTTTGTTGAGTGGGTTGCAGTGGGGATCTGTTGTGTGGGTTGCAGTGTGGGTCTGTTGTGTGGGTTGCAGTGTGGGTCTGTTGAGTGGGTTGCAGTGTGATTTGCAGTGTGGGTCTGTTGTGTGGGTTGCAGTGTGGGTTGCAGTGTCGGTTACAGTGTGGGTTGCAGTGTGGGTTACAGTGTGGGTCTGTATTGTGTGTTGCAGTGTGCATTGCTATGCGGGGCTGCTGTGTGATTTGCAGTGTGGGTCTGCTGTGTGAGTTGCAGTGTGGGTTTTGCAATGTGGGTTGCAGTGTGGATTACAGGGTGTGTTGTGTGTTGCAGTGTGTGTTGAAGTCTGGGTCTATTGTGTGGGTTACAGTGTGTGTTGTGCGTTGCAGTGTGTGTAACAGTGTGGGTCTGTTGTGTTTGATGCAATGTGTGTTGTGTGTTGCAGTGTGTGTTACATATGGGACTGTTGTGTGGGTTGCAGTGTGTGTTACAGTGTGGGTTGCAGTGTGGGTCTGTTGTGTGGGTTACAGTGTGGGTTGTAGTGTGGGTTACAGTGTTGGTCTGTTGTGCAGGTTGTAGTGTGGGTAATAGTGTGGGTCTGTTGTGTGGGTTACAGTGTCGGTCTGTTGTGTGAGTTGTGTGGTTTACAGTGTAGGTCTGTTGTGTGGATTGTAGTGTGGGTTACAGTGTGGGTCTGTTGTGTGGGTTGCAGTGTTCATTGTAGTGTGAGTTGTAGTGTGGGTTACAGTGTGGGTCTGTTGTGTGGGTTGCAGTGTGGGTCTGTCATGTGGGAAACGGTGTGTGTTGCAGTGTGGGTTGCAGTGTGTGTTACAGTGTGGGTTGTAGTGTGGGTTACAGTGTGGGT
The DNA here is from genome assembly GCF_037043375.1 of Chiloscyllium plagiosum. NCBI lineage: Eukaryota > Metazoa > Chordata > Chondrichthyes > Orectolobiformes > Hemiscylliidae > Chiloscyllium > Chiloscyllium plagiosum. Next base: position 41,344,920 of record NW_028270142.1, read on the forward strand.
CTGTAGTGTGTGTTGCAGTGTGAGTTGCAGTGTGTGTTCCAGTGTGGGTTACAGTGTGGGTAGTTGTGTGGGTTGCAGTGTGGGTTGTAGTGTGTGTTGCAGTGTGGGTTACAGTGTGGGTCTGTTCTGTGTGTTGCAGTGTGGGTTGCAGTGTGTGTTACAGTGTGGGTTGTAGTGTGGGTTACAGTGTGGGTCTGTAGTGTGTGTTGCAGTGTGGGTTTTGCAATGCGGGTTGCAGTGTCGGTTACAGTGTGTGTTGTGTGTTACAGTGTGTGTTACAGTGTGAGTTGCAGTGTGTGTTGAAGTGTGGGTCTGTTTTGTGGGTTGCAGTGTGTGTTGTGTGTTGCAGTGTGTGTTATAGAGTGGGTCTGTTGTGTGGGTTGCAGTGTGGGTCTGTTGTGTGGGTTAAAGTGTGGGGTGTAGTGTGTGTTACAGTGTAGGTCTGTTGTGTGGGTTGCAGTGTGTGTTGTGGTGTAGGTTGTAGTGTGGGTTATAATGTGGATCTGTTGTGTGGGTTGCAGTGTTTGTTACAGGGTGGGTCTGTTGTGTGGGTTGCGGTGCGTGTTGTAGTGTAGGTTGTAGTGTGGGTTGTAGTGTGGGTGTGTTGTGTGGGTTGCAGTGTGGGTCGGTTGTGTGGGTTGTAGCGTGGTTTACAGTGTGTGCCTGTTGTGTGGGGTGAGTGTGGGTCTATTTTGTGGTTTGCAGTGTGTATTGCAATGTGTGTTACAGTGTGGGTCTGTTGTGTGGGTTGCAATGTGTGTTGTGTGTTGCAGTGTGTGTTACAGTGTGCGTCTGTTGTGTGGGTTGCAGTGTGTGTTACAGTGTTAGTTACGGTGTGGGTCCGTTGTGTGGGTTACAGTGTAGGTTGTAGTGTGGGTTATAGTGTGGGTCTGTTGTGTGGGTTGCAGTGTGCGTTGCAGTGTGGGTCTGTTGTGTGGGTTGCAGTGTGTGTTGTTGTGTAGGTTGTAGTGTGGGTTACAGTGTTGGTCTGTTGTGTGGGTTGTAGTGTGGGTCTGTTGTGTGGGTTGCAGTGTGGGTTGTAGTGTGGGTTACAGAGTGGGTCTGTTGTGTGGGTTGTAGTGTGGGTTACAGTGTGGGTTGCCGTGTGGGTTGTTGTGTGGGTTAGAGTGAGTGTTGCAATGTGGGTTAGAGTGAGTGTTGCAGTGTGGGTCTGTTGTGTGGGTTACAGTGTGGGTTGTAGTGTGTGTCTGTTGTGTGGGTTACAGTGTGAGTCTGTTGTGTGGGTTGCAGTGTGGGTTGCAGTGTGGGTTGCAGTGTGGGTTGTAGTGTGGTTTGCAGTGTGAGTTACAGTGTGGGTCTGAAGTGTGTGTTGCTGTGTGAGTTGCACTGTGGGTCTGTTCTGTGAGTTGCAGTGTGGGTTTTGCAATGTGGGTTGCAGTGTGGGTTACAGTCTGTGTTGTGTGTTACAGTGTGGGTGGAAGTGTGGGTCTATTTTGTGGTTTGCAGTGTGTATTGCAGTGTGTGTTGTATGTTGCAGTGTGTGTTACACTGTGGATCTGTTGTGTGGGTTGCAATGTGTGTTGTGTGTTGCAGTGTGTGTTACAGTGTGGGTCTGTTGTGTGGGTTGCAGTGTGTGTTACAGTGTTAGTTACGGTGTGGGTCTGTTGTGTGGGTTACAGTGTGGGTTGTAGTGTGTATTACAGTGTGGGTCTGTTGTGTGGGTTGCAGTGTGTGTTGTAGTGTAGGTTGTAGTGTGGGTTATAGTGTGGGTCTGTTGTGTGGATTGCAGTGTGTGTTGCAGTGTGGGTCTGTTGTGTGGGTTGTAGTGTGGGTCTGTTGTGTGGGTTGTTGTGTGGGTTATAGTGTGGGTCTGTTGTGTGGGTTGCAGTGTGGGTTACAGTGTGGTTTGCCGTGTGGGTTGTAGTGTGGGTTAGAGTGAGTGTTGCAGTGTTGGTCTGTTGTGTGGGTTACAGTGTGGGTTGTAGTGTGGGTCTGTTGTGTGGGTTGTAGTGTGGGTTACAGTGTGGGTCTGTTGTGTGGGTTGCAGTGTGGGTTGCAGTGTGGGATGCAGTATGGGTTGTAGTGTGGGTTGTAGTGTGGTTACAGTGTGGTTCTGCTGTGTGGGTTGCAGTGTGGGTTGTAGTGTGAGTTACAGTGTGTGTTGCAGTGTGTGTCTGTTGTGTGGGTTGTAGTGTGGGTTACAATCTGGGTCTGTTGTCTAGGTTGTAGTGTGGGTTACAGTGTGGGTCTGTTGTGTGGGTGGTAGTGTGGGCTACAGTGTGGGTCTGTTGTGTGGGTTGCAGTGTGGGTTGTAGTGTGGATTGTAGTGTGGGTTGTAATGTGGGTTACAGTGTGGGTCTGTTGTGTGGGTTGCAGTGTGGGTCTGTTCTGTGGGTTGCAGTGTGTGTTACCGTGTGGGTCTGTTGTGTGGGTTGCAGAGTTGTTTACAGTGTGGTCTGTTGTGTGGGATGCAGTGTGTGTTGCAGTGTGGGTTGTAGTGTGGGTTACAGAGTGTGTCACAGTGTCGGTCTGTTGTGTGGATTGTAGTGTGGATAACAGTGCGGGTCTGGTGTGTGGGTTGCATTGTGGGTTACAGTGTGGGTCTGTTGTGTGGGTTGCAGTGTGTGTTGCAATGTGGGGTGTAGTGTGGGTTACAGAGTGGGTCACAGTGTGGGTCTGTTGTGTGGGTTGCATTGTGGGTTACAGTGTGGGTCTGTTGTGTTGGTTGCAGTGTGTGTTGTGGTGTAGGTTGTAGTGTGGGTTATAACGTGGATCTGTTGTGTGGGTTGCAGTGTGTGTTACAGGGTGGGTCAGTTGTGTGGGTTGTAGTGTGGGTTACAGTGTGGGTTGCAGTGTGGCTCTGTTGTGTGGGTTGTAGTGTGGGTTACAGTGTGGGTTGTAGTGTGGGTTACAGTGTGGGTTACATTGTGGGTTTTTTGTGGGGGTTGCAGTGTGGGTTACAGTGTAAGTTGCAGTGTGGGTCTGTTGTGTGGGTTGTAGTGTGGGTTACAGTGTGGGTCTGTTGTGTGGGTTGCAGTGTGGGTTGTAGTGTGGGTGGTACTGTGGGTTACAGAGTGGGTCACAGTGTGGGTCTGTTGTGTGGAATGTAGTGTGGGTAACAGTGCGGGTCTGTTGTATGGGTTGTAGTGTGGGTTACAGTGTGGTCTGTTGTGCGGGATGCAGAGTGTGTTGCAATGTGGGTTGTTGTGTGGGTTACAGGGTGGGTCACAGTGTGGGTCTGTTGTGTGGATTATAGTGTGGGTTACAGTGTGGGTCTGTTGTGTGGGTTGCATTGTGGGTTACAGTGTGGGTCTGTTGTGTGGGTTGCAGTGTGTGTTGTGGTGTAGGTTGTAGTGTGGGATATAATGTGGATCTGTTGTGTGGGTTGCAGTGTGTGTTACAGGGTGGGTCTGTTGTGTGGGTTGTAGTGTGGGTTATAATGTGGGTCTGTTGTGTGGGTTCCAGTGTGGGTTGTAGCGTGGGTTGCAGTGTGGGTTACAGTGTGGTTCTGAAGTGTGTGTTGCTGTGTGAGTTGCAGTGTGGGTCTGTTCTGTGAGTTGCAGTGTGAGTTTTGCAATGTGGGTTGCAGTGTGGGTTACAGTCTGTGTTGTGTGTTACAGTGTGGGTTGAAGTGTGGGTCTATTTTGTGGTTTGCAGAGTATATTGCAGTGTGTGTTGTATGTTGCAGTGTGTGTTACAGTGTGGGTCTGTTGTGTGGGTTGCAATGTGTGTTACAGTGTGCGTCTGTTGTGTGGGTAGCAGTGTGTGTTACAGTGTTAGTTACGGTGTGGGTCTGTTGTGTGGGTTACAGTGTAGGTTGTAGTGTGTGTTACAGTGTGGCTCTGTTGTGTGTGTTGCAGTGTGTGTTGTAGTGTAGGTTGTAGTGTGGGTTATAGTGTGGGTCTGTTGTGTGGGTTGCAGTGTGAATTGCAGTGTGGGTCTGTTGTGTGGGTTGTAGTGTGGGTCTATTGTGTGCGTTGCAATGTGTGTTGTTGTGTAGGTTGTAGTGTGGGTTACAGTGTTGGTCTGTTGTGTGGGTTGTAGTGTGGGTAATTGTGTGGGTCTGTTGTGTGGGTTACAGTGTCGGTCTGTTGTGTGAGTTGTGTGGTTTACAGTGTAGGTCTGTTGTGTGGGTTGCAGTGTGGGTTGTAGTGTGGGTTACAGAGAGGGTCTGTTGTGTGGGTTGTAGTGTGGGTTACAGAGTGGGTTGTAGTGTGGGTTAGAGTGAGTGTTGTAGTGTGGGTCTGTTGTGTGGGTTACAGTGTGTGTGACAGGGTGGGTCTGTTGTGTGCGTTGTAGTGTGGGTTACAGTGTGGGTCTGAAGTGTGTGTTGCAGTGTGAGTTGCACTGTGGGTCTGTTCTGTGAGTTGCAGTGTGGGTTTTGCAATGTGGGTTGCAGTGTGGGTTACAGTCTGTGTTGTGTGTTACAGTGTGGGTTGAAGTGTGGGTCTATTTTGTGGTTTGCAGTGTGTGTTGTGTGTTGCAGTGTGTGTTACAGTGTGGGTCTGTTGTGTGGGTTGCAGTGTGGGTCTGTTGTGTGGGTTGTAGTGTGGGTTATAGTGTGGGTCTGTCGTGTGGGTCGTAGTGTGGGTTGTAGTGTGGTTTGTCGTGTGAGTTTCAGTGTGTGTTGCAGTGTGGGTCTGTTGTGTGGGTTGTAGTGTGGGTTACAGTGTTGGTCTGTTGTGTTGGTTTTAGTGTGAATTGCAGTGTGAGTTGTAGTATGGGTTACAGTGTGGGTGTGTTCTGTGGGTTGTAGTATGGGTTGTAGTGTGGGTTAGTCTGTTGTGTGGGTTGTCTGTTCTGTGAGTTGCAGTGTGGGTTTTGCAATGTGGGTTGTAGTGTGGGTTACAGTCTGTGTTGTGTGTTACAGTGTGGGTTGAAATGTGGGTCTATCTTGTGGTTTGCAGTGTGTGTTGTATGTTGCAGTTTGTGTTACAGTGTGGGTCTGTTGTGTGGGTTGCAATGTGTGTTGTGTGTTGCAGTGTGTGTTACAGTGTGGGTCTGTTGTGTGTGTTGCGAGTGTGTGTTGTGTGTTGCAATGTGTTACAGTGTGGGTCTGTTGTGTGGTTGCAATGTGTGTTGTGTGTTGCAATGTGTTACAGTGTGGGTCTGTTGTGTGGGTTGCAGTGTGGGTCTGTTGTGTGGGTTGTAGTGTGGGTTATAGTGTGGGTCTGTTGTGTGGGTCGTAGTGTGGGTTGTAGTGTGGTTTGTAGTGTGAGTTTCAGTGTGTGTTGCAGTGTGGGTCTGTTGTGTGGGTTGTAGTGTGGGTTACAGTGTTGGTCTGTTGTGTTGGTTTTAGTGTGAATTGCAGTGTGAGTTGTAGTATGGGTTACAGTGTGGGTCTGTTCTGTGGGTTGTAGTATGGGTTGTAGTGTCGGTTACAATGTGGGTCTGTTGTGTGGGTTGCAGTGTGGGTTGCAGTGTGGGTTGTTGTGTGGGTTACAGTGTGTGTTGCAGTGTGGGTTGTTGTGTGGGTCTGTTGTGTGGGTTGTAGTGTGGGTTACAGTGTGGGTCTGTTGTGTGGGTTGCAGTGAGGATTGCAGTGTGGATTGCAGTGTCGGTTGTGGTGTGGGTTGCAGTGTGGGCTATAGTGTGGGTAGTTGTGTGGGTTAGAGTGAGTGTTGCAGTGTGGGTTACAGTGTGGGTCTGTAGTGTGGGTTGTAGTGTGGGTTACAGTGTGGGTCTGTTGTGTGGGTTGCAGTGAGGATTGCAGTGTGGATTGCAGTGTGGGTCTGTTGTGTGGGTTGCAGTGTGGGCTATAGTGTGGGTAGTTGTGTGGGTTAGAGTGAGTGTTGCAGTGTGGGTTACAGTGTGGGTCTGTAGTGTGGGTTGTAGTGTGAGTTACAGTGTGGGTCTAGAACATAGAACATAGAAGAATACAGCGCAGTACAGGCCCTTTGGCCCTCGATGTTGCGCCGATCCAAGCCCACCTAACCTATACTAACCCACTATCCTCCATATACCTATCCAATGCCCGCTTAAATGCCCATGAAGAGGGAGAGTCCACCACTGCTGCTGGCAGGGCATTCCATGAACTTACGACTCGCTGAGTGAAGAACCTACCCCTAACTTCAGTCCTATATCTACCCCCCCTTAATTTAAAGCTATGCCCCCTTGTAATACCCGACTCCATACGCGGGAAAAGGTTCACACTGTCAACCCTATCTAACCCCCTAATCATCTTGTACACTAAGATGATTAGGTCTGTTGTGTGGGTTGTAGTGTGGGTTACAGATTGGGTCTGTTGTGTGGGTTACAGTGTGGGTTGCCGTATGGGTTGTAGTGCGGGTTACAATGAGGGTCTGTTGTCTAGGTTATAGTGTGGGTTACAGTGTGGGTCTGTGGTGTGGGTGGTAGTGTGGGTTGTAGTGTGGGCTACAGTGTGGGTTGTAATGTGGGTTACAATGTGGGTCTGTTGTGTGGGTTGCAGTGTGGGTTGCAGTATGGGTTGCAGTATGGGTTGTAGTGTGGGTTGTAGTGTGGTTACAGTGTGGGTCTGTTGTGTGGGTGGTAGTGTGGGCTACAGTGTGGGTCTGTTGTGTGGGTTGCAGTGTGGGTTGTAGTGTGGATTGTAGTGTGGGTTGTAATGTGGGTTACAGTGTGGGTCTGTTGTGTGGGTTGCAGTGTGGATCTGTTGTGTGGGTTGCAGTGTGGGTTGCAGTGTGGGTTTCAGTATAGGTTGTGGTGTGGGTTGTAGTGTGGTTACAGTGTGGGTCTGTTGTGTGGGTTGCAGTGTGGGTTGTAGTGTGAGTTACAGTGTGTGTTGCAGTGTGGGTCTGTTGTGTGGGTTGTAGTGTGGGTTACAATGAGGGTCTGTTGTCTAGGTTGTAGTGTGGGTTACAGTGTGGGTCTGTTGTGTGGGTGGTAGTGTGGGCTACAGTGTGGGTCTGTTGTGTGGGTTGCAGTGTGGGTTGTAGTGTGGATTGTACTGTGGGTTGTAATGTGGGTTACAGTGTGGGTCTGTTGTATGGGTTGCAGTGTGTGTTACAGTGTGAGTCTGTTGTGTGGGTTTCAGCGTGGTTTACAGTGAGGTCTGTTGTGTGGGATGCAGTGTGTGTTGCAGTGTGGGTTGTAGTGTGGGTTACAGAGTGGGTCACAGTGTGGATCTGTTGTGTGGAATGTGGTGTGGATAACAGTGCGGGTCTGTTGTATGGGTTGCAGTGTGGGTTACAGTGTGGTCTGTTGTGTGGGTTGCAGTGTGTGTTGTGGTGTAGGTTGTAGTGTGGGTTATAATGTGGATCTGTTGTGTGGGTTGCAGTGTGTGTTACAGGGTGGGTCTGTTGTGTGGCTTGTAGTGTGGGTTACAGTGTGGGTTGCAGTGTGGCTCTGTTGTGTGGGTTGTAGTGTGGGTTACAGTGTGGGTTGCAGTGTGGGTCTGTTGTGTGGGTTGTAGTGTGGGTTACAGTGTGGGTTGTAGTGTGGGTTACAGTGTGGGTTACAGTGTGGGTTTTTTATGGGGGTTGCAGTGTGAGTTACAGTGTGGGTTGTAGTGTGGGTTACAGTGTGGGTCTGTTGTGTGGGTTGCAGTGTGGGCTATAGTGTGGGTAGTTGTGTGGGTTAGAGTGAGTGTTGCAGTGTGGGTTACAGTGTGGGTCTGTAGTGTGGGTTGTAGTGTGGGTTACAGTGTGGGTCTGTTGTGTGGGTTGTAGTGTGGTTACAGTGTGGGTCCGTTGTGTGGGTTGCAGTGTGGGTTGTAGTGTGAGTTACAGTGTGTGTTGCAGTGTGGGTCTGTTGTGTGGGTTGTAGTGTGGGTTATAATGTGGGTCTGTTGTCTACGTTATAGTGTGGGTTACAGTGTGGGTCTGTTGTGTGAGTGGTAGTGTGGGCTACAGTGTGGGTCTGTTGTGTGGGTTGCAGTGTGGGTTTTAGTGTGGATTGTAGTGTGGGTTGTAATGTGGGTTACAGTGTGGGTCTGTTGTGCGGCTTGCAGTGTGGGTCTGTTCTGTGGGTTGCAGTGTGTGTTACAGTGTGGGTCTGTTGTGTGGGTTGCAGAGTTGTTTACAGTGTGGTCTGTTGTGTGGGATGCAGTGTGTGTTGCAGTGTGGGTTGTAGTGTGGGTTACAGAGTGGGTCACAGTGTGGGTCTGTTGTGTGGAATGTAGTGTGGATAACAGTGTGGTCTGTTGTGCGTTGTATGGGTTGCAGTGTGGGTTACAGTGTGGTCTGTTGTGCGGGATGCAGTGTGTGTTGCAATGTGGGTTGTAGTGTGGGTTACAGAGTGGGTCACAGTGTGGGACTGTTGTGTGGATTGTAGTGTGTATTGCAGTGTGTGTTGTATGTTGCAGTGTGTGTTACAGTGTGGGTCTGTTGTGTGGGTTGCAATGTGTGTTGTGTGTTGCAGTGTGTGTTACAGTGTGGGTCTGTTGTGTGGGTTGCAGTGTGTGTTACAGTGTTAGTTACGGTGTGGGTCTGTTGTGTGTGTTATAGTGTGGGTTGTAGTGTGTGTTACAGTGTGTGTCTGTTGTGTGGGTTGCAGTGTGTGTTGTAGTGTAGGTTGCAGTGTGTGTTGCAGTGTGGGTCTGTTGTGTGGGTTTAGTGTGGGTCTGTTGTGTGGGTTGTTGTGTGGGTTATAGTGTGGATCTGTTGTGTGGGTTGCAGTGTGGGTTGTAGTGTGGGTTACAGATTGGGTCTGTTGTGTGGGTTACAGTGTGGGTTGCCGTATGGGTTGTAGTGCGGGTTACAATGAGGGTCTGTTGTCTAGGTTGTAGTGTGGGTTACAGTGTGGGTCTGTGGTGTGGGTGGTAGTGTGGGTTGTAGTGTGGATTGTAGTGTGGATTGTAATGTGGGTTACAATGTGGGTCTGTTGTGTGGGTTGCAGTGTGGGTTGCAGTATGGGTTGTAGTGTGGATTGTAGTGTGGTTACAGTGTGGGTCTGTTGTGTGGGTGGTAGTGTGGGCTACAGTGTGGGTCTGTTGTGTGGGTTGCAGTGTGGGCTGTAGTGTGGATTGTAGTGTGGGTTGTAATGTGGGTTACAGTGTGGGTCTGTTGTGTGGGTTGCAGTGTGGGTCTGTTGTGTGGGTTGCAGTGTGGGTTGCAGTGTGGGTTTCAGTATAGGTTGTGGTGTGGGTTGTAGTGTGGTTACAGTGTGGGTCCGTTGTGTGGGTTGCAGTGTGGGTTGTAGTGTGAGTTACAGTGTGTGTTGCAGTGTGGGTCTGTTGTGTGGGTGGTAGTGTGGGTTACAATGTGTGTCTGTTGTCTACGTTGTAGTGTCGGTTACAGTGTGGGTCTGTTGTGTGGGTGGTAGTGTGGGCTACAGTGTGGGTCTGTTGTGTGGGTTGCAGTGTGGGTTGTAGTGTGGATTGTACTGTGGGTTGTAATGTGGGTTACAGTGTGGGTCTGTTGTATGGGTTGCAGTGTGTGTTACAGTGTGAGTCTGTTGTGTGGGTTTCAGTGTGGTTTACAGTGAGGTCTGTTGTGTGGGATGCAGTGTGTGTTGCAGTGTGGGTTGTAGTGTGGGTTACAGAGTGGGTCACAGTGTGGATCTGTTGTGTGGAATGTGGTGTGGATAACAGTGCGGGTCTGTTGTATGGGTTGCAGTGTGGGTTACAGTGTGGTCTGTTGTGTTGAATGCAGAGTGTGTTGCAATGTGGGTTGTAGTGTGGGTTACAGAGTGGGTCACAGTGTGGGTCTGTTGTGTGGATTGTAGTGTGGGTTACAGTGTGGGTCTGTTGTGTGGGTTGCATTGTGGGTTACAGTGTGGGTCTGTTGTGTGGGTTGCAGTGTGTGTTGTGGTGTAGGTTGTAGTGTGGGTTATAATGTGGATCTGTTGTGTGGGTTGCAGTGTGTGTTACAGGGTGGGTCTGTTGTGTGGCTTGTAGTGTGGGTTACAGTGTGGGTTGCAGTGTGGCTCTGTTGTGTGGGTTGTAGTGTGGGTTACAGTGTGGGTTGCAGTGTGGGTCTGTTGTGTGGGTTGTAGTGTGGGTTACAGTGTGGGTTACAGTGTGGGTTTTTTATGGGGGCTGCAGTGTGAGTTACAGTGTGGGTTGTAGTGTGGGTTACAGTGTGGGTCTGTTGTGTGGGTTGCAGTGTGGGCTATAGTGTGGGTAGTTGTGTG